>NC_064560.1:80645960-81895960 GCF_937001465.1 Orcinus orca
TATATATGTACCCAACATAGGAGCACCTCAATACATAAGACAACTGCTAACAGCTCTAAAAGAGGAAATCGACAGTAACACAATAATAGTGGGGGACTTTAACACCTCACTTACACCAATGGACAGATCATCCAAAAGGAAATAAATAAGGAAACAGAAGCTTTAAATGACACAAAAGACCAGACAGATTTAATTGATATTTATAGGATATTCCATCAAAAACAGCAGATTACACTTTCTTCCCAAGTGCACCCAGAAAATTCTCCATGATAGATCACATCTTGGGTCACAAATCCAGCCTCAGTAAATTTAAGAAAATTGAAATCATATCAAGCATCTCTGCTGACCACAATGCTATGAGATTAGAAATGAATTACAGGGAAAAATACTTAAAAAACACAATCACATGGAGGCTAAAAAATATGTTACTAAATATCCAAGAGATCACTGAAGAAATCAAAGAGGAAATCAAAAAATACCTAGTGACAAATGAAAATGAAAACACGATGATGCAAAACCTATGGGATGCAGAAAAAGCAGTTCTAAGAGAGAAGTTTATAGCTATACAAGCCTACCTCAAGAAACAAGAAAAATCTCAAGTAAACAATTTAAACTTACACCTAAAGGAATTAGAGAAAGAAGAACAAACAAAACCCAATGTTAGCAGAAGAAAAGAAATCATAATGATCAGAGCAGAAATAAATGAAATAGAAACAAAGAAAATAATAGCAAAGATCAATAAAATTTAAAGCTGGTTCTTTGAGAAGATAAACAAAATTGATAAACCATTTGCCAGACTCATCAAGAAAAAGAGGGACAGGACTCAAATCAATAAAATTAGAAATGAAAAAGAAGAAGTTACAACAGACACCGCAGAAATACAAAGCATCCTAAGAGACTACTACAAGCAACTCTATGCCAATAAAATGGACAACCTAAAAGAAATGGACAAATTCTTAGAAAGGTATAACCTTCCAAGACTGAACCAGGAAGAAACAGAAAATATGAACAGACCAATCACAAGTAATGAAATTGAAACTGGGATTAAAAATCTTCCAACAAACAAAAGTCCGGGACCAGATGGCTTCACAGGTGAATTCTATCAAACATTTAGAGAAGAGCTAACACCCATCCTTCTCAAACTCTTCCAAAAAACTGCAGAGGAAGGATCACTCTCAAACTCATTCCATGAGGCCACCATTAACCTGATACCAAAACCAGAAAAAGATACTACAAAACAAGAAAATTATAGACCAATATCATTGATGAATATAGATGCAAAAATCCTCAATAAAATACTAGCAAACAGAATCCAACAACATATTAAAAGGATCGCATATCATGATAAATTGGGATTTATCCCAAGAATGCAAGGATTCTTCACTATAAACAAAACAATGAATGTGATACACCTTATTAACAAATTGAAGAATAAAAACCATATGATCATCTCAATAGATGCAGAAAAAGCTTTTGACAAAATTCAACACCATTTATGATAAAAACTCTCCAGAAAGTGGGCATAGAGGGAACCTACCTCAACATAATAAAGGCCATATATGACAAACCCACAGCAAACATCATTCTCAATGGTGAAAAACTGAAAGCATTTCCTCTAAGATCAGGAAGGAGACAAGGATGTTCACGCTCACCACTATTATTCAACAGAATTTTGGAAGTCCTAGCCATGGGAATCAGAGAAGAAAAAGAAATAAAAGGAATACAAACTGGAAAAGAAGAAGTAAAACTGTCACTGTTTGCAGATGACATGATACTATAAATAGAGAATCCTAAAAATGCCTCCAGAAATCTACTAGAGCTAATCAATGAACTTGGTAAAGTTGCAGGATACAAAATACACAGAAATCTCTTGCATTTCTATACACTAATGATGAAAAATTGGAAAGAGAAATTATGGAAACACTCCCTTTTACCATTGCAACAAAAAGAAAAAAAAATACCTAGGAATAAACCTACCTAAGGAGACAAAAGACCTGTATGCAGAAAACTATATGATGCTGATGAAAGAAATTAAAGATGATAACAACTGATAGAGAGATATACCATGTGCTTGGATTGGAAGAATCAATATTGTGAAAATGACTATACTACCCAAAGCAATCTACACATTCAATGCAATCCCTGTCAAGTTACCAATGGCATTTTTTACAGAACTAGAACAAACCATCTTAAAATCTGTATGTAGATACAAAAGACCCTGAATACCTAAAGCAGTCTTGAGGGAGAAAAAGGGAGCTGGAGCAATCAGACTCCCTGACTTCAGACTATACTACAAAGCTACAGTAACCAAGACAATATGGTACTGGCACAAACACAGAAATATAGATCAATGGAACAAGGTTGAAAGCCCAGAAACACACACATGTATGGTCAACTAAATGATGACAAAGGAGGCAAAGATATACAATGGAGAAAAGACAGTCTCTTTAATAAGTGGTGCTGGGAAAACTGGAGAGCTACATGCAAAAGAATGAAATTAAAACACTCCCTAACACCATACACAAAAATAAACTCAAAATGGATTCGAGACCTAAATTTAAGACCAGATACGACAAAACTCTTAGAGGAAAACATAGGAAGAAGACCCTTTGATGTAAATCACAGCAAGATCTTTTTTGATCCACCTCCTAGAGTAATGGAAATAAAAATAAACAAATGGGACATAATGAAACTGAAAAGCTTTTCCACAGCAAAGGAAACCAAAAACAAGATGAAAAGACAACCCTCAGAATGGGATTATATATTTGCAAATGAATCAACGGACCAAGGATTAGTCTCCAAAACTATACACAGCTCAGGCAGCTCAATATTAAAGAAACATCATCAAAATATCTAGAAACAATAAATGCTGGAGAGGGTGTGGAGAAAAGGGAACACTCTTGCACTGCTGGTTGGAATGAAAATTGATACAGCTACTATGGACAACAGTATGGAGGTTCCTTAAAAAACTACAAATAGAACTACCATACGACCCAGCAATCCCACTACTGGGCATACAGCCTGAGAAAACCATAATTCAAAAAGAGTCATGTACCAAAATGTTCATTGCAGCTCTATTTACAATAGCCAGGAGATGGAAGCAACCTAAGTGTCCATCACCAGATGAATGGATAAAGAAGATGTGGCACATATATACAATGGAATATTACTCAGCCATAAAAAGAAAAGAAATTGAGTTATTTGTGGTGAGATGGATGGACGTAGAGTCTGTCATACAGAGTGAAGTAAGTCAGAAAGAGAAAAACAAATACCGTATGCTAACACATATATATGGAATTTAAGAAGAAAAAAGTCATGAAGAACATAGGGGTAAGATGGGAATAAAGACACAGACCTACTAGACAATGGACTTGAGGATATGGGGAGGGGGAATGGTAAGCTGTGACAAAGTGAGAGAGTGGCATGGACATATATACACTACCAAACGTAAAATAGATAGCTAGTGGGAAGCAGCCCCATAGCACAGGGAGATCAGCTCAGTGCTTTGTGACCACCTAGAGGGGTGGGATAGGGAGGGTTGGAGGGAGGGAGATGCAAGTGGGAAGAGATATGGGAACATACATATATGTATAATTGATTCACTTTGTTATAAAGCAGAAACTAAGACACCATTATAAAGCAATTATACTCCAATAAATATGTTAAAAAAATAAAGTAAAGAAACAAACAACCCAATCCAAAAATGGACAGAAGACCTAAATACACATGTCTCTAAAGAAGACAAAAATATGGCCAAGAAGCACACAAAAAGCTGCTCAACATCACTAATTATTAGAGAAATGCAAATCAAAACTACAATGAGGTATCACCTCACACCAGTTAGAATGGGCATTAGAAAATCTACAAACAACAAATGCTGGAGAGGGTGTGGAGAAAAGGGAACCCTCTTGCACTGTTGGTGGGAATGTAAATTGATACCCCCACTATGGAGAACAGTATGAAGATTCCTTAAAAAACTAAAAATAGAATTACCATATGACCCAGCAATCCCACTACTGCGCATCGACACAAAGAATACCATAATTCAAAAAGGCACATGCACCCCAATGTTCATGGCAGCACTCTTTACAATAGCCAGGTCAGGAAAGCAAGCTAAATGCCCATCGACAGACGAATGGATAAAGAAGTTGTGGTACATATATAGTAATGGAATATTACTCAGCCATAAAGAAAAATGAAATTGTGTCATTTGTTGAGACCTGGATGGATCTAGAGACTGTCATAGAGAGTGAAGTAAGTCAGAAAGAGAAAAACAAATATCGTATATTAATGCATGTATGTGGAACCTTGAAAAATGGTACAGATGAACCAGTTTGCCGGGCAGAAGTTGAGACACAGATGTAGAGATCAAACTTATGGACACCAAGGTGGGAAAACCACGGTGGGGTGGGGATGGTGGTGTGCTGAATTGGGCGATTGGAATGTACATGTATACACTGATGTGTATAAAATTGATGACTAATAAGAACCTGCAGTATAAACAAACAAACAAACAAGTAACACTAAACTTTCTTTGGGTTATTTGTATGGAAATATGTTAATATAAATGTTTCAGGCATTACAAGAAATTTCTAAAAATCTTATATGTTCTGGTATAATGTTATAAGTCATAATTCTAGTTATTACTTTAAAATATATATCTCAGAGGGCTTCCCTGGTGGCGCAGTGGTTGGGAGTCCGCCTGCTGATACAGGGGACACGGGTTCGTGTCCCAGTCCCGGAAGATCCCACATGACGTAGAGTGGCTGGGCCTGTGAGCCATGGCCACTGAGCCTGCACGTCCAGAGCCTGTGCTCCACAACGGAAGAGGCCACAACAGTTAGAGGCCCATGTTCGGCAGAAAGAAAAATAATGTATATCTCAGAAATAACTAAATTTCCTTGTCTATTGTATTATTATGAACTTTCATCAAATATTTAACCGTGGTCATTTTTAAGTCTTCTGTCATTTACAGACAGTTCTGGGTGTACTCTGATGCTTTTGCAAAAATGTCCCTATAAAAGGGTTTCATCTTCAAGGAATTCATGGAACAGACTTTAACAAGCACAGGTTTCTGGTAACTGACTATACTGCTGAACTGAATGAATAAGCATTTTCAGAACTCTAATGGAAAACTGATGAATTCATAAAAGTGCTAACAAAAGATCAAGATGAAAAAAATATTAATGACATGGGACTGAGTGAACGGATGAGGATGATTATAATTTGTGTCACTTTCTGTTTGAATAAAAAAAAAGTCCCTCAAGGACTCAGAGGCAAAAAATATACAAATCAATTTTCACTGCAAAGTAAAGGATCTGTTACAGTGGAGGATTACTGGACTGAATGTCAATATTATGACATAGTATGAGTGTGTTTCATGTTTCATAATTGCAATCATTGTTGCTTTTGTTGTGGTCATCCATTTACAATGTTTGGTGTCTATTTATCTCTTGTAAAAATAAAATACAGTGTGTGTGTGTTAAAAAAAAAAAAGGGAGAAGACTCAAATCAATAGAATTAGAAATGAGAAAGGAGAAGTAACAACTGACACTACAGAAATACAAAGGATCATGGGAGATTACTGCAAGTAACTATATGCCAATGAAATGCACAACCTGGAAGAAATGGACAAATTCTTAGAAAAGCACAACCTTCCAAGACTGAACCAGGAAGAAATAGAAAATATAAACAAATGAATCACAAGCACTGAAATTGAGACTGTGATTAAAAATCCTCCAACAAACAAAAGCCCAGAAGCAGATAGATTCACAGGCAAATTCTACCAAACATTTAGAGAAGAGCTAACAGCTTTCCTTCTCAAACGCTTCCAAAATATAACAGTGGGAGGAACTCTCCCCAACTCATTTTATGAGGCCACCATAACCCTGATATCAAAACCAGACAAAGATGTCACAAAGAAAGAAAACTACAGACCAATATCGCTGATGAACATAGATGTAAAAATCCCCAACAAAATACTAGCGAGCAGAATCTAACAGCACATTAGAAGGATCATACACCATGATCATGTGGGGTTTATCCCAGGAATGTGAGGATTCTTCAATATACACAAATCAATCAATGTGATAAACCATATTAACAAATTGAAGGAGAAATACCATATGATCATATCAGTACAGACAGAAAAAGCTTTCGACAAATTCAACAGCCATGAATGATGAAAACCCTCTAGTAAGTAGACATAGAGGGAACTTACCTCTACATAATAAAGGCCATATATGACAAACCCACAGACAACATCGTCCTCAATGGTGAAAAACTGAAACCATTTACTCTAAGATCAGGAACAAGACAAGGTTGCCCACTCTCACCACTATTATTTAACAGAGTTTTGGAAGTTTTAGCCACAGCAATCAGAGAAGAAAAAGAAATAAAAGGACTCCAAATCAGAAAAGAAGAATAAAAGCTCTCACTCTTTGCAGATGACATGATACTATACATAGAGAATTCTAAAGATGCTACCAGAAAACTATTAGAGCTAAGCAATGAATTTGGTAAAGTAGCAGGATACAAAATTAATACACAGAAATCTCTTGCATTCCTATACACTAATGGTGAAAAATCTGAAAGTGAAATTAGGAAACACTCCCATTTACCATTGCAACAAAAAGAATAAAATACCTAGGAATAAACTTACCTAAGGAGGCAAAAGACCTGTATGAAAACTATAAGACAGTGATGAAATAAAGATGGTACAAACAGATGGAGAGATATACCATGTTCTTGGATGAAAGAATCAACATTGTGCAAATGACTATACTACACAAAGCAACTACAGATTCAATGCAATCCATATCAAACTACCACTGGCATTTTTCACAGAAGTAGAACAAAAAAATTCACAATTTGTATGGAAACACAAAAGACCCCCAATAGCCAAAGCAATCTTGAGAATTATAAAGGGAGCTGGAGAGGCTTCCCTGGCGGCTCAGTGGTTGAGAATCTGCCTGCTAATGCAGGGGACACGAGTTCGAGCCCTGGTCTGGGAAGATCTCACATACCATGGAGCAACTAGGCCCGTGAGCCACAACTACTAAGCCTGTGCGTCTGGATCCTGTGCTCCACAGCAAGAGAGACCATGACAGCAAGAGGCCCACACACCACGATGAAGAGTGGCCCACACTTGCCACAACTAGAGAAAGCCCTTGCAGAGAAACGAAGATGCAACACAGCCAAAAGTAAATTAATTAATTAAAGTAGCCTTAATTTAAAAAAAAACAAAAAACGGAGCTAGAGGAATCAGGCTCCCGGACTTCAGATTAAACTACAAAGCTACCTTAATCAAGGCACTGTGGTTCTGACACAGAACAGAAATATAGATCAATGGAACAGGATAGAAAGCCCAGAGATAAACCCATGCACATATGGTCACCCTATCTTTGATAAAGGAGACAACAATATACAATGGAGAAAAGACATCCTCTTCAATAAGTGCTGCCTGAAAAACAGGACAGCTATATGTAGAAGAATGAAATTAGAATACTCCCTAACACCATACATGAAAATAAACTCAAAATGGATTAAAGACCTAAGTGTAAGACCAGACACTATAAAACTCTTAGAGGGAATGATAAGCAGAACACTGTATGACATAAATCACAGCAAGATCCTGTTTGACCCAACTCCTAGAGAAATAGAAATAATATCAAAAATAAACAAATGGGACCTAATGAAATTTAAAAGCTTTTGCACAGCAAAGGAAAACATAAAGAAGACAAAAAGACAACCCTCAGAATGGGAGAAAATAGTTGCAATTGAAGAAACTGACAAAGGATTGATCTCCAAAATTTACAAGCAGCTCATGCAGCTCAATATCAAAAAAACAAACAACCCAATCCTAAAATGGGCAGAAGACCTAAATAGACATTTATCCAAAGAAGATATACAGATTGCCAACAAACACATGAAAGGATGCTAAACATCAGTAATCATTAGAGAAATGCAAATCAAAACTACAATGAGGTATCACCTCACATCAGTCAGAATGGTCACCATCAAAAAATTAACAAAAAATAAATGCTGGAGAGGGTGTGGAGAAAATAGAACCCTACTGCACTGTTGGAAATGTAAATTGATACAGCCACTGTGGAGAACAGTATGGAGGTTCCTTAAAAAACTAAAACTAGAACTATCATATGACCCAGCAATCCCACTACTGGGCATATACCCTGAGAAAATCATAATTCAAAAAGAGTCATGGGAGAGGGGGAAGATGGCAGAAGAGATGGAAGAGGCAGAGATCACCTTCCTCCCCACAGATACATCAGAAATACATCTACACGTGGAACAACTCCTACAGAACACCTACTGAACGCTGGCAGAAGACCTCAGACCTCCCAAAAGGCAAGAAACTCCCCACGTACCTGGGTAGGGCAAAAGAAAGAAGAATAAACAGAGGCAAAAGAATAGGGATGGGACCTGCAACAGTGGGAGGGAGCCGTGAAGGAGGAAAGGTTTCCACACACTAGAAGCCTCTTCGTGGGTGGGGACTCCGGGAGGTGGACAGGGGGAGCTTCGGAGCCACGGAGGAGAGTGCAGGCACAGGAGTGTGGAGGGCAAAGCGGAGAGATTCGCACAGAGGATAGGTGCCGACCAGCACTCACCAGCCCGAGAGGCTTGTCTGCTCACCCACCGGGGCGGGCGGGGCTGGGAGCTAAGGCTCGGCTTCGGTTGGAGCGCAGGGAGAGGACTGGCGGCGTGAACACAGCCTGAAGGGGTTAGTGCAACACGGCTAGCCAGGAGGCAGTCTGGGGAAAAGTCTGGACCTGCCGAAGAGGCAAGAGACTTTTTCGTCCCTCTTTGTTTCCTGGTGCGTGAGGAGAGGGGATTAAGAGCACTGCTTAAAGGAGCTGCAGAGACGGCTAACAGCACGGAGCCCAGAGACAGGCATGAGACGCTAAGGCTGCTGCTGCCACCACCAAGAAGCCTGTGTGCGAGCACAGGTCACTCTCTCCACACCTCCCTTCCGGGGAGCCTGTGCAGCCCACCACTGCCAGGGTCCCGGGATCCAGGGACAACTTCCCGGGAGAACGCACGGCACGCCTCAGGCTGGTGCAACGTCCCGCCGGCCTCTGCTGCTGCAGGCTCACCCCGCACTCCATAACCCTCCCTCTCCCCGGCCTGAGTGAGCCGGAGGCCCTGAATAAGCGACTCCTTTAACCCCGTCCTGTCTGAGCGAAGAACAAACACCCTCCAGCGACCTACACACAGAGCCGGGGCCAAATCCAAAGATGAACCCCAGGAGCTGTGCAAACAAAGAATAGAAAGGGAAATCTCTCCCAGCAGCCTCAGGAGCAGTGGATTAAATATCCACAATCAACTTGATGTACCCTGCATCTGTGGAATACATGAATAGACAACGAATCATCCCAAAATGAGGAGGTGGACTTTGAGAGCAAGATTTATTATTTTTTCCCCTTTTCCTCTTTTTGTGAGTGTGTATGTGTATGCTGCTGTGAGAGATTTTGTCTGTATAGCTTTGCTTTCACCATTTGTCCTAGGGAAATATCCGTCCTTTTTTTTTTACTTTAAAAAAATTTTTTTTCTTAATAATTATTTTTTATTTTAATAACTTTATTTTACCTTACTTTATTTATTTTCTTTTACCCTCTTTCTTTCTTTCTACTTTTTCTCCCTTTTATTCTGAGCCATGTGGATGAAACACTCTTGATGCTGCAGCCAGCAGTCAGTGCTGTGCCTCTGAGTTGGGAGAGCCAACTTCAGGACATGGGTCCACAAGAGACCTCCCAGCTCCACATAATATCAAATGGCAAAAATCTCCCAGAGATCTCCATCTCAACACCAACACCCAGCTTCACTCAATGACCAGCAAGCTACAGTGCTGGACACCCTATGCCAAACAACTAGCAACACAGGAACACAACCCCAACCATTAGCAGAGAGGCTGCCTAAAATTATAATAAGTCCACACACCCCAAAACACAGCACAAGACGTGGACCTGCCCACCAAAAAGACAAGATCCAGCCTCATTCACCAGAACACAGGCACAAGTCCCCTCCACCAGAAAGCCTACAAAACCCACTGAACCAATTTTACCACTGGGGACAGACACCAAAAACAATAGGCACTACGAACCTGCAGCCTGCAAAAAGGAGACCCCAAACACAGTAAGATAAGCAAAATGAGAAGACAGAAAAACACACAGCAGCTGAAGGAGCAAGACAAAAACCCACCAGACCTAACAAGTGAAGAGGAAATAGGCAGCCTACCTGAACAATAATTCAGAATAATGATAGGAAAGATGATCCAAAATCTTGGAAATAGAATAGACAAAATGCAAGAAACACTTAACAAGGATCTAGAAGAACTAAACATGAAACAAGCAATGATCAACAACACAATAAATACAATTAAAAATACTCTAGAAGGGATCAATAGCAGAATAACTGAGGCAGAAGAACGGATAAGTGACCTGGAAGATAAAGTAGTGGAAATGACTATTGCAGAGCAGAATAAAGAAAAAAAAGAATGAAAAGAATTGAGGATAGTCTCAGAGAACTCTGGGACAACATTAAATGCACCAACATTCGAATTACAGGGATTCCAGAAGAAAAAGAGAAAAAGAAAGGGACTGAGAAAATATTTGAAGAGATTATAGTTGAAAACTTCCCTAATATGGGAAAGGAAATAGTTAATCAAGTCCAGGAAGCACAGAGAGTCACATACAGGATAAATCCAAGGAGAAACACGCCAAGACACAGATTAATCAACCTGTCAAAAATTAAATACAAAGAAAACATATTAAAAGCAGCAAAGGAAAAACAACAAATAACACACAAGGGAATCCCCATAAGGTTAACAGCTGATCTTTCAGCAGAAACTCTGCAAGCCAGAAGGGAGTGGCAGGACATATTTAAAGTGAAGAAGGAGAAAAACCTACAACCAAAATTACTCTATACAGCAAGGATCTCATTCAGATTTGATGGAGAAATTAAAACCTTTACAGACAAGCAAAAGCTGAGAGAGTTCAGCAGCACCAAAACAGCTTTACAACAAATGCTAAAGGATCTTCTCTAGGCAAGAAACACAAGAGAAGGAAAATACGTATAATATCAAACCAGAACAATTAAGAAAATGGGAATAGGAACATACAATAATACAATACAATAATTACCTTAATGTAAATGGATTAAATGCTTCCACCAAAAGACACAGAATGGCTGAATGGATACCAAAACAAGACCCATATATATGCTGTCTACAAGAGACCCACTTCACACCTAGAGACACCTACAGACTGAAAGTAAGGGGATGGAAAAAGATATTTCATGCAAATGGAAACCAAAAGAAAGCTGGAATAGCAATTCTCATAACAGACAAAAGAAACTTTAAAATAAAGACTATTAGAAGAGACAAAGAAGGACACTACATAATGATCAAGGGATCGATCCAGGAAGAAGATATAACTATTGTAAATATTTATGCACCTACATAGGAGCACCTCAATACATAAGTCAAATACTCACAGCCATAAAAGGGGAAATTGACAGTAACACATTCATAGTATAGGGGACTTTAACACCCCACTTTCACCAATGGACATATCATCCAAAATGATAATAAATAAGGAAACACAGGCTTTAAATGATACATTAAACAAGATGGATTAATTGATGTTTATAGGACATTCCATCCAAAAATAACAGAATACAAATTTTTCTCAAGTGCTCATGGAACATTCTGCAGGATAGATCATATCTTGGGTCACAAATCAAGCCTTAGTAAATTTAAGAAAATTGAAATTGTATCAAGTATCTTTTCTGACCACAACATTATGAGACTAGATATCAATTACAGGAAAAGATCTGTAAAAAATACAAACACATGGAGGCTAAACAATACACTACTTAATAACGAAGTGATAACTGAAGAAATCAAAGGGGATATAAAAAAATACCTAGAAACAAATGACAATGGAGACACAACGACCCAAAACCTATGGGATGCAGCAAAAGCAGCTCTAAGAGGGAAGTTTATAGCAATACTATCCTACCTTAAGAAATAGGAAACATCTCGAATAAACAAGCTTGCACCTAAAGCAATTAGAGAAAGAAGAACAAAAAAACCCAAAGTTAGCAGAAGGAAAGAAATCATAAAGATCAGATCAGAAATAAATGAAAAAGAAATGAAGGAAATGATAGCAAAGGTCAATAACACTAAAAGCTGGTTCTTTGAGAAGATAAACAAAATTGATAAACTATTAACCAGACTCATCAAGAAAAAAAAGGAGAAGACTCAAATCACTAGAATTAGAAATGAAAAAGGAGAAGTAACAACTGACACTGCAGAAATACAAAAGATCATGAGAGATTACTACAAGCAACTCTATGCCAATAAAATGGACAACCTGGAAGAAATGGAGAAATTCTTAGAAATGTACAACTGCCAAGACTGAATCAGGAAGAAATAGAAAATATGAACAGACCAATCACAAGCACTGAAATTGAAACTGTGATTAAAAATCTTCCAACAAGCAAAAGCCCAGGACCAGATGGCTTCACAGGCGAATTCCATCAAACTTTTAGAGGAGAGCTAACACCTATCCTTCTCAAACTCTTCCAAAATGTAGCAGAGGGAGGAACACTCCCAAACTCATTCTACAAGGCCACCATCACCCTGATACCAAAACCAGACAAGGATTTTACAAAGAAAGAAAACTACAGGCCAATAACACTGATGAACATAGATGCAAAAATCCTCAACAAAATACTAGCAAACAGAATCCAAGAGCACATGAAAAGGATCATACACCATGATCAAGTGGGGTTTATTCCAGGAATGCATGGATTCTTCAATATACGCAAATCAATCAATGTGATACACCATATTAAGAAATTGAAGGAGGAAAACCTTATGGTCATCTCAATAGATGCAGAGAAAACTTTTGACAAAATTCAACACCCATTTATGATAAAAACTCTGCAGAAAGTAGGCCTAGAGGGAACTTTCCTCAGTATAATAAAGGCCATATATGACAAACCCACAGCCAACATCATCCTCAATGGTGAAAAACTGAAAGCATTTCCACTAAGATCAGGAACAAGACAAGGTTGCCCACTCTCACAACTCTTATTCAACATAGTTTTGGAAGTTTTAGCCCCAGCAATCAGAGAAGAAAAGGAAATAAAAGGAATCCAAATCAGAAAAGAAGAAGTAAAGCTGTCACTGTTTGCAGATGACATGATACTATATATACAGAATTCTAAAGATGCTACCAGAAAACTACTAGAGCTAATCAATGAATTTGGTAAAGTAGCAGGATACAAAATTAATGCACATTAATCTTTTGCATTCCTATACACTAATGATGAAAAATCTGGAAGTGAAATCAAGAAAACACTCCCATTTACCATTGCAACAAAAAGAATAAAATATCTAGGAATAAACCTACCTAAGGAGACAAAAGACCTGTGTGCAGAAAATTATAAGGCACTGATGAAAGAAATTAAGGATGATACAAATAGGTGGAGAGATATACCATGTTCTTGGATATGAAGAATCAACATTGTGAAAATGAATCTACTACCCAAAGCAATCTACAGATTCAGTGCAATCCCTATCAAACTACTACTGGCATTTTTCACAGAACTAGAACAAAATATTTCACAATTTGTATGAAACACAAAAGACTCCAAGTAGCCAAAGCAATCTTGAGAACGAAAAACGAAGCTGGAGGAATCAGGCTCCCTGACTTCAGACTATACTACAAAGTTACAGTAATCAAGACAGTATGGTACTGGCACAAAAACAGAAATATAGATCAATGGAACAGGATAGAAAGCCCAGAGATAAACCCACGCACATATGGTCACCTTATCTTTGATAAAGGAGGCAGGAATGTACAGTGGAGAAAGGACAGCCTCTTCAATAAGTGGTGCTGGGAAAACTGGACAGGTACATGTAAAAGTATGAGATTAGATCACTCCCTAACACCATACACAAAAATAAGCTCAAAATGGATTAAAGACCTAAATGTAAGGCCCGAATCTATCAAACTCTTAGAGGAAAACATAGGCAGAACACTCTATGACATACATCACAGCACCTCCTAGAGGTGCCTTTTGACCCACCTCCTAGAGAAATGGAAATAAAAACAAAAATAAATTAATGGGACCTAATGAAACTTAAAAGCTTTTGCACAGTAAAGGAAACCATAAACAAGATGAAAAGACAACCCTCAGAATGGGAGAAAATATTTGCAAATGAAGCTACTGACAAAGGATTAATCTCCCAATATGTACAAGCAGCTCTTGCAGCTCAATATCAAAAAGCAAACAACCCAATCCAAAAATGGGCAGAAGACCTAAATAGACATTTCTCCAAAGAAGATATACAGATTGCCAACAAACACATGAAAGGATGCTCAGCATCACAAGTCATTAGAGAAATGCCAATCAAAACTCCAATGAAGTATCACTTCACACCAGTCAGAATGGTGATCATCAAAAAATTTACAAACAATAAATGCTGGAGAGGGTGTGGAGAAAAGGGAGCCCTCTTGCACTTCTGGTGGGAATGTAAATTGATATGGCCACTATGGAGAACAGTATGGAGGTTCCTTAAAGAACTAAAAATAGAACTACCATATTACCCAGCCATCCCACTACTGGGCATATACACTGAGCAAACCATATTTCAAAAAGTGTCATGTACCACAATGTTCATTGCAGCTCTAGTTACAATAACCAGGACATAGAAGCAACCTATGTGTCCATCAACAGATGAATGGATAAAGAAGGTGTGGCACATATGTACAATGGAATATTACTCTTCCATAAAAACAAAGGAAACTGAGTTATTTGTAGTGAGGTGGTTGGACCTAAAGTCTGTCATACAGAGTGAAGTAAGTCAGAAAGAGAAAAATAAATACCGTAGGCTAACACATATACTTGGAATCTAAAAAAAGAAAAAAAATTATTCTCTAGGACCTAGGGGCAGGACAGGAATAAAAACACAGATGTAGAGAATGGACTTGAGGATATGGGGGGGGGGAGTGTAAGCTGGGATGAAGTGAGAGAGTGGCATGGACATATATACACTACCAAATGTAAAATGGATAGCTAGTGGGAAGCAGCCACATAGCAGAGGGACATCAGCTTAGTGCTTTGTGTCCACCTCGAGGGGTGGGATAGGGAGGGTGGGAGGGAGACGCAAGAGGGAGGTGATATGGGGATATATGTTTATGTATAGCTGATTCACTCTGTTATACAGCAGAAATTAACATACAATTGTAAAGCAATTATACTCCAATAAAGTGGTTAAAAAATAAATTCTCTGAGAATATGGAGAGAGAAGAGATTAGGTGATTCTCCAAAAGTTTTAGAAAGGGATTAAATATGTACTAGGAAAATGGCCAACATGAGAAAAATGGCACCAATGGGAGGAGTACAAAGGAATTACAAGAAAAACAATTGACACTAGACCAAAATTTATATTGAGGATATTGGTGTCAGGGTACCTCCTTGCAGTTTGTGCTGGGAAGTATATGGAGAAGAATTAGAGGCAAGGACCACATCTCAGGGTGTTGGTCTTACTGTATAGTAATAAATTTTAAATTTTTTATTGTTAAGATTCACATGGTTAATTGTGAAATAGAATATACATGCTTTTTGTTTTTGGAGCTGCAGTCTATGCTCCTCCACTTTCGAGATGACCCAATCTGCTAACCTCTTGATGTCTCACTTTCCTGGACATTAATATGAAGATAATAACAACTAATCATAATTAAGCTTACTCCCTAAGGTGGTAGTGAAGGTAAAATGAAAGAATACACATGGAAGTGCTTTGCACGTTGCCAAATCCTATGCATGTGATTGTTGCTGTGAAGACAGTATAATTACATCCAATTAATTTTGTAATACTAGCCTAGTCATTCCAAGCAGCCTGAAATTATACTTTTGTATTCCTCCAACTTTTATTGGAAAAGCATAGGGACTCCCATACACACAGATGCATTATAAATAAATTGTACATGAAACAAACCACCCTCCTTTTTCTCCCTGCCCCATCCCTTCCTGTCTAGCTCTGTCCTCCAATTCAAAACGAGTTGGGTTTCATTCCACTGGATGCTAAAGATCAGGAAATACTATCCAACCATTGGTGTGCCTTTCCAGTGGGGCTCTTTTGAAAACATGGCAGTTAGCAAACTTGTAGGTAGGTCTGTTGGGGATCATCTTTGGGTCCCAGTCATTGTTGCTGCTTTTGCCCAGGAAATATGATGTCCTTTACACCCACTAATATCTTATTCCTCTTCATGCACAAGACAGTCAGAGCTCTCAGACCAAACAGGCTCACACCACCTTTTAGGACTCTACTAAAAGAGAGCTGATGGGGTGTTCTGAGATTCTTCAAAAAGTGATTGCTTTTTCATTGGTTCCATCTTTGATAAAGAAAATATGTTTCAAACATAGAATCTCAGTATGACTGAGGATTTAAAAGTCCCCTAGAGCTAATTCCTGGCTGAAGTGTGAAGAATTTTAATAGTATCCCTGACAAGTGGTTGTTTTGTTTCAGTTGAATCCCTATTGTGACAGGAAATTTACTCTCTTATAATTTTAGTGCTCAATAAATATTCGATGTATACAGGCATTTTTAAGAAAATTAGACTTCCACTAGAACCATATCCCACATAAGTAGACAGTCCTGCATTCTGAACCGACACAGGATGACTACCTGCTAAAATGAAAGATATACACAGGACCCAGAAACTCCTAGCATAACAGACAAAATATAAAGGACATGATAAAATTTACCCATCAGCCAAAACCAAGAAATATACAAAATGAAAAAAAAAATGTATTAACTGACACCAGTAAGGATTTTCAAGGCATCTCATAAGTTAAGCTTCAACAATAATTACAGATTCCCTGAAAACAAATAAAAGAAATAGAAGTTATTTTAAAAGTGGATATTATAAAACTGAAATATAAAAAGAAAGAAAACTTGTCAAATGGGCCCAATAGTTGAATGGAGATGACGGAGTGAACTTGAGGATGGATCAATAACATTCACTGAAAGTAAACAACAGAGAGAAAAAATTTTCTTTCTAAGAACACTGAAAAATATCTAACAGAGCTTCATGAACTTGCAGTAAGTGCAAAAGATTCAAAATTCATATAATTAGATCCCCAAAGTGTGAGGAGAGAGTATGGTAGAAAGAATAGAGTTAAAATCATGGCTGAGAGCTTTTTAAATTTGGCAAAAGATACAAGTATATCAAAATATACAAGTCATTAAGTCCAAGAAACTTAATGAAATTCAAATAGAATAAACCCAAAGAAATCCACACCAAGACACATTATAGTTAAACTTTTGAAAAATAAAGAAAATTAAAAATTGTGAAAGCCACCAGTTTACCTATAGTAAAACACAAATTTATATAACAGCAGTTTTATCATATGAAACCATGAAGGAAGTAGCACAATATTTTTCAAGTGCTCAAAGAAAAACTATCAAACATATATTCTATATATGGCAAAATTATTCTTCAGAAATAAAGGAGAAATAAAGATACCCTCAGTAAAGGAACCTAAAGGAGGTTGTTACTTGCAAACTTACCTTAAAGTTTGGCTAAGGATGCTTGTCAAACAGGAACTGATGAAGGAAGAAACCTCAGAGCATCAAGAAGGGAGGAAAAAAGAACACAAAAAGGAAGAAATATGAGTATATACAAAAGACTATTTCCTCATGAGTTTTAAAATTATGTTTGATGATTGAAGAGTAAATTATAAAATCATCTGATACTCAAGACAATAACATTTAAAAGTGGGAGGTAAAGAGCCTTAAATGGAAGTGGATTTCTATACTTCCCTGGAAATGGTCAGAGTTAATACCATAGGCTGTAAAAAGTCACATTTCTATACTGTAATGCTCAGATCAATAATTTTAAAAAATATCAACTGTATACAAAGAGATACATTCAAACATACTATAAATACATCAAGATAAAAATCCTAATGAGATTTCAAATAACTCACAGGAAGAAGAGAGAAACAGGGAATAATAAGAAGAGAAAAAAACAGAAAACAAAGAGTAAAATGGAAAACTTAAGACTTAATATATCAATATTTACCTTAAATATTAAGTGTTTAATTGACCAACCAAAGGGTAGAAGTTAGAGTGACAGTAATAAAAATAATGGAATAGGACTTCTGAAAATTCTCTCCTTTATAAAAATAAGAGAAAACAGATTAAACTTGTCAGAGTCATCTTTTTCAGGACTCTGGAAATTAGTCAAATGCTTGAACCAATTAGGGGAGTGTTTATTCAAGAAAATTAGATGAATATTAGTAAGAAAAGTGAGTTTTGTGGTATTTTAACTTGTACTATTCCCATTCTGACCTTATCTAGCTTTGTGGTAGCCTTGACAATAAATGGCCCACAATCACAATGAAAAGCAGCAGCTTGGCAGCACTGCTGTAAGAATAAAAGGTGGGAGACTTCCAGGAAGATGGCGGAAGAGTAAGACGCGGAGATCACCTTCCTCCCCACAGATACACCAGAAATACATCTACGCGTGGAACAACTCCTATGGAGCACCTACTGAACGCTGGCAGAAGACCTCAGACCTCCCAAAAGGCAAGGAACCCCCCACGTACCTGGTTAGGGCAAAAGAAAAAACTAAACAGAGACAAAAGGATAGGGACGGGTCCTGCACCAGCGGGAGAGAGCTGTGAAGGAGGAAAAGTGTCCACACACTAGGAAGCACCTTCGCGGGTGGAGACTTCGGGAGGCGGAGTGGGGGAGCTTGGGAGCCGCGGAGGAGAGCACAGCAACAGGGGTGCGAAGGGCAAAGCGGACAGATTCCAGCGCAGAGGATCGGGCCGACCGGAACTCACCAGCCGAGAGGCTTGTCTGCTCGCCCGCCGGGGCGGGCGGGACTGGGAGCTGAGGCTCCGGCTTTTGTCTGAGCGCTGGGAGAGGACCGAGGTTGGCGGCGTGAACACAGCCTGCAGGGCGTTAGTGCACCGCGGTTAGCCGGGAGAGAGTCCGGGGAAAAGTCTGGACCTGCCGAAGAGGCAAGAGACTTTTACGTCCCTCTTTGTTTCCTGGTGCACGAGGAGAGGGGATTAAGAACGCTGCTTGAGAGAGCTCCAGGGACGGGCGCGAGCCGCGGCTAAAAGTGCGGAGCCCAGAGACAGATATGAGACGCTAAGGCCGCTGCTGCCGCCACCAGGAGGCCTGTGTGCGAACACGGGTCACTAGCCACACGCCCTTCCAGGGAGCCTGTGCAGCCCGCCACTGCCAGGGTCACGGGATCCGGGGACAACTCCCCCGGGAGAACGCACGGCGCGCCTCAGGCTGCAACGTCACGCCAGCCTCTACCGCCGCAGGCCCGCCCCACACTCCGTGACCCTCCCTACCCCCCGGCCTGAGTGAGCCAGAGCCTCCGAATCAGCGGCTCCTTTAACCCCGTCCTGTCTGAGCAAAGAACAGACGCCCTCCGGCGACCTACACGCACAGGCAGGGCCAAATCCAAAGCTGAGCCCCTGGGAACTGTGAGAACAAAGAAGAGAAAGGGAAATCTCTCCCAGCAGCCTCAGAAGCAGCGGATTAAAGCTCCACAATCAACTTGATATACCCTGCATCTGTGGAATACCTGAATAGACAACGAATCATCCCAAATTAAGGAGCCCTGTGGATGAAAGGCTCTTGGTGCTGCAGCCAGGAGTCAGTGCTGTGCCTCTGAGGTGGGAGAGCCAACTTCAGGACACTGGTCCACAAGAGGCCTCCCAGCTGCACATAATATCAAACAGCAAAAATCTCCCAGAGATCTCCATCTCAACGCCAGCACCCAGCTTCACTCAACGACCAGCAAGCTACAGTGCTGGACATCCTATGCCAAACAACTAGCAAGACAGGAACACAACCCCACCCATTAGCAGAGAGGCTGCCCAAAATCATAATAAGTCTACAGACACCCCAAAACACACCACCAGACGTGGACCTGCCCACCAGAAAGACAAGATCCAGCCTCATCCACCAGAACACAGGCACCAGTACCCTCCACCAGGAAGCCTACACAACCCACTGAACCAACCTT
The DNA here is from genome assembly GCF_937001465.1 of Orcinus orca. NCBI lineage: Eukaryota > Metazoa > Chordata > Mammalia > Artiodactyla > Delphinidae > Orcinus > Orcinus orca. Next base: position 80,666,048 of record NC_064560.1, read on the forward strand.
AGCCACTGGGGACAGACACAAAAAACAACAGGAACTACGAACCTTCAGCCTGCAAAAAAGGAGACCCCAAACACAGTAAGATAAGCAAAATAAAAAGACAGAAAAACACACAGCAGATAAAGGAGCAAGATAAAAATGCACCAGACCTAACAAATGAAGAGGAAATAGGCAGTCTACCTGAAAAAGAATTCAGAATAATGATAGTAAGGTTGATCCAAAATCTTGGAGATAGAATGGACAATAGAATGGACAAAATGCAAGAATCAGTTAACAAGGACCTAGAAGAACTAAAGATGAAACAAGCAATGATGAACAACACAATAAGTGAAATTAAAAGTACTCTAGATGGGATCAATAGCAGAATAACTGAGGCAGAAGAACGGATAAGTGACCTGGAAGATAAAATAGTGGAAATAACTACTGCAGAGCAGAATGAAGAAAAAAGAATGAAAAGAACTGAGGACAGTCTCAGAGACCTCTGGGACAACATTAAACGCACCAACATTCGAATTATAGGGGTTCCAGAAGAAGAAGAGAAAAAGAAAGGGACTGAGAAAATATTTGAAGAGATTATAGTTGAAAACTTCCCTAATATGGGAAAGGAAATAGGTAATCAAGTCCAGGAAGCACAGAGAGTCCCATACAGGACAAATCCAAGGAGAAATACGCCAAGACACATATTAATCAAACTGTCAAAAATTAAATACAAAGAAAACATATTAAAAGCAGCAAGGGAAAAACAACAAATAACACACAAGGGAATCCCCATAAGGTTAACAGCTGATCTTTCAGCAGAAACTCTGCAAGCCAGAAGGGAGTGGCAGGACATATTGAGAGTGTTGAAGGAGAAGAACCTGCAACCAAGATTACTCTACCCAGCAAGGATCTCATTCAGATTTGATGGAGAAATTAAAACCTTTACAGACAAGCAAAAGCTGAGAGAGTTCAGCACCACCAAACCAGCTCTACAACAACTGCTAAAGGAACTTCTCTAGGCAAGAAACACAAAAGAAGGAAAACACCTACAATAACAAACCCAAAACAATTAAGAAAATGGGAATGGGAACACATACCAATAATTACCTTAAATGTAAATGGACTAAATGCTCCCATCAAAAGACACAGATTGGCTGAATGGATACAAAAACAAGACCCATATATTTGCTGTCTACAAGACACCCACTTCAGACCTAGAGACACATACAGACTGAAAGTAAGGGGATGGAAAAAGGTATTTCATGCAAATGGAAACCAAAAGAAACTTGGGAGTAGCAATTCTCATATCAGACAAAATAGCCTTTAAAACAAAGACTATTAGAAGAGACAAAGAAGGACACTACATAATGATCAAGGGATCGATCCAAGAGGAAGATATAACAATTGTAAATATTTATGCACCCAACATAGGTGCACCTCAATACATAAGGCAAATACTGACAACCATAAAAGGGGAAATCGACAGTAACACATTCATAGTAGGGGACTTTAACAGCCCACTTTCACCAATGGACAGATCATCCAAAATGAAAATAAATAAGGAAACACAAGCTTTAAATGATACATTAAACGAGATGGACTTAATTGATATTTAGAGGACATTCCATCCAAAAACAACAGAATACACATTTTTCTCAAGTGCTCATGGAACATTCTCCAGGATAGATCATATCTTGGGTCACAAATCAAGCCTTGGTAAATTTAAGAAAATTGAAATTGTATCAAGTATCTTTTCCGACAACAATGCTATGAGACTCGATATCCATTACAGGAGAATATCTGTAAAAAATACAAACACATGGAGGCTAAACAATACACTACTTAATAACGAAGTGATCACTGAAGAAATCAAAGAGGAAATCAAAAAATACCTAGAAACAAATGACAATGGAGACACGATGACTCAAAATCTATGGGATGCAGCAAAAGCAGTTCTAAGAGGGAAGTTTATAGCAATACAATCTTACCTTAAGAAACAGGAAACATCTCGAATAAACAACCTAACCTTGCACCTCAAGCAATTAGAGAAAGAAGAACAAAAAAACCCCAAAGTTAGCAGGAGGAAAGAAATCATAAAAATCAGATCAGAAATAAATGAAAAAGAAATGAAGGAAACGATAGCAAAGATCAATAAAACTAAAAGCTGGTTCTTTGAAAGGATAAACAAAATTGATAAACCATTAGCCAGACTCATCAAGAAAAAAAGGGAGAAGACTCAAATCAATAGAATTAGAAATGAAAAAGGAGAAGTAACAACTAACACTGCAGAAATACAAAAGATCATGAGAGATTACTACAAGCAACTCTATGCCAATAAAATGGACAACCTGGAAGAAATGGACAAATTCTTAGAAAGGCACAACCTGCCAAGACTGAATCAGGAAGAAATAGAAAATATGAACAGACCAATCACAAGCACTGAAATTGAAACTGTGATTAAAAATCTTCCAACAAGCAAAAGCCCAGGACCAGATGGCTTCACAGGCGAATTCTATCGAACATTTAGAGAAGAGCTATCACCTATCCTTCTCAGACTCTTCCATAATATAGCAAGGGAGGAACACTCCCCAACTCATTCTACAAGGCCACCATCACCCTGATACCAAAACCAGACAAGGATGTAACAAAGAAAGAAAACTACAGGCCAATATCACTGATGAACATAGATGCAAAGATACTCAACAAAATACTAGCAAACAGAATCCAACAGCACATTAAACGGATCATACACCATGATCAAGTGGGGTTTATTCCAGGAATGCAAGGATTCTTCAATGTATGCAAATCAATCAACGTGATACACCATATTAACAAATTGAAGGAGAAAAACCATATGATCATCTCAATAGATGCAGAGAAAGCTTTTGACAAAATTCAACACCCATTTATGATAAAAACCCTGCAGAAAGTAGGCATAGAGGGAACTTTCCGCAACATAATAAAGGCCATATATGACAAACCCACAGCCAACATCGTCCTCAATGGTGAAAAACTGAAAGCATTTCCACTAAGATCAGGAACAAGACAAGGTTGCCCACTCTCACCACTCTTATTCAACATAGTTTTGGAAGTTTTAGCCCCAGCAATCAGAGAAGAAAAGGAAATAAAAGGAATCCAAATCGGAAAGAAGAAGTAAAGCTGTCACTGTTTGCAGATGACATGATACTATACATAGAGAATCCTAAAGATGCTACCAGAAAACTACTAGAGCTAATCAATGAATTTGGTAAAGTAGCAGGATACAAAATTAATGCACAGAAATCTCTGGCATTCCTATACACTAAGGATGAAAAATCTGAAAGTGAAATCAAGAAAACACTCCCATTTACCATTGCAACAAAAAGAATAAAATACCTAGGAATAAACCTACCTAAGGAGACAAAAGACCTGTATGCAGAAAATTATAAGACACTGATGAAAGAAATTAAAGATGATACAAATAGATGGAGAGATATACCATGTTCTTGGATTGGAAGAATCAACATTGTGAAAATGAATCTACTACCCAAAGCAATCTACAGATTCAATGCAATCCCTATGAAACTACCACTGGCATTTTTCACAGAACTAGAACACAAAATTTCACAATTTGTATGGAAACACAAAAGACCCCGAATAGCCAAAGCAATCTTGAGAACGAAAATGGAGCTGGAGGAATCAGGTTCCCTGACTTCAGACTATACTACAAAGTTACAGTAATCAAGACAGTATGGTACTGGCACAAAAACAGAAATATGGATCAATGGAACAGGATAGAAAGCCCAGAGATAAACCCACGCACATATGGTCACCTTATCTTTGACAAAGGAGGCAGAAGTGTACAGTGGAGAAAGGACAGCCATTCAATAAGTGGTGCTGGGAAAACTGGACAGCTACATGTAAAAGTATGAGATTAGATCACTCCCTAACACCATACACAAAAATAAGCTCAAAATGGATTAAAGACCTAAATGTAAGGCCAGAAACTATCAAACTCTTAGAGGAAAACATAGGCAGGACACTCTATGACATAAATCACAGCAAGGTCCTTTTTGACCCACCTCCTAGAGAAATGGAAATAAAAACAAAAGTAAACAAATGGGACCTAATGAAACTTAAAAGCTTTTGCGCAGCAAAGGAAACCATAAAGAAGACCAAAAGACAACCCTCAGAATGGGAGAAAATATTTGCAAATGAAGCAACTGACAAAGGATTAATCTCCAAAATTTATAAGCAGCTCATGCAGCTTAATAACAAAAAAACAAACAACCCAATCCAAAAATGGGCAGAAGACCTAAATAGACATTTCTCCAAAGAATATATACAGAGTGCCTACAAACACATGAAAGAAGGCTCAATATCACTAATCATTAGAGAAATGCAAATCAAAACTACCATGAGATATCATCTCACACAAGTCAGAATGGCCATCATCAAAAAATCTAGAAACAATAAATGCTGGAGAGGGTGTGGAGAAAAGGGAACCCTCTTACACTGTTGGTGGGAATGTAAATTTATACCGCCACTGTGGAGAACAGTATGGAGGTTCCTTAAAAAACTACAAATAGAACTACCATATGACCCAGCACTCCCACTACTGGGCATATACCCTGAGAAAACCATAATTCAAAAAGAGTCATGTACCAAAATGTTCATTGCAGCTCTATTTACAATAGCCCAGAGATGGAAACAACCTAAGTGTCCATCATCGGATGAATGAATAAAGAAGATGTGGCACATATATACAATGGAATATTACTCAGCCATAAAAAGAGACGAAATTGAGCTATTTGTAATGAGGTGGATAGACCTAGAGTCTGTCATACAGAGTGAAGTAAGTCAGAAAGAGAGAGACAAATACCGTATGCTAACACATATATATGGAAGTTAAGAAAAAAAAATGTCATGAAAAACCTCGGGGTGAAACAGGAATAAAGACACAGACTTACTAGAGAATGGACTTGAGGCTATGGGGAGGGGGAAGGGTAAACAGTGACAAAGCGATAAAGAGGCATGGACCAAAAAAAAAAAAAAAAAGAATAAAAGGTGGATGGAGTGCCTTCAAAGCCCTGTTCTCAGAGAATTTGTCCTTATGTGACCTGTCCAGTGGTTCCCCAGAAGACTGTATTCACAAGGATGTTTCTATTTGACTTAACCTGGAGTTCACAAAGTGGGAAAAACATTTTCCCAGGGGTTATTGTTGAAAATAATTAGAGAAAATAGTTTAACTTCTTGAATGCCTGAGGCAGAGGATAACATTTGGGGAAAACAATAGTCTAACTAAAATACCTAAAAGGAAAAACTAAGTAGTGAGATTTCTCTACTGACTTTGAATCTCTGACATATACCTAGGAATCTAGATGACCATATGCATGTATAGAACTCTGTGCATGCCCAGGGTTATGTACATGCTCAGGAAAGTCCTGCAAATGTTCTAAACTTTCATCTCTGGCTGGCCTTGAGGATGTCTGCAAGTAGGAAGTGAAAGCTAAAGCAGAGTTGTCAACTGCCTGGCTAAGTGTTTAAGATATGTCCCAATCTTTACAGAGTCTCTTTGTAAAGACTAAGAGATGTATTGGTTCCAGGCATCTAAGGAAATCTTCATTCAATTATTAGCAGACCACTAAGCTAACTGAGCAGCAACTTCAGTGAACAAATATTACAGAATGAGGTCATAAAAATAAATCCAACAAACAAAAATAACAAACAGCAAAAACAACAAACCTTGGGGAGGGTGAAGAATATGATTTTCAGGATTGCCACATTATATTATTTTAAACGCCGAATTTTCAACAACAACAAAAAAAATGAGACATACAAAAAAAGAAGCCTTGCCCATACACAGGAAAAAAATGTGATTAATGGAAACTGCCCGGAGGAAGCCCAGAAGTTAGACTTATTAGACAAAGAATTTAAATCAGCTATTTTAAAACATGTTAAAAGAATGAAAGGAAACCATGTCTTAAGACCTAAGGAAAGTATGAGAATGACATCTCACCAAATACACAATATCAATAAAGAGCCAGATATTATTTTTTTTAAAAAAAAAACAAACAGAGGGCTTCCCTGGTGATGCAGTGGTTGAGAATCTGCCTGATAATGCAGGGGACATGGGTTCGAGCCCTGGTCTGGGAGGATCCCACATGCCATGGAGCAACTAGGTCCGTGAGCCACAACTACTGAGCCTGCACGTCTGGAGCCTGTGCTCTGCAACAAGAGAGGCCATGATAGTGAGAGGCCTGTGCACTGCGATGAAGAGTGGCCCCCGCTTGCCACAACTAGAGAAAGCCCTTGCACAGAAACAAAGACCCAACACAGCAAAAATTAATTAATTAATTAATAAAAACTCCTACCCCCAACATCTTAAAAAAACCAAACAGAAATTTTAGAGTTTGAAAGTACAAAAATGGAACTAAAAAATTCTCTGGGGTGGCTTGACAGAAGATTTGAACAGTCACAAAAAAGAATCAGTAAATGTAAAGATAGGTCAATTGATACCATCCAGTTGATGAACTGAGAAGAAAAAAAAGGAAGAAAACATAACTGAGATCAAAGACTTGTAGAACATTACCAAGCAAGCATACCAATATACACATATTGAGAGCCCTAGAAGAGGAAAGAGAGAAAGAGGGAGAAAGAATATTTGAAGAACTACTCAGTGAAGAAATAATCTATACATCCAAGAAACTCAACAAACTCCTAGGAGTATAAACCCAAAGAGATCCTCACATGAACACATTAAAATCAAATTGTAAAAAGCAACAAGAGAGAAGTGGCTGTCACACACAAGAGAATATCAATAAGGTTTACAGCTGATTTCTCTCCCAAACAATGGAGGCCAGATGACATATTCAAATATCTCACAGAAAATAATTATTAACCAAGAATTTGATATCCAACAGAATTACACTTCAATAAATGAGGGGGAAATATATCTCCAAATGAAGAAAAACTAAGAGAATGTATCACAAGCAGACCTATCCTACAAGCAATACTAGAAGTTTGAAATGAAAGGACACTAGGCAGTAAGTTTAATTAACATGAAAATTAAAGAACACTGGTAAAGGTAAGTGCATGATAAAATATTAGTAATGTAAATTAAGTTTTGTTTGTAACCCATTTATTCTCATATATAATTTAAAAGAGAGTTGCACAAAACAATGAATAATATCTATGTTGATGGATACACGATGTACAAAAATGTAATTTTTATGACAGTAACAGCAAAAAAAAAATAGGGGAGAAGGAATGGGACTATATAGAAAGAATGTTTTAGATTACTATTGAAATTAAGTTGGTACTGTTCAAACTAGATTTTTTTTGAGCTGTATTTATTTTATTTAATTTTTACATCTTTATTGGAATATAATTGCTTTACAATTGTGTGTTAGTTTCTGCTTTATAAAAAAGTGAATCAGTTATACATATACATATGTTCCCATATCTCTTCCCTCTTGCATCTCCCTCCTTCCCACCCTTCCTATCCCACCCCTCCAGGTGGTCACAAAGCACTGAGCTAATCTCCCTGTGCTATGCAGCTGCTTCCCACTAGCTATCTACCTTATGTTTGGTAGTGTATATATGTCCATGCCTCTCTCTTGCTTTGTCACAGCTTACCCTTCCCCCTCCCCGTATCCTCAAGTCCATTCTCTAGTAGGTCTGTGTCTTTATTCCTGTTTTACCCCTAGGTTCTTCATGACATTTTGAGCAGAAGACCTAAATAGACATTTCTCCAAAGAAGATATACAGACTGCCAACAAACACATGAAAGAATGCTCAACATCATTAATCATTAGAGAAATGCAAATCAAAACTACAATGAGATATCATCTCACACAAGTCAGAATGGTCATCATCTAAAAATCTAGAAACAATAAATGCTGGAGAAGGTGTGGAGAAAAGGGAACACTCTTGCACTGCTGGTGGGAATGTGAATTGGTACAGCCACTATGGAGAACAGTATGGAGGTTCCTTAAGAAACTACAAATAGAACTACCATATGACCCAGCAATCCCACTACTGGGCACATACCCTGAGAAAACCATAATTCAAGAAGAGTCATGTACCAAAATATTCATTTCAGCTCTATTTACAATAGCCTGGAGATGGAAACAACCTAAGTGTCCATCACCAGATGAATGGATAAAGAAGATGTGGCACATATATACAATGAAATATTACTCAGCCATAAAAAGAAATGAAACTGAGCTATTTGTAATGAGGTGGATAGACCTAGAGTCTGTCATACAGAGTGAAGTAAGTCAGAAAGAGAAAGACAAATACCATATGCTAACACATATATATGGAATTTAAGAAAAAAAACCAAACTAGATGTTTTTAAGTTAAGATGTTAATTGCAATCCTCAGGATAACCACTATGACTATAGCTCAAAAAGTGTAGTAAAATGAACAACAGTAATGGGGGAATAGAGGAACAAAAACCACTTAAGACATAAGAGAAACATGTAGAGAAATCAACAGAATGACAGATGTCAAACCTATCTTAACAGTAATTACATTAAGGATTAAGAATTCCAGTTAAAAAGCAGAAATTGGTAAAATAGATTTTATAAAAACAAGAGCCAATGAAATTTTGTGTAGAAGAAACACACTTTCATATCAAAAAACAAATAAGTTGAAAATAAAAGGATATCTATATCTATCTATCTATATCTATATCTATCTATCTATCTATCTATATCTATATTAGGTAAACAGAACCTGAAAAAGAGTTGGAGCAGCTATATATCTATCTATCTATATCTATATCTATCTATCTATATATATCTACATATATGTATATTAGGTAAACAGTACCTGAAAAAGAGTTGGAGCAGGTAACTAATATAAGAAAAGAAAATAGACTCTAATACAAAAATTGTGAATAGAGACATAGAAGGACATCTTACAATGAACAAAGGCCACACATTGTCTGATTCCTTTTATATGTCCATAAGCTATGTACATGACAAGTCCATAATAGTCAAATCCATAGAGACAGAAAATAGATTAGTAATTGTCAGGGTCTGGGAGAGGGGCTGTTGACTGCTTAAGGGATGTGATGCTTCTTTTGGGGATTAGAAACCCCAAAATAGGGTGTTCCAGAATTATACAGTGGTGATGGATGCAAAACCTCCTGGATTTATTTTTTTAAAGTACATTTTAATAGGGTGAATTTTATGATATATGAATTATATCTCAATTTTTAAAGTCAGAGGTTGGCAGAGAGAACTAAAACACACACACACAATCCAACCATGTACTTCTTACAAGAAACTCCAAAGTCAACAACATAGACAATTAAAAGTAAAGCTTGGCAAAATATGTGCCAGGAAAATTTTAATCAATAAAAGTATGAGTAGAAATATTAATATATGACTTCAGAACAAATAAACTTGGGTCAAAAGAGGGATATTATATAATGATAAAAGAATCAATCCACCAGGAAGACATAGTGAGCTTAAATACGTGTGCAAAAAGCAACAGAACCTCAAAACAAAGAAAGAAGAATTGGTATAGATTAAAATATATGAATAGATAATTTCATTATTATTATTGGAGACATTAACAACTCTGTCTCAGAAGCTCAGAACTACTAGACATAAAATCAACAAGGACACTGAAAATCAAAACAACACAATCAGGGTTTCCCTGGTGGCACAGTGGTTGAGAGTCCACCTGCCAATGCAGGGGACATGGGTTCGTGCCCCGATCTGGGAAGATCCCATATGCCACGGAGTGGCTGGACCTGTGAGCCATGGCCGCTGAGCCTGCGCATCCGGAGCCTGTGCTCCACAATGGGAGAGGCCACAACAGTGAGAGGCCCGTGTACCGCAAAACAAACAAACAAACAAACAAAAACAATCAGTAAGATCTAACTGAAATATATAAAACACTTCACCAAATAAGAGAAGAATACATTTTTTTCCCAAGTGATCATGGAACATTCACAAGGTAAACCATATCCTGGGCCATAAAACACACCTGAAAAAATGTAAATGAATTGAAATCAGATAGAATATAATTCTCTACATACCATTATAGAGTGTCCTTTGACCATAATGAAATCGAATAAAGTCAATAACAGAAAGACAGTAGCCTATCTAAACATGTGGAAATTAAATAATATGCTTCCATAGAATCCATGAGTTAAAGAGGAAGTATAAAAGGAAATTAAAAATTACATATAAATGAATGGAAATGAAAATACAACATATCAAATTATGTGGGATTCAGTTAAAGAATTGCTGAAGGGATATTTATAGCACTAAATGCTTATACTAGAAAAGAGTGAAGGTCTCAAATCATTAATCTGTCTTTCTTCCTCAATAAATTTTTAAAAAGAAAAACAAAATACATCAGAAGAAATCATAAGGAAAAATAATAGATAAATAAATAAAATTTAAAATGAGAAAACAATAGAAAAATAAATAAAGCAAAAAGTTGGTCCTTCAAAAAATTTTTAAATGATAAAACCCTAGAAAGACTGACAAAAGTAAAAAAGGAAAGTCACAGCACTGATATCAGAAATGCAATAGGAATGTTACCATAGATCCTGAAGCCATCAAAAGGATAATAAATGAATACTAAGGAAATTCTACTAATGATTTTACTCTCTTAAATTCAACAACTTCAAAGAAATGGACTAATTCCTAAAGAACCAAAATGAGATCAAAAATCTTAATAACCCTAATGATCATACAGAAATGACTTCATAACTTAAAAGCTCATAAGTAGGAAATGTCTAAGCCCGGATATTTTCACTGATGAATTCTACCAAACAATTGAAAAAGAATTAACACCAATTTTCTACAACCTCTTTCAGGAAATAGGAAAGGCGGGACTACTTCCTGAAACCCTTTATGTGACCTGTATTACCCTGATACTACAACCAAACAAAGACAGGACAAAAACAGAAAACTCCAACACCAATATCTCTCATGAAATTAGAGATAAAAGTTCTTAACAAAATATTAGCAATCTGAATCCAACAATGAGTAAAATGGATTATATACTATCATCATGTAGGATTAGTTCCAGGTGTGCAAGACTGTTCCAACATTTGAAAATCAAATTAATATAATCCACCATATCACCAAGCTAAAAAAGAAAAATCGTATGATTGTTTCCATTGATGCAGAAAAAGCTTTTGACAAGATGTAACACCCATTCATGATAAAAAGTTTCAGTAGGTTAAGAGTAGAGGAGAATCACCTCAAGTTGATAAAAATCATTAATCAGGAGACCTTTGTAAGTGAGTATGCAGTATGCATATTCCATATCCTAGGAGCACTGGGTGGTAAATGAAGCACACTTAGCTTTTATATTATTTACTTAGGGCTTTTGCAAGCATAATCTTAATTGAGCTTATAATAACGTTGTAAATTAAGCTGTTTGAACCCCATGTTATGAGAAACCCAGAGTGAATGTAGCAAAATGTCCTGCAATTGCCTCCCAGATGGTGAACAATAGGCAGTCAAATGCAGCTCTTGGTTCCTGCACACCCACTACTGCCTTGGCCCTATTATTAACCAGACTCTATTTCCCAGTCTTGAAGTATTCGTGTCAGCCTTCTTCTGTTGAAAAAAAAAATACCACTTACAATATTGGTGAAAGTGCCGAAAATTTCTTTTCCACCACCCCAACACTAAACCTTACCATCAGCTTTTGTTGTTGATGGTGTGAACACGAAACTCAGGCCATAGACTTGTGCGTCCTCTAAGTGACACCCCTCCTGAGATGGGGCTTATCAGTTACAGAGACCTCCTTGTCCAGGATTGGAAAATTCCAAGAATCAAAGCTGTGCCTGTGTGGAGCTAAAGATTTCCTCCCTGTGATTTCGACCCGTGGCTCCTAGCCCCAGCCTCTGGAGTTGCCAGAATAAACAGTTGCCTTCCCCATGATGGCTCTTCTAACATTTTCAGACAGCATCCTGGGAGAAGTGGCTAGTACTCCAGGGGCAACTGTGGGCTCTGCTAGCAGCTGTCACATGCTGGTCTTCAACCTGACAGGGAGGAGAGAGTTATATTTGGGGAAGGGTAGTAGAATCACAGAAATGACATTCCAGAAATCCAGAGATTTTTATATATTTGGGAAAATCTACATTGGAAATAATAATAAGCAATTTGTTTGCAAGAACTGTTTTTCTACGTCTCCTGTGATTCTGCCCACAGCCATGTGACAGGAGCAAGGCAAGATTCTAGTCAGAGGCAGAGGTGAACATGAGCTCCCCTCAAACCTCACCTCCCTATCCAGTGCTTTTTCCCAGCACTTGCTTCTGCTCCCTCACTTAATTTCTTCTGTCAAAATGCTGGCTGTCTTTCCTGTGTCCCAGATACAGACAGATTTAGGGCTGTCTACCTGATGGACAGTTTAACATGTGGTTAAAATCACCATTCTAGTTTTAAGGTTTCTCTCTCCCACCTCCCCACCCCACCTGCATTTCTACATCATGCCCCTTCCTTCCTTAGCCTCCTTAGCACTTGTTCTCATCCCTATTCCAGAAGGCCATGCCCCAGGTCCCTCTGTCTAGAATCTGTTTTCTTTTTCTGTCATTGCCTTTTCTCCTCATTCCTCTTCCCCTCCTAGCAGCTTTCTCCTCATTGTGGGAGACAGAGGCCTATGGACACAGACATTGACAGGTTTACCCAACACAACCCAGTAGAGAGAACCTTTCCTGTGCATCTACGTGTTTTCAGGTTATTTCCACACTTGCACTGTCTTGTGCTGTTCAGGCAGGGTCTCCCTATCTTCCTGGGGAGCTATCTTGAAGGAGGCTCATATTCCTTCCTACAGATGGTATCATGAGAACCTGCTGTGCATACAGTAACTTGGAGACATTTAGATATATATATCCAGCCTCAAATGTAAATTGGTGCAGCCACTATGGAAAACAGTATAGAAGTTCCTTAAAAAGCTAAAAATAGAGTTGCCATATGATCCAACCATCCATTTCCTGGGCATATACCCATACAAAACCATAATTTGAAAAGATACATGCACCCCTATGTTCATAGCAGCATTTTACAATAGCCAAGACACAGAAGGAACCTAAATATCCATTGACAGAGGAATGGATAAAGAAGATATGGTACATATATACAACGGAATATTACTCAGCTATAAAAAAGAATGAAATAATGCCATTTTCAGCAACATGAATGGACCTAGAGATTATCATACTAAGTGAAGTAAGTCAAAGATAAAAATCGTATAATATCACTTATATGTGGAATCTGAAATATGACACAAATGAACTTATTTCTGAAACAGAAATAGACTCACAGACATAGAACACAAACTTATGGTTACCAGAGGAGAAAGAGGGTGGGGGAGGAATAAATTAGGGGGTTTGGACTACTATATGTAAAATAGATAAACAATAAGGTTCTACTGTATAGCACAGGGAACTATATTCAATATCCTGTAATAAAACATAATGGAGGGCTTCTCTGGTAGCACAGTGGTTAAGAATCTGCCTGCCAATGCAGGAGACACGGGTTCAATCCCTGGTCTGAGAAGATCCCACATGCCACGGAGCAACTAAGCCCATGCACCACAGCTACAGAGCCCTAGAGCCACAACTACTGAAGCCCGCGCACCACAATGAAGAGTAGCCCCCACTCGCTACAATTAGAGAAAGCCCGCACATGGCAACAAAGACCCAACATGGCCAAAAATAAATAAATAAAATAAATAAATTTATTTTTAAAAAATCATTATGGAAAAGAACAAGAAAAAGAATATATCTATATATCTGAATCAATTTGCTGTACACCAGAAACTAACAGAATATTGTAAATCAACTATACTTCAATTTAAAAAGAAATAGATATACCCCACCCCAATGTGGGCTATACCATAGACAAGTGGGATAGATGGATGTTTTCTGGAGAACAACAAAACAAGTTTCTCCTCTGCTGGCCTCACCATCCTTGGCTGCAAGCACAAGCTGGCACCAAAGACTGAGTCCAGGTCTCAAACGACTCAACCTGCAGAGCTCTCAACCCATTTACTTTTCTATTCCATCCCTTTCTACTTGTTAATGCTTCTGTCCTCCCTTCCTTACCTCCTCCTCTTCAGTTTATCTGAACACCAGCTCCCCAACAGACTAGCTCCCCAAGTCCTTAACCATATGGAACATGCACCAATCTCAACATCAAAAAGGGCACCAACCAGGTCCCAGGGACCCCTTCTGGACCACTGGGGTGGGGTCTAGTAAGGAGGGGTCTTGAAGCAAGCCAGGTAGACCAGAGGGTCCCAGGGAATCTCAGTCTTTTAATAAGTAGGCGGTGGTAGTGCTTACTAAGTGTCAGATCCGATTATCAGTGCTATTGTGATGCGTCTTTTACTTTTGTCTTGAAAATATGAGGTGGAAGGAAGAAGTTTCTAGGCTTCTTTGATCAATTTCCCCTGTTCACTCAACCTCAGAACCATCAGTGGCTGCTACCAGAGAGCACTCCCCACTGCCACTCCTGTCTGCAAATCTTAACCCCAACCAAGCTCTTTATTCCTAAAACCTCTGTTCCTGTCTGGTCCAGAGGAGGCTCTCAGAACTGCTGAAAGGGCAAAACATCAGAAAGGGAATAGATTTCACAGTGAGGGTGAGGTTGCTGTGGTTTCACTGTATTGGTTTGTCTGTTTATTTTAGCCAAACAGTACCATCTGTTGGAGAAAACAACCTAAAATATTTAATTTTGTTTACTTCAATTGCTTTAAAGGATTGTTTATGCTTAAGGGCTAACTTGGACAGAGGTGCTTCCTTCTCCAACATCCTCCCTTCGGTGGCTAAGGAGCTTAGCTCTAGTCACCATGGGATCATGCTTGCTATTTTTCAATCAGGGCATTCTACAATGACAATATATTTGGTAATCAAAACATCCTCCAAATGGCATTCCTTTAAAATCCCATAAGAATCTTAGTTTTCTTGTCACCATAGGGACAGTAAACTTATCAGAAATCCATCAAAGGCACAGGATTTGCCAAAAATGTGAGATCAGACTTGTAAAAATCAAGTGGCATTAGGTTAGTTGGTGTTGAAAGACCTGTGGCTGACAGAAGTGAGAAAGAACATTTGAAGTTCTCTACGAATTTTTTAAAAGTCACATTTAAAATCTGCATCTATGACTCATGTGGGAGAACCTCTTTCTTATTTTTCCATTTTGAATTCAGTTAATTTGCTATGAGGTTGACTGAGCAGATTTAGAAAGTCGCTCACAAATTCTCACTTTTTTGTTCCTATCTTTGCTGGATTGAGTGCAAGATTTGGAGGTTTGTAAAGGCTGAAGAAATTTTGGGTTTTTTTTTAGCTTTACGACCTCTTTCAGTCAAATTGTGAGGCCCAAAGGATGAGCTAAGTCCTACCTGGGATCATCAATCATTACATTTCAGAAGCGGGAAGGTGGAGTGTGCTCTTCTGTCTAAGGAAATGTGGACCCTCAACCTCGCAGTCACTGTGATTTGAGAAAAACTGTCATTTCCTTGTTCCGGGGTTTGTGTTCAGCAGTCTGGGACATGTGGTGAGCTGCTGTTCTCCAGGATCACAGGTGGAGTTTTCAAGGTTCTGTCTCCCCTTTCTCTCTGAGAGTTTTTCTTCTCTCCTGGCTTAAATCTCGCCTCCCTCTGCATGTGACCCTCAAATCAATTTTTCTGCTTGATACTGGTCTTTCCTAAGCCATTTCAGCAACCTTGTTTGAACTCTCTGTGTGCAGAAAGCTCTGCATGAGAACAGTAACCAATGCTGCATAGAGTTGGAAGGTCTGTTTGCGTATGCTGTTTGCATAATGAAAGTCTATGCAGCTTCCCAGCTCATTCCCTTCATAATTTTACCCAAGTAGATCTCTAAAATGAGGCTAAGGTGTTGTTTACTAGGACCACCCAGCATTCACACTGCACAGCAGGGGGCTGGTGTGGCCCATCCCAGCTGCTGCTTCTTTTAAGGCCCCAGGGATCCATCTAACTTGTCATTGAAGCACTGACACATTGGTCCTCATTGATATTTGTCAAATTATTTCTCAACTCAGCATTGGAGCTCAGAGATAATTTTCACTAAATTACAAAACAGCACCTCTGGTATGTCCCTGGAAACTGCAGTTTCCCCAGCCCATGTGGAGGGTGTGACAGGAGACATCTGCAGATGTTACTAGGAAGGCAGACAGACCCAGCCTTGTTAGGCCAGCCGGCAGCCCCCCTTTCCTCAGCCATAGTTATTAGCAATCCTGACAAGCTAATCCTGACATTCAAAGATCATCTTCCCCCAAACACTCTGACCACCTCTCTCCCTGAGCTTCCGTGCAGGTACTGAGCCTGCAGCAGAGGAGAAGGGCAGGGGCTTTGTGGATACCTGCCATCAGGTTTCACTCATTCCTGTAACAAGTTTTGATTGATCATTCACTTGACGACAGGCATTGGACAAGCATGGCAGGTACCGGGGCTCAGAGCCAGACCCAGGTCCCAGTCTTCAGTCTCGCTACATTAGAGACCACTCAGTACATAACTGCATAAGTCATTAATAGCTACACTTGTGATAAGTACCAGGAAAGAGAAGTGTGTGTTATAATAAAATAGATTCCAGGACATTTTCCTGGACTGGGGTGGAGGTGGGGTATCCAGAAAGGGTATCTAAGGGAAGTGAGATTTTAGATGGTACTGGGAGAGATGGACCTGAGCCAGCCAGAGAGCACAGCCCTGGGCACTGGTCCCTGCTGTGGGGCAAACTTGTAACTGGAAAATGGAAAGCTGGGTGGCAGGAGCAGAGGCCCTGTGGAGTGGGCAGGTAGCTGTGCAGCCGTGGGTAAGGCTTTGGAGTAGGCACACATGGTTTTATTTTGTTTTCTTACTACAGTGAAATTGAGAAGAGTAGGTGATGGGAAAATTAAGAGGGAACCTTTGGGGACAGTGTGGGCTTCGTGGGAGCCATAGCTACGAAGACAGCCTCAGAATGTGTGGATCGTGCCAGGCATGGTGTGGATGAGATGCAGGGCAGCAGAGTGTCCACACACAGAATCACAGTGCCAGCTGAGCCCTGGGGTCAGGAAAAAACTACACCTGGGCAGACAATAAGGGGAAAGGCCCACAGGAGGAAGCTCACCCAAAGGGGCCTTGTGAGGAAGGCGGGCAGGATGGTGAGGATCAAGGTTCCCCTAATTCTGTGGGCCACATTCTCCCAAATGCTTTTTCCTCAACTTTTGAAATATATATATATATATATATATATATATAATTTCTGAAGTAAAATGTACATTTACACCAAAAATTAAATACAGCAGAAAGGAATGAAGTGAAAGTAAAAGTCTGCCCCACATCTATCCAACTTCCGGGACACCTGCCCAAAGGCAGCTATTATTTACTCCTTATTTTATTCCTCTGAAGGATCTGATTATCCCACATTTCTTGATTTAAGCACTTCCTATGACTCCTCACCTATTCTCTCCTACTTTCTCCCTATTCTTCATAGTAATGGTATGGTTTTTAGTTCTCCTGCTGGTTACCTTTATAACTTTGTAAGTTATGTGAGCCTATTTTTCTGCTCACATCAATTGGTCTCCCTTTCATCTGAGATGAAGAAATATTTATCCCTGCACTTCCCTCCCACCTCTAACTTCTGCTGCTGTACATGACTTTCACGTTTACAACACTTTCACACTTATACTTCTGTTTCTTAGTCCTGAATCTGTGTTTGCTCTAGATGTTGACAAAAAACTCAGAAGCAGCTTTCACAATATCAGAGGGACCTTAATGGCTGTCAGTGCAAACATGAGCAGTGCAGCTAGATGCAGAGAAAAGGAACTAGGATTCCTGAATTTATAAATCTGGGAAGTACATACCAAAAAGCAAGGTCAAATGAAGTCTCAAAAAAATGTGTAGCTTATTCAATGCTCTAAAGCAAAGTTTAGCAAATGTTTTTCTGTAAAGAGCCAAACAAAAACTATTTAGGCTTTGCAAGCTATGTGGTCTCTGTCAGAGCTGCTACCCTCTGCTGTTGCAGCACAGAAGGTGTCATAGAAACTACACGATAAAATGTGCGTGGCTGTGTCCAAAATACTGAAAACAAAAAATGTCATCTAAAACTAGCCACAGCCAATCCCTGGTTTAAAGCAGTGTTCCTCTAATTTTAATGAGCTTCAGAATCCCCTGGGAGGTTTGCCACCCCCATAGTTTCTGATTCAGCAGTTCTGGGGTGGGTCTGAGGATCTGGATTTCTAAAAAGTTCCCAGGTGGCATTCCTTGATGATGTTGGTCCAAGCCACATGGTTGCTGCTTTGCACTAGAGCATCACCCTCTTGTATATATTTGGGATTTTCTTGGAGTTACTGAAGGTCTTTCTCATTTTGCATTTGGAACCTGACTACAACTTATCACCAAGATTTTCCATCAATATCATCATGCTTTTTATTTCATGAATCTGCTTTCTTCTTAAAATATTTCTCCCCAGCACTCCCAGCCTTGCTCTTTGGTCGACCAGTTGCTCTCCAAGCCTGCTGTTCAGCTGTCATCTAAGACCATCCTTCTTTGTCTCCAGGATGGGGCTCCCCTCTCTCAAGTTCTATGCCTTCTTCTATCCTGGGTTTATATTAGTCTCACTGTAGTACATCATCAGGAGTAATTTTTTCACAAAAGATGCATGAGATGGCTTTAGAAATCAACCTTGCCAACACCTAGCCTTGGACTTCTAGCCTCCAGAACCATGAGAAAATAAATTTCTGTTCTTTAAGCCACCCAGTCTGTGGTATTTTATTATGGCAGCCCGAGCCGACTAATACACAGGAGGAGCAGAGCAGATCAGATTAAAAATACTATCTAGGAGCTAAATAAAGCAGGTACAATAAAAAGACATGATTAGAATCTATGATACTCAGTTTAAATCTAACCTTAACACAACTGGCTAAAGGGACATAGCTGGACCACCAATGCAAGGACTGGGCAGGAACTGGACATTCCACTAGAACTGAAAGACAGGGCAAGGACTCAGCCTCCATCAGACAGGGAATAATCTGAGAGTTATAGCCACAGGAGTTCTTCAAGACTCATTCTGCAGCTGCAGTCAATCTCAAGATATGAATCCAAGTGGGAAGAGGTGAGACACTTAAGCTGATCAGAAAGTTATTCTGACAGGGCTTAGAGCACATGATACCAGTGACATGAGGACAGCCTGATCATTTTAGATATTTTAAATCTATTGTTATTAAACATACCTCCATTCCCATCAAAGAATTTGGACATCATAGCCATGATGAGGAAATTACCACCACTTGGCCAAGTCATTAGCACTTCTACTCTTCTACTTCCTTTTCATTTTGTGCCATTAGTTCTTCCAGATTATAAAAGCAAAAATGAACACAGAGAGAAAATGTATTATTATGTGATTTTTTAGCATACCTGAAGCAAGTATAAGTAAGCATAAAAGAAAGGCAGCCCAGAGTTTTGCAAGTTTAATTAATTACACTCTTAAGGAATGAGTATGCAAAGTTACACTAAAGGAAAAGACCAGTTCCAGGCAAGAACAAGACACCACTGCATTCCAGTCAATAGTATCAATCCACTGAAGGAATAATGTGTCACTCAGGAGAGAGTCCAGCATGGATTTTCCATTTTCACCATAAAACTTTTAGATATCATTTGACTTTCCTTCAGTCAATCTGAATGTGCAGTTCTGTCTATGTTTACAATAGCCAAGATGTGGAAGCAACCTAAGTGTCCATTGACAGAGGAATGGATAAAGATGTGTACACATATACAATGGAATATTCCTTAGCCATAAAAAAGAATGCAATAATGCCATTTGTAGCAACATGGATGGACCTAGAGATTATCATACTAAATGAAGTAAGTCAGACAGAGAAAGACAATATCATATGATATCACTTACATGTGGAATCTTAAAAAAATTATACAAATGAACTTATCTGCAAGACAGAAATTGACTCACAGACAGACATAGAAAACAAACTTATGGTTACCAAAGGGGAAAAGGGGGAGGGATAAATTAGGAGTTTGGGATTAACAGATACACACTACTAACTATAAAATAGATAAACAGAGACCTTCTGTATAGCACAGGGAACTATATTCAATATCCTGTAATAACCTATAGTGAAAAAGAATCTGGAAAAGAATATATGTGTGCGTATATGTGTATATATATATACACACACATATATATATGTGTGTATATACATATACACTTTGATGTACACCTGAAACTAACACTTTGATGTACACCTGAAACTAACACGACATTGTAAATTTACTATGCTGCAATAAAAATGAATAAACATGCAGTTCTGTGGTAGTTAGTGTGTTTTTATTATAAAATGAATAATTATTTTCTTTTGTATATTGATTTCCTGTCTGTGTGTTTTTGTGGGTTTTCTTCAGTTATGAGACTGATTTTGGAGAAAGTCAAGTTTTGATGTGGCAAGAGAGGCAGCAGCCCCTGAAGTGCTTGGCACAACTCAGGGCTTCTGTGGACAGTGCCAGTCTGGGATGGGCACCCACATTTCCCTCTGGTAGCATCCTTTCACCTGGACTTGGCCTGCAATAAGCAGCAAAAAGTTTGGGGGCAGGGAATTAATGTCTTGGGGACTTGGGAAGTTGTTGTGGTTTCTAATTGTGTCTGTTCCTTGATTATTTTTAGCAAGTAAAATTGAGTTGACCATATATTTTGTTGTTGGAAATTTCCTGGGAAAAGAAATGATTGGGCATATTTAAAGATGATATAAAACAATGAGATTGTTGTTTGTCTTACAAAATGATTTCCTTAGGCAAGTATCTCAGCTGAATAATATTTTCAAGTGAGCTTTTAATTTCTTGTAGTTATAGGCTTTAAGGTAGTTTTAAAGAGAAATAACTAAGAGAGAGTGGAACAATGGACTTGCTATTTCCTGATGAAATAGTATTTTTTTCAAAAAAGTATTTAAGAAAAACCAATCTTCTCTAAAATGATTAGTTGTTCAAACTTTCCATAAATCTGTATTTGAATATACATATTCATATATAAATATATATATATATATATATATGTATTCAACTCAGGAACAGCTAAATGGAAGAGATGTGTAAGACAAGTTATGCAAGGGGGAAGGTTGGCATAAAGCTAACAGTCATGCCTGCTCTGGGTGCACCACCTTCCCAACACATTGATGTATTCACCAACCCAGAAGCTACCCAAATCTTGCTGTTCAAGAATTGTTATTGAAGTTTTGTTATGCAGGAATAATTGATGAAATAATTGGCCATTGGGAATTGAACTCAAGCTGAGTTCCTCTCCTCTCCATGAAGTCAAGAGATGCAGCTAATAGTTCTAAACCCTAAATCAAGTGTTTGGTTCCTCTGTCAACCAACCCCCATCCCAAAACTACCATCACCCCCCACCCTGACCAAGAATCACCTCATTAGTGTAAACTCAGGTCTCACGTATGGTTGAAAGAAGTTCATTGTGAAAAACAAAAGACACTCTATCATTCAGGAAATTGCAAGGATTTTAGGCGTCCTTTGCCAGGAAGTGGGGACAAATATCAAATATATATGCTTTTGTTATACCACACAATATGTTAGGAAATATTATATAGCGACATGATGGTATTGACAGAGGAATAGACACATACATCAATGGAACAGAATAGAGGTCCCAAAATAGACTCATACAAATAAGCCCGACTGAGTTTTGAAAAAGGTGCTGGATCAATTCAATGGAGGAAAGACAGTCTTTTCAACAAACGGTGTCGGAGCAATTGTACATCCATAACCCCCCCAAAAAAGAATTTGACTTAAACCTCACAGCTTATACAAAAACTAATTCAAAATGGATCACAGCCATAAATGCAATATATCTGCAATATATATACATTTGTATGTGTGAGTGTGTATATATATATAGTACATAAGAGAAAATCAGGATATATGTTTAGGCAAAGATTTCTAAGATTTGGTATCAAAAGCATGATTTATAAAAATAAAAATTGATAAGTTGGACATCATCAAAACTATTGCTTTGTGAAAGCCCATAAGAAGAGGATGAAAAGCTGGTAGAACATATACATAATCCACATATCCATCAAATGACTTGTGTTTATAATATATAAAGAATCCTCGAAACTCAAGAGCGACAATAACAATCCAATGAGAAAAAGGGCAAAAGACATTTTACTAAAGAGGATATTCAGGAGACAAGTAAGTGCCTGCAAAGATATTATTATCATTAACCATTAAGGAAATGTAAATACAAATCACAATGTAGTATAACTACATACTTATCAGAATGTTGTGAAAACAAAAACAAACAAATAAGCAAACTAAAGCAGTGATAACACCAAATTCTGGCAAGAATGCAGAGTAATTGGATCACTCATACATTGCTGGTGGAAATGTAAAAATTTACAATGACACAGTCACTCTGGAAAAGAGTATGGAAGCTTCTTACAAAACATTTACAATATACTTATTATACAACCCAGCAATTACACTCTTGGACACTTATCCCAGAGAAATAAAAACATATGTTAGCAGAAAAACCTGTATATAAACATTCACAGTAGTTGTATTAATAATTACTAGCACTAGAAATCACTCACATATCCCTCGGGAGGTGAAAGGTTAAACTATAGTCCACCCATACCATGGAATACTTTTAGCAATAAAGAAGAACAAACTATTCTTATACTAAAAACCTTGGTTGAATCTCAAGGAGATTGTGCTGAATGAAAAAAGAAAAGAAAAGAATCAATCTCAAAAAGCTATATACTATATGATTCCACTAATATAGCATCCTTGAAATGACAAAATCACAGATAACAGATTAGTGGTTGCCATTGGCTAGGAAGAGAGGCAGAGGGCTGTGGCTACAAAGGCTAACAAACTTTGAACAAGATAGACCTGTTTTGTATCTTGGCCATGGTCACACAAATCTATAAATAAATAAGGTAAAATTATGTAGAACTAAATATCCACACATAGACAAGTAAGTGCATGTAAAATAGATAAAATCTGAACAAGTTTTCTGGATTGCATAAATGCCAATCTCCTGCTTGTGACATCATAAGTTAACAAGAAGTTATCACTGAGGAATTGAGTGAAGGGTATACAGAATCCTTATTATTTCTTAGGCCTGCACATGAATCTATAAGTATCTCAAAGTAATAAGTTAAAAAATATATAAATTCATCATATTCTGGGTCCAAGTCTGCCACTAAAATTGGGTGGTGACTTAGAAGTTGTCTCTGGAACCAAGGTTTAGAAGCATAGCCAGGCTTCTGTGTACAGAGCCATGCTCATGGACATGGATTATCCCATAAACTCACTGTTAGGGTGCAGGAAAGCAAACCCGGGGTGAAAAAGTTCAGGTTTAAAAGATTTTGATAGTTGACATTTTAATAGCTGCATTTCAGTAGCTGTCATAAGGAGGGGAAAAAGAGAGATGAAAGAAAAAGTAAGAAAAGAAAGAAAAAGCAAGCAAGAAAGAAAGAAAGAAAGAAGGAAAGAACATATTAGAAAAATCATCATTTTGTAAACTTTAGTAAACTAAGTGATTCAGACAAGGATCATTGAGGGAGGCTGAAAAGCACTAGAAGAAACATGAGGAAAGACACAGTCCTGCAGATCCAAAACATCACCCCATAGAGTGCTTGCTAATTAGAAAGAGAAAAGCATACCTGTGTGTTGGAACACACAGGTCGTTACACTTAGCTATGTGATCAAATTAGCATCACTAACAGAGACTTCCTAACATTATATGCCTCCTGATATGATATGATATAAAATACACAGAAGCTGTATTCTTGCTAAAAATCTTTAGTCTAAATCTAATTTCCAAATTGCATGAAATATGGAAAATAGAAGAATCAACCATACAAATCCAGAATATGGAATATTCCATAAGCTCAGTTTCTTCAATAGATCAATATCATAAAAAAAGAAAATAAATCACTATCATGAAAAAAATCATATCAGGAAGAAAGAAAAAATCCCCACTGAGGGATTCTCAGGGAACAGAGGTCAGTGGACACAATCTTTGAGCTCTCTCTCTAACTCACTCCAGCTCACTGGTATTTACCAGAATGGAGCTTATACCCTTGTGTGCTTTTTTTTTGCAGCTACTATCAGGAGACACTGGTACGTTGTCCGGTTCTAGTGCCCAGTTGGGCTTACACCTGTAGGTCCCACAAAACTGTAACCAACAGAGAAGAGTTCTCAAACAGCTACCACCCCCAGGGCAGAGCAAGAGGATCTGTTGACCCAGGAAGTCAGTCTTTCTGGGAAAGAGGGCTATTAGCTCATCATTGTAGCTGCAGCCTGAGGGGCAGGGTTCTAGTTAAATACACATTTAAGGACTTACTGTAAATTCTATCAGACACCTCAGAAGATGGGTGCTATATTCATGCTCTCCTTCTGTAGTGGTCCAGAGCACCAATATCTCTCAGGGGGTACCTTTTGCACATGTCTGGTGCCCTGGTTTTTATGCCTCATGTCTGGGTTTTGGCAGCTGTCACCCAGGGGATGACCCTTGAATGCCTGGCTCTGGTGGCAGGTGGGGCTTGTGTTCCTGATTCCCACAGGACTCTAACAATCAGAGAGACAGTTCTCAGCAGGCTACCACACCGAGGATACTGCACAGACACACCCCAAGACTCTCTGTAGAAGAGGCCTGTGTGCTTGTCCAGCAGCTTCAGCCTGAGGGGTAGGATTCAGGTCTGCACATACCTAGAGGCCTATAGAGATGCTCTTATGGAACATGGGCCAGGGGATACCATCTTTGCTCTCTCCCTCTGCCTCACTACAGTTCACCCAGAAAGGAGATTACACACTCATCTAGAGCCTCAATATTTGTGATCGCCACCTAGGGGACAGCTCCAGATTGCCTGGTCTGGTGCCCAGCATGGCTTACATTTGCAGTCCCACAGGACTGTACATATTTGCATACTTTAAAAGCTGCTTTTTGAGGGTTTGGCTTCCAATGAATCTGAATCTAGGTGCTGACTGAGATCTGCCCCTTTGGGACATTGACAAGTCTCGGCACACCCTCAGCTACTGGGAGCCATTAAAAATAAAATAGGCTGCTTGGACAAACACAAAGGTCTGAGAGACAACCAAAAGCTAGGACAGGGTTGAATTATAAGGATCATCTCCAACATGAGGCAACTCCTGCAAGACTAGGAGAGGTGGCATTTCATCTAATACATAGAATCAAATTCAGAGTCAAGCAAAGTGAAGAAACAGATTAATAAATACCAAATGAAAGAACAAGATAAACCTTGGGGAAAAGCCTTGAAACAGAGAGAAGTAATTCACCTGATAAAGTGTTCAAAGTCATGGTTATAAAGATGCTCATCAACCTTGAAAGAATGGGTGAACACAGTGAGAACTTCAAGAAACAGAGAAAATATAAGAAAGTACCAAATAGAAGTCACAGGGGTGAACATTACAATTACTTAACTGAAAAATACACTACAGGTATTCAACAGACTAGGTGAAGAGAAGAAAGGATTGGTGAACTCAAGGACAAAGTAGAGGAACTCACCAATCATAGCAGAGAAAGAAAGGAAGAAAGAGAGAGAGAGAGAGAGAGAGAGAGAGAGAGAAAGGGAGGGAGAGGGAGGGAGGGAGGAAGGAAGGAAGGAAGGAAGAAGGAAAGAGAGATAAATTAAGGTACTTATGGGACAACATCAAGCTGATTAACATTTGCATTGTAGGGTTTCCAAAAGGAGAAGAGATAAAGAGGCAGAAAATTATTTGAAGAAATAATGGCTGAAAACATCCATAACCTGGAGAAGGAAACAAACATGTAGATCCAGAGAGTTTCAAATAAGATGAACTCAAAGAGACACACATCAGGACACATAATAATTAAAATGCTGAAAGTTAAAAACAAGGAGAGAATCTTAATAGCAGCAAAAGAAAAACAACTTGTTACTTACAAGGGAACCCCCATAAGAATATCAACAGATTTTTCAGCAGAAAATTTGCAGGCCAGAAGGGGGTGGCATGATATATTCAAAGTGTTGAAAGAAAAAGAAATCCAGCCAAGGATACTCTAGCCAGCAAAGCTGAAGAATTGAAGGAGAGGTAGAGTTTTCCAGATGAGCTAAAATTAAAAGAGTTAATCACCACTAAACTGGCTTTACAGGAAATGTTAAAGAGACTTCTTTAAGTGGAAAGGAAAGGGCAGTAATTAGTAGCAAGAAAACGTACAAAAAAATAAATCTCACTGGTAAAGGTAAATACATATTTTACAGGTAGAGGATTAATCACTTAAAAAGCTAGCATGAAGGTTAAGACAAAAGTAGTAAAATAAATATAACTACAGTAGTTAATCAAGAGATACACAAGATAAAAAAAGTAAAAATTGACATGAAAAACATAAAATGTATGGTGGGGGAGGGTAAAAAAGTAGACCTTTAGAAAGTGTTAAAACTCAAGTTGTTATCGACATAAAATAGACTTTTATATATATAGGCTGTTATATGTGAGCCTCATGGTAACCACAAAATGAAAACCTAAAGTGGATGCACAAATGATAATAAGAAAGGTATCTAAGCATAAAGAGAAAGTCTTCAAAACTTGAAAAAAGTTTAGAGCAGGAGAAGAAAGGACCAGAGGAATTACAAAACAGCCAGAAAACAATTAACAAAGTGACAATAAGTACATGCCTATCAATAATTACTTTGAATGTAAATGGACTAAATTCTCAAATCAAAAGACAGAGTGACTGAATGGATAAAAAACAAGAACATCTACATGTTACCTATAAAAGACTCACTCCAGATGTAAGGTCACACACTGACAGTAAAGAGATGGAAAAACATATTCCATGCAGACGGAAACCAAAAGAAAGCCGGGGTAGCTACACTTACATCAGACAAATAAGCTCTAAAACAAAGACTGTAATAAGAGACAAAGAGGGGCATTACATAATGATAAAGGGGTCAATCACACTAAAGGGTATGACACTGGTAAATATTATTGTCTGGGAGTGCTTTCCCATGAGAAAGACTCTCTACCTCAATTCCAAATTTTTTTTTTTATTTACAAACTTAATTCGGCTAACTATTGGAATATTTGGACAGCTTCTGTGTTCCTTGCTATCAGTGCAACTTATGGAATGTGTAAATGGCCTGAGGCTTCTAACAATGTTTTAGATTCTGTTTTCCTTAATTTGTATAGATAATTCTCAATTTTGGTAGCAATAGATGAATTTTGTGGTTGGTAAATGAAAAAAGAACAGTGTATCCAGTAATTAGTGTGTTTTTTCTTCCTATGACAAAATATATTTCCTATCAATTTGAGGGAAGTTGAGTTACCACAACTCCTTTACTTGTTTTTTTAAGGTTTGAACTACTCAGTTTTTGCTACTCATTTTTGTTTGGGCAAAAATAATTTTAATAAAAACCCTGGCAGTATCTCAAGAAACATACTTTATTTAGAGTCAGTTTCATGTTACAGGCTCAGAGAGCAATAGAGTCCTGGCAGTCAAACAGAACTTGTAAACAAGGTTGAGAGAATTTTCCCTCAAAAAATATTTTATAGGACCTATAAAATACAAACAAATAATTCTTAAATGATTACTACAGAAAGCTAAACATAATACCAGCTAAGAAGGGGCATAATAAAATGTATATACACCTAAAAAGTTGATGGCATAAATCCCTATAACACAAGACCCTCAAGCAAGGAGGAAATTAGTATCACTAGAACTCAAGGAGAGAGACTTTCTCCATCCAACCAGGGATACTGAAGGAGGTTTTATCAAAGATAATGACATTGGATCCGGTCCTTAAAGGATAGGAAGGATTTGGAATATTAAAATGGAATAAATCATCAGCATCGTTAGGTAATCTACACAAATACAAAGAAGATATGAAACTAGAGGTCTCTCAAGTATATGAAAAGAGCCACCTCAGGAAAACATTACCAATATAAAAATCAACTGTGATATTAAGCTGCATTTGACACTTATTAAATAGAAATTGGGTAGTAAGATTTGCCAGTAGTCTTGTTCTCTCTACCCACATGGACCTGGGATAATTTTCCAGATTGTTATGATCCTCTCGGAACGTGCTGAAAGCAGACAATTCCCCGGGACCTCGCTGTGTCCAGGGCCCCACCCACCCAGTCACCTGCCCTCCACCCTCTACCGTGTGCTCCAGGCTTCCCTGCACTTTCAGGGCAGTTCTGTTGGGGCAGTCCACCCACTCATGCAAGAATTCAGCGTTGTGTAGTCAGCTTTGCTGTGGGAACTGACAACCCTAAAATCTCAGTGGCTTCCACCAACAAACAGTAATTCCTGCTCATGTTATATGATGCCTACATGTTGGCTACAGGTCTGACCCACGTGTCTCTTGGGCTCCAGGATCCAGGCTGGAGGAGATGCCTCCTCCTGGGAAATGCCATGCTGCTGGGAGAGGGAAAGCTTTATGTATACCTGGCACTCTGCCCCTGCTCTTCTCATTTTATCAGCAGGTAGGCATTATGGGGCAGGCAACTGTTCCCACTTGTGGGGATGCTGACCTGAGCTGGGAATGGGGAGGAGAGCTGAGAATGATGACAAAGTCCACCACAGCTTGAGGCCACTTTCTCACTGAACGAATCCTCACCCAGTGGTCCCAATTTGACAGATGTGGCAGAGTTTCTCTCTTGGAATCCTAATTCCTCTCTGGTAAATGTTGCTGTTCTCTTGCCAAGTTCCTGTCAAGAGTTCTGAACCTCTGACCCTAAGCTCAGAGACTCCAACGGCTCCTCCATAGCCTCTCTTCTGGCTGACATCCCCATGCAGACTTCTTGCCTGGAGTGCTGAGCCTTTCAACATCCTAATTGCTTATCCCAGGCTCCAACTGCTTTTGGAGAAACCCTATAAAAGGGTATCAGATCCTCTCCCCAACTCAGCACTCCATTACAGTGTTAGGCTACCACGTATTGATTTCTCTCTGGATAAAGGATGTTCTGCTCAGTAGACTGGAATTCCTCCGACAGTGACAGCTGGACCACTGCTCTTGTGCCCTCTTAGCTGCCCCCTCTCAGCTACTGGCTGACCGGCCTCATCCTCCAGAGGCAACTGATCCAAGACTGCTGAGGAATGAAAGATGACACACTGCTTTGCTTCTTGACTCACCAAGAAACGTTCTGACTACTAATTTTGTGTAGCAGGTTTGACTTTTAATCCACATCTTCAGGTGTGAATGAAATAAAACTTGTATATGGCTTTTGGTACCCATGACCTGGAGCTGAAATTGCCAGGTCATAGGGATGTACTTTTGTTTAAACTCGGCATACTGCAAAATAGTTTTACAAAATGGTGGTGCCAATTATACTTGCACCAGCAATAGAATGCAGTTCCTGACAGCCTTGAAATTTTAGCCATCATGATGGGTATGTAGTGTTGTCTCTTGGTTGTTTAAATGTACATTTCCTGATGACCAATGATGTTGAGCAACTTTTTATATAAACATCAATCATTTGAATACCTCCCTTTTGAGAAGTGCTTGCACAAATGTCTTCCCAATTTTTTTTTTTTTTTTTTTTTGGTACGCGGACCTCTCACTGTTGTGGCCTCTCCCATTACAGAGCACTGGCTCCGGACGCGCAGGCTCAGCGGCCATGGCCCACGGGCCCAGCCGCTCCGCGGCATGTGGGATCCTCCCGGACCAGGGCACGAACCCGTGTCCCCTGCATCGGCAGGTGGACTCTCAACCACTGTGCCACCAGGGAAGCCCATCTTCCCAATTCTTTAAATGAGTCTTTTTCTTATTGATTTGTAGAAGCACATTATATAATCTAGAGGGGGGAGCTTTCTCTGTTGTGTATGCCTAACATACTTTCTCCCATATTGTGACTCACATTTTCATTATTTTAGTGCTATATTTCATTGAAGATATGTTCACAGCTTTAGTGTAATCTGATTCTTCAATCTTTTTTATGTTCAAAGCTTTTTGTATAGTATTTAAGAAGTCTTTTTCTACACCTATGTCATTATATACTCCATTAGAATGTATTCTAAAATGTTTACTGTTTACCTTTCACACATAGATTTAAATTCCACATGGGGCATTATTAGTGTCTGCATGTGTGTGTTTCTATATAAGGCATTAAATAAGCATCAATTTTCATTTTTTTGCATGAATCTCCAGTCGACTCATCACTATTATTAATGACTATTCTTTCTGCATTTCTATACACTAATAACAAAGAAAGAGAAATTAAGAAAATATCCCATTAACAATTGCATAAAAATGAAATTAGTAATGCCACTATGAAAAATGGTATGGAGGTTTATTAGAAAATTAAATATAAAACTATCATATGATCTAGCAAACCCACTTCTGGGTGTATAACTGAAGGAAATGAAATCAGTATCTCAAAGAGATATCTTCACTCCCATATTTATTGCAGTATTATTTACAATAGCCAAGATATAGAAATAACCTAAGTGTTTGTGGACAGATGAATGGATAAAGAAAATGTTATATATATTTTATATATCATTATGTATATATGTGTGTGATTCATATAAGAATGGAATATTATTCAGCAATACAAAAGAAGAAAATCTGCCATTTGTGAAAACATGGATGAACACTTTCATTAGGCTAAGCAAAATATGTCAAAGACAAATACTGCGTGTTATCAGTTACATGTGGAATCTAAAAAACAAAAAACCCTTCAAACTCATAGAAACAGAGTGTTGAATGTTGGTTGTCATGGATTAGATGGCAGGAGAAATAGTGGGATATTGGTCAAGGAGCACAGACTTTCAGAATTAGTTCTGAGGATCAAATATACAGCATGGTGACTACAATTAATAATGCTGTATTGTGTAGTCAAAATTTGCTAAGAGTAGATCTTAAGCATTCTCACCACGGGGTGAGGGGTGAAAGAAAGTAACTATGTGAGGTGATTGATGTGTTAATTTGATTGTGATAATCATTTCACTATATATTCATATACCAAATAATGACAGTGTACCCTTTAAATATATACAATTTTATTTGTCATTTATACCTCAATAAAGCTAGAAAAAATTAAAAGGAAAACTGAAAAAGAGAAAGGAAGCACACTCTATATTAAAGAGATGTAATAACAAAATGTAATACATGAACATAGATTTTTTTTTAACATCTTTATTGGAGTATAATTGCTTTACAATGGTGTGTTAGTTTCTGCTTTATAACAAAGTAAATCAGTTATACATATGCATATGTTCCCATATCTCTTCCCTCTTGCATCTCCCTCCCTCCCACCCTCCCTATCCCACCCCTCTAAGGTGGTCACAAACCACCTAGCTGATCTCCCTGTGCTATGCGGCTGCTTCCCACTAGCTATCTATTTTATATTTGGTAGTGTATATATGTCCATGCCATTCTCTCACTTTGTCACAGCTTACCCTTCCCCCTCCCCATATCCTCAAGTCCATGCTCTAGTAGGTCTGTGTCTTTATTCCCATGTTACCCCTAGGTACTTCATGACCTTTTTTTCCCTTAGATTCCATATATATGTGTTAGTATACGGTATTTGTTTTTCTCTTTCTGACTTACTTCACTCTGCATGACAGACTCTAGGTCCATCCACCTCACTACAAATAACTCAATTTCGTTTCTTTTTATGGCTGAGTAATAGTCCATTGTATATATGTGCCACATCTTCTTTATCCATTCATCTGTTGATGGACACTTTTAATAAAATTTGTAAAAGTCATTTTTAAAGCAACTGAAAAATTTGAGTATGGATTGTGTATTAGATGATATTAGTGAATTAGTTTGAATTTTGTTTGATTATGAGATTATGTGATTGAGATCGTTGAATAGCTCAGCAAGATAAAAATGCAAGAAAACATAAGAAAAACACAATTGTTGATTCTAATGATTAACTAATATAGAGTTTGTCAATGTACTATCCTTCCAACTTTTCTCCATGTTTGAAAATTACATAATGTGAAAGTTGGAGAGTAGAAGAACCATGCAGAGGGGAAAGAATACTTCAAGAGGTGGAGCTGTCTGTCACTGAGGTGGGAATTCCACTTCTGGGTGGAAATCTGACAGAGAGGTCATGATGGAATTCCTCCACTGACTGTGAAAACTGAGGATGCTGCTAAGGTCCTGTCTGTCTCTAGGAGTCTATGATTCCAGGATACGGTATCATGTTGCTACAAAACAGTTTTGCTTAAGGGAAGATTAAATGAGATCATGTCTGTGTCTGACACATGGTACTTTATTTATGGGAAAAAAGATTCCTTGTATATAGACCTGAGTGTTCCAGGTACAGAAAAATATTATGTTGTGTAACAGGAAGGATCATAACATTTACAGATACCACTGTGGTCTCATTTAGCATGTTGAGGGCATCAATGTCAGAGAGAAGGTAGAATTTTATTATTTTCTGAATGTTTTCCCATAAAGGCACATCTGGCTAATGGTTACCATTTTAGACACTGCAGTTTCAGAAGGTGGAAAGAGATATGATGCAGCACATTTAATTAAAAAGTCCTAATACCATTGGATTGTAAAGCAATATAAATCTATTTTCTTTCAGGTATGTCTTCAGTATGAAACATCATAAGAAAGAAAGGACACAGTGATCCTGTGATAAACCGCTATGGAAAATAATATTAAAAAAAGAATATATATGTATTACTGAATCACTTTGCTGTACAGCAGAAATTAACACAACATTGTAAATCAACTATACTTCAGTTAAAAGAAAAAGAAAAGTAGGGGAGAAGCATTTTAGGTTTTGGAAGTCAGAATGCCAAAGAGAAGGAAGAATCTTGGAGAAAGTCTTATTAGAAGACTGCAAACTCCAAGGAAGTCATCAAGCAGGTTTTGCTGGTGACGAGGAGGCAACCACCTCTAGTCTTTCTAAAACCTAGGATGGGCAAGATGAAATCAGTCAGCTGGAGCTCTTCACCAGTCTCACAGACATTTTCTGACCTGGACCTGGATATAGAGCACCCAATGCTTTCTGAATATGATTTCATGGAGAACAGAGCTGGGTGCTTACTAAATGCCAGGCCTTGTGCACAGCATTTTTCCATGGATTATCTCATTTAATACTCACAATAATCCTCTGAGTTGAAATGTAATGGAGTTTCTATTGGGATTGTTGGAAAGAAGAGTCTTCTCCAAGAGTTTAGGTGATTTTGAGAACCAAGAAACTGCAGTGGGAAGTGAAATAATGGAAAGTATCTTTCTTTTTTTTTTTTTCCATTTTAACATCTTTATTGGAGTATAATTGCTTTACAATGGTATGTTAGTTGCAGCTTCACAACAAAATGAATCAGTTATATATATACATATGTTCCCATATCTCTTCACGCTTGCGTCTCCCTCCCTCCCACCCTCCCTATCCCACCCCTTAAGGCGGTCACAAAGCACCGAGCTGATCTCCCTGTGCTATGCGGCTGCTTCCCACTAGTTATCTACCTTACGTTTGGTAGTGTATATATGTCCATGCCTCTCTCTCGCTTTGTCACCGTTTACCCTTCCCCCTTCCCATAGCCTCAAGTCCATTCTCTAGTAAGTCTGTGTCTTTATTCCTGTTTCACCCCGAGGTTTTTCATGACATTTTTTTTCTTAAATTCCATATACATGTGTTAGCATACGGTATTTGTATCTCTCTTTCTGACTTACTTCACTCTGTATGACAGACTCTAGGTCTATCCACCTCATTACAAATACCTCAATTTCGTTTCTTTTTATGGCTGAGTAATATTCCATTGTATATATGTGCCACATCTTCTTTATCCATTCATCTGATGATGGACACTTAGGTTGTTTCCATCTCTGGGCTATTGTAAATAGAGCTGCAATGAAAATTTTGGTACGTGACTCTTTTTGAATTATGGTTTTCTCAGGGTATATGCCCAGTAGTGGGATTGCTGGGTCATATGGTAGTTCTATTTGTAGTTTTTTAAGGAACCTCCATGCTGTTCTCCACAGTGGCGGTATAAATTTACATTCCCACCAACAGTGTAAGAGGGTTCCCTTTTCTCCACACCCTCTCCAGCATTTATTGTTTCTAGATTTTTTGATGATGGCCATTCTGACTGGTGTGAGATGATATCTCATTGTAGTTTTGATTTACATTTCTCTAATGATTAGTGATGTTGAGCATTCTTTCATGTGTTTGTTGGCACTCTGTATATCTTCTTTGGAGAAATGTCTATTTAGGTCTTCTGCCCATTTTTGGATTGGGTTGTTTGTTTTTTTGTTATTAAGCTGCATGAGCTGCTTATAAATTTTGGAGATTAATCCTTTGTCAGTTGCTTCATTTGAAAATATTTTCTCCCATTCTGAGGGTTGTCTTTTGGTCTTCTTTACAGTTTCCTTTGCTGCGCAAAAGCTTTTAAGTTTCATTAGGTCCCATTTGTTTACTTTTGTTTTTATTTCCATTTCTCTAGGAGGTGGGTCAAAAAGGACCTTGCTGTGATTTATGTCATAGAGTGTCCTGCCTATGTTTTCCTCTAAGAGTTTGATAGTTTCTGGCCTTACATTTAGGTCTTTAATCCATTTTGAGCATATTTCTCTGTATGGTGTTAGGGAGTGATCTAATCTCATACTTTTACATGTACCTGTCCAGTTTTCCCAGCACCACTTATTGAATGGCTGTCCTTTCTCCACTGTACATTCCTGCCTCCTTTGTCAAAGATAAGGTGACCATATGTGCATGGGTTTATCTCTGGGTTTTCTATCCTGTTCCATTGATCTATATTTCTGTTTTTGTGCCAGTACCATACTGTCTTGATTACTGTAACTTTGTAGTATAGTCTGAAGTCAGGGAACCTGATTTCTCCAGCTCCGTTTTTCGTTCTCAAGATTGCTTTGGCTATTCGGGGTCTTTTGTGTTTCCATACAAATTGTGAAATTTTGTGTTCTAGTTCTGTGAAAAATGCCAGTGGTAGTTTGATAGGGATTGCATTGAATCTGTAGATTGCTTTGGGTAGTAGAGTCATTTTCACAATGTTGATCCTTCCAATCCAAGAACATTGTATATCTCTCCATCTATTTGTATCATCTTTAATTTCTTTCATCAGAGGGTCTTATAATTTTCTGCATACAGGTCTTTTGTCTCCTTAGGTAGGTTTATTCCTAGATATTTTATTCTTTTTGTTGCAATAGTAAATGGGAGTGTTTTCTTGATTTCACTTTCAGATTTTTCATCCTTAGTGTATAGGAATGCCAGAGATTTCTGTGCATTAATTTTGTATCCTGCTACTTTACCAAATTCATTGATTAGCTCTAGTAGTTTTCTGGTAGCATCTTTAGGATTCTCTATGTATAGTATCATGTCATCTGCAAACAGTGACAGCTTTACTTCTTCTTTCCGATTTGGATTCCTTTTATTTCCTTTTCTTCTCTGATTGCTGGGGCTAAAACTTCCAAAACTATGTTGAATAAGAGTGGTGTGAGTGGGCAACCTTGTCTTGTTCCTGATCTTAGTGGAAATGCTTTCAGTTTTTCACCACTGAGGACAATGTTGGCTGTGGGTTTGTCATATACGGCCTTTATTATGTTGAGGAAAGTTCCCTCTATGCCTACTTTCTGCAGGGTTTTTATCATAAATGGGTGTTGAATTTTGTCAAAAGCTTTCTCTGCATCTATTGAGATGATCATATGGTTTTTCTCCTTCAATTTGTTAATATGGTGTATCACATTGATTGATTTGCGTATATTGAAGAATCCTCACATTCCTGGAATAAACCCCACTTGATCATGGTGTATGATCCGTTTAATGTGCTGTTGGATTCTGTTTGCTAGTATTTTGTTGAGGATTTTTGCATCTATGTTCATCAGTGATATTGGCCTGTAGTTTTCTTTCTTTGTGACACCCTTGTCTGGTTTTGGTATCAGGGTGATGGTGGCCTTGTAGAATGAGTTTGGGAGTGTTCCTCCCTCTGCTACATTTTGGAAGAGTTTGAGAAGGATAGGTGATAGCTCTTCTCTAAATGTTCGATAGAATTCGCCTGTGAAGCCATCTGGTCCTGGGCTTTTGCTTGTTGGAAGATTTTTAATCACAGTTTCAATTTCAGTGCTTGTGATTGGTCTGTTCATATTTTCTATTTCTTCCTGATTCAGTCTTGGCAGGTTGTGCCTTTCTAAGAATTTGTCCATTTCCTCCAGGTTGTCCATTTTATTGGCATAGAGTTGCTTGTAGTAATCTCTCATGATCTTTTGTAATTCTGCAGTGTCAGTTGTTACTTCTCCTTTTTCATTTCTAATTCTATTGATTTGAGTCTTCTCCTTTTTTTTCTTCATGAGTCTGGCTAATGGTTTATCAATTTTGTTTATCCTTTCAAAGAACCAGCTTTTAGTTTTATTGTTCTTCGCTATCGTTTCCTTCATTTCTTTTTCATTTATTTCTGATCTGATTTTTATGAGTTCTTTCCTTCTGCTAACTTTGGGGGTTTTTTGTTCTTCTTTCTCTAATTGCTTTAGGTGCAAGGTTAGGTTGTTTATTCGAGATGTTTCCTATTTCTTAAGGTAGGATTGTATTGCTATAAACTTCCCTCTTAGAACTGCTTTTGCTGCATCCCATAGATTTTGAGTCGTCGTGTCTCCATTGTCATTTGTTTCTAGGTATTTTTTGATTTCCTCTTTGATATCTTCAGTGATCACTTCGTTATTAAGTAGTGTATTGTTTAGCCTCCATGTGTTTGTATTTTTTACAGATCTTCCCCTGTAATTGATATCTAGTCTCATAACGTTGTGGTCAGAAAAGATACTTGATACAATTTCAATTTTCTTAAATTTACCAAGGCTTGTTTTGTGACCCAAGGTATGATCTATCCTGGAGAATGTTCCATGAGCACTTGAGAAAAATGTGTATTCTGTTGTTTTTGGATGGAATGTCCTATAAATATCAATTAAGTCCATCTCGTTTAATGTATCATTTAAAGCTTGTGTTTCCTTATTTATTTTCATTTTGGATGATCTGTCCATTGGTGAAAGTGGGCTGTTAAAGTCCCCTACTATGAATGTGTTACTGTTGATTTCCCCTTTTATGGCTGTCAGTATTTGCCTTATGTATTGAGGTGCTCCTATGTTGGGTGCATAAATATTTACAATTGTTATATCTTCTTGGATCGATCCCTTGATCATTATGTAGTGTCCTTCTTTGTCTCTTCTAATAGTCTTTGTTTTAAAGTCTATTTTGTCTGATATGAGAATTGCTACTCCAGCTTTCTTTTGGTTTCCATTTGCATGAAATACCTTTTTCCATCCCCTTACTTTCAGTCTGTATGTGTCTCTAGGTCTGAAGTGGGTCTCTTGTAGACAGCAAATATATGCGTCTTGTTTTTGTATCCATTCAGCCAATCTGTGTCTTTTGATGGGAGCATTTAGTCCATTTACATTTAAGGTAATTATCAATATGTGTGTTCCCATTCCCATTTTCTTAATTGTTTTGGGTTTGTTATTGTAGGTGTTTTCCTTCTTTTGTGTTTCTTGCCTAGAGAAGTTCCTTTAGCAGTTGTTGTAGACCTGGTTTGGTGGTGCTGAACTCTCTCAGCTTTTGCTTGTCTGTAAAGGTTTTAATTTCTCCATCAAATCTGAATGAGATCCTTGCTGGGTAGAGTAATCTTGGTTGCAGGTTTTTCTCCTTCAACACTTTCAATATGTCCTGCCACTCCCTTCTGGCTTGCAGAGTTTCTGCTGAAAGATCAGCTGTTAACCTTATGGGGATTCCCTTGTGTGTTATTTGTTGTTTTTCCCTTGCGGCTTTTAATATGTTTTCTTTGTATTTAATTTTTGACAGTTTGATTAATATGTGTCTTGGCGTATTTCTCCTTGGATTTGTCCTGTATGGGACTCTCTGTGCTTCCTGGACTTGATTAACTATTTCCTTTCCCATATTAGGGAAGTTTTCAACTATAATCTCTTCAAATATTTTCTCAGTCCCTTCTTTTTCTCTTCTTCTTCTGGAACCCCTATAATTCGAATGTTGGTGTGTTTAATGTTGTCCCAGAGGTCTCTGAGACTGTCCTCAGTTCTTTTCATTCTTTTCTCTTTATTCTGCTCTGCAGTAGTTATTTCCACTATTTTATCTTCCAGGTCACTTATCCGTTCTTCTGCCTCAGTTATTCTGCTATTGATCCCATCTAGAGTATTTTTCATTTCACTTATTGTGTTGTTCATCATTGTTTGTTTCATCTTTAGTTCTTCTAGGTCCTTGTTAACTGATTCTTGCATTTTGTCTATTCTATTTCCAAGATTTTAGATCATCTTTCCTATCATTATTCTGAATTCTTTTTCAGGTAGACTGCCTATTTCCTCTTCATTTGTTAGGTCTGGTGGGTTTTTATCTTGCTCCTTCATCTGCTGTGTGTTTTTCTGTCTTTTCATTTTGCTTATCTTACTGTGTTTGGGGTCTCCTTTTTGCAGGCTGAAGGTTCGTAGTTCCTGTTGTTTTTTGTGTCTGTCCCCAGTGGCTAAGGTTGGTTCAGTGGGTTGTGTAGGCTTCCTGGTGGAGGGTACTAGTGCCTGTGTTCTGGTGGATGAGGCTGGATCTTGTCTTTCTGGTGGGTGGGTCCACATCTGGTGGTGTGTTTTGGGGTGTCTGTAGACTTATTATGATTTTGGGCAGCCTCTCTGCTAATGGGTGGGGTTGTGTTCCTGTCTTGCTAGTTGTTTGGCATAGGATGTCCAGCACTGTAGCTTGCTGGTCATTGAGTGAAGCTGGGTGCTGGCGTTGAGATGGAGATCTCTGGGAGATTTTCGCCGTTTGATATTATGTACTGCTGGGAGGCCTCTTGTGGACCAGTGTCCTGAAGTTGGCTCTCCCACCTCAGAGGCACAGCACTAACTCCTCGCTGCAGCACGAAGAGCCTTTCATCCACACCACTCCTTAATTTGGGATGATTCGTTGTCTATTCAGGTATTCCACAGATGCAGGGTACATCAAGTTGATTGTGGAGCTTTAATCCGCTGCTTCTGAGGCTGCTGGGAGAGATTTCCCTTTCTCTTCCTTGTTCTCACAGCTCCCAGGGGCTCAGCTTTGGATTTGGCCCTGCCTGTGCTTGTAGGTCGCTGGAGGGCGTCTGTTCTTTGCTCAGACAGGACGGGGTTAAAGGAGCCGCTGATTCGGAGGCTCTGGCTCACTCAGGCCATGGGTAGGGAGGGTCACGGAGTGCGGGGCGGGCCTGTGGCGGCAGAGGCCGGCGTGACGTTGCTAGCCTGAGGCGCGCCGTGCGTTCTCCCGGGGGAGTTGTCCCTGGATCCCGGGACCCTGGCAGTGGCGGGCTGCACAGGCTCCCTGGGAGGGGGTGTGGATAGTGACCTGTGTTCGCACACAGGCTTCCTGGTGGCGGCAGCAGTGGCCTTAGCGTCTCATGTCTGTCTCTGGGCTCCGCACTTTTAGCCGTGGCTCGCGCCCGTTTCTGGAGCTCTCTTAAGCAGCGTTCTTAATCCCCTCTCCTCGTGCACCAGGAAACAAAGAGGGAAGAAAAAGTCTCTTGCCTCTTCAGCAGGTCCAGACTTTTCCCCGGACTTCCTCCCTGCTAGCCGCGGTGCACTAACGCCCTGCAGGCTGTGTTCACGCCGCCAACCTCGGTCCTCTCCCGGCGCTCCGACAGAAGCTGGAGCCTCAGCTCCCAGCCCTGCCCGCCCCGTCGGGCGAGCAGACAAGCCTCTTGGCTGGTGAGTGCCGGTTGGCCCCGATCCTCTGTGCTGGAATCTCTCCGCTTTGCCCTCCGCATCCCTGTTGCTGTGCTCTCCTCCGTGGCTCCGAAGCTCCCCCACTCTGCCACCCGCAGTCTCCGCCCACGAAGGGGCTTCCTAGTGTGTGGACACTTTTCCTCCTTCACAGCTCTCTCCCGCTGGTGCAGGACCCATCCCTATCCTTTTGTCTCTGTTTATTTTTTTCTTTTGCCCTAACCAGGTACGTGGGGGGTTCCTTGCCTTTTGGGAGGTCTGAGGTCTTCTGCCAGCGTTCAGTAGGTGCTCCGTAGGAGTTGTTCCACGCGTAGATGTATTTCTGGTGTATCTGTGGGGAGGAAGGTGATCTCCGAGTCTTACTCTTCCGCCATCTTCCCGGAAGTCCGGAAAGTATCTTTCTTAAGAAGAGCGTGAAGATTCAAAAATGGATTCATTTTTGGACATGTAGCTAACTGAAAAATTGGAGTCCTTAATACAGAATGTCTTTAAGCAATCGAACTTTTCCAATGACCACATAAATTCATTTTTGCCTTTATGAATATTAATAATTTAAGTGACTCAAGCAAGCATGTATTATGACTCCCATTCTTTCTACAAAAAATATGGATTAGAACAATGAAAATTTAGAAAGTTCTGCCTCTTCATTAAATTTAAATTTCTTAAGTTACATTCACTTTTGACTGAATAATACTAATATGTGCACAGCCTACCTATGATGCAGACAGGGAAAACTCAGCAGGCAGAAACAAGAGCTGTAACTCCTGAAAAACCTGAATTAATAGCACATGTATTCCCTGATACTGCTGTAGATCTAGAATACAGGTGTAGGTAAAGAATACGAACAAACCACCTCCTAAAAGTTAGGCAGAACTTTCAGTTCTACATAGCATCAAGCAATCTTTCCTAGTTATCTGAAAGCTACAACAACAGCTAAAGACAAGTATGAAATAGAGAAAAAAATCTAGTAGCAATAGACACTGGAGTTGGTATATAATTTTCAAATTTGTCTGATGTTTGAAAACCCTGTATCAAGTCCTACATATCTTGAACTAAATGAGAAAATTAATTTTACTGACCCTTTTGAAATAAAGAAAAATCTTCCAAAGTATTATGTGAGATTTCAGATAAACACAGAATAATTTATGAATGAAGATGAACAAGAAATGGAGACTATTCTAATGGCCTGGAGTGCTTTGTCATCTGGAGTAAGCAAAAAAGATGAAAGTGTGATGTTGACTGTCATGACAGGTATGGCCAGTCTCTCATCAGAGACTGTCTGGAATTGCCATTACCCGCTGAAATGGCTTTTCAGCATAATGAAGTATTTGGCTCTGTTGGCATTGATTCAGGGTCTTTAACAGTTGAGGAGAATGTGCTTCATATCGATCTGAGTTTGGAAAAAGTGATTCATAAAAAAATTAAAAGAATATGTGATGGTTAGCAGGCTTCTTTTTATGAAGAACTCCTTTTGTGTCTGTTTCGTCACCTTCCTTCTTGAACAAAATCTACCACATTATATACTATAATTCCATTGAATTTGATTTTGAGAGAGAATTAACTTTTACCAGTTAACAGGTTGCTGATTTTTCCTCCTCTTTTCAGCTGTTTTTAACTTATTTTTCTTCCAGTTACATTGAGATATAATTGGCATACAGCACTGTGTAAGTGTAAGGTGTACAGCATACTGATTTGACTTACATACGTCATGAAATGATTATCACAATAAGTTTGGTGAACATCCATCATCTCATATAGACACATTAAAGAAATAAAAAATATTTTGTCCTTGGGATGAGAATTCTTAGGATTTACTCTCTTAACTACTTTCATAAATAACATAGAGCAGTGTTAATCACATTTATTATGTTGTACCTTATATCCCAAGTATTTATTTATCTTATAACTAAAAGTTACTTTTCAACTGGCTTCATCCATTTCCCCCTCTTCCAACCCCACCTCTGGTAAACACAAACCCCATGTCTTTTTCTTTGAGTTTGTTTGTTTGT
Organism: Orcinus orca; assembly: GCF_937001465.1. NCBI lineage: Eukaryota > Metazoa > Chordata > Mammalia > Artiodactyla > Delphinidae > Orcinus > Orcinus orca. The sequence goes on from NC_064560.1 coordinate 80,707,662, forward strand.
TTGTTTTTGAAATATAATTTATGTATAAACTATAATAATCCCTGTTAAAACTTTCTAGATTATTTCCAGATTGGCCAAATAATATAATTGGTGATAGAACCAAATGTGATTGTTGATATTTTTTGAGGCTAAAAAAAAAAAAAGTTTTTTTGGTGAAAGTGTGGTGTTAAAGTCCCCTACTATGATTGTGTTACTGTCGATTTCCCCTTTTATGGCTGTTAGTATTTGCCTTATGTATTGAGTTGTTCCTATGTTGGATGCATAAATATTTACAATTGTTATATCTTCTTCTTGGATCAATCCCTTGATCATTATGTAGTGTCCTTCTTTGTCTCTTGTAATAGTCTTTGTTTTAACATCTACTTTGTCTGATATGAGAATTGCTACTCCAGCTTTCCTTTGTGTTCCATTTGCATGCAATATCTTTTTCCATCCCCTCACTTTCAGTCTGTATGTGTCCCTAGGTCTGAAGTTGGTCTCTTGTAGACAGCATGTATTCGAGTCTTGTTTTTGTATCTATATAGCCAATCTATATCTTTTGGTTGGAGCATTTAATCTGTTTACATTTAAGGTAATTATCAATATGTATGATCCTATTACTATTTACTTAATTGTTTGGGGTTTATTATTGTAGGTGTTTTCCTTCTCTGTGTTTCCTGTCTAGAGAAGTTCCCTTAGTATTTGTTGTAAAGCTGGTTTGGTGGTGCTGAATTCTCTTAGCTTTTGCTTGTCTGTAAAGCTTTTAATTTCTCTGTCAAATCTGAATGAGATACTTGCTGGGTAGAGTAATCTTGGTTGTAGGCTTTTCTCCTTCATTACTTTAAAAATGTCCTGCCACTCTCTTGTATCTTGCAGAGTTTCTTCTGAAAGATCAGCTCTTATCCTTATGGGGATTCCCTTAGTGTTATTTGTTGTTTTTCTCTTGCTGCTTTTAATATTTGTTCTTTGTATTTGATTTTTGATAGTTTGATTAATATGTGTCTTGGCCTGATTCTCCTTAGATTTATCCTGTATGGGTCTCCTGTGCTTCCTGGGCTTGATTAACTATTTTCTTTCCCATATTAGGGAAATTTTCAACTATAATCTCTTCAAATATTTTATCAGTCACTTTCTTTTTCTCTTCTTCTTTTGGGACTCCTATAATTTGAATGTTGGTGTGTTTAATGTTTGTCCCAGAGGTCTCTGAGACTGTCCTTAGTTCTTTTCTTTCTTTTTTCTTTATTCTGCTCTGCAGTAATTATTTCCACTATTTTATCTTCCAGGTCACTTATCCGTTCTTCTGCCTCAGTTATTCTGCTATTGATTCCTTCTAGAGAATTTTAAATTTCATTTATTGTGTTGTTCATCACAGTTTCTTTGCTCCTTAGTTCTTCTAGGTCCTTGTTAAACGTTTCTTGTATTTTCTCCATTCTATTTCCAAGATTTTGGATGATCTTTACTATCATTATTCTGAATTCTTCTTCAGGTAGACTGCCTATTTCCTCTTCATTTGTTTGGTCTGGTGGGTTTTGCCTTGCTCCTTCATCTTCTGTGTGTTTTTCTGTCTTCTCATTTTGCTTATCTTACTGTGTTTGGGCTGCAGGCTGCAGTTCCATAGTTCCCGTTGTTTTTGGTGTTTTTCCCCAGTGGCTAAGGTTTGTTCAGTGGGTTGTGTAGGCTTCCTGGTGGAGGGTACTAGTGCCTGTGTTCTGGTGGATGAGGCTGGATATTCTTTTCTGGTGTGCAGGTGCACATCTTGTGGTGTGTTTTAGGGTTTCTGTGGCCTTATTATGAATTTAGGCAGCCTCTGTGCTATTAGATGTGGTTGTGTTCCTGTCTTGCTAGATGTTTGGCCTAGGGTGTCCAGCTTGCTGGTCATTGAGTGGAGCTGGGTCTTGGGATTGAGATAGAGATCTCTGGGAGATTTTTGCCATTTGAAATTATGTGGAGCTGGGAGGTCTCCTGTGGACCAGTGTGCTGAACTTGGCTCTCCCACCTCAGTGGCACAGTCCTGATTCCTGGCTGGAGCACCAAGAGCCTGTCTTCCACAGAGCTTAGAATAAAAGGGATAAAAGAAAGAAAGAAAGAAGAAGATAAAATAAAATGAAGTTATTAAAATAAAATATAAAAAATAATTAAGAAAAAATTTTTGTTAAGTAATGAAAAAAAAAAACGGACAGAGAGAGCTCTAAGACAAATTGTAAAAGCAAAGCTATACTGACAAAATCACACACAGAAGCATACACATACACACTCACAGAAAGAAAATAAGGGAAATATATATATAGTTTTTCCCAAAGTTCACCTCTTCAATTTGGGATGGTTCGTTGTCTATTCAGATATTCCATACATGCAGGTTACATCAAGTTGATTGTGGAGATTAATCCGCTGCTCCTGAGGCCGCTGGGAGAGATTTCCCTTTCTCTTCTTTGTTTGCACAGCTCCCGGGGCTCAGCTTTGGATTTGGCCCCGCCTGTGCGTGTAGGTCGCCGGAGAGCGTCTGTTCCTCGCTCAGACAGCATGGGGTTAAAGTAGCAGCTGACTGGGGGCTCTGGCTCACTCAGGCCGGGTGGAGGGAGGGGTATGGAATCCGGGGTGAGCCTGCGGCCGCAGACACCAAATTTACATTGCACCAGCCTGATGCGCAAGGTGCGTTCTCCCGGGGAAGTTGTCCTTTGATCACGGGACCCTGGCAGAGGTGTGCTGCACAGGCTCCAAGGAGGGATGGTGTGGATAGAGACCTGTTCTTGCACACAGGCTATGCGGTGGTGGCAGCAGCAGCCTTAGCATCTCATGTCTGTCTCAGGGGTCTGCGCTGATAGCTGCGGCTCGCATCCATCTCTGGAGCTCTTTAAGTGGCACTCTTAATCCCCTCTCCTCGTGCACAAGGAAACAAAGAGGCAAGAAAAAGTCTCTTGTCTCTTCGGCAGCTCTAGACCTTTTCCCGGACTCCCTCCCATCTAGCTGTGGTGCACTAGCCCCCTTTAGGCTGTGTTCATGTAGCCAACCCCTGGCCTCTCCCTGGCATCCGACCTCCGAAGCCTGAGTCTCAGCTCCCCAGCCCCCACACGCCCAGTGGTTGAGCAGACAAGCCTCTCGGGTTGGTGAGTGCTAGTTGGCACCAGTCCTCTGTGCAGGAATCTCTTGGCTTTGCCCTCCGCAACCCTGTTGCTGCGCTTTCTTCCGTGGCTCCGAAGTTTCCCCCTCCGCCACCCACAGTCTCCGCCCTAGAAGGGGATTCCTAGTGTGTGGAAACCTTTCCTCCTTCACAGCTCCCTCCCAATGGTGCAGGTCCCGTCCCTATTCTTTTGTCTCTGCTTTTTCTTTTTTCTTTTGACCTACACAGGTATGTGGAGAGTTTCTTGCCTTTTGGAGGGCTGAGGTCTTCTGTCAGCATTCAGTAGGTGTTCTGTAGGAGTTGTTCCACGTGTAGATGTATTTCTCATGGATTGGTGGGGAGGAAGGTGATCTCTGCGTCTTACTCTACTACCATCTTGAAGTTCCTCCTCCACTTGTTTTTTTGTTTGTTTGTTTTTATTTCCATTTCTCTATGAGGTGGGTCAAAAAGGATCTTGCTGTGATTTATGTCATAGAGTGTTCTGCTTATATTTTCCTCTAAGAGTTTGATAGTTTCTGGCCTTACATTTAGGTCTTTAATCCATTTTGAGCATATTTCTCTGTATGGTGTTAGGGAGTGATCTAATATCATACTTTTACATGTACCTGTCCAGTTTTCCCAGCACCACTTATTGAAGAGGCTTTCCTTTCTCCACTGTACATTCCTGCCTCCTTTATCAAAGATAAGGTGACCATATGTGCGTGGGTTTATCTCTGGGCTTTCTATCCTGTTCCATTGATCTATATTTCTGTTTTTGTGCCAGTACCATACTGCCTTGATTACTGTAGCTTTGTAGTATAGTCTGAAGTCAGGGAGCCTGATTCCTCCAGCTCCCTGAAGGAGAATATTTCATTCTCAAGATTGCTTTGGTTATTCGGTGTCTATTGTGTTTCCATACAAACTGTGACATTTTTTGTTCTAGTTCTGTGAAAAATGCCAGTGGTAGTTTGATAGGGATTGCATTGAAACTGTAGATTTCTTTAGGTAGTAGAGTCATTTTCAAATTGTTCATTCTTCCAATACAAGAACATGGTATATCTCTCCACCTATTTGTATCATACTTAATTTCTTTCATCAGTGTCTTATAATTTTCTACATACAGGTCTTTTTTCTCCTTAGGTAGGTTTATTCCTGGATATTCTATTCTTTTTCTTGCAATGGTAAATGGGAGTGTTTTCTTGATTTCACTTTCAGATTTTTCATCATTAGTATATAGGAATGCCAGAGATTTCTGTGCATTAATTTTATATCCTGCTACTTTACCAAATTCATTGATTAGCTCTAGTAGTTTTCTGGTAGCATCTTTAGGATTCTCTATTTATAGTATCATGTCATCTGCAAACAGTGACAGTTTTACTTCTTCTTTTCCAATTTGGATTCCTTTTATTTCCTTTCTTCTCTGATTGCAGTGGCTAAAACTTCCAAAACTCTGTTGAATAAGAGTGGTGTGAGTGGGCAACCTTGTCTTCTTCCTGATCTTAGTGGAAATGCTTTCAGTTTTTCACCATTGAGGATGATGTTGGCTGTGGGTTTGTCATATATGGCCTTTATTATGTTGAGGAAATTTCCCTCTATGCTTATTTTCTGCCGTGTGTTTATCATAAATAGGTGTTGAATTTTGTCAAAAACTTTCTCTGCACCTATTGAGAAGACCATATGGTTTTTCTCCTTTAATTGTTAATAAGGTGTATCACATTGATTGATTTGCGTATATTGAGGAATCCTTGCATCCATGGAATAAACCCCACATGATCATGGTGTATGATCCTTTTAATGCGCTGTTGGATTCTGTTTTCTAGTATTTTGTTGAGGATTTTTGCATCTATGTTCATCAGTGATATTGGCCTGCAGTTTTCTTTCCTTGTGACATGCTTGTCTGGTTTTGGTATCAGGGTGATGGTGGCCTCATAGAATGAGTTTGGGAGTGTTCCTCTCTCTGCTATAGTCTGGAAGAGTTTGAGAAGGATAGCTGTTAGCTCTTTTCTAAATGTTTGATAGAGTTTGCCTGTGAAGCAATCTTGTCCTGGACTTTTGTTTGTTGGTAATTCTTAATCACCGTTTCAATTTCAGTGCTTGTGATTGGTCTGTTCATATTTTCTATTTCTTCCTGATTCAGTCTTGGCAGGTTGTGCATTTCTAAGAATTTGTCCATTTCCTCCAGGTTGTCCATTTTATTGGCATACAGTTGCTTGTAGTAATCTCTCATGATCTTTTGTATTTCTGCAGTATCAGTTGTTACTTCTCCTTTTTCATTTCTAATTCTATTGATTTCAGTCTTCTCCATTTTTTTCTTGATGAGTCTGGCTAATGGTTTATCAATTTTGTTTATCTTCTCAAAGAACCAGCTTTTAGTTTTATTGATCTTTGCTATCATTTCTTTAATTTCTTTGTCATTTATTTCTGATCTGATCTTTAAGATATCTTTCTGTCTGCTAACTTTGGGGTATTTTTGTTCTTTTTTCTCTAATTGCTTTAAGTGCAAGGTTAGGTTGTTTATTTGAGATGTTTCCTGTTTCTTAAGGTAGGATTGTATTGCTGTAAACTTCCCTCTAAGGACTGCTTTTACTGCATCCCATAGGTTTTGGGTCGTCGTGTCTCCATTGTCATTTGTTTCTAGGTATTTTTTGATTTCTTCTTTGAGTTCTTCAGTGATCTCTTGGTTATTAAGTAGTGTATTGTTTAGGCTCCATGTGTTTGTATTTTTTACAAAATTTTTCCTCTAATTGATATCTAGTCTCATAGCATTGTGGTCAGAAAAGATACTTGATATGATTTCAATTTTCTTAAATTTTCCAATGCTTGATTTGTGACCCAAGATATGATTTATCTTGGAGAATGTTCCATGAGCACTTGAGAAAAATGTGTATTCTGGTGTTTTTGGATGGAATGTCCTATAAATATCAATTAAGTCCATCTTGTTTAATGTATCATTTAAAGCTTGTGTTTCCTTATTTATTTTCATTTTGGATGATCTGTCCATTGGTGAAAGTGAGGTGTTAAAGTCCCCTACTCTGATTGTGTTACTGTCGATTTCCCCTTTTATGGCTGTTAGTATTTGCCTTATGTACTGAGGTGCTCCTATGGTAGGTGCATAAACATTTACAATTGTTATATCTTCTTCTTGGATCAATCCCTTGATCATTATGTAGTGTCCTTCTTTGTCTCTTCTAAGAGTCTTTATTTTCAAGTCTATTTTGTCTGATATGAGAATTCTACTCCAGCTTTCTTTTGGTTTCCATTTGCATGGAATATCATTTTCTATCCCATCACTTTCAGTCTGTATGTGTCTCTAGGTCTGAAGTGTGTCTCTTGTAGACAGCATATATATGGGTCTTGTTTTTGTATCCATCCAGCCAGTCTGTGTCTTTTGGTGGGAGCATTTAATCTATTTACATTTAAGGTAATTATTGATATGTATGTTCCTATTCCCATTGTCTTAATTGTTTTGGGTTTGTTATTATAGGTCTTTTCCTTCTCTTGTGTTTCTTGCCTAGAGAAGTTCCTTTAGCATTTGTTGTAAAGCTGGTTTGGTGGTGCTGAACTCTCTCAGCTTTTGTTTGTCTGTATGGGTTTTAATTTCTCCATCAAATCTGAATGAGATCCCTACTGGGTAGAGTAATCTTGGTTGTAGGTTTTTCTCCTTCATCACTTTATATATATCCTGCCAGTCCCTTCTGGCTTGCAGAGTTTCTGCTGAAAGATCAGCTGTTAACCTTATGGGGATTCCCTTGTGTGTTATTTTACCCTTGCTGCTCTTAATATGTTTTCTTTGTATTTAATTTTTGACAGTTTGATTAATATGTGTCTTGGCATGTTTCTCCTTGGATATATCCTTTATGGGACTCTCTGTGCTTTCTGGACTTAATTAACTATTTCCCTTCCCATATTAGGGAAGTTTTTAACTATAATCACTTCAAATATTTTCTCAGTCCCTTTCTTTTTCTCTTCTTCTTCTGGAACCCCTATAATTCGAATGTTGGTGCGTTTAATGTTGTCCCAGAGTTCTCTGAGACTGTCCTCAGTTCTTTTCATTCTTTTTTCCTTAATCTGCTCTGCAGTAGTTATTTCTACTATTTTATCTTCCAGGTCACTTATCTGTTCCTCTGCCTCAGTTATTCTGCTATTGATCCCTTCTAGAGTATTTTTAATTTCATTTATTGTTTTGTTCATCGTTGCTTGTTTCATCTTTATTTCTTCTAGGTCCTTGTTAACTGTTTCTTTCATTTCCTCTACTCTATTTCCAAGATTTTGGATCATCTTTACTATCATTATTCTGAATTCTTCTTCAGGTAGACTGCCTATTTCCTCTTCAATTTTTAGGTCTGGTGGGTTTTTATCTTGCTCCTTTATCTGCTGTGTGTTTTTCTGTCTTCTCATTTTGCTTATCTTACTGTGTTTGGGGTCTCCTTTTTGCAGGCTGCAGGTTCGCAGTTCCCATTGTTGTTGGTGTCTGTCCCCAGTGGCTAAAGTTGGTTCAGTGGATTGTGTAGGCTTTCAGGTGGAGGGGAGTGGTGCCTGTGTTCTGGTGGATGAGGCTGGATCTTGTCCTTCTGGTGGGCAGGTCCACGTCTGGTGGTGTGTTTTGGGGTGTCTGTGGACTTATTATGATTTTAGACAGCCTCTCTGCTAATGGGTGGGGTTTTGTTCCTCTCTTGCTAGTTGTTTGTCCTAGGGTGTCCAGCACTGTAGCTTGCTGGTCGTTGAGTGGAGCTGGGTCTTGGTGTTGAGATGGAGATCTCTGGGAGATTTTTGCTGTTTGATATTATGTGGAGCTGGGAGGTCTGTTGTGGACCAATGTCCTTGACTTGGCTCTCCCACCTCTGAGGCACAGCCTTGACACCTGCCTGGAGCAGCAAGAGCCTGTCATCCACACGGCTCTGAATAAAAGGCAGAAAATGAAAGAAAGAAAGAAAGAAGATGATGAAATAAAATAAAATTAAAAGTTATGAAAATAAAAAGTATTAAAAACATTTTTTAAATAATATATAAAAAGAAAGAAGGAAGGAAAGAAGAGAGCAACCAAACCAGAAAACATATCCACCAATATAAGAAGTTCTAAAAAGTATACTAAAAAAAAAAAACCGGACAGACAGAACCCTTGGACAAATGGTAAAAGCAAAGCTATACAGACTAAATCACACACAGAAGCATACACATACACTCTCACAAAAGTGTAAAAGAGGGAAGAAAATATATATCGGTGGTCCCTAAGTCTACCTCCTCAATTTGGGATGATTAGTTGTCTATTCAGGTATTCCACAGATGCATGTCAACATCAAGTTGATTGTGGAGATTTAATCCACTGCTCCTGAGGTTGCTGGGAGAAATTTCCCCTTCTCTTTTTTGTTCGCATAGCTCCTGGGGTTCAGCTTTGGATTTGGCCCTGCCTCTGTGTGTAGCTTGCCTGAGGGTGTCTGCGGCTGATTTGGGGGCTCTGGCTTACTCGGGTGGGGGCGAGCGAGGGGTACGGAGTGTGGGGTGAGCCTGTGGCAGCAGAGGCCAGCGTGACGTTGCACCAGCCTGAGGCGCACAGTGCGTTCTCCCAGGGAAGTTGTCCCTGGATCGCGGGACTCTAGCTGTGGTGGGCTGCACAGGCTCCCAGGTGGGGAGGTGTGGATGGTGACCTATGCTTGCACACAGGCTTCTTGGTGGCGGCAGCAGAAGCCTTAGCATCCCATGCCCATCTCTGGGGTCCGCGCTGATAGCCACAGCTCGTGCCCATCTCTGGAGGTCCTATAAGCATCACTCTTAATCCCCTCTCCTTGCACACCAGGAAACAAAGGGGTAAAAAAAAGTCTCTTGCCTCTTCAGTAGCTCCAGACTCTTTCCCGGACTCCCTCCCGGCTAGCTGTGGTGCACTAGCACCCTTCAGGCTGTGTTCATGCAGCCAACCCCAGTCCTCTCCCGGGGTCTGACCTCCGAAGCCCCAGCCTCATTTCCCAGCCCCCGCCCGCCACGGAGGGTGAGCAGACAAGCCTCTTGGGCTGGTGAGTGCTGGTCGGCACTGATCTTCTCTGCGGGAATCTCTCCACATTGCCCTCTGCACTCCTGTTGCTGCACTCTCCTCTGTGGCTCCAAAGCTTCCCCCCTCTGCCACCCACAGCCTCCACCCGTGAAGGGGCTTCCTAGTGTGTGGAAACCTTTCCTCCTTCACAGCTCCCTCCCACTGGTGCAGGTCCCGTCCCTATTCTTTTGTCTCTGTTTTTTTCTTTTTTCCTTTTTTTGCCCTACCCAGGTACGTGGGGAGTTTATTGCCTTTTGGGGGGTCTGAGGTCTTCTGCCTGCGTTCAGTAGGTGTTCTGTAGGAGTTGTTCCACATGTAGATGTATTTCTGATGTATTTGTGGTGAGGAAGGTGATCTCCACGTCTTACTCTTCCACCATCTTCACCAGTTAAGTTTTAAAATCAGTTTTTAAAAGATGCAGCAGAAGAGCTCTGTAAGTGGAGAAATTATATGGATGCAGCCATACTTTATAATTTTTTTATATAGCTTTATTTATTTATTTAGATTAACTACAAATAATTTGACTACAATTATACAAGGGAAAATCATTTCTGGACAAAAGTAATATAAATGCATTTACCAACGCATCCCTGCTTTGCCAATTTCTTGCCCATGATTTGTGTTTAAAAGCATCAAGGACAGGAAGTGTCCTGTAAAATGCTAATTTGAGACCCTCCCCTTGTTGGGGATATTGATCCTGATAATCCTGAACAAACATCATCTCAGAGAACAGAAAACCAAAAATTATTGAAGAATTTAGCAGTCCCTGATGTGCTACTCTTATTGGATCTTTGGAATACTCAAACTTTTTTTTGAAGTATAGTTGATTTACAATGTTGTGTTAGTTTCCAGTGTACAGTACAGTGATTCAGTTATATATATATATATATATATACACACACATATATACCACACATATATATAAAACTGAATCACTGTGCTAAATATATATATATATATATATATATATATTCTTTTTCAGATTCTTTTCCCTTATAGGCTATTACAAAATACTGAGTAGAGTTCCCTGTGCTGTACAGTAGTAGGTCCTTGTTGGTTATCTATTTTATATATAGTAGTATATATAGGTTAATCCCAAACTCCTAATATATCCTTCCCCCCCATTTCCCCTTTGCTAACCATGTGTTTGTTTTCTATATCTGTGCTCTATTTTTGTTTTATAAATAAGTTCATTTGTATCTTTTTTTTTAGATTTCACATATAAGTGATATCATATGACATTTGTCTCTCTCTGTCTGGCTTACTTCACATAGTATGATAATCACTAAGTCCATCCATGTTGCTGAAATTGGCATTATTTCATTCTTTTTTATGGCTGAGTAATATTCCATTGTATATATATATGTACCACACCTTCTTTATCCATTCATCCATCAATGGACTCTTAGGTTGTTTCCATGTCTTGGCCATTGTAAATAGTTCTGCTATAAACATAGGGATGCATGTATCTTTTTGAATTAGAGTTTTGTCTGGATATATGCCCAGGAGTGGGATTGCTGGATCATATGGTAACTCTAGTATTTTAAGGAACCTCCATACTGTTTTCCATAGTGGCTGCACCAATTTACATTCCCACCAACAGTGTAGGAAGGTTCCCTTTTCACCACACCCTCTCCAGCATTTATTATCTGTAGACTTTTTGATGATGGTCATTCTGACCAGAGTGAGGTGATATTTTATTGTAGTTTGGATTTGAATTTCTCTAATAATTAGTGATGTTGAGCATTTTTCATGTGCCTGTTGGTCATCTGTAGGGAATACTCAAACTTAAAAATTATCACTGAGAGAAATAATGTCAGAAGAAATTGCCTCACAGGAAGAACATGATTTGAAAAGGGAGCCATATAATGTTTGTAAAAGATTGTGTCACTGAATTAAAGAAGCTTCAGCTCTCCAAGATATTCCCAAAATTCTCTCGTGGAGATTTTCAAGGACCACAGCCATCTCTTGGGACACACATTTAAACTGTGTTCTTAAAGGAGACACCCAAAAAACTGTTGTTGCACAAGAGTTCTTCACTAAAAAGTGAGCATCACTTCTACTGCGTAGAAGTCTAAAGAGAAACAAAGGAAAGACTGGAGATAAACAAAGTGGTCCATTCCCCTGAGTAGGATGGCTGCAAGCAGAAGAGGATGCAAGGTTTCAACAAGGCAAAGAAGCCCATCCAATAGGGGGTGGGAGTGCTGCCATGTTTTGTGCCCCACAGGGAAGTGTCCATGAGCAGACGAATGAAGCCAGCTGCATTGCCAATGCAGAGATTTTTCAGAAGACGTTCCTCCCAGCTGACACAGAATGTTCCAGACCTCCATGGGCTGCATGGCAACAAAGCTAGAGAACACTGGATGACAGAATTACAGCACACACTGAAGAATTTAAGAGAATGTTCGTATGTCTTGCCTCTCTGTGATTATGGACCAAGGAAAACAGCCAGGGCATAGTTGATGGCAGGAAGCCAGCCACTGTTAAACATCTACAACCACAGCTTCAGGCTCTCTGAAATTAGACCAGGCTGCTGGAAAGTCCTGCTAAAGTAAAGAAACATCCTTGACTTAGAAGCATGAAGAATTTAGTAAAGAAACAGGGCCAGAATGCATCTGCATGCAGAAGAGCCCTTTATGACTTCACGTTATATATGACAAATTTTTTTATCTTTCTTTTTATACTGAGTGATTCTTCTGGCTCAAATGGTGAACCTGTTTTTAATAATGATTGAATTAACTGTGAGGCTACTCATTAAAATGCAATATTGCAGGTATCTTGTGGAGAATATATTACAAAACTTTCAGCCAGTATATGAGAAACAAAATGTTTTTATTTGTACAATAAAGACAAAGTAATTTTGCTGTCAGGTCTGTACAGTTTTATTGAGAACTTTTTATAACTCTGCTTTTAAAATTTCTTGTAAAACCATTTGCAAATCACATACTTAGTTTAATAAAATGCTTTTTCCCCCTCCCCCAAAATTGCGTATTTACTTGTATGTCAAACAAGTGTTAAGCTGTCCTTAATATCAGTCAATTTGCCTCCTTAGTTCTGCTGACTTCGATGTTTCTTTCAGCAGAGTTTTCCTTTGTTGTTCCTGAAAGGATTTTGGGGTATGTATTGGTTTCCTAGGACTGTTGTACCACAGACTGGGTGGCTTAACCAACAAAAATTTATTGTCTCACAGTTATGGAGGCTGGAAGTCTGAGATCAGGGTGCAGCAGGTTTGGTTTCTTTCTGAGGACTGTGATTCTCTTGCCTGGTAGATGGTAGATGCCCATCTTCTCTCTGCATCTCTGCACATTGCTTTCTCTCTTTGTGTGTATTTCTGTGTCCAAATTGTCCCTTTTTCTAAGGACAACAGCCATTTGTATTAGGTCCTTCCTAATGTTCTCATTTTCCACTCCCATCTCCAAATAAGGTCACATTCTGAGGTACAGGGAGTTAAGATTTTAACACAAGAAGTTGGAGTGGGGGTACGTATAAATTCAACCTATAACAGAGTGGATTCCCTTCTGGGGGCTGAGCTACCCATAACCATCCCAGGAAGGGTACCAGGGCTAAGGAAGCTAAGGAATCATGGACTTTTTCGCCAAGCTTGGGATTTCTCTCTTGCTATACATACCCCCTATAAATTTTGCAATTCATCAGGGACCCCCAGCACCCAGTGATAAAGGCTAGTCTTTCTGCATGAGGATCTATAAGCATGCACCGACCCTTACAGTATCTCCGACTGTGGTCATGTGTCCCTGGCCTTTCCCCCTCCCCCACATGTACGAGTTCTGCCTTGCCTTCTGCCTCTAACTGCAAGGAAGGAAGTACCAGCCTCCGTGTGCTGGGCACTCACTATGTAACAGGCTGTGTGGTAAGCTCTCCACAGACATTGTCTCCTTTTATCCTCCCATAAACCTAGGAAGTAGGTGATGGCATTTCTGTTTTATAGATGAGAAGACTATACTGTAAATAAATTAAGTGTTTTGCTCAAGGTTTGTGTTTATCATTTCATTAAATGAAATATATCCAATATTCTTTCTTATTTAGCAGAGACAAAATACCACTCCTGGTAAGGACAGAAAAAGGGACAGGTGCTAGAAAAACATAAGGAAGATGGATTTCATGAGTCTCCAGGATGAGGACCAACACCTGTGTTTGAAAAGGAAGGGTAGTCCTCCTTCACACCAGCACTGTTTACAACAGCCAAAAGAAGGAAGCAACCCACGTGTCCATCCATGAATGAATGGATAAGCCAAGTGTGGAAGTGTGGTCTGTCCATACAATATTAATCAGTCTTTAAAAGGGAGGACATTCTGACACAAACTACAACATTGATAAACCTTGAGGACATCATGCTAAGTGAAATAAGCCATTCACCAAAGGACAAATACCATATGACTCCACTTATAGGAGTTCTTGAGTATCTCAATTCATTGTGACAGAAAGTAGAATGGTGGTCCCCTGGGGTAAGGGGTGGGGGGATTACTGTTTAATGAGGACAGAGTTTCAATGTGCTAGGATGACAGGGTTTTAGAGATGGATGGTAGGAATGGGATCAACAATGTGAATGTACTTAATGCTGCAGAACTTTGCAGGACACTTACAGATGGTTATGATGGTAAATTTTATGTTATGTGTATTCTACCACAATTAAAAATAATTTTAAAAAAGAAAGGACATTGATGCCAACCCATACACTTAAAATAATCTTGAACTCAGATTTTCCCACAGTATTATAAAATGATCTTTTGATCAATCACTCAGAAAGGTCTAGAGGAAACTGAATTTTTATAGAGAAAAACAGTCTTGAGACAGAAGTAGGATTTACGTGCATGAGTGTGTTTTCAGTAAATATTTGCATGATAAATTCCCATTTCACCTAAAGGAAGGTCTCCAGGACCCAGAGGTAGGTGTGAGGTTGGCGCCAGGGTGCATACCACTGAGGAGAGGCTTTAGGTGTGGACTCTGGGACTTCTCACTAAGGGTAAGTTTATCTTTTCACCAGTCTCTGCACAGGTGAGCCTAAGCAAGGCAGGAGGTGATGGGGAAGCTGATGGAAATGGCAAAGGAGCATTCCTGGGCTCAGCCCTGATTGCAGAATGAGAGGGCACCTAGGTCAAGGAGATGGCTGGTCCTTAGAGGCTCACTGTTCCTGACCAAGGATGGGGGCAGAGCAATGACCTCAGCACACCTAGAGAAAGGCTCCCTAACAACGATCTCTTTCTCTCCCAGCCTCTCTGCTATGACCTCATAGACTTTTGTCTGGCTTATTCCTCCCAGGTCTTCTGCTTTCCATCTTAAAGTATTTCAATCTTTCTGCTAATTGCAGTCAGGGTGATGATGATAAAATGTAAAGCAAATTACATGATCCCACCACTAAAATTCCTCCCCATCGCTCCATTCCCTATGAGACACCATCAAAACCCAGAAATGTAGGTTGATGAATGTGCCTTGCCCACTTGCCCACTTGGACCTTACCAGCTGTCACCCTGACACAGACTCACATAGGACATCTAGTCAGCAGCTGGCCCTCCAGCCTCAGTGCACGGAGCTCGGTAAGCCTGTTCCTGGCTCCTGCCCTCTCACCCACCCACCACTGTCAACTCAGCCTCAAATCTCTCCTCAGCCATAAGCCCCCAGGAGGGATTCCTGGAAGTTCCACTCCTTATCTTGGTCTTAGAAGTTCACTTGTTGCTTTTGACTTCCACTGCCCATCTCTGGAAGGGGAGGCCCTGGACAGTGGGTCAAAGTCTTTGTTTCTGAACTTCCCACCCCTGCAATTGTGCCTGTTCCTTCATGAGAGTCAGGAAACACTGCATGTGAAAAGCATTGTGTTTTTGCCCCTCATTTAACCCGGACAAAGCCCTGTTTGTTTTTGGATGCACACGTCCGCTGAAAGTGGACTCATTTTCCACAGTGAGGTTCAAGTCCATTCTTCCAGATGCCCATGGGAGGTGCCACTATGGTGCAGTGCCCAGACCTGCACCTGGGAACCCGGCATTGGTTCTAGGCTTCAGCTTCCTATTCTGTAAAGTGAACTGACTTCACCAAATGCAGTGAGGAAAAAACATAAACTCTATCTCACTTTTAGAATGAGTCTCAAAATATGAAAAAAAAATTCTCAAGGTTTGTAGACAATTATTTTGGCTCTCCACCCCTAGAATAACTGAATTCTTAAAAACCTAGCTCTGCACGGAGAAATAAAACCAAACTCAGGTTCATGTCAATGAGACTGATAACACACAGAGGTTAGTTGGTGATTAATAGTTGAGAGTCTGGCCTTCAAGTTCCCAGGCCCATCCTTGTTGCAGAAGACCTTGAGAGCCCACAGAAGTGGGTGAGCACACACTATTAAAAATTTTTTTAGGCTGTCAGCCTTGTGTATCTCCTCCAAAAACATGTAGATCATAAAAACATACTCCAGTTCTCTTCAGCTGATTTGATGCAATTTCCTTCGATGCCATTTGGTTATGTCTTTTTTATACTTATGTTCAAAAAGTAGGAAAAATAATGCAAAGCAGGCCATATTCTAAAATAGAAAGCAGTAAAGGGTAAAGTAATTGAGGCTTTGCTTCTCTCCCCACCTCCAAAAACAAAAGAGCAAAGGAGAGTGAATCTCATGTTATGCATCTGAAGCATTTTATTTCTAAACTTTACAAAGCAAAGCAATAGGAAACTTGTTAACTTTTATAGCCAGACAAAGAGATAATAGCATTTGTAGCTATGGAAATATAATTGGGCTTTTATTTAAATGTGGCAGAGAGTTTGTTCTCATTATAGGAAACAAATGAACAACAACAAACCATCTGTAGGCTTTATCATCCATGAGGTGCTGGAGCTGGTGGATTATATCTTGTAATTGAACTAGGGAGCCAGAGCTTGATATTGACTACCTAATGACTACGGAGTCATTATTCTGATAATCATCGTCATGACAAAATATTCCATCCCCATTGTTGTGGGATTTTTTGTTTTTTTGTTTTTAAAGAAGATGTTGGGGGGTAGGAGTTTATTAATTAATTAATTTATTTATGCTGCGTTGGGTCTTCGTTTCTATGCGAGGGCTTTCTCTAGTTGTGGCAAGCGGGGGCCACCCTTCATCGCGGTGCACGGGTCTCTCACTATCGCGGCCTCTCTTGTTGCGGAGCACAGGCTGCAGACGCGCAGGCTCAGTAGTTGTGGCTCACGGGCCTAGTTGCTCCGCGGCATGTGGGATCCTCCCAGACCAGGGCTCAAACCTGTGTCCCCTACATTAGCAGGCAGATTCCCAACCACTGTGCCACCAAGGAAGCCCTTGTTGTGTTTAAGTAGAAAGAGTAAAGGAAGGTTGCAGGTCATAAATGCAATTCATAACTTTGCCAGTGGAAAACCATGAATTTGATCATCTTATTATCTCTGCTTATACCTAAGCTCCTTTCCTGAACTCTGACCCCTGTTTCTCTCCCAATCTGGCAATTTCCTTCTATCCTTATCATCTCCCTGCCCAATGAGGTAGCCCCAGAGGAACATGGGGTAAAACCTATCTGAAAAGTCACTCAGATTTCTAATAGATCATGAATGTTGAGCTAAAGGTCCTTGACAGGTCCTAAGTTCTTCCCAAAACAGGTAATGTCCTAAAAAATAAACTTTAAATTCTCCTTTAAAAGTGGGTAAAGATACTTGAGTGTTTCTGATTTCTTTCAATCTTATCCCCCCTCCATTTCATGGAAGGAAAATTCAAGGATGAGGATAAGAATTTACTCACTAAACGTTGGGGTTTTTTTGCTCTTATTTCTCTAGTTGCTTTAGGTGGAAGGTTAGGTTGTTTATTCGAGATGTTTCCGGTTTCTTAAGGTAGGATTGTATTGCTATAAACTTCCCTCTTAGAACTGCTTTTGCTGCATACCATAGGTTTTGGTTCATCGTGTCTCCATTGTCATTTGTTTCTAGGTATTTTTTTATTTCCTCTTTGATTTCTTCAGTGATCACTTCGTTATTAAGTAGTGTATTGTATAGCCTCCATGCGTTTGTATTTTTTACAGATCTTCTCCTGTAATTGATATCTAGTCTCATAGTGTTGTGATCAGAAAAGATACTTGATACAATTTCAATTTTCTTAAATTTACCAAGGCTTGATTTGTGAACCAAGATATGATCTACCCTGGAAAATGTTCCATGAGCACTTGAGAAAAATGTGTATTCTGTTGTTTTTGGATGGAATGTCCTATAAATATCAATTAAGTCCATCCTGTTTAATGTATAATTTAAAGCTTGTGTTTCCTTATTTATTTTCATTTTGGATGATCTGTCCATAGGTGAAAGTAGGGTATTAAAGTCCCATACTATGAATGTGTTACTTTCGATTTCCCCTTTTATGGCTGTTAGTATTTGCCTTATGTATTGAGGTGCTCCTATGTTGGGTGCATAACTATTTACAATTGTTATATCTTCTTCTTGGATCGATCCCTTGATCATTATGTAGTGTCCCAAAGTTAGCAGTAGGAAAGAAATCATAAAGATCATATCAGAAATAAATGAAAAAGAAATGAAGGAAACAAAGGCAAAGATCAATAAAACTAAAAGCTGGTTCTTTGAGAAGATAAACAAAATTGATAAGCCATTAGCCAGACTCATCAAGAAAAAAATGGAGAAGACTCACATCAATAGAATTAGAAATGAAAAAGGAGAAGTAACAACTGACACTGCAGAAATAAAAAAGATCATGAGAGATTACTACAAGCAACTCTAGGACGATAAAATGGACAACCTGGAAGAAATGGACAAATTCTTAGAAATGCACAACGTGCCAAGACTGAATCAGGAAGAAATGGAAAATATGAACAGATGAATCACAAGCACTGAAATTGAAACTGTGATTAAAAATCTTCCAACAAACAAAAGCCCAGGACCAGATGGCTACACAGGCGAATTCTATCAAACATTTAGAGAAGAGCTAACACCTATCCTTCTCAAACTCTTCCAAAATATAGCAGAGAGAGGAACACTCCCAAACTCATTCTATGAGGCCACCATCACCCTGATACCAAAACCAGACAAGGATGTCACAAAGAAAGAAAAATACAGGCCAATATCACTGAAACATTGATGCAAAAATCCTCAACAAAATACTAGCAAACAGAATCCAACAGCACATTAAAATGATCATACACCATGATCAAGTGGGGTTTATTCCAGGAATGCAAGGATTCTTCAATATACGCAAATCAATCAACATGATACACCATATTAAAAGTTGAAGGAGAAAAACTATATGATCATCTCAATAGATGCAGAGAAAGCTTTAGACAAAATTCAACACCCATTTATGATAAAAACCCTGCAGTATGTAGGCATAGAGGGAACTTTCCTCAACATAATAAAAGCCATATATGACAAACCCACAGCCAACATCATCCTCAATGGTGAAACACTGAAAGCATTTCCACTAAAATCCAGAAAAAGACAAGGTTGCCCACTCTCACCACTCTTATTCAACATAGTTTTGGAGGTTTTAGCCACAGCAATCAGAGAAGAAAAGGAAATAAAAGGAATCCAAATAGGAAAAGAAGAAGTTAAGCTGTCACTGTTTGCAGATGACATGATACTATACATAGAGAATTCTAAAGATGCTACCAGAAAACTACTAGAGCTAATCAATGAATTTGGTAAAGTAGCAGGATACAAAATTAATGCACAGAAATCTCTGGCATTCCTATACACTAACGATGAAAAATGTAAAAGTGAAATCAAGAAAACACTCCCATTTACCATTGCAACAAAAAGAATAAAATATCTAGGAATAAGCCTACCTAAGGAGACAAAAGACCTGTATGCATAAAATTATAAGACACTGATGAAAGAAATTAAAGACGATACAAATAGATGGAGAGATATACCATGTTCTTGTATTGGAAGAATCAACAATTTGAAAATGACTCTACTACCCAAAGCAATCTACAGATTCAATGCCATCCCTATCAAACTACCAATGGCATTTTTCACAGAACTAGAACAAAAACTTTCACAATTTGTATGGAAACACAAAAGACCCCGAATAGCCAAAGCAATCTTGAGAAAGAAAAATGGAGCTGGAGGAATCAGGCTCCCTGACTTCAGACTATAGTACAAAGCTACAGTAATCAAAATATTATTGTACTGGCACAAAAACAGAAATACAGATCAATGGAATAGGATAGAAAGCCCAGAGATAAACCCAGGCACATATGGTCACTTTATCTTTGATAAAGGAAGCAGGAATGTACAATGGAGAAAGGACAGCTTCTTCAATAAGTGGTGCTGGGAAAACTGGACAGGTACATGTAAAAGTATGAGATTAGAACACTCCCTAACACCATACACAAAAATAAGCTCAAAATGGATTAAAGAACTAAATGTAAGGTAGAAAACTATCAAACTCTTAGAGGAAAACATAGGCAGAACACTCTATGACATAAATCACAGTAAGATCCTTTTTGACCCACCTCCTAGACAAATGGAAATAAAAACAAAAATAAACAAATGGGACCTAATGAAACTTCAAAGCTTTTGCACAGCAAAGGAATCCATAAAAAAGACCAAAAGGCAACCCTCAGAATGGGAGAAAATATTTTCAAATGAAGCAACTGACAAAGGATTAATCTCCAAAATTTACAAGCGGCTCTTGCAGCTCAATAACAAAAAAACAAACAACCCAATTCAAAAATGGGCAGAAGACCTAAATAGACATTTCTCCAGAAAAGATATACAGATTGCCAACAAACACATGAAAGAATGCTCAACATCATTAATCATTAGAGAAATGCAAATCAAAACTACAATGAGATATCATCTCACACCGGTCAGTATGGCCATCATCAAAAAATCTAGAAACAATAAATGCTGGAGAGGGTGTGGAGAAAAGGGAACACTGTTGCACTGCTGGTGGGAATGTGAATTGGTACAGGCACTGCGGAGAACAGTATGGAGGTTCCTTAAGAAACTACTACTACTACTAAATAGAACTACCATATGACCCAGCAATCCCACTACTGGGCATATACCCTGAGAAAACCATAATTCAAAAAGTGTCATGTACCAAAATGTTCATTGCAGCTCTATTTACAATAGCCAGGATATGGAAACAACCTAAGTGTCTATCATCAGATGAATGGATAAAGAAGATGTGGCACATATATACAATGGAATATTACTCAGCCATAAAAAAGGAAATTGAGTTATTTGTAGTGAGGTGGATGGACCTAGAGTCTGTCATACAGAGTGAAGTCAGTCAGAAAGAGAAAAACAAATGCCGTATGCTATCACATATATATGGAATTTAAGAGAAAAAAATTGTCATGAATAACCTAGGGGTAAGACGGGAATAAAGACACAGACATACTAGAGAATGGACTTGAGGATATGGGGAGGGGGAAGGATAAGCTGTGACAAAGTGAGAGAGTGGCATGGACATATATACACTACCAAACATAAAATAGATAGCTAGTGGGAAGCAGCCGCGTAGCACAGGGAGATCAGCTCGGTGCTTTGTGACCACCTAGAGGGGTGGGATAGGGAGGGTGGGAGGGACGGAGACACAAGAGACAGGAGGTGTGGGAACATATGTATATGTATAATTGATTCACTTTTTTATAAAGCAGAAACTAACGTACCATTGTAAAGCAATTATACTCCAATAAGGATTTTTTTAAAAAAAGAATTTACTCATTAAAAAGCATAAATTGACTTCTGTTTAAAGATGACTTTCCGTGCTCTCAGTCGCCCTCAAAGTCCACCCAAAAATATATAAACAATAGTAAAAGAAAAATAGAGAAAAAGATATATCCATCTTAAATAGGGAAAACGATCTATCCATCATATAAAATAAGATTATGGCCACAATCTCAAAAGAAAAGTTGTGACATCTTGACAGGAGTTACAGATCACATAAAAAGTTAACCTCTGCCACCTGAACCTGAGGCCAGCTCAGAGGTGCTCCTAAAAGGGAGGGTCCATCGTCTATGGTCCATCTGCCTGTTCCTGCCCCAGCTGTTTTCACTACTGGAAGAGCGTCAGCAGTGTACAGGACACAAAGGCGGTGACAGCTATTGCCAGCATCAAGTGGACATCTTGTAAAGGGCTTGAGAGGATATGCCTGCAGGGAGGAAGATCCTCAGGGCAAAAAAAAAAGCAGATTTTATTGGAGGACCTCGAAGGAAAAATGCATGTGGAAGTGGGAGACAGGATCCCTTACCCACTTCCTGCCATTTTCCCACTTCCACCCCATCCTCCCACTCACAGAATGGGGCTACTCACTGGCCCCTTCAAAAATGAGTCATGCAGAAATAAAGAGCCTGGCCCTAAGTGTAAACACTGCAAAAAGATACAAATTATTTACAAAACAAAAACAGACTTACAAACTTATGGTTACACAGGGAAATGTGGTTGGGGGAGGGATAAATCAGGGTTATGGGATTAACATACACACACACTATATAAATATAGCAATATATAAGATATATAACCAACATGGACCTACTGTATACCACAGGGAACTCTACTCAATATTCTGTGATAACCTATATATAAGAAAAGAATCTGAAAAAGAATGAATACATGTATGTGTATAACTGAATCACTTTGCTGTACACCTGAAACTAACACAAGGTTGTAAATCAACTATACTCCAATAAAATTTAAAAAAAACAAAAACCACTGCCATCAAGCAGTCAAGTGGAGGGAGGAAAGACAAGAAGACAAGTCAAGGGCATATTTCACAAGAGGCACTATTCAAGGGAACGGGAATTGTGACCAATCATTCTTCACTGCTGCCAAAAGATATATATAGCAGACAGCATTCCACCCCTGCAACAAGAGCTCACGTGAGAGTTAGGATTTTCAAAGAAGAGGCTATATGACAAAGGGGAAGGATGTGAGCAGAGCTGCCAGGGTCCAGGAGAAAATGGAAAAGAGGAAGCACACTGCAGAAATGAAAAATCTATATGAAGGGGGAAAAAGGCAGATGCTACAATTAGGTATTGACAGATATGGGGGAAATCTTTTTTTTTTTTTTTTCTGTTTCTGTATTCTTTATTCTTTTTTTTTTTTTTAACATCTTTATTGGGGTATAATTGCTTTACAATGGTGTGTTAGCTTCTGCTTTATAACAAAGCGAATCAGTCATATATAAACATATGTTCCCATATGTCTTCCCTGTTGCGTCTCCCTCCCTCCCACCCTCCCTATCCCACCCCTCCAGGCTGTCACAAAGCACCGAGCCAATATCCCTGTGCCATGCGGCTGCTTCCCACTAGCTATCTACCTTACTACGTTTGTTAGTGTGTATATGCCCATGACTCTCTCTCGCCCTGTCACAGCTCACCCTTCCCCCTCCCCATAACCTCTAACACATATATATGGAATTTAAGAAAAAAAATGTCATGAAGAACCTAGGGGTAAAACAGGAATAAAGACGCAGACCTACTAGAGAACGGACTTGAGGTTATGGGGTGGGGAAAATCTTTTAAGTATTAAGAAGAACTAGAGAATTTAAAAATATATGTTTATAAAAAAGGTGGCAGAGAGGCAGGCGTGCAAGGGTAACACAACTCTCACCCCGCTGCTTTTAACCCCTACCCCCAGCCTAACCGTTCACACCGCTGGCCTTGGCAGGGCAAGAAAATGCTGGCCTATCGCCATCACTTTGTACCTTTCCTTGGGTTAAGCTGTTTGACTGCAATCATCCTCCCTGCTCTCCCTGCCAGATATATAATATCCTTTGCTTTATCCAAATATTTTCTTGTGTAGTTCTGTCTGTGAAACCTCCCTCATGAATTCTGGTTCTCATGCCTTCAGCAGCTGCAGCGACAACAACTCATCTCTAAATTTCCTTCCCCTTTAAATCCCACAGTTCGGTGGTTATCGGCAAGTCCCCTTTGACCCCGCGCTTGCTCTCACTGACCACACAGCACGCGGGATGGCATTCCCCAGGGGATCTCAGCGTTTTCACTCTGACACTTTCATGACATGCTTCACATCCACACTGATCAACGCCCTGGCTGCCGTGGCTCTGGTCTAAGAGAAAACAAGTTCACCTTAGACACAGAAGGCAGCAGTGTAGCATTTTCTCAGTAATACCAGGGTGGTTTAATATTGCAAAACCTATTTATCTAGTTCATTATATATTCACATGACACATTATATTAAGTAAAAAATGGAAAAAATAGAATCACTTTTACAAATACAGAAAAGATATTTTAATAACCTTCAATATCCATTCTTGGTTTGAATAATAGACTTATTAAATCTGTGACTGACAGAATATATATATCTTGACCCCAAATCCATTCTTATGCTTGACGGAAGAAAACCAGAAGCATTGCCATTAAAGGCAGGGACCAGACTAGTATCATTATTACCACTGAGCATTGCTATAGTGGTACTAGCTGAAAATTTTAGGAAGAAGTAAGACATATGGAAACTGGAAGTGAAGAGGTAAAGTTATATTTGATTGTAGTTAATATGATTGTATACCTGGATAAACCAGGAGAATCAACTGATATAAGACAAGTGAAAGAATTCAGTAAAGGGACTGTGTAAAGAATAATAATATATAAAAGCCATCAACTTGCACGCAACAATCAGAAGTGATAGCAACAGGAATGAAAAAAAAGAATTACCCTGGATTTAAGTAAGAAATCTGTAAGACCTTTAGGAAAACTATAAAATATTATTGAGAGACTTTTATTAAAAAAAGTCTTAAACAAATGGAAAACCATACAATACTCTTGGATTGAATGAGAGTAATTAGATGTCAATTACATTAACCTGTATTTGAGATCCAATAAAAGTGCCAATAGGATTTATCTTTTTTTTTTCTTCCCCCTTTGGAACCAGATAAGTTGATTTTAGATTCTAAAGAGAAAAGCACAAAAGGAAAGTAGTTAGGAAAATTCTGCATGTGAAGAATAATGAGGGTGGGAAGCCCATTCAGATATTAAACTATACTATAAATGTACACTGAATACAAGATTGTGGTACTGGTACAAAATCAAGAAATCAACAAAACAGAATGAAAAGTCCATAAATAGAATACTATATATTCTATATTATATATATATATATATATATATATACTTTTTATATATACACACTATATATATATATAAAGACATTGTTAAAAATAAAAATAACAGGTATGTTAAAAACAAAAACAAATGGAGACCAACTGTAAAAATTCCCTGAGCAAATGAAACCAGATTTATCTGCTTAATTTAGCTTATTTTGTAAAACTAACTTGACCTGGGTCATTTCTCATTTATGCTTCTGGAAAACATAAACAAAATTTAACCTGTTTCCCAAAATTGATATGACATAACCACTAACCAATTCCCTATCATTTAAGAAAATTCTAATATTGTAACCAACTACTGTGATGAATAAACAGTCACTGCTTTCTCACTATATAAGCTGCCTTATAACAATATTCCCCTGAGCTTCATTCCATGTTTTGGTTTGAGGACTACTTGTTTGTGAACTGCCTTTTTTTGGTGTGAACACAATAAACTTTTACTGCTTCAGTGATTCATTGGTTTTACTTCCATTATTTCTGAACTTTTGACAGTTAGTTATTGTGGTAACATTTTAGGTTATTCAAAATATGATGTTGACAATTTGTGTCCATCTGAAATGATTGTTGGAATGCTAGCTGAAATGGCACACAAAATAAATCCTAAACAATCGAAGTCTCAAATTCTAAGAGAAAACCATAAAAATATTAGAAAAGCAATGACATTTTTATTAGCAAGTGGAATGGGGAAGTCTTCATTTTAAACTATTACACAAAACCCAAAGCCATGAAAGTATTGAGAAATTAACTATATGAATATGATAAATTCTGCTTGAAAAAATAAAGTCAAAAGAGAAATGAAAAACAGAAATGAAATATTTGCAACTTATGTGATTGTAAAAAAGTGATTATATATTCCCATACTATGTAAAGAGTATCTATAAATCAATGAGAAAAATGACCAAACCCCCAATAAAAACCTGCAAAAGATAAGAAAACATTTCAGTGCATAAGAAAAGCACACAAGAACAACTGTCATGCCCCTTTCTTCATTTAAAGATGCAGACTAAAACCAATAGTATAGTTTTTACTTATCAGATTTGATAAGTGATTGGAGAAGATATAGTTCATACATTGCTGGTGGAAGTGATCTTTTGTGCAACCACTATAGGAAACAGTAAGGTCCTGTCTTACCAGAAATTAAAAGTTCACATAATCTCACATAAAATTACACATCTACTTTTCACAAACTCACACCAGTCTATATGAGGTGTGAACAAAATTACTTATAGCAACATTGTTTGTAATAGCAATATGTTGGAAATGCATAAATATCCATCATTAGAGATATGTTGACTTGAATTGCAAAGGATCCATGAAATTTAATATTATACAGCAAAAGAAAAGAAGGAGAAGCTCTACATACACCACAAAAGAATGAAACAAGTGAAAACCGCAAAGTGATGAGGTAGAAGACAATGTATCTGGTGTAAGCACGATGTAGGCCTGAAGAACCAAGAAACCAATCACAGAGGTTGCCCCCTGGAAAAAGAAATGCCTGGAACACAGGGAGGAAGGATGACTTTCTTTTCACTACAGATTCTCTATTCTTTTGAATTTTGTACCATGCATGTGTGTTTCCAGTTTAAAATTAATAAATTAAATGGCTATTTCAGAATTAAGTGGAGAAGAAAAGAAACATGATAAAGTCCCACAACACTTGGGTTTATGACCATCTTAGCTCTACTGCAACTGCTACTCTTTCTTCTTCACTGTGTGTCCATGAGTCTTTCATGTCAATGCAGGAAGAGAAGAGAATCTCCAGCAAGGGGCCCCAAGGTGGAAGAATCCAATCTGTGAAGAGCAGAGGAAGCTGGTTGGAGCATGGGAAGAAGTAAAGACAGAAAGAGCATGAGCAACAGATAATAAGGGAGCTCACGCAGGATACACTACTACAGCACAAATTCTGGAATTTGCTTAAAAAGTCATTGAAGTGTTCTAACCAGCACAGTGACAATGTCAGATTTAAAAATTTTAAAGGGCGTTATTTACAATTCCCAAGACATAGAAACAACCTAAATATCCACTGACAGATGAATGGATAAAGAAGATGTGGTACATATATACAACAGAATATTACTCAGCCATAAAAAGAATGAAATAATTCCATTTGCAGCAACATAGATGGACCTAGAGATTATCATACGAAGTGAAGTCAGACAGAGAAAGATAAATACCATATGATTTCACTCATACATGGAATCTAGAAAAATGCTATAAACTTATTTACAAAAAGAGATAGACTCACAGACATAGAAAACAAACTTATGGTTACTAAAGGGGTGAGGGATAAATTAGGAGTTTGGGATTAACAGATACAAACTAATGTATATAAAATAGATAACCAACAAGAGCCTACTATATAGCACAGGGAACTATACTCAATATCTTGTAATAACCTATAATGGAAAGGAATGTAAAACAGAATATATATATATATATATATACACATACATATATATTATTTATATATATATACATACATACATATATATTATATATATATATAACTGAATCACTGTGTTTTACACCTGAAACTAACACAACATTGTAAATTAACTGTATTTCAGTAAAATTTTTTTTTAAAAAAAGAAAGGAAAAGGGAGAGCAGAAAAAATTTTAAGGGCATTCTTAAAACAACAGCAGATGGGGCAAAAATACTGGTAATATGAGTATCACAAAAAACAGAACTGGTAAGCAGAAATTTTTTTAAAATCCTGAAAACAATACAAATAAAATTGGTTAGAAAACATAAATAGGCAATTTAGAGGAAAAGGAGATATAATTGACTGATAAACATTGAAAAGATGGTCAACATACTGTAAGCCTAAAATTGAATGTGCCATCTTGACATCTTCGAGCCTCACAGGCTCCTAGGTCTAAGCATGAGTTCTCCTGCCTTCCAGATATGCCCCCACCTAGTGGGAAAGTCTCCCCACTGCCTACTAGTCCCCTATCAGCAGGACCAGCTGCATTCCACCTGGTTCTCACCCTAAACGGCTTGATTTCCCTGCCAGCCCATGAAGTTATTCAAGCAAGCCAATCACATCCTCCAGTGGGGATGGGAGGCACCCCAACTCCTTGATACTGCAAAGCCTGCCTCCCACAGACCCTGTTTGTTCACTCTGTTCCCAAGTGCAATTCCGGTGTGGATCTGTGTGTGTGCCATGTCCTCCTCCCCGAGATTGTGAGCATAGGTGAGTAATAAACTTCTGCACATCTTGCCATCCCAGTGTCAGGTGTCACGTGTCTCATTGTATTTAGGGCAAGAGATCTCTCCCTCACCAACATAAGAGGTGATCAGAACCGTCACTTCATTGGCTATCAGAGAAACAGTAAGTGAAACAACAATAATATGGAATATTTTTACCCAACAGACTCACAAAATTATGAATAACTAATAATAACCAGTGTTGGCAATAGTTTGGATGAAAATATAAATCGATGTTTTTTTGGATGATAATTATGCATAGCCTGTGACCTCTAATTGCCTTCTATTTACCTTCTAGAAACCTTTACTTAGATGCACTATTGATGAAAGAGAAAAACTGGATAAGGCTCAGAGGTCCACCAATAAGAAGATGGTTAATGAATGTTAATACAACCACCTGTAGGTCATTCCTGTGGACTGGCTCAGTCACTATCATTTTCAACGTTCCTCTTGTATGTTTCCCTGTACTTCAGGGGCTGGAGATCTGGAAACTTTATTTTTCTAGGCTCCTTTGGTTACAAACATGACTTAGGTTCACCAATTAGAAGCTCTCATGTATGATTTGGCTTTGGATGTCTGTTAAAGGAGATAGAGGCAGCATAAAACATCATTTTTTAAGTAAAATATTTTAACTTTTAGAACAGAATTCTGTTCTAAAAATTTTACATTACAGAAATATATTTACAGAAAAATTGAGAAGCTAATACAGAGAGCTCCCATAATACTTACATACTCAGCTTTCCCTATTTTTACCATCTTAACATTTAACATTTGTTAAAATGAATAAACCAATAGGATTTTTTACTATCATTATTGTTAACTAAAATCCTTAGTTTACTCAGATCTTCTTAGTTTTTACAGAATGTCTTTTTCTGCTCCAGGATCTCATCCAGGGTCCCATTATATTTATTTGTCGTGTCTCCTAGGCTCCTCTTGGCTGTGACAGATTCTTTGTTTTCGACAATCTCGACATATCTAAGGGTGGAGGTCAAGTATTTTGTAGGATACATCCCAAATGGAATTTGTCTGAAATTTTTCTCATGATTGGAGTGGGGTTATAGGTTTTGGGGACAAGGACCACAGAGGTAAAGTGCCATTTTCACCTCATCATATCAAGGGTAATTTCTACCAACATCACTAATCACTGTCAATGTTGACTTTGACCACCTGGCTGGGGTAGTGTTTGTCAGGGTTCTTCACTATCAAGTTACTCTTTTTTCCCCTGCTTTCCATACTTTAGTTTTAGTAATGTAGTCACTATGTTCAGCTCATACTTAAGTACTGGGGATTTAAGCACACCCAAAATTTCACCACTCTAAAATCCCCCTGTGCTTCACCTAGTCAACCTTCCCACAATCCTCAGCCCCTGGCAACCACTGATCTTTTTATCCACTCTGATTTTGCATTTTTGAGAATGCCATGCAATTAGAATCATACAATATTTAACCTTTTCAAATTGATTTCTTTCACATAGCAATATGCATTTGAAATTCATCCGTGGCCTCTCTTGGCTTGATGGTTCATTTCTTTTATTGCCAAAATAATATTCCATTGTCTGGATGTTCTACAGTTTCTTTATCCATTCACCTATTGAAGGACATCTAAGTTGCTTCCAGGTTTTTGTGTTAATAAATAAAACTGCTAAAAACACTTGCATGTAGGCTTTTGTGTGAGCATAAATTTTCAAATCAGCTATTACTGAGGGATGTGATTGCTGGGTTTATGGTGAGACTATTTTTAGCTTCATAAGAAAATGTCAAACTGCCTTCCAAAGTAGCTGTACCATTTTTTACTCTCACCAGCAACGATGTGAGTTCCTGATTCCACATCTTCTCCAGCAACTGGTAGTGTCACTTTTATAAATCTCAGCTATTCTAATATAGGTATAGTAGTATCTCATTGTTGTTTTAATTTGCAATTTCCAATTGACAAAATCATTTTTACATTATTTCATATTGCCATCAGTATATTTTCTTTGATGAAATTTATGTTCAGATCTTTTATCCAATTTTGTTTTATTTGGTTGATTGATTTCTTACTGTTGCATTATAAAGTTAATTGTATATTTTGAATATAAGTCCTTTATCAGATATGTGTTTTGCAAATGTTTTCTCCCAGTCTGTGGTTTGTCTTCTCATTCTCTGAACAATGTATTTTGAAGAGCAGAGTGTTTAATTTTAATAAAGTCCAACTTATCAATTCTTCTTTCAAGGATTAAGTCTTAGAAGTTTGCCTTGATTCTAAGAATTTATTTGCTTCTTCTAGGTTGTCCAATTTGTTGGTATATAGTTTTCATAGTATCAATATTTATTCTCTTATAATCCTTTGCATTTCTGTGGTGTCCATTATTATTTCTCCTCTTTCACTTATGATTTTATTTATCTGAGCCTTGTCTCTTTTTTTCTTAGTCTAGCTAAAGGTTTGTCAATTTTGTTTATCTTTTCAAACAACCAGCTGTTAGTTTTATTGACCTTTTCTATTGTCTTTTTATCTCTATTTTATTTATTTCATCTCTGATCTTTATAATTTCCTTCCTTCTACTGATTTGGACTTCATTTGTTATTCTTTTTCTAGTTCCTTTAGATGTAAGGTTAGACCGTTTATTTGGTATTTTTCTTGTTCCTCAAGATAGGCCTGTGTATTGCTATAAACTTCCCTCTTAGTACTGCTTTTGCATATTACATGAAGTTTGTTGTTTCTTAGATGTTTATATTCATGTCTTTCATAAAATTTAGGAAGTTTTCAGTCATTATTTCTTCAAATAATCTCTCAGCCCCTTTAGCTCCCTCTTCTCCTTCTGGGACTCCCATAATGCATATGTTGATCTGCTTCATGATGTCCCACAGGTCCCTTAGGCTCTGTTCACTTTTCTTCAATTATTTTTTTTTCTTTCTGTCTGTTAGATTGGACAATTCCCATAGTCCGGTCTTCTAAGGTACTGTTTCTTTCTTCTGCTTGCTCA
The DNA here is from genome assembly GCF_937001465.1 of Orcinus orca. Taxonomy (NCBI): domain Eukaryota; kingdom Metazoa; phylum Chordata; class Mammalia; order Artiodactyla; family Delphinidae; genus Orcinus; species Orcinus orca. Next base: position 80,738,015 of record NC_064560.1, read on the forward strand.
CATCTGCCTTTTAATACCTCTAGTGTATTTTTCATTTCATTTATTGTACTTTGCGGCTCCAGAAATTTTGTTTCTTTTTAGGTTTTCTGTCTCTTTATTGATATTTCCATTTTGTTCATACATCATTTTCTTGACTTTCTTCACATCTTTCTTTAGTACTCTGAGCATCTTGCATACAGTTGTTTTACATTCTTTGTCTAGTAGATTTGCCATCAGGTGTTTTTCAAGGATAGTTTTCATTGATTTATTTTTTTCCCTTTGGATGGGCTATAAATTCCTGTAACTTTGCATACCTCATGATTTGTTGTGGTTGAGAAATGAACGTTTGAATCTAATAATGTGGTAACACTGAAAATGAGATTCTCCCCCTTTCCCAGGGTTCACTGGGTTTTATTATTGCTGTTGTTTATTTTTTTTAATTGTTGAAGTCTGTCTCTGTGTTAAAGATCAGCCTGAGGTGTAGACTTAAGGTCTTGTCAGATCTTTTCTAAGCCTGCATCTTTCCCTGGGCAGGTGCATCTACCTTTTAATTTTGTGTATTTATGAAGTTTTTGTTGTTGTTGTTGTTTTGTTGTTGTTGCTTTGTTGTTTGTTTGTTTTTTAATGTTCTAGTCTTTAATACTTGGGTCCCAAAAGGAGAAAAAAAAATTAATAGGAAGGGGAAAGGGTGTCAGCTCTTTAAATCCCCTGAAAGTTATTTCAGCCAGAAGGGGAGGGGATTGCAACACATGGGGCAGGTGCAACAACAGTGGCCACCTGCCTCTTTGTCTGCACTTCTGTGATCAGAAGCAACAATCAGAACACAGATTCCTTATACTTGAAGAACAGTGTTATTTTCTTCCACTCTTGTTCCTGTAAATTATGTGCAGATATCTGGTGAAACATGTATACAGCTGCCTGCATGGGACAAGGGTTAGGAGATGGGTAGCTGCTACTCTGATGAAAGCTGAAATCATCTGAAGTTAACTGCAATTTACTGTTCAACTCTTCTCCTGGTAGTTGCAAACATTTAATAGACTCCCTGGGTCCAAAATAGTTATATTGGACAGATTCTGCCAGTCCAATTGTTGTCTGGTTGGGAAGACAGTTTCCTGATGCTTCCTTCTCTGTCATCTTCCTCCACCCATTTACTGTTAATGTGTCTGTGTCTTTGTATTCAAAGTGAGTAAGTTGTAGACAACATACAGTTAGATCTTGTTTCTTTCATCCATTCTGACAATATATGCCCTTTAATTGGTATATTTAAAAGTTTTACATTTAATGCGATTATTGATATAGTTGGACTAATATTTACCACATTTGTAACAGTTTTTCTATTCATACACTTCCTTCTTTTTTCCCCTCTTTTTCTATCTTCTCTGGTTCTACTGTAGCACAAAATATAATTATATTTTTCTTCTTTCTTAGCATATCAATTATGCTTTAAAAATGTTTAGTGGTTGCTTTAGAGTTTTCTATATACATTTACAACTAATCTAAGTCTACTTTCAAATAACATGATACCACTTCATTGGTAGTACAGGTAGCTTGTAACAGAATATTCCCAATCTCTCCCTGCCTCCTCTTATAAAATTGCTGTGTTTTATTTCACTTGTCTATTTTATATAATTACATAATGCATTGTTACTATTATGGCTTTGAACAAATTTGTATCTATTGAATCAATAAGAACTTTTTAAAAGATTTTATTTTACCTTCATTTATTCCATCTCCAATGTTTCCCTTTTATTTTAAAAATATAGACCCAAGTTTCTGTTCTATCATTTTCCTTCCCTTGAAGAACTTCTTTTAACATTTCTTGTGGGGGGATGAATTCATTCAGTTTTTGTTCATCTGAAAAATTCTTTATATTCTCTTTTGAAAAATTTTTTTTGGATATAGAATTTTATATTTGTGGGGTTTTTTTTCCTTTTTTTTATTGGAGTAAAATTGCTTTACAATGTTGTGTTAGTTTCTGCTGTACAATGAAGTGAATCAGCTATATGTATACCTATATCCCCTCCATCTTGGACCTCCCTTCCCCCTTCCCCCCAATCTAGGTCATCACAGAGCACAGAGCTGAGCTCCCTGTGCTATACAGTAGGTTCCCACTAGCTATCTTTTTACACATGGTAGTGTATTTATGTCAAACCTAATCTCCCAATTAAACCCACCCTCCCCTTCCCCACCGTGTCCACATGTCTGTTCTCAATATCATTCGTGCCCTACAAATAGGTTCATTTTTTTGGATATAGAATTTTATATTTGTGGGGGGGGTTTTCGTTCAATAGTTTGAATATTATGGTATGCCTGGGTGCAGATTCTTTGTTATTTATCCCGCTTTGTGTTCTCTGAGCTTCTTAGATCTGTGGTTTGGTGGCCATCATCAACTCTGGAAGGCTTTTAGTGATTATTACTTCAAATATTTATTCTGCTCCATTCTTTCTTTTTTCTCTCACTGGTATTCCATTTTGCATACATGTGTTACACCTTTTGAAATTGTCCCAAAGTTCTCAAAGTTCTTTCTTGGATATACTGTTCTTTTTTCCCGTTTTTTTTTTTTTTTTTTTTTTTTGCATTTCAATTTGGGAAGTTTCTGCTGACATAGTTTCAAGCTTACTGATTCTTTCCTTGGTTGTTTTCATCCAGTCTATTCATCAATCGATCAAAGGCATTTTTCATTTTGTTAACAGTTTGTGTGTATGTTTATTTCTATCATTTTCTTTTAATTTTCTTAGAGATTTCACCTCTTAACTATCCATCTATTCTTTCATATTTTACTTCTTTTCATTAGATTTCCTAACAAATTAATCAAAATTATCTTAAATTTCCTCTCTAATAAGTCCAAAATATGTGACATATGTGAGTTTTGTTCCGATATTTGGTTTGCTTCACATTCTGTTTTATCCTGCCTTTTAACATGCCTTAGAATGTTATTTTTCTTGATATCTGAACATGATATGTTAATAAAAACTGATATAAATTTGCCTTTACTCTGAGGTATTATATTAATCTGGCTAGAAGTGTTTAATGCTTATTGTAGGTGTAGGTGCCAGGGGCTTCAAATTCCTCTAGTTTTCTTGTTTTTGTCTCTGCTGTTGTCTGAGTTTCTCTAAGAACTTCTTAAGTAGAGTCTGAGTCTTGCAGCTCTTTTAGCTGTAATCCACTGTTAACTTATTGGAGCCCTGTTGACATAGTGGTAAGACAGGCAGGGAAGTGTTCTATAAGCTTATGATTCAATCTCAAGTGTTTTTTTTTTTTTTTTTTTAGTGGTCCTCAGTCTCTTGGCAGTAACTTTAATGTAATTTATTTTAAGTGAGACAGGAAGGTTAGAGGGGGCTGGAATTGGATAATCGCCCTTCCACCTAAGTGAGATAAAGTCTTTTTCTGTGGAGAGTAGATCTTTGTTATAGAGAATATTCTGGGCATATTTCAAAATGGTTACTTTTCCCCTCTCCCTGCCTAGGCAATGAGGTGATTTTTCTTGGCTCCTTATGATAAGAACCTGATGAGGTACCTGGAGGTAAAATTCACAAAAGTGTGGAAACCCTCTAAGACTGTGGCCCCCAGAAGCTTCTTGCTCTCAAGCTACTGTATGCTCATTCTCTAGAAATTAATCAAAATTACTATTTATGAGATTCTACCAGTTTATGCTTCCAGAAACTTTTGTTCCTTGCAAATTTATCTGCACTCTTTTTCTCTGTATTCACCTGTATTTCTAGATTTCAGGGAACAATTTTCCCCATGACTTCAATTCTCTCTTGGGTTCAAAAAAAGTCTTTGAATTTAAGTTTGTTCATCTTTTTCCTTATTGTAAATTTTGTTGACTTCCAATCTCTTTACATGTTGAGGCTAAAACTAGAAGTCCCTGAAGCATCATTATTACATCATGTGCTCCTAGAGCTGGCAGCTGAAGTGGCAGCATCCTGACATGGTGACTCGGCAAGAGTGATGTGATGGTTAATTTTATGTACGAAACACACCGGGCCATAGGATGCCCAGATGTTTGGTCAAACATTGTACTAGGTGTTTCTGCAAAGTGTATTTGGATGAGATTATCATTTTAATCAGTAAAATAGGGTACAGTAGAGTGCAGCAGACTGCCCTCTGTAGTGTGGGTGGACCACATCCAGTCAGTTGAAGGCCTTAACATAAAAAGACCAATCTGCCCCAGAGTAAGAGAGAATTCTACAGTATATTGCCTTAAGACTTCAGTTGAGCCATCAGTTATCCTGGATCTCCAGTCTGCCAGCCTCAGGACCAGAACAGCAACATCAGCTCTGCTGGGTCTTGAGCCTACCAGCCCACACTGCAGATTTGGATTCTAATCACCACAATAATGAGAGCCAATTCCTTATAATAAAACTTTTTCAATCTATACACACGTTTATTGGTTGTGTTTCTCTGGATAACTCTAATATGGATTTTGGTACTGATAGCAGTTCTAGAGGAACAGACTTTTAAGTATGAATTTTCAATTCATCAAGATGATATGACAATTATAAGCATAATATGTGTCAAACAACAGCGTCCCAAAATGTATGAAACAAACATTTACAGAACTAAAGGAAGAAATAGACAATTGTACTAGTTTTCTATGGCTGCTGTAACAAATTACCACAAACTGGGTGGCTAAAACAACATACATTTAATTTTTCACAGTTGTGGCACCCAGAAGTCTGAAATCAAGGTGTCAGCAGGGCAATGCTTCCTCTAAAGCCTCTAGAAAAGAATACTTTCTTGCCCCTTGTAGATTCTGGTAGTTGCCAGCAATCCTTGGCATTCTTTGTTTTGTGACACTAGGACTCCATTCTCTGCCTCTGTCTTCACATATAATTTTTTCCTGTGTATGTGTGTGTCTTCAAATCTCTCTCCTAATAAGGATGCTAGTCATTGGAAGTAGGGTCTACCCTAATCCAGTTTGACCTAATCTTAGCTTGATTACATCAGCAAAGACCCTACTTCTAAATAAGGTCTAGTCATGGTACAGCATATCTTCTGGGGGAGACACAATTCAATCAACAACAACTGCAGTAATAGATATGTTAAAAATATGTTAGATGCATGCTACAGACAAGATGTGCACATATCAACAAGGATACTGTAAGGACACATATCGGAGGGAAAAAATGAGAAGCTGAATGGGATATATAGCAACATCCCATTTATGTGATTTAAAATATATGCACACAAAATAGGTTTACATGTTTTACAATAGCACATACAAGGGAGTAATTAAAATGGGGCCTGCAGTAGGCAGATGGAATGGAGTAGGGGATGGGGATAAAGGGTATAAAACAAAAGAGATGCTGTTCTCTAAGGGTACTGATGTGAGCTATATGATATTTTTGCACTTGAGGTCCAAAAAAGAATTAATAAACACATGAACACAGGAAAATAATAACAAATACACATTTAACACTTACTGTGTTTCAGGCACAGTGTTAGCTCTGGCAGCCATATATATACATACATACATATATATGTTTAAATATGTATATGTATAAAAATGTTCAACTAATTAAACAGAAAACCACTCTCACCACTCTTAACAACTTTACTTCTCACTTGATCGCTTAAATGGCATTTTAGAATGTTGTATTATTAATCAATATTAATTTATAGAAATGTTAACAGTTGAGGAGATTCAATGAAATATCTAAAGCACATCTCTAAAAGTCTCTTTAGGGAGAATATCTGATAGTGGTTTGTTCTGTATTTGTCACTTTCTTAAAGTAGTATGTAATGTAATATCGGAGGGAACAGTTCTGAATATTGAGTCTTCCTTTTGTTCTGAAAATTAATGAATTGTTCCTCATTTAAATCTCATGCTATAGATTGACTCCCTTCTCAGATTCCCTTGTACATGGATTGTGTTTGTTCTTGATGCTATATTCTCAATGCTGAAAGCTTTATATAATGCCTGATACCCTGGGGTCATTAAATGAATGATAACAGAAAGGACTCACTTAGATGCCAAAGGTACCTTAGGTGATAGAGATTGCAGCTTCCCCAGCCCTAATGGGTTCGAAGGCACAAAATAAAGAATCACAAGGTCATCAAGAGAGAAAAAGTAGGTGTGGATTTTCCTCACTCCCATTTGATTTCCTTGGAGAAGAGAAGGCTTATAGAAGACCTGACACTTTATATCTGTCCCCAGAGACATACAAGAGCTTCTGTTCTGTTCTCAAAGTGCACTGTGGATAATATGAAAGTGTGTTTCTGGGGAGATTTCCCAGTGGTTACAACTTTCTCAGATGACCTGGTGCCATATTAATAAAATGTTAAACCCACAAACTCCCCACAAGTCAATAAATAATGCAGGCTGAAATCATTAAATATTATGCTTCTGAAGGCCATTTCATTGAAATTCACTGATTCAACACTTTTCCAAGGAAGTTTTGCCTCATTCAGCATTCTTACTATAAGTTGGCCAGCCTGAATATCAAGGTCCTTAAAGGCCCTTCCTGCTGCTGTCACCCTTTGGCTGCACACAAACGATGGGGATATAAAAATGGTTCTCAGAAAACTGCAATTACATCGCGTCTCCAAAGTCTGGTTCATTTCTTCTCAGTTTCCAAGTCTGTGGAAGGGAATCAGATATGCTCACTCTGCCTCTCTAGCAGATTGTGCTCCTTTCCACCACCAGCATAAAGTTCAAAGCACAAATTGAAAAGCCTTGAAAAGGGTGACTCAACGTCTTTCTCCTCTGTTAAAAATCTCTTAGAGTATTTTGTTTGGAAGACTTAGTTTCTTAATTGTATCTGTGCTCTTATTCTGGAATTTCCAGAGCCAATTCTTCAGAAATTATGTGCTATTAATACATCTACTAACAAAAAGAGTAAAAAGTCTGCAACCCTGTTGCTGAAATTCAGCCGCTGTTCAACAGTGCCAAATAGAAACGCAGAGACAGAGTTTTGAGTGAAGTAGAAAAGAATAGCTTTATTGCTTTGCCAGGCAAAGGGGGCTACAGGGGGCTAATGTCCTCAAGACTGTGTGACCCACCCTGGAGGGGGTAGTGAGGCATCTTACAGTGTTCAAGGAGCTGGGCGTGGTCAGCTTGTGGACATTCTTCTGATTGGTTGGTGGTGAGGTAATCCAGAGTCAGTATCATCAACCTTCTGGCTCCAGTTTGTCTGAGGTCTACATGCTTGTCAGCAGCATACGGTTTACTTCTTCCACCTGGTGGGGGCTTCAGTATCTGCAAAACAGCTCAAAGGACATGGCTCAGAATATTATCTGTAGTCCTTGAGGAGGAATTAAAGGTCCTTGACTTTGTTTAATGGCTAAAGTATTATTATTTTGTTTTGCTTGACTGTATTCCTTTCTTTCTGCATTTTCTCACTTCTCTGATTAAATTTATTCTTTGACTAAAGTTTTTCTACAGACAAAAGGCAGGAAGAGGTGGGGGTCTATTCTGGGAAGGCCTCATAGGGTCCTGCTCGGTTACAACCCTTTGCAAGTTCTTTTCCATAAGGAGGTAGGCGGGCGGCCGCAGATGGAGGGATTGCTGGGAGAGGAGAGAAGACAAACCTGATTGCACCCTCATGGCTATTGCTGATGGAAAACAAAGGAAGCTTTGGGAAAATCACTTTGACTTTTCACTTTCAAATTCCCACAACATCACGTGTCTTTCAGGTGCTGTGTGTCCATAGGCACAGAGATGCCTTGGCATCTGTCCTTGGCTCATGAGCAAAAAGAGAGTTCCAGGGCAGGTTTGTATATTCCAGGCAAGTTTGATTCCCCATAAATCTGTATGTTGGTCTTTGCACTCCCTTCTTTCCACTCCAGCAGTCAATGTTGATTTATAAGCATCCTTCTGAATGCACTTCTGGTGTCAAGGAAAGACCCAAGAACATCACAGTTAAAAGCCAAATGGGGGTCTAAGTAAAACCTGAACCTTTCTTTGTCATGAGCTTTATGGCAGATCCCTTCACCTTCACCTTCTTAACTCTATACTTCCTCACCCCTAAAATGGGGCCAGTGATGCCTACCATACATGGATGCTGTCAAAGGAGAGAATGGACATATGCAAATAATTGAAAACATCAGGGAAAAAGTAATCTACATCTACTATGCCTTCCACTCACCTTTCAGTATGTCATACATTTCTTATAACTTTAGTTAGGCATGCTACAAGGGATAAGACTTCCTGCAGGCCAATTCAAAGGCTGACTTTTGGTAAGAAATTTTATAGAAAATAATGGCTAAATGGTTGAAGGTGTGGATGCAAGGAAGAGCACACCTGCTGAAGGCAGAGTGGAGTCTTTGTCCAGTCCTAGGAACCCAGTCAGAGTTGTCAATCCCTCTCAAAGCTGATGGTCAGCAGAGCAGGTGTGCAGCTAATGTCTAGAAGAATTCTTTTTTTTTTAATTTTATAGAAGCATAGTTGATTTACAATGTAGTGTTAATTTCTGCTGTACAGCCTAGTGATTCAGTTATACATATATAAGTTATTTTTCATACTCTTTTCCATTATGGTTTATCACAGGATATCGAATACAGTTCCCTGTGCTATACAGTAGGACCTTGTTGTTCATCCATTCTATATATACCAGTTTACATCCACTAATTCCAATCTCCCACTCCATCCCTCCCCCACCCTCCCTCCCCCTTGGAAACCACAAGTCTGTTCTCTATGTCTGTGAGTCTGTTTCTGTTTTTGTAGATAGGTTCGTTTATGTCATATTTTGGAAGAATTCTTAGTCCATTAAAATCCTTTGTAAAAATGCTAGTTTCTTCCTAGGATAAGATTTATGCATTATGTCACACAAAAAGTTCTGTTCCAGATCAGGACTAGAACAAGATTTTTTTTTTAAATAAATGTTTGCAAAGAACATAAGTCTCTGTTAGTAATCGGCTAAAAAGAAAGCTGCACTAGCCTTTTAATTTGTGTTTGCTCTTTTGAGTCTTGTTGACTGAAAAACCTGTACAACCGGAAAGTTGAGAATCATGTTTTATTCGAGGACAGTACTGAGGACAACAGCCCAGGAAGGCAGCCTCTCAGATAGCTCTGAGGAACTGTTACAGAGAGGTCAGGGAGGAGCCATAAAGAAGTTTTTGCTGAGGGCTTCCCTGGTAGCGCAGTGGTTGAGAGTCTGCCTGCCGATTCAGGGGACACGGGTTTGTGCCCCGGTCTGGGAAGATCCCACATGCCGCGGAGCGGCTGGGCCCATGAGCCATGGCCGCTGAGCCTGCACGTCCGGAGCCTGTGCTCCACAACGGGAGAGGCCCCAACAGTGATAGGCCCGCGAACCACAAAAAAAAACAAAAAATGTTTTTGCTGAAAAAAAAAAATCATGTAGTCTAATATCAAAAGATTACTGTTAATCACAAAAAAACCTCAGACATCTCAAGTTAATGATTTTAGTGCTTTTCTACGTATGACAAGATGCAAGTTTCTGGGCTCATTGAAATTATTCCTTTGATATGCATCTTAACTATCTAGGGCCAGTATCCTGTTTTTCTCCATCCTGAATTCTCAGGGTGCACCTTAGGGGGCAGCTGCAGTAGCTGATAACTCCATGGCCATAGTGCTATTTGTTTACTGACATTCTTTGTCCACAGTGTGAAGGAAGCCATATTGCCTGAGTGTCATTTTATGGACACCACTTGGCATGCTTCAATCTAGGAAGAATCAAGTGAATCCAGGAGCTCAGTGTGCTAATTTGTAGCATAGGGCAGAACCTCCCATAGTCCTGGATGGGATGGCAAGCCTTGGCAAGGTTCACCCACCTCCCTCCCCACATGAATCCCCTGCCTTTTGGTTCTCTGAGCCTAAATGAAGATGGAACTGGCCATTTCTAGCTAAAGGTCAAATTATCCTAGGCATAATTTGAAGTCAGAGAATAATTTTCATTGCTGGGTGCATCTTTTCATATTTCTTTTTTTCTCTTCTCTTGGGGTCTGTGAGAGGTAAATTTTGGTGAGTGGAAAAAAACTAAACATTTACTAATTTGAAATAATGGCTTCTGTTATCCTTATGCTAGTTCTGTGGTACCTGTCCCTTAATAAGATCATCATTTAAGAGTAAAGTTGCAGATCATGGCTGGGTTCACAGGGGCCACTGAACTCACCCTATAAAGTAACAAGCAGGATCATAAAAATTATCCAGAGGATAAAAGGTACATCATACAATCAAGTCCCTAGACACTGTGATCCCCAGGCTAGCTGGAGATCAGCAACAAAAATAGTACAAGCCCCCACCTGCCCCAGTGAGGGGGTATGAAAAGTCACTGCATCAGGAAGCACTGCTCTGACCTTTTCCATGCCTTGTGGTCACTCCTCACTGGCTGATGAGTTCTGAGTTCTTGAGCCCCAGACTAAGAGCCACAGCCAGCCCCAGGCCTGAAGGGTGTCAATGACTCATCCTTATCCTCAAGGAGTTCCTACTCTTGGCCTTTGAGAGAGAAGACCCTAGGGAACAATCATCTGATCACAATGGGGAAACATTTTAGTAGTTGTCATTAAATATTCATGTTTCTTTTGCTATAGATTTAATCTCTCTGACCCTCAGTTCTTTGTTTTTTTATTGTCGTCTTCTGTTACAATGAGTAGGTAGTCCTAAAGCTGTGGATCTCAAACTATGTCTCTAAGGCATCTGAATGCTGTTTCCAGGTGAAAATTAACCCAGTATATACACACACATTTACGTATACACATGTATATTCATATAAATGCACACATACACGTGCATATCATGTACATTTCATATGTAAGTACATGTAGCCATATACACTATGTCATATACATATACATAGCCATATACATATACATAGGATATACATATCCTATGTGTATGCACATGTGCATATCATATCACATACACACATGTACATATACACAGACACATGCATATACATATACAAAAGTGCAGCTGTGGTTGTTGAAGCTCAGTCTCTACCCCCCTGCCTCCCAGTCTGGCCTTCATGGTGACACCTGGGCACCATCACAAAACTCTTGGGCACCACCCAGCTCTGCTTTAAAGCCACTAGGTTTTATGATTCCAAGTTAAAGGCCTGGGGACTTCCCTGGTGGTCCAGTGGTAAAGAATCTGCCTTACAGTGAAGAGGATGTGGGTTAGATCCCTGGTCATGGAACTAAGATCCCACACGCAGAGAGGTAACTAAGCCCTCACGCCACAACTACTGAGCTCTAATGTCTCCACTAGAGCCCATGTGCCACAAACTACAGAGCCCATGCGCTCTGGAACATGCTCGCCACAACTAAAGAGCACACGTGCCCTGGAACCTGCGTGCCACAACTACAGAGCCCACACGCCGCAATAAAGAGCCCTGTGCGCCACAACAAAAGATCCCACGTGCTGCAAGCAAGACCCAACACAGCCATAAATAAATAAATAAATAAATCTTAAAAAAACAAAGTCAAAGACCTGTTCCCACCAACCAGCTTGCTGGCAAATCTGAAAATGTGGACGTTTACATGAATCAGTGCTGCCTGAGGCCAAATTCTCTTGAAGGAAATGGGACACTACTTCAATTTGGTGGGATTAAATTTGTCAAAAAGCAAACTTCCTTTAAGAACCAGTGAGTGAATTCAATGAGTTCAGTGATTCTGGAGCTTGGACATCCTACACCCTTAGTTAGGACCCTTGGACCTCCCAAAATATCTTCGGTGTGGATGGTCTCTGTTTAAAGCTCTTTCTGTCACAAATGAATTAGAGTTTTCTGTGCTTTGTGACTTTGGGCAAATTGCTTAACCTCCAAAAGCCTCAGTTTCCTTATAAGTAAACTGAAAATAATGATAACACCTATTTCATGAGGTTAGGGTGAGGATTATGAGATGATCCAGGGAGAGTACTCCACACAGTGCTGGAGGACAGTGAACACTTACTGTATGTCAACATCTTTACAATTATTGCTCTTGTAATTGTAGAACTAGTGTTGACAACACCAGTAAGAGTAGAGCAGACAACAATAAAAAAAGAGTAAATATAACTTAGTGACCTATCAACTTTAGCAGGCAAAGGAGACAATAGGAAGAATTTCAAGCCAGGTGGAAGAAATCTTAAGGAATATGGGAGCATGAGGTAATGAAACTGTCGACTAAAAACAAATGCGCAACCTAAAAGTTGAGGAATATGTTTTATTTTCCAGACAAAACTGAAGACTTAAGCCTGGGACACAGCCTCTCAGGTAACTCTGAGGGACTGCTCCAAAGAGGTAAGGGAGGAGCCAGGACATATAGGAGTTTTTGCAGCAAAGACCAGGTGGTCAGAACATCAAAAGATTACTGTTAATTAAAGAAAAGCAGACATCTCAAGTTAATGAATTTAGTGCTTTTCTATGTATGGGGAGATGCAAGAGTCTGGGCTCACTGAAATCATTCCTTTGATATGCACCTCAGCTTTCTGGGGCCAGTATCCTGTGCTTTCTCATCCTGAGTCTCCTCAGGGTGCACCATTGGGGGTGGCTGCAGTGTCTGATGGTTTGGTGGTGGGCGTCCTCTTCCATCCTGAGTTCCCTCAGGGCTCACCATTCATCTGAGTGGCTGTAATGTGATGGCTTGATGGCTGCAACATTCTTTGTTTACTGATATGGCAGGCAATATCTTTTCATTGACAAAACAAAAGCTCATAAACTGAATGGAGAGGAATTAAACACACATTACACAATACTAGTGAGTTAGAGCCATGTGAGGATGTCACAGGAGGTATGGTACATGAATAGAGCATTTTGGAAATTGGTGGGTTTCTAGGTAAGTGGAAGGTAGTATTGGGGGAGGAAAGATGTGGCTAGGATCAAAGCTGTGATGATCACAGAATTCATGGGACTGGAGGAGTTCATGCAATGGGAGGAAGACAGCTTGTAATTGAGATCAGTGAGAAGATGAAAGGAGCTCACGGGAGCTTCTTTATGGGGAATGTATGGAGGGCTGTGAAGAGGTGGGACTGGTTCTGTCCTTCTGAAAGAATGTGGACCCCATTCTGAGTGAGTTGAGAACTCTGCCACTGAGTTTGGGACTGAGTGAGTGGGGGCAGTGGTCTCACCCGGCATCTGCTATGAGAGGGCAAGCAAGTGACTCAATGGAAATGGCAGAGATTCTCTCTTTAGGTCCCTGTTGGGTGGGCACCTTCTGGTAAAATTGATGGTAATTCATGTCACCTTCACACTGAACATATGCCACATTCTCATACCAAACACTAACACACTTCCATCCAAAAGTTTAAATGGACACACAAACACACATGCCCCTAAGGAAGAGGTGACCCAAACTTTAATTCCTGAAGGGTCTGAGTCCTTAGCTGTCTTGCCTTTATGGAATTGCTATTGTCATTTCTTTTCATTTCCAAGGGCTGCTGGAACAAATTACCACAAACCAGGTGGCTTAAAAACAACAAAAAATTATTTTGTCACAGTTCTGGAGGCCAGAAGTCTGAAATCAATGCATCAGCAGGGTCGGTTTCTTCTGGAAGTTCTGAGGGAGAATCCATCTCATGCCGCTTTCCTGGTGTTGCCAGGGCTGCTCCAGGTCTTTGCTCAACACCCTCCAACACCTACCTTTAGCAAGAGTTAACATAATATTTTTTTTAAGTTTTGAATTTTATATTGGACTATAGTTGATTAACAATGTTGTATTAGTTTCAAGTGTACAGCAAAGTGATTCAATTATACATATACATGTATCTATCCTTTTTCAAATTCTTTTCCCATTTAGGTTGTTACATAATATTGAGCAGAGTTCCCTGTGCTATACAATAGGTCCTTGCTGGTTATCCATTTTAAATAGAGCAGTGTGTACATGTCAATCCCAAACTCCCTAACTATCCCTCCCTCCCCAGTAACCATAAGTTCGTTCTCTAAGTCTGTGAGTCTGTTTCTGTTTTGTAAATAAGGTCATTTGTATCATTTTTTAGATTCCACATATAAGCAATATGATATCATAAGATATTTGTTTTTCTCTGTCTGACTTACTTCACTTAGTATGATAATCTCTAGGTCCATTCATGTTGCTGCAAATGGCATTATTTTGTTTTTTTTATGGCTGAGTAATATGCCATTATATATACGTATCACATATTCTTTATCCAATCATCTGTAGATAGACATTTATGTTGCTTCCTTGTCTTGGCTATTGTCAATAGTACTGCTATGAACGTTGTGGTGCATGTATCCTTTCAGACCATGTTTTTCTCCAGGTATATGTCCAGGAGAGGGATTGCAGGATCATATGGTAGCTCTATTTTTAGTTTTTTAAGGAACCTCCATATTGTTTCTCCACAGTGGCTGTACCAATTTGCATTCCCACCAACAGTGTAGGATAGCTCCCTTCTATCCACACCCTCTCCAGTATTTATTGTTTGTGGATTTTTTGATGATAACCATTCTGACTGGTGTGAAGTGATATCTCATTGCAGTTTTGATTTCCATTTCTCTAATAATTAGTGATGTTGAGGATCTTTTCATGTGCATCTTGGCCATCTGTATGTCTTCTTTGGAGAAATGTCTATTTAGGCCTTCTGCCCATCTTTTGATTGGGTTGTCTGTTTTTATGATATAAGCCACATGAGCTTAGTTCTCTGGCCAGGCATCAAACCCATGCCCCTTGCAGTGGAAGCGCAGAGCTCTAACCACTGGACACCAAGGAATTCCGTAAGAGTTAACATAATCTTTAAGTTAAAGGGTTCAGAGATAGAGGAGCTTCAAGATGGCCGAAGAGTAAGACATGGAGATCACCTTTCTCCCCACAAGTACATCAGAAATACATCTACACATGAAAAAACTCCTACAGAACATCTACTGAAAGTTGGCAGAAGACTTCAGACCTCCCAAAAGGCAAGAAACTCCCCACATACCTGGGTAGGGCAAAAGAAAAAAGAAAAAAGAGAGACAAAAGAATAGGGACGGGACCTGCACCTCTGGGAGGGAGCTGTGAAGGAGAAAAGGTTTCCACACACTAGGAAGCCCCTTCGTGGGCGTAGACTGCGGGTGGCGGAGGGGGGCAGCTTCGGAGCCACGGAGGAGAGCGCAGCAACAGAGGGCAAAGTGGACAGATTCCCGCACAGAGGATCGGTGCTGACCAGCACTCACCTGCCCGAGAGGCTTGTCTGCTCACCCGCCAGGGCGTGTCTGCTCACCTGCCGGGGCGGGTGGGTTGGGAGCTGAGGCTCGGGCTTCGGGCTTCGGAGGTCAGATCCCAGGGAGAGGACTGGGGTTAGCTGCATGAACACAGCCTGAAGGGCTGTGCACCACAGCTAGCCAGGAGGGAGTCCGGGAAAAGGTCTGGAACTGCCAAAGAGGCAAGAGACATTTTCTTGCCTCTGTTTCACAGGGCGTGAGGAGAGGGGATTAAGAGCGCTGCTTAAAGGAGCTCCAGAGATGGGCACGAGCTGCGGCTATCAGCGTGAACCCCAGAGACGGGCATGAGACGCTAAGGCTGCTGCTGCAGCGACCAAGAAGTCTGTGTGCAAGCACAGGTCCCTCTCCACACCTCCCCTCCTGGGAGCCTGTGCAGCCTGCCACTGCCAGGGTCCCGTGATGCAGGAACAACTTCCCCAGGAGAAGCACGGCGCGCCTAAGGCTGATGCAACGTCCCGCCGGCCTCTGCCACCGCAGGCTCGCCCCGCATCCGTACCCGTCCCTCCCCCGGGCCTGAGTGAGCCAGAGCTCCCGAAACAGCTGCTCCTTTAATCCTGTCCTGTCTGAGGGAAGAACAGATGCCCTCAGGTGACCTACATGCAGAGGCAGGGCCAAATCCAAAGCTGAATCCCAGGAGCTGTGCGAACAAAGATGAGAACGGGAAATCTCTCCCAGCAGCCTCAGTCAGGAGCAGCGGATTAAATCTCCACAATCAACTTGATGTACATGCATCTGTGGAATGCCTGAATGCACAACAAATCATCCCAAATTGAGGAGGTGGACTTTGGGAGCAATGATATATATATATATATATTATTTCCCCCTATTTCTCTTTTTTGTGAGTGTGTATGCATATGCTTCTGTGTGTGATTTTGTCTGTATAGCTTTGCTTTTACCATTTGTCCTAGGGTTCTGTCTGTCCGTTTTCTCTGGTTTTTTTTTTTTTTTTTTTTTAGTATAGTTTTCAGCTCTTGTTATCATTGGTGGATTTGTTTTTTTGGTTTGGTTGCTCTCTATCTTCTTTATTTCATTTTTTTAAAAATATTAAAAAAATTTTAACAATTATTTTTTGGTTTTTATTTTAATAACTTTAATTTAATTTAATTTTATTTTATCTTGTTTTCCTTTCTTTCTTTTTTTCTCCCTTTTATTCAGAGCCATGTGGATGACAGGGTCTTGGTGCTCCAGCCAGGCATCAGGGCTGTGCCTCTGAGATGGGAAAGCCAAGTTCATAACACTGGTCCACCAGAGACCTCCCAGCTCCACATATCAAATGGTGAAAATCTCCCAGAGATCTCCATCTCAACGCCAACACCCAGCTCCACTCAATGACCAGCAAGCTAAACTGCTGGACACCCTATGCTAAACAACTAGCAAGACAGGAACATAACCCACCTATTAGCAGAAAGGCTGCCTAAAATCATAATAAGGCCACAGAAACCCCAAAACACACCACCAGATGTGGACCTGCCCACCAGAAAGACAAGATCCAGCTTCATCCACCAGAACACAGGCACTAGTCCCCTCCACCAGGAAGCCTACACAACCCACTGAACCAACTTTAGCCACTGGGGGCAGACACCAAAAACAACAGAAACTACGAACATGCAGGCTGTGAAAAGGAGACCCGTAACACAGTAAGTTAAGCAAAATGAGAAGACAGAGAAACACACAGCAGATGAAGGAGCAAGGTAAAAACTCACCACACCTAACAAATGAGGAGGAAATAGGCAGTCTACCTGAAAAAGAATTGAGAATAATGATAGTAAAGATGATCCAAAATCGTGGAAATAGAATGGAGAAAATACAAGAAATGTTTCACAAGGACCTAGAAGAAATAAAGAGCAAAGAAACAGTGACAAATAACACAATAAATGAAATTTAAAATTTTCTAGAAGGGATCAGTAGCAAAATAACTGAGGCAGAAGAACGGATAAGTGACCTGCAAGATAAAATAGTGGAAATAACTATTGCACAGCAGAATAAAGAAAAAAGAATGAAAAGAATTGAGAATAGTCTCAGAGACCTCTGGGACAACATTAAAAGCACCAACATTCAAATTATATGGGTCCCAGAAGAAGACAAGAAAAAGAAAAGGACTGAGAAAATATTTGAAGAGATTATAGTTGAACACTTCCCTAATATGGGAAAGGAAATAGGTAATCAAGTCCAGGAAGAACAGAGAGTCCCATACAGGATAAATCGAGGGAGAAACATGCCAAGACACATATTAATCAAACTATCAAAAATTAAATACAAAGAACAAATATTAAAAGCAGCAAGGGAAAAACAACAAATAACACACAAGGGAATCCCCATAAGGTTAACAGCTGATCTATCAGCAGAAACTCTGCAAGCCAGAAGGGAGTGGCATGACATATTTAAAGTGATGAAGGAGAAAAACCTACAACCAAGATTACTGTACCCAGCAAGGATTTCATTCAGATTTGACAGAGAAATTAAAAGCTTTACAGACAAGCAAAATCTAAGAGAATTCAGCACCACCAAACCAGCTTTACAACAACTGCTAAAGGAACTTCTCTAGGCAGGAAACACAGAGAAGGAAAAGACCTACAATAATAAGCCCAAAACAATTAAGAAAATGGCAAAAGGAACATACATATTGATAATTATCTTAAATGTAAATGGATTAAATGCTCCCACCAAAAGACACAGAGTGGCTGAATGGATACAAAATCAAGACCCATATATATGCTGTCTACAAGAGACCCACTTCAGACCTAGGGACACATACACACTGAAAGTGAGGTGATGGAAAAAGATATTCCATGCAAATGGAACACAAAGGAAAGCTGGAGTAGCAATTCTCAAATCAGACAAAATAGACTTGAAAACAAAGACTATTAAAAGAGATAAAGAAGGACACTACATAATGATCAAGGGATCATTCCAAGAAGAAGATATAAGAATTATAAATATTTATGCACCCAACATAGGAGCACCTCAATACATAAGGCAAATACTAACAGCCATAAAAGGGAAAATCAACAGTAACACAATCATAGTAGTGGACTTTAACACCCCACATTAACCAAAGGACAGATCATCCAAAATGAAAAATAAATAAGGAAACACGAGCATTAAATGATACATTAAGCAAGATGAAGTTAATTGATATTTATAGGACATTCCATCCAAAAACAACAGAATACATTTTCTTCTCAAGTGCTCATGGAACATTCTCCAGGAGAGATCATAGCTTGGGTCACAAATCAAGCCTTCGTAAATTTAAGAAAATTGAAATCATATCAAGCATCTTTTCTGAACACAACGCTATGAGACTAGATATCAATTACAGGAAAAAAGTCTGTAAAAAATACAAACACATGGAGCCTAAACAATACACTACTTAATAACCAAGAGATCAGTGAAGAAATCAAAAAGGACATCAAATAATACTTAGAAAAATATGATGATGAAAACGCTATGACCGAAAACCTATGGAGTGCAGCAAAACAGTTCTAAGATGGAAGTTTATAGCAATACAATCCTACCTTAAGAAACAAGAAACATCTTAAATAAACAAGCTAACCTTACACCTAAAGCAACTAGAGAAAGAAAAAAAAAAACCCCAAAGTTAGCAGAAGGAAAGAAATCATAAAGATCAGATCAGAAACAGATGAAAGAGAAATGAAGGAAACGATAGCAAAGATCAATAAAATGAAAAGCTGGTTCTTTGAGAAGATAAACAAAATTGATAAACCATTAGCCAGACTCAACAAGAAAAAAAGGAAGAAGACTGAAATCAATAGAATTAGAAATGAAAAAGGAGAAGTAACAACTGACACTGCAGAAATACAAAAGATCATGAGAGATTACTACAAGCAACTCTATGCCAATAAAATGGACAACCTGGAAGAAACGGACAAATTCTTAGAAAAACACAACCTTCTGAGACTGAACCAGGAAGAAATAGAAAATATGAAAAGAGCAATCGCAAGCACTGAAATTGAAACTGTGATTAAAAATCTTCCAGAAAACAAAAGCCCAGGACCAGATGGTTTCCCAGGCAAATTCTATAAAACATTTAGAGAAGAGCTAACACCTATCCTTCTCAAACTCTTCCAAAATATAGCAGAGGGAGGAACACTCCCAAATTCATTCTACAAGGCCACCATTACCCTGATACCAAAACCAGACAAAGATGTCACAGAAAAAGAAAACTACAGGCCAATATCACTGATAAACATAGATGCAAAAATCCTCAACAAAATACTAGCAAAAAGAATCCAACAGCACATTAAAAGGATCATACACCATGATCAAGTGGGGTTTATTCCAGGAATGCAAGGATTCTTCAATATATGCAAATCAATGTGATACACCATATTAACAAATTGAAGGAGAATAACCATATGATCATCTCAATAGATGCAGAGAAAGCTTTTGAGAAAATTCAACACCCATTTATGATAAAAAGCCTGCAGAAAGTAGGCATAGTGGGAACTTTCCTCAACATAATAAAAGCCATATATGACAAACCCTCAGCCAACATTGTCCTCAATGGTGAAAAACTGAAAGCATTTCCACTAAGATCAGGAACAAGACAAGGTTGCCCACTCTCACAACTCTTATTCAACAGAGTTTTGGAAGTTTTAGCCACAGCAATCAGAGAAGAAAAAGAAATAAAAGGAATCCAAATCAGAAGAGAAGAAGCAAAGCTGTCATTGTTTGCAGATGACACGATACTATACATAGAGAATCCTAAAATGCTACCAGAAAACTACTAGAGTTAATCAATGAATTTGGAAATGTAGCAGGATACAAAATTAATGCACAGAAATCTCTTGCATTCTTATACACTAATGATGAAAAATCTGAAAGAGAAATTAAGAAAACACTTCCATTTACCATTGCAAAAAAAGAATAAAATATCCAGGTATAAACCTACCTAAGGAGACAAAAGACCTGTATGCAGAAAATTATAAGACACTGATGAAAGAAATTAAAGATGATACAAATAGATGGAGAGATATACCATGTTCTTGGATTGGAAGAATCAACATTGTGAAAATGACTCTACTACCCAAAGCAATCTACAGATTCAGTGAAATCCCTATCAAGCTGCCAATGGCATTTTTCACAGAACTAGAACAAAAAAATTCACAATTTGTATGGAAACACAAAAGACCCCGAATAGCCAAAGCAATCTTGAGAAAGAAAATGGGAACTGGAGGAATCAGGCTCCTGGACTTCACACTATACTACAAAGCTACAGTAATCAAGACAGTATGGCACTGGCACAAGAACAGAAATATAGATCAATGGAACTGGATAGAAAGCCCAGAGATAAACCCATGCACTTATGGTCACCTTATCTTTAACAAAGAATGCAAGAATATACAATGGAGAAAAGACAGCCTCTTCAATAACTGCTGCTGGGAAAATTGGACAGCTACATGTAAAAGAATGAAATTAGAATACTCCCTAACACCATACACAAAAATAAACTCATAATGGATTAAAGATCTAAATGTAAGGCCAGGCACTATTAAACTCTTAGAGGAAAACATAGCCAGAACACTCTATGACATAAATCACAGTAAGATTCTTTTTGACCCAACTCCTAGAGAAATGGAAATGGAAAGAAAAATAAACTAATGGGACGTAATGAAACTTAAAAGCTTTTGCACAAAAAAGGAAACCATAAACACGACGAAAAGACAACCCTCAGAATGGGAGAGAAAATTTGCAAATGAAGCAACTGACAAAGGATTAATCTGCAAAATTTACCAGCAGCTCATGCAGCTCAATATCCAAAAAACAAACAACCCAATCCAAAAATGGGCAGAAGACCTAAATAGACATTTCTCCAAAGAAGATATACAGATTGCCAACAAACACATGAAAGAATGTTCAACATCATTAATCATTAGAGAAATGCAAATCAAAACTACAATGGGATATCAGCTCACACCGGTCAGAATGGCCATCATCAAAAAATCTACAAACAATAAATGCTGGAGAGGGTGTGGAGAAAAGGGAACCCTCATACACTGTTGGTGGGAATGTAAATTGATACATCCGCCGTGGAGAACAGTATGGAGCTTCCTTAAAAAATGTAAAATAGAACTACCATACGACCCAGCAATCCCACTCCTGGGCATATACCCTGAGAAAACCATAATTCAAAAAGAGTCATGTACCACAATGTTCATTGCAGCTCTATTTACAATAGCCAGGACATGGAAGCAACCTAAGTGTCCATCAACAGATGAATGGATAAAGAAGATGTGGCACATATATACAATGGAATATTACTCAGCCATAAAAAGAAACAAAATTGAGTTATTTGTGGTAAGATGGATGGACCTAAGTCTGTCACACAGAGTGAAGTAAGTCAGAAAGAGAAAAACAAATACCATATGTTAACACATATATATGGAATCTAAAAAAAAAAAGGTCATGAAGAACCTAGGGGCAATATGGGAAAAAAGATGCAGACCTACTAGAGAATGGACTTGAGGATATTGGGAGGGGGAAGGGTAAGCTGGGACAAAGTGAGAGAGTGGTAGTGGACATATATACAGTACCAAATGTAAAATAGCTAGTGAGAAGCAGTCGTATAGCACAGAGAGATCAGCCCAGTGCCATGTGACCAGCTAGAAGGGTGTGATAGGGAGGGTGGGAGGGAGGGAGGTGCAAGAGGCAAGAGATATGGGGATATACGTGCATGTATAACTGATTCACTTTGTTATAAAGCAGAAAGTAATGCACCATTGTAAAGCAATTATACTCCAATAAAGATGTTAAAAAATAAAAAGACAATAGAACTTCTCTATCTAAAATAAATCCCATTTCTGAGAAAACTAAAAATAGCATCCAGAGATAAAAAAGGAAGCTACAAACAAACAAACAAAAACCCAGATGGCACCATCCTGGTCTAAGATGGCAACGGATTGGACCTCCAACAGACCCTGAGTCTCATTATACATTGATTTTACCATATGAGTATATTAAATGACACACCAACCAATGGCTATGACTGAACATTTAGGACAAAAAGAGGATGAAAAGGGAGTGACCCTCCCACTCCCTCAAATGTTCCTTTCCCAGTAGACTAATGCATATGCTTTTCCATCATTAGCCTCACTCCTCCTCCGTTTGTCTCTACTGTTTAAAATTAGCTTCAGTTTTGTTATTCACCTATTCAAACCCAAATGGGAAAAGAGCCCTCCCCCACCAAGGTAGAGGACCTCAGCCAAGCTAGGATCCATAGGTATTAATTCGGTAACACTATCTTCTGGTGGTGGCTGTAAACCTTGTCATTACTTGCTTTGTTCCTACATAACTCCAATCTCTGCCTCTGTCGTCAGGTGGCATTCTTCCTCTGTGTGTTTGT
This sequence comes from Orcinus orca, assembly GCF_937001465.1. Classification (NCBI taxonomy): domain Eukaryota; kingdom Metazoa; phylum Chordata; class Mammalia; order Artiodactyla; family Delphinidae; genus Orcinus; species Orcinus orca. Next base: position 80,760,455 of record NC_064560.1, read on the forward strand.
GTCTCTTCTCTACTTCTTATAAGGGCACCTGTCATATTGGAGGTCATATTGATCCCTCACCCTAATCCAATGTGACCTAATCTTAACTTGATTACAACTGCAAGGACCCTATTTCCAAATAAGATCACATTCACAAGTACCAGAGTTTAGGACTTAAACAGATCTTTTGGGGGGACACAATTTAACCCACAAGATTGTCCACTAACATTTCCTGTTGGACATAGGAGAGGCATGTGAGAGGCACTCCAGTGCATCTTCCAGGTATGTCCTCCCTACCTCCTTTGTGTAGCAGAAACCCAGTTTCTCTGTAGTAATCAGAATCATTTACCCCAGCCAGGACAGTAACTCTCCTCTTTACAGTGTAATAAAGAGTCCCATGTGACAGGATACAGCCTCGGCTTCCAATCCAATGGACACATCGTTGAGTTCTCTGGCAGAAGTATCCCTCCCCTTAGAACTAGGACCTCCAAACCAGCAAAGCACACAGTTCTAGGGATGGGAAGCAACAATTCTGCAGAAGAGATATTAGGCATACTAGTGAGAAAAAACATTTCCAATTATGCTTCTTTGATTTCTAGACTCATGTATTCTGATGATTGCTTGCTGGTTCAAAGCATATACCACATATAGGGTGCTGCCTCCCAATGGGTACCATAATGGAGTCTTCTCAGGCCATCCTACAAACATATAATGACCACCGCTTCTGGGTAACAGAGAATAGAGTAGGATGTGTTAATTTCATGAGCTTATTACCCTGTTCCTTTGATTGTGAAGTGAATGCCTTGATCAGAAGCAGTATTGTATGAAATAACACCATGGCAAATGTGGCATTCCAGACAAAGTGGAAAACTAAATGTCCTGCTCAAGGTTTTACCCACTTGGAGGATATCCCTTGCCCTGTTCTTTAGGGACTCCCTTGAGTGAGGCTGTTGTGGTCCAGCAGTCCACTTAGAGTTAGTTGGTGCCAGCATCTCAGGCAGAACCATCTGTGAACCAGCCTGTCATAAGGAATTCCCCATGAGGTCATACATGTAAATCGTGGGGAAAGAAGATGGAGAAGCAGAAGATGTGATAGGAGGCTGAGCCACCTGCTCATGAAATATACTTGTGCTTCCCAGACTTGCAAACCTGTTCTCTTACAAACAACTTCTGCACTGTGGCTCCGTGTGTCAGAGCATAGCCAATTCATGGTGATCAGCTTCAGTCACAGGGTCACTGAATCCCCATTCTGCTACAAAGTTCAGTTGCATAGCAAGAGCTGATTCTTAAAATAATAACTTTGGGGCTTCCCTGGTGGCGCAGTGGTTGAGAGTCAGCCTGCCAATGCAGGGGACACGGGTTCGTGCTCCGGTCCAGGAAGATCCCACATACAGCAGAGTGGCTGGACCCGTGAGCCATGGCCGCTGAACCTGCGTGTCCAGAGCCTGTGCTCCGCAACGGGAGAGGCCACAGCAGTGAGAGGCCCACGTACCGCAAAAAAATAATAATAATAAATAATAATAATAACTTTGCACCCCAAACCTAGATATTTTCATTGTTATATACAGTATCCCTGTGGGAAACAGACATTTCAATTACCGTGATGCACAAGGCCCAAGACACCTCATCCAGGCCCCACTCAAAATCTGGAGCTTTGAAGATTTTCAGTAAATGGATTGGGGCAGCCCTTTCAAATATGGCATACATTGCCTCCAAAGAGACCCACCCAAAACTGTCTATTTTTGAGCAGTAGGCAATCGAAGAAATAGCAACTTTTCTTTCACTTTGGAAGGAATGTTCCAACATGCTTCAGACCACCTGGCCTTGGAAACCTCCCCACGGTCTGGGCCCTGTAGTTTCATGGGGTTTCTTGCTCACCCTCTGCCACACACGTGTCTCAATACGACATTTAAAGCTCTTGCTGTTCCTGCTCACCAGGTTCAATCATCTTGATATCATGGGTGTAGTGGATGAGCATGGTCTTCTGTAGAATGCAAAGATTTCTGCAAACAGCCCATCACAGAGAGCAGAGACAGCCTTATCAGATATGGGCCAACGTCCAGTTTGGATTTCACCCCAGCAACCAAGCAAGCTGAGAGCTCCCCTAAGGAGCTCCATTAAGCCACTCGGCCTGAATCTCTTGTCAATGAAAATAATCACTAAACAATCAATAAGAAAAACAGAAAAGAGTTTTATTTGAGTCAAACTGAGGACTAGCCCAGAAACCCACTTCCCAGATGACTCTGAGAAACTGCTCCTGAGAAACAGGGTTTTCAGCACAGTTTTATATCTTGTCAGAACAAAGAACATTAAACAAGTCAGGATTACATTTCTTCAAGGTTTCAAAAAAAAAAAAAAAAAGAACAGCCTAGCATGTAAACAGTGAGTCAGCATGGCCTTGGCACCTGGGAAAGGAGTCTTATCATCAAAGGAGGACCAACATTGATATCCCAGGAAGAGAGACATTTAATCTTTTTATTTTTAACGTGGATATTCTTCACTTCTGGCCAATGTGCCCTTTTCTTTAATAATTAAAGCAGGTGTACAATGTATGTTTGATAGGCTACAAAGAGTCTATTTTAGCTAGCATCAAATTCAAGTTAACTCACGTATAAGCCAGAATGACTTCCCTATATCTCAATTGTGAACATTTCTTTTATCACTCTGGAAGGGCCCTCGCCTGGGTAAATTCAGCCTTATCTAGTACAGAATTCTGCACTTCATGGTTTAACCTTCTTAAAATCCATGCCCATTTTACCTGTGTCTGATGGTTTGAATTAGCAAATCTTTCCCTTTTTATCTTTTCCCTTCCCCTTTCTCTCTCTCTCTCTCCCTCCCTCCCTCCCTCCTTCCCTCCCTCCCTCCCTCCCTCCCTCTCTCTCTCTCTCTCTCTCTCTCTCTCTCTCTCTCTCTCTCTCTCTCCCACCCTACTCCCTATTCCTCTCTCCCTCTCTCTCTCTCCCTCACCCTCACTAAGTGTAAAAATCTCTTCATGGATCAGATTTTGCATTTGTCCCTGTGAACCCTACTTGATAGTTGCGACCCTAATTATGAGTCTCAAGGCAGTATCAGTTGAGGGGTGGGTTGGAGGATCATAAACATCACCTTGTGAGGGGACTCTCCCATAAAAGTTATTAACGGATCTTCAGATAAGGGAAGGTTCTTCACACAGGGTGCATGGGCCACTTCTTCCAGCAAGGGTTGAATTCTCTCATTTTGGAGAATTCTCTCATTTTGGAGAATTCAAAATTCCCAGCTTTTCCAGAATCCACACATGTCCCAATTCCAAATCTCAGGGTGCCCCTGCACCACAATCCAGCCTCACTTGTATACAAGGGCATTGGCAAGTTACATTGTAGTGATACCACCTACTCAGTTACATTCCGAGTCTGTGTTACAGCCATATCTGCCCTGTTGCTTTAAGAAAAGAAAATGTTTTATCCTATTTTGTCTTGAGTGTCACTGCAGAAGCTGTCTTATTCTCTGATCGTGACAGGAGCCAAGGGGTTAAAGTACTGAAAGCATGTCAGTCAGTCATGCTGGCTTGTGACTGCCCTCCTGTGCAGTCACATGTGGCTTTCCCATGCCTCCCTGCCGGCCTTGTCATTGTTGTCACCACTGTGAATGTCAAGTACAGCACCCAAGGCACTCGCATCAATAGGCATTGCTTCCTTAGCAGCCCCAGGTGGTAATTGAATCCTAATGCCACTGCACGCTGTGGATTATTGGAATCCCATTTTCTACTCAGCATTGCATTCAAGGCGAAGGACATCATCAAATCAGTCCTGAAATCCCACATCAGACATTAGTAACAGGCTGTATTTTATACATATTTTTCACTCCTAAAAAAGTCAGGTGGCTGGGGGACATCTCTGGGGGAGGAGCCCCATTGCTAATGGGGTCCATGCTTATTTTTAAACTTCAAAAAATAGGTATTTAAATACTACTTCCTGGATACAGGTAGGGGTATGTTTTGGTCATTGTAGATTTCCTGACAATAACTACTAAGTACACAGCCATACAAACTCATCATTAATACTTATTAGTGCTCTTTTGACTTCATCCTCATCTCGTCTTTGAAGCATACATCCTGGAAGTAACCCAGAGGGCTGGCTACACCACAACCACATCACCTGTGGGCTCGTGGCTGTGTATTGGGAACCTGTCTACGTCTAATCTTCAGGGTCCTTACCTAATGATATTGGCTGGATGCAGCCTGTGGTCTGTGTGAGGTCCAAAATGGCAAACCTGATTAATGTGTTAGCTCAGAGAAGCAATCTTAATTTGTTACTGTGACTTGTAACATCAAGGTTATTAAAATTCAAGGACTTAATAGATTTCTCCATTTATTGCATCCATAGTAACTACAGGAATTAGCTGAAATGCACTATCATTAATGCAATGGGAAAACATTTTGTCTTTTAGGGAACTTGTCCCCACTGACTCCCAATTCTTTGATACTTAAGAGAGTGAGAAAAAATGTTTTACATTGGACCATGTGTGTGTGTGTGTGTGTGTGTGTGTGTGTGTGTGTGTGTGTGTAATTTTCTATATAATTTAATTTGTTTGAATTCTATAGCAAGAGAGCTTCATTTTTTTCCATGATATGTACTTCACCAGTGGTTTTGGTTTTCTGGCTATTTCTGTGATATCGAAAATAACAGGTACCATTCTGTGCCCAATAGATTTAATGGCTCTTCTTATTTGGGTTCAATCCCTCTGTGTCCTCTGAAAGGGGCTTCCAAGGTCTAGAATTGGGAGCCATGGCCGGGGTACTTAAACTGTCTATCCATTTTATAATTAACTGGGCCTTTCAGGCATCATCTTGATCATAATTTTCCTGATCCTTGACCCATCCCCTTGCCAGTCATTGCATATTCCACAGAGCTCTTGATCTGTCTGTCATACTTTGGTTAACGGGAGAAGAGGCTGTTGGATGGGGCCAGGAACTGGGACAAGAGACCCACAGAACCCAGGAGATGGTTCTGAGGGGTCTCCTGTCATTGGAAGAAGTCCAGCTCAGCAGGCATGAAAAAGTGCCAGAGCATAGGAACAGGAAGTGAGTTTCTGAAAATCCAAAGCAGGAAAGCAGGCAAGTACTCACTTGGTGTGGGTCTTGGGCTGGTGTCTGCAGTCCCTAGGGAGGCACCTGTCAGGGACATGACTGGGTTCTGTGGCCTCTCTGGAGAAAACCTTCTCCTCCTTCCCTTGTTCATTCTGCCCCAACCACTATGGTCCCTTCTGTTTTGAACTTGCTGGTCATGCTCCTGTCTCAGGGCTTTGCACTTGCTGTTTCTCCATCCCTTGGAAGGCCCTTCCCCGATAACCAGATGGCTCATTTCCTCACTTCCTTCAGAGTTTCACTTAAAAGTCATCTTCTCAGTTGGTGGATTTCCCTGACACGTGATCTGAATATTTATATTCCCTCTCCCTACAGACCAAATGTATGTCTCCTTTCTCTGTTTTATTTTCCTCTTTAGCATTTTTCACTATCTAACACACTACATGTTTTCCTTATTTACCTCCTTTAAGGTGTCTCCTCTACTAGAATGTAAGGTCCATGCAGGAATGGTGTTTGTTGGGGTGGTGTCTTTTGTTTACTGCTCATGGTCCAGTGCCAAGAACAGAGCTTCGTAATTAGTAAAGGTTAGTCAATATTTAACAAATAAATGCATAAAATGATCATGCAAAATCTTCTCCTGAGGAATAACTATTCAGCCGTCCACTCCTTTGTGCACGGACTTTTGGCCGGAGTGTCTTGACTTTGGGCTGGGCTGTGGGACCTGCCTTGGCCAAGGGCAGAGAGCAGAAGCAATTGTGTTCCAGTCCCAAGACAGGCGTTAAGAAGTCTTACATGTTTCTGTTTAGGCTCTTGAGGGTCTGCCCCCAGCATGAGAACTGCATGTCCTGGCCAGCCTGCTGATCCAAGGAGGGTGAGAAGCATGCAGAAGAGACTAGAACACGGCTTACATGTTGAGGCAGAGCTGCTCCATGACCCAGAGAGTCATCACAATAAGAGATGGTTGTTCAGGTTCACTGAGTTTGTGACACAACAGAATTGTGCCAATATCTAACCAAGGCAGTATGCATCTTTCCCATGATTTTATCAGGCACCTACAGAATTGATTACGTGGGATGCATTGTTTTTGTTTTTGTTTTTTAATGATATGTCTTAGGGTTCCTCCAGTGTCAGTACCTATAAGCCAACAGTATTCTTTGTAAGGGCTACATAGTATTCCATGGTATCGATGTAATACAATTTATTTAGCCAAACCCTGTTGATGAATATTTAACTTCCACTCTTTCCTCAAATCAACAATGCTGCAGTGAATATTTTTATATATACATCCCTTTTCACATATGGGAATATTTAAGATAGATTCCTAGTGGAGAGTTCATGAGTAAAAATACATACACATTTACAATTTTGACAAATGCATCCAGTTTTTCTGAAAAACTAGAAAGAACATGCAATTCCCAAGAGTGACGAATGAGAACATCCACTATTCTGCAGCGTTTAAATTAATCCCAAACTAATAAATGAGGAAAAATAATTTCAGTATGGTTTTATTTTGCTACTTCTTGATTTTGAGTAAGAATTAACCTTGTTTCATATGTTTATTGGCTATGTTCCATTCTTCTGTGAGGGTCATGTTCATAGTTTAAATTTTTCTATTAAAATGTTTTCCTTTCTTATTAATTTTTAGATCTCTTTACATATTCTAGTTATTAACTCTTCATTGATTAAATATGTTGCAATATCTTCTACTAGTCACTTACTTGCCTTTTAACTTTATGGTGACTTTCTTTTTCTAAAGGTGATTTCAGATTATATGAAGGCAAACATTTCATTAGATTTATTTATGGATTCTGAGTTTTACACTTTGCTTAGAAATACTTTTACACCATTCCAATATAATGAGGCAACTCTATATTTTCTAAGTGTACAATTTTGATTTTTATTTGGCCTTTGCAACACCTCAATATTAGGAAAACACTCTAACATTTTTTCTAAGTTCACAGTCCTGCTTTTTATCAAAATTTTATTGTTTTTATAATGTAAGGAAACTTATTTTTTTCCAGAAGGAAATTATTTCTTGAATGCGCTATCCTTTACCACTGACTTGAAACACTTGAAACTTGATTTTTTTTAATTTTAATAAGCTACTATCCTATTAATACAATAATATAAATATTTTTTAACTTAATAAATTTTCAATTGTGGTTAAAAAATAACATAAACCATTTTAAGTGTAGAGTCCAGTAGTGTTAAGTATATTCACATTGTTGTGGGAAAGATTTCCAAAACTTCTTCATCTTGAAAAACTGAAACTCTGTACCTCCTTAAACAACTCCCCATCCTCCTCCCAAAGCCCCTGGCAACCACCATCTACTTTCTGTCTCTATAAATTTGACTCCTCTAGGTACCTCATACAAACAGTGTCATATGGTATTTGTGTGTGTGACTAGCTAATTTCATTTAATGTCCTCAAGATTCATCCATGCTATAGCATGTGACAGGATTTCCTTTTTTTCTTAAGGTTGAATACTATGAAGAATATTTCCTGAATTCTCTAGTTTGTTTATCTCTTCTATTGATCTACTTTTGTACCAATACCACCATGTTTTAATTATAATTGATCTGCAGTGATAATCACACTATACTGTTCTCTTTAAAAAATTAGATATTCTCTACCACTTGAAATTTAAAATCATTTTATCAGCTTCCATGAAACATTCCGATTTTGACTAAGATTTTATGCAATTTTTAGATTAATGTGGGGGAGAATTAACATTTTTACATGCCTATATCTTCCCATATCAGGACATAATATGTCTCTCCTTTTATTTAGTTTTTTTTTTTAATGTCCTTTAACAAAGTTTGAAGTTTTATTCACATAAGGCTTGTACATTCTTTGTTAGGTCTGGGGCAGAATTTGCTAGCAGTTCTTCAAAATCTAGTTGACTTTTCTTCTTGGGCAAGCAGCTAAACTTACAGCAATCTTTGCAGTTAGGTTGGGTCATATAACTCAGGTCTTAGCCACTGGAAGGTGAACAGAAGTAATGGGTGTTGCTTCCAAGCCAGATCCCTAAAGCACACCCCCACTTTCCCCTAAGCTCTCTCCCTCTCCTGCTTGCCTGGAATAGTAATCCCCAGAGGGTCCTTAGAAGAAATTGATGAGGATGGCAAAACCCTGTCAGGGGATCCCTGGGGCCCGGAGTGATGGAATGGAGCAAGTGGGTTGCTGCCTGGGGCTGTTAAATGTGTGAGAAATGAACTTCTCTTGGGTAGAACTGTTAGATGTTTAAGTCTGTTACCACAGCTAAATCTTGTATAATCAGTATAGAAATCTCCACCTTGAAGAGGGTCAGTGCCATAGACAAGGATTGAAATTCATGGCCTAACTTAGTGCTTGGGTGTTGGGCACAGGAAGATCCGGAAAGAGAGAGGCCCCAGCCAGCAGTGGTGGGCATTTGGTCCAATTCTTTCTGCTAACTTTAGGTTTGCCAGATTTACCAAATAAAAATACAGGACACCCTGTTAGATTTAAATTTCAGGTAAACAATGAATAAGACTTCATGGAAGTATGGGTGTGGTTACTGGCATGTGAAATTGACTGACAGAAGATTAGAAGTCTACAAAATTTCTGAGGAAGTTATATTACCAAAGAAACCATGAGCTTAAAAAAAAATCAAACTTGGAAATGTAAAATAAATTTGGGCCCCCAAATCGGCACCAGCAAGAAAACTGCTACAAAAACTGTACACACACTCCTACCCCAAGGGTGGCATATTTTCCAATGCCTACTTCAAATATAGTCATGAAAGAAAATGGAAGGAAAAAATAAACCTTGCCAAAGGGTAGAGCCAGGGGCAAAGGAGATTCTCCTGGAGCCCAAATCCAACGTCTAATCAAGGTCCTTCTTCCAAGATGCTGGCCCGGTAGGAGTCCACTCTTGCTGGGGATGGTGATTGCTGTACGTCTCCTGGTATCTCCCCCTGTACGTCTCCCTTTTAAGGGCAGTTGCATTGGGGTTACTCTCTGCCTGCTCCACCACAGCATTTAGTTTACAGGCAGCGGGATGATGGCGAGCCACATCCAGATGGATGGAGAAGAGAAGACTTCACCCAGATCCCAGACTGAGCTGGATGAAACTTGGGGTTGGTCCCCTGGGGAAGGGCTTGAATGAGTTCTGTATGTGGGAAGAAGGGTGCAGACAGATTTTCACGACAAGATTAATGCAGAGGTTCCTAAACATCTGTGCCTCCTCTTCCTTACCCAGGCTGCCTTGCACTCACACGTGGCTGTGTGGTTGAGCACTGGCCGCTGGAGAGTGAATGCCACTTTCAGCCCATCTCATAAAGCACTTCAGTGCACACTCTTCTGTGCTCCTCTCCTCTTCCGGCCAGCTTGGAAGCCAGGTGTGGAAGACAGCAGAGTCATGGTTACCTGTGCACCAGGATGTCTGGTGCAGTAGAACCTCCGCACTTCCCTGGAACCACCTCACGTTTTCAAGTGAGACTTTAGGTATCAGGGCCTAGTTAAGGCTGCCCTGTGGCCCGCCCAGAAAATGTAGTTTATTTCATGGTGTTTTGTGTTAACTTAACTGATAATGGAATCCATTTTTTTCCATTGCATTTTCTGATTGGTTATTATTGGTAAGTATGTTTTAAATGTTTACTGTACATCAGACTCTAACCGAAAGTGGGATCTGGCTGCTCGCCGCTCCAAAGCCAATAAAGAGGCCAGGTTGGTGGAATGGAAAGTTTGCTTTATTTTGGCTGCCGGCAACCAGCGGAGAGGGCAGATGCCTGTCCAAAGGCTGACTCCCCTCTAACAATCAGGGGGCAAGAGTTTTTATAGGCAGAGGGAGGGAGCTACATGCAGAAACAACACAGTCAGCTCTGACAGTCATCTTGAAATCGGTCATGCAGTGATCTGACTGGCATCATCTTGATTGTTTTAGGTACAGTTAGTCTTCAGTTCCAGGGTCAGTTTGTTCCCATTTTCTTGAGGCCAGTTGTTGGAATTGTGGCAGCTTATGTCGTGGCTACAGTCTGGTCATCATGTAGTTAACTTCTTCTACCTGGTGGGGGTTTCAGTATCTATAAGACAGCTCACAGGACATGGCTCAGAATATTATCTATAGCCCCTGAGGAGGAACTAAAAGTCCTTGACTTTGCTTACTGACTAACCTATTATTGTTTTGTCCTGTTTGACTGCTTTTTGTTTTTTTGTTTGTTTGTTTCTGCATTTTCTCACTTCTCTGATTAAACTTATTCTTTGGCTAAAGTTTTTCCACAGACAAAAGGCAGGCAGAGGACATGGGGTGGGGGGGAAGGACCATAGGGTCCTGCTTCATTTTAAGACCATCTTTTTAGTTAATATTTTTTATCAATTAATTCTCTGGAGTTTTGGGGTAGATTATCAGATAAAAGTTTTTTAAATGGCAGGTTTGTCTCTTTTATTCCATTATTTTATTTTTTTAACATCTTTATTGGAGTATAATTGCTTTACAATTGTGTGCTAGTTTCTGCTTTATAACAAAGTGAATCAGTTATACATATACATATGTCCCCATATCTCTTCCCTCTTGCGTCTCCCTCCCTCCCACCCTCCCTATCCCACCCCTCTAGGTGGTCACAAAGCACTGAGCTGATCTTCCTGTGCTATGCGGCTGCTTCCCACTAGCTATTTTATGTTTGGTAGTGTATATATGTCTATGCCACTCTCTCACTTCGTCCCAGGTTACCCTTCCCCCTCCCCGTATCCTCAAGTCCATTCTCTAGTAGGTCTGTGTCTTTATTCCCGTCTTGCCCCTAGGCTCTTTAGAACTTTTTTTTTTTTTAATTCCATATATGTGTGTTAGCATACCGTATTTGGTTTTCTCTTTCTGACTTACTTCACTCTGTATGACAGACTCTAGGTCCATCCATCTCACTACAAATAACTCAGTTTCGTTTCTTATACTTCTTTTTTCTTTTAATTTATTACTAAGATTTTCTATTCAAAACATTCAATAATGTAATAATGTAAGTAAAAATGACAATAGTCGGAGTCTTTTTCTTGTTTATGATTTTAATATGAGTACTTCTGATATTTCACCATTAGCTATTATGTTTGCTTCAGTTTTCTAGGAGATACTTTTTATATCAAGTTAAACCTTTATTTCTAACTTTACTGTGTTATTTTATTTATATTTTTATCACAAATAGATGTTGAATTTTAGAAATGTTTTCTTAATATTTATTGAGATTATCTTCTTTTCCTACTTTAATTTGTAGATACAGAGAATTAATAGATTTTGAAACTACTGAATCACATTTGCACTCTAAGTATTGTTTTGACCTGATATGTGAGTCACAAAATTCATTACTGAGTAAAATCTGCTGAGATAGTTTGTATTTAATTTGTCCATATCTCTGTATTAGTGTGATTGGTTGATAGTTTTTAGATTTCTGTCGTCAGACTTGTATAGTGTGGGAGTTAGTATTATATTAGCCTCATGGAATTCTCTTTTATTTATAGAAAAAAGGGCATATTTAGCAAAAGGCACACTGAAATAAGAGTCACTATGGTCCAGGAGACAAGGCAGGGAGGTGACAAGTGTTTGGAGGCCCTGCTAGGGGAGGAGAGGGCTGGGACAAAGTGAGAAGCAGTACCGAGTAAGAGCAGAGTCGGGAGGGGCACAGAGAGGAGAAAGGTCCAGATGGATCCACACTGATGTCAGGTCATGGGTGGGACTCACAGTCATCTCACTGCTAATTATTGCTTCGGGGGGTGGGGGTGTCAGTTAGTGCTGCAGACTGGAGTGAGAGTCGCCCCCTGGTTCCTGGAGGGACACAGGCCAGGAAGCGCAGGATGGGAAGTGTAACTTGGGGTGGTGGCCAGGGGAAGCAAGGGCTCTGCAGTGGCTGAGGCCTAGGTGCATCCTATTGCAGGGGTGGGGAGGGCGTCTGCACCGTGTCTGCCAGGCACTCTCCACTCCAGCCAGGGTCCGAGTGGTGATGATGCCTCCCTTCAGGGGCTCCCTGGCACCCTTACTGTCGGCACAAGGGGGCCGGATGTCTTTGCCCTTCTCCTCTATGACCAACAGCATGTGTGTGTAGCACTCTGGGGGACCTGGGCCCTGGTGGTTTCATTGCCTGTGCATGGCCCCTGGAGGGCAGTCCAAAGGGGTTAAACAATGGGGTTTTCTTGTTTGGTTTTGTTTTTTCACCGTTCAAGGTTTAGTTGGTATTTTCGCTGGTAGGACACTTGGATAGTTGGCCACATTATTTATGTAGACTTTTCTTTTCACATTACATGGCAATGTACACTATTCTGATACATATAGTACATAAAATAAGATTCTTTAGAATAGTTATGCACGAGCCATGCAATGTTGGATTTATACATTGGATTAATTGGAGAAATAAAAGTTGGATTAAGCATCTTGACTAAAGGAACCAGAAGTTATATAGCCCACAGTAAACACACATTTGGTTGGAAGGGCAGCTACAGCATCTGTGACATTTTCAGTGGTGCCTCTTGAGGAGGGGCTGAGCCTAAGGACCATGGGCCATGTCCACCTGTAGTGCCCAGGGTGCTGGGCCCAGGGGTGCTCCTGGGGGTGAGGGCAATGGGTTGTATGTCATCCCAAAACCCTGGCACAGGGATGCTGGCCAGCAGTTCCCCTGGGTTGGTTGCCCATGTTCAGTCACGTTCAGAACCTGGTGACAGTAAGCCACAACCTTCTGTAGAGGTAACTATCTTATCACTCCTGCAGGACTCAGAAGCTGCATTGTTGGTTTCTGAGGGTAATCAAATCGTTTGGTATAAATATGGTTGTGTACAATCAAAACTGCGCAGTGTAACACAGATGCCATTTGATATGCATTAGGCTTCTCGCACACTCTATGTTATGCAAGTGTGTCCATAATACAATCATCATCTATCAAATAAGGTTTAGTAAAATTCACTCAAGAAACTATCTGAACCTGGTGTCATTCTTATGGATAGATTTTTCTTTCTTTTTATTACCCTTTCAGTTTTGGTTTTGATACTTTGTTTGTTTGGATTTTGTCTCTTTGTGACTTAGAACTGATAATTCATAGATCGCATCTTCAAAAAATGTCCATTTTCCCTAGACATTTAAATGTGTTGGTATAATTTTATACACTATCTTCTTATATTTTAAATATCCTCTCTCTTCCCCTCCCCCATCTCTAGATAGACGATAGACATATACATATATAGCATTTGACATTTTTTCACAGAACTAGAACAAATAATTCTAAAATTTGTATGGGAACACAAAACACCCTGAATAGCCAAAACAATCTTGAAAACAAAGGACAAAGTTGGAGTTATCAAGCTCCCTTATTTCAAACTACATCACCAAGCTATGGTACTGCAAACAGTATGGTACTGGCACAAAAACAGACACATAGCTCATGGAACAGGATAGACAGCCCAGAAATGAACCCACAGTTGTATGGTCAATTAATCTACAATAAAGGAGGCGAGAATATACAATGGGAAAAAGAAAGCCTCTTCAATAAATGCCACTGATTTTTTAATAAGGATTGCATTGAAGCTGTAGATTGCCAGGAAGAGGGAGATTTAAGGATCTTAAAACAAAGCTCAGTCCTGGCTCACCCTTGTCTCAGCTGCCCAGCTCCAGACACAAATTCTGGGCTGAGCCCCTGAGTTAAGAACTAGGACCTCACATGGCTTATTGGGCCACGGCTCTGGAGCAAGAGCTGGGGACCTACAGGAGCCCCACATCCATCTCCTTTCTATGTGCTTGTCTTCATGTTGTCATGAAGGCCAGAGCAATAATGCTACTTGTAGAAGCCAGCACTCCAGGGTGTGCAGAGAGGCTGGCATTCTGACAAGCCTGCCTTATATGAGGAAGTAGGACTGAGTACGGGGCAGGAGGGTCAAGCTCCAATTCTGGGGCATGCTGCACATTGAGGAAAGAGAGACTTGGGGAAGGACTTTTTAGAGCTAGAAGATACCATGAGTGTCTCAGAATCTTAGGGCAGGAGAACAACACATTATGGGAGAGAGAAAGGTATGAGAGCACCAAGGCAAAAGAGAGCTCTTTTTTTTATTGAAGTATAGTTGCTTTACAATATTGTATTAGTTTCAGGTGTACAGCAAAATGATTCAGTTATATTACATATATACACATATATATATTTCAGATTATTTTCCATTATAGGTTATTACAAGATATTGAATATTGTTCCCTGTGTTATACAGTACATCCTTGTTGTTTAGCTATTTTATATACAGTATGTGCTTCTATTAATCCCATACTCCTAATTTATCCTTCCCCTTGCTTCCCTTTCAGTAACCATAAGTTTGTTTTCAATGCCTGTGAGTCTGTTTCTACTATGTAAATAGATTCATTTGTATTATTTTTTAGATTCCACATATAAGTGATATCATATAATATTTGTCTTTCTCTGTCTGACTTACTTCACTTAGTATGATAATCTCCAGGTCCATCTGTGTTGCTGCAAATGGCATTATTTCATTTTTTTATGGCTGAGGAATATTCTATTGTATATATGTACCACATCTTCTTTATCCATTCATCTGTCAATGGACATTTATGTTACTTCCATGTCTTGGCTACTGTAAATAGTGCTATTATGAACATTGGGGTGCATGTATCTTTTCAAATTATCGTTTTCTCCAGAAACCATATGCCCAGGAGTAGGACTGCAGGATCATATGGTAGCTCCATTTTTTTTAGTTCTTCAAGGAAACTCCATTCTAAAGGCAAAAGAGAGTTCTTAACTGTGCCCAGGACTGGCTGTTCCCCGTCCCTTTCCTTAAGATATAACTTAATGCTAGTCACATTTCCTGGACTAAACACACAATATCTATTTTTCCTGTGGTTAAGCAGAGGTGTAAAAGACAAAACAAAGGCATTCTCTGGCCAGTGTCAGACAGCAAGCACAGTATGTTACTTTATGCTGGTAAAAGATACATGTGAATTCTTCCCACACTTAAGAGGAAGTAGAAAAGGAAGAGGTTCAGTAAAAGTGTAAGAAGCAGCAATCAGAGAGGCTGGGGGCAAATCTTGATATTCAGATTTGCCCTGGGCACCCCTGCCCCAATCATTTAAAATTACAAATTATCCATCAGAAACCTGGAAACAATTTTAACTTGCTATTTCAATTTTTGGTCATATTTTACCTTAGATAATTTTCTAAAGTTGGAAAACCTGGAGACTAATTTATTTATTTTTCACTTTCCCATTAGAAGGTTGAATTCATTTCTGTTTTCGTTACTGGTACACAGTGGCTTGTCCAAAATTGCCTTCACCCAAATCCCACATGGATGAACTTACAGCATTTTAATAAGATGGCTCTTTGCTTTGGGAAGAATCTATAATAAATCTCCTTATCTTTGAAGTAATACCTCACTTGTGCCAGCAGACACATAGAGTCACAAAGGTTGTAGGTTAGCTTGAATGTGAGACCAAAGTATGTCCTTTGTAACTTGTGCACACAATAATCCAGGATTCCTGTGACAAAGTGAGAGAGAGGCATGGACATGTATACACTACCAAACGTAAAATAGATAGCTAGTGGGAAGCAGCCGCATAGCACAGGGAGATCACCTAGGTGCTTTGTGACCACCTAGAAGGGTGGGATAGGGAGGGTGGGAGGGAGGGAGACGGAAGAGGGAAGAGATATGGGAATATATGTATATGTATAACTGATTCACTTTGTTATAAAGCAGAAACTAACACACATTGTAAAGCAATTATACTCCAATAAAGATATTAAAAATAATAATAATAAATTAATTAATTAATTATTTTAAAGAAGTTCAATACTGAGGTTCTAATGCAGCATTTTATTAGATGGTAAAGAGCTCCCTTTCTTCATATACTATACTCCATAAACTGCTGAGTTGTCCGAGTGCCCCATAAATAACGCAAGTCCCCTGCCTATGATTAACGAAAGACACCACTAAGTGGACAGAAAATTCAATGATTCCCTTTTATGGAGATCACAGGACACACACTTAGCACAATTTGCTGACCAGGCCATCAAAAAATACTGTCTGCAGAAAACAGGGCCTGGATCCTTTCACACTGAAAAATGGAGAGTGGGGGATTTTAAAGGGAGACACTGAACCCTGGTTAAAACTCTGACTTCACTTTATAGAAGTGACCCACTGAGAGAAATGTGTAATTATTGCTTCTCTTCCATTCAGAGCACACTCTTCTAGCAAAGGCATGCTGAGCCAGGAATCTGAGCTCTTTTAGGAAATCAGCTGGTAATAAGCCCAAGTGAACTGCAAAGTCCAGACCCCAGTGTGATAACAGTTATATTATCTGTGATAAGCTGTGAATCATCCCTCATGCAGCGTTTTGTTTGCAATGTGACAAATATGCCAGACAAGCAAATTCACCGTGCATCTGTCCCTGGTAACTTGGCTTGGGAAATGTAACACAGCGTAACAGGCAACTTGCTAAGTTTATAAATCTGAAGAAAGCAGGGGCCTATGGGGTAAATGTGCCCGAGACCACCAGATGTCCAGGCACCTGGTCTGAATATGCTCTCCCCTAGCTGATGACACGTTCTGATGCTCCATTTCTCAATATTCTAAGCAATAACAACCCTCAGTTAAGTCTGCGTTAACGTCTCTGGTGAATGCATGCTGCCCATCTACTTCCGGATTTGGAATATTTCTTAGTACTTAGTAGGTCCCATATTCTGGAAAATCCAGTTAGACAGATTGTAACACAGACATAACAGGGACCACTCTGGATTTCTTTCTGGCAAATGCACAAGCTGAGACTGTAGGCATCTCCAAATGTTACATTCCACAGCATGGAATCCACCTTTCACTGTTTCTCTCACTCAAATCAGAGCCCAGAGTGAACCAAAATTCTTCACCTGACCAAATCTACTGAAAGAATCAGAAATCTGTTAAGAATCCTTTGGCATTTTCTAATGGTGTGGGCACCGTGATTGGCTTCTTAACACACAAACCTACCCCCACCCCACTGCCCCACCGAAAGAAAGGCTAATCCTACAATCCAGAGAAAATGTATTACCCTGCTCATCCAGGTATCTTTCTTTTCTGCCCAATTGCATCAGAATCAGCTTCTGTGTACATTAAAAGCTGGATTCCTGGTCTTCACCCCGGACCTGCTAATTAAATTCTTCCAGAATGAGGATCAGGAAATTTTACTTTTTAAAAAATTCCAGATAGTTCTGTACACACTGTATTATACTTTGAGAATCATTTGGGGTAGGTTTGCACTGAGACTCATCTCTGCCCTAATGTTCTGTGGCTTTGGAAACATCTAAAGATGTCAGTGTACACCACAAAGGAGCACCCACAGGGTCCCCTGCAGCCATCAGCCACCCCATCCTCAGACCATCACAGGACTGTGGTCAGGAGAACACACAGGGTGCAATAGGCCTGGGGAAGACGTGAGGGCTGGAAATCACGGATCTGGGTTCAAGTTCAGTGCCTCCATTTCTGATTTTGCAGTCTTAGTTACAGCACTTAACCACTCTAATTTCAAGTTCTCTACCTGTAAAATGAGAGTAAACACAGAAAAAAAAAATTGCTTCCCAGATTGCAAGAGGATTAAATGAAGTGATGAAAGTACAGGATCTTGTATACGGTGATGCTCCATTGATATTGGATTTAACTCAGTACATGTTAGTTCCCTTCCCAATTTCCTACCTGCAAGATGATGACAGCACCCCCTGGCTTGTGGGTTGTTTTGAAGATCACGTTAGATGCACGTTAAAGATACTCTCTACAGATAGCATTGTGAAGAGCGGGGGCCCTGAATTCCTTTCCCTGCCTTGAAAGAGGAACAGACAAGGCCACCAGTTCAGTCTGAGAGAAGAGTTGTGTGACTGGACAAATAATGGGCCCCTAGGATGTCCATGTCCTAATCCCTGGAACCTGTAAGTATGTTACCTCACACAGCAAAAGGGACTTTGCAGATGGGATTAAGAACTTTGAGATGGGGAGGTTATCTTGGATTATCCAGGTGGGCCCTAAATGTAATCATAAATGTCCTTGTAAGAGAGATGCAGAGGAGATTTGACTATGAAAGGACAGAGGCAATATGACAAGGAAGTAGGGGACGAAAAAGCCATGTGTGCAAGGAAGGGGTCAGATCCAAACAATGTAGGCAGCTTCCAGAAGCCAGAAAAGGCAAGGAAACAGCTCCTCTCTTAGAGCCTCCAGAAGGAACAAATCCTGCTTATACCTTTTTTTTTTTTTTTTAAAGTATAGTTGATTTACAATGTTTTGTTAGTTTCAGGTGTATGGCCAAGTGATATATATATTTTTTTCTTTTTCAGATTCTTTTCCTTTATAGATTATTACAAAATATTGAGTATAGCTCCCTGTGCTATACAGTAGGACCTTGTTGTTTATCTATTTTATGTATAGTAGTTTGTATCTGCTAATCCCAAACTCCTAATTCATCGCTACCCTTTTCCCTTTGGTAACCATAAGTTTGTGTTCTATGTCTGTGAGTCTATTTCTGTTTCATAAATAAGTCCATTTGTGTCATATTTTAGATTCCACATATAAGTGATATCATATGGCATTTGTCTTTCTCTTCTGACTTACTCCACTTAGTATGATCACCTCTAGGTCCATCCTTGTTGCTGTAAATGACATTATATCATTCTTTTTATGGCTGAATAATATTCAGTTATATATATATACCACAGCTTCTTTATCCATTCACCTGTCGATGGACATTTAGGTTGCTTCCATGTCTTGGCTATTGTGAATAGTGCTGCTATGAACATTGGGGTCCTGCCTACACCTTGGTGTTGTCTCCATGAGACTCATTGCAGACTTCTGACCACTAGAACTATAAGGGAATAATGCATATTGTTTTAAGTCCCCACGTTGATGGTATTTTGTTATATCAGCCATAGAAAACTAATACAGGTGGGTTTTTAAATAAAAATATTTCTAAGAAAGTAAGGGAAATCCTTTAGTAATTTATAGAGAAGTATCTGAAACTCTAATAAGGTGGTTTGGACTCGTATCCATTACTCCACCAGCACTGAGAGGGCACACGCTAAGGGCCTGGCACAGAGCAGCTCAATATCAGTCTGACACAATCTAAGGTCGTGTGTGTCCCCATTTCCTTCACCCCTCACCCCGAAGCATCTCTGGGAAGAATCCCAAATGCAGATCTAGGATAGAGCCAGGCAGGCTCAGTCTCCCCCAGAGGCGGGTCGCAGTGTCTTCAGATACAGCTTACTGTAATCCTTTTCTCGGGTCCATTCCTGTTCCTTAGGGGGTCTGCCCAGGTCAGAAGGCCCAGCAGGAAGGGTAGAGTTTTTTCCTCCCCACCCCTACCATTTTCTCTGCTAGCTCTCTCAATCTGTGTCCTTTTTGTTCCATTTTTCTTCATCCTCACTATGTCTGCCAAAATCCTATTGCCAACTGATTGTAAAGCTGGGTTCTGTGGTTAAAACAAAGCAGATGAAGCCAGTTCAATGCACAGAGGCCCCTGGGCTAAGAATAGGATGATCATATAATTTATCATCCACAGCAGGACACTCCCGCATTCAAAGCAGCATTGCTGACTTGAGACTGGGTATCTGTTGGAACAGGCAAGTTCCAACCAGACAGTGGCACTGTCACCCAGAGTGGGACCACAATCAGGCAGGGAGAGTAAGGGCAGGAGGGGGCCCGCATCTTCTCTTGTTCACATGGAGTATGTCTTGGGTTTCCAGGAGAGCCTTCCAGAAGCCCTGAGGGCTGAGCAGAGAGCCCTCTTGGGGGAAGTGATGGGTAGAGAAACAGGACATGGGTTTCCTCATTCCCTTCCTCCTAGAACATCACCTGGACCAGAGTCAGCTCCTTTCCCAGGCAGGGAACTTGACTCATTTGAGACCAGCATGTAGCCCAGCCTCCTGGTCTGTAACTAGACCTTCTGTAGTCAGCACTTCTCCACAACCCATCAGCATCAATCCTCTGCTACACACACAGTCCCCAAGTCCTCTTTTGGCCATCCACTAAGTTCCCAGTTCCTAAGACAGATGCCCAAAGCCCCTAGGTCATTGGCAGAGCATGCATTGAATCCCATCACAGACCAAGCCTCTCTTAATTTAGAACTCCGCTTCAACCTACCCAGTCTTTAATTTTTGTGATGTCCTTCCCACTCTCCTTCCCCCTGGGGTGGTGAGATAAAACACAGGATGCCCAGTTAAATTTGAATTTCAGATAAACAACTTTTGTGGAGTAGAAGTAGGTCTCATGTAATATTTATTTCATTCTCTATTTTTATTTCATAAATATACTACTAGCCCTACCTTCCCTCACTCCCTTCCCCCAGAACCCAAGGAGCTATTGTCCAAAATCCTATCAAGATTGTATAGTATAAGTAAAACCTGATTAAAAGATTTTCATTTGTTGAAATTGATGTGGAAAGTGGAATAATGTGGCAACTATTTAGGGGGCCAGGCCACACCATGAATTCCATGAAGGCAGGGTCATCCAATGGTGTGAATTGCATGGGTTCAGATCATATGTCTCTGCCATGTCTTATACTCCTGAAAGGGGTGAAAAGAATTGCTATGCAGATCTCAGCAAGATGTCTCCTTGAAGCTTCCCAAACTCCATCGTCAACTCCAGACAAAGAGACGCGTAAGCCGCTCAGATGTATGGTCAAAGGCTCCATATTATATGCAAAGCCTCCCTGACTTTGAATATACTTTGAGTGCCATTTTGCTAAAAATCTGTAACCAGAAACTTTAAGTAGATTGTAGTTATTTATTTTTTATGTCTTTATGTTACTGTGTGAGAAGTTAATTTTCATGCCATTCAATGAACTACACTGGTGCTAAACATCCATTATAATGTCTCTTTTGGTTTTCTGAAAGATGTTCTTTGAAAGCAGATACACAGTCATTGAAAACGAATAGAGTGTGCGTCTTAGGAACAGACAGCAGGGGACCTGGGAAGAAGAGCTTAAAGGCCTGGGTGGTTCCCATTAGTCAGTAGTAGACTCATTAGATGAATGAATGTAGAAAATATGATCTCCACTTTCATGAAGTTACTCCTGGTGTCATTTAGACACCACAAAAAAATGCAAGGATGTGCTCAGCTCAGACTTAATATCCTGTGTTCCAGAATCCTAGGGTTTAGTAAAAATTATACTATCATGGAGTTGGTGGCCAGTTGCGGATGGAATATATAAGCTGTTTTATGTGTTTCAAAAGCTCTCATGGAAATTAGCCCGTGAATGCCATTCTATGTGAATATATTTTAACTGAAAATGTCCTCCAACTGAAGACCCCTGAGAACAGCCCTGCAGTTGAGCGAGTTGGGCTTATTATTTGCCAGAGCAAGAGAGACTACACACAAGTCACCCGAGGGGGAGCCAGGGGCATCCCAGTAAAAGGGAGCCAGAAGGGACTCATTATAGGCTTGTGTTGGGTGATTTGGGGAGTGGGGTCCAGGAAGCTGGGGTTTGCTCTGGAATGGATGCTGTGATGCTGTCAGGAAGAGGGGAATCCTATGCTTGGACATCTTAATAAATCATGTCTAGAAGACGTGCAGATGAAAGCGAGGCGGCAGTCTTTACTGTATAGAAGCAGCCCCTCTCCCTTTACCTGTGGCAAGGTGGATGTTCGGCCCTTTGTGTGGCTTCCTGTTTCATCTGTGTTCAGACATGATGACATTGTGACCTTGCTCTCGTTCTGACCTCTCACCTTCACTGGGTGGCCTTGCCTGATGATGTTCTGTGAAGTTGTTTAGGTTCATCAGGAGACACCAAGCTCGGTGCGCCAGGCCAGCTTGGCCGGTCGGTCGGGGCAGCTCTCCCCTTTCTCATTATGAAGCAATAAGAACCACTGCAAAATAAGACCAAGTTTAGCACTCGCTTGTCGTTGTTTACTGCAGGGTTATAATGGAATAATGTTTCATCATATTCCTTTCTTTAGAAACACTGGAATAGAGTCATTAATGGGGTAGATATGCTATTTCAAATCATGGGATGTGGAAAGGAAAAGTAACAGAAAGGCCTTGGGCTAAAGACAGCTGAATTGCCATATACAAAGATGCAATGGTCTTGCCACTAAACCAAACCCCAGGAGACAACGGAGGCCGAGTCTGTCCGCATCGGGCCAGGCACCTCCCTCATTTTCCTCACAGCAGGCAGCCCCCTCACTTCTGCTGTCTCTCTGTCCACAGCCCCACACATATCTGTCCACCACGTAACCCTCCTTTACTCTGGAGCGTTTCTCAGCGGCCCCTGGCAGTGCATCCTCCCACCTCAAGGACAGTCTATGACAAAGATGAAAGCTGCCTCCATCTCACCATTGGTCCATCCCAGCAAGATAGGGGAACCCCTGCCTGCTGCTCTAAGCACAGCTGGACACCTCGAATAACACCAGCAGCAATCAGAGGACTCTGAAAGCTGGCTGGAGGACAGAGGGCTGGCTTGAGACCCTAGGGAGGAAGGAACAGTGGCAGGGAAACTGGCTGCTGCCCTTGCCCTTCCAAATCTTCCCACTGGGTGACTTCTAATCAGCTCTCACTGTCTGCTGCACACATTGCCTGCAGGGGGAGCTGGCCTGAACCCATTCCCCTGCTCCCAGGTCTTCACCCCATCACTCATGCTGTCACATTCGTGTCCATGTCTGTTTATTGATTTACCACCCTCTCTACCAGACTCCAGCTCCATGTGGATAAGCGTCTCTCCCCATTTATCTTGGGAACATGCCAGGCATGTAGAAGGCATTCAACAGACAGCCATTCTGTGAAGGGTCTCTGCTGGTTTCCAAGTGTAATGGCCTCTCCCTAAGGACTCCACCAGATTCTCCCAGGACTCAATGCCAAAGCCCCTTTCTTCATTTTTGACTTGTGCTTTTCAGTTTGGGGTCCCAGAAAATATCCCTAGAAAGATACAGTTGACAGTGTCTCTCTAAGCTTTCCTTTTTCTCACCAGAGAACTTGCTGCTTGATGTCATTGCCAACAGTGGCAGGAAGAGTTTGCTAAACTTGAAAGGGACACTTGTGACAGGACCAGGCAGCCTGTTTGTCATAAAGCCTTTTAAGACAAGAATAGTGTGTTCCCTGTGTGGGAAGGCTGAGGTTTGACCCTGATGGAAATTAACTTAACGACATTTTCTGAGTGTTTCCCGTGTTCCGGGCTGTTCCAGGCTCCTGCCTCAGTGGGTACTAGTATTAGTTGTTTGCTCTTAAAAGATGGGGAAACTGAGGTTTGGATAAGGTGAGGAGCATGCTGGAGGTCAGTAGGGGCAGAAATGGGTTTGCAGGTGTGGCAGCCAACCTGGGCCGGCCAGTTTTCATCTCTGCACTAGAGAAAGGAGGGAAGGTGTGTGGAGGGAACAGACTTGCCAACCTTAAAGAAAATCTTGGAGAGGTTTTCTTAATCACTGCCCACCCAAGCTTATTCTTTTCTTTTTAAATTTATTTTATTGAAGTGTCATTGATTTATAATGTTAATTTCTGCTGTACAGAAATTAACATTTATAATGTTAATTTATAACATTTATAAATTATGTTATATAATTTATAACATTTATAATGTTAATTTATAATGTTAATTTCTGCTGTACAGCAAAGTGATTCAGTTATATATATATATACATCCTTTCCAAGCTTATCCCTTTGTGATGTGTTCACAGGGCCCTGAAACGCTCAGGAAGTTCTCACTGCCTGGTCCTCAGGACATTCATTCTCACCTGCCACCCCCCCACCCCTGCCCAGGCCCCAGCTAAAGGCAGTTTTAGGGACCATGAGTGTCTTCCACCATCATGGTATTGAAATATTAACTTTCAAAGAAAAATTGTTTTGGCCAAAAATTTCATTCACAGCTAATGAAGACAGCACATACCAGTGACAAAAACAATATTTTGCATGAAAGCAAAGCTGGGGTGAACAAGGCAGCCTCTCCAGTTTCCCTTTCATTCCTGATCATTTAAGGATTCCACGTGCAGTTCCCTGCCACTGCCACAGGGGTTTGGAGGGCAGACATGTTGGAAGTAAATGAGAGCACTGTCGGGACATTTTCTCATCCTCATTCAAAAACAGCCATGTGTGAGAGACGGAGCAAGCTGCTGGTGTGGGCCTCAATCCTGCTGTCTGGTTCTAGCTGAAGCACCACCATCTCTGGGAGACTGGCCAGGATTTCTCAAGGCTGGGATTCCTCACTGGGTGGCCCTTGTCTATTTACATATCTAAGCCTCTTACTGAGAAAGAGCTCATTGCAGCTGAGGAGTCATTCTTTTTCAAGGGACTGTATCTGCACCCCACCCAGTGCCTGGTGGAGGGGATGCCCTGTTGTAGGCGGTGCATTAGTCTGCGAGGGCAGCCAATAAAGTCCCACAGGCTAGGTGATTTAAAAAACACACGTTTATTTGCTCACAGTTCTGGAGGCTGGAAATCTGAGATCAAGATGTCAGCAGGGTTAGTTTTTTACTGGGGCCGCTTTCCTTGGTTTGCAAATAGCCATCTTCTCCCTGTGTCCTCACGGGGTCTTCCTTCTGTGCACATCTGTGTCCTAATCTCTTCTTGTAAGGACAGCAGCCATATTGGATTAGGCCCCACCCATACGACCTCATTTAACTTAATCACTTCTTTAAAGGCCTCATCTTCAAATACAGTCACATTCTGAGGTACTGGGGTGGTTAGGACGTCGACATATGGATTTGGTGGGGTGGAGGGACACAGTTCAGCCTGTAACACAGCCCAACGTACTTTAAGTGAATGTATTAAATCTCAGCCTATGGTTCCCGTGGGGTCACGAAATCTGAATTTAAGTGGTAGGTTAGTCTCAGCCAGTGGCTTTGGCTCTCCTCTGCCCGTTTATTTCTAGGAGTCTGGAGGACCCTCAGGAGAGTTCAGGAAGCCTCCTTGAAGCAAAGCACCAAATGTTGGCTACCACCACTGCTCCATCCTGAGAGTGGGGTCCCCACCTCCCCCAAACACAGACGCAGTTGGAAGTGACCCCGTGACCCCTCACTGGTCCACCACCTCCTGAGCCCACATTGCTTTGGCTGATGCCCCAATGTTTACTAAGACCCTTTTCAAAATGTTTCCTTCACAGCTTCTCTTTAGGGGCAAACCAGGCCCCCCAGACTCCCACTCTGGAACTGAGAGTCTGTTCTCTTCAGTTTGAAGAAATAGCCCTTTCCCTCTTCTTTTTTTTAAGTTTGGAAATGGATGGCAGAGATGAGCTCTAAGCTTTTGTCTATTTTGGAAATTATGAATCTAATTGAATATAGAGAACTTGCCCCTATCCATGAAGGGTTTGAGGCACTGCCTCCTCAAATGAGTCACCACGCCTCCCTCTGTAAACAGCATTGTTACCGACCAGGATCCTTGGCCTCCTTAATCAATAGAAATTGATAAGAGACCAGACAAGAAATTCAGGCAAGGCTTTATTGGGACTACTGCTGCAGCAGGGGGGAGCTAAAACAAGTAACAGATTCCATTGTTTGCTCCCTGAGGGGAGGGGTGAGCTGATTCCTTATATGGGGTGAGGGTGGGGGTGTGTCCAGGGGTCGGGCCGGAGGGGTGGCTTAGGTGATCTGCCCACCCCCTCGGTGGTGGTGTGTGCAGGGGGCATGCGCAGCACCCTGCTGTTGCTCCCGACCCCCTGTTTTTGTTCCCGGCTCTTCAGAAGCGACAGTTGGATTTTTGGTCTTTTTGTACCTTGTTCATAATTTTCCCTAATTGCGCACGTGTGCAGTAATTTTTAGTCCATTATAGTTTCTTTGTATTCTGTTGCTCGAGGAGACCTTTGTCCAGGTGCAAGCACTGCAGCAAAGGGTCCCAGGTCCCAGCCTGTCTCAGTATGCAGGGCTCTGTAAATAAGGGTGCTAAAGGGAATATAATACTGTCACATAGGAGCCAGAGCCTGAGGATGACAGTATATAGGGAGCACACTGCAGTATGGATGGGACTAGCTCAGATTGTCATTTCAAGTGGGTGGCGATTTTCTGAGCCTTATCATGTTTGAAAAATGTAACAGCAGTTCCTAATGTATAGTAACTACCAAAATGCACAGGCAGAAACATAACACTCATTTTAACTCTAAAGTATTTATTTCTGCCAGACTATCCTTATCTTAAGTGATAGTTCAAAGCAACATGCTTTAGAAAACAGCTATGCAGATAGTATTAATAAAAATATGTACTACAAAGAAATGGCTGATGCTTGGTTACTTTCACCTACCATAGAGACAAAAATGGACAAATATAGGTGGAGAAATCCTAAGCTCACAACTACAGAGGCTCCTTCAACATAAAGATCAACAGCTTCAACATAAAGTTGAAAACATCTGCCATGATACTCTCAAATTATTGATAATATAATTTACCACTAGCCTTGGTGCTTGAGTATATCACTGTCCACTGATACTCATCCTTTTTAACATAGGTCAAGGGCCTTAAAAATCATGGGTGGAGGAAATCAGGGCCAGAGATGCTCCAGCCCCGAACAACAAAACTACTAACCAGCAGCAGCGAAATAAGTGACTTGACAGAGCCACATGCCACACTCTTCAAAATGCTGCAGCCAAGAAAAGAGTCAATGGTGGGGAAAACCCTGCCTCAGGGAGGCACCCCTACATACACATCCTACTGAAGGACCTGGTTGCGTTGTCCCCACCCCATCCCCGCCAATGTGGAGTGAGGTGACTGGGAAGGGAAGCTGTAATCTGGAGGGGAAAGTTTATAAAAATCTCACGAGTGCAGAATCCCCTACGGAGCCCTGAAGGGTCACCACAGAAGCAGGAAACCCACCCAAGGTCTTCGTGCTTTCTTTCCCAGATGGGCAGAAAGAAATGGGGATGTGACTGTAACCACTTCCAAGGCACAATCAGAGCAAAAGATAATGCTCCCCCATCCTACGAACTGCCAGCACAGTGCCCAATCCATGGTTACCTTCTTTCTGTCCTGACTGGAGGTGGGTTAAGGATAGGGGTTGGCAATGCTGCTGGGGAGATGAAGCTAAAATAACCAGCTGATGGGAGGCCCCAGGGTTTCATGCTAAATTAGAGAAGTAAATGCCAATGCAGGTCTCCTCTACCTGAGTGTTAGGGGCACTTAACAGACCAACAACTGCAGCAAAAGAGTAAAAACATACAAACCCAAATCCTCCAACCTTCCTTCGAGAACCTCAGGGCAAAAGAGCAGAAAGAAGAGGGAGGTCTGAGCCTTCATCTCCAGCTTGAATGGGAGGATAGAGAATTTGGGAAGAGGTTCAGAGACCTTCTCTTAGAGGAAAAAGAAGGTCCGCACAGAGCTGCCCAATAAGCAGAAGCAAGATGAACATAAATGGGAAGGTATTCACTCAAACACACCACGGGAGAACAGAAGAGAAAGTGTGGACCCTGGCATGTGGCAGAGATGGGAAGTTCCCTTTCTGCAAAGGAAGAACCAAACAAACAGAAGAAAATTCTCCAAAATATTGTATGAGAACGAGAACTTGATTTATATAAAATAAGTGCTAAAAGACAGGATGGACAAATAAAATAAGTGGTAAGTTGCAGAGCTTTGGAAACAAACAGTGGACCAAAAACTCACCATTTCAGAACATGTGGAAACACTGAGAACAGGTTCAGGTTGATTAATCATGAAATAAAGGTTTGATTATATTATGTAAAAGTATATAGGTGACCACTTGAAACACATACCTATAATGTCTTCCATTTTAACAAAAGGAATACATATACACCAAAGGAGGAAAAAGAAAGAAAACCGAAAACATAAGATGCAAAAGAAATATGAACTTCATACCCAGAAATTATTTAAGGAAAAATGATATTAGAACCAAACATAGCAGTTATATTAAAATGTAAATGCATATTCAAGACAAACTTATCACAAAGTGACTCAAAAAAGGTTAAAAATAAAATTATGGTTAAGGATATACTAGGCATAAGCTCAGAAAAAAAATCTGGGGCCCTGATTTTAAAGTGTGAATTCAAGGAAAATATAGAATCAACAAATGATATCAATTGTTAAATGTCATATAGTAAAAGGAAGGAAAACTAAAGGAGAAATACTGCTAGTAAGGAGTGTAGTCCCTCCTGCCTGGCTCCCACTGGTCAGTCTCAAAGGCCAGAACTCCAGGCCATACTCTGGGAAGTGCTCATTTGCACAAAATGATTATATTAAAAAACTCAAAATATACATCAATAAATTATAAATATTAGAAGTAGTACAGAATACATGGTGCTCAAAGCACAACGTAATACAATAGGAAATTAATTTTTAACTTTTAAAAATTTTGGAAATTTTGAAATATTCAAAAAGTATCAGTTCAAAGAATATTTCAAAACTGAATTTATAGAATATTTAGAAAGTGAAGATAAAAACGCTACATATCAAAACATATAGGTTGCTGTTAAAGCTCTAATGAGAAGAAAATTCAGAGTCAAAAGTACTTATACGATTAAATCAGAATAAATGGAGATAAATGAACTAGGTATCAACTGCATAAGTTAGAACCACAACAACAATAAAGTAAACAGTAAAAGCAGAAGAGGAGCACCCACTTGGATGAAGCTTGAGGGCCTTATGCAAAGTGAAATAAGCCAATCACAGAATGATAAATCCTGCATGATTCCACTGATGTGAGGTACCTGGAGTAATCAAATTCATAGACAGAGTAGAATTGTGGTTGCCAGGGTCTGGGGGATGGGAAATGGGGAATTAGTGTTTAATGCATACAGAGTTCAATTTTGCAAGATGAAAAGAGTTCTGGTGATGGACGGTGGTGATGGTTGTACAAAAATGTGAATGCAATTAATGCCACCAAACTGTACACTTAAAGATGGTAAATTTTATGTTCTGTATATTTTACCACAATTCAAAAACATATATAACATATTTTTGAATAGGGGTTTGACTTCAAGACTTACTATAGATCTATAGTAATCATGACAATGTAGTATTAACAAAAGAATAGACAAATAGAGCAGAATAGAGAACCCAGATGGTACCCGATGGGAGACAATAAAGAGCCCGGAAATAGACTCACATAAATATAGTCAACTGATTCTTGAAAAGAAGCAAAGTCAGTTCAATGGAGAAAGGATAATTTATTCAACAAATAATGCTGGAGCAACTAAACATCCACATGCAAAAATAAATAAATAAATCTAGACACAGAGTATATACTGTCCAAAAAATTAACTCAAAGTGGATCACAGACCTAACTCTAAAACACAGAATTATGTAACTCCTGGGAGATAACAAGAGAAAGTCTAGATGACCTTGGGTATGGAGATGACTTTTTAGATACAACAGCAAAGGCATGTCCGTGAAAGAAAGAAATAATAGACTAGACTTTATTTAAAGGCAAAACTTCTGCTCTTTGAAAGACAATACCAAGAAAATGAAAAGACAAGTCACAGATTAGGAGAAAATATTTGAAAAAGACACATCTGATAAAGGATTGTTATCCAATATATACAAAGAACTCTTAAAACCCAACAATAAGAAAACAAACAACCTGATTTAAAAGATGGGCCAAAGACCTTAACAAACACCCTGTCAAAGAAGATATATAGATGGCAAATAAGCATATGAAAAGATGCTCTACATCATATGCCATCAGGGAAATTAAAATTAAAACAACGAGATACTAGTACATACCTATTAGATGGCCAAAATCTGTTAGATGGACAACCCCAAATACTGGCAAGGAAGGGAAGAAACAGGAACTGTCTTTTATTACCAGTGGGAATGCAAAATGGTACAGCCACTTTGGAAGACAGTTACTTTAAAAACTAAACATAGTTTTACCATACAATCTAGTAATCACACCCCTTGGTATTTACTAAAAGGGGTTGAAAACTTATATCCAGACAAAAATCTGCATGCAGATGTTTATAGCAGATGTTTATGATAAGCTCTGATATTAAAAAGTCAAACCCACATGTAAATATAGTAAATAATAATTAGAAAAGGAGCAAAGATCCGTATCATGAAATAGATGATACAGATAATGAACTGTTACTCAGTGCTAAAAAAAAAAAGAGCTATCAAGCCATGAAAAGACACTGGGGAACCTTAAATGCATATTATTAAGTGAAAGAAGTCAATCTGAAAAGGCCATATACTTTGTGATTCCAACTATATGACTTTCCAGACAAGGCAAAACTATGGAGACAGTGACAAGATCCATCATTGCCAGGGGCTGGGGAATGAATAGATGGGAGCACAGATGATTTTTAGGGCAGTGAAACTACTCTGTATGATACTATAACGCTGGGTACACATCTTTATACATTTGTCCAAACTCACAGAATGCACAACATCAAGAGTGAACCCTTGTGTAAACTATGGACTTTGGTTGATAACTATGTGTAGGTTCATCACTTGTAACAAATGTCCATCATGAGGGAGGGTAGGCATGCGGGGGGCAGGGAGTACCTGGGAAATCTCCATACCTTCCTCAATTTTGCTGTGGATCTATAACTGCTCTAAAAAATAAAGCCTTAAAAATAAAAAATACAAAAATAAGAGTAGAGGAGGACTGAAATATTAAAAATCAAGGCAGAAATTTAAGAAATACAACAGCAGAATTTGTTGATGGGCAGTATTTGTCAGAAGGTACAATTACAGAAGTCTAACACAGCAGAGGAGAGACTGGCAATAAGGCTCTAGCAAGAAAAAAATTAGGAAAGAATGTAAATTTTTAAATGAGACATTGGAGAGACAGACTAGAAAGGGCAAAGAACAGGGCAGAATGCTAGAATGTTTTGCATTCCTGTGATTCCCCAAGTGGGGTGTACTGCGGACTCAGCAAGATTTGACCACAAGAGTTCAGAAAGCCTGAAACTGCAGACAGTCCCCATCGCATGATAAGCTCTGATATTAAAAAGACAAACCCACATGCAAATGAAGTAAGTGATAATTTGAAAAGGAGCCAGGAGCAGTAAGGTCAGGTCTAAGAAGGATTGGGCTGGAAAGGAAGGTTTGGGCCAGAAAGAACAAAGTAACCAGGGAACAGAAATTATTATGTGAGAAAGGATTGCTTCTGGGAGTCCAGAGCCTCAAGACAGCTTCTGGTTAAAGCTTCGGTGGGTCTGTTCTCCAACTAACTGTGGTCACATGACCAGCCTCGTCGGACACATCCCCACTGCCTGGCCTGGTTTGATCCTCTGGCTCTCATTGCCAAGGGAAGCTGCAGTCCTGGTGCCGGAGCCCTGCTGTGGCTCCCCCTGTACTGCTTGCCTGCTATCCCAAGAAGGGTTGCATCAGTCCAGGGGCAACAGGGTCTGCAGCCAGGTCTCCGAACTGATGAATAAGTCTAAGGTTTCAGTGTCTGAAAATATAGAAAAATAAAATCCTTGGTGAGTCAAATCAATAAAGACAAATGGAGAAATGCACACAATTAGAAATGAAAAATGGAGACATAATTATGAATATAGAGGAAATTTTAAAATCCTAAGTTCCTATATTGCAAAACTACATAAATATACTGAAAATTGGATTAAAATTAATTTTCTTAAAAAATATGTAACTAAAACTGACTCCAGAAGTGCCCTAGGACCTACCGTGCCCAGTGGGAGAAATTCAGAAGCACCCCAGTGTATTCCCAGACAGCCCCCAGCCCTGGTGAGACATTTGACACTTAAGTAGAAGATGATTCTAAAACCAAGTAAATGGTTGCAGAATATAGAGCGTTCTTTGGTTTCTTTTGGTTTTGCACACAAAGCAAGCTGCAGAATGATTCATCTCATATATGAAATTGATAGCAAAAATCGTAAGTAGAGATCGTCTCAGGAACATAATAGTAGTTTGGTCTGAAGCAATCTATTAATATACAACATACTACTAGAGCAAAGCGGAAACCCTTCTGATTATCTCCATGGATACTGAGAAGGCTGTGACAAAAAACTAACATCTACATTTCCCCAGAAAGCCTTAATAGTTTGAGAATACACAGATACTTTTTATTATGACAAGGAAAATACATGTCTTCATACAAGTTAAACAGTGAGACATTAAACCATCCCATTGATGTCAGGAACAAGACAGGTATGCCACCTGAGTCACTATTATTTAACACTGTTCTCAAATGCAGTTGGCTAAGAGAAAGAAATAAGGGAAATTAGTGGAAAGGGGGAGGCAAAAGAAAATCTTAGAAGCAGTAAGAAATCATAGTTAGGGTGTTTGATTATAACACTGATATGCAAAATCGACTACTTTCCTATATATTCAGTGAGAATACAAAATGTAAAAACTCATTGCATTAAAAATGGTAGCCAAATGACATCTAGAAATAGACAATAACAAATTCGTAAGACCTATCTGAAACCATAAAACTCTACAAGTGATATAAAATTAGATTTGAATACAAGCCTGGATTGCAGTATTCTTCGATAGGAGGACAATCTAGAAATTCATTGTGATCCCAATTCTTTAAAAAGTTGTGTGTGTGTTTATGAGAAAGAAAGAGTTACAGAAAAAAAGAGAGAGAGGAAGAGAGGGAGAGAGTGTAGAGAAGAGCCTTGATTGAAATGTTTACATTAATATGTAATTTTATGAATTATGAAATAATATGAATATTTTATATTAATTGGAATGAAGCCTCAGAAATTCAAGGAATTCATAGGGAGACAAATCAATAAAACAGAAGTAGATCCAAACACTTGGAGGAATTTAGTTTACAAATAAGGTGTCATTTTGAACAAATGGGGAAAAAAACAATTACATACCAGAATGCACTGTCATGTATTTTGCTGGCACAACTGACCAACCATTTCGAGGGAATAAAAACACATCTTTACCTCCATTTCCTGCAATAAATGAATTTCTGGGAGTTAGAAGATGTAAATATAAACAGATGAAACCATAAGAATTTAGAAGAAAATATGAGTAAATTTATTTATAATCTCAGAATGAGAAAGGTCTTTTAGAACTGGAAACAAATTCTGGCATCTAACAAGGAAAATATGGGTAAGTTGACAACATAAAACTTTAAACTTTATATATATATATATATATACATATATATATGACCATTAATAAGCAAATCAATAGAGAACGTCAAAAGACAAAAATATTTCAAGACATAAGACAGAAAGGTTTCAAAATACACAGCCAAATTAATTAAGAAAAAGCCAAAATTGTGTAAAGGACATAAATTTACCAAAAAATTACCAGGAAACATTTGAAAAGATGTTCAACTTCACTCCTAATAAAGTGAACTAAATCAGAATGATACTGTAATATCATTTTTCACCAGACTGGAAAAAAAAAGTTGTTCCAGAAAACTGAGAAATCGACCTTTTCATTATACTCTTAAGTGTAGCCACGGGTCAATTTTTGAAGAATAATCTGGCAATATTGACAAAAGTGTTAAATGCACATAACCTTAAATCCAGCAACTCCATTTTCAAGTTGGAATTGATATCAAGATACAGTCACAAAAGTATGCCATGATATAAGTACAAGGATGCTAATTTTAGATCTGTGTATAAAAATAAAGGCAGGAAATACTCTATAGGTTCACTAATAAAAGACTAATCAAAGAAATTATAGTGCACGGGGACAATGGAACACTAAGCAGCTATTAAGAATGAGGTAGATCTTTATATGTTGTTATGGAAAGATCTCTTAACACCAATTGAAAAAAGCAAAGTGCAGGGCGCTAGAAACAGACAAAAAAGGAAGGTGTCTCTCCACATCCTCTTCGTCCCTGCTCAGCCTCTCTCCCTTCCTTTTTTTCTGGAAATGCCCATCCCTCCCCAGAAGCTCACTGATGGTCCCCTGTGAGGAGAGACGGCAGGGGCTGGGGTGGGTGGGGGCTTATTTTCAGCCTTTCACACTTGTCTTCCTATGTGTGCATCTTTTCCTTATTACTACTTTTTAAATCGCAGAGTAGTTATTTGGGCAGTCAAAATACAGACCCCTTTTGTTTGCCCTTTTACGTTTTTCTGTATAAAATACAAAACCAAAAAGGTTTTTTATTAAAGGAAAATGTAGTAGGGATCAACTTCGAATAGCAATAAGAAATGAAGCACTCTCTTTATATACCAAAACACTTCTAGTTGTTTCTAAAGACACTTTAATAGACCAAAAAAAAAAAAATGATTGTGCATTTTTTGTCCACTTCACATAGAATGAGTGTACTCTGAGGACGACCCTGCTTCAAATGGTATGTTGCTGGAATGCCCTTATTTATCAGCCTTCTTGCTGTAAACCAGGGGCCTTTTCTGAAGGTGCTCACACACACGTGTTCTCACACATACACACACACCATACACAAGCCTCCATCTTCTTCAGTGCACACAGATCCACCCAGAAATGAGCGAAATAAATGGCTGAAGAAGTGCATGCCATTTCTTTTGCTCTGAAAATCAAATCTTCCCTCATGATGTATCCATTTCAGGGGTTAGAAGCAAATTAAAGATCCCCAGGAGCTCAGACACCTTCTGCAGTTTTGAGCTTTGAGAGTTACTAGATGAAACAACAGAACAGGAGAGATTGTCTTATGTCTTCCTCTGATCACATTAAACAGTAAGGATGGGAGAAGCAAAGGGATGATTGTCAGCTAGACAATCTAAGTGGAGAACTGCATCACCACCTGGATTTAAAATAAAAATTTCCCAAGCTTTCAAAGCACACATCTCCAGTGAATCCACCCATTCAGCCAGCTCTCTGGGCTGAAGCTGTGTGTGTGAACTGTGGGAAAGCAGATCCCCCCAAACCAGAAACTGGAATTACTGGGTGTGCAGCCACTGTTAGTCTGTAAGCCCCTCCTGCTAACCACCACTGGCCTGCCATTCAGGAAAGCCATCAGCCATGCCACCCCCTCCCCAGTTCCCGCCACAGAGGGAGCCAGAAGAGGCCCAAACCCCTGCCCCTTGGCCCTGACACATGGAGAAAAGGCATAGAACACTTTGGTGACTTCATGTTGTGCATCTGTATGGATCCACAAATTTGTAAGGCTAATCAACTCCAATACATGTGAAGTGTCTAATGCATTATTTTAAAAAAAAAACACATATGGTTTAATTTAGCTTCAGCTATTACTTACATTAAAAAAAACAAACAAACACATAGATGGTTTAAATCAGCTTCAGCTATTATTACACTGGGTGGTCATTCTAATAGAATTCTACTTGTCCTTTGGGCTTTGTCAACTAGAACAGACCGACTCAACCTTCCAGTGTCTGGGGGCAGCACGGAAAGCTTGGGAGTGCCTGGGATCTACAGAAATCCCCTTAACTTGACTGGGTCTGGTCCTGGTTCAGAATCAACACACACCTGTGTCCCTCCTGGTTCCCCTCACAGGGTAGGCTGGCAAAAAGTGTAATTTACAAGACGAACTATTACTGTCTCTTTTTTTAAATGTAGACACAGCATAAAACTGTTTCTCTCTACCTACTGTCTTTGGTAGAGAAAATTAAAGTCTGAATTGAAGAAAAACCAAGCAGTTGGGTTTTAAGTTTTAGTTTAGTTTTGTTTCATCAATTATCTGATGGATTTACTGAGTGTGGTTTATTATGATGATTAGCTTCAATCTAGATTTGTACACAGGCAAAGCAGATATGAATTTTCATGTAAGCCCTCACAGCAAGTGACATGCAGGCATGCAGACCAGCTACCCAGGCCTCACCTGGCAGTCAGCCCTGAGCCACCCGAACCTCTTTGAAGGGCACACCAGGCAGTGGAGAATGGGCAAAACGACCTCTCCAGGGTCCTGCTGACTATAAGGATGCTTGGAGGATATCGAGCGGCCCATCAACTAGGGTTAAACAGAAACGTGCTGAGATCCTATTACTGAAAGTAACAAGTAAACTGAAACCGACATGACAGCGATAGGGTACATCTGCGTCCTCGGGTTTAACGGTGCTGTGGAATCAGCACCCCAAAGTTCTCCCTAAGCCAACGTCATCGCCCATCTCTGCGTTTCCTACGTGCTGGGAGCCGGGACGGAGTCAAGCGAAGTCTTTGGACACAGCCTCGACGAAGTTGGGCGCCGACATCAGGATGCCGATGGTGCAGAGGATGGTGAAGACCGAGAAGGCCATGAGGCACAGGCGGTCCACCACACAGGCCGCGAACTTCCACTCGCTGCACACGGCCTCGCTCTCGTCCTGGCAGCGGAAGCGGTGGGCGATGTAGCGTACCTCCTCCAGAATCTTGGCCAGGTCCGGGTCCCCCTCCGAGGGCTGGCCGCAGTGCAGCAGGTGCTCGTCGTGCGTGGGCGAGCAGGCCACGCGGCCGCACACGACCCCCGAGTCAGGGGTGGGCGCGCAGTGCACGCTGTCCAGGCCACGGAAGCCGATGTACAGCAGGTTGCCGTTGGTAGCCGGCGGCCCCGCCACGGTGCTCATCTCCACGCTGGCCAGGCTGCAGCGGCGCTGCTTGTGCTGGCAGGCCGGCCGCACCTTGTCCTCCCCCGGTCTCTTCATGCGCAGGAACCAGGCACACCAGTTCAGGAGGATGACTCTCGTCTGCAGAGACAGCACACCGTTAGGGTGGCCGGGAAGGGTGCACGGCTGATCCATCCAAGGGGATGCTGTGATACCAGCTAGACTTCGTGGGGGTGGACCCTAGGGGTGACAGGTCCCCAGGCCTTCCCAGGCGAGTTTACACAGGCAAGCAGTGCCAACGCGGTACAATGGTTGAATCGAATGTGAGGCAACGACAAAGCAATACAGAAAATCACCCTGGGAAGGAACTATGCGCACACTGCCATCTCAAGGAGGACAGCCTGTGTGGGAGGAGAGGGCTGTCTTCTAAAGAGAGCCCTGAGCTGGGGAACAGAGCAAGTCACCCTCTCCGGTCCTTCCTCATCTGGAACTAGGGACCACCAACTCTAACTCCCTGTGAGGTACGCCAGTGTGCGGTGACAAACTCACAAGGGCACCCCTGGAGATGTTAAAGTTTCAAGGGCAACCCTGTGGCATGTGTCAGACACCCCTAGCCTGAAGCAGTTCAGACTGTCACATTAGATCACTGCATTCCTTGCATGATGTCCTATCCTTGCAAAGTAGATTTTGGAACTTGTCCTGATAAAAGACAAGTGCCAAGAAAGTCATCGTGGAACAGACAAGGAGGGTAGCAGCTCCCAAGGTGACAGAAGTTTGCTGTGCCAATAGGTGCTAAGCTGTCGGGGTATAAGTACTTAGTAAGTTGTTTTGACCTGTTTAAATAATAGAACCGTTAGGTATTCCTCTTGTCCTAGGTGCTCTGTGGGGAAAAAAAAAAACCAAAACCCTGAGACATGAAAGGTGCTGTGAACCATGGGAGTTTAGGAACCTCTAACCTAACTCATTAGGCTGCAGTGAAGACTGAAGGAGATGATATGAGACAAAATGCTGTGAAAAGTCTGAAGCTGGGGTTGGCAGACTTTCTTTAAAGGGCCAGACAGTAAATATTTTAGCTTTGCTGATATAGTGCAAAATCAGCCATACATGCAAAAGAGCAAAGAGGCTTTTTTCCTAATAAAATTTTATTTGCAAAAGCAGTTGGCAGGTTGGATTTGGCCACCAGGGCCATAGTTTGCCGACCTCTGGCCTAAAGTGTTTTATAAACATACATTACCTGCATGCATAGAAGATGCTGGAGAGATTTGTTTCTCCCTTCTAATAGAAAGAAGGGAGCCTTGTGAAACCTCAATCCAGCTTTTAAAAAATTCTTGCAAGCCTATTTAGACAAGTGCAAGAAAAGTGAGCCCTTTCCCTGAAATGATCCAGATACTGATTTGAATTTTGGTTTATGATTGTAGGCAAATTCCATCAGCAGTGTAGCAGGTATGCTTCCCATCTGTAAGTGCAGGCAGCAAGTTGTGAAATTCGTGTCTGCCACCCTTCTTTTGGTAACCATTTTTATGACACTTATCAAAGCAAAGATAACTGCGGTTATCTGGTCTGGAGACAGCAATGAAAAGAACAAGAAGGCGTAAGAGCAGTTTTGCAGCAGCTGTAAAGATCACCCTCTGTCCATCATAGGCGGCAATTTTTATCCTGCCCACACCCTATGGACATACTTCCAGAGCCTGGAAGAGCCAGCCTGCAGACCCTGTTTTCCAGGATCAGTAAGGAGCAGAAACACAGCCCCACGTGGACACGAGGCTCAAGACAAGCCATCTCACCTGGGCATCTCAGGGTTCAGTGAAGTGAGTATAATTCCCCCATTTTACAGATAAAGAAGCTGAGGCTCAGGGGGAGGCGGTGGGGAGTTTGGGGTGAGCAGATGCAAACCATTATACATAGAATGGTTAAACAACAAGGTCCTACTGTATAGCACAAGGAACTGTATTGAATATCCTATAATAAACCATAATGGAAAAGAATCTGAAAAAGAATATATATGTATATGTATAACTGAATCACTTTGCTGTACACTAGAAACTAACACAACATTGTAAATCAACTATACTTGAATAAAATAAATAAAAAAAAAAAGAATCTGAGGCTCAAAGAGGCAAATAAATTGGGTCAAGGTCACACAGTGAGTTTGAGTCACCAAATGTGTTCGTTCAGACTTCCGCAGCCTCATCTATAAAAGGGTCTGCTAGGTTCTCTGCAAGCCCCCTGTGACTTTAGCCAAACCCCCACTCAGAAGGCACCAGAAAGTTGGGGCCAGAGCTCAAGGGAGCACATGGGGCAGTGAGTGTGTCCAAACCCAGAGGCAGCCTGGAAGGGAGAGCTGAGCCTCAGCTCTAGGGCTGTGCCTGCCAAGTGGGGGTCTGCACATCCCCTGGGGCATAGCTCAAGCTAAATCTATTTTGAATTTCTTGGCCTAAATCATTAGCTTTCAAGGCTAAAGCATCTCAGAAGATGAGATTATCCTCTTGGCACTTCTCAGACTGTGCTTGTGACCTCTGCTGTTAGGTTATGGTTTGGTTTCTGGCTGTGTGAATGTCGCATAATGCCACCGCACCGGCAGGGTCTTCTTCATGGCAACAGATCACAATGAAAGCCCCTCGGAGGCTGCTTATGTTTCATATACACTTGGAAAGAAAAAGAAATGCAGTGTGTTATATAAACTGAAAGAGAAATACAAGTTTCATATCTGCTTTGCACCATTGGCTTTAACATGCTCTTGCACTGAAAGGTGAATAATCAGCATATGCTCTTAATTCAGATTTTTCTAGAACAGTAAAGTGCTACCAGGTCATTAAAAATGGTTTTGTATCTTACTGCCTTAATCCCCTTGTCTTTACATCAGTCAAAACAGAAGAAATAAGAATATGTGTTTATATTTTGGCATCTGCATAAACACTGGAAGGAAAAAGAAATTAATTGAAATGGTTATCAATTGGTGGTGGAAGTAGGGGGAGGGGCAGGAATGGGAGCAGGAGTTCCTTATGTATAATTCTTTTTTTTTTTTTTTGCGGTACGCGGGCCTCTCACTCTTGTGGCCTCTCCTGTTGCGGAGCACAGGCTCCGGACATGCAGGCTCAGCGGCCATGGCTCACGGGCCTAGCCGCTCCGCAGCATGTGGGATCCTCCCGGACCGGGGCACGAACCCGTGTCCCCTGCATCGGCAGGTGGACTCTCAACCACTGCACCACCAGGGAAGCCCATGTATAATTCTTTGATTTTGACTTCTGAAACATGTAAATGTTATTTCAAACAAATGGGTGGATAGACAAGAAAGTGTATCAGAGTTATAAAGAAGTCAGATGAGAATGTAGGTGAATGTGTGCAAATGTGTCTCAGCTTCTTTTTTTGAGGGGGGAGGGACTTCTCAAAACAAGCCCACAGACTGTGGTGATGTGACCCATGTGGGAGGTGGCACCATTTTGGGGAGCCCACTGCTGATGCCACGAGAGAATTATTATTACTATTATTTTTTTACATCTTTATTGGAGTATAATTGCTTTACAATGGTGTGTTAGTTTCTGCTTTATAACAAAGTGAATCAGTTATACATATACATATGTTCCCATATCTCTTCCCTCTTGCGTCTCCCTCCCACCCTCCCTATCCCACCCCTCTAGGTGGTCACAAACCACCTAGCTGATCTCCCTGTGCTACGCGGCTGCTTCCCAACTACCTATCCACTTTACGCTTGGTAGTGTATATAAGTCCATGCCTCTCTCTCGCTTTGTCCCAGCTTACCCTTCCCCCTCCCCATATCCTCAAGTCCATTCTCTAGTAGGTCTGTGTCTTTATTCCTGTCTTACCCCTAGGTTCTTCATGACATTTTTTTTTCTTAAATTCCATATATACAGAGTGAAGTAAATCAGAAAGAGAAAGACCAATACTGTATGCTAACACAAGAGAATTATTAAGTGTAAGGATTTGCTGTGGAAAAGAATTCAAGGGCAGTCACTCTGTAAAGCCAATTTCTTAAAAAAAAAGTGGTCTTGCCTAAGTTAATTTTTGGGTAACTGTAAATTATTGCACAATGGATATTTTTAGAAGGGCCAGGAACTCCCTGCTCCTGGATATTAAGGGAATGCATCTTACATCTTGCAGTTACATTTAGTGCACTGGTGAGTCCTAAATTGACTCGGAACTTGGAGGCAAGATTTATGAGTCTGCAAAGACAGGCTTGTTTTGGCATGAGAGGGCTTCTTTAGCTCCCAACTGTCCCTAAGCCATGCTCTCTCAATGGGAAGACTGGAGGGTTTGTGGGGCCCAAGTAAGAAGTGGGGTGAGGGGTGGGGGGGCAGCTCTGCCCTGCCGGGGGTTTGGTCACACCAAGTGAGGCGGGGAAAGTCCAGGCCCTGCTTGTCCCCCAGGCAAGGTTTCCCAAGAGCCCGGCGAGGGTGGTGTAGAGCTTTGGACATTGGACTCCAATGGAGCACGGCCCATGGCTGGGGAAGCATCAGCACACGTCACAACACATCAGTGCTGGGAGGCACTGGGACCATGTGGCCTGACCTGGGCTCAGATGACAAACATTTATTTACCATCCATTTCCTTTTTATTTTTTAATATTTATTTATTTATTTAGCTGCGCCAGGTCATAGTTGCGGCACTCAGGATATTCTTTGCCGTGTGCGGGATCTTGAGTTGTGGCATGCGAACTCTTAGTTGCAGCATGTGGGATCTAGTTCCCTGACCAGGGATCAAACCCGGGCCCCTGCACTGGGAGCACAGAGTCTTATCCATTGGACCACCAGGGAAGTCCCATCCATCCATTTCCTTTTATCGCATCCTCCTTCCCCACTGTTAACTACTTACACATTTATTTTATAGGCTTTTGGCTAAATCACTTTCCTATGTGTATTGTGATAAAAGAAAGTTTCACATACTGAGATATAGGGAAGTCATTCTGGCTTATACATGAGTTAACTTGAATTTGATGCTAACTAAAAGAGCTTGTTTGTGGCCTATCAAACAGACATCTGCTTTAATTATTAGAGAAAAGGGCACATTGACCAGAAGTAAAGAATGTCCATAATAAAAATAAAGATTAAATGCCTCTCTTCCTGGAACACCAATGCTGGTCCTCCAATGATAAGACTCCCTTCTCAGGTGCCAAGGCCATGCCGACTTGTCATGTACGTGCTAATCTGTGTTTTTGTTTTGTTTTGTTTTGTTTACCTTGAAGAAATGTAACCCCGACTCATTTCATGTTCTTTGTTCTGACAGGATATAAAACTGTGCTGAAAACCCTGCTTCTCCAGAGCAGCTTCTCAGATTAATCTGGGAAGCCGGCTTCTAGGCTAGTCCTCAGTTTGACTCAAATAAAACTCTTTTCTATTCTTCTTATTGATAGTATATTGATTATTTTCATTGACAACTGATTGTATATATTTGTACACTGTTCACTCTATTTCTTACTCTTTTCCCTCCCCATTCTGTTTTGAAGATCCAACCAGCAGCTGTGTGCTCATCTTGTGTGTTGCTTCTAACAGTGTACGTGCAAAAAGGAGGTTTAGAAACACTGTCCAGTGAAAGGTGCAGAGTGTTCGACCTGAGCCCTGCTCTGGGATATCAGATTGTAAGGACAGCCCCATGGGACCCTAAGAGCATTCACCATACTGCCCTGGAAGCAGAGATATGCAGACAGGTAAGAAATTGCAGCTTTTTGTTTAGGAATGCTAGCTGTTTGTGGGATTTTTAAAATAGATAAGTCATCCTCAGAGCCTCCTCTGGGGAGGGGCCCTGACCCCCCCTCTGGTGGAGGAGCTGGGGAGGAACTCACCCACTTGGGCATCTTGCCACCGTCGGGGTCGTGGTGGTGGTACTGTAGCACGATCACTGTGACGACCACGGAGAGGCCCACGATGATCATGGTACTAGCGAAGTACTGGGCTGCAGAGAGAGCAGATGCAGGGGAGACCTGGGGCCTAGGTCACAGCGTGTCACCATGGCACAGTGCAGGGGACCCAGACTGTGTCTTGACCACCAGGGGCTGGGGAGCAATGCCCAAGAGCAGAGCAGGACCTCCTCCAGGCCTGTAGCCCACCACGCACATTCCTGGTGGGCAGATGCCAATCCAGAGCGCACAGACCTCCTCCTCCCACCTGCTGAGCGGCCTCACCAGCTGACTGCACTGCTGGGAACCCTGCCTGCCTCACCCTTCAGTGAAAGCTAACTGCACCTCACAGGATGGTGATAAGGTTGTCCGATGAGAAAGCACCATTGTCAGAACTGAAACCACCTGGCACAGAGGGTGTGATCACCACTGTGATGACGGCAGGCCACGGACAGGCTTCGGGGATCTAGCAAGGGCAGACCTGGGTGCCACTGGCTGACTTATCAGACCTGGAAAATGACTCTACTAATGATAGAGTCTGCCCCCATCTACTTACTGAGAGCCACAGGGGTGGGGAGTGCCAGCTGTGCAGCCGGAAGAAGAGGTCAGCTGCAGTGTCTTTTCAGGCTGAGAACATCAGCTTCAGCTCTGATGGGCAAGGATGCATTTCTCCACCTTGGACCAGGTGAGAAGCAGCATGGAGTTTCCCCCCCGGTCCACTGGCGGCCGTCTGTGAGCCTGGACAGACCACTCAACCTCTCTGGGCCTCAGCTTCTTCACCAGTATAACAGGGATGGAAATGCCTTCTCTGCAGGGTTTGCACAAGGATTAGCAATTTTATGGGCCAAGGGTATAGGAGAAAGCTGGCATGGGTGGGCATTCCTTAATTTCCAACTCTGATTAATAAACCTTCAGTGTGGGGGAGGCATAAATTAGGAGGTTGGGATTAACATACACACGACTATATATAAAATAGATAACTAACAAGGACCTACTGTATTATACAGGGAACAATACTCAATATTTTGTAATAATTGTAGGTTATTTGTAAAAACCTATAAGGGAAAAGAATCAGGCTGTACACCTGAAACCAACACAACATT
The DNA here is from genome assembly GCF_937001465.1 of Orcinus orca. NCBI lineage: Eukaryota > Metazoa > Chordata > Mammalia > Artiodactyla > Delphinidae > Orcinus > Orcinus orca. Next base: position 80,803,711 of record NC_064560.1, read on the forward strand.
GTAAATCAATAAAATAAATAAATAAAATAAAAAGGGATTAGAAGCAAAGATGGATTCAAGTATAAAAAGAGTATTAAAAAATAACAAAACAAAATATATATACACACAATGCCTCTCTAAGCAACAGAATAAATTATCCTAACATAAATGCAAACAAACAAACAAAGCCTCAGTGTGGCCAACCACCAAGGGGCTGGGCCCTTAAAGAAAGCATCTTGGTACGAGGCTAAGTGTGCAGCCACACACTTGGTTAAAAACACCTCCTGCCCTCCAGGCAGGCAGGAACTCATTGCTCTCCCAGGGAGACCAAGAGGAACCTACAAGGAGCTACCAGACTTATCATCAGCATCAGGGACCTCTGGGGAGGGAAGGGAGGGGGAACCAAACTGTGACTGTTATGGGCTGCATACTCTGTCCCCCTAAAATTTATATGTTGAAGCTGGAAACCCCAAGTACCTTAGAATGTGACTGTGTTTGAAGAGAGGGCATTTAAAGAGGGAATTAAGTTAAAATGAGATTGTTAGTGTGGCACCTGGTCCAATCTGACTGGTGTCCTTATTATAAGAAGGGGAAATTTGGACACACAAGGAGGCACAGGGATGTGAAGATACAAAGGAAAGACCATGTGGGGACACAGCAGAGGGTGCCCATCTGCAAGAGAAAGAAAGAGACCTCAGGAGAAACCAACCCTGCCGGTTGGAGGTTCCAGCCTCCAAAACTGTGAGCACATAAATTTTTCCTGTGTAAGGCACCCAGTCTGTGGAATTTTATTGTGGTAGCCTTAGCAGACTAATACAATGACCTATGGAGGGATCCAGGCGGACTGGATCCCACAGCTGAAATCTCAACAACAGAGGTCAAAGGCCGACAGCATCCCATCCTTCTAGATGTGGGCTATGCACCAACCAAGCCTGTGGGTTCATCAGACACAACAGGGTCTGCCGACTGCCCCTTTAAGGGTGGTTTCTGCTGCAGGTCTCTATTGAAAGCATTGTGCTAGAAGGTAGAAAGGATGGGGTCAGAATGTCAGGTTGAAAGAAGGTTCCTTGCTTCCAGGATGGTACGGAGAGAAATACGACACCCTCAGAGGCTTTTTATACCAACAGTCTGTCTGGTCAAAATATTACACATCCAGAAACCTCCAATAAGAAGGGCCTTGGCTTCTTAATTCGTGAAGCCTGGCGATATCGTGTAAGGCACCCCACTCCTACTTACCCCTGGTTAACCACACAGGATTGCCACCCGTATACTGCTTTCCTGTTTCTGACCTCCACCGCCAAATGGGAGTGGGGACTCTCATTAAAACTAATATCTATTGGCAGAATGTTTGCTTCCTGACCTCACAACTGGCTTGGAGGTCTGGTTCCCTGACCAGGAATAGAACCCTGGCTGCAGTGGCCAGGGTACTGGGTCCTAACCTCTGGGCCACTGAGCACCCCTCGGCACACTCCTGCTAATTCCAGTCCAGTCCAGGGAGGTTCACAGCAACAGGTGATGCTGCCTCCTGTCTCTGTCATCCTTCCTTGGGCAGAAGGTCATCCTTACACCTGCCTTTGTGTGTGGTTTGTGCATCCCCTGCTGGACCAGTCCCTGCTTCACCTACACCCTACTCACATGACTGACTTTCCCTGCTAATTGCAGAGCCTAAAGAGTAAATACCTACATCCTTGTCCCGCTGCCCCGAAGCTAGTGATTGTTTAATCTTTAGTTCAGAATGGCTCCCCTTTGATAGTTTAACAAAGGGAAGACCTCCGCCCCTTGAAGGTACTTAGCCCAAGGGGCTAAGAGGGCTGTGCCCCTCTGCTGGTTTCCCTGGTAACCGATGGGCCAATCTGACTTCAATTCCCCTAGATAACTGGTGGGGTGTCACTCCAGGACCCTTTTGCTTCAGATGCGTAAGATCTCCCATCTACCAAACAACTGATGTCCTGTCTCTGGACTCTTTCTTCAGTCTTGAGTCTGGGCAAGTATAGGGCTTGCAGGCCTGCGAGTTGCAGCCCAACATGTGGCCAAAACATATTTGTCCTGTTCACCTTCCCTCACAATCATTAACTTTCTACAGAGATATCGCGTTATCTCAAGAAACAATGGCTGAGAGTTAACGTGTAACAAATAATTTGTGGAAAAACAGTGACTCAAGCTAAAATAATGCATCTTTAATGGTAAAAATCTCTGGCTCCATAACAAGTGTGAGGGGGGCATTGTGGGAGAAAAGGGGGCATTTCTGCATCTCAAGGCCAAACCACGAAGCCAGACTCCCCCTCCCCTTCTATGTGCCACGTAAGCAGAGGCCATGGGTCAACTCTGAGTAGTTACAGCAAGTCATCTCCTCACAGCAGAAAAGGGGGGCCATGCAGCTCTCCAGTCTCCTGCGGGACACGTTTCTGCTCCCTGCCTGTGCTGCAAAATCCCAGGCACTCTCTAAGCCCATGTCTTTAGAGGAGCTGGATGCTTGCTTACCTATCAAGGGCACTGAGTCAGAGGTCGCAGGCATGATCTCAGCCACCAGCAGCATGAAGACGGTAAGAGAGAGTAAAACTGTGATCCCTGGAACAGAGACATACAGTGGTCCCTGAGACAGAACAGATGGTAAGGCCTGAACTCCATCCAGCCCAAGAGTCAAAGGAGGTGTGGAGGGAGGGATGGTGGTGGCCATGACATTCCTGAAACCAAATGCACGATTTTCTATATTGATGGGAATGGGCATCTTTCTGGGGACAGTCTGTGCCATTTACTGGAGTCCCAGAGGAGTCCCTGGGAAAATAAACTTAGGAGCCAGAACTTTAGAAAAACAACTCAAAATAAATCATTGACCTCAGCACATGTATCTCTCATTTTCTTTATTACATTAGTATCGAGAGGTAGTTTCATGTAGCAGGAAAAAGAAAACATACAGTTTGAAGACCTGGCTTTTGTTCTTGACTTTTCTACTTACTAGCTGTGTGACCTTGGATAGGTCATTTAATGTGCCTGAGGCTCTTGTATGAATGAAAAATATCACCTGCCATATCAGTAAACAAAGGATGTTGCAGCCATCAAGCCATCACATTACAGCCTCCCCAGTGGGGCACCCTGAGGGGACTCAGGATGAGAAAACACAGGACACTGGCCCCAGGGAGCTGAGGTGCATATCAAAGGAGTGATTTCAGTGAGCCCAGACTCTCGCATCTTCCCATACACAGAAAAGCACTAAATTCATTAACTTGAGGTGTTTGGTTTTCTTTTTTTTTTTTTTTTTTTTGCGGTACATGGACCTCTCACTGTTGTGGCCTCTCCCATCCCGGAGCACAGGCTCCAGACGTGCAGGCTCAGCAGCCGTGGCCCACTGGCCCAGCCGCTCCATGGCACGTGGGATCCTCCCAGACCAGGGCACGAACCCACGTCCCCTGCATCGGCAGGCGGACTCTCAATCACTGCGGACTCTCAATCACTGCGGACTCTCAATCACTGCGCCACCAGGGAAGCCCTTTGGTTTTCTTTAATCAACAGTAATCTTTTGATGTTTTGACTACCTGGTCTTTGTGGCAGAAACTCCCATATACCCTGGCTCCTCCCTTCCCTCTTCAGAGCCGTCCCCAGAACTATCTGAGATGCTATGTCTCAGGCTTGAAGTCCTCAGAAAGTCCACCAAATAAAACATAATTCTTAACTTTTCGGTTGAACATTTTTTTTCAGTTGACACTCACAGTCAGAAGTTCTAGGTTTGAGAATGATTTCTATGTGTACCAAATAGGATCTTTAGTAACTCTCTGAGATGCTGAGGAGCTCATTTCACCAATCTAAATCATAGTTTTCTTATCTTCCTATTGGAGGATAATCAGGAATTACACTGTGTGTGGCCATATATAGATGCAAGCTGATACTATATTAAACTAAACTGTGTCCTGTCCACAATGAATTCCAGCTGGTTGCCACCAAGAGGTGGGGTGGGGTGGCAGAAGCGGAGAAGGTACAGGCCCCTCAGGGAAGAATTGGTTCTTCCCTGGGCATCCCCATCCTCTCTTCAGGATCAGAGGAGCCTGTGGAATCTCAAGAGGGCCTGGCCATCCTGCACAGTGGGCTGTGGTGTCAGGGAGCCACCCTGGGCTGGGATGCATGGAGTGGGCCCTGGACATCTCTGCACCTAGAGCCCAGACTGCCACCCTCAAGGCAGGGCCCTCCCATCCCAGCTCAGACCCGGTACTCACCCAGGGAGATTTTCTCCCCAGAGTCTGCAGGGAGCAAGAACACGAGGAGGGCCAGGGCAGAGATGAGCACACAGGGAATGAGAAGGTTGAGGCCATAGTAGAGGGTCCTGCGGCGGATGGTGACAGTGAAGGTCACATCCGGGTACGGCTCTTTGCAGCACTCATAGAACTTCTCACTCCGCTTGCCAGGGATCCCTTCGGTTCCAGGGGAAGAAAGGAACCACCGTTGAATAAAAGGATGCAGTTTATTTTAAGGGGTTATAACACACACACAGAGCCATGGAATTTGTTAAGTGCAAAACACTGGCTAATTGTTGTCTGAAAAAATGCTTTAGGTTTATTATAGATTTATTTAAGGGTATCTTAGTGATATTTGAACAAATTGGCAGGTTTTTTATGTATTCAAATTACATGTGCTCTAGACTGAATGTGTCCCCTGCAAGGTTCATATGTTGAAATCCTAACCTCCACAGTGATGGTTATTTGGAGGTGAGGCCTTTGGGAGGTGATTAGGTCATGAGGGGGAGCCCTTGGGAATGGAATTAGTGCCCTTATAAAAGGGACCCCAGAGAGCTCCCCTATTCCTGCTGCCATGTGAGGACACGGCCTGAAGACAGCTGTCTGTGAACCAGGAAGCAGGTCCTCACCAGACGCTGAGTCTGCCAGCACCTTGATCTTGGACTCCCAGCCTCCAAACTATGAGAAATAACTGTCTGTTGTTTATAAGCTACCCAGTCTATGGCATTCTGTTATAGCAGCCTGAACGGACTAAGACACCATGATTATAAATAATACACTGTAAACTCGACACCATTATAAATGTAATTATTGTTTTCTATTTAAAATCATCAAATATAGGTTCCCATCAACTGCAATTTGCTGTTCCACCTGATTTTAGGGATAAAGCAGATTTGAATAATGTAGAGATGCCCATACTAGCACTGACCTTACCATAACTGCAAGTTCCTTATGGAAAGCACTGAATTTTCTCATTGTTTTTTGTTTCTCATCCTAGAGCTCTCAGTAAATCATGGAGAATGCTGCAGGGTTCAATAACTGCTCATGCTGAAAAGCAGAGTGGAAAATCCCAAACTTTTTAAGCCAGCACAGTAATAAAGCAGCTTCCTTCTATGTTGCCAGTATCACGTCTTTGCTGGGCTTACCCACAAGGTCCCATTCTCCATTTGGGATATAGCCGCTGATGTCTGCCTCCTGCATCTGCAGATCCAAGGACCACCCTCCATAAGACCAGGACCCAAACTTCAGTTTGCACTGCTGCACATCAAAGGGGAACCATCGCACATCAATGTAGCAGGAGCTCTTGAAGATGCCTACATGGGCAATGAGACAAACCAAGATGAAAGCTGGCTGAGACCTGCTTTAAACACACAGCAGTCTCACACAGTTGGTAGGAATGTAAATTGGTGCAGCCACTATGGGAACAGTACGGGGGCTCCTCAAAAAATTACAAAAAGAACTAAAAATGATCCAGCGATCCCACTCCTGGGTATACATGGAAAGGAAACAAAATCAGTATCTCACAAAGATATTTGTACCCCACTGCAGCATTACTCACAATAGCCAAGACATGGAAACAACCTAAGTTTCTGTTGCTGGATAAACAGATAAAATATTATATATATATATATATGTGTGTGTGTGTGTGTGTGTGTGTATACATAAAATCAAATTTATGTGGATTATATGGAATATTATTCAGCCTTTAAAAAGATGAAAATCCTGCCATTTGCAACAACATGGATGAAACTGGAGGGCTTTATGCTAAGTGAAATAAGCCACACACAGAAAGACAGATCCTGTATAATATCACTTACATGAAGAATTTTTTTAAAAAAAGTTTAACTCATAGAAACAGAGTAGAATGGTGGTTGCCAAGGGCTGGAGGGTGGGGGAAATGGGAGAGAGGTTGATCAAAAAGGGAACAAACTTTCAGTTATAAGGTGGATTCATTTTGAGGATCTAACGTACAGCATCGTGACTACAGTTAATAATATTTTATATTTGAAATTTACTATGTGAGGTGATGGGTGTGTTAATTAACCTGATTGTGGAAATAAATGATTTCACAATATATATGCATATGCATGTGTGTGTGTGTGTGTGTGTATATATATATATATATACACATGCATATGCATATATATCACGTATATACATACATATATTATACATATATATGTGTATGTGTATATATATATTACAATTTCATTTGTCAACTACACCTCAGTAATGCTGGAAAAAATATTAAAAATAAAAATAAATGCACAGCAATCCCTTGGTCTCCATCCCATACACTATTCGTAACACACAAAGCCTACTCTTCATGGAGTGAAAAGCTTGCTATCCTGATCAAGCATCGGCCGGTTAAACGATGCATCATTTCTGATGCTCTGCATGTCTCATGATCAATGCTGTGCACACATCCCCTGGACCATTTGAGATCCCTTCAGGAGGAGGCAGTGTGAGTACCGGGGCCTCTCACCTGGGTGTGACCAGAGAGGCTTCAGCCCATCCTGCCCGTCCAAACTAGACCTGTCCAGGACAAGCTGAGTCTTTCTGGAAAAATTTCTAGAAAAGAGTTCAGTTGAAGCTTTACTGTCTTTTACATTTCAAAGGCTACACCGACATTTTCTGTTCTGAGCAAAGAATTCAACATTCTGTAAACTTGCTCTTGCCATGCATGTGCATCTCCAAATTCTAAACAGTAAGAGAGATGTAAAGAATGTAAAAAAAATCCTATAGAAGCTGATAAAAATGATGAAGAGCTTAGAAACAGAATCTGAAAGGTCTGTATGCGTCTGTGTGACTGTGTTTGGTGAGGAGCAGGAAAAACATTTTCTTTAGGTTAAAAATTGAGAACATACTTGGTTATCTAGAAATATATATGGAAGATAATTTTAACTAGCCTGAATTCTAGATTATAAACAGAACAAAACCTAATAGGTTTTAGTTGAAGAGGTAGTGTTTGGACAAAAGCTAGAGTTTCCACTGAAAAGAGGGACAGGACAAGTTGGGAGTAAATTTACCAACAGGTCACTGAGATAATTCCACACCGGCCATTTATGCCCATGTGCTCCTTGCTGCCCAGAGAAAGACCAGAAGGCAGTGATGGCACAAATAGCTAAGGGTCCCAGTGCTCACAGGGACAAGGCAGACGCTCTGTAAATTTCTGCTTCCAAATTTAAAAAAAATGAATGGAGGGACTCAACTTGCTAACAGGGACCCCCCCACCCACCCACAGTCAAACTGGGAAAGGATAATAAACTTCCTGTCTCCTCAAGTCCCTTTAAACAGGATTTGCAGCATTACATCCAATGTCCACAGGAATCTGGAAGTCATTACAGACACTACCCTCCCATTAATGGGCTGAATCCCCTAAAACTCTCACTGCTGGTAGAAAATGAAACTGTAACTGTATTATTCCATTTCTATCAAATGACCAGAAAAAGAGACTCTCTAGAGGCAGAAAGGAGGTCAGTGGTTGTTGCCGCGGGCCGGCAGTGAGGGTGGGGACTAACTGCAAACAGGCAAAAGGGATCTTTGGGGGGTGATGGAAAATGTTCTAGAACTAGATTGCAGTCGTGGTCGTACAACTCTGTGAATTTACTAAAAATCATTGAATTGTGCACTTAAGATGGGCCAATTGTATAATACGTAACTTACACTTCAATAATGCTGTTAAAAAATAAAAATATGACATGGGAAAGAAGTCATTTCCTAATAACCAAGTCTATTTCAAAGCTTGCATCTGAAGCACTTTTTGCCTGTTTAGTTGCTGGAGCAGAGCAGCTTCCCAGTTCAGGTCTACACGACCCCAGGCACAGTCTTGCTGCCCTGAACCAGACAACCCCACACTCTCTAGTCCAGAGTAGGGGAGACTCCCACAATCAAAGCTCCATGTGTCCTCCTGACAGACTCCGGGGGCCACGCAGGCTGGGATGTAGGAACTGGCCCCAAAGGGGCTGCTGCACAGAGGGCTTGGGGGTCAGGAGGACTGCTCCCGTGGCTGAAAATAGCCTCAGCCTTCAGAACAACCCGCAGCCCAGTATTCTTCTACGCTGATGACTGCTGGAGGTCATTTTCCAAAATAGTTCTCATGCTAGAAGCTGCAACTTCTAGGCCTGGTGTAAAAGAGTGTACCAGTGATAGAAGACCCATCCCCGAGGTCTTTGTTAGGAGGAAGGCTTGCGTGGCCTGGGGGAGGAGAGGAGGGGCTGAGGAAGAAGCAAGGAAGCACAAGGTTTAAGACAGAAAACCTGAAAGTGTGGAGTCCTTCCATCTCCTCAGACAATAATGGATGGTATCTGCCTGTGACAGGTTCAATCCCTGACGCGTTCGTTTACCTACATGTGGGCCAGGCCGCTGGTTGATGAGGGTGGTTCTAACGGGAATAAACACAGGTCCTGCCCTTGGGACTCTTATCCTCTGCTGAGGATAAGAGGATGAGAAAGAGAATGTAAACCACCACCCAGGAGGCAAAGCCAGCTTTGCTGTGAGCTGTGAGATGGATCCAAGGGCACAAGATGGGGCTGACTGCTGGAGGGTGTGTGTGTGTGTGTGTCTGTGAGGGTGTGTGGTGTGTGTGAGCATAGTGTGTGGTATGTTTTTTGTGTGATGTGTCTATATGTGTGATGTGTATGTATGGCATTAGTGGGTGACGTGTGCACGTGTGTGTGTGTGCACGTGTGTGTGTGTGTGTGTGTGTGTGGTGTAGGTGTTGGTGGTGAGGAGGGAGGTGGCTGCAGGCTGCCTGGGAACAGAAAGTTAAACAAACAGTTGCAGTGGGGGAAATAACCCTGGAAAATAACATGTGAAAAATCATCTAGAAGATTTAAAGAAATCTGTTAATATCTTGAGGGCACGAAGCCTGGGTTTCCCATGGCATGGATCACTCACAAGCAGCCCAAGGCCCTGTGAACTGACAGGAATGATGGGAGGAGATTCAACCCCAGCAGTTACCCATCAGCTGCCTGAGAAGGAGAGACGCTCTTTCAGGAAGAAATCACTGATGAGTCCCTTGGAAACCACCTGTTCTCACCTCTAACAAGCAGGTGGGCTTTAATGCACGCACTCAAGAAGCCAGCCCAGCAAGGTCACCATCTCACCCCGACACTGGAGGGCAGCACATACCCAGGTACCCAGTGCAGTGGGAAGGAAAACGCAGGCTGTGAGGAGGAAATGACCTGGAGGTTGGTTGCAGGCTATAAGGAGAACAGAAATGACCTGACAACGGAGACTTGTTTTAGTTGTGGATGAACTTTAAAGAACACAGGACAGACAATAAGGACAGAGGACATGTGTTGGCAAAGACAGCTTAAGCCATGATCCCAATAGGAAGACAGCATTGCCACGCTCAGGGAATACATGCAAGCACAGAGGAGAAGAAGTCAGGAGGGCTGGGCGTGCGTGGAGGCTAAGGATGCTCAGAGCTCAGAGCCAGCCGCTGCCCCTGCGGGCACCGTCGGGCACCCCAACCTCCTTCACGCTGTCTAACTGCAGGGGACAAAGGGAGCGGCACTTACCTGGAGGGAGGTACTGGCAGTGCCCAGAAGAATTCACTAACACGTTGGTGTGGAATGTGGCGTCAAACCGCTCATCAGCACTGGAAACAGGAGAAGGATCCGTGAGCCAGCCCAGCTGGGCAATGGGTTCCCCATGCCCTTAGGGCAGTTGTTCCTGCAGTCCGAGCAGCTCTGAGAGGGGCTGCTGCTTGCAGTTGGGACAGCCAGCAGCGGTCTGAGAGCCCCACCTGTGGCTGACCTGGAAGGTCTTCCCAGAGCACAGGGGGAAGAGACCAGTGCCCACCTCCATTTCATAGGGATGCCTATTTTTTCCATATGTATATAAAACAAAGCTCTTAGCAAAAATGAAACCTGAAGACAACTTAGGAGGACATTGGCAGATGAGACATTTCAATCCATCTGCAGGAGATAAAGAGTGGGGGGAAGCACAGCGCCCCTCTATCAGCCCTTAAGGGTGGGATTTGGACCCACTGTGTTCAAGGCCCTAGTTCCAGCCCCTTGAATGGGTCCAAAGCTCAGTTGGTGCTTGAGAAATCCAGTTTGAGTGACTGAGGCTGCAGGTGCATGGGGGAGCTGGGCAGCCCCAAGGAGTATGGGGCTCCAGGCTTAGTGATGACAGGAAGGAGCACAGGTGGAGACAGAAGAATTAGGTTCAAGTGTAGAAGAATGCACTCCAGCCCCACCCCCTGCCCATGGTCAGAACCTCCTACAGCCAGGAGTTACCAACCTGGTTAAAGGGGGCACACAAAACGGAAAGGAAAAACAATTAAGACCAACAGCCCTTATTATCCAGGTCTTTCATTTTCTGTGTTCTGACACTTTGACATCTGGGGCCTTGCTGATCCTGGAGGGACTACTCCACCCCAACCCCCGTCCCAGGTCAGCCAATTCCTAGAGATAGCAAACAACTCGCTCAAATGGAAAGGAACCAATCCAGAGCCCACACCCCCACCATCTCTTTTATGGAGATCTCACCCTCCTGGCCACCATCCACCTGCCCTAATCACCCCAGGACCAGGTACCAGACAAACAGGGACAGGCCATATGTACCCAAGCCTGCTGAAGGCATTCCGGGTCCTAGCCCTGCTTACCCTGCCTCACCAGTTCCATTCCATGGAAACCACAATAAAGGCTTTTGACCACATTTTCCCCTCACGCCCTCTGCCTCCTGACTGTCCCTAGTGCTTCCCTGTGTGGCCCTGTATGGCGAGCATGCCTCCTGTTTCCAGGGAACTATAAGATAAACTTCCTTCCTTCCTGACAGTCATTTCTGTGTCTGCATTTTACCATGCCTGATTAAAACATATCCTTAAAATGTCAGATGTGGTGAATGGACTTGAGGACACGGGGAGTGGGAAGGGTAAGCTGGGATGACATGAGAAGGTGGCATGGACATATATACTCTACCAAATGTAAAATAGCTAGCTAGTGGGAAGCGGCCACACAGCACAGGGAGATCAGCTCGGTGCTTTGTGACCACCTAGAGGGCTGGGATAGGGAGGGTGGGAGGGAGGGAGATGCAAGAGGGAAGAGATACGGGAACATATGTATATGTATAACTGATTCACTTTGTTATAAAGCAGAAACTAACACACTATTGTAAAGCAATTATACTCCAATAAAGATGTTAAAAAAAAAAAGTCGCCCTACAGGTGAATAAAAAAGTAAACAGCCTCAAGAAAACGTAGGCAGCCAGTCAAGATGCCAGCACCTCGAGTTAAGTTTCCCTCATTTTAGCAACTGGAGAACCTCTGCTAAGGGTTGCCCACGTCTACAGAGGCTCTGCAGCCTTTTCTGTTCCCAAAATCCTCTAAAGGGGAAACTCACCGTCATGAGATATCTGAGGACAGCCTTCACTGTGAGAGACAAGGACAGAAACAAGAAAGATCCAAGAAGAAACAGTCAATGAAAGGAATGAAAAATTACCTCTTATAAAAGTAATATCCTCACAAAAATTCAAGAGGATATTGCATTTAGAAAAACAAATGGCAATATGGAAGTTAAAACATGATCTATGAAATACACCTTTATAAATAGGTGGGAGGTTTGGCTGATAAGAATCACTGAGATGAAATGTAAGACCGAAAGGATGAGGGCCTCAGAGTAAAGGCCAAGGAAGCGGAAGAGACATGGGGGCGGGGGTGGGTAGTGGGAGGGAGAGAAATCACACAGAGAAATTGTAGAGCTGAAAGAAACCCCTCCAACGTGAAGGCAAAGAAAGGTGTTTTTAAGAACATTAAGGTGCCTGAGAGCTTGTTTCTTATGTATATTTTCTTGGTCATGGACTTGAGCATCAGCTCCAGAAAAATGAGGGTGAATACTAAGGAAGAAGAAATAAACTTTCAGACCAAACCTAAAGATCTGGAAAAGGAATTTTCATGATGAGCTGTGTAGTGGGTCTAGAAAAAGGGGCGAGGTCCAAATTACAGCAAGATATAAGGGATCTCTGAAGAGAGTAAAGTGGATTCAGAGTAATGAAGAGAAGAAACTACAAGGTGGAAAACACCGTGGATTTGACTAAGGGCACATTGTTTTCAAAAATCTTTAATTAAAAAAAGCCACCAGAAACTTCAGGAAAAAACTGTACAAGAAAGCCAAGGTTTGAATATGAAACAAAAATGTGATGAAGCTTAAAGAAAGAAGGAAGGGAGGAAGACTAAGCTACAATAAAAAGATAATCCTCTGAGATGAAAAAGGACACATCCACCCCCTGACTTCCAAACACACTCAGGGAGAGAGAGGAGGAGGAAGGCTCAAGATGTAAATATTCTTTGCTTCACTGCAGTCTGTACCTGACTGTCTTAATGACACACAAACAGTGACTGGGAACCAAATATCTGAGGATGTGGACCTTCACAAACTCACCCTGGATTTTACCCTGCTTTTTAAATTAGGTTCTCTGGAACCCCAAGATTCTGTGGAGGTGCTTCAGATTTCTGCAAATGTTTGATTCCAATATTTTCTTTTCCTTGTGTTTCAAAATGCATCATCGGATGAATGGATAAAGAAGATGTGGCACCTATATACAATGGAATATTACTCAGCCATAAAAAGAAATGAAATTGAACTATTTGTAGCAAGGTGGATAGACCTAGAGTCTGTCATACAGAGTGAAGTAAGTCAGAAAGAGAAAGACAAATACCGTATGCTAACACATATATATGGAATTTAAGAAAAAAAATATCATGAAGAACCTAGGGGTAAGACAGGAATAAAGACACAGACCTACTAGACAATGGACTTGAGGATATGGGGAGGGGGAAGGGTAAGCTGTGACAAAGCGAGAGAGAGGCATGGACATATATACACTACCAAACGTAAGGTAGATAGCTAGTGGGAAGCAGCCGCATAGCACAGGGAGATCAGCTTGGTGCTTTGTGACCGCCTGGAGGGGTGGGATAGGGAGGGTGGGAGGAAGGAGACGCAAGAGGGAAGAGATATGGCGACATATGTATATGTATAACTGATTCACTTTGTTATAAAGCAGAAACTAACACACCATTGTAAAGCAATTATACTCCAATAAAGATGTAAAAAAAATGCTAATAAAAGTCCAAAAACACTCAAATAATTGTTTGCAAAATTTTAACTCTTCAGACACTACCAATGTATTAATTCATGTGGCCCGTTTAACTTCTTTTCTGGTGGACGTGAAACTAAAACTCCTCTTGCCATGAATACTGCATGTATTTGAAACTCTTGAAAATGAGTCACCCAGTAAGATTTCAGTTTTGCATGATTGCTCTTTAAAAAAAAATTCACATTTGAATCTACAATTCCAGCACAGAACCTGCATCTGCCTTGGCACCTCTTCCCCCCACCCCCACCCCGCAGCAGCAACAGCAGAAAGCACTGTGTGATGCTTCCGTAGCTTTGCTTATTTTAAGCTTGGGTGTCATCCTGGCTGATTTTTATATGTATAATAAAGGCTGTGGGCATCTGTTAATGATTCAATTCTGAAAGCAAATAAAATTCATACAGCTCTTTCTCCATGGATTTGGAGCAATTTAATTGAAAAGACTCTTGAGATCACAAGGCAAATGGGTAAAAACAAGATAAAAATCTGTTGCTAATGGCTGTGTGACTCAGTGATTTCTGAATACCGTTCAACCAAAATAGAATATTGAGATAAATGTACCACTGTCATCATTATCAAAATCTTAATACTCACTGTGGAAGTTTTAGGGTTCTTTCCCAGGGGCAAATTGATTTTATACGTAAATGATATAAAAGTAAACTCTGGTAATAATTATGTGCTAATACCACTTCATCTGTTTTGACCATTAGGGCTGGAGATAAGGTTTGTTTGAAAAAGGGTTCTGTTGCTAAAATCTGAGTCTGAAAACATGGAGGGGATGAAGTCCCTGTGAAACATGAGTGACCAAAACCACTGCAAGGACCTGCCAGGCGACAATATCAGTGATGTCCATTGGGTGCCAGCTGACAGTGACCTTGAGGCCACATGGTATCACAGCCTTGCAGCCAGCAGATTCTGGTCACCCTGGAGGCTGGGTGGGTTCACAGAACTCAGCTCACTCTTCCCTCTGTGCTGGTGTGCACCTGAAACTTTCTGTATTAAACTGTTAGAAAACAGTCAAACATACATATTTTTTCTTGACTCCTAGAGGACAGGATACACCCTCAGAACTTTTGATGACCCTGGCACGTGGCCCTTCACTCCCCTCAAAACCTCTTCCCTCCAACAGCCTTGGTCCTCGTCCAGGTAGTAATGGACAGATGAGCCTGCACTTGGTGTGAGGGGAGCTCTGGGCACTCCCACTGAGAAGTGCCCATGGAGAGGAGGGATATCTAACCCCAATATTGAAGGTGCAGGTCCTACGTCATCCGTCAAGTAGTCAGGAGCAGAGGACATCTGGACAGGCTCTAAGGATGGGCAGAAGGCTCACAGGTTCTGTGAGCCTACCAGGAAAGGTGGGCGTGTCCCCCAGAAGACAGCGTAGTCTGATCACACACCTGGAGGTAGACTGGACTGAGGGAAGCTTCATGAAGGTGAGGTTTGCCTGGAGCAGGGGTGAATGAGATGTTGTCCCAAGCAGCAAGGCTAATACAGGGGCTTGAGGGCTAACCACTGGTGGCTATGCCTACAGGACCCAAGGGCCCATCCTTAGGGGAGGATTACAAACTGTGCTTCCAGACGTCAATGGCAGCACAGGCAGGCAGAGCCCAAGGGACACAGGTGAACCCTGGTGGTCTGGGTTAAGACTGTTTCCTGCTCCCCATCCACAGGGTCTGACACAGTGCCTGATCCCAGCCCTGCAAAGGGCTCCTGGCCCTGGAAGCAGAGTTCTCTGATCCCAGCTTGGTGCAGCCCCTGCTCATCTTGCCCCGCAACACTGACCCCCATCTCTGAGCAAAAAACCTCAGGTACACTGCACTGCTGTCGAGAGCACACTTGGGCTCATGAGGTGAGGACTGTAATGAATAGGGTCTCAGGCGCCATCAGACCCATTCCCTCTGAGCTCACATGGTCCTCAAAAGAGAGAGAGGGAAGAGCAGAAAAGGCGAAAATGATCTTAATTGCTCTACCACAAAAAAGAAATAATGATTATGTGATGAGGATAGAGGTGTCAGCTAATGCTACAATGGTAATCATATTGCAATATATATGTATTTCAAATCAACACAATGTACACGGTAAACATAAAATGTTATATATATATATATCAATTGTATCTCAATAAAAATAGTAAAATAAAATTTAAAATATTGTAAGAAAAAAAGTAAATGAATAAGAAAGAGGAAACCCATCTATCTCAAAAGACTGTCAATCTAAGGTGCCATTTATCTTAAATCTTTTAAGGAATAAAAGCTGCCATGGATCAAAGATAAGATCAATAAAACTAAAAGCTGGTTCTTGGTGAAGATAAACAAAATTGATAAACCATTAGCCAGACTCATCAAGAAGAAAAGGGAGAAGACTCAAATCAATAGAATTAGAAATGAAAAAGGAGAAGTAACAACTGACACTGCAGAGATAAAAAGGACCATGAGAGACTACTACAAGCAACTATATGCCAATAAAATGGACAACCTGGAAGAAATGGACAAATTCTTAGAAAAGCACAACCTTCCAAGACTGAACCAGGAAGAAATAGAAAATATAAACAGACTAATCAAAAGCACTGAAGTTGAGACTGTGATTAAAAGTCTTCCAACAGGGCTTCCCTGGTAGCGCAGTGGTTGAGAGTCCGCCTGCCAATGCAGGGGACGTGGGTTCGTGCCCCGGTCAGGGAGGATCCCACATGTCACGGGGCGGCTGGACCCGTGAGCCGTGGCCGCTGGGCCTGCGCGTCCGGAGCCTGTGCTCTGCAACGGGAGAGGCCGCATCGGTGAGAGGCCCGCGTACAGCCAAAAAAAAAAAAAAAAAAATCTTCCAACAAACAAAAGCCCAGGACCAGATGGCTTCATAGGCGAATTCTATCAAACATTTACAGAAGGGCTAACACCTATCCTTCTCAAACTCTTCCAAAATATAGCAGAGGGAAGAACACTCCCAAACTCATTCTACAAGGCCACCATCACCCCGATACCAAAACCAGACAAAAATTTACCATTGCAACAAAAAGAATAAAATACCTAGGAATAAACCTACCTAAGGAGACAAAAGCATGGACTTATATATACTACCACATGTAAAATAGATAGTTAGTGGGAAGCAGCCGCATAGCACAGGGAGATCAGCTCGGTGCTTTGTGACCACCTAGAGGGGTGGGATAAGGAGTGTGGGAGGGAGATGCAAGAGGGAGGGGATATGGGGATATATGTATATGTATAGCTGGTTCACTTTGTTATAAAGCAGAAACTAACACACCATTGTAAAGCAATTATACTCCAATAAAGGTGTTAAAAAAATAAAAATAAAAACAATACATTGGTAACAGCAAAAAAAAAAAAGCTGCCAATTACATGTTAAGATACCACTGATGCCCAGGTTTCAGAGGAAAAAAAGTCTGTAGAGAATAGATTAATTTTATTTCAAAAGAGAGTAGTAAGTCCTTTCTCTGGTTATTTTGATTTTGTTATGTATTTTATTCTAAAGTGTTAAGGACATGTTAAAATGATAGCAAGGTGGCTTGTCACAGACCATGACCAAAAAGTCTTGAGCAGAACTGAAATTTCATGGTCGTTTCTACCTTTCAGAGATCCCAGGAGGCAGACATCCAGGTATCAGCAGGAGGCTTCCAGAAGAATCTATTCAAGATCCTTTCTTTACCCACCAATTTATATGTTAAATGGCATATAACATGGATTATAACAATTGGATGTAACATTGGATGAATTATAACAATGTTATAAATAATATGGGATAATGTTATCAAAGCCTGTGTCAAGTTTCTGGGCTCCCAATATTGTTCCTTGATCAATAGGACTGTTCCTGATCCAGTACAACATCATCTTAATCACTACAACTTAGTGGAAATGTTGGTATTTGGCAGGGCAAGTCTCCAACAACTTTGTTCTTTTGTTTAAAAATTATCTTACCTACCCTTGGCCCTTTACTCATCATTAAGTTCTAGGATCTACTTGTCCAGTCCCATGAAGACCCAGCTGAGACTTTAGTTGGAATCACATTAAATTTACAGACTAGTTTGGGAAATTCTGACATCTTTATGATACTGAGTTTTCCCAGAAATAAATATATAACTCACCATTTATTTTGGTCTTAGATTTATTGATACTTTTTAACACCTGCAAATACTGGAAAAAAGTCATATAGTTGATGAATGATGGTAATTTAGTTTATTCCTTTCTAATCCTTAATATTTCATTCTTTTACTTTTCTTGTTATTTAAGATTCTTATCATTCTTAAGATATTTTTTAAGTGATGACAATAGGTATCTTTATTTTGTTCCACATACAGAAACTTGTAATGTTTCAGCATTAAATGAACTTTTGGTAAACACCTTACATCAGGTTACACAAGTTTTCTTCTATTTCACAAATGGGTATTAAATACCATCAACTGATTTTTCCCCAGCTACCAAAATGATCGTGTGATTTTTCTCCTTCATTCTGTTAATATTGATAGAATGAATTATATAAATGAATTTTTCTAAAGTTAAACAAAACTTATTTTTCATTAGAAAACTAAATTTGTTATGATTTTTTAAAAATTATTGCTAGATTTAGTGAGTTAATACTCTAGTTAAGATGCATACATACATGCTCATAAGTGATACTGTATGCTAGATGGAACTTGCCTGCAAAACCCACTTTTTCGAATTTCTTTTTAAAAACATATCAATCAAGAGAATGAAAAGGCAAGCTTCAGACTGGTAGAAAATATTTGAAAAAAGATATACATGATAAAGACTGCTATCCAAAATATACAAATGACACTTAACAGTAAGAAAACAACCCAATCAAAAAAACCTTGAACAGACACCTCAACAAAGAAGTTATCAGGGAATTGCAAATTTAAACAACCAGATACCACCACACACTTAGTAAATGGTCAAAATGCAGAACAATGAGAACACCACATCTGGCAAGGATGTAGAGCAACAGGAGCTTTCATTCATTACTGATGGGTACGCAAAATGGAACAGCCACTTTGAAAGACACTTTGGCAGCTTCTTACAAAACTAAACATCCTCTTACCATACAATCCACCAATCACACTCCTTGGTGTTTACTAAAAGGAGTTGAAAACTTATGTCCAGACAGAAATCTGCACATGGATGCTTAAAGCAGCTTTATTCATAACTGCCAAAACTGAAGCAATCAAGATGTTCTTGAGTAGGTGAATGAATAAATAAATAAACTGTGGTATATCCAGACAATGAAATGTTATTTAGTCTTAAAATGAAATGAGCTATTAAGCCATGAAAGACCTGGAGGAAGCTTAAATGCATATTACTAAGTGAAAGAAGCCAGTCCGAGGGCTACATACTGTATGATTCCAACTATATGACATTCTGGACCAGGCAAAACTATGGAGACAGTAAAGCTCAGTGGTTTCCAGGAGTTAGGGGGAGAGAGGGATAAATGGGAGGAGCACAGAGGATTTTTAGGGCAGTGAAGCTAGTATGTACTATAATGGTGGATACATGTCATTATACATTTGTCCACATCCATAGAATGTACAACATAAAAAGCAAACCCTTAGTGTAAACTATGGACTTTGGGTGATCGTTATTTGTCAATGTTGGCTCATCGATTGTAACAAACATACCACTCTGGTGAGGGTGTTCATAATCGGGGAGGCAGTGCATTGTGGGGGCAGGGCTATGTGGGAAATCTCTGAACCTTCTCAACTATGCTGGGGATCTAAAACTGCTCTAAAAAATAAAGCATATTTTAAAGATAGATAGATGATAGATAGGTAGATAGGTAGAGAGATCCAATTATCTTGTCTATTTTTCTGTTTTGTCTAGAACCAGCTTATATTTTTCTAGAAAAAATAATTTCTGGCTAAGTTTCCATATTCAGTGGCATAAAGTTGTCCATAACATTCTCTCTTCTTTACTTTCTTGATAATTATTCCCTAAGTTGTGTTCATTTTATTAGTTCTTTTTAAAAGCAACTTATTCCTTCTTGATTTCTATCTTATTTTTCTCATTTAATAAATTTCTACTCTTTTCTTTATTCTTCCTTCTCTTTACTTAATATTATTTTTTTCCTAACTTCTTGGGATTGGTAATTAATTCACAAATTTTAGTTTTAAAATCTTGCCTAATGTAAGCATTTAAGGCTATGGATTTCTCCCTACATATATACACACATGCACACACACATTCACACACACTAAAGTTTTTTTTTTTTAATTCACATTTGGGTACTTAGTTCTCCAGATATGTATTTTTAGTAGAACAAGGACACATCTGTTTTTCTATATGTGTCTATCTGTATCTATTTCTCTACATTAGATGAGGCTTGTTAATTATGAAGTTCTATATCCTGACACATTTTTTCCTTCTTGAACTATCAATTACTAAAAAAAACAGTACATTAAAATCTTCTACCACAATTATGGATTTATCTGCCAATTTTTCTTCATTTGTTTCAAAGCTATTTTATTAGGTGCATACATGTGAAATTTGTTAAATATTCTCAGAAATTGTTTCTTTTTTATCATTATGACTTGATCTTTAACCTTAATTGCACCTTTTTTCTTATAGCGTGTGTGCGTGCACATGAGAGTGCGTGTGTGTGTACATTTTCCTGTTATAAACATAGCCATTCTAATTTTATCTTATTCTTGTTGGCCCAGTATATCTTTTTCCTTTTTTTTTGGTCTCTTGTGTACTTATGCTTTAGTTCAAATATATATCCAAATGGTGTGTGTGTGTGTGTATATATACACACACACACATATATATGTGTGTGTATATATATATACACACACAAATGGTGTACAGTTGGATTTTTTAAAAATATATAGTTGGGGGATCTCTGTCTTTTTAACTAGCTGCCTAATCCTTTATCTTGTCTGTTACAATGTTTGGTTTTATTCCTACTATTTAATTTTGTGCTTTTTATTTCACCGTCCTTTGATTGCATTTCCCTCATTTCTATAGGCTTCTCACATTTTCTTTATTCTTTCCCTACTCACTTCTTACCTGTCTGGAAGTTTAAAAAATTATTCTTATGCTTCTGATGGTTATTCTTACATTTTTTTAATCCCTTTAAAACAAACATTTATTGTTCTTTTCTAATTACAGAAATAAAACATATTCACAAAAAGGGAAATACAGAAAACACTTGGTAGGAACGCAATAATTATGAGGTGACTGAAGGAACAAAAATTAAAACCACCCACAATTCTGTAACTCAGAGGTAACCTCTTCAACATTTTTTTCTGACCTTTTTCTATGCATGTGGATACATCGGTTGTATATAATGCACATGCATACATACAGATATTTTACACAAAATTTTAGATCTTACATACAATACTCTTTAGAATTTGCTTTTTTTCCCCACTTTAGCAATGCATCATAGACAGTTTCAATTTTTACATTTTTAACGTGTATACTTTACTCAGAGTTGACAGCTCTATGTTCTGCCAGAGCAACTTAAGTCCAACTAAGTGCTTTACCTACAAGTACCATCCAAATACCACCTTTCATGTTACTATTTTCCATCATTTTAATCTCTCTTTGTTTTTCACCCTCAAGTTCATCATTATTATTATATATGTTCAAAACTATTTATATTTACCTGAATTTTTAACAATTGCGTTCCTTCTCATACCCTGTTCCTAAATGTATATTCTGGTAGTTTCTTTAATACGTGTATTTCTGGTATTTCATCATGGCAGTTTACCTCTTCATGGTAACTTCTTTAGTCTTTGTTTTCCTGAAAATGTCCTGATTTTGCCGCTCATGTAAAGAAGGGTTTAGCCAGGACAGAATTCTACATTGATGATTATTTTCTCTCAAAATTTAAAGTTACTCTTATTTTTTTCTGTCTTCTACTGTTGCCTCTAAAAGGCCTGCAGTCAGTCTAATCATCAGCCCTTTGTAGCAAACTATCTTTTTTTCTTTCATTTTTTCCAGTATCTTCTTAGCTTTGGGCGTTCTGCCGCTTTTAGCAAAGTTGTCTAGGTGCCCGTTTCTTATTATCTATCTTTTCTCAGACTTCTTGTAACTCCTGAAACTGAGGATTTATGTTTTTCATCATTATTATTAAATTCTCAGCCATTCTTTTGGAACATGGCTTCTGGAGGAAAAAGTCGTATTTCACCGGAAAACTGCATCCTCTAAAAGCATACAGCTCTGAGCAAGGCATGGGACTACGTCTGCGCTCTTTGGAAGCTCTTTGGAAGCTGCAAGCAGAGGATAGATGCATAAATTATGTGTTGTCTGGGAGTGATTTCACTGGTGGTGATTTGACTTCCTGCGCCCTGTAAATAAACACATTTTATGTCCACTTACAATTCATCTCAACATTCCTTTACTTCATATACATTTGTCCTGGTTTGACTTTTCCTTTAATTGGATCTAACATCTGCCTTGTTCCCTCATGTCTTGTGAGTAAAATAAATTCTTTAGCATGTGTTCGTTTTTTATATCTGTATATGGGTCACAATTTTACCTTTCCTCTGAAAAATCATCTCCTAACACTTCTCCCACGTTCTTTCTATTATTTCCTTCTACAATACCAACCACCACGTGTGGGAGCACCTACGCAAGAGAGGAACTCATATGCCCTGTCTCACAAGGTTACATGTGGGGTCAATCCAGGATGGGGTTCATGCATCCACATCTGTTTTCTGCATGACCTCAGACACACTGTGCTATTATTTTGATGACTCTTCCTATTTTTGACTTATTTGCAAAATAATAACAGTACCCTTCTCAAAAAGGTTGTAAATATATGTAAAACATTTGGACCAGGACCTGGTACATCGAAGCACCATTCACCAATGCATCCATTCACCATTCTTTCATATTTTCCACCTATTTAGCTGGCTATGGTTCATCTAGGAAATTACCTCTACTCCTTTGACCGTGTCTCACCTGACACCCAATGCTTCTACTGAGTTTTTAATTTTTTATTTCATTGAAATGCTGTGTTAGTTTTACAATGTTGTGTTAGTTTTACAATGTTGTTAGATTTACAATGTTGTGTTAGCTTCAGGTGTACAGCACACTGATTCAGTTATACATATATATATATATATATATATATATATATATATATATATATATTCTTTTTCAGATTCTTTTCCCTTTTAGGTTATCACAAAATATTGAGTATAGTTCCCTGTGCTATACAGTGGGTCCTTGTTTATCTATTTTATCTACTGTAGTGTGCATATGTTAATCCCAAACTCCTAATTTATCCCTCCCTCACCCTTCCCCTTTGGTAACCATAAGTTTGTTTTTTATGTCTGTGGATTTATTTCTGTTTTGTAGATAAGGTGAGTTTTTAATTTTGATGCCTATATTTCTCATCTCTATTAATTTTATGTCTTTTTTTCAAAGCTGTTTTTTAAAGAGTGCTTTGCGTTTTTCTTACATTTTCAATTCTTAATTGTGTTTAATTATTTAAACATTATTTATTAGTTCCTATTATCTAAAGTTTAGATCGAGATCTGCAGTTTGTTATGTCTGATAATATTTGCTCCAAGGGAGGTGCTATTTATTTATGTATCTTTTGTAAGTTTAATTTTCAACTCATCTATTTGCATATGTTTGTTTGCCTTTAACAAACAGTCTTTGTAACGTTTGCTATAAAATCTAATGAAGGGTGATATAGAGCAAGAGCTCAGGGGACACAGATGCAGCCACGGTGTTGGTGGAAGCGAAATGACAAGGGGGAGGGGGGTAGAAGAGCAGAGCCCTATGGCTGTCGCCTCACAGCTTTCCAGCCCCCACTCCTGGACACCAACCACTGTAGTTTGTGCTGTTTGTCAGGTGGCAGAAAACTCAGGGTTCAAACACTGATGCACCACCATGGAGCTTGGACAGGGCACACCTCAGCTTCCAGACACCAAAAATGGAATGAATCTTCAGCCTCCGAGCCCCCTGATTGTGACATGGAGCTTCCCCCACACAGCCAGAAACAGGCAAGCTTCATCTTCCTGCACTGAGAAGGAGATACTCCTCCAGCCCCCTTCTCAGATAGGGCAGTGTTTCCACAGCAGTCGGTTCCAGCCCACCTGGTCTGGGCAAGAGGGTAGGGCCCAGGTGTCACCCTTGCCTCCCTAGGCGAGTTGTTTGGTGACCCAGGACCCAGGATAACTGCCTGAGCTCCCAGGGCTCCATGTGGGGAAAGCACTGGCCTCCATCCTCCCGGGCTGCTCAGAGCCCCTGCAGTCCCTCCAACACAGAGGTCAGGCAGCCTACTTCATGGATGTGAATGAGTCCATGAAGTAAAAGTGAGTTTTCCATTTCTGAGCTGTGTAACCTGTGATGCCCTTTCTCTCCAGAGCCATGAAACAAAGAGGACAAAAGAAAGCTAGCCACCCCTGCTGGGGAGGGGAGAATTTCTGCCACTGGTGCCCTTGGTTACTTTTCACACAAGGACTGTGAATCAGGTGTGGAAATTCAAACGTGAGAGAAGGTGAGTAGAAAACACAGAGGGAAAGGTGCTGACTTTGCACTCTGCCCACCTGTGTTTCAGTGACCTCTGACCTGGCATGTATGCCACCATGGGAACTTCCCACATAAGTGGGGCCACCAAATCCATGCCTGAAGTTCCCCAGTAACTGGCTGAAAAGTGACCAGACTAATCTTCTGAAGGGGAGCTTTTCCCTTTACATTGAAGATAGTAAAGAAATTGATCAACATTCATCTGAATAAATATGAAATCTAAGTAAACTAAGCATATGCACTTGCTATGACAGTATAAATAAAATCTAAAAATGACAAAACAGAAATATTGTTTTTATCTTCAAGAAGTTAATCTAAATATTTCCTGCCTAAAATTATATTAAGTATTTCCACCAAAACACTGAAGCAAGAAGTGCTTCAAGTGAACCAAGCTGGTATAACGTGTTTGGAAAGAAATTTCACAAAATGTAATTAGAGGATTTAAGAAGCTTAAAAATTCCATGTTTCTTGGAATTAAGAAATTCTTGGAAAATAAGATTAAAATAATTATAGTCACAAATATGTTTATTACCAATTTCAATAAAACAAAAATTAGAGCTCAGACTTTCAGTTAGGGAGAGAATAGACACGTTTACCTATTTGCATGGACTGAACTGCACCTCCCCCAATTCATATGTTGAAGTCCTAACCCCCAATGTGAATATATTTGGAAACAGAACCTTTAAGGAGGTAATTAAGGTTACATGCAGCCATAAGGATGGGGCCGTAATCCAATAGGACTGGTAGCCTTATAAGAATAGGAAGAAATTAATATTCATATTCTCTCTCTCTCTTTTCCATAGAGGACACAGTGTGAAGGCAGGCATCTACGGGCCAGGATGGGATCGTTCACCAGGAACCGAATTGGCTGGCAGAAATAAACGTCTCCATTTTTATGTATCCATTACAGTCACTTTAAGAGTTTCTTGGGAATAACACAGTATATAAATAAATAAGAAATAAAATGTAATGGCCTGGGGATTCTTCCCCAAATAAATATTTACTTTAGTGGAAAAAAATGCCCAGAGTATGGTATTTTGTTATTAGTGTTTTGCAGCACTATTACTTCCATTAACTATGCCTAAAACTCTTAACATAAAATATAAATAAACATAGGACCACTGTGAAAATGAAGAGAAGGCAGAAGGACTGACACAGTCCCTGGGTTTTCCATTTGTCTCTTATATTCCAAACTGAGTACTGGAGAAGCATCAACAGGTGCAGAGAAAAACAACAACAAAAAAAATGTCCTGAGAAAAGCAAAATGACCAGGAAAGGGCAGCCAGGGAGACAGAAAACTTTTAAGTAATAGTCCTACCTCAGCTAAACATCAAAGGAACCATCAGCAGAGAGGTGAGGCCTAGTAGGCTACCAACCAAATTACATATTCCAAGAAAATATTATCAAAACAAGCAAGATCAACTATATTATTACCAGATAAAGTAGACTTTAGAGGAAAGAAAATTACAAAGGGCAGATATAAATTTACATACTGATAAAGACTCCACATACCAAGAAGACACAACAATCATACATTCTTTCCCAAACGAGCTGAAAAGCTGAAAAGTATGTGAATAAAATCAGAAGGAAGTAAAAAGAAAAAGAAAGAAAGAAATATACAAATCTACATTCTTCAACACTCCTCTCTCAACACTTGATGAGAGGACAACTAGACGGAAAATCAGGAAAGTCACAGAACTTCACACACCATCAACCAATATGGCCTAACTGACATAAAACCCTTTCCCCAACACAGCAAAAACACATTGTTTTCAAGTCCCCATGGAGCATATACTAAGACAGACCACAAACTGTGCCATAAAAACCTCAACAATATTAAAAGAATTTAAACCATGTGGAGTGTGATTTTCCACAATGGAATCAAATTAAAAACAAGTAAAAAGGAGACAACATGAGAATTTCCAAACACTTGGAATCTAAACACTAAATTTCTAAATAATCTATGAGTCAAAGAGAAAGTCTATGGTTGGAAACTCAAAAGATAAAGTGAACTGAAAAAACTAAAAATACAGCTTATCAAAATTTGTGAGGTACAGGTAGAGTGCTGAGAAAGAGATGTATAGTAGTAAATGCTTACATTAGAAAAAAGTCTCAAGTCTGTAACTCTATGCTGACTCCTCATGTAACAAAAAAAATGAAGAGAAAAATAAACTCATAACAGGTAGAGAGAGGGAAATAATAAATATAGGAAGAAAAATCAATGAAAGTGAGAAAAGAAAAACAATAGGGAAAATCAATGAAACAAAAATCTACTTCTTTGAAAAGATCAATTAAATTGACAAGCCGGGGCTTACCTGGTGGCACAGTGGTTGAGAGTCCGCCTGCCAATGCAGGGGACATGGGTTCGTGCCCCGGTCCGGGAAAATCCCACATGCCGCGGAGCGGCTGGGTCCGTGAGCCATGGCTGCTGAGCCTGTGCGTCCAGAGCCTGTGCTCCGCAACGAGAGAGGCCACAACAGTGAGAGGCCCACATACCACAAAAAAAAGAGGGAAAAAAAAAAATTGACAAGCCAATATCAGGAATGAATTTGAATATATCACTACAAGCCCTGCACACATCAAAAGAATGACAAAAGGATGTCACAAACAACTCTTCACATATAAATTTGACAGTTTAGATGAAATACACCAATTCCTTGGTTCCTTGGAAAGCACAACCTACTAAAACTTAAACAAGAGGATATAAATAAGCTGAATAGTCACAGAATTATTAAACAAATTGAATTACTAATTTTAAAATTCCTGAAAAGAACCCTCTAGGTCCTGATGGTTTCACTAGAAAATTCTACCAACAATTAAGAAGAATTAATACCAATTCTATAACTCTCTCCCAGAAAATAGAGGATGAGAGAATATCTATCAACTCATTTTAAGAAGCTAATATTATTCTGAAACCAAAACCACAAGGATAGTACTGAAAAAAACAGAATAAGAAAAAAAATAGAAACGTATAGAGTACATTCCCTCATAGACACAAAAATCCTTAATAAAAAATTAGCAAATACAATTTGGCAGCATATATAAAGAATTATACACATAACCAAGTGGGGTTTATTCCATGAGTACAACATTGGTTGGAGTATTTCAAAACTGATCAATGAATCAACCATATTAAGAGGCTGAAGAATAAAAAGCAGATGCTTATACCAATTGGTGCAGAAAAAGACACGATAATATTCAACACTCATGCAGAATAAAAACTTTCAGAACACTGGAATAGAGGGGAACTTCCTCAGCCTGATAAAGAACATCTACCAAAGAAACCACAGCTAGTATCATACATAATGGTAAAAAGACTGAATGGCTTCCCTCTAAGATCAGGAACAAGGCAGATCTTATTCCTGATCTTTCAACACCCTTATTCAACATAATACTGGAGTCCTCACCAGGAAAGCAGAAGAAATAAAGGCATAGAGATCAGAAGGAAAAAAAACTGTCTTATTTGCAGTTGACGTGATGATAGAAATCATTTGCATGACTATGTAGAAAACCCCAAGAAATCTCTAACAACAACAACAACAAAACCCCACAACAACTCCTAAAACTAATACATGAGTGGAGCAAGGTCAGAGGATACAAGGTTAACATTTAAAAAAAATTGTGAAGGAGGGTTCAAGATGGTGGCATAGGATGATCCTGAACTCACCTCCTTCCACAGACACAGCAGATCCACAACTACATATGGGATAATCCCCTCATAAAGGACCCGAAAGCTGGAGGAACAGAATCTCTACAACAAAGAGTAAAAGGACAACACTGAGATGGTGAGGAGAGGCAGAGAGATGTGTCACCAAGGAGGAAACCACACCCTGGCTGCGGTGATCCACAATCGGGAGGGATCACAAAGGCCCAGACCTCTTCTCTGAGGAGTGAGGGATTCAAGCTCCACACCGGGCACCCTGACCCCTAGATCCTGCACAGGAGAGACAAGCCCCCAAAACACCTGATTTTAAAAGCCAAAAGAGAGTGCTCACTTTGGCAGCACATATACTAAAATTGGAGCAATACAGAGAAGATTAGCAGGGCCCCTGCATGAGGATGATGCACAAACTTGTGAAGCATTCCATAGTTTTTGCACTTATTTACAAAACAGAAATATACTCACAGACATAGAAAACAGTTTTATGGCTACCAAAAGGGGAGGGAGGGGATAAATTAGAAGTTTGGGATTAACATATACACACTATTATATATAAAACAGATAAACAAGAACCTACTGTATAGCACAGGGAACTATACTGAATATCTTGTAATAACCTATAATGGAAAAGAATCTGAAAAATAAAATATATATATATTTTATATAACTGCATCACTTTGCTATACACCTGAAATTAACACAACATTGTAAATCAACTATACTTCAGTAATAAGAAAAACCAAAAGGGAATACATCCAGGGCAACCACAGAACTGAGAGAAGAGAAAATTCATTCTTAAAGGGCCCACATGCAGACTCACTCAACCCAAAAGCCAGCATAAAAATACCAGATTGAAAAGCATATAGACTGTAGGTCAAGGGGACCCACTTACTAACCTTGAAGCATCACCAGAGAGGCAAGAACCATTTCAGATGCTTCCTGGGGAATGCAAGACAGTGCCAAGAACCATTTTTTGCCATTTCAGACTACCTTGCTAATACTGGTGCTGGTGGGCACCACTTTGAAATTCTTGCTCTAACTTGTTAGCACCAGTGTGCCCCACTGAGAGCCCCACCCACTCCTGCCACATCAGCCCCACCTACCAGGCAGTGCAGCCATCACAGGTAGACCTCCAAGCCAGTCTGGGGGGCTGCCTCACTCATCAGCACACCACAGCAGCTGTAGCTATGCCCCTCAGCCATCCTGGAGGGAAGCCCAGCCCACCAGCATGCCACAGAAGCAGCTATGGCCCCACCATAGAGGAGGGTGCATGCAGCCCCAATAGGGGACAACCCTTGAATGCCTGGCTCTAGTGTCCAGGCAGAATTGCACCTCTGAGCCCCACAAGACATTTCCTAAATAAGGCCACTCCTTCAAGACTGGGAAGGATAGCTGATTCACCTAATACATAGAATCAAAGAATTAAGAAAAATGAGGAGACAGAGGAATATGCTCCAATTGGAAGAACAAGTCAAAACCTCAGAAAAATAACTAAATGAAATGGAGATAAGCAATCTACCTGACAAAGAGTTAAAAGTAATGGTTATATAGATGCTCACCAAGCTCAGGAGAAGAATGGATGGACACAGTGAGAACTTCAACAAAGACAGAAAATATAAGAAAGTACCAAACAGAAGTTACAACTAAACTGAAAAATACACTAGAAGAGCTGAACATCAGACTGGATGAGATAGAAGAACAAATCAACAAGCTGGAAGACAAAATGGAACTCATCCAGACAGGGCAGTAAAATGAAAAAGAACTTAAAAAGCAAAGATACCTAAAGGGACCTTTGGGACAACATTACATTTGCATTATAGGGGTTCCAGAAGAAGAGGAGAAAGAAAAAGGGTCAGAAAAATTATTTGAAGAAACAGTGGCTGAAAACTTCCCTAGTCTGGGGAAGGAAACAGACTTCCAGGTCCAGGAAGTGCAGCAAGTTCCAAATAAGAGGAACCTATAGAGTCACACACCAAGACATATTATAATTAAAATAATAAAAGTTAAGGATAAAGAGAGAATCCTAAAAGCAGAAAGAGAAAAACAACTTGTTATGTACAAGGTAAACCCCTAAGGCTATCAGTAGATTTCTCAGCAGAAACTGTACAGCCCAGAGGCAGTGGCATGACATATTCAAAGTGCTGAAAGGAAAAAAAACCAAAAAATTTCCAGCCAATAATTCTCTACCCAGCAAGGTTATCATTCAGAATTGAAGAAGAGATCAAGATATTCCAAGATAAGTAAAAGCTAAAGGAGTTCATCACCACTAAACTGACCCAATAAGAAATGTTAAAGGGACTTCTTTAAGCTGAAAAGAAATGGCACTAACTAATAATAAGAAAACATACAAAAGTAAAAATCTCACTGGAAAGGTGAATAATAAATATAGTAACTTAATCACATAAAACAAGCATGAAGGTTAAAAGATAAAAGCAATAAAATTAACTAAAATTATAATACTTAATTACTTAAGGGATGCATAAAATAAAGAGATAAAATGTGTCATCAAAAGTATAAAACATGGGTGGTATTAAAAAGATAAAGTTTTGGAATGTGTTCAAACCTAAGTTGCTACTAACTTAAAACAGGCTACTACTTACACAGGATGTGATATGTGAACCTCACAGTAGCCAAAAGGAAAAAAATTATAGTAAATACACAAAAGAAAATAAGAAAGGAACCTAAACATAACACTAAAGAAAACCACAAAACACAAGGGAAGAGAAAAAGAGAAGAGGAATAAAACAGAGAGGAACTACAAAAATAGCTAGAAAACAATTAATAAAATGGCAATACATACCTATCAATACTTACTTTAAATGTAAATGGACTAAATTTGCCAATCAGAATACACAGAGTAGACGCATGGACAAAAAACCCAAGACTCGTAAGTAGGTTGCCTACAAGAGACTCACTTCAGAAGAAAGGACAGGCACAGACTAAAAGTGAAGAGATGGAAAAAGATATTCCATGCAAAGGGAAATGAAAAGAAAGCTGAAGTAGCCATACTCGTATGAGACAAAACAGAATTTAAATCTAACAGTGAAATAAAAAACAAAGACAGGTATTATATAATAATGGGGTCATTAGAAATTAATCACAAGAAAAAAATGGGGGAAAAACCCCACAACGTGTGGATATTAAATAACATGCTACTGAAAACCAATGGGTCATCAATGAAATCAAAGGAGAAATCAAAAATTACCTAGAGAGAAATGAAACAGAAATATGACATACCAAAATCTATGGGATACAGTAAAGTGGCTTTAAGAGAAAAGTTCTTATCAATACAGGCCTACCTCATAAAACATGAAAATTCCCCCCCCCAAAAAATGTAACTTTACACCTAAAAGAACTAGAAAAAGAAGAATAAACAAAGCCCAAAATTAGTAGAAGAAAGGAAATAATAAAACTTAAGGCAGAAATAAATGAAATAGAGACAAAAAACTATAGAAAAGAGCAACAAATCTAAGAGATGGCTCATTGAAAAGACAAAATTAACAAACCTTTAGCTAGACTAACCAGAAAAAAAAGAGAGGACTCAAATAAATAAAATCAGAAATGAAAGAGGAAAAGTTACACTAATACCACAGAAATACAAAGGATCATAAGAGATTATTACAAACAATTATGCACCAATAAATTGGATAACCTAGAAGAAATGGATAAATTCCTAGGAACATACAAACTTCTAAGACTGAATCATGAAGAAATAGAACATCTGAATAGACCAATCAATAGTAAAGAGACTAAAACAGTAATCAAAAATCTAACAAAATCCCAGGACCAGATGGCTTCACTGGTGAATTGCATATAATATTTAAAGAAAATTTAATACCCATCTTTCTCAAACTCTTCCAAAAACTGAAGAGAAGGGAAACTTTCCAAATATATTTTACAAAGTCAGCATTACCCTGATACCAAAACCAGATAAGGGCATGACAGAGAAAAAAATTTTAAAAAAGAAAAAGAAAGAAAAATACAGGTCAATATACTTGATGAAGATAGATGTAAATATCCTCAACAAAATATTAGCAAATTTAATCCAACAATACATTAAAAAGATCATATATCATGATCAAGCAGGATTTATTCCAGGGATGCAAGGATGGTTCAAATCCATGTATCAATCAATGTGATACATCATATTAACAAAATGAAGAATAAAAATCATATGATCACCTCAATAGATGCAGAAAAAAGCATCTGATATAATTCAACATCCATTTATGATAAAAATTCTCAAAAAAGTGCCTATAGAGAGAGTGTACCTCAACCTAATAAAGGCCACATATGACAAACCCACAAGTAACATCATACTCAATGGTGAAAAGCTGAAAGCTTTTCCCCTAAGATCAGTAATAAGACAAGGATGCCCACTCTTGCCACTTTTATTCAACATAGTATCAGATGTCCTAGCCTAGAGCAATTAGGCAAGAAAAAGAAATAAAAGGCATCCAAATCAGAATGGATGGCATCCAAATCAGAATGTCACTGTTTGAAGATGACATGATACTATATAGAGAGAATTCTAAAGTTCCCACCAAAATACTGTTAGAACTAATAAATGAATTTAGTAAAGTCACAGGATACAAAATCAATATACAGAAATCCATGATATTTCTATACACTAATAACAAACTACCAGAAAGAGAAATTAAGAACAACCCCATTTACAACTGCATCAAAAATAATAATATACCTAGGAATAAATTTAACTAAGCAGATGAAAACCTGTACACTGAAAACTATAAGACACTGATGAAAGAAACTGAAGAAGACACAAATAAATGGAAAGTTATTCCATGTTCATGGATTGGAGAAATTAATATTGTTTAAATGTCCATATTACCTAAAGCAATGTACAGATTCAATGCAATCTTTATCAAAATTCTAATATATTTCACAGAACTAGAAAAAAGAATTCTAAAATTTGTATGGAACCACAAAAGATCATGAATAACCAAAACAATCTTGAGAAAGAAGAAGAAAGCTGGAGATATCATGAGCCCTGATTTCAAACTATACTACAAAGCTATAGTAATCAAAACAGTATGTACTGGTACATAAACAGACACACAAGTCAATGGAACTTGAATTGAGAGCCCCAAAATAAACTCACACATATATGGACCATTGATTTACAACAGAGGAGCAAAGAACATATAATGGAGAAATGATAGTCTCTTCAATAAATGGTGGAAAACCTGAGCAGCCACATGCAAAACAATAAAACTAGACCACTATCTTACATCATAACAAAAATTAACTCAAATGGATTAAGGACTTCAATGTAGGACCTGAAACCATAAAATTCCTAAAAACAAACAAAAAACATAGGTGGTAACCTCATTAACATTGGTCTTAGTGATGTTTCTGTGGATCTGACTCCAAAGACCAGAGGAACAAAAGTGAAAATAAACAAATGGGACTACATCAAACTAATAAGCTTCTGAAGAGCAAAGAAAAGCATCATCAAAATAAAAAAGGCAACCTCCTGAATGGGAAAAGATATTTGCAAATCATATATCTGATAAGGGGTTAATATCAAAAAATATATGAAGAACTCACACAAATCAACAACAACAAAACAGCCCAATTAAAAATAGGCAGTGGATCTGAATGGACATTTTTCCAAGGAAAACATAGGGATGGCCAACAGGCACATGGAAAAAATGTTCAACATCACTAATTATTAGGGAAATGCAAATCAAAACCACAGTGACATATCATCTCACACCTGCCAGAATGGCCATCATTGAAAAGACAAGAAATAACTAACGTTGGAGAGGATGTGGATGAAAGGCAATCTTTGTACACTGTTGGTGGGACTGTAAATTGGTACAACCACTATGGAAAACAGTAAGGAGACTCTTTAAAAACTTAAGACTAGAACCATCATATGGTCCAGCTATTCCACTTCTGGTTATTTATTCAAATAACACAAGAACACTAATCTGATTAGATACATGCACTTCTACGTTCATTGCAGCATAATTTACAATAGCCAAGATATCCTAACAACCTAAGTGTCCATCACTGGATGAATGGATAAAGAAGACACACACACACACACACACACACACACACACACACACACAATGGAATACTACTCAGCCATTAAAAAAGAATGAAATCCTGCCATTTGCAACAACATGGATGGACCTTGAAGGTATTATGCTAAGTGAAATAAGTCAGACAAAGAAAGACAAATACTGTATGATTACACTCATGTGTGGAATCTAAAAAGTAAATAAATAAACAAACAAAATAAAGCAAAAACAAATTCAAAGGTACAGAGATCAGATTAGCGGTTACCAGAGGGAAAGGGGGCTTGGGGAATGGGCAAAATGAGTGAAGTGGGTCAACTGTATGGCGATGGATGGTAACTAGACTTGTAGTGGTGATCACTTTGAAGTGTATACAGATGTCAGATTATAATGTACACCCAAAATTTATATAATAAACACATATAGTATATAGTATGTCTATATACTAGTAACTATGGAAACTGAATGGAACTATGGAAACTGAATATTCAATACCATTTATAATTGCTAAAAAAATGAAACTCTTAAATATAAATCTAACAAAACATGAACAGGACCTGTATGCTGAAAATTACAAAATACAAAATTACAAAATACCCATGAAAGAAATCATAGAAGATTTAAACAAGAGATAAACACAATCACACGTTGGGAGAGTCAACATAGTATGTCAATTCTCCCCAAAATAATCTGTAGGTTTAACAAAGTTCCTATCAAAATTCCAGTAAGATTTTTGTAGACATGGACAAGGTCATTCTCAATTTATAGAGACAGGCAAAGAAACTAAACGATCTAAAACAATTTTGTAAAAGAAGAATAAAGTAAGAGGAAAAACTCTATTTAATGTTAAGCCTTACTTAAAGCTAAAGCAAACAGGGCAGTATTGCATTGGTAGAGGGACAGACACAGATCGATAGAACAGAACAGAGAACCCAAGAGTAAACCCACACAGATCTGCGCAACTGACTTTATCAAGGATTTGAGGCAATTCAAAGGAGAAATATAGCCTTCTTAAAGAATGGAGTTGGAGCAATTGGAAAACCATAGGTGAAAAGAACTTTGACCTAAGCCTCACATATTATACAAGAATTCACAAAAATTAACTCAGAATGAATCACAGACTTAAATGTAACTCTTAAAACTATAAAACTCAGAAGAAAACAGGAGAAAATCTTCAGGACATAGGTGTAGGCTAAGATTTCTTAGACTTGACACCTAAACACAATCCATCAAGTAGATTTCATGTATATAATTTTTTAAAAAATTTGCTTTGTGAAAAATCCAGTTAAGAATATGAAAAGATGCCATATAAAAAATAAATAAAATAAAATTCAAAAACAAAAATAATATGGAAAGACAAGCTATAGAAGGATAAAAAATATTTTCAACACATATCTGAAGAAAGACTCAGAATATATAAAGAACTCTCAAAACTAATAGTAAAAAATAAATAATAACAAAACCCAGCAACAATCAAATTAGAAAAAAGGCAAAAGAAATGATCAGATACTTGATTAAAGAGGATATGCATAAGTACATGGAAAATGTTCAACATCATTAGCCCTTGTGGAAATGCAAAACCACAATGCGATATTACTACATACCTAACAGAATGACCAAAGTAATAAATAATGGAAACATCAAATCCTTGTGAAGAGGCAGTGTAACTTGAGTCACGTATTTCTGAGGAGAACGTAAATGGTACAGGTGCTCTGAAAAAGGGTATGACAGTGTTTTTAGAAAACTAAACATCTATGTATTATACAACCCAGCAATTATACTCTTGTGTAATTTACACCAGAAAAATAAAAACTTATGTTCACCTAAAAACCTGTACATGCATCTTCATGGTAGATTTATAATACCTAAAAACTGTAAACTCCCCAAATGTCCTTCAATCGATAAATATTTAAACAAATGTTGTACATCTATACCATGGAATGTTATTCAGCCACTCTCAAGAGGTTACATACTGTATGGATCCATTTACATAATATTACTGAAATGCCATAATTCTAGAGATGGATATCCTATGAGTATGTGCCAGAGCTTAACTGTAGGAGGAGTTACACAAATCTACACATGTGATGAAATTGCTTAGAATTATGCACACACACAAATGCACATATGTAAAATGGGTGAAACCTGAATAAACTCTGTGGATTGTACCAATGTCAATTTCTCAGTTATGACATTTTACTGGACTTATTTAAAATGTTACCACTGGGGAAGACTGGGAAGGATAGGAAGATGTACCTCCCTGTACATTTTTTCTCTGTTTTTTTGTGAATCTATAATTATTTCAAAATAAAAAGTAGAATTATTTTTTTGTTTTTTAATATTCTTAATAAGCACTTTATTTTTTTGAATTTTATTTTATTTACTTTTTTATACAGCAGGTTATTAGTCATCCATTTTAGAATTTTTTTTTAAAAAATTAAGACACCAAATATCCAATAATGGTCAATTAAAATATATCATCTCAATGGAATCTTATGTTACCATGAAAATTATAATTAGGAAGTGCCCATAGAAACATAGAAAATGTTTATAATTACTGAAAAATGCAGTCATTATAACCACATCAAAATGTATTAAATGGATGGACTGACAGATATATAAAATGACATTTAGCTGTTTAGGGAAGGGAGGATAGAAATGAAGCAATTTGACTTTGTAATGGCCAATGATACTGCTCTTTTGAACCATGAAGACTTTTTTTTTTTTTGCTCTCAATCTGAAGTTGGCTTTCACAATAAATGAGGTAAAAGGGTCAACAAAGCCAAGATAAAAAGAATGTGACAATGTCCACTGGAAGGTCAGGAAGAACTATCACCTTCAAACCCAGATGCCACCTGCCACAAGCCTTTAGAGGCACCCACTGGAAGTCTATAAAATGGAACCCATCCTATGTTCTGCTTACTGAGAACATCAAAGGACCTATGTTATAGCCATAACATATCCTGCCTGTTGATTACAAAATGCATAAGGAATCCTGTAATAATTCCCTAAAGCATTAATGCACCCTGGGAAAATGAGAATACCTAGGTAAGTACCAGGGAGAAGCACTCAGATGGTTAGAATCAAGTTCCCATTTGTTCTTTTGCCATAGGCCACCAATGTCGTGAGCATCCTTCATCATTCAGTTGGTCTCTCTCTCTGGACAGCAAGAGGGAGACAAGAATTTAATTAAGGTTATTGTATGGGCTGAAATTCATGACATCAACCCCCCCCCAAATTCCTCCTAGTTTCCACCTAATTAAAGATATGTAAGTTGGTATTTGTGCCCAGCAGGTCAGAGTCTTTCAAAGTTTGGTCCATAGACCACTTGTAGCAGATTCCTCAGCTGTACTCCAAACCTGCTGTATCGCACCCTGAGGGAGGTAGAGATGAAGCCCCCATTGCTAACAAGTACTTGGGAGTTTCTTAAGCAGAGCAGAAGCCAGAAAATCAAATCAGAAAAGTCAAAATGAGCCGGAAGATTGAGAGTACCCACATGGTTTGCAAGGACTCAGAGGACCATACCAAAGAAACCTCTGAGCAGCCTGGGAGTTTTTAAAGCCCATTGAATGTCTCCTCATGAACACTCTGACCTGGTGCAGAAGGACTGCAGACATGGCTTACATGGGGGCAGAGCGGATCTAGACCCTGGTCCCGAAACCTGGTCCCCCACAGCAATGGTACTTCTGGTTGCACACTCTTTCAGATGCTTTGGTGAGTTTTTATCCTGGACAGGCAAAGGTGGATGAAACCGGTAGACTTACTAATGCAATTCACTACATATCCATGTTAGACAAGGAAGCAAAGACATAATCTTAACAGAGACAGAATAATTGTTAAATTCATCTCTCACGGGCTGGTGCATTTGTCCCAGATTTGTCCCTTAGTATTTCACGGTTATGCTCACTATTGTAAATGAGATCCTGTTTTCCATTTTGCTTCTCTGTTAGTCACTGATGTGTAGCTCAGCTATTATCTCGTCTTCCTTGCTCAACTCTATTTAGCTCCAAGTTTGTCAGCAGATTCTATTTTTAAGTCAATAATCAACTAGAAGTTACAGCAGTGTTGTGTCTTCCTGCTATATTTAGATCTCTTATTTTCAATTTTTTCTTGTCATGCTCTGGCTACACCCTCCAGCAGACTGCTGACAGGAGGGATATCTGGCATCTTTGCCTTATGTCTGACTTGGATGTGGACCTAACTTCTCAACTATTAGTTTATGTTTACTGCAGTTTTCTTGTGGATTGTATTTATCCAATTATGAAAGTTTTCTTCTAGTCTTGGTTTATAATGTGTTAAATCAAGAATTAGAGCTGAATTTAATATTTTTTCTGTCCGTTAATTTGTTTCCTTCTTTAACATGGATACAAATTAACGTGACTTGCATTAGTAATTCTACCAAGTTAATCCATCCTTGCCTACCTGGGATAAAAATTATTTGGTATTTTTCACTTAGTGCACTGCTGGAATTCATCTGTCGGTATTCTTTTAGGGTATCTGCATTCATATTTACACATAAGATTTGTCAATAGTTCTATTCAGATGTCTTTGTCATGTTTAATATCTGTTAGCTTTATAAATCTTCTATCTTTTATCATGTTCTAGAACAATTTATGTAATGTATATTTATCTATTCTTTGAAGATGTAAAATTCAAATGTAAAAATGTAACTTTTAAATGTATATATTTGCCTACCTTTTCCATTTTTATGTATTTTTAAGTCTATTCTGATTTTCTACTTTTTAGGTATATTTAGTAATTTTTATTTCCCTCAAAAAGCACCCATTTCAACCAGATGTTCAATTTATACATATGTTCTTTCATTCATTCACTTTTTTGACGTTTTCAAAGAACTAGATTTTAGTTTTGAATTTTCTTTTTTTTAAATGTGTGTTTGTTTTATGCCTTTTAAAAATCATTTCTGGTATGTCTTTACTAATTCATCCTAGTTTCTTCCAGTTTCTTCTGATATGCATTTGCTAACTTTTTGAGGTATAGGATTAATTAATCAAATTTCAAACTTCCTTGTTTTTTTATCTTTAGACACGACTTTGGCATCTGTCTCTGGTCTTGACATGTTCATACTCATTGTTATTCATTCTTTAAAAGACACTTCTTAAAAGTTCCTATAGCCAAGATTAATTTAAGAGTGTTTTCTTAAAAAAATTAAGTGGACATTATACATACATATATACATATTACTGTATTACTATTGCTTTGTTGATAAATTCCACTTTTAGAGCTTTGTGATGAGAGAACAGAAGCCATGTGATATCTACATTTTGGAATACACTAGATATTATTATTTGCCTTATGTATTGAGGTGCTCCTGTGCTGGGTGCATAACTGTTTAAGAGAATTCATCACCACCAAAGCAGCTTTATGACAAATGCTAAAGGAACTTCTCTAGGCAGGAAACACAAGAGAAGGAGAAGGCCTACAATAACAAACCCAAAACAATTAAGAAAATGCTAATAGGAAAATACATATCGATAATTACCTTAAATGTAAATGGACTAAATGCTCCAACCAAAAGACATAGACTGTCTGAATGGATACAAAAACAGGAACCGTATATATGCTGTCTACAAGGGACCCACTTCAGACCCAGGGACACATACAGACTGAAAGTGAGGGGATGGAAAAACATATTCCATGCAAACGGAAATCAAAAGAAAGCTGGAGTAGCAATTCTCATATCAGACAAAATAAACTTTAAAATAAAGACTATTACAAGAGACAAAGAAGGACACTACATAATGATCACGGGATCAATCCAAGAAGAAGATATAACAATTGTAAATATTTATGCACCCAACATAAGAGCACCTCAATACATAAGGCAAATGCTAACAGCCATAAAAGGGGAAATCGACAGTAACACATTCATAGTAGGGGACTTTAACACCCCACTTTCCCCAACGGACAGATCAACTAAAATGAAGATAAATAAGGAAACACAAGATTTAAATGATACATTGAACAAGATGAACTTAATTGATATTTATAGGACATTCCATCCAAAAACAACAGAATACACTTTCTTCTCAAGTGTTCATGGAACATTCTCCA
Organism: Orcinus orca; assembly: GCF_937001465.1. NCBI lineage: Eukaryota > Metazoa > Chordata > Mammalia > Artiodactyla > Delphinidae > Orcinus > Orcinus orca. The sequence goes on from NC_064560.1 coordinate 80,843,288, forward strand.
GAATAGATCATACCTAGGGTCACAAAACAAGCCTCAGTAAATTAAAAAAAATTGAAATCGTATCAAGTATCTTTTCCAACCACAACACTATGAAACTAGATATCAATTACAGGAAAAAAACTGTAAAAAATACAAACACATGGAGGCTAAACAATTCGCTACTTAATAAGCAAGCGATCACTGAAGAAATCAAAGAGGAAATCAAATAATACCTGGAAACAAATGACAATAAAAACACGACGGCCCAAAACCTATGTGATGCAGCACAAGCAGTTCTAAGAGAGGAGTTTACAGCAATACAATCCTACCTCAAGAAACAAGAAATATCTCAAATAAACAACCTAACCTTACACCTAAAGCACTTAAGAGAGAGAAGAACAAAAAACCCAAAGTTAGCAGAAGGAAAGAAATCATAAAGATCAGATCAGAAATAAATGAAAAAGAAATGAAGGAAACGATAGCAAAGATCAATAAAACTAAAAGCTGGTTCTTTGAGAAGATAAACAAAACTGATAAACCATTAGCCAGACTCATCAAGAAAGAAAGGGAGAAGACTGAAATCAATAGAATTAGAAATGAAAAAGGAGAAGTAACAACTGACACTGCAGAAATACAAAGGATCATGAGCGATTACTACAAGCAACTCTATGCCAATAAAATGGACAACCTGGAAGAAATGGACAAATTCTTAGAAATGCACAACCTGCCAAGACTGAACCAGGAAGAAATAGAAAATATGAACAGACCAATCACAAGCACTGAAATTGAAACTGTGATTAAAAATCTTCCAACAAACAAAAGCCCAGGACCAGATGGCATCACAGGCGAATTCTATCAAACATTTAGAGAAGAGCTAACACCTATCCTTATCAAACTCTTCTAAAATATAGCAAAGGGAGGAATATTCCCAAACTCATTCTATGAGGCCACCATCACCCTGATACCAAAACCAGACAGAAATGTCACCAAAAAAGAAAACTACAGGCCAATATCACTGATAAACATAGATGCAAAAATCCTCAACAAAATACTAGCAAACAGATTCCAGCAGCACATTGAAAGGATCACACACCATGACCAACTGGGGTTTATCCCAGGAATGCAAGGATTCTTCAATATATGCAAAACAATCAATGTGATATACCATATTAACAAACTGAAGGAGAAAAACCATATGATAATCTCAATAGATGCAGAAAAAGCTTTTAACAAACTTCAACACCCATTTATGATAAAAACTCTCCAGAAAGTAGGCATAGAGGGAACTTAACTCAACATAATAAAGGCCATATATGACAAACCCACAGCCAACATCGTTCTCAATGCTGAAAAACTGCAAACATTTCCACTAAGGTCAGGAACAAGACAATGTTGCCCACTCTCACCACTATTATTCAACATAGTTTTGGAAGTTTTAGCCACAGCAATCAGACGTGAAAAAGAAATACAAGGAATCCAAATTGGAAAAGAAGTAAAGCTGTCACTGTTTGCAGATGACATGATACTATACATAGAGAATCCTAAAGATGCTACCAGAAAACTACTAGAGCTAATCAATGAATTTGGTAAAGTAGCAGGATACAAAATTAATGCACAGAAATTTCTTGCATTTCTGTACACTAATGATGATGAAAACTCTGAAAGAGAAATTAAGGGAACACTCCCATTTACCACTGCAACAAAAAAAATAAAATACATAGGAATAAACCTACCTAAGGGGACAAAAGACCTGTATGCAGAAAACTATAAGACACTGATGAAAGAAATTAAAGATGATACAAACAGATGGAGAGATATACCATGTTCTTGGATTGGAAGAATGAACATCGTGAAAATGACTATACTAACCAAAGCAATCTACAGATTCAATGCCATCCCTATCAAACTACCAATGGCATTTTTCACAGAACTAGAACAAAAAATTTCACAATTTGTATGGAAACACGAAAGGCCCTGAATAGCCAAAGCAATCTTGAGAAAGAAAAATGGAGCTGGAGGAATTTGGCTCCCAGACTTCATACTATACTGCAAAGCTAAAGTAATCAAGACAGTATGGGGTTTCCCTGGTGGTGCAGTGGTTGAGAATCTGTCTGCCAATGCAGGGGACACGGGTTCGAGCCCTGGTCTGGGAAGATCTCACAGGCCGCGGAGCTACTGGGTCCGTGCACCACAACTACTGAGTCTGAGCGTCTGGAGCTTGTGCTCTGCAACAAGAGAGGTCGCTATAGTGAGAGGCCTGCACACCGCAATGAAGAGCGGTCCCTACTTGCCGCAACTAGAGAAAGCCCTCGCATAGAAACAAAGACTCAACACAGCCAAAAATAAATAAATAAATTAATTAAAAAAAAAAAAAAAGACAGTATGGTACTGGCACAAGAACAGAAATATAGATCAATGGAACAGGATAGAAAGCCCAGAAATAAACCCACGCACATATGCTCACCTTATCTTTGATAAAGGAGACAAGAATATAAAATGGAGAAAAGACAGCCTCTTCAATAAGTGGTGCTGGGAAAGCTGGACAGCTACATGTAAAAGAATGAAATTAGAACACACCCTAACACCATACACAAAAATAAACTCAAAATGGATTAAAGACCTAAATGTAAGGCCAGACACTATCAAAACTCTTAGAGGAAAACATAGGCAGAACACTCTATGATATAAATCACAGCAAGATCCTTTTTGACCCACCTCCTAAAGAAATGGAAATAAAAACAAAAATAAAACTAATGGGACCTAAGGAAACTTAAAAGCTTTTGCACAGCAAAGGAAACCATAAACAAGACGAAAGGACAACCCTCAGGATGGGAGAAAACATTTGCAAAGGAAGCAACTGACAAAGGATTAATCTCCAAAATACACAAACAGCTCATGCAGCTCAATATCCAAAAAACAAACAACCCAATCCAAAAATGGGCAGAAGACCTAAATGGACATTTCTCCAAAGAAGATATACAGATTGCCAACAAACACATGAAAGGATGCTCAACATCACTAACCATTAGAGAAATGCAAATCAAAACTACAATGAGGTATCACCTCACACTGGTCAGAATGGCCATCATCAAAAAATCTAGAAACAATAAATGCTGGAAAGGGTGTGGAGAAGAGGGAACCCTCTTGCACTGTTGGTGGGAATATAAATTGATACAGCCACTATGGAGAACAGTATGGAATTTCCTTAAAAAACTAAATACATAACTACCATATGACCCAGAAATCCCACTACTGGGCATATACCCTGAAAAAAACAAAATTCATAAAGAGACATATACCACAATGTTCATTGTAGCACTATTTACAATAGCCGGGACATGGAAGCAACCTAAGTGTCCATTGACAGATGAATGGATAAAGAAGGTGTGGCACATATATACAATAGAATATTATTCAGCCATAAAAAGAAACAAAATTGAGTTATTTTGTAGTGAGGTGGATGGATCTAGAGTCTGTCATACGAGTGAAGTAAGTCAGAAAGAGAAAAACAAATACCGTATGCTAACACATATATATGGAATCTAAAAAAAAAAAAAAATGGTTATGAAGAACCTAGGGGCAGGACAGGAATAAAGACGCAGAGGCAGAGGAAGAGAATGGACTTGAGGACATGGGGAGGGGGTAGGGGAAGCTGGGATGAAGTGAGAGAGTAGCATTGACATATATACACTATCAAATGTAAAACAGATAGCTAGTGGGAAGCAGCCGCACAGTACAAGGAGATCAGCTGGGTGCTTTGTTTCCACCTAGAAGGCTGGGATAGGGAGGGTGGGAGGGAGACGCAAGAGGCAGGGGATATGAGGATATATGTATACGTATAGTTGATTCACTTTGTTATACAGCAGCAACTAACACAACAATGTAAAGCAATTATACTCCAATAAAGATGTTAAAAAATAATAATAATTTCCCTCTAATATTTGAGGAAGACCTTATTAACTTAGCCCAAATTTGTTTCTTGTTACTGTAATTTTTCACTTTGAGGGATTCTAAAGGTTTTCCCTGTATTTTGGATATTTTAATATTTCAGCATGATATTCAAAATATATGTCTCTTTTTGTTTCTCTCCTTAGCACTAAGTAGGCTACTGATACTGAATAGAGGAATACAAGTATCCCATTTCAATTCAGGAGGAAAAAGACAGAATGTTTAGGACATCATGTTAGAACCATTTTCTACCCTTTAAAGAAAAGTAAAGTTAGACCCTTACCTTGCACCATTAAAAAAATTTAAGTAAAAAAAAAAAACCCACAAAATGAAAAGCAAAAAGCATTAGAAAAGCAAAAAGCATGAGAAAAAACTAGAATAGAATGCATGTGTAATCTTCCAGTATGGAACCCAAAGCCGCAGTGATACATAATGAGAGTAACAAAAAGATCTGATTAAGAAGGTATAGTCTATCTTCAATAAAACACCATAAATCATGCTAAAAGATAACCTGAGTAGTTTAAATTGGATAATCCTTCATGATAGATTGATAGGGAAAGTGAAGGAGAAAAGAGAATGATAAACTCTAGATATTTGCATTTTATGACCCATACCCCTCACCCCTGCCCCAAACAACCAGAGTTCACTTATTTTTTGTTTATTGCTGTTGGGAATGGATCTCTTAATCCAGAGCTGCGACTGCCAAACACTAAGGCCTCCAGTGATTCCCTACTGTACCAGGGTCACAGCCCCCAACACTGCATCCACTCGCTCTAATTTGATGCCTTCCATGTGCTGTTTGCCACATTTACTTTTAGGAATCAAAGATGTGAATAGTACGTGGTTCTTTTGACAGAGCTCGCTGGCCAGAGGGGAGGAACCTGAGTGTTAAACTGGATTTGCACGTGATGTAACGCTGAGAAACACCAAGTCCTCTGAGGCCCACAGCATCCCAGAGGCAACAACTGCACTGGACATCAAGGGCAGAGTCCTGGAGGAGAAGCCCAGCTGGACTGGTCTGAATGCCTTACTGTACTTCATCTTGGCCTATTATCCTGTTCTTTACCCCCTCCCTTGAATTAAATAAAAGCAATGTTTTGGGGGTCCTGCAACATTTGTTCCCTTTCAAGACTGTCACCCATGGTCCCCCGCTAAGAGCTCCGTGCCATGGCCTCACCTAGTGTTTCCCCCTGAGGTGCCCTATCCTGTTGGCTTCCAGGTCTTCATTTAACTGTTGTCTCCCTGTAGCCACTTGTCCTAAGTGAGAGGACCACATACATTATTATCTAAGCTGGGCCACTCTTAGAAGTGAAAGAGGCACAGTTAACAGCTGCGCCAGGACTGCCCCTGGCAGACAGGTCCAGTCTGGCCCCCTTCCCAGGAACAACTTCTTCCCCCGCCACTGGATGAGGGTCTCTCTCCTCCAGATCTTGCCCGACCCCTGACTCACATCATCTGTTCTGTAAGATGATCTTCTGAGCCCCTGTCTTACACCCATGACAAGACTGTCAAGTGCCGGGAAAAGTCAAAGGTTTGGGAGTCAAGGCCTTGGTCCTGTGTCTCAGAAACAGTTTCCTTAATTGCGAGTGAGGGAGAGTAATTCCACATGGCTTCACTGCAATCAGGAATCAGATCAGATCAGCCCACCAGGATGAAGTAATGTGTAACTGATTACAAACGACTCAAGGGCAGTGAAGGTGTGTCCTCAGAAGATTCCCCTGAGCTGCACAGACAGCATCGGCTACACACCGGCCCAGAGACCCTGCCCCACAGCCCAGTTCCTCCAGATTTTGACACATGCCATAGGCACACTCAGCTTGACCCAGCCCCTGCACAGCTGAAGTCCCGGGCTTCGGGGGAGGACCAGCACCCCGCCCCCATGTCTTGTCCCTGTCAGTCACCACTTCCTATGCTCTCCTTCCTCTGTACAGATGGCCCACAGCCTGGGTAGGCAGTGGAGATCCCACAGGGACCCCACAGCAGGCTGAGAGGGGGGCAGCGTGAGGGCTGACCTTGGCCTCTCCCTTCCCTCAGGAGGCTCCTGAGGATGACTGAACTCCCCATTGAATTCCTGTCTCACGTATTTACTACACAGACCCTTACAGCTGAGTTGGCTCCATGTCTGATATCACGAAGATCAATAAGCTCAACTCCCAAAGCCAGGCTCTTGGGCTGGCTGGGTCTTGCAGCCCTCAGGGTGCAGGGGGTGGGGGACTCCATGGGCTGCCCTGGCGCCACAGGTAGGAAGAGACTCTTGCCGGGGCAGCCCTGGATACAAAGCTATCCCTAGAAAACCCAGCTGGCTGCAGCGCCCAGATCTCTGTTTGAAATTCTACTCTAACTCTCACCCAGCAGTTTGCATTTTGTCATTCCACGCTGGCTGGCAAGGGATTTGGTCCAGGAAAATTCGGTTGTCGGATGCTGAGAAAAGATCAGCAAGAAGCGATGTATGAAAATCCCCCAGCGGCTCTGAAACTGGGAGGAGACAGGCTCACGCCTTCCAGAGGGCAAGAAAAAAAGGCTGAGACAGAGTGGCCAGAGAAGGTCTGAAAGTGGAGTTAATTCTCAGGAAGCGAGAGGAGTGATTCCACTTTGTCTAACTTGTAGAAAAATAAAACACAAGAGCTCTAAAAGCACAGCTAGAGGCAAGTACATCACACTCCAGAGTCAAGCATGCCCTGCTGGGTAACCTCGGGCAAGTGGCTGAACCTCTCCAGGCACCAGTTTCCTGCCCTGAGAAACATGGATGCTAACACAGACTTTGAAGCCACCCAGCCCTTTGCAGAAAGAGTGGAGCAAAGCAGGGGCACTAAAGGTCGGCTAGTGACAGTCCATGCTGTGCAGAAAGGCTGGGCTCCAAGTCAGTATGAGGCAGCCGGGTCTCTGGGATCCCAGCAGCTGAATGAGGATGCACGTCCACGTGTCCTCCGTCCCCGGATTTTACCAAGATGCTGGAGGAAATGACAGAGTTCAAACACGTCCACTGCCGTAAGCTGGGAGGAGTGTGCAAGCAGAGAAGAACAGATAATAACTTCCAGACAAATAACCATGGGATGGGAATCAGCTGCTAGCAAGTCAAAAGGAGAATATGAATTAGGATTTTGACAGTTATTCAGAGCAAAAAAGGAAATGCAATTCTACCAAGAGGCTCAGAGGCTCTCCTGTCTCATTCAAAGTAAAAGCCAAGACCTGGGAGACTTGGGCGGCACCTCCAGTGTCTCTGAGCCTCTCCCCTGCCACTCCTGCCACCCTGGCCCCTTCTGCTCCGAGGACAGATCTAGATGACACGTTCCTGCCTCAGGTTGATCAAAAAAAATACATTTTAAAAAGATAAAATCATGATACTTACACAAATATAAAATGAACATGTGTCAAAGATTTTTTTTTTCAGTCATTAGGTAATGAGGGCAACAGCAAGGCATCAAAGACCAATTCTAAGGAGCAACCAAAGAGCAGACATGGACACTGGTGACCAGGAATGCTGATTCCGTCTATTCACAGAAGAGTCCACCAGACAGAATTCATTTGCTTCTCTATGGACTGGAATTATCTCCACCACTACTGGTTCTCGAACTTACAAAGGTGAAAGGTAAGTCAAAGACCATGACCTACTGAGTCTACTAGAGCATCTGATAACCTAGAGGGTGCAGGTGACCTCACACAGAGATGTCACAGACTCCTACTCATCTTTCTCTCCTTCACCATTTTATTTATTTTATGATGATGATGTTTTGCATTTCAAAGCCTTTCACAACCTTTCCTGACAGGCCTGTGCACCTGTTCTTTCTGCCAAGAGCATTTGCCTCCCTGATGCTCTGACTTCTTCCACAGCCTCCCTCTAGCCATTCTGCTGGTCTCACACCCCACCTCTGGCTCCAGCACATGTGAGGCTCTCTCCCCAATTATCAAAGCCCCAAAAACCTGGGGCTGATCATGAGAGCATGATGCATGCTCTCCCCTCCCTCTCTCCCTTCCCCTAGAGGGCTGTCCATCTTGATCGCTGCGATGTCCTCAGATCCTAGCACACTGGGTGATAACAGCATGTAAGCCTTCATTAAATATTGGTTGAGTGAAGAGACAAACGAAAAACAAACATCAACAGTGGCAGGGGTGAGAAGGGGGAGGTTTGGATGGACAAAGTTGGCAGGTTCCTCTCACTTCCTAAAAACTGCTCCACCCTCTTCTCACCTCACCTTATCTACAAACAGCCTCCCTCCAGGTTAGGTCAGAAGATTTGATAATGCAGATGCTATCACAGCACACCCTAAAGCCTCCTTCTCTAAGATCCAAAGCTGAAAATTACCTTTGCTCAACTGGAGTTTCCTGCCGTAACAAGAGCTGCCACTGACATCCTTTCAGTGATGCCTCCTGCCCTGACCCCCACCCCCAGACCAGCCACGGCTGTGTGATAGGCCTGGGAGCATCAACCTGGGAACCTCCTTGTGAAGCCAATAGCAGCGACAGCACTGAGTCTAAGGGATTCACTCCCTAAGATCCCATCCCACACGTGGACCACTGTGATACCATGACAACGCATGCTGCCCAGGGGAGCAACTGCCACTCACAAGGATGCAGGTCCCAGCTGGTCTCTGTTACCTTTGCCACCTGCCTGCCTCCTCCACTTTGCCTGAGTCCCAAGATGCTTTCCCATCACTCACATCACTGCTGCCCTTCCCCCAGGAGCTGGGATTGGACCTCCAATCAGGCCAAGGTGAAGACGACTAGAACTTCAGTGGGCCACTCACCTGCACTGAGCTGACGATGCTGACAGCTGTCCTGCCCGTGCCTGAGGCCCTGACAGCTGCCCATGCCAAGAATCGGCAGCCCTGACCAAGGCTCTGGTTTGTGCATGGGACAGGCAAACAGAATGATACCCCTGGAAGCAGCTGTCAATCTAGGACAGAAGGCAGTTGGCAGATAAACATCCCGGACGTCCCCGGTGGGAATGGGCCCTGTTGCCCACAGCAGTAGCTTTTTGACGCATCCTGTATTGGTTTCCCTCCCTCCCTGGTCTCACGTCCTCTCTCAGACAATGTGCACTTGAATCCTTGTCTTGATTTCTAAGGGAATTTAAGACACTTGGGAAGAGAATAAATTCTATTTCACTGGTGACTCACTGATCAGCACAATTACAAGCCCTCTTGGGCTGGATCACACTGCATGCACTGCCCTCTCCCCAGGGTCTGCCATCAGCCACAGGGTCAGGGAACATGTGACAGAAAGAGGGCTGGAGCCAGAAGCCTGCAGCCTCAGAGCCAGACAGGTGCCTGCAGACGTGCAAATGTGGTTTTGCACAGCCTGTGAGAAAGAGATGGTTGACACCCCTCGCTGTCCTAAAAATACAGAGCCAACAAAAACATCAGCAAATTACCTTCATCAACAAAGATTCCATTATTGTCATGGGATTTTCTGAAGAAACAGCTCAAGAACTGAGAAGCCTGGAGAGGCTGAGGCAGCCGCCCATGGTTGCACAGTGCAGGAGTGGCCAAGACGTTGCTGGAGCTCAGGCTTTCCTCTGAAAAGCGATGCTGATACCAGCCAGGACTTTCATTCCGCCCACAGGCATTGTAGCTTTTCCCTTGGTCAGTCTCTTGCATGACTCATTCTGAGGGAAGCCAGCCACCACACCAGGAGGACATGCAGTCCATTAAGAAGCCCATGTGCATAAGAATTAAGGCTCCCAACTGAGGGCCAAAATCAATTTGCCAGCCATCTGGGTTGTTGGGATGCCCCAGTCAGGCTCCTCGCTGACTGCTGCCCCAGCCAGCACTGGGCTGAAACTTCACGAGACCTGGAGTCAGAGCACCGGGCTGGACCCCTCCCCAAATCCCTGACCCACAGTGAAGGGGGGAAGTCACAAGGATTCTTATTTTAAATTTTGGAATGATTTGTTCTGCAAAGACAGGGACTGCAATAAACACCATTTGTCCCAGTTAGGATTGGTTGGGGTTCCTTTACCTGATGGTTCGTATTTTTTATAATTTCTGGAAAATTCCCAGCCATTATTTCTTTAAACACTGCTTTTCCCTCATTTTCTCTATTAGTTCTATCTTGGACTCCAATTAAACACTTTAAGGACACCTCACTCTATTCTCCAAGTCACGACATTTCTCTTATTTTTCATCTTTTTGCATCCCTTTGCTACATTCTGTGTAAATGACTTAAATGTGCCTTCCAGTTCACTGATCTTCTCTTTATTTGTGAACCATCTGCTATTCAACCTATTACACGTTTCAAATTGATCTATAATTTACAAGAAGAAAGCACAGATTTTTGGTGTGTGGTTCACTGAATTTTTTTTTTTTTTTTTTTTTTTTTTTTTTTTTTTTTGGCTGTGTTGGGTCTTCATTGCTGTGCGTGGGCTTTCCCTAGTTGTGGAGAGTGGGGGCTACTCTTCGTTGCAGTGCACGGGCTTCTCATTGCGGTGGTTTCTCTTGTTGCAGAGCATGGGCTCTAGGCACGCAGGCTTCAGCAGTTGTGGCTCGCAGGCTCTAGAGTGCAGGCTCAGTAGTTGTGGCACACAGGCTTAGGTGTTCTGCGGCATGTGGGACCTTCCTGGCCCAGGGATCGAATCAATGTCCCTGCACTGGCAGGCGGATTCTTAACCACTGCGCCGCCAGGGAGGTCCTGGTTCATTGAATTTTGATGCAGATTACATTCATGTGACCATAATCGCCATGAAGTCAAGATACAGACACTCCCATTATCTCAGAAAGTTCCCTTATGCCCCTTTCCAGTCAAATGTCCCTCCCAGAGGCAACCATTTTATTGATTTGTATCCCCTATTCTAGAACATCAATAAGCGTAATCATACAGAAGATAAAAACCAAAAAAGGGGAGGAAATCGTAACAAGCCATCCACAGTTGCTACTCACTTTGAGCAAGACTGTGTTCAGACAAATCCTTGAACTGCAAGGATCCTTGAAAGTAAAGCAGAACAAAGCAACCAAGAAACCACTGGGCTCAGCATCTAGCAGGGATGGTTTTATCAGTGCCCGTCCTCTCCTCAGAGCCACCCAGCCAGCTGGCCAGCAGTGGTAACTTGTTCACCATCCCTCAGGGAACTAAAGCAGTGCATCCCAGAAATGATGCAGAGATGGCTGTTTTGCAGTGACCCAGCCTCTTCAAAGCACAGGAAATGTATTCTATCTCAAAAACCACGTGGGGCTCGCACTTGGACTACAAAATTGAGCTGGAAGAGAAGCAGAAATGTAACATACATGTTGGTGATGTTTCCCCCTGACCTGAATCAATGCTCCCTTCCAAACCACGGCTCACACAGAAGGACGGCACGTCCCCTCCTCAAGGAAGCACGCCCAGCCCCATCACACACACATAATGAACTATCGCATGCACCCACTGAGGAAACGTACTATTCTGAGACCCTCTGGCTGGTGGAAAGCATCAAGTTCAACATCTCTCAAAATCCTCCATAACAGAATAGTATCGGCAGGTTAGGATCTTACTGAATTCAGGCCTGTTTTTGCTACTTCCTGTGTCAGTTTCTGGACTCAGTCACCCAGTCTCACATTTTCCAGGCTGCCAATATGACTTCTCTCCTTCCTTTCTTCCCTTTGCTGTCCTTAGCGGCACTGGCATCACAAAGATCATCCCCTTTGCTCCTCCTCACACCTGGGCCCTCCCTCCGTGCTTCCATCTCATCTGTGCACAAATATTAGTCAGGTGCTTTCCAGGTGCCCAGGAGAGGGGGCAGAACCTGCGTGCTACTGGGCACAGGAACGCCCTTCTAGGAGATCAGGTGACAGAGAGAGGTGTCTGGAGCCAAAGGGGTGTCGAGTTGAGGTCTGGGGGCAGAGAGAAGGGTGACTGTCCCATGCCGAGAGGGGGCATGTGTAAACAGTTGGAGTCGGGGCACATCCCTGAGCTGACGGACAGCAGGTGGAAGAGGAGGCTGCGGGGTGGGGGGTGGCGGGGGGCCCACACACAACTGCGGCAGGAGGAGTGGCAGCGGAGGGAGGCTAGCCCATGGAGGCAGGGATAACGGTGTCACCCTGCGTCTCCCCCTCCTCCTAGCCCCACAGGGCGCCCTGAGCTGAGTGCTCCTTCATTATGCACATCTGTTTTGGTCCTTCCACTCCTCCCAGTCTTTACTCTGACCTTCCTGTGTCATCACTGTCCCCTCTCAGCCTGGACAGCTGGTCTCCCCAGGGTAGCCTCCCCGCCTCCCTCCCTGGTGCCCTGGATAAGGGGACAGCTGATTTCTCCTCCCTCCTCCAGGCTGCGTCCAGATCTACTCTGCCCAACAGGACCACCAGGTAAAGGGCTGACTGGTTTCTCACGCTCAGTCCCTAAGGGCCCCGGAGCCCCCACTTCCTGCCTCTCCTGTGTTGCCAGGCCACGTGGAAGACCTTCAGGGAGGGAGGAGACAGCCGAGCTGGCACAGGTGCAGCCCCGGCTGAGCCCCCACCCACGGCACCATCACCACCACTGCCAGCCCTGGCGGTGCATCCCCACATCCCAGCTCATCTGAGCCCCGGCCCGTTGCCTTCCGCCAGCATCTCACGGAGCAGACAAGCAGCCACGCGGGCCCAGCCAGCCCACAGCATGGCGAGAAAGTATCTGCGCTGTGTTTTTTCCTTAAGCCACTAAGCTCAGGGTCAGTTGTTAATTTGTTAAGCAGCAAAAGATAACTGGCGCCGTGTCTACGACTGGCTTCAATATCTTCCGTAACCTGCTTAGCCCTCGCTGTGCTCACGTGGACGCGCAGCCATATAGTTAGCAGTTACTTCAGGTAAAAAGTCCTATATCTCATTTCTCGGAAGAAAACTAACGCAGAAGAGGAGGCAGCCTCTACAGATCCTGTGGCAGAGGCTGGCAGACTCATTCAATAGGAATACGGGACTGAGAGGCAGGAGGAAGATGGCTATTTGGAGCTTCAGGGCATACAGGAGAGGAAGAAGGGGAAGCATTACTCCTGGGAGCCGGGTCCCAGGTGTCATCCATCAGACGGAGACTGCTGTATCTTTGCTCCTTGAAATTCAGGTATGTATAAATACTTGGTAACTCTTCAAAGTATTAGGAACTCCAAACATTTTTTTTTTTTTTTTTTTTTTTTTTTTGGTACGCGGGCCTCTCACTGCTGTGGCCTCTCCCATTGCGGAGGACAGGCTCCGGACGCGCAGGCTCAGCGGCCATGGCTCACGGGTCCAGCCGCTCTGCGGCATGTGGGTTCTTCCCGGACCGGGGCATGAATCCGTGTCCCCTGCATCGGCAGACGGACTCTCAACCACTGCGCCACCAGGGAAGCCCCAGAACTCCAAACATTTTATTTATTGGGGTTTAAGGTCTTACAGATAAGCCATAAGACCCATCTCTTAAAGCCTCATTCTTAAGATTCTACCATATTATAGTATTTATTCTTGATTTCAGATAAAAAAACTGAATTGAGAATAATGGAAAACATTATTGGTATTTCTTTTTTAAATTGTCAAACCCGTCTTACTTGAAGCAGAAATCCTCATCATCAGGCCTGTGAGCACACGACTGCCATTAGTGAATGTTTACTCTTTGCCAAGTACCACCCAAGCATGCCACGTACATCTGCAGTCATCCTTCCAAACTCTGCAAGGCTGGCATTTCCCCCACCGGGCAAAGGAGGAATCTGAGACTTACAGACATAGTAAACATTACGGTTAAGATTTACACCCAGACTTGTTCAATCCTAACCCTTTGTCCTTAAGCAGTCAACGGCAATGCCCCTGTAATAGGCTGAATTGTGTTCCCCCAAAAGTCATCGGTTGAAGTCCTAATCCACATGCCCAAGTATCTCTGAGTGAAACTGTATTTGGAGATAGTCTTTAAAGAGGTAACTAAGTTAAAATGAGGTCACTAGAATAGGCCCTAATCCAACATGACTAATGTCTTTATAAGAAGAGATGAGAACACAGACACACACAAAGGGAAGACCTTGTGAGGACATAGGGAGAAGGTGGCCATCTGCAAGCCAAGGAGAGAGGCCTCAGGAGAAACCAACCCTGCAGACACCTGGATCTGGGACTTCCAGCCTCCAAGAGAAAATAAATTTCTCTGAGAAAATAAATTTCTGTTGTTTAAGTCACCCAGTCTGCGGTATTTTGTTCTAGCAGCCCTGGGCAACTAACATAGCCACCCCCAGGAAACAGATGAGCCAAGGAGAAGGCATGGGGACTCCTGTGCTTCTACTCAGTTGGGATCACTTACTCTGACCTGAGACATCTTTCAAAGCTCAGCTGCCTGAACTAATTTAAGAAACTGAAGAGTGGCAGCAAATCAGAAGAGGTGTAGTCTTCTAGAGACAGGCCCAAGGATTCAAATGAAATGTGATGTCAGTAAGAAAGAAAAACAATTAAAAGGGAAAACAAGACTTGGAATACCCAGCCTTCTGGAAGGAGCCAGTGCAGGACAAACACATCAGCTGGTCCCGGGGGGATGACCGTGGGCAGTGGCCGATGGCAGCACGGTTTCCTGAGTCAGGAAGGTACTCGGCTTCCTTCTTGTCCAGGTGGGACCAGAGGCAGCAGCCATCACTAGGAAATACCTTACTTGTATATTAAGCTGGTTATCCCATCCTAAGCCTTATTAGAAAGAAAGGCGCTGGGCTCCCTTTTGTGACTATGTAGTTTAGCAAATAATTTAATGCTTCTAGAAATTTACCCTACCTGGATATCTGCCTTCTGGGCTTCCACTCTACAAATCAGACAGCTTTGGATGACTAATGAATCCTTCCTTTCCTGACCTCAGGAGAAGAACGACATTTATTAGAACATGACTGTCTTCCATCAGGTACAAGCTTCTGAGTGTGGCTAGAGATGACAGTCTCCTGTGCTCAGCTGCCCCACAGGGCTCTCCCAATGCCCAAAGGACACTGCATCAAATGAGGACCTGGGCTCCAGAAAGTGGACCTCAGCCATGAGTCCCGTTGACCAGCAACTTCTCATGCTGTGACTGTAACTGCTGTCATTCAGGGGCAAAGGTATGACCACAAGCAAAAATGTCTCAGTGCCAACATGCACACAAGTACCTACACACCTGTAATGCACAGCCCTGTGACATGGCCGTCGGGGGCAGTGTGCTGGGTGCTGCAGGCCTGCGTGCCAGGACAGAGAACGCTGGACATGGGACAGAGCTGCTTCCTACAAAGCCTCGTGGGGATCCACAGTCCCAAGTTACAGATAATGTACTGATATTGCTATAAAATACTCAAATATGTTTGATTGTTAAACTCGTCCAAAAATAAACTCATTTTTCTCCTTTGTCCACTGTGCTTACCTGTTGTAGAGGAGAATGTCTGGCTTCCAAATCTGGCCATCTGGGAAACGAACCGTCTTCACGCCTGGATACTCTGACATATTCCACTGTAAATAGTGATCCATCCAAGACTGACAAACACAGAGGGCGGCATTAGCAGCACTTTGCTTCCTTGCCTGCTAATATATCTCATAAGAGATTATTAGATAAGTTCAAAACCAAAAAGAGTTCCAGACACTTATTTACATAATTGAGTTGCTATCTGTAAAATATATGGAAACTGGGAATTAAATAACCCCTTACAAAATGACCATGAATAGCAAAAAAATCACATTTAAGATCCTGCTGTCACCATGACCACAGTCAGAGGGTAGCATTAAAGTTAATTCCAGTTCACTGAATGCCCCCAAGCCTTCCCCTCCCATAGCAGATGGGTTTTTTCCTAGCCAAATAAAGAACTGTCTTGCCTTCAAAGTTTTCCATTGTAAAGACACTTTGGACAAATAAATTCATTATTTCAATTAGAACAAGAACCAAGCTGGAAAAATGAAGAATATTTATTTCCATGAAACAACTTCGTGCAGCTGCGGGGGTACCTCTCAGAAATTTCTAAGGCACTGTTTTTGGATTTGAATTATTATTTTCATGTAGGAATAGTGCTTCTGACACCACAACTCAAAAATGCAAACATGGGTGTTGGCAGTAAAACAATGAATCAGCACATGAGGGTACAGGAAATATTTATAAACACGTGAACACAGGTGCATCTCTTTGGGGCTAGGCCTGAAATTGGCTCTTGAGGGGTCTTTGTGAGATGAAGGCCCATGTCTGGGGTCCTCCGCGCCAGGACTATGCACCCCAGAGCTACCTGGGGTCCACTAGCTCTGTAAAGACTGCCCAGGTAGGACCCCACCTGCACTGCTGGACAACCAGCACCACCCAGCCAGGACCGCAGGGCTGCTGGGTTTGGACTCATCAGCTCCTACAGGTGTGCATAATCAGAGCAGACCCAGTAAAGGCCCCCATCCTGTATTCAGTCCCCCTGGGGCCACCTGCTCTGGAGCTCAAACTTTCTCAGATTAAAAGGGTATGTGATGCAACACCCCAAGCTGGTCCAGGGACAACTCCCTATAATCAATCATTATTTCTGCAGCAAAACATGCATATTTTTACTGAGAAAATAAATGCATATCAATATCAGTTTGATGTAAAGTTATAAAAACAAAAACAAACAAACAAACCAAAAATCCTGTCATGTTCAGAGTTGCTGAGATTTGAGAATTGCAGCCAAGGGGCTGTGGGTCTAGAGCTACTGAAACTTGCAGCAAGGGTCAAAGGGCATGTCCCAGAGATCCCACCATCCTCTGGAAAGGGCAGGCAAGCATCCCAGTTCTGGGTCTACCTGAAGTCAGGCAAGAAGGAATATGCAGGCAAGTAACAGCATTTCACAGCCATGGACCATGGAAAGGAGGGTGTATTGCTACCTAACGTGCTGAAGTATCATCTGGGGCATTTAGGATAGAGACCCACCAGGCCGATGTTTCTAATTAGACATGTGCAGCTGGGGAGGGTCTCTCCCACCCTCACCCTGCTGTGACAGGACAGCACAGCACCCAGAAAGAGCCAGACCTGTTCGAGCGGTTTTGCAGGAAGGCCTGGGTACCAGCCATGCTGTGTCCGCTCCAGCAGCTCCAACTCTGCCCCATTTGCCCAGCGCTCCCTTCTTTCCTCTCCCTTGCTCTGGGCATAAGCCTTCATGTGCCCAACATCTGTGCTTTCCTGACCAAGTCCTCATATCCAGCCCTGGGATGCTTCTCTGGCAGCTGATTATCACAGAGCCTTACACTGTCACCTTCCCCACCATGCTGCTCAGGGCCCCAGGGCCCCAAGAACTGCCCAGGAAGCTAGGTGTGGCAGGCAGACACCCATCTCCTCTGCCTGCTGAAATGATGGCCACAGGGCAAGGGGAAGCAGGGAAGAGGGAGCACTCTGTTGGTCAAACTCAAACCTCTCCTAAGGGTACCTGATCTGAGCTGCAGGAAGCCTCCCTGGCAATTCCTCACCCCTCCCGTCTCCCCAGCTCCCTGTGCCCCAGGACATGTATCCCGGCCATCCTGCTCACTCAGTGTCTGCTATGTGTACCATGCTCACCAGGATGCCAGGATGCCAGCATTACTATTCCTATTTACAAGAGAAATCTGAGGCCCAGAGAAGTGATATATTTTTTGTTGGTCACTGGATCAGGATTCAGAACGGCAAGCTGGGTGACTCCTGGGCTCTACCGTGGTTGGTTCTTCCCATCCAATCTGTCTGCACAGGCAGATTCTGCACCCCAACAAGGTGGGCTGCTCATCATCCCTGAAGGCACTGCGCTTCTGGGGCTCTTCCTTAGTCCAAAGCCAAGCTGGGTCTCTCCCACCCTCACAGCAGAAAGGGGGGCTACCGGGAGCTTTGGAATCAGACAGGCGGGTTTGTACCAAGGCTCCGGCAGAGAAGTACTGAGCTCTAGCAGGTAAACCACCCTCTCTGTGCTGCAGTTTGCACGTATGTGTCACACCTCATCAGGCGCTGTAAGGATGCAATGAGATAGTGTCACAGCAGGTAAGTCACATGGCCCTGGGAGGCACATGATACATGATGGCTTTAAAAGGAAGAGGGAACCCTCCCTTTCACAAAATCTCAGAGGACATGAGAGCTGTAATAACTGAGCTGCAGCCAAAGGTGGAGAGAGCAAGGGCCAGCTCAGTGTCAGGAGGTGGATAGAGCAGGAACCTTGGTGCTGCGTTGTCCTGGATTTGCATGAAGATATCTTAAGAATGGATGTGGAGGGGCTTCCCTGGTGGTGCAGTGGTTGAGAGTCCGCCTGCCGATGCAGGAAACACGGGTTCGTGCCCCAGTCCGGGAAGATCCCACGTGCCGCGGAGCGGCTGGGCCTGTGAGCCATGGCCGCTGGGCCTGTGTGTCTGGAGCCTGTGCTCCGCAACAGGAGAGGCCACAACAGTGAGAGGTCCGCGTACCGAAAAAAAAAAAAAAAAAGAATGGATGCGGAAAGGGGCCCATAAACAAGTGGGGGGGGGGGGGAGTTTCTATCCTCCAAAGTACTGACTGCCCACTCAGATTGCAAGGCCCGGGAAGGCAGAGGCACTGAGCAAAATCTGTGCACAGACAGCAGCTGGCACAGCTTCCACACGTGGGCACCTGGAAACAGGCATGAACCTAGAAACGCCAACCCTCCCAGAGCTTCCCGTCAGAAGAGGCTGCACTTTGCATTCTCTCCCTATTTCTGTGTGATTCCTCCTCATTAAGTCATCAAGATACGATTACATGGGATGCTTAAGGGGAAACGCAGGGGAGGAAGGGGCCCTTGATCTAAAATGCACAGTAAGAATCCCACTCTTTCAGGGGTCTGAGAACTGGCCCTATTACAACCTGCCTTGGGCCCACAGGAAACTCTTTTTAAATGTGTGTGTGCACACTTGCATGGAAATATTTAATTCAAGAAAGAAAGAAAGCAGAGAGTGAGAGCAAGTGAATGAAAGAGAAGAAAGGGAAAGTTTACTTCATTTAAAAAAAATACAGTATGGTATAATAAGAAATATATTTGGTCTTTTTCCTTGGTTCCTGGCACAGAGCTCCTAAAACCCTGGGAACTTCCTGAGTGATCAGATGTCTTTTAAGCATATTTTTTATACTAATGAGTTGGCTTAGGGTGGGGCCCCTAGTCAGCCTCAGGTCAGCAGAATGCCTCTGGTCACCGGAAAGATCAACCCTGCATTAGAGGGTGGGAACCCTTATCCCCACCCCACCCCTATCTCTGGGAAGAGAAGAGAGGCTGGAGACTGGGTTACGAAACTCTGAACAATAAGGCTGATATTGTAAAGCAACTATACTCCAATAAAAATTAATAATAAATAAATAAACAAATGATGCTGTTGGAGCAGGAAAAAAGAAAACAAGGCTGGTGACCACATCATGGTGCAGGGACACAGTGGCTGGGGTGGGGAGACAGAAGTTCCACTTCTCGCCTCATACCTGCCCTGGCATCTCCTCCCTCAGCTGTGCATGAGCTGCATCCTTTATAATAAATTGGAAACATAGATGAAGGTTTCTCTTGAGTTCCAGGAGCTGTTCTAGGAAAATACTGTACCCAAGCGGGGTGTGGTGGGAACGTCCAATTTGAACTCAGCTGGACAGAAGTGTGGGTTGCCTGGCTCCCCCATCTGCAGTTTGTGTCTCAAGTGGGGGCGGTTTGTGGGACTGAGCCCTTAACTCGAGGGACTGCACGCTAACTCAGAATAAAACTGAACTGCTGGACACCAAGGTCGAGTCCCGAGAATCACAGAACCAGCTATTGGATGGGCAGACGCCAAGTGCCTGGTGTCAGGAAACACCTCACACACACATGCTCTGAACATTCTTTCCGTCAACTGTTTTGATCTCAGAGGAAGAGAGTGGGCCTCCTCCTTCCTTCTGCCCTAAAACTTTCTTCTCTCAGTGGGACACAGTGATTGAAACACCACCCTTAACCGTGGGTTACTCTTATGGCCCTAAGCAAGCCACCGACATCTCATCTATGAGCATAACGTATGGCATTTCTATTTGTCAGAGAAAAGTGATAAAGAATGCAGAAATGAAGAAGGTAAGCATTTTAGAAATAAATATGGTTTAGAATCTAATCCATCATTAGAATTAGGAGGTAAAAAATAAGCATAAGAAGGATGGGAAACCTGAAACCAGAAGAATGGTCAAAATTCCAAAATTAAAGACAACAGATTTTTTTTTTTAAAGCAACTACAAGTCCCTGGATGGCTCAAATGTCTCTTTAGAAACTGAAATGGCTTCTCGTAGATTAAATCAGATTATGTCTGACAGGCCTCCCCAAATGATAAAACTAATCTGCCGAGAAAATACACTAACTGCTTCCTCCTCCTGTGAATATAGAGGTAAACAGAAAGATCAGACACGTTCTCTTCCTTCAGGTTATCTAAATAACTGGAAAGTCCTACAAATCAAGGGCAGGTAAGAGAAAGGAAAACACAATCAACAAACTGTAGGTCAAAGAGAATGTTTTCTCTGTTTCTCTTTTTGAATGTATAGAAAATCCATCATTTGTATAATATTGACCTCAGAGTTGAAATACCTAGAGAAAAGATTATGTGGATTCAGGTTTTCAGAACAGGAATTCAGCAACATGAAATGAGAGGAGAGATAAACCAGTTGCTGAGAGCAATTTCCTGGGTCCTCTGTCCCCTCCTGTCCACATTTCTGCCCTCCCTCCCTGGGGACTCTGGCCTTGACCGTCTTCAGCATGGAGCCTCACTTCTTGTCTGTCCCCATAGCTGGGGCAGGCGAGGCTGGTCACCAGTTGGGAGAACACAAAGAGCAGGAATCAAGGTGGTCGTCTTACACATGGCTCTGGGGCAGCTCCCAAGCCTTGTCGGGGTGACATCTGAGTTCCCCATTGGCCATGCTATGGCCACAATAGGAATGCCATGGCTTTCCAGATGGAAACACTGGGTAGGGCAGAGGTTAGATAACTTTTAAGGTCTGCTCTAAATCCAAGATACTTGTGATTCCTTAAAATTCAGCTGGGAGCTACTGTTACAACTGCTCCATGAGCTACAGGTGCCAGATAAATGTGCCATCCAGCTTTTTAAGGACATGCGCTACGAAGGCACCCAACTTGTTTTCCACCTGGAGAGAAGCACTAATTAGCAAGGTCACACCTAGAGACACTCAGGCTCCCTGATCATCACATTCAGAAGAGTTTGTGCCTTTCCTCCTCTCCCTCCCATTTCTGTAGAGCAGAGATTTCTCCCACCTGCCAACTCCACGGTCTACACAGCTAGCCTGCCTCCTGCCAATTCTCTAGGGAGGTACTTGGTCTTGATATTTGAATCTTCTTTAGAGTGTAAATTACACAGCCGGACTGGAAATGGTTTGCAAGTAGAAACTGGGTCTCATCCTTTTCTGGGCCCCCCTTACATGGCCTAGTTCAATGCTTTCCACAAAGCAGGTGCTTGAAAAGATTAGTTGAATAGGTACATGAGATTAAAAAGTGAGTTTTAAAACAAATGAAGCTGCAGGTGCCTCTGCAAATGCAAGTCTTAATTAGAAATACACTGTGCTTGAAAGAAATTTAGAGGCCTCTGGTGACATCCTCCAAAGCAAGGATGTTTATTTATGGAGAACCTGAACTCAATGCAGTAAGTAATAATCCAGTTACATTTTTCCTGGAAACCAACACCCTTGTAAAAATCACCAAATAATATACATTGCTGAAGATCAATCACTTACTGAGGGCTAAGAAACAGAGACTCAGGGAAACATGACCTGACATGGCAGGGGCAAATTCAGTGTCTCTCTCTCTCCAGGAGAAAAATGTCCACAGCAGCTCTGCACTTTAGAGGGCTTGGGAAACAAGCAGTTTTATGTAAAAAAGGAAACATTTGCATTATGCCCCAGGATTCCCAGAGCTATACCTTACATGACAGTCCTGAATGCAGGGGATGGGGGCGGGGGCTGCAGACCTGAAGGCATTACTGGCAATTTATTGACAGATACACTCTCAGAATCTGTGCATTGCATTGTATGCAAATACTTTACCTTGAAAGAAAGAAAAAAAACCCTCTGAACTCTTGAGATCTCCATGAAATATGTGGGTGAAAGGGCACCACTGTCCACTATTCTACTTTGAGATGCATTTAAAAATAAACTAGATGAATAGATTCCCAGATATGGGATAAAGCAAGTATAGTAAAATGCTAATTATAGAATCCAGGAGGCAGGTATATGGGTGCGTGCTATAAATTCAATTTCTTGGTATAGTTGAAAATTCTCATCAAAATAAACTGGGTAAAAACATTACTCATAATATGTAGTAACCTGGGGGTTAGTGCTTTGCTTACACACAGCCAGATGAAGGTGAGTTTAAGTGAGAATGCAAGTGGAGAGATTGAGGACAGTAGGGCAGGGGTCACTGCTCAGGGGAGCCTTGCCATAAAGGTTAAGAGGAAGCAGGAAGTCACCGGGCGGATTTATGGGGACAGACTGCATCATGTCTGTATGCTAATGAGTGGCTCACAGACACTATTATGATGCTCCAGGCGATAGGGGCAGTTGTGAAAGCCCAGCTCTCAGCAGGTGCCAGGAGACAGAGCCAAGCCCACTGAGGAAGGGCTGGCTTCCAGGGGAACACAGACCCTGTACCCCTGGCAAAAGGAGGGAAGCTGGAGTCGGCGGGCACAGGTGTGCAGGTGGGATCCACACACTGAAGAACGTTGCTTTAAATCCTGCAGGGGAGACTCTCAAAGGTTCCTACTTTATTCACTACAGGAAAGTTCTGCAAGGGGTCTGAGACGTAGCTAAGGGTACCCCTGGGACAAACAGCAGACAGTGTGAAGTAAATCCATTTTCTGTTTTCTATCCCTCAATGTCCACTTGTAGCCAACTAAAACTCACCTGCCCAAGAATTGCCTGGGAGCATCCTTTGCCTCCATGTTGAAGGATCCCCCTCCCACTTCACAAATAAAGACCTATTTCCCTTTTCTCAACTCTTACCTAGGGACACTGACCCAAGAAGCAAGAAAAAGTCCATTCAAAATACCAGTGTCTATGTCAATTTTGTTAAAAATTTGGGTGACAAATACTTTCAAAGGTCAGATGCATTTTAATTCTTTAAATTTTTGTTTTCAGCAAAATTGAAGGAGAAACTAATCAAGTTGTCCACTGATACACGTTGATGAAAACTCATTATTTTTGGCATGTAATCTGTAAGAAGTTCAAGGAACTGAGTAAACCTGTTGTTACAAAGTACCTTTCATTCTGAACTATACGTTACTATATCTATTTTTAAAAGTTATAGAATTGATAGTGAAATCTGTATCGATGTCTCAGTTTTAGCAATAAAAATGTCATCTATGAATACATTAATGCATTTAAAATAAAGCCCCATCTTTTTTTTTCTTTTTTTATACAGCAGGCTCTTATTAGTCAACCAGTTTATACGCATCAGTGTATACACGTCAATCCCAATCTCCCAATTCATCACATCACCACCACCACCACCACACCACTTTCCCCCCTTGGTGTCCATACGTTTGTTCTCTACATCTGTGTCTCAGTTTCTGCCCTGCAAACCAGTTCATCTGTACCATTTTTCGAGGTTCCACATATATGCATTAATATACGATATTTGTTTTTCTCTTTCTGACTTACTTCACTCTGTATGACAGTCTCTAGATCCATCCACGTCTCTACAAATGACCCAATTTCGTTCCTTTTTATGGCTGAGTAATACTCCATTGTATATATGTACCACTTCTCCTTTATCCATTCATCTGTCGATGGGCATTGAGGTTGCTTCTACATCCTGGCTATTGTAAACAGAGCTGCAATAAACATTGGGGGGCATGTGTCTCTTTGAATTATGGTTTTCTCTGGGTATATGCCCAGTAGTGGGATTGCTGGGTCATACGGTAATTCTATTTTTAGTTTTTTAAGGAACCTCAATACTATTCTGCATAGTGGCTATATCAATTTACATTCCCACAAACAGTACAAAAGGGTTCCCTTTTCTCCACACCCTCTCCAGCATTTCTTGTCTGTAGATTTTCTGATGATGCCCATTCTAACTGCTGTGAGGTGATACCTCATTGTAGTTTTGATTTCCATTTCTCTAATAATTAGTGATGCTGAGCAGTTTTTCATGTGCTTTTTGGCCAACAGTTTGTATTCTTTGAAGAAAAGTCTATTTAGGTTTTCTGCCCATTTTTGGATTGGGTTGTTTATTTCTTTAACATTGAGCTGTATGAGTTCTTTATATATTTTGGAGATAAATCCTATCTCCATTGATTTGTTTGCAAATATTTTCTCCCATTCTGAGGGTTGTCTTTTCATCTTGTTTATGGTTTCCTTTGCTGTGCAAAAGCTTTGAAGTTTCATTAGATCACATTTGTTTATTTTTGTTTTTATTTCCATTACTCTAGGAGGTGGATCAAAAAAGATCTTGCTGTGATTTATATCAAAGAGTGTTCTTCCTATGTTTTCCTCTAAGAGTTTTATAGTGTCCAGTCTTACATTTAGGTCTCAAATCCATTTTGAGTTTATTTTAGTGTATGGTGTTAGGGAGTGTTCTAATTTCAGTCTTCTGCATGTAGCTGTCCAGTTTTCCCTGCACCACTTATTGAAAAGACTGTCTTTTCACCATTGTATATCCTTGCCTCCTTTGTCATAGATTAGTTGACCATAGGTGCCTGGGTTTAACTCTGGGCTTTCTATCTTGTTCCATTGATCTATGTTTCTGTTTCTGTGCCAGTACCATATTGTCTTGATTACTGTAGCTTTGTAGTATAGTCTGAAGTCAGGGACTCTGATTCCTCCAGATCCGTTTTTTTCCCTCAAGAGTGCTTTGGCTATTCGGGGTCTTTTGTGTCTCCATACAAATTTAAACATTTTTTGTTCTAGTTCAGTAAAAAAAATGCCATTGGTAATTTGATAGGGATTGTATTGAATCTGCAGATTGCTTTGGGTAGTATAGTCATTATCACAATATTGATTCTTCCAATCCAAGAACATGGTATATCTCTCCAGCTGTTTGTATCATCTTTAATTTCTTTCATCAGCATCTTATAGTTTTCTGCGTACAGGTCTTTTGTCACCCTAGGTAGGCTTATTCCTAGGTATTTTATTTTTTTTGTTGCAGTGGTAAATGGGAGTGTTCCCTTAATTTCTCTTTCAGATTTTTCATCATTAGTGTATAGGAATACAAGAGACTTCTGTGCATTAATTTTGTACCCTGCTACTTTACCAAATTCATTGATTAGCTCTAGTAGTTTTCTGGTGGCATCTTTAGGATTCTCTATGTATAGTACCATGTCATCTGAAAACAGTGACAGTTTTACTTCTTTTCCAATTTGTATTCCTTTTATTTCTTTTTCTTCTCTGATTGCCATGGCTACGACTTCCAGAAACTATGTTGAATAATAGTGGTGAGAGTGGACACCCTTGTCTTGTTCTTGATCTTAGAGGAAATCCTTTCAGTTTTTCACCATTGATAATGATGTTTGCTATGGGTCTGTCATATATGGCCTTTATTATGTTGAAGTAGGTTCCCTCTACGCCCACTTTCTGGAGAGCTTTTATCATAAACGGGTGTTGAATTTTGTTAAAAGCTTTTTCTGCATCTATTGAGATGATCATATGGTTTTTATTCTTCAATTTGTTAATATGGTGTATCACATTGATTGACTTGAGTATATTGAAAAATCCTTGCATCCCTGGGATAAATCCCACTTGACCATGGTGTATGATCCTTTTAATGTGTTGTTGGATTCTGTCTGTTAGTATTTTGTTGAGGAGTTTTGCATCTATATTCATCAGTGATATTGGTCTGTAATTTTCTTTTTTTGTAGTATCTTTGCCTAGTTTTGGTATCAGGGTGATGCTGGCCTCATAGAATGAGTTTGGGAGTGCTCCTTCTTCTGCAATTTTTTGGAAGAGTTTGAGAAGGATGGGTGTTAGCTCTTCTCTAAATGTTTGATAGAATTCACCTGTGAAGCCATCTGGTCCTGGACTTTTGTTTGTTGGAAGATTTTTA
Organism: Orcinus orca; assembly: GCF_937001465.1. NCBI lineage: Eukaryota > Metazoa > Chordata > Mammalia > Artiodactyla > Delphinidae > Orcinus > Orcinus orca. The sequence continues at coordinate 80,869,059 of NC_064560.1, forward strand.
ACCACAGTTTCAACTTCATTACTTGTGTTTGGTCTGTTCATATTTTCTATTTCTTCCTCGTTCAGTCTTGGAAGGTTATATTTCTCTAAGAATTTATCCATTTCTTCCAGGTTGTCCATTGTATTGGCATAGGGTTGCTTGTAGTAGTCTCTTTGGACGTTTTGTATTTCTGCAGTGTCTGCTGTAACTTCTCCTTTTTCATTTCTAAGTTTATTGATTTGAGTCCTCTCCCTCTTTTTCTTAATGAGTCTGGCTAATGGTTTATCAATTTTGTTTATCTTCTCAAAGAACCAGCTTTTACTTTTATTGATCTTTGCTATTTTCTTTGTTTCTACTTCATTTATTTCTGCTCTGATCTTTATGATTTCTTTCCTTCTGCTAACTTTGAGTTTTGTTTGTTCTTCCTTCTCTAGTTCCTTTAGATGTAAAGTTAGATTATTTGAAAATTTTCTTGTTTCCTAAGGTAGGCTTGTATAGTTATAAACTTCCCTCTTTGAACTGCTTTTGCTGCATCCCATAGGTTTTGGATCGTCATGTTTTCATTGTCATTTGTCTCTAGGTATTTTTTGATTTCCTCTTTGATTTCTTCAGTGATCTCTTGGTTATTTAGTAATGTATTATTTAGCCTCTATGTGTTTGTGTTTTTTACGTTTTTTTCCCTGTAATTTATTTCTAATCTCATAGCGTAGTGGTCAGAAAAGATGCTTGACATGATTTCAATTTTCTTAAATTTACTGAGGCTGGATTTGTGACCCAAGATGTGATCTATCCTGGAGAATGTTCCATGCACACTTGAGAAGAAAGTGTAGTCTGCTGTTTTTGGATGGAATGTCCTATAAATATCAATTAAATCTATCTGGTCTATTTTGTCATTTAAAGCTTCTGTTTCCTTATTAATTTTCTGTTTGGATGACCTGTCCATTGGTGTAAGTGAGGTTTTAAAGTCTCCCACTATTAGTGTGTTACTGTCGGTTCCCTCTTTTAGAGCTGTTAGCAGTTGTCTTATGTATTGAGGTGCTCTTATGTTGGGTGCATATACATTTATAAGTTCTATCTTCTTCTTGGATTGATCCCTTGATCATTATGTAGTGCCCTTCCTTGTCTCTTGTAACATTCTTTATTTTTAAGTCTATTTTATGATATGAGTATAGCTACTCCAGCTTTCTTTTGATTTCCACTTGCATGGAATATCTTTTTCCAACACCTGACTTTCCGTCTGTATGTGTTCCTAGGTCTGAAGTGGGTCTCTTGTAGACAGCATATATATGGGTCTTGTTTTTGTATCTATTTAGCAAGCCTGTGTCTTTTGGTTGGAGCATTTAATCCATTCACGTTTAAGGTAATTATCAATATGTATGTTCCTATTACCATTTTCTTAATTGTGTTGGGTTTGGCTTCTTAGGCCCTTTTCTTCTCTTGTGTTTCCCACTTAGAGAAGTTCCTTTAGCATTTGTTGTAGAGCTGGTTTGGTGGTGAATTCTCTTAGCTTTTGCTTGTCTGTAAAGCTTTTGATTTCTCCATAGAATCTGAATGAGATCCTTGCCTGGTAGAGTAATCTTGGTTGTGGGTTCTTCTCTTTCATCACTTTAAGTAGATCATGCCACTCCCTTCTGGCTTGTAGAGTTTCTGCTGAGAAATCAGCTGTTAACCTTATGGGAGTTCCCATGTATGTTATTTGTTGTTTTTCCCTTGCTGCTTTCAATAATTTTTCTTTGCCTTTTATTTTTGCCAGTCTGATTACTATGTGTCTCGCTGTGTTTCTCCTTCAGTTTATCCTGTATGGGACTCGCTGCGCTTCCTGGACTTGGGTGGCTATTTCCTTTCCCATGTTAGGGAAGTTTTCGACTATAATCTCTTCAAATATTTTCTTGGGTCCTTTCTCTCTCTCTCCTCCTGCGACCGCTATAATGTGAATGTTGTTGCGTTTAATGTTGTCCCAGATGTCTCTTAGGCCGTCTTTATTTCTTTTCATTCTTTTTTCTTTATACTGTTCTGTAGCAGTGAATTCCACCATATTGTCTTCCAGGTCACTTATCCGTTCTTCTGCCTCAGTTATTTTGCTATTGATTCCTTCTAGTGTATTTTTCATTTCAGTTATTTTATTGTTCATCTCTGTTTGTTTGTTCTTTAATTCTTCTAGATCTTTGTTAAATATTTTTTGCATCTTCTCGATCTTTGCCTCCATTCTTTTTCCGAGGTCCTGGATCATATTCACTATCATTATTCTGTATTCTTTTTCTGGAAGGTTGCCTACCTCCACTTCATTCAGTTGTTTTCCTGGGGTTTTATCTTGTTCCTTCATCAGGTACATAGCCCTCTGCCTTTTTATCTTGTCTGTCTTTCTGTGAATGTGGTTTTTATTCCACAGGTTGCAGGACTGTAGTTCTTCTTGCTTCTGCTGTCTGCCCTCTGGTGGATGAGGCTATCTAAGAGGCCTGTGCAAGTTTCCTGATGGGAAGAACTGGTGGTGGGTAGAGCTGGCTGTTTCTCTGGTGGGAAGAGCTCAGTAGAACTTTAATCTACTTGTCTTCTGATGGGTGGGGCTGGGTTCCCTCCTTGCTGGTTGTTTGGCCTGAGGCGACCCAACACTGGAGCCTACCCGGGCTCTTTGATGGGGCTAATGGCAGACTCTGGGAGGGTGCACACCAAGGAGTACTTCCCAGAACTTCTGCTGCCAGTGTCCTTGTCCTAATGGTGAGACAGAGCCACCCCCCTGCCTCTGCAGGAGACCCTCCAACACCAGCAGGTAGGTCTGGTTCAGTCTCCTACGGGGTCACTGCTCCTTTCTGTGGGTCCCGACGCACACACTACTTTGTGTGTGCCCCCCAAGGGTGGAGTCTCTGCTTCCCCCAGTCCTGTTGAAGTCCTGCAATCAAATCCCGCTAGCCTTCAAAGTCTGATTCTCTAGGAATTCCTCCTCCCTTGCCAGACGCCCAGGTTTGGAAGCCTGAAGTGAGGCTCAGAACCTTCACTCCAGTGGGTGGACTTCTGTGGTCTAAGTGTTCTCCAGTTTGTGAGTCACCCAACCAGCAGTTATGGGATTTGATTTTATTGTGATTGCGCCCCTCCTACCATCTCATTGTGGCTTCCCCTTTGTCTTTGGATGTGGGGTATCTTTTTTTGTGAGTTCCAGTGTCTTCCTGTCGATGACTGTTCAGCAGTTAGTTGTGCTTCTGGTGTTCTCACAAAAAGGAGTGAGAGCACATCCTTCTACTCCGCCATCTTGAACCAATCTCTTCCAAAGCCCCATCTTTTGTAGAGAGGTAGATTTCCAATTTTTTATGTTTAATAATTATTTATTAAAATTTGTAATTAAGTGTCACCTTGAGGGATTATGTAGCATTAATCACTATAATCCTAAATCGATCCAGAAGAAAAATTCTTAACACTTATTTTCTGAAGGAATAATTTTTATGTAAATATTTACATTTGAGAAAACCAAGGCAGAATGATTAATAAAAGAGTTTCAAACATAAAGTTATATCACTTTGGATAAAATTCTGTGTGGAAAGTGGAATAGAAATATAAGTGCAGAGAGAAAATGGGAGTATGTAAAATATCAACCAGTTAAAGAAGGGCTTGTTTGTATATTTTTTTTAATTAACGATATGGGCATCCAATTATATGGCATTTAAATAGATTCAATTTAAAATAGAGACTGACAGTTTTATTTTTAAACGTCCGTTTTACAATTGGATGGAAGTACCATAATTTGTAGTTAATTAATCTGAGGTTAGAACTTTAGATGTCAAGGTTAAAATACATGAATGAAAAAATACAGCTTCTCAAAATTCTTGCGGGTGTCACTGAAGCAGGAAGTGTGAAGGCCTCTGGCTTAGGTGTCACTCTGTCGCATTCAGACGTGCATGGCTGGAGCCAGGGGGAGCAGGGCAGACACTCCCTAGCCCTAGGGACCAGTTAGGGTACAGACTGTGGACATGCACATGCAGACCTGCATCTTATAACTTGTGCATATTTCTGCCTTGCAGGGTGTAGTGCAGGACATGCAAAGGCGGGGTGGTCTGGTTCACTGTTTGCATACATGAAGGTGGGAGGACAGTCCTGGCTTGTCCTACGGGACCTTCACTGTGATTCCAGCACAGGCATCGTGGAAGCAAGAGCAGGAAGCCATGGTCGCAACTTACCATTTGCAGCCAAATGTTGGTGGTCAACACTTGGTTCTTCTCATCCTTTAAAGGAAAAAAAAAAAAAGTCAAAAATATGGTTTATATGATTTACATAAGAAGAAATGATACCCTTATTCATATACCAATCTGATGGTTGGGACGGTTGGCGTGTGTGGAAAATAGAATTCATGGAGCACTTCCAAATATACTCCAGCATTTCCCCAGAGCACAGCTTTTCTATTTATGCTGAAGTAATACATTCATTACAGAGCTCTTACAAAAGATGGAAAAGTATAGAGAAGAAAATTAAAATCCTGCAACCCCACCATCCCGAGATGATACCTGCTAATCGTTTATCTTATTTTTCCTTACACATTATTTATCATTTGTATACTTAAAAAATAAGACGGGATGCAGATTCCAATCTTTTAAAGTCAAGTTTATTAGCAGAATGGATAGAGTTTTAAGCAAATTGAAATAGGCTTCCCTCCCCCGGGGAAGGGAGTCCCCGCCCCGCCCCATGACAGCTGCGGCACCTGTGCTAACAGTGCTGCGTGGGCCCCATTTCTCCCTGAGCCCCAAGGGTCTGCCTGCCTTTCCTCCCATCCTCCATCAGCCTGGCAGCACCCAGGCCCTCGACACACACCTGCAGGGTACATCCTGTCTAGGTGAGCAAACTAAGGGTCAGAAAGGTGGTTCCTTTATGAAGGAACCATTCACACTTGGATCTGAGTCAACAGCCCCTCTTTCCACATTTCCAAACTGAGAGTGGGTTCCAAGCTGGGCGCCAAAGCTGCATTTTTTTCAGGAAGCTCCAGAGAGCAGATTGACCACGGCTTTGCCCCTGCACTGGACACCCAAAGAAGATGCTAGTCAACATGGGGCCTTTCCACCTGGGATGCAACCGGTTTTTTAGCATGGCTGGAAAAGCCCAAAAGGGCCTAGCAAAAGCCACAGTGCACACGGAGACAAACAAGCCCATTTCATGCAATAGTTCTGCCGAGACTGCTGTTCACTATTTCGTGTTCAATTCCCACCTAAAAGACTCTGTAAATTAGCAATTTGCACCCTCTCCAGGAGAAAGTACTTATTAATGCTGAGATACCCAGAGGCTGAGGCCATAAGCCCCTCCAGCAGGAACTACCTGGCCTGGCTCCCTGATGGCAGTCACAAAAACAGACCCAGTGGCAGAAAGAACACCATCTACTGGGGCATGGTCTCAGGGCAGGGACACAAGTGAGAAATGGATGCTGCTTCTCCTTCAAATACAAACGTGTTGAATGCGTAAGAAGCTGGCAGAGATTCTTTGATGCATCAATGCCCCTGTCCCAGTAGCTCACCCTGGGTGCCTCTGAGAGGTGAGAGTTGGAGGCAGGAAGGTGGGTGTAAATCTCACAGAGAGGATCAGGCTGCCTAGGGAAAGACAGGGGACCAAGTCCCAAGGGTCCAAGGCCAGGGGCTGTGTCCAGAAGAAGCTGCCAATTCTGTACAAGAAAAATACATCCCCTTTTTCAAAATAACACATGCCAGGGGTTTTGGTAGAAAAAGCTGTGGAGCTAACCTCTCTCCATCCTCTGTGCAGAGATAACAGTCGCTGACAGAGCCATGCATCTGAATTGCAAGAGGGCTCTAGTTCCAGTCCAATCTCCAGTACTATTTGAAAGCACTGATAAACTCTTATAGGACATATGTCCCTTGCCTCAACTTATTAAGGAGTTGTTTTTAATCAACTTAAAATTAGCCAGTGTTCCATTCACGTGGCTTTCTTTTAATTGCATCCATGTCTTTATCTTCTGAGAGAAAGGCTTCTGTGGTTTGGGAGCTCAATTACGACCAATCTAATTAAAAGGCTTTCTTCTTTCCAACATGTTAGCTGAAACCTCATTAGAGGGAAATGAGATTTCTGTGGTGTGTGGCAGCATGGGACTGAGCAGGCATTTCAAACTGTAATCAGCGCAAAGCAGCAGCCAGCCTCCAACGGAAGGAGCAGCAATGCGGGTGGGGGAGCCTCCACGGAGATGCGGGAAAACCCTGCACGACCAGCAGAGCAGAGAGGCTACTGTCTGTGTTCCCAAGGTGGGCCCCTCACACCACCCCCATCCCAGGGCCACCCACTGGCTGAGTCTCAGCTCTCAGTCTGCATGGTGACAAGGCGTCCCACTTCCTTCCCACCCCCCTGTGAAGTATGTCCTTCCCCCCAAAGACTGAATGTCTGTGTTGCCCAAATTTCCTATGTTGAAACCTACCCTGCATGGGGATGGTATTAGGAGATGGGGCCTTTGGAAGGTGTTTAGGTCATGAGGGTGGGTTCACCCTCATGACCAGGATTATTGTCCTTAATAAAGGGACCCCAGAGGGCTCCCTCACCCCTTCTGCAATGTGAAGACCCAGTCAGAAAACAGCCATCTATGAACCAGGAAGCAGGCTCTCACCAGACATCAAAGCTGCAGGTACCTTGATCCTGTACTCCCCAGACTCCAGAATTGTGAGAAATAAATGTATGTCATTAAGCCACTCAGTCTATGGTACTTTGGTTACAGCAGCTGAGCTGATGGAAGGCAGGGCCCTCACAGGGTCTGAACTCTGCTCAGTTCCAGACAGGCTCTCTGCCCTCCTCCAGCTGTACTGTTCAAATAATCCAGTCTCAAGTCCTTAGGGCAGCACACAGCCCTTTCTACAACCCACAGTCCAGCCAAGTGTTCATTTGCTTATTCATTCATTCACTCATTTGACAAATATTTCTGGAGCACTTCCTGTTTGGGGCATTATGCCAGCCTGACATGCACAGTGGGAACTGAACAGACACGGTCCCTGAGCTCATGGAATATAAAATATGGGTGGAGGGTGGGATAACATAATTCGACAATGACACACCTATAATTACAAATGGTGACAAGTCACAGAGGACAGGAACAGAGCCCCTTCAGAGGATGACAGGAAGAAGGACTTCACCAGAGTGATGGGGATGGGATCCTGAGGAAAAGACATCACCTTTACTTCCTATGACCCTGCAACACCAAAGCCACGACCCCTCACGCCCACTGTGTGCACCCCTACCCTTCTAGATCTTGCTCCCCACTCAACCCCCAAGTGCCTGCCCTGCCCCATGCCCTCCTTCTTCCTCCTGCACAAGCCCAGGGGCTCCGAGAGGGAGCCGGCAACCTGGGCAGACCTGTGGCCTCGGACAGGAGAGTGCAATTCAACCCAAGGAGGAACCTTCCTGCCAATTGTCCAGCTGCTTTAGAAGGGACCTAACATGTATCCACAAGGATAACAAGTTAGCTGAACATTATTTAATGCTTAATAAATCTATTTTCCATTTAAAAAAAGAGGGGACCTATCGACCAGTTCCTGAGTTGTAAGCACAGAGGATGGCCACCCTTCTGGTCCACCCCTGGGCTGGCCCCCTCAGGGCGAAGCCAGGTGACCAGGGCCTGCAAGGTCTGCAGAGCCAGATCCCACACACCCAGTGCCCCTGCCATAGCTTCCCAGCCTCGTCCCCGCCACCCTGCCACCCACGGTGGCAGAAAAATAAATTGAGAGGCTGTGATTTTCCCTGAGTCAGCGAGATATTAGGGCTGAGAGAAGACTCATATCCAGCATAAGAAATAAATGCCTAAAAGTCAATAAGAAAAAGGCAGACAATCCAACAGAAAAATGGGCAAAAGGTGAACCAACCCATGATTTTCACTACAGAGGATAACAGTAAATATTTGAAAATAACACAGCTAAACCTTAAATAGAGTTTGCAGTCTTCTGAATGTGACACACACACACACACACACACACACACACACACTGTTTTTTCAAATTCATTACAGTCTTGTGACAACCACACAGTGAAGTCAGTACTATTATTATTCTCATCTCATAGCTCAACACCAGTGTTTCAGCCGCCAGGTGACTCTGCTCCCAATGTCCTAAGGAAACACTTTGCTGATGGTCACAGAAAATGATTCCCTTTGGCATCTGTACAGCACAGACATTCTCAAACTACAGGCTGGGAACCTCTGAGTTTCTGAGATGCTTCCAGAGGATCAGTGAAGCCACACCTTTTTCACAATCATGAGAAGTTATTAGCCTATTTCACCCTCATTTACTCATGAACGGTTGGTAGAGCTTTGCAGAGACCACGTGACATACGATGCAGCAGACTGACCGCAGAAGTGGACCAGAGAATCCAGCTGTCTTCTATGAAGCTGGGCATTAAGGAGATTGGCAAAAATATAAAACAGTGCTACTTTTCTCACTAAACGTGTTTTTCCTGGGAAAATATAGTTATTTTTCTTAAAGTATTAGTTATGGTAACAAGGCACAGGGTTATTATTTCGAATGAATTCATGGACTTGAAAATGTTTTCTTAGTTTTTATTTCAAACATGGTAATAAATATTGATAGATGTAACCCATGTAAAAAAAACTTGGAGGGGGGGGGACAGGGATCTGCAATAACTGTTATGAGAGTAGAGGGGTCTGGAAGCTTAGAAGTTTGAGAGCCACTGGTGCAGGCTTGGTGTTCCTAAGACAAGGTGTTCCTGGTTCTTGGACCCAGGGGCCCGGCCCCACCTCTGTTCTCATTTGGGGGTTGTTCAGAGTCTGTGTTTTGGAAGTACAGTGTGAAAAGTCTGCCCCAGCCTCCCCAGGGAGGGGCAAGGGGTTCGAGAGTGCACTTTTTACTAGGACTGAAAGGGCTTCTTTCCACTTCTGTTAGAGGAAGAGCCTCCCTGTCTCCCCCAAGAGGACCCAAATCTGGAAGAATGAAGCCTGGGGCATGGATTATGAGAGCAGAACCAGAGAAGAGACTCTATCTTGAGTCAGCAGCGCTGGAAAGTGGAGGAAGGGTGGAGGGGCCGGGGGATTATGGATGTAGGAGAGAGGGGGAAAGAGGTGGACTCCAGTCACACTGGTAAACCAACACTCAAGCTTCATCTGAACTCTCTCTGGACAGAAACAATAAATTTCCGTTTATTCTGAAGCCATCATCCTGATTGAATCAGTGTCTAAGCATCCCCTTCACAAACACAGCACACATAACAAGTTATCTCTGGCAGGACTCAAGGTAAGCAACTGCACGCAAGAGCTGGACTCTACAAATGCCTGGGTCATGGAAACCAGTGCTGGAGCTCCAGCATCAGGCTTCTCCAACAAACTCTCTTGGGAACCTGGCTATGGGAGGTCCCATCAAAACGAGGTCCTCTGAAGACAGGAGCTAGCGATAGGGGATCTCAACACAACCCTCAGTGTGGAACTGGTGCCAAGGTGGGTTCAAAAGGTCGAAGGGAAGGGAAAGGGATGAGATACATGAAAGAAGGCAGGAGCTGGAAGTGAAAGCAGTAATGTTTTCTTTTTTTGTTATTTGACATTTATAATATTTCTACAAGCAATGTAGATTAATTGGTTTAATAAATTAAGCAAAAATAAAGATCACATAAAAGGAAAGAATATATATGAAAAAAATTATCACTATTATAGCACAGAAAATTAAAAGCTATGAGTAGACACACCCTCATAAGGCATGGGCAAGATGAAAAAATTGGAATGACAGATTCACAAACATAGTTTGGCAATGAATGAATGAATGAATACATAAATAATTTAAAATGCAAGGAAGAAAGGAAGGCAAGCAGATAAACACAACTAAAATACAAAATATAATCTGGAAAAAAGCCCAATTAAGACAAGCATGCTTCCCATGAATTCTTTCTACTATATAACTCAATAAAGCCTTGGATCAAATTAAACATGATTTCAAATATGAGATTATAAGATACCGAATGAAATAAAAGGGAGACTGCAGAGCTAAACAAATGAACTGAGAACCAAAACAATATGGTTACATGGCTAATAACTTAGAGCCAGAAAGGAACAAAACAGACCCAGCTGAAAACTGAGTTACTGGCATGAAGGCAAGGCATGAGATAACCACAGTATGTAGAGGAAAAACACAAAGAGATTAAGTCAATTAAGGACGTGGACACAGAAGTGCCACAAGGAGGGCAACTTGAGCTGAAATGGAGAACATGCACATGGGAAACAGAAAGTGTCCTGGGACCATGCATAGGAGACACACTTCTAGTTCTAGCAAAACAGTAAAATCCATGACCTGAACACTGTCCTGCTACCAAACACCTAGAAATGCTGGAGAAAATCACAGAAATACCTTCTTAAATGCAAATGGAAGCTCACAAAAATGGAAGAGAAATCTTCAAAAACAAAATCTTCAAAAACAAAGAAACCAAAAAGAACACTGTCAGGGGCACTGGTGGTGCAGTGAATAAGAATCTGCCTGCCAGTGCAGGGGACACAGGTTCGATCCCTGGTCCAGGAAGATCCCACATGCCACAGAGCAACTAAGCCTATGAGCCACAACTACTGAGCCTGTGCTCTAGAGCCTGCAAGCTACAACTACTGAGCCCACGTGCCACAACTACTGAAGCCCACGTGCCTAGAGCCCATGCTCCACAACAAGAGAAGGCACTGCAATAAGCAGCCCGCTCACCACAGTGAAGAGTAGCCCCCACTCGCCGCAACTAGAGAAAGCCCACGGGCAGCAAAGAAGACCCAACACAGCCAAAAATAAATAAATAACCTTTAAAAAAATAAAATAAAAAAGCTTCAAGGAGAAAATTTAAAGAAATAATGACTGAAATTTCCAGAATTGCTGAACTAACCCTCAGTTTAAGGAAGCTCAACAAGTTACTCAAGAAGATAAATATGACTCAAAAACAAATCAAAGTTTAATCATTTTTTTCAGCTCCTATATGTAAAGAGCTTACAATTAAGCTCTTATAGCAAGGAAAAAAAAACCTGAACATACTGAAAATCAGTGACTTTGGCTGGACCCATGAGAGCTTGATGTTGCAGTGTAAAGTGCCACACTGAAATCTGAAAACAGGCGAATTCACAGAGTCATAGACAAGATCTGCTTACCTGGGGCAGAGGCTACTAGAGCCATAAACTTGCAGTAACACCCACATGGTCATTTTGATGAGTCTCTGTTTGCTGAGGATAAACTTGAGTGAGAATAAGAAACCTCCAGGGAGCCACAACCTTGGGGACACCCTACACTCTCATGGATTTCATCTTCAGGAGCCCCACCAAGTTCTCAAGGTAAATATGCAAGAAAGATCCCCTTGTAACTCTGGCACAGGAATGGAAGGAGTAACTCTTAGGAAACAGGCCACCCAAAGCCTTCTCCATAGCAAAGGCTACTCTCCAACCTTTCCAGAGCTTGATCTCCACCATTCCTCCCACACCAGTGCCCTGGAGCCTTTCTATCCCATGCGAAGGAGGGGACGAAAGCCATCATAGGAGGGAAACACTTGTAAAGGCCACAGCCCAGGAGCACAGACAGGCCCACTGAAAGGCTGAGGTTTAACCCTAACACTACAGAACCTATAGAACACTTCCCCTCCCCCACATCGTCCCACCACACTAACACTCCAGAATAAGGGCAGTGGGAACCACTGAAAAAGCTGCAGACTCCCTCTGAGGAGGGGTACTGAGTGAAGACCAAAATCAAGAGGGGAGACAAAAACAGACACTAGAAGAATCTGAAACCTCTGGCACAGAAAGCTACAGCAAACATTACAGCCCAACTACTAGCCAAAATAACATAAATTCTCACATTAAAGGTGTATTTATTTCAATTTCTATTACCTTATAGGATATTTCTGATTTATAACAGAACACTACAAGGCAACTAAAAGACAAGAAAAAAAGTATGAAGAGACAAAGCAAGCATCAGAAAAAGACTGTAATATGACACAGATGTTGAAATTATCAAACACTAAATTTAAGATAATATGATCAATATGTTAAAGGGCTCTAAAGGAGAAATAAACAACATGCAAGAACAGATGGGTAGGGGGAACCTTCAAGATGGCGGAGGAGTAAGAAGTGGAGATCATCTTCTTCCCCACAAATATATCAAAAATACATCTACATGTGGAACAACTCCTACAGAACACCTACTGAACGCTGGCAGAAGACCTCAGACTTCCCAAAAGGCAAGAAACTCCCTGTGTACCTGGGTAGGGCAAAAGAAAAAAGGAAAAACAGAAACAAAAGAATATGGACAGGACCTGCACCTCTAGGAGGGAGCTGTGAAGGAGGAAAAGTTTCCACACACTAGGAAGCCCCTTCACTGGCAGAAAATATGCTTGAAAATATGTCATAGAAACTTTTGAAACTGAAATGCAAAAAAGGAAAAAGAATGAAAAAAATAGACCATCTAATAACTCTGGGATGATTTCAAAATGTATAACTCTGTATAGTTGTGTTACCAAAATAAAAAGGAGCAGAGCAGATGAATAATTGAAGTAATAATGGCTGAGAACTTTCCAAAATTAATGACAGACACAAATCACATATCCCGGAAAGTGAGGGAACACCAAGCAGGATAAATATCTAGAAAAATAGACATGGACCTAATACCTACCACAGAAATAAAATCAAAATGGATCATAAGACTAAATGTAAAACTAGAAGAAAACATAGGATAACGTATGTGTGATCTGAGGCTTGGTGATGAGCTTTTGGATACAATGCCAAAGGAACGATGATCCATGCAAAAAATAAAGTAATTAAAATATCTAGGTTGGATTTTATTAAACTTAAAAACTGCTCTGTGAAAGACAGTTACCAGAATGAAAAAACAAACCACAGACTGGGAGATGGTTTCTCAAAATAACGTCTCTGATAAAGGACTTGGATCTGAAATATTGGAAGAAAAGTCAACATGAAGAAAACAAACAACCTAACTAAAAAATAGGCAAAAGATGTGAACAGACACCTGAACAAAAAAGATACACAGATGGTAAAAAAGCATACAAAAAGATGCTCAACATGTCATTAAGGAATTACAAATTAAAACAGCGAGATACTGCCACACACCTATTAGAATGATTAATATCTAAACAACTGACAATACCAATTGCTGAGAGGATGTGGAGCAGTAAGAACTCTCATTTACTGCTGGTGGGAATGCAAAATGGTGTGCCAGTCTGGAAGACGGTTTGGCAGTTTCTCATAAAACTAAACATAGTATCACCAGACTATCCGATAAATGCACTCCTAGATATTTACGCAACGGTTTGAAAATTTTTATCCACACAAAAGCCTTCATGTTAATGTTTATGGCCAGTTTATGCATAACTGGCAAAACCTGGAAGCAACCAAGATGTCCTACAGTAGATGAATGGATAAACTGCGTTACATTCCCTATAATGAACTACTACTATTCAGGGATAAAATGAAATAAGCTATCAAACCACGAAACATATAGATAAACCTTAAACATATACTGCTAAGTGAAAGAAGCCAGGCTGAAAAGGCAACATACCGTATGATTTCAATTATAAGACACTGCAAAACTAGGGATGGTAAACAGATGGATCAGTTGTGCTGTGTGTGAGGTTATAAGGATGAAGAGATGGAGCCCAGGGGATTTTTAGAGCAGGGAAACAATTTTGTATGATATTGCAATAGTGAACACGAGACATAAAGCATTTGTCAAAACCCATGTAACTGTAGAGCACAAAGAGTAAACCTTAATGTATGCAAATTTAAAAGAAGATCATTTAGGAAGTCAGAGGATCCAGGATGGAATGCAAAATGTGAGAAATGGATCTAAATATATCACAAAAGTATGAACCTCCCTGACGGAGTTGGAGGAAAAGGGTGCTGACCTAAGTAAATTCCAAAATAAGCCAGTCTGTAAGGCACCGTACACTAGCACTGCACTCTAGATGATGAAGCTGTTCTCCACAGAGGTCTGGCCTAACAATTCTAAAACCACTGCATGTATACTGGAATTGAACAATTACGTAAGTGGGTAGAAGATCGTGGGAGTCAGATTTCTCACCACTGGGGTGGGAGGAGGTTAGAATTACCTATATGGTAATGGATTAGAGTTGGAGACATAAGGCAAAATTCACATTTAGCTTAATATAGATTCCAGTGTTATATATAGAAATACCATAGATATGTGCATATACATGCATTAGTATACATACTGTATACATACACCTGTCCCTTACTCCGTCAATTTAGAGGGCCTAGAAACATGCCCCAGGAGCAATGAACACACACACCAAGCACCAAGATTTTGTTTCCTAATCATTCTCCAGTAAAAAGAATCAGGTGTCCTTCAGAAACAGCTGACTCCAGGTGTTGGGCAGGAAATAAACAAGATGACCTGGAGCATCTTTGAGTGCCAAGAAGTAAGAAAGTGGTCAAAAAATAAATACATAAATTCACAATGATGAGGGTACATCAAAGGGTCACAGGAACAAACAGAACAAGTACCCAGGTGGCCAAAGCTGGAACAATTTGAGAAACAAAATCCATAAAGTAGTATTGAAGTACAACCAGAGTATAAGATAAATATCCATGAGTCCACACTGCCATAAATAAATAATTGAATAAATGAAAGGGAGAGAACAGACAAATCTCTCATGCAGAGGAACTCCAAATAATTTATGTAGATACTCCACTTTTTAAGGAGATGGAGCTTACCTCCCCACTACTTAATTGTGGGCTGCACAGAGTGACTTCCTTGCAAAAACTACAGTATAGACGGGCGGGGGGGGGAAAAAGTAACTGTACAGTGGAGAGGCCTGACCTACCTAAAGTCATAAGATGAAGGTCAACATCAACAATGACAAATCATACTGACGATATATGCCCTTGATATGACAGGATGAGGATGGTACTTTTAGCTCTGTGGTCCTCCTCCCCAAAACATACTACCTCAGTCTAACTATGAGGAAAACATCCAACAAATCCCAACGGAGGGACATTCTACAAAATGCCTGACCAGCACTCTTCAAAACTGTCAAAGTCATCAAAAACAAGGAAAGCCTGAGAAACTGTCACAACCAAGAGGAGCCTAAAGAGATGACTAAATGGAATGTGGTACCTGGATGGGATCCTAGGACAGAAAAATGACAATAAGTAAAAAATCAAGAAAATCCTAATAATGCATGGACTTGAGTTAAAATAATCTACCAATATATGTTCATTAATTATAATAAAAGGTAGCATACAAATGTACGATGATAATAACCGGGGAAACTGGGTGTGGGGTAAATGAGTAAATCTTTGCAAATTTTCCCTAAATCTAAAACTGTCCTAAAATAAAATATGTATTTAAAAAACCAAATCTACTAAGTGAAGTCAGAAAGAGAAAGACAAATACCATATGATATCACTTATATCTGGAATCTAAAATAGGATACAAATGAACTTATTTACAAAGCAGAAACAGACTCACAGAAAACAAACTTATGGTTATCAAAGGGGATAGCAGGGATGGGGGATAAATTGGGAAACTGGGGTTAACAGATACAAACTACTATATATAAAATAGATAACAAGGACCTACCATATAGCACAGAGAACTATATTCAATATCCTGTAATATCCCATAATGGAAAGGAATATGAAAAAGAATATATATTTATAACAATCACTTTGCTGTACAGGAGAAATTAACACAACACAACCCTGTAAATCAACTATACTTCAATAAAATAAAATTAAAAAAAATAAAGTCCTCCCCTTGTCAAATCAGGGCAGGGTCACCTTGGAAACCTGTTGGGCTAAGAGTACTGCCCAAACAATACACATCAACAAAGAGAAAGCACCTACCACATCCTCTCAGATTCCTAGCTCACACCATTTATCACGAGGGCTCTAAGAGGTCCTGGAGAATCTGACTAAGCCTGTGCTTCCCAAACGGGTTTATAGAATCCTTTTTTTCTGTAAAATCTATAAATAACGAGTCCCCTATGGATCTTTAGACTCTATCTTTTAGAGACTTGTAGGAAGCTAATAAATTACTGGTGCCCAGAAATAATTTGGCAATTCACCAACAATTAATCACCATAGAGTTCTAACACTCAGAAAGGAAAATTCGACACCTCTACCTTCCCCAGCCCCAAAGTCCATTTCCCATCTAATCCAGAGCATATTCGGATTCCTATTTTACAGGGAACAATGAGGAGCTAAATAACCCAAATTCAGACTATTCACAGACCTCTTTGCTTCTGAGAAGTACAATGAAGTGACTCAGGCTATAAAGCACATGACAACAATTACCAAGAAAAATGTTCCTATCACCAAATCAGGAAGGGAATTACTTGGGGAACTTTTTCATAATTCAGGTGATTAAATAGTTTATATAAAGTTCTCAAGTCATTCCTTTGGTTAAGTGTGAGCCACTTAACATGTCAGGGACAATATTTCATTATAAACTCTGGGGGGGCTGGGAGACAGGAAGAAAGTGTGCAATGTAGGGGATGCCTGCACTTATATCTACACAACAGCTACAGCTGAATTTCTATCCCACAACCCCCCACCTCCTCACCCCAGACTACAGATGATCACAGTCTCACTTGTAGATCAAAATTAATCTGCACCTACTTTTATATTCATTATCATCTAGAACAACCACCAGTTTCTGTTCAGTTTAATGAAGTAATGCATTTGCCCTAACCTGGATTCCATAGATACAGGTTATTAGAGAGGCTTAGGTTATGAAATAAGGAGAGATTCCTGGGGAAGGAAGTACCCTCTTGACATCTTATAATCTAGTTCAAGAACTTTCATGGAGTACCAGAATGAGTCATTCTCTACCTCTTCTTACCTGCCCTTACCTTACCTTCCCTAACCTTCCCTGACTAACCTCATGCCATAAGTCTCACCTACCCCTCTGCCCTCAGGAGGAGTTTCCCAAGGTCCCACCTATTTAAACAGAGATTTTAAATAAGACCCAGAGCCTCATAACAAAATAAGTATGGTGTTTAGGTTCCTACTGAAAATCACTTACCAGAAAAAGAGCCAGGAAGATCTAAAACTGAATTAAAAAAAAAAAGACAATCAATGGATGTCAACAAGGTGACGACTAAGAGACGTTAGAATTATCGATAGAGATTTGAAAGCAGACATCAAAAAATGCTCCAAATAGCAACTGCAAACATAATAGAAATAAATGAAAAAATAGGAAGTCTCAGGAGAGAAATAGAAGATATACAGGAGAATCAAATGGAAATTTTAGAACTGAAAAACAAAATAACCTAAATAACTGAATGGAGGGACTCAACAGCAGAATGGTCAAAGAATGAGTGAACTGGGAGATAGAACAATAGAAATTACCCAAATTGAAAAACAGAGAAAAAAACTAAAAAATGAACATAGCTTCAGGGACCTATGGGACTAAAATATCTAATAATTGTATAATTGGAGTCTTAGATGAAAAAGAAGGTGAAACTAAAAAAGTACATGAAGAAATAAGGGCTGACACTTCCCAAATTTGATAAGAGACACAATCTATAGATTCAAGAAGTGAGCAAACCCCAAAGAAGATAAATCTAAAGAAATCCCTACCAAAAAAAAAGAAATCCCTACCAAGATACATCAGAGTCAAACTTCCAGAAGCTAAAAACAATGAAAACACCTTTGAAACAGCAAGAGAAAGACAATACCTTATCTATAGGGCAAAAGCAATTCAAATGGTAGTGTATTTACATCTTGGAATCTAAAGAGTAACTCCTGTAGAGACATATAGTCAGATCTTTTTTTTTAACCCATTCTGTCAATCTCTGTCTTTCAATTGGAATGTTTAACTATTTAAATTTAATGTAATTTCTGATAAAAGGAGGATTTATGTTCACATTTTGCTATTTGTTTCAATGTCTTATGTGGCTCCCTCTACCTGAATCCCTCTCTTATTGCCTTCTGATGTGTTAAATCAAAACCTTCCAGGTCTTCCCTGGTGGCGCAGTGGTTGAGAATCACTCGCCTGACGATGCAGGGGACACGGATTCGTGCCCTGGTCCGGGAAGATCCCACATGCCGCGCAGCGGCTGGGCCCGTGAGCCATGGCCGCTGAGCCCGCGCGTCCGGAGCCTGTGCTCCGCAACGGGAGAGGCCACAACAGTGAGAGGCCCGTGTACTGCAAAAAAAAAAAAAACAAAAAAACCTTCTAGACTACCGTTTTAATCTCCTTGTCATTTCATTTACCATATATTTTTTGAGCTATTTTTCCTGGAGATTACAATTAACAATTTATTACAATCCTGTTTGGATTGACATTAACTTAAATAAATATTACACAAAAACTCTGCTCCTCTATAGTTCTGCTTTCTCTCCCTTCTTTCTTTATACCACACAAACTTTATATATGGTATGCACATCAACACGTATTTATGGTTATTGCTTTACTGGGTTGCCTTTCAAGTCAAATAGGAAGAAAAAAAGTGATAAACAAAGATTTATACTGTCTTTTATATTTACCTAAGTAGTTACCTTACTGGTGCTCTTTATTATTCATGCGGATACAAGTTACTGTCTACTGACCTTTCATTTCACCTAAAGAATTCCCTTTAGTATTTCTTGTACAGTAAGTTTACTAGCAAGAGTTATCTCAGCTTTTTTTTACTTTATTTTTTAGAGCAGTTTTAGATTCACGGCAAAACTGAAGGGAAGGTACAGCGATTTACCTGCCCCCACACACATAGCCTCCCTCATTACCAACACCGCCCCCCCCACCTAAGTGCTAGAATCATTACAACCAATGAACCTACATAGACACATCATTACCAACCAAAGTCCATAGTTTACATTATGGTTCACTCTTGGCGTTGTATATTCTATGAGTTTGAACAAATGTATAATGACACATATCTATCATTTAAGTATCATTCAGAGTAGTTTCACTGCCCTAAAAAGTCTCTGTGCTCTGCCTATTCATCACTCCCTCCCCTGACTCTTGGAAACCACTGATATTATTATCTCTACAGTTTTGCCTTTTCCAGAAAGTCATATGGTTGGAATCATTCAGTATGAAGACTTTTCAGACTGACGTTTCACTTAGTAATATGTATGTAAGGTTCCTATGCCTTTTCATGGCTTAATGGCTCATTTCTGTTTGGTGATGAATAACATTCCAGTGACTGGATGTACCACAGTTTATCTATTCATTGACTGAAGGACATTTTGGTTGTTTCCAAATTTTGGCAGTAATACTAAATGAGGCTGCTTTAAACACCTGTGTGCAAGTTTTTGTATGAACCTAAGTTTTCAATTCTTTTGAGTTAATGCCAAGGAGTGGGATTGCTGGATGTTATGGTAAGAGTATGTTTAGTTCCATGAGTAATCACCAAACTGTCTTCCAGAGTGGTTGTAGCATTTTGCATTCCCACCAGCAATGAATAAGAGTTCCTGTTGGCGCATCCTTGCCATTTGGTGTTGTAGGTGTTCTGGATTTTGGCCATTTTCATAGGTGTTATTGGTATCTCACTGTTGTTTTAATTTGCATTTACCTGATGACATATGACGTGAATTCTCTCAGAGTTTTAAAATTTGAGAATGCAGTTGTCCTTTGATATCCAGGGGAACTGGTTCTAGGACCACCCTCAGATACCAAAATCCAAGGATGCTCAAGTCTCTTATAAAAAA
This sequence comes from Orcinus orca, assembly GCF_937001465.1. Taxonomy (NCBI): domain Eukaryota; kingdom Metazoa; phylum Chordata; class Mammalia; order Artiodactyla; family Delphinidae; genus Orcinus; species Orcinus orca. The sequence goes on from NC_064560.1 coordinate 80,888,647, forward strand.
TGGTGTAGTATTTGCATATAACCTACATACATCTTCCCAGATACTTTAATTCATCGCTAGATTACTTATAATATCTAATATAACATAAATGCTATGCAGATGGTTGTAAATACAATGTAAATGCTATATAAATAGTTGCCAGCATGTAGAAAATTCAAGTTTTGCTTTTTGGAACTCTCTGAAATTTTATTTCAGATTTTCAATCTCATTTTCAACCTGAGGTTTTCAATCTGAGATTTTCAATCTGAGGATGGTTGAATCTGCAGATGTGAAACCCACAGATACAGAGGGCTGACTGTGTATTAATTCATCCTTCATTTTTAAAAGGTAGTTTTGCTAGATATAGAATTCTTGGTTGAAAGTCTTTTCTTTCAGCATTTTGAATATGTCATCCCACTGCCTTCTATCCTTCATTGCTTCTGTTCACAGATCAGCTGTTAATCTGATTGAGGATTCTTTGAATGGGATGAGTCAGTTCTCCCCTACTATTTTCAAGATTCTCTCTGTATTTGTCTTCCAACAGTTTAATTATGAGCATCTGTATGTGGATCTCTTCAAGTTTATCCTACTTGTAGTTCACTGAGCACTTTGGACATGTAGGTTAATGTTTTTCATCAAATTTGGTAGTTTCCAACCATTATATCTTCAAATATTCTTTCTTCACCTTTCTTTCCGCTCCGTCTAGAACTCCCATTTTGCATTTGTTGGTGTCTAACAGGTCTCTGAGATTTCTTTTTCTTCATTCTTTTTTTTTAAGTTCTTCAGACTGGATAGTCCCATTGGTTGATCAAGTTCCCAGTTTCATTATTCCACCTACTCAAATCTGCTGTTGAAACACTCTAGTGAGTTTTCCTTTCAGTTTTTGGAATTTTCTATGCCAGAATATATATCTTTTTTATAATTTATATCTCATTATTGATATTCTGTATTTGATGAGACATCATTCTTGAACTTCCCTTTGGTTCTTTATAGATGATCTCCTTTAATTCATTGAAAAGATATAAAATAGCTGATTTAAAGTCTTTGTCTAATAAATCCAATGTGTGGGCTTCCTCAGGATAGTTTCTATTGTTTATTTCTGTGTATGGATCAAACTCTTCTTTCACTGCATGTGTTATATATTTTTGCTGAAAATGGACATTTATAATTATATAACATGACAACTCTGGAAATCATATTCTCTCTCCACCCAGGTTTGATCTTGTTGTTGTTTATTTATGTAGTCATTTTTCTGAATTAATTCTGTAAAGTGTATTCTTTGTTGTGTGTGGCCACTGACATCTCTGTTTGATTAGCTTAGTTTTCAGATAATGATGGAATGAGCAGAAATTTCCTTAAATGCCTGGAACCAACAAGGCTCCCAGTCTTTGTCAATGGGATCTTCTGTGTGTGCTGGGGCACATCCTCAGCACTCAGCCAGGCAGTTGACTACATTGCTTTAGCATTTACTTCCTGCTTGTGTGCGGCCTCAAGGTCAATCAGAGGTGAGAAGTGAGGGTCTTCTCAGGTCTTTTCCTGAACATGTGCATAGCCTACACATGCTTTCTGAAGATTTTTTCAAAGTCGCTATGGGCATCTAATTCCCCAACTTTTCCTTTTAATCTTTTTTCCCCAAGTGTCATCCATTGCCTCAGGCAGCTCCAAGCTTAAGCAATTACTTTTCAAAATGGAAAAGTAAATTTTGAATACGAAAAACATACAACACAATAGCAAATATATATACATCACCAATTAAAAAGTGGGCAGAGGTCTAAATACACATTTTTCCAAAGAAGACATAGAGATGGCCAACAGGTACATGAAAAGGTGCCATCACTAATCATCAGGGAAATGCAAATCAAAACCACAATAAGATATCACGTCATACCTGTTAGAATGGCTATCATCAAAAAAGCAAGAAATAGCAAGTACTGGCAAGGAAGAACAGAAGGGAGCTCTTGTACACAGTTGGTAGGAATGTAAATTGGTACAGCCACTATGGAAAACAGCATGGAGATTATTCAAAAAACTAAAAATAGAACTACCATTTGAAATTCCACTTCTGGGTATTTACCCAAAGAAAACAAAAACACTAACTCAAAGATATATGCATCCCCATGTTCACTGTAGCATTGTTTATAACAGCCAAGATGTGGAAGCAATTGAACTATCCATTGATGGATGAATGAGTAAAGAAATTGTGATATGTATATTTCACTATATATATACATATATCAATCATAAAAAAAGAATGAAATCTTGCCATTTGTGACAATGTGGATGAACCTCAACGGCATTATGCTAAGTGAAATAAGTCAGATACAGAAAGACAAATACTGTGTATGATCTCTCTTACCTGTGGAATCTAAAAAAAAACCAAAAACCTGATAGGGAGGGTGGGAGATGGAAGAAATGGGTGAAGGGGGTCAAAAGTTAAAGAGAAAAAAGAGAAAACAGAAAAATTATGGTCACACAGAAGAAATATGGAAATGGGAGACAGAGTGGGGAAAAAATTCAACAGATGCTCCCAGGAAAAGCTTTATGGACTAGAAAAAGCTTTATGGACTGGATTAGGTCTGTTAAAGACAGCCTTGCAAGTGGGGTTTTCTAATGATGCATCATACAGATCAAAGAAAACTCTTCTCTGGCAATGAGTTCTTTTCCCTGTGGTGGCTGGTACCCTGGATGGAATAGAGGGCAAGTTACAAAGCTCACTGTTCTTACCAAAGGTCAGCTAATTTTCTTGAATTAATGTTCCCCTGGATTTCTGCATACGTTTGGTTAATTTCCAAAGTTTTGGAAAAGTCTGGGAAATTTTTGACAAAAGTTTTCTCCTTGATTTTGTGACGGAGAGAATTTCCAGGGGTCCTTACCCCACCATTTTCACTTCCATCCCTCAAGCAGTCATATTTGACAAAGTTTTTCATGGGGTTCTGGTACAGAGTCCTGGTTAAGAATCACTATTCAGAGGATTCCTATTAAAAATGTGATTTGGGCATAAGCAGACATCCTCTTCTTCCCAGAATTCAAAAAAACATGCGTGACAAAGAAATGCGTTAAGGAATAATTTCAAACTTACCAAAACAAACGTGAAAGGAGACAACATAAACAACTTGGAATCTGAAAAGTAAATGGACAAGAAATGATGACTGACGGAGTCTTCCAAGTACAGATCTAAGTCCACGTGGAGGAGACTGAGATGAAGCCCAGAACAGCTCACAAGTTGGAGGGAGCAGGTAACCATGAAAGCAGAAGTGCAGATGAGGTTAAAACAGGAGGGCTGACATCAAGACTTTATAAGAATCATTCAAATGCCCCAATATACTCATATGCATGAGTGGCAGCTGCTCCTCCCTGCCTGGCAGGATATTAGAATCTTACTCTCTGGAGAAGACAGACCAGGGGATTCTGTACACCAGACACAGGCAGAGCTACAATGGAAGTAACACACTACAAATAGAGGTGGGGTTAAGAATACCCAACTCCTCCAGCCCCTGTCTCCTCTTGGCTCTCAGAACTCCAATTGCCAGGCTCAGGTTGCCCCGGTGGCAAACTAGAAAAATTTTCTCTGGGCAAACTGATCAGCCTAAAAGAAAAGATCTAATCATACTAAGGTCTCCAAAATAATACTGATACCTTCCCAGCCAGATCATGCTATAGTGAAGCCCACACTACCACTCTCTCTGAGAGCCTCATGGACATGGACACACACACACACACAGCTCCAATCAAGGGATCACCTAGCATTATGAGAAAGCCTCTAACATAAAAAACAAGAAACAGAAAACAGGGAGCAAATGAAAACTTCCAAAACTTAAAGAAAATACATAACTTCAGAAGTTAGGTCCCAAATTTTGCCAGCTACAGTTTTTATTGAAATTCTCTTTTGTAAACACGGTTGATTAGATTATTGGCCACATTACTGGGCTCCATTTCCAGCACTGCCTCCTCTCACTGAAGGCTGAGCTGAAAGTTCCAGCCCTCTAACCTCCTCTAGGGTTTTTTTGATGAAAGCATCCATCCTGAAGCTATTCAGGATAACCCATCATAAGTTACCTTATTAGCATAATGAAGACATTCCTATCAGGAAATTCCAAGCATTTCTGAAGCTTTGTGTTATGTCAGGAACTTGGGACAAAGGAAAAAATATATATATATAATATTTTACAGTTTTTTTTATATTTTATTATACCACAACTCAAGCAGAGAATTCCTGTTGCTTTTCTCCAGGTATATCCTTTTCAGGGACCCATGTGATTTCCTTTCAAGATGTATGTCCTCATTCTGGTGGATGGTGTCCATCAGGAGCAGTCTGAGAAAGGGAGCATAGAAGAATATGTTTTCCAGGTTTTATGTGGCTTTATCTTCGTCCCTTCTACTTGATGATTAGTTTGGTTGGGGATAAGCTAAAGAATTCTTTCCTTGGATTTTGTTGTTTCTTTGTCTTCTACCTTCCAATGTTCCAATTTCCAAGAACTCTGTTTTGCACTCTGACTGTTCCTTTTTGGTAGTATCTGCGTCCTGATACACCTTGTTCTTTTCACATTGATGCAACTGCTTCTCTTACATTTCTGAAGTTATTTTTTTTTAAGTTTTGGAAGTTTTCATCAGCTCCCTGTACTGTCTGTTTCTTCAAAGCCCTTTTATGCCTTGCTTATATTTTTGACTCTGTTTGTTTATATTAGCTCTTGGGAGAGCTTCCTGGCTGGAAGGGTGGCTCGATATACCAGGAGGGTGGCACAAACCAGCTCCTGTTCTCCGAGACCTCCTCAACCTTGCCCTACATACTCTTCACCTGGCTGCTCATTTGCACCCTTCATAATAAAATGATCATTGTAAGCACAGCATTTTCCTGAGTTGTGTGAGTCAGTCTAGTGAATTATCAAAACCTGGGATTTAGGGAAGTCCCAAATTTGCAGTCAGACAGACAGACGTGCAGACAGCCTGAAGACCCCACTTGCAGCTGGTGTCTGAAGCAAGAGCACCTCGTTGGGAATCATGCCCTTTACTTTGTGGGGTTTGATGCCAACACAGAGTAGTCAGGGTCAGAACTGGACTGAACTGTAAGACACCAGTTGGTGTCCGAGATTTGTTGACAGAACCCGATAGTGAAGGAAAATACCAGTTCAACGTTTGCCAATTTAGTTACAAGCACGAAGACAAATGCTTCTAAAGATAAGGTCACTAAAAATGTGGATGAACCAAGGAGAGCAACTTACACTTCTACTTGAAAGTTTAGGGATGAAACAATGATTGTTATATGAAAAATTCAACAACTAGGAAAAGACAATAGCATTAACCCTGAAGAAAAATAAAAAGTAATACTACAAGATAAATGCAATCATAGCCCACTACTTGGCTCATGTGAACAGTGATTTCATAACAATTTTAATATATACACTGTAAATTAACTTAACCAAAAATGATAATATAACTTCATTGGGAGGATAAGGAATGAAAAAAGGAAGTATATTACTTATCTGGTGGGGGGGGGTGAAAGGACAACTAAATCCTCACCTTCAGTATTGGGAAGTCCTTAGATATTGACCACAACTCTAAACCAAAAAGCAGTAGTTGTTATAAGCATTTTATTTAGAGACACAGATGCAAATCTCAAAGAAACACCCAGAACTGGAATCAGATGCTTCTGGAAAATGTAAACAGAGAGAGAGGTATAAATAGGTCTTGTATAACTATTTCAGTGTTTAACCTATGTGCAAGAATCATATTAACAAAAATACAACTTTTTTAAAAAGTATCACTACCCACAACAGCACTGTGATGTTATCACAGGAAGCAGTATAATTTAAGGGGCAGAACCCAAGAGATGTGGCGGGGTTCCTGAGCTCACACAATTACGGAGGATTGGATCCAGTTTGAAACTCTGTTCTTATGATTCCAAATCTTGTGTTTCTCTCTCAACCTTCCTAGTAGCAACCTGTCAGTAAGTAAAGTGTTTTGACATCACAGGAGTAAAAAAGATTAATTCTGATTGGCAGGGATTGGGGAATCTCTTTATAGAAAGTACCCTTTAAACTAGTCTTTGAGCCATCTCAGGCTGCTCCCTGCCGGCAGGGAAAGTGCCTGGACCATATTCCTCCCTCTTCTCCTGCCACTACCTGACTTCCTGTCTGGGGTGGGGGAAGGATGGAGCTCCTGCAGTCCACCCACCGCATGATCCTGATGTGGGGGTCTGGCGAGCTCTCAACAGTCTGTAAACCATCTACAATTTCTCAGCACCTGGTGGCCCCACTATTACAGCTCCCATAAACTGCACCAATGTGGGTGTGCAATCAACAGAATAAGGTGAATAACAGTACATTTGACAGGGCTCACTGCAGTGTTACCAAACTCACTGTCTGTGTGTATGTCTGTCTGTCTACGTATTTTTGCCTTTCTGAGTACTTTTAAGTCCTTCTCTTGAAAGTGGCACACATCTGGAAGTTTTTAAAAGTGAACCTGGGGCTGCTGGTTTTAAGTAAGTGTGTCTACCCATTTCACAATAGAGTGATTATGGATGAGACTGGGCTTGCTCTGTCATCATGTGCTGCTGTTTTCCCACAGTATTTCGTTGTACTTCTTAAAACCATTTCTAAATATTACTGGAATGTTCAAGTTTCTTTGTTCCAGTTTCCCCTCAAGATTTCAAAATGTTAGAACATCTTTCTGCTCATATAGTGGTTATTTAAAAATTTTGAAAACATATATTTTCATTTATATATATACAGAGAGAGAGAGAGAGAAATACACATATTTGGGTTACAGATTGCTATTAACATTTCAGGGATGGTTGTTGTTTGACACAATTAAGCTTGATGGAAATTTTTTTCTGACCTCTGACTAGTTTTTCTTACACCCCACTTACTTTGGTTAGGGTTTGTTTTGGTTTTTGCATAACTGGAATACATTACCTAGCAATGCTTTCAGATAATCTGTGGGTGGTAAAATGTGGATGGATCCTTGCATATTTGAAAATTTTATTTTTCTACTTGGCTGTGTAGAAATTTGGGGATAATTATCAATTTCTGACATTCTAGCCTACTGTCTTCTCAAAATCCAGTTTGGCAATTATTCTTTGGCGAATGATTTCCCTCTGTTCTGGATGAATTTAAGATTTTTTTTTCTCATCCTTGGTGCGTTGAAATTGAAGTGCTCAGTGGGTCTTCTACATCCAAGTTTTCATGTCTTCCTTGAACTCTAGAAGCTTCTTTAAAAAGATCATTTATTTATATTTTTACTTCCCATTTGCTCAGTTATCTCTTTCTGAGATACTTACTAGGCTCAGGTCAGAATTTATTCCAATGCCTGCTGTCAATCCGTGGTTTCCAAATAGTTTCCCATTGACAGGCTTCTTGATAAAAGCAGATTCAGGTCTGGAGTGGGAGGTACAAGACAGCCTTGGGACACCTCACTTTATTTTGTTCTAGAAAGCAGAGCAGCTATCAAGGATCATAATGACCCTACCAAAAGCACAGGAGTCACCTTGATAATCTGAGCATCAGAAACAAAAATAACTGGAAGGAAATAAGACACATCAAATACCCCCCAAAATTATTCAAAATAATAATAAAATCTCATTGGTCATCTATTTGGCTATCTTGAATACTGTATAACATATTTAAAAATTAAAAAACAAACAAAAATATCCCCAAACAAAAAATATGAAGAATGCCTGGGTTCAAGTCCCAAAATCTTCTCTGCCTATACAAGAATGGTCCTAATAATATAACACCTCATTCATAGGATCAAAGAAGAGACAAAAATTAGGTATGTGAAAGTGTCTGAAAACTTTAAATTTACACGCATAGAAATGATGCCATTTTAGGGCGCTTTTCAAATACAGACACTGATATACACCTAAAAATCTACCTATTAGCAGGGGAAACAGGCCCTGAATACCCCCCAGCCCAGGTCTGAGGCAGGAGATGGATGGGCTCCAGGCTAGGCATTTACAACTGGCCTCCTATTTACATTTCTTCTGGCCAGAAAAAAAGTGGGCTTCAGGCCAGATACTTACAATTAGCCTCCTGTTTGCATTTCCTGAGACAGCAGATAGGTGGGCTCCAGGTTAGATATTTACAACCAGCCTCCTGTTTGCTCTCCAAAATGAAAGTAACAACAGAAACAGTGTAGCTAGCCAGGCTTTATCTCCTGCAGACACCTTAAGATAACAGTCATGGCAGGAACAGGGGGCTAAATCTTGTTTGAGTAAAGGATCAATAGGTCATATATTTCCCTTCCTTGGAGCAAAGGAGACACTACACATGGGCAGAAAGGCTCCTTGGGGTCAAACAGGAAGGAGGCACCACCCCATAATATGTGATGCTAAGGCAGCAGCGTCACAGGCCTCTGGGCTGGAATCCATCTGGGAAAAAAGTTTCCCACGCATGTTGGGGAGGGCCCTAGGGCAGGTCAAGTGTGGAAAAAGAAACCAGATAATTGGCCAAAGGTAAACAAGGACCTGAAGAACTGCCCTATATGAATGATTTAACCACCTCTTCACTGTGCTCCTCCTCAGCTCCTCCTCATTAAGGAGGACGCCCACACCCTTTCTCTCTCTCTGCCTTGCTCCTATCTTCACTAAACAAACTGTTTCTCTGTGTGCTCTCCCATCATGCTGTGTCTCTACTAATAAACTTTGTAGCTGTTTTTACAGTTTTTGCCTCCCTGAGAAATGCATTTTTCACTGGGGGCAAGAGCCAGGGGAAAAAAATAGCTTCTAACCTCTAGCCCTTGCTGGTCTGGTGGCTAGGATTCCTGGTTTTCATCCAGGCTACACAGGTTCAATTCCTGGGCAGGGAACTAAGATCTCACTTCACACCACCACTCAATGCTGCCTCTCCGAGATGAGGTCGACACCCACCACCCTTTCCAGATTTCCTACAACGATGAAGATAAACTCAGAAAGAGTCACATTTTCCTCCAAAAGAGCAGCCTTTCTGAAATAGGTGCAATCTTTCCAATCCAGAGAAAGCCACATCACATATCCCATCGTACTATTCCCCTCCTCTATTTGAGATTAAGTTTCAAGCTCTTTAAAAGTATTTCTGTCTAATTCTGTGTGCTTTTTTTTGTGTGTGTGGTACGTGGGCCTCTCACTGCTGTGGCCTCTCCCGTTGCGGAGCACAGGCTCCGGACGCACAGGCCCAGCAGCCATGGCTCATGGGCCCAGTCGCTCTGCCGCATGTGGGATCCTCCCAGACCCGGGCACGAACCCGTGTCCCCTGCATCGGCACGCGGACTCTCAACCACTGCGCCACCAGGGAAGCCCCTGTGTGCTTTTAAAGTGACATCTGAAAAAAAATGGAGGGAGCCGGTGGAAAGCTGGTTTGTGATGACACATCAATGACCAGCTGCTCCCTGCAGATGCAAACCACCACGGGAAAGGAAACACATTTCCTGTCATGAGTATTCATTCCCTTTCAGTTTTTAATTTAATCCACTGCCTATAATTTTTCCTGTCATCAACAATGAAGGTGCCATCTGCACACTGTTGCTCTAATGCATGCCCAATTGTTATTGACAAAGAAGCGTCCTGGGCAGTGGCCATCACATTAATTGTTCCATACATGGAACAGGAGGAGGGGTCTAACTGGCCTGACGCCCTCCAAGGGAAAGAAAGGAGGTAAGGGGGACCTTCCTGCAGCTGGGTATCAGTCCAACTCCTGGACAGAGAGCTGCCTTCAATGCCTCTCATTCCTGAGACCAGATGTCAGTACAGACTGCTCCCGGGTATAAAGACTTCCAGAGAAAAGCCTCTGGTGCAGTTTCCATTCACTCTGGAACTTAAAAGCACAAGACCACTAATACAGAGGATAAGCCTGATTCGGAGATATTCTCCTATTTCTAAATATCTATGCTGCATGCAATTTTGTCTATAGAATGTGCCCCTGAAGACTAGCCAGAAGCACTTGAATGTCTGCAAATATCGGGATTCTCTGGGCTTTGTCTGTTTTTTTATCAACATGCCTGTTATTCTTTAGTTGCCATCAAGGAATTCTGTTGATCCTCAATCTCCAGATATTTTAGGCAAATATAAAATATTGTCCTAAATGATTCAGTCATAATTTGCTGAATAGCTACAACATTTAATGAAAAAAATCTAAGAGTAATGTTTTTGGATTAAAAAAAAAAAACCTTGTAAAATAGTTTTTTAATGTTTTCTCAAGTTTTAAAGTTTTGGACCAACTGATTTTTAAGACCCATAAAATGTTTCATTTACTAATATATAAGCTATAAATTTTTCAAACTAACATACCAAAAAGTTCATTACCTCATTAAGGCTGTCTTTGAAAATAGTCAGTACAGAACTGTTTTAAGTTGCTTAGGACACGGGAATTTTTATTTTTCTCCAGTGTCAGATTATATGCATCCAAAACAAAAATAAAAACAGAAAATCCATCTCCATCTCATTTGTGAGCCATCAACATCCATCATAAGACCCTGCTTTGAGGTACACCTGCCAGTCCTAATAAATAAACTCATTCTGAAAAGAAGAATATCTCTACCAAAAATTTTCAAATAATCGAGCTTTAATCCTAACAGGAGTCCGAAACTATTTGATATTTTAATAGCTTTCTTAGAATAACTGCATCTCCTTCTACAGGGTCTATATTGAAGGAAACATTCATTTACATTTAAATAAATCATAAATGTAAGAAGTATGTAAAATGCTCATTCTTGATTAAGTCAAAGGTGTAGCCATGGAATAGGACACTACAACTTCTAATTGTATTTTTTTTTAGATAATACCTTGAAGGCATATATTCAATTCACTAAAAACCATTTGAAGGACACGCTCATACACCTTTCCAAGGAACTGCACTGATTTAAGAAAATGACAGACACAATTTTGCCCAAGTCTTCTCCAAACTATCAGTTTGAAGAAATCCATTAAATATCAAAATGAGAGGGGGAGGAACCAAGATGGCGGAGTAGAAGGACGTGCTCTCACTCCCTCTTGCGAGAACACCAGAATCACAACTAGCTGCTGGACAATCATCGACAGGAAGGCACTGGAACTCACCAAAAAAGATACCCCACATCCAAAGACAAAGGAGCAGGCACAATGAGACAGTAGGAGGGGTACAATCACAGCAAAATCAAATCCCATAACTGCTGGGTGGGTGACTCACACACTGGAGAACATTCATACCACAGAAGTCCACCCACTGAAGTGAAGGTTCAGAGCCACACGTCAGGCTTCCCAATCTGGGGGACCGGCAACGGGAGGAGGAATTCCTAGAGAATCAGACTTTGAGGCCTACTGGGAATTGATTGCAGGACTTCGACAGGACTGGGGGAAACAGAGACTCCACTCTTGGAGAGCACACACAAAGTAGTCTGTGCATCGGGACCCAGGGGAAGGAACAGCGACCCCAGGGGAGACGGAACCAGACCTACCTGCTAGTGTTGGAGGGTCTCCTGCAGAGGCGGGAGGGGGGTCATGGCTCACCGTGGGGACAAGTGGGGGCAGCAGAAGTTCTGGGAAGTACTCCTTGGCGTGAGCCATTCCAGAATCTGTCATTAGCCCCACAAAAGCGGCCAGGTAGGCTCCAGTGTTGGGTTGCCTCAGTCCAAAAAACCAACAGGGAGGGAACCCAGCCCCACCCATCAACAGTCAAGTGGATTAAAGTTTTACTGAGCTCTGCCCACCAGAGCAACAGTCAGCTCTACCCACCACCAGTCCCTCCCATCAGAAAACTTACACAAGCCTCTTAGATAGCCTCATCCACCAGAGGGCAAACAGCAGAAGCAAGAAGAACTACAATCCTGCAGCCTGTGGGAAAAAAAACCCATCCACAGAAAGACAGACAAGATGAAAAGGCAGCGGGCTATGTACCCGATGAAGGAACAAGATAAAACCCCAGAAAAACAACTAAAAAAGGTGGAGATAGGCAACCTTCCAGAAAAAGAATTCAGAATAATGATAGTGAATATATTCCAGGACCTCGGAAAAAGAATGGAAGCGAAGACCGAGAAGATGCAAGAAATGTTTAACAAAGACCTAGAAGAATTAAAGAACAAACAAACAGAGATGAACAATACAATAACTGAAATGAAAAATACACTAGAAGGAATCAATAGCAGAATAACTGAGGCAGAAGAATGGATAAGTGACCTGGAAGACAATATGGTGGAATTCACTGCTGCGGAACAGAATAAAGAAAAAAGAATGAAAAGAAATGAGAACAGCCTAAGAGACCTCTGGGACAACACTAAACTTAAGAACATTCGCATTACAGGGGTCCCAGAAGGAGAATAGAGAGAGAAAGGACCAGAGGAAATATTTGAAGAGATTATAGTCCAAAACTTCCCTAACACGGGAAAAGAAATAGCCACCCAAGTCCAGAAAGCGCAGCGAGTCCCATACAGGATAAACCAAAGGAGAAACATGCCGAGACACATAGTAATCAAACTGGCAAAAATTAAAGGCAAAGAAAAAATATTGAAAGCAGCAAGAGAAAAATGACAAATAACATACAAGGGAACTCCCGTAAGGTTAACAACAGATTTCTCAGCAGAAACTACAAGCCAGAAGGGAGTGGCATGATCTACTTAAAGTGATGAAAGGGAAGAACCTACAACCAAGATTACTCTACCCAGAAAGGATCTCATCAGATTGGATAGAGAAATCAAAAGCTTTACAGACAAGCAAAAGCTAAGAGAATTCAGCACCACCAAACCAGCTCTACAACAAATGCTAAAGGAACTTCTCTAAGTGGGAAACACAAGAGAAGAAAAGGACCTACAAAAATAAACCCAAAACAATTAAGAAAATGGTAATAGAAACATACATATCCATAATCAGCTTAAATGTGAATGGATTAAATGATCCAACCAAAAGACACAGGCTTACTGAATGGATACAAAAACAAGACCCATATATATGCTGTCTACAACAGACCCACTTCAGACCTAGGAACACATACAGACTGAAAGTCAGGGGATGGAAAAAGAAATTCCATGCAAGTGGAAATCAAAAGAAAGATGGACTAGCTATACTCATATCAGATAAAATAGACATAAAAATAAAGAATGTTACAAGACACAAGAAGGACACTACATAATGATCAAGGGATCAATCCAAGAAAAAGATATAACTATTATAAATATATATGCACCCAACATAGGAACACCTCAATACATAAGGCAACTGCTAACACCTATAAAAGAGGAAACAAACAGTAACACAATAATATTGGGGGACTTTAACACCTCACTTACACCAATGGACAGATCATCCAAAATGAAAATAAATAAGGAAACAGAAGCTTTAAATGACACAATAGACCAGATAGATTTAATTGATATTTATAGGACATTCCATCCAAAACCAGCAGTGGATTCTTTCCTCTCAAGTGCACATGGAACATTCTCCAGGATAGATCACATCTTGGGTCACAAATCCAGCCTCAGTAAATTTAAGAAAATTGAAATCATATCAAGCATCTTTTCTGACCACAATGCTATGAGATTAGAAATGAATTACAGGGAAAAAAACGTAAAAAACACAAACACATAGAGGCTAAACAATACGTTACTAAATAACCAAAAGATCACTGAAGAAATCAAAGAGGAAATCAAAAAATACCTAGAGACAAATAACAATGAAAACATGACTATCGAAAACCTATGGGATGCAGCAAGGGCAGTTCTAAGAAGCAAGTTTATGGCTATACAAGCCTACCTCAAGAAACAAGAAAAAACTCAAGTAAACAATCTAACCTTACACCTAAAGGACCTAGAGAAAGAAGAACAAACAAAACCGAAAGTTAGCAGAAGGAAAGAAATCATAAAGATCAGAGCAGAAATAAATGAAATAGAAACAAAGAACACAATAGCAAAGATCAATAAAACTAAAAGCCGGTTCTTTGAGAAGATAAACAAAATTGTTTATCCTCAAGAAAAAAGAGGGAAAGGACTCAAATCTATAAAATTAGAAATGAAAAAGGAGAAGTTACAACAGACACTGCAGAAATACAAAGCATCCTAAGAGACTACTACAAGCAACTCTATGCCAATAAAATGGACAACCTGGAAGAAATGGATAAATTCTTAGAAAGGTATAACCTCCCAAGACTGAACCAGGAAGAAACAGAAATATGAACAGAACAATCACAAGTAATGAAATTGAAACTGGGTTTAAAAATCTTCCAACAAACGAAAGTCCAAGACTAGATGGCTTCACAGGTGAATTCCATCAAACATTTAGAGAAGAGCTAACACCCACCCTTCTCAAACTCCTCCAAAAAATTGCAGAGGAAGGAACACCCCCAAACTCATTTTACGAGGCCAGCATCACCCTGATACCAAAACCAGACAAAGATACTACAAAAAAAGAAAATTACAGACCAATATCACTGATGAATATAGATGCAAAACTCCTCAACAAAATACTAGCAAACAGAATCCAACAACACATTAAAAGGATCATACACCATGATCAAGTGGGATTTATCCCAGGGATGCAAGGATTCTGCAAATCAATCAATGTGATACACCATATTAACAAATTGAAGAATAAAAACCATATGATCATCTCAATAGATGCAGAAAAAGCTTTTGACAAAATTCAACACCCATTTATGATAAAAACTCTCCAGAAGGTGGGCATAGAGGGAACCTACCTCAACATAATAAAGTCCATATATGACAAACCCACAGCAAACATCATTCTCAAAGGTGAAAAACTAAAAGCATTTCCTCTAAGATGAGGAACAAGATAAGGATGTCCACTCTCACCACTATTATTCAACATAGTTTTGGAAGTCCTAGCCACGGCAATCAGAGAAGATAAAGAAATAAAAGGAATACAAATCGGAAAAGGAGAAGTAAAACTGTCACTGTTTGCAGATGACACGATACTATACATAGAGAATCCTAAAAATGCCACCAGAAAACTACTAGAGCTAATCAATGAATTTGGTAAAGTTGCAGGATACAAAATTAATGCACTGAAATCTCTTACATTCCTATACACTAATGATGAAAAATGAAAGGGAAATTAAGGGAACACTCCCATTTACCATTGCAACAAAAAGAATAAAATACCTAGGAATAAACCTACCTAGGGTGACAAAAGACCTGTATGCAGAAAACTATAAGACGCTGATGAAAGAAACTAAAGATGATACAAACAGATGGAGAGATATACCATGTTCTTGGATTGGAAGAATCAATATTGTGAAAATGACTATACTACCCAAAGCAATCTATAGATTCAATACAATCCCTATCAAATTACCAATGGCATTTTTTACAGAACTACCACAAATCACCTTAAAATTTGTATGGAGACACAAAAGACCAGGAATAGCCAAAGCAGTCTTGAGGGAAAAAAACGGAGCTGGAGGAATCAGACTCCCTGACTGCAGACTATACTGCAAAGCTACAGTAATCAAGACAATATGGTACTGGCACAAAAACAGAAACATAGATCAATGGAACAAGATAGAAAGCCCAGAGATAAACCCACACACCTATGGTCAACCAATCTATGACAAAGGAAGCAAAGATATACAATGGAGAAAAGACAGTCTCTTCAATAAGTGGTGCAGGGAAAACTGGACAGCTACATGTAGAAGACTGAAATTAGAACACTCCCTAACACCATACACAAAAATAAACTCAAAATGGATTTGAGACCTAAATGTAAGACTGGACACTATAAAACTCTTAGAGGAAAACATAGGAAGAACACTCTTTGATATAAATCACAGCAAGATCTTTTTTGATCCAACTCCTAGAATAATGGAAATAAAAATAAACAAATGGGACCTAATGAAACTTCAAAGCTTTTACTCAGCAAAGGAAACCATAAACAAGATGAAAAGACAGCCCTCAGAATGGGAGAAAATATTTGCAAACGAATCAACAGACAAAGGTTTAATCTCCAAAATATATAAACAGCTCATGCAGCTCAATATTAAAGAAAAAACCCAATCCAAAAATGGGCAGAAGACCTAAATAGACATTTCTCCAAAGAAGACATACAGATGGCCAAGAAGCACATGAAAAGCTGCTCAACATCACTAATTATTAGAGAAATGGAAATCAAAATTATAATGAGGTATCACCTCACACCAGTTAGAATGCGCATCATCAGAAAATCTACAAACAACAAATGCTGGAGAGGGTGTGGAGAAAAGGGAACCCTCTTGCACTGTTGGTGGGAATGTAAATTGATACAGCCACTATGAAGAACAGTATGGAGGTTCCTTAAAAAACTAAAAATAGAATTACCATACGATCCAGCAATTCCACTACTGGGCATATACCCAGAGGAAACCGTAATTCAAAAACATACATGCACCCGGATCTTCACTGCAGCACTATTTACAATAGCGAGGTCATGGAAGCAACCTAAATGCCCATCAACAGATGAATGGATAAAGAAGATGTGGTACATATATACAATGGAATATTACTCAGCCATAAAAAGGAACGAAATTGAGTCATTTGTTGAGACGTGGATGGATCTAGAGACTGTCATACAAAGTGAAGTAAGTGAGAAAGAGAAAAAACAAATATTGTATATTAACGCATGTGTGTGGAACCTAGAAAAATGATACAGATGAACCGGTTTGCAGGGCAGAAGTTGAGACGCAGATGTAGAGAACAAACATATGGACACCAAGGGGGGAAAACCGCGGTGGGGTGGGAATGGTGGTGTGCTGAATTGGGCAATTGGGATTGACATGTATACACTGATGTGTATAAAACTGATGACTAATAAGAACCTGCAATATAAAAAAGCAAACAAATAAAAAAACTAATACTAAACTTTCCTTGGGTAATTTGTATGGAAATATGTTAATATAAATGTTTCAGACATCACATGAATTCTCTAAAAATCTTATATGTTTTGGTATAATGTTATAAGTCATAATTCTAGTTATTACTTTAAAATGTATATCTCAGAAATTTAAAAAAATATATCAAAATGATATTGCAGAAATACTGACATGGATTTGTGAATCAAATAATTAATCAAAAAGAGAAAATAACATATATTTTGCCCATTTGCTTATTTGCTGATAAGAGTATCCTTTAAGTTTCTAGCTTAAGATGTCAGCTTATACTGATCTATTTCCCCTTTCCCCCCAAGACCACTCAAATTAAAATAAAGAAGGGAAACAGTATGTCAATGAAAACATGTTGCCTGCCAGATCAGGAAACAGAGGATGTTGCAGCCATCAAGCCATCATATTACAGCCTCCCTGGGTGGTGAGCCCTGAGGGAACGTGGGATGGAAACAGGATGCCCGCCATCAAGCAGTCGGTCACTGCAGCCACCCCCAAACATGCACCCTGAGGAGACTCAGGATGAGAAAGCACAGGATACTGGCCCCAGAGAGCTGAGGTGCATATCAAAGGAATGATTTCAGTGAGCCCAGACTCTCGCATCTTCCCATACATAGAAAAGCACTGAATTCCTTAACTTGAGATGTCTGGTTTTCTTTAATTAACAGTAATCTTCTGATGTTCTGACCACTTGGTCTTTGTTGCAAAAACTCCCATATACCCTGGCTCCTCCCTTCCCTCTTCAGAGACGAGACGTCGCTCAGAGCTACCTGAGAGGCTGCCTCCCAGGCCTAAGTCCTCAGTCCTGTCCACCAAATAAAACATAATTCTCAACTTTTAGCTTGTGCATTTTTTTCAGTCGACAGGTATAAACTTCCCAAAACAAAGAGAATGGGAATGGGGCCATAAAAAGACAAGGTATTTCAATACACTACAAGAAGAGAACACACACACAGACGGAGGTTTGGTAACTGCAAAAGCAGATGAAGGAAGCCCTGTGCTGAACACTGGGAAGGGGGCTTCAGGATGGAGGTAGCAGGTCTGCCAGGTAGAAACCCATAGAGTTCAGAAGTGCCCTGAGTCTGGAGGAGGGCAGGGAGTATGGAGTGGAGCTGTCACAGGTGAATTCAGAGAAAGCTTTGTCAACTCCCTTCTGACAATAATGAGCAACCAGGTTTCTCCTCACTCCACGGAGTGAAAACTCAAACAAACTGATCTGATCAGTGAGCGCTGTACAGTACAATATGGTAGCCACTCCAAAACGTGGCTCGAGTCGTGGATGTGTGGCCAGTGCTGTGAGCCTAACACACAGGATTTCCACAGCTTAGCTCTGCCCTCCCCTAAAAGCATTAACCGTCTCATTAATATTTTTTATGTTTGCTACCCATTGCAACTTTAATAATTTAGGAATACTAGGCTAAGTAAGATACTTATTAAAATTAATGTTCCCTGCACCATTTTCCTTTTTAAATGTGACCACCAGAAAATCTAAAATCACATCTGGAGCTGATATTACATTTCTATTGGACAGCCCTGAATTAGGGAACAAAGAAGCTAACGAAGAGGAGAAACTAACACAGTAATGTGAAGCAATTATATGCCAATAAAGATCTATTAAAAAAAAGAGGTGCCTTGAAGCAAAGCATTCAGTCCTTGAGCATTTAGGGTCCTCAAAAATGTAACAGCCCCCATCTGATATAGCACTTCTATCAATGTTTCTGTTCCCAATTTAAAAACAGGAAGAGAATACTAAGAATCAGAAGGCACTTTAGGAAGTCTTGCCAAACAAATAGTAAAAATAAACAGAAAGACAAATAAGCAAAATTAAAAGAAAGGAAGAAAAGTAACCCTACCCTAGAAGAAATAACATTGTTTGGTTTAAAACAAATGAACTACAAAAATAAAGAAGGAAAGGACAACCCTCCAAGCGGTATCCTCAGAGAAAGAGGGGCAAATGTACAAAGGACAGAGGGAACAGCAAAAGGAAGACACAGAGGACGGACAGCGTGACCAAAGACATCGGGAAAGGAAGGTACAATAAGGTTTGGTGAAGAAGATAAAAAGGGAGAGCATCTCAGCTTGACCCCAGATCAGCTGACAACAGGAACACTCAACTGAATGGCATGGAAGCCACAGCACTAAACCCACACAGAAGGAAACAGGTGCTTAGAAAAATGGTTTTGCAGAGAACAGTGCTTACACTGTCACAGAATCGTGAGGGCTGCTTTTTTTTTTCTTTTTAAGTTGAATCAAGCCAACTTTAAATTACAAAGAAATTAAATATGGCTAAAGAATGGAATGTACATGTTACCAACATGGAGATGGAAGGACTTCGAGAGAAGTAGGGACAGAACGGGAGTGATCATAGAAAAGGAAAACTGAATTCCGGGTGACAGAAATAACAAGAAGCTTTAAGACTGTCTTTTTTTATTTTTCACCAAGTTAGTTTGTAGATATAGTTAAGATTACTCTTAATTTTTTATTGAGGTAACTTTTTAAAATTTATTTTATTGAAGTAGAGTTGATTTACAATGTTGTATTCGTTTCTGCTATACAATAAAGTGATTCAGTTATACATATACATTCTTTTTCATATTCTTTTCCATATGGTTTATCACAGGATATTGAATATAGCTCCCTGTGCTATACAGTAGGACCTTGTTATTTATCCATTCTATATGTAATAGTTTGCATCTGCTAATCCCAAATTCCCAATCTATCCCTCTGCCAACCCCTCTTCCCCTTAGCAACCTATGTCTGCGAGTCTGTTTCTCGTTCTAGATATGTTTGTGTCATATTTTAGATTTCACATAGAATTGATATCACAATATTGGTTTATAACATCATATAAGTTTGACCTATACATTACATTTCAACTTCTGTACACACTGCAGCATGCTCACCACCAGAAGGTTAATTTCCATCTGTCACCATCCTGTTGATGCCCTTAACCCATTTTGCCCTTCTGAAGATGCGAAAGTGAGCAGTGGAAGAAGTGAGAACAGAGGTTAAGAGAGGAGGTGGGGAGAGCTGTGAATGAGCCAAGTTCATATCTGTCATAACAGGCATTCACAGAAAATGGGTAACGTTGATCAATCCAGGAAGAGGACTATAAACAGAGTATTAAAATAGGAGTCATAATCAGAAACAGAGGCAGCTGAAGGTTTTTGGGAAATGGTCAGCAATGGGAAATGTGGAGAGGGCCCAGGACTTTTCAGAAATCCTTTACTGTTGGCTCTGTAAATGCTGTGTGTGCCCTGCTGACATTTATTTGTGTGTGTGTGTTCCAGTAAGACTTTATTTACAAAAACAGGCAGTGGGCAGATTTTTAATCTGTGGGCTATAGTTTGTAATCCCTGCTTTATTCATTTTTACTACTTTGCATCTGCTAACCCCAAACTCCCAATCCATCCCTCCCCTACCCCCTCCTTGGCAACCACAAGTCTGTTTTCTATGTCTGTGAGTCTCTTTCTGTTTTGTAGATAGGTTCATTTGTGTCATATTAAAAATGGCATAGCCCCTACATTTTCTCCGTATTATGCACACGCTAAATAACTGAAATGTCCGTTTGGGGGCAGACACAGTGGATAATACAATGTCTAAATGTGAGAAAGTTCACCAATTGTGCAGTCATTACACTAACAACCCTTAAATTATCCTTGAAAAACAAAATAATCATCAGTCGAGATTTCCACGTGAAGGTAAAACAACAACAACAAAAAGCCTGTAAAAGCAAATATACAGGAAAGTATCTTCATGAGCTTGAGGAAGGGTAAGACTTTCTAAAGATAACATGAGCCCTAAACATAGAAGAAACGAATTACAAAATTAGGCAATTAAGAATTTCTGTTCATCAAAAGATACCATTTATCTGTAAGCATATTCTACTTCAATTAAAAGTTTACAAAAGAGGGAAAGAACATGAAGAGTGAAAAGACCAGCCAAAGAGTCAAAGAAAATACTTGCAAAAATATTTTACAAAGGGCTCATGTCCATAATACAGAAAAACTCATACAAATACCAATAAGGAAAAAACAAAACCACACACACACACACACACACACAACACACACAAAGATAAAAATAGGCAAGAGATATGAATAAACACTTTGTAACACTTTGTAAGAGAAGATGATATCCAAGTGGAAAATTAACAAATGAAAATGTCCTCGACTTTATTGGTAATCAGGAAACTGCTAATTAAAATCACAAGGAAGTATCACTCCCCACCCACCAGAATGGTAAATTTAAAAGACTAAAATCCAAAGTGTGGGTGATTATGTAGAACAAGAAGAATTTTTCAGACGCTGCTGGTGAGAATGTTAATTGGTATAATCATTTTGAAAAGGGTTTGGCTTCATCTGGAAAAGTTAAAGATATGGCATCCTATGGCCTGGCTAGTGCCCTCCTATATATATACATACGTGATAGAAATACAAATACATGTGCATCAAAAGACATGAGCAATTAGAATATTCATGGCAGTGTCCTTCATAAGACAAAAGCTAGAAACAACTTAAATCTCCATCAACAGAATAACAAATCATGTTATATCCACTTGATAAAAATGAATAAACTGCAGCAACAGGCAAGAACTTGGGTGACTCTCACAAAAATAAAAGTGAGTAAAAGAAAACAAAAGAATACATATTGTGTGCTGTGTGATTCCACTTGTATAAAGTTCTGGAGAAGGGCAAAACTAAACCCTTGCACTTGATTTCATGTTAATGGTTTTCCAGTGGGAAAAAAGGGGGGAAGAGACGTCCTGGGTGGTGGTTACCTGCGTGGGTTCACTGTGATAATTCACCAAGTTGGTTTTGATATTGTGCTACACGGTGGATACATATTACACTGCAATTCAAAGTTGAAGATGACTTCAAAAATGAAATCTGCCTAAGAGCTAGCCAGCATATTAAAGGTTACTGCAAATGTCAATAAAACATCTTAAGAAAAAACAGTGAATAAAAGAATGTTTCCAGAACAGTGATTTCAATTGTAAATGTTATCAATTTGAGTTTAATCAATCAGTGAGCAGCCTCGGATTAATTTGCTTAATCTGAGCCCCTCCATATGACACACTGTATGTGTGAGCTTCTAAAGACGGCTGCAGTAGAGTAGAAAACCATTTTACGATTCTGACGTTTCAAAACACCTGGAACTCAACCTGACCACTTGCCTTCTCTCCACAAAATAAAACAAACACATTTATTCTTGCTCAGACACACACACACAAGGGGGGATGGGTCAGCTCCTCCTTCTACTACCTGACTACCTGACTCAGAGCACGGAGTCAGCCCTGTGTCCAGGCCTCTCCCACAGCCTCCTCCCCTGCAGGATTTTAAACAATTCCTTACTTAATTTCATGTTAGTTTCAGCCAATTATTTGGCTCTCTGGGAGCTATGACTCCATGGCTTTTGCTGTAACTTCTAGCTTTTTCTCTTGGAAACTTAAGCATAGTATGTGATGTCTTATGATATCCAAAAACATATTCAAAAAGGAGAGATAAGAGTAATAGGGGTGTGTGTGTGTGTGTGTGTGTGTGTGTGTGTGTTTATATACAAATAAATGTGCACATGCAAACTTTTTTACAATGGTTTTGGTTTTTACTTTGAGGGCTCTTTTTGCTAAAACAGTTTATAGCTAATGTAGAGTGGGAATAAGGAAATCACTGAAATAAAGAGCATGGCAATCAGAAAGTTCCAAATTACTTTCGTCTTCTCTAAGAAGTAAAACACTACCTAATCCTGATAAATCAATAAGGGACCAGAGATTTTCACTGGCATCTCTCCATGACAAGACCACTTCTCTTCCTTTAACAGCATGTCAAGGATGAATCAGGAGCTCTGCGAGAACTGAGCCTCTGGGGAATATCTTCAGGGGTAGACTTGAAAGGCAACATTTACAAGAGAGCTTCCTTTATTAAAAGTGCCCATAATCCCCAGCCTATAAAGCTAAAAGAATTTTGTACGTTTATGTTCCAGAGCCATAAAGAGGTTTAAGAGGGATACAATTTCTACCTTAATAAATCTGGATCAATTACAAAGGTGCATGGTAAACAAGTTTTAATTTAGAATTTCAGTTCTGCTACCAGCAATGATGAACAAGGTAGTTCTCACCAGCCCTCCGGTGAGAATAATTAGAAAAATGCAATGATCATGTGCATGAAGGCACCAGATAACTAGCAGGGCAATGATGAACAGCAGGGCCAAGGTCCAGAAAAGGGAAGTTTAGGAAAATAACAGGATCTGGGGCCATTTTTCCAGAGCCATGTGATGATTTCTAAAGCAACGCCTACAATGCCAAAAGTTTAAACAGATCTTGGCAGACTCAACAGCTAGCAGGACAAATAGGGGTGCAGGGTCCACAGAATAGAAGGAAGACCCTGCTAAACTCTCTATTTGCACACCCTAAAACATATATGCAAAATTCAGAAACTAACCAGCCCTCCCAGGAAGGAAGCCCAGGTCCTCCTCTACTCAGTCACTAACTGGATTAAGGTGATTTGTGCTTGCTGGTAGCTACAGCCTGTGTGTTGGTCAGAAGCAAACATAAAACTAGAGGGAGGTAGTGTCAAGATCTTCAAATTATCTCTGTGATTTTTCACATACAAAATCTGGGATAAAATTTAAAAGCATCCAGGTTTAGAAGTAACATCATGAATCATTTCAATAAATACTTTGTGAGAGATTTCTAAAATAAAAATAGGAACAGGGATTGAATATGCAGTGATAGTGAGAGTTATGTAATAGTGGGGAAAGAACACAATTTTGTTTTAAAACTCAGTTTATTACTTGGCCTATTTACGTCACTTTAAAAGTAATGCCTGCTAATATTGTTTAAGGCACCATAATGGTGTTATGCTATTTCAATTTTTAAATATTTCTCTAAACATCCCAAAACACAGAGAAAAGACAGCCTGAACTGCACCAGAAGGCCTTGAGTGATGGTGATTTGGGTGATTTTCCCCCCTGCAGTCCTTTTTTTGTTTAATTTGATTTCTTGCACAAAACACATATCTGTAGCTGTAAGAAATACCATTTATAAAAACATTATTAGGATAATTACATAACTGCACCTTGGGTTTTCTTCATAAACTGTCTTCAAGGTGTGCAATTTTTACAGCAAATATTTGGTAATATTAAGTTAGAGTTGTAGCATTTTACATAGTGAACAGTAAATATAAAATCATAAGTCTGACAAACCAGAGCAGAGGCCAAGGGATTTCAGATAACACACAAGCCCTCAGACACTGGGCTCCACACCCATGCCTGCCCTCTGCAGTAGCAAACCCCAAATGCACAACCACTTTGTTCTGCTGTCTTGTGACTAAAGCTTCTAAAAAGTTGACTCTGCAATCCCAAATGTACAAAAGAACAAAAATCATCCATGCATCATTATATGTTATACATTTCCATATAATATTGTGTTGATTCCTATTATTCATTTTAAATACCTTGCCTTCTGGCCATGCTTTCATAACTGTACACATTTATTTTATGCAAATCAACACTCGGAATGGCCTTCAGATATATGTGTACAGGTGAATGACTAAATGGCATGCACAAAGGAGAAATATTATGGAAACTGTTGGTAGTTTAAGAACCTTACACTTGCATCACTTCAAAATGATTTCTTAGGTATTATCTCATTCCCAGCCCAGATACAAGCCCATGAAGTAAATTAATAATCACCATAAGTCAGAGTATGCATTTAGGTACTTTCACTCAATAAATTTATCTATATACCTACATGAAGTTCACATACACAGTTATATATCATAGATAGTATACCCAAAATGCCTCTGGAATCTGTCCACGTCTCCACATTCCCACAGTGACCATTCTAGTTTCGACCTCTTCATCCTTTGTCTACACTTTCTCTTCTCTTTAATCTGTCCCACACATACACTGCCCTTAGCATCCTCGATCTAAACACAGATCTAGCAACATCCCTCCTCTTGATTAAAAATCCACCACCCCTTCCCATGCTTCACCTCGTGCCTCACCAAGGGTGCCTGGTAAAACTATCCCTCTAAAAACACAGGCCTTTGTCTTTAGAAATTTATGCACATTTTTTTCATTCTAGTCTATAATTCATACTTATTGGATTGAATACAAATATAATGGTTTGGACTGTTTCCATTTCTAGGAAAATATGCAATGGCAAGCTGGTCTTGCAGCTTCACAAATCCTCTAGCACACCACCACCTCCGCCTCATGTCCTGGGAGATACCCAGGCGAGAGTCCAGGGCAAAATGTAAACTCTGCAGAGCCACTTGACACACCTCACATTCAACACCTCTTCTGTCTACAGTATGAACTCACCTCAGCCCTCCCACCAAAAGATAACCCCATCCTTGCAAGGTGTGTTTCTAGAACATCATTCTTACAAAAGGGTACCTAAGAGAAAGTTAGTAGTTTTGTTAGTATGATATCCCTCCTTTAAAACATTCTCAATACACATAGCACATTCAAGTTTCTGAAAAGTTTTTCAGCAAAACCCGCAGCGAAGATCAACTGGGAGCCAGTGTCCCACAGAACACACCTTGTTGAGGGTGTGCTGTCCTCACCCCACTCTCATCTTTCCTCACCCTGTTCGTCTCACCTGGAAAGCCTTTCTTATTTTCTCCAACTGGCAAACTTCTACTCACCTTTAGAAATCTAATTCCTAGCCATCCTGGCTGGAAGTAAATATTTCCTACTACATGCGTCTGTACCACTTTACCGACATTTGTGTTCAATTACACATGATGTAATTTTGGATTTACACGTCAGTCTCCCTAGATAGACTGTGAATTCTAGAAGTAGAAATAATCCCTTAACCAGGTATAAGTTTGCAGAATCTAGCAACGTCCACAAGTCCTTCAATAAGTGTATGTGGAATAAGTTGATAAACAGGTAAATGATCTTCCATGAAAATAAGATATGTAGAATCACACATTATCTCCCTATTACTCCCACCAGGAAATCTCTGCTGGCAGAAAGGGCAATAACAAGATTTGGGAGAAAAAATGTTCTCTACAACAGCCCAGTCAGAATGGGCAAAGGACCCCTGGAACAAAATTTGTAAACAGAACCTGACAACAGTTAGGGCTCTGCCACATGAATCACTTATGAGTCACTGTATCTCTGTCCAGGGTCCCAAGAGTCTGGCTGGAAAGCCCTGGCTCTGCTTCAAAACCAGACAGAGCCCAGTCCTGCTGGAATACAAATGTTTGCATATTTCATTATTTCTAATAGAGAGACTTCCTTTTCACCCAGGATCTCAGGATAGTTACATTCAATCAGTTACACTCAGGCAGTTTAAATAAATTAAGCTGACTTCTTTCTGCAAAAGAAGTTACAGATTCTAAAGGAGGCAGGAGATGCAAAGGGCTTGCAAGGCAAATGTGGATGTTCCACACAGCCCTGCCTCTAACCAATGAGCAACCTTGGGCAAGAGACCACACCTTTCTAGGCACTGACATCCCAAACCTTGAGTTCAGTAGCTACATAATGAAGATCAAGCAAACCTTCAGTTAATCACCAGTGTGTGGCAAGCACTTTCTCTTATTTAATCCTCTCAAAACCCTGTGAAGTGAGTATTATTATTCTCATTTTACACATGAGGAAACAGGGCTTAGAAAGGTAAAGTAATTTGCTCAAGGCCACTCCATGAGCTCACAGGATTGCTGCGCTGGGAAGTCAAATGCATTCCCGGGTAGATCCACAGTGAGAACAATGTATTAACTGGAAAATACAGACTCAGGATGTTTAAGAAACTTTCCTCAGAACAACCAGCCAGAAACGAGCAGAGCCAGAACCTACCAAAGGTCCCAAGCACAAATCCTGAGCTCTCTGAAGTAACAGAGAAGCTGCTGCATAAAGCACTTGCCTCCCCAAATGCCGCAGGCTTGTGCTGCTCCAAAGCCCCTGTAACTCCATTTCTCCACCACGGCTCCGCCTAACACCGGGGCAGCTTTCCCAGCCCCTCTTCCCCTAACCCCATATCTCCATCCTTTCCCCTTTCCTGAAGCCCAAGCTCTGTAAACAGGAATTTTTGCCCTGGTAACCCACGAGACAGCACTTGTCTCCCTTTACAGCTCTCCTCTGTGATAACCTGCCCACGTCATCGCACGCACGTTCAATATTTTGAAGCATAGGGTCTATCTGTAGAAGGAAGTACATATTTAACACAGGTGTCATGTGGGAAAGCAAGCCATTCATCACAGCAATTTAACTAAGTTACGTGATGCAACATACATCAGTGTAAGAGAACGGGCACTCTTTATTTTCAGGACTATGAAATCTTACCTGTCTTTTTACACCTCTAATCTGCACACCTCTGGAGGCTCTTAGCACTTTCTACCTATTGTAGCTATTCTCACACTCCCTTCCTACCACATTCTTCCCTCCCTGAAACAGCGTCACACCTGTACACTTCTCCAGAGCACAGTCCAATGAATGCCTTGTACAGGCTAGACACTGAAACCCATTTATAATGACTTAAACACTTTTGTAAAATATTTATATCGTATGAGGATGTGCCAACTGAATATCCAATATCCATATTTAATATGTGACAACTGAATATCCAAAGCAGTCTAGAAGAGCAAAAGAACAAACTTACCCAGATATTACACAGATCTGCCAATTGAAGTGCGCAAGCCCGTGGGGCTGAAAGCAGCTGCCTGAAGGTGCAGACAAGTGTATCCCGGAGGCGGAGCTTTGCTCATCCTCAAAGCAAGACGACCCGCACTACCCTCACCAGGAAGGCAAAGAATGCCCATTACTGGAATTGGGGAGGGGGTCTAAATGCTCAGAGTTGGCCCTTTGCCTGGACAGATGAACCAGCTGCAAAGCCCAGGGCCAGGCCTCTACCCAGAGAAGGTGCATACCACGGGCAGCAGAAAAGCCTAGAAATGTCTAAATTGACTCCAAATGTCGGACTGCATGCCAATACTTATACCATAAGGGGTACTAATACGTGATCATTCAGACCTGTTCTTGAGGATTCCCGGCTCGGGACGGAGACACTTTCGTCCTGAGTTTCTAAACCGAGGGCAAGGCGGGTCTGAAGTACCCGCGCACAGGTGGCCGGGTCGCGCGCCAGGCTCCTCCCAGGCGACCGGGGAAACCGAGGCACGCGGCGGCGGGCAGGGCCGGGCCGGGACTCACCACGTCCATGATCTGCAGAAGGCTCAGAGAAAAGTAGACGGTGAGCGGCTGCGAGTCGTTGGCCACGGGCCTCTCCAAAGGATTGTAGTTCTTGACCAGGTCCTTGTAGAGCTTCCTCTGGAACTCGCCTTGCAGGGACACTTCAGGAGAGGAGAGAAGAGCCGGGAGGGCTACTCAAGGAAGGCCAGAGGGGATGCGCCCCGCGCACCCTGCCCGCACCCCCGGCCGCCCAAGCAGCGCAGCCCAGACGCGCAAGGCTCGCCTTCCCCCGTCACCGCCGACAGCGACCACCGCCGACAGCGACCCCCGCCGTCCCCGGCGGGAACGAACCCCCAAACCCGGGCCCGGCGCGGGGCGCCCCAAGCCACCCGGGATGCGCCCGGGATTCCGCGAACGAAGAGTGGAGGGCGGGGAGACCAGCGGCTTTACCGTGCAGGAGCGACGCGGCCAGCACCAGGCACAGTAAGCGGCGCATTTTGGGGCTGGAGCTGCGCGTCTCCGAAGTCGGCCCGGGCCTGCGCCTGCGGCCGCAGAACCGCTTCTCGCGGTTCGGCTCGCGCGCCCTTAAAGAGCCGAGCGCGCGCCCCCGCCCCGGCCACCCCCGCGCGCCTCTCCACGTGACGAGCCCCGCCCCCGCCCCCCCGCGCCCCTCCCACCCGTCCCTTCGAGCCCACCCCCCCGCCCGCCGGCCCTCGGGCGCCTTGGCGGCCGCAGTGGGGCACAGTAGCCCGAGCGCTCCCGGGGAGGTGCGCCCGCGCCCCGCCTCTGTCTCCACCAAGCGGTCCCCGCGCTCCAGAGGCTTTCCAAGGCCGGGCTCTGCCGGTCCCTTCTGTCCTTTGTCCCCACTCCGCTCGCTAATGCTCTCAGAAGCTGCACCGGGTCGGTGGGAGAACGCCGGGACCCTCAAGGGTCTGGTTGTCCAGGGCCCTTCCTACCCCCCGCCGGGGCGGGGTGGAGCGCCCGGGAACCGGGCTCCCACAGGTTCGCGACTCCCTCCAAGGAGACGAGACAGACCTGAGACAGGCCCCTCCTACCTCCCGCCGGTCGTGGATGTTCTTTCAGCATCCATTTGCTGGGCATCACCAGCCTGCTTCTCAGCCAGTTCTGGAGATGCCAAGAGGAGAGGCGAAGTCCGCGAGGGAGGCGTTCTACAGGGAGGAGACTCTGCAAAAGTGTGTGATGGAATTCCCAGTGTATATCCTCTTTATATCTCGTTCTCTTTTAAAGGCGATTGAAAATGTTGAAAAGTTAACTCCCTACGGCTTGCCAGAAGGACAGTCAAAACTTGGTGGTGTGATCTAGGCATTGTTTTTTTTTCTGAGGCCGAGAGAATTAATTGCCAAGAGGAAGCTCAGAGCAGACACCAGTCAAAGGGGTCAGGGGCTTAGTTACATCCTAGATATTGAGGAGGGGTCATGGTTCTGGAAGAGGATGGGAGAGAGAATGCTGATGAGGGCCTTCAAAAGTGATGTGTAGACACTATCCCCTTTGCTCTCAGCAAGCATGTTGCAGAAGGCTGAGTGCAGAGGGGTTCCCTGTGCCCACTTAGGGGGTTCTGCAGCTCTCTTTCGTCAGGCCCCAGAGAATCTGAGCTCCACCAGGATCTGAGATCACTGTGGACCAGCAGAGGCAATGCCCACATCTCTGAACTGCATAAGGCCCAGGATTCCTGGATGGCACCAAAAACTAGGGAAAGGCTTACCAAAATGTGACTGCCCTTGAATTTACCCCAGCAGCAGTAAAGGGCAACCAAGGCAGTTATTTGATATGGAAAAACAAAGAATTATGTCAGCCTTGCAATGAAGTGTCCTGTAGCAAATTCACACCTGTTAACTGATGCACATATAAATAAATAATCAGTATAGGCTTTGATAACTGCAACAGGATCCTAGAAGAAGGAAGGATTCATTCTTTCTGGAGAAGGGTTCATAGAAGAGGTGACTGCTGACCTGGGCTTGCCTCAAGGGAGGGGTTTGCCGGGAGACGGGAACACCAGAGTAGGGATTCCTGGTGAGCAGACAGGCATGCTCATCACTTCATCTGGCTCCTGAGTTCCACACCATCTGGGGCCGTCTGGATACACACAGAGCTGGCATATGGTGAAGGAATGAACTACACAGTATTGGCCACTGGCAAAAAGGGAGTCAGACAAGGAAAATAAAACCCAACAACAGAATAGAGGAGACATAAGAAGCATCAGTCGGAAGATTCCCACTGGCACACCACCTCCACTGGTCCTGTGAATGCAGCACCCACTCTTCTACACATTTCCTGAAGGTACCTTCAAGCCGTGCCTTCCATCCTAGAGCTATATGAGCCCAGAGGGGCCAAGGGACTTCATATATGTGCATATGGTCATGGGGATCACGTTTCTGAAAGTATAACTACTTCCTTGCCTCCCTTGTACCCCATAATATCAGAAACCTCAAATTAAAGCATTTTCCAGTGGGACAACAGGTCAGTAAGTACAGATCTACCTTGACTTACAACAGGGTTACATCTTGATAAACCCATCATAAGTTGAAAATATTTTAAGTCGAAAATACACTGAATACAACCTAACCTACCAAACGTCAAAGCTTAACCTTGCCTACCTTGAATGTGCTCAGAAGCCGTGCATCAGCCTACAGTTGGGCAAAATCATCTAAGACAAAGCACTTTATAAAGAAGTGTTGAATATCTCATGTAACTTATTGTGACACTGTACTGAAAGTAAAAAACAGAATGGTGGTATCAGTTGTTTATCCTTGTCGTGATCATGTGGCTGACTGGGGGCTGTGCTCACAGTTGCTGCCCAGCATCACGAGAGTATGGTACCACATATTGCTAGCTTGGGAAAAGATAAAAATGCCAGCTTTGAAGTACAGTTTCTTCTGAATGCATATTGTTTTCACAGCATCATGATGTCAAAAAATCATAGGTTGAACCATCTTAAATTGGGGACCGTCTGTATTGGTTTATGCCCTGTTCTCTGCTAGGTGCCTGGAGCAGCAACAAGAATAATCCACTCACTCAGTTGACAATTTAGAGCCAATGTGAGCGTGGAAAATAAATTCCAGTCTGTGCTGTGCCGATAAGTAGGTCTGTGAGTTTATTGCACTTCACAGATATGATGTTTTTTTACAAAGTGAAGGTTTGCAGCAACTCTGTAGTGAGCAAGTTTATTGACGTCATTTTTCCAATTTGCTCACTTCATGCCTCTGGGTCACATTTTGGTAGTTCTCATATTTCAAACTTTTCCATTAAAATTATGTTCTTTATGGTGATCTATGGCTGATCTTTGACGTTACTATTGTAGTTGTTCTGTGACACCACAGACCACACCCATATAAGATGGCAGACTTAATCAGTAAAGGTTGTGTGTTCTGACTGCTCCACTGACTGGCTGTTCCCCCGTCTCTCTCCCTCTCCTAGGGCCTCCCTACTCACCGAGACACAACAGTATTGAAATTAGGCCAATTAATACCCTCCAGTGGCCTCTAAGTGCTCAAGTGAAAGGAAGAATTGTACGTATCTCATTTTAATCAAACGCTAAAAATGATTAAGCATAGTGAGGAAGACATGTTGAAAACCAAGATAGGCCGATAACTAGAACTCTTGCACCAAACAGTTAGCCAAGTTGTGAATTCAAAAGAAAAGTTCTTGAAGGAAATTGAAAGTGCTACTCCAGTCAACACATGGATGATAAGAACGTGAAACAGCCTTCTTATTGATATGGAGAAAGTTTTAGTGGTCTGGATAGAATATAAAACGAGCCACAACATTCCCTTAAGCCAAAGGCTAACCCAGAGGAAGACCCTAACTCTCTTCAATTTTGTGAAGGCTGAGAGAGATGATGAAGCTGCAGAAGAAATGTCTGAAGCTAGCAGAAGTTGGTTCATGAGGTTTAAGGAAAGAAGCCATCTCCATAACAGAGGTGCAAGGTGAAGCAGCAAGTGCTGATGTAGAAGCTGCAGCAAGTTATCCAGAAGATCTAGCTAAGATAATCAATGAAGGTGGCTACACTATACAGAAGATTTTCAATGTAGATGAAACAGCATTCTGTTGGAAGAAGATGCCATCCAGGACTTTCATAGCTAGAGAGGAGAACTCAATGCCTGGCTTCCAAGCTTCAAAGGACAGGCTGACTGTCTTGTTAGGGGCTAATGCAGCTGGTAACTTGAAGTTGAAGCCAATGCCATTTGCCATTCTGAAAATCCTAGGGCCCTAAGAATTATGCTAAATCTGCTCTTCCTATGCTCTCAATAAAACAACAAAGCCTGGATGACAACACATCTGTTTACAACATGGTTTACTGAATATTTTAAGCCCTCCGTTGAGACATACTGATCAGAAAAAAAAAAAAAAATCCCTTTCAAAATGTTACTGCTCATTGACAAGGCACCTAATCACCCAAGAGCTCTGATGGAGCTGGACAGTGAGATTAATGTTGTTTTCATGCCTGCTAACACAACATTCATTCTGTGGCCCATGAATCAAAGAGTACTTTCAACTCTAATGTCATTATTGAAGAAATACATTTTGCAAGGCTGCAGCTACCATAGATAGTGATTCCTCTGATGGATCTGGACAAAGTAAATTGAAACCTTCTAGAAAGGATTCACCATTCTAGATGCTATTAAGAACACTTGTGATTCATGGGAATAGGTCTAAATAACAACATTAACAAAAATTTGGCAGAAGTTGATTCCATCTCTGATGAATGACTTTGAGGGGTTCAAGTCTTCAGTGGGGGAAGTAACTACAGATTACTTAGAAAGAGAACTAGACTTAGAAGTTGAGCCTGAAGATGTGACTGAATTGCTGCAATATCATGATAAAACTTTCATGGATGAGGAGTTGCTTCTTATGAATGAGCAAAGAAAGTGGTTTCTTGAGATGGAAGCTACTCCTGGTGAAGATGCTGTGAAGATTGTTGAAATGACAACAAAGGATTTAGAATGTTGCATAAACTTAGTTGATAAAGCAGTGGCAGGGTTGGAGAGGATTGACTCCAATTTTGAAAGAAGTTCTAATGTGGGTAAAATGCTATTAAACAGCATGGCATGCTACAGAGAATTTATCCCACGAAGGCAAAATACTCATCACCACATTAACAGGCTAATAAAAAATATCATGTCAACAAAATATAGTGACATAATAAAATTCAATGTGTTGTGTAAAATCCAATGCTCATTCAGGACTAAAAGATAAACAACAAACCTAGGTTTGAAGAAAACTATCTTAACCTTATCAAGTGTGCCTTATAAAAAGCCTACAGCAAGTGTCATGTTTTTGTTCTGAATAAATTTTTATTTTTAGAATAATTTTAGCTTTACCAAAAAAGCTGTGGAGATGTACAGAGAATTCTTATATACCCAATACCCAGGATCCACTATTGTTAACATCTAACATCAGTATGTTATATTTTTCCAACTAGAGAAAGAATATGAATACGTTATTATTAACTAAAGACCCCACTTTATTCAGATTTTCTTAGTTTTTGCCCACTATCTTTCTGTTCCAGGATCCCATCCAGGACACCACATCACATTAGATATCATGTCTCCTTGGGCTCCTCTTGGCTGTGAT
The DNA here is from genome assembly GCF_937001465.1 of Orcinus orca. NCBI lineage: Eukaryota > Metazoa > Chordata > Mammalia > Artiodactyla > Delphinidae > Orcinus > Orcinus orca. The sequence continues at coordinate 80,922,159 of NC_064560.1, forward strand.
AGATTCTCAGCCATGCCGGTTTATTGATAATCTTGATAGTTTTGAGGAGTACCTGTCAGGTATTTTGTAGAAAGTCCTTCAGTTTGGGTTTATCAGATGTTTACTCAGTATTAGACTGAGGTTGTGGGTTTTGGGGAGGAAGACCACAGAGGTAAAGTGCCATTCTCATCACATCATCTCAAGGGTACATACTGTTAACATGACTTATCACTGCTCATGTTGACCTTGATCAATTGTGTTGATGTAGTGTTTGTCAGATTTGTCCTTTGTGAAGTTCCTCTTTTTTTTAAATTGTGAACTGATATATGTCAGAGATAGTATAGATATCCTTTAATTTTATTTTATATTAATTTTGGGCCATGCCACGCAGCATGCAGCATCTTAGTTCCCTGACCAGGGATCAAACCGATGCCCCCTGCAGTGGAAGTGTGGAGTCTTAACCACTGGACCACCAGGGAAGTACCCTGAAGTTCCTCTTTTGTACCTCCCTCACTGTCCTGTGGTCTTTGGAAGGATGGCAAAATGTGCAGCTCACATTTAAGGAGTGGGGAGTTATACTCTATCTACTAAAATATTTACATACATTTTAAATACTCCTTAAAGTCTTTACATAAATTATCTCAAATTATTCTTCTTGGGAGATTCATGTCTCTTCCCACATTTATTTATGTATTCAGTCATTTATGTCAGTGTAGATTCATGGACATTTACTTTCTACTTTGGGTTCTAATCCCCTGACTTTATTTTATTGCCCATATTCTTCCAGCTTTGGTCATTGGGAGCTCTTTCAGTTGGCTCCTGTGTTTCTTTGATACCCTCCCTTGTGGGTTGTCTTTGAGCACCTGCATTCTTTCTAGCGCTACGAGATTCTCCAGACTTGTAATATTTCTGGCCCCAGTCCTAGAATCAGCCATTTCTCCAAGCATCCCTAGTTCCTTTTGTTTGAAAATGGTATTAGAAGTGAACATCTGAATCCTGGGTGTGCTTGTTGCTACTGGGAGAGGTTGCTTCTAGGACCTCTGGAGTTTTCAGAGGAAGGAGATATATGTTTATATAACCCATGTATATATGCACAAACCCATCTATATCCATACTAAACTCCATATAAGTCCACACTGAATTCTCCAACTATAATGCAACGTGGATCATCTTAGCCCCCTCCCCCTTGCTTGTGGGTAACCCCCATCTCCTACAGTGAGAAACCTGTCTCGTACCATTACATCTATTCACTTACTGGTTGAACTTCAGTATGCATCTATAAAGGTTTCAGAATTCTTTTTTTTTTAACCTCTTTATTGGAGTATAATTGCTTTACAATGGTGTGTTAGTTCCTGCTTTATAACAAAGTGAATCAGTTATATATATACATATGTTCCCATATCTCTTCCCTCTTGCATCTCCCTCCCTCCCACCCTCCCTATCCCACCCCTCTAGGTGGTCACAAAGCACGGAGCTGATCTCCCTGTTCTTAACCTGTACCCTTGGGGGATGTACATGTGCTTTGCTGAATGGAGTACAGTGCTTATGTAGTCTTTTTTGCCTTTAAGTCTCCATTCATTTCCAAAGTTACTTAGGTCAGTACATTTTCACTCAACCCTTTCACTGAGGTTAATTTAGATATTTCTGATACTGTTAGATATTTTTGTCACAGTCAACATTCCATCATGGGATTCCCCTGAATCCCAAAGTGATTTTTTAAAAATTTGCATCAAGTGAAGCTCATTCTTCTTGCTATAAAGTTCTGTGGATTTTTAAAAAGCATAATGTCATATTGATTTTGGAAGCACGCAGCAGTAAGCGGCAGCTGGAAGCAAGATCTTATTTCCCGGACCGGGAGTCCTAACTGCTAGACCACAGAGGCCAGCTGCTAGGGCCTAAACCCCCAGTTCTTGCCTGCCTTGTCAAGAATGAATTCAGGTGAGGAGGCAGAAGGTAAAGAGAAAAGTAAACATTTATTGGAAAAGCAAAGTACATGTGGAAAGACGCACGGGCAAACTCAGAGAGAGAGCCGCACCTTTGGGAAGTTTAAATCCTTTATAAGGGGGCAGCCTTCTGGGTCTTTTTCTTCTTCTTGGCCAACCGTATTATTTTGACCCTATGGCTAATTTGTCTCTGGACTCTCCCCTGGGTGGTCACGCAACCCTCAGTCAAGATGGATTTCATCGCAAAGGCCTCTGGGAGGGACAATGGCAAGACTTATTATGGTCTGGCATCCCCTGCCTTTTTGACCCCGTGAAAACTTTTGTGCATGTGTAGTGTCTCTCTTGCCCCAAGGTTGGGAAATGTATGACCTCTTGATCTTTTAACAGAGTTTAGCTCCTCTCTGTCCCAGCCATAAAGTGTCAAATGTCCAGTTATCTACACTATTCCTGTTGTTGTTTCTTAATGGAAGTGCAGATCTCGAAATACAGACAGGATTCCGGTCATAAATATGTAGTCCGGACTCTGTTTGTCTCTTGCTTCAGGAAATGTAAACAGGGGGCTGATAATGAATGTCCAGCCTGGAGCCCATCTTCTTCTCACCCCAGGAAGTGTGAACAAGAGGCCAGTTGTAACTGTCTAGCCTGGAGCCCATCTATCTCCTGCCTCAATATCTCTACCATTAAAATATTATACAGGATAGTTTCTCTGTCCTATAAACTCCCCTGTGCTTCACCTATTTATCTCTCTCTTCCCAAATCCCTGGAAACCACGGATACATTTATCATCATTATAGTTTTGTCTTTTCCACAATGTCATATAAATGGAATCATGTAGTATGTAGCCTTTTAAGACTGGTTTCTTTCATGTAGCAATATACTTTTAAGATTCATCCATGTTTTTGCATGGCTTGATAACTTATTTCTTTTCATTGCTGAATACTATTCCATTCCAAATATGTAACATAGTTTATTTACCCATTCATCTATTGAAGGGCATTTTGATTACTTCCAGTTTGGGGTAATTTTTTTTTAACTTTTTGGGTTTTGTTTCTGTTTTTGTTTTTGTTTTGGCTGTGCTGGTTCTTAGTTGCGGGGCGTGGGCTCTTCGTTGGGGCACGCAGGCTTCTCTCTAATTGTGGTATGCGGGTTTTCTCTCTCTAGTGGTGCACGGTCTCCAGGGTGCGTGGGCTCTGTAGTTATGGTGCACGGGGTCCAGGGTGCATGGGCTCTGTAGTTTGCGGCACATGGGCTCTCTCGTTGAGGCATCCGAGCTTGGTAGCTGTGGTGCGCAGGCTTAGTTGCCCGGGCACGTGGGATCTTAGTTCCCCGACCAGGTATTGAAGCCACATCCCCTGCATTGGAAGGCAGATTCTTTAGCACTGGACTGCCAGGGAAGTCCCTTAGGGTAATTATTAATAAAGCTGTAATTAACATTCAAGTGCAGATTTGTGTGTGTGTGTGAGTGTACATAAAGTTTCAAATCATTGGATAAATACCTAGAAATGTGATTGACTATCATAGGATGATTGACTATCATAAGATCAGACTATGTTTAGTGTGTTAGTTTCCTAGGGCTGACATAACAAAAACCACAAACAGAATTGCTTAAACAATAAACATTTACTGTCTCACAATTCTGGAGACTAACAGCCTGATTATCAAAGTGTTGGCAAGAGAGCTGTGAGGGAGAATCTATTCTATTTCTCTCCTATCTTCTGGTGGTTTGCTGGCAATCTTTGGCATTCCCTGGCATGTGGGAGCATGATCCTGATCTCTGCCTTCGTGCCTGCATGGTGGCCTGTCTCTGTGTACATGTCTCTGAATTTCCTTTTCTCAAGAACACTAATCATATTGGATTAGGGGCCCATCATACTCCAGTATAACTAATACTGGAGTATTATAGCTCCAGTATACAACTCCAGTATAACTATATATCTGCAATGACCCTATTTCCAAATAATGTCATATTCTGAGGTACTGGAGTTTAGGACTTCAGCATGAGATGGGGACTGGGGGAATTCAACCCATGACATTTAGTTTTTTAGTTTTTTTAAATGTTTTAAAAAACATTTTAGTTTTTTAAGAATTTGCCAAATTATCTTCCCAACTGGCTGTACCATTTTGCATTCTCATCCAGAAATTAGAAGAGTCCCTGTTGCATTATATCCTTGCCAGCAATCGGTATTAACCATTTTTTGTAAATTTGCCATTCTAAGAGTGGTACTTCATTGTTGTTTTAATTTGTCATTTTCTAATGACAAATGATGTTAAGTCTCTTTTTATATGCCTGTTTACCATCTATATATCTTGTTTGGTGAGGTGTCCGTTTAGCTCTTTTGCCCATTTTTAAATTCAGTCTTTTGTTTTCTTAATGTTAAGCTTTAAATATCAATAGTCTTTGTATATTTTGCCTAGATGTCCTTTATCAGACATGTGATTTGTAAATGTTTTCTCCCTATTGGTGGATTGTCTTTTCATTCACTTAACAATGTTCATTGCAGAGCAAAAGGTTTAATTTTAATAAGATCCAGATTATTAATGTTTTTTTTCCATGGATTGAGCTTGTGGTGTGTATCTAAAAGAGACCAAACCTAAGGTCACATAGATTTTTTTCCTATAATTTTATAGTTTTCTCCTATAGCTTGCTGAGGTTTTATTTGGGATTACATTGAATCTATGGATCAATTTGGGAAGAATGGGTACCTTAAAAATATTGATCCTTCCAATTCATGAACATGGAATATTTCTCCATTTATTTAGACCTTCTTTGATTTCTCTCATTGATGTTCTATAGTTTTCTGCATAACATATTTTGTTAGATGTATACCAAAGCACATCATTTCTTTTGGTGCTGTTATAAATGGTTTTGCTTTTTGAAATTTAAATTCCAATTGCTATATATAGGGAAGCAGTTTACTTTGGTATATAGACTTTACATCCTGCACTCTTGCTATACTCATTTAATTAGTTAACAAGTTTTGTGGGGGTGTTTTTTGTGTGTATGGATTCTTTGGTGTGTTCTACATAAACAATCATATTATCTGAGAATAAAGATAGTTTTATTTTATCCTTTCCAATCTGTATACCATTTATTTCTTCTTTTTGTATTCCAGGATGATAATAAATAGAAGTGATGAAAGCAGACATCCTTGTCTTCTTCCTGGAAAGAAGGAAAAGAGTTTAGTTCTCACCATTAAATATGATATTAGTTGTAGGTTTTTTATACATTCACTTGATTTGAGTATGAATGGGTATCTAATTTCATGAAACCCTTTTTCTGCATTGATTGATTTTTTCTTTTAATTTCTCTATTGCCTTATTAATTATACTATTTTGCATTTATTAAGTGTTTGTTCTAGGAATTACAATATGCTTCATTAACTTATGACTGTCTACTGTGGTAATTGTACTACCTCTGTAAAATGTAAAATCTTTTAACAGTAAAATTCTATTTAACCTCTCCTATTCTTTGTATAATTATTATCATATATGTTACAACTACATGGGTAATAAACCCCACCTCATAATGTTATTAATTTTGTATTTAAACAGAGAGTTGAATTTTTAAAAAAAATAAGATTAGTATCTATAAAAGTACTGAATCACTATGCTGTACACCTGAAACTAATATAATATTGTAAATCAACTATACTTCAATTAAAAAAATAAGATTAGGAAAAGGGTAATTTTTTAGAATTAACGTTTACTATTTGTGGAGCTCATTATATTTTCATATCCAAGTTTCCATCTCATATCCTGCACCCTGTAGAACTTCCTTTTAGAACTTCTTCTTATAGAACAGATCTGCTGGCAACAAATGTGCTTATATATGTTAGTTTCCTTGCCATCATTCTACGTACCACTGAGGCTCTGCTTATTTTGTTTACAATCTGTTTTCTCTCTGTTCTTGAGGTGGGATTACTTCTATTCATCTGTCCTTAAATTCCATAATCCTTTCCTCTGAAGACTCCAATCTGGTGATTAAGCCTATCTGGTGAAATTTTTCATATACTTTTACTTCTAGATTTTATATTTATTAGTTTTTGTGGTTTTAATTTCACTCCTGATGTTCCCAGTTTGATCATTCCTTGTGAACATATTTTTATTATGTTTTTAAAAAACTCAAAATAGTTGCTTTAATGTCTATGTCTGTTAATTCCTACATCTGGGTCATTGTGGATTCTGTTTCTATTGACTGTCTTTTTTTTTTTTTTTCCTTAACTATGGGCCTCATTTTTTTCTGCTTCGTCATGTGTCTAGTCATTTTTTAATGTATGCTGAACATCACAGATGGTACATAGTAGGGAATGCTTTAAAAAGTACTGAGTCATGTTCTGGTAGGCAGTTATTAATAGGTACTGTTCTAGTCCTGCCCAACTTGGCTTTACACTTTTTTGGGTGTATTATTTTGGTTATAAACTTAGTCCAGGGCCTAGCCCTCACTCTAGGGCGTGATCTTTAATCCTAGGCCTTGGCTTTTCTGGGATCTTGAATGAATAACCATGGTGCTCAGCAAGATATCTCCACTCTGGTTGGTCTAAAACACCAACATCACTTAGCACAATATTTGGCATCTCTATTCAGGTTTTATCCCCATAACAGGCAATCTCTCTTAGGCCTTGTTGCGGGGGTGTGGCTTTTGCTTTTGCTTTTTTTATGCATGTGCAGCCCAGTTCTTGGCCAAAAGCTCATGGTTAATTCATAACTTTCTAAACCACCACCCTTTACATTACACCCTCCTCTTGGGTATCCTAACGCAAATTCCAGCCACTTTATTCAGCCTAGAAATCCTACCTTTGCCTCCTCAGCTCAGCAACACCAGTTTGCTCTGCTTGGGTGCCATCTCTCCACCCAAGGTCCCAAAATTTCCCTCAGGCAGAAAGCAAAGGGGAGGGCAGGGCTCCCTTTTTTCCTCTTTATTGTGGGATCACAGTCCTATACTGCCTGTTGTCAAACATCTAAAAAGAGTTGCCTGATATATGTCACCCAGTTTTATAGTTGTTTACGGTGGAAGGTACTCTTTCATGGTGTGAAGCAGATAACTTCCCTACCTATAACATTTAAAAGTATTTAATATTCTGTACTTTTTTTTCTATCCTTTTTTTTTCTTTTTTATTGAAGTATAGTTGATTTACAATGTTGTGTTAGTTTCAGGGGTACAGCAAAGTGATTCAGTTATACATGCATATATATCTATTTTTTTCAGATTCTTTTCCCTTATAGGTTATTATAAAATATTAAGTATAGTTCCCTGTGATATACAGTAGGTCCTCGTTGTTTATCTATTTTATATATCTGCTAATCCCAAACTCCTAGTTTATCCCTCTCCTTTCCCATTTGGTAACCATAAGTTTGTTTTCTATGTCTGTAGGTCTATTTCTGTTTTTTATATAAATTCACTTGCATCATTTTCTTGTAGATTCCACATATAAGTGATATCATGTGATGTTTATCTTTCTCCATCTGGCTTACTTCACTTAGTATGATAATCTCTAGGTCCATCTATGTTGCTGCAAATGGCATTATTTCATTCTTTTTATGGCTGAGCAATATTCCATTGTACATATGTATACATATTCTTTATCCATTCATCTGTCGATGGACACTTTGGTGGCTTCCATGTCCTGGCTATTGTAAAGAGTGCTACAATGAACATTGGGGTGCATGTATCTTTTTGAATTATCGTTTTCTCTGGATATAGTTCATACTTTAAGCATTATATGTGCCTTCCTTCAACATATACAAGGAGCTTTTGACACTTTAAATGTTTTGAACCCAATGAGTATTATATGTTATTATCATTGGAAATTTTGTTTCTTTCTTGCCATTTTACCCCTGAATTTAGGCATCGTTATTATTGTTTAGATATTATTTTATTGTTATAGTTATAATCCATAAATGTTTGTTTATGTTTCTCCCACGTTTACTTTTTTTTTTAAACATGCCATTTCTTTTTGCATCTCAGGCTATCCTCTAGGATTATTTCACTTTTTTAGAAACCTTTCTGTGATGTTACCACACTTAAGATCAGATCATTTAAAAATCATTCCATCTCTTGTTCTCTAAATATACTTTATTGGAGCTCCATTTTTAAGATAAACTTTTTGGGGGGAAACATAAGAAAGAAAAGGTACAAATCAAAAATTACAGCTCAGTTAATATACAAAATTAAAACACTTTGAAATTAGATCAAGATACAAAATATTAACAGCAAGCAGAAAGATCCTCTCCAGTTCCTAGCCCCTCCCCACCAAAGTAATGATTAACCTGACTTCTAATACTAGAGATTAGGTTTGAATGTTTTTGTTCTCTTATGACTGGAATCTTACAGGACGTATTCTATTGGGTCTGGCTTCTTTCACTCAACATTATGTTTGAGACCCATCCATGTTGTTAGATGTTGTTTTAGTTTGTTCATTTTATTTGTCATAGCGTATCTGATTATAGTAGTATACCACAGTATCCACTATTGATGAAAATTGGGTTGTTTCCATTGTGAAGCTATTATGAATAATGCTGCCATGAATATTCTTGAACATATCTTTTGGGAGAAATGTGTACACATTTCCATTGGATATTGTGATAGTAAATTTTATGTGTCAACTTTACTGGGCCGCAAATGCCCAGATTCTTGATATATTTCAAATATTATTCTGGGTATTTCTATGAGGGTGTTTTTTGGATGAGATTAAGATTTAAATTGGTAAACTGAGTGACACAGATTGTCCTCCATAATGTGAGTGACACTCATGCAATTAGTTGAAGGTCTGAGTAGAATAAAAAGGCTGACCCCCACCCCCCCAGTAAGAGAGAATTCCTCTTGCCTGACTGCCTTCAAACTGGGACATTGGCTTTTTCCTGCCTTTGGATTGGAACTTACCTCTGGCTTTGCTAGTTCTTAGGCCCTTGGACTACAGCTATCTCATTGGCTGTCCGGGGGCTCCAGTTTGCTGGATCACCCTGCAGATCTTGGAACCTGTCAGCCTCCATAATCACGTGAGCCAATTCCTTATAATAGATCTCTTTATATATACATATAAACTCGATAGATAGATAGATAGATAGATAATAGAGATACATGATACGTATATAGGCTCACATGATTAGATATGCATACATATATTGATATAGATGTAGATATAGATATAAGATAGCTCCTATTCATTCTGTTTCTCATGTGAGTTCTGCTGGGTCCCAGAATTTGCAAACGTTCAACTTTAGTAGATACTGTCAATTTCCCAAAGTCCTTATTCTAATTACACTCCCACCACACCACAATGTATGAGTGATCTATTTGCTTTACATACTCATCCACCTTCTTTGATAGAATTTCATACACTCTGGCTTATGGAAAATTGATCTCATTGCGGCGTTTAATTTGCATTTCCTTTATGACTAAGGCAGTTGAACAGCTTTTCATGTATTTATTGGTATTTTGAATACCCTTTTTTGTGAAGTAACTTCTCAGACTTTTGCCCATTTTTCTATTGGATTGTCTGCCTTTTTCTTAGTTACTTGTAGGAATTCATTCTTTGTTCAGGATATTAGTCCTTTGTCAGACATCTATATTGCAAACAGTTTTTACAAGTCTGTGGCTTTGTTTTTACTTTCTTAAGGTTATCTTTTGAGGAACAGATGTTCTTAATCTTAGTGTGGTCCAATTTATCAATATTCCCAACTACAGTTTGCATTTTGGGTGCCCTCCTTTTGATTTCTTTGCCTATCCCAAGGTCATAAAGATACCGTCCTATGTTTTCTTTTAAGAGTTTTATGATTTAACATTGAGATTTTTTACCCATTTGGAATTAACTATGAGGTAAGGTAGGAATAAAGATTCATTATTTTATATGGATATTCAATTGACCCAATACCATTTAATGAAAAGGTAATTTTTTTCTCCCTGTATTGCCACGTCACCTTTGTGCATCAGATGACAGCATATATGTGTGGCTCTGATATTGTACCAATATCACACTTTCTCAACTACTCTAACATTGAACTAGGTTTATGTACTTGGTAGCATAAATTTTCTACCCTTTTAAAAATTTCTTCAAATTGTCTTGGGTATTCTTTTTTTTTTAACATCTTTATTGGGAGTATAATTGCTTTACAATGGTGTGTTAGTTTCTGCTTTATAACAAAGTGAATCAGCTATCCATATACATATATCCCCATATCTCCTCCCTCTTGCATCTGCCTCCAACCCTCCCTATCCCACCCTTCTAGGTGGTCACAAAGCACCGAGCTGATCTCCCTGTGCTATGTGGCTGCTTCCCACTAGCTATCTATTTTACACTTGGTAGTATATATATGTCCATGCCACTCTCTCACTTCGTCCCAACTTACCCTTCCCCCTCCCTGTGTCCTCAGGTCCATTCTCTACGTCTGCATCTTTATTCCTGTCCTGCCCCTAGGTTCTTCAGAACCTTTTTTTTTTAATAGATTCCATATATATGTGTTAGCATATGGTATTTGTTCTTCTCTTTCTGACTTACTTCACTCTGTATGACAGACTCTAGGTCCATCCAACTCACTACAAATAACTCAATTTCGTTTCGTTTTATGGTTGAGTAATATTCCATTGTATGTATGTGCCACATCTTCTTTATCCATTCATCTGTCGATGGACACTTAGGTTGCTTCCATGTCCTGACTATTGTAAATAGAGCTACAATGAACATTGTGGTACATGACTCTTTCTGAATGCAGCTCAATATCAAAAAAGCAAACAACTCAATCCAAAAATGGGCAGAAGACCTAAATAGACATTTCTCCAAAGAAGATATACAGATTGCCAACAAACACATGAAAGGATGCTCAACATCACTAATCATTAGAGAAATGCAAATCAAAACTACAATGAGGTATCACCTCACACCAGTCAGAATGGCCATCATCAAAAAATCTACAAACAATAAATGCTGGAGAGGGTGTGGGGAAATAGAACCTTCTTGCACTGTTGGTGGGAATGTAAATTGATACAGTCACCATGGGGAACAGTATGGAGGTTCCTTACAAAACTAAAAATAGAACTACCATATGACCCAGGAATTCCACTGCTGGGCATATACCCTGAGAAAACCATAAGTCTTGGGTATTCCTGACCCTTTTTACCTTTATATAATTATGATTCATTTTATAAATTGGGGGGAATTCTATGGAATTTTTAGACCAAGCTGGTGCCTTATGATACTGTATTCTTTAATCTGTGAACATGGTGTTTTCTTCCATTTATTTAGATCTTCTCTAATTTTTCTCAATAATACAGTTGACCCTTGAACAACATGAGGGCTAGGGGTGACAACCCTCCTCACAGTCAAAAACTGATACATAACTTTACAATCATTCCTCCATATCCACAGTTCCCCAACTGAGGATTCAACCAACCATGGATCATGTAGGACTGTAGTCCGGACTGAAGAAAAAAAATTGTGTCTCAATGGACTGCACAGTTCAAACACATGTTATTTAAATGTCAACTGTATTTTATAATTCTCAGTGTAGAAATGTTGGGAAACTTTCCAAGAATCATTCATAGGGCTTCCCTGGTGGCGCAGTGGTTAAGAATCCACCTGCCAATGCAGGGAACATGGGTTCAAGCCCTGGTCTGGGAAGATCCCACATGCTGCAGAGCAACTAAACCCATGAGCCACAACCACTGAGCCTGCGCCTGGAGCCTGCGAGCCACAACTACTCTACCCGCACACCTAGAGCCCGTGCTCCGCAACAAGAGAAGCCACCACAATGAGAAGCCCACGCACCGTAATGAAGAGTAGCCCCTGCTCGCCACAGCTAGAGAAAGCCCACACTCAGCAATGAAGACCCAACACAGCCAAAAATAAATAAATTAAATAAATAAATTTAAAAAAAATAATCATTCATAGTAAACACTGATGTTTTTATTCTATTAAAACAATATGTTTTTAAATTTCATTTTATAACTGTTGCATGTTTAGAAATACATTTGATATCTGCATATTGGTCTCATATTCAGTGAAATATTCTAAGCTCCCTTATTGACTCTGATAGTTTTTCTGTAGATTATTTTTTCAAACAGACAGAGACATAACAACTGCCAAGTCAGTTTTAAACTTTTCTTTCCAATCCATACTCTTCTATGTCTTTTTCTTGACCTATTTCACTAGGTAGGGACATCCAATTCAATATTTAATGGAAGGGGCAGCACACTGTTTTGTCTCATTCCTGATCTCAGGCAGAAGGCCTTCAATAATTTACCACCACATTAGTTTTCTGGGATTTTCATAACACAATACCAAAAAGTGGGTGACTTTAAACACAGTTTATTGTCTCACAGTTCTGGAGGCTGGAATCCTGAAATTGAGGTGTTGGCACGTTCCCTTTGAAGTTCTGCACAGAATCCTCCCTGCATCTTCTTGGTGTTGGTGGTGGCTGGCCACCTTGATGTCCCTTGGCCTGCAGCTGCATCACTTCAATCTCTGCCCTTGTCATCACATGATGATCATCCTGTGTGTGTGTGTCCAAATTTCCCTTTTCTTATAAGGATACCAGTCATATTGGATTAGGCCCTACGGTAATGCTCTCATCTTAACTTTGTTACATCTGCAAAGACCCTATTTCCAAATAAGGCCACATTCACAGGTACAGGGGCAGTGGGCATAGAATTTCAACATATCTTTTTGAGGGACAGAATTCAACTTACAACAATCACTAAGGAAAATGCTAGCTGTATTTTTTTTTGTTTTATTGTTTTGCTTTTTTTTTTTCACGTATATATCATCTTTTACACAAGAAGAAAATTCCCTTCTATTCCTACTCAGATAAGATTTTTTTTTAAATTACAAGTGGGTATGGAATTATTTCTTTGTTTAGCATTTATTAAGATGATATAGTTTTCTCCTTTATTTCTAATATTTTGAAGTACACTGACTTTTTATTGTTAAATTAACCCTTGTGCCTAATACAAAGACCCACATTACTGATCAAACTTATATGAAATTGAAGTCTTGTCAAGCATCAAGTTTACTAATGAAGGTGCAAAGCAAGAACTATGATATATGCTGCAGCAATATCTGGAGGCCCTGACTCCTTCACACTCAGCCCTCTGAGCTCCTTTTTTTCCCATATAGCATGAATTCTGGCTTCAGAGTGATGAATAGGGACAAGTCAGCACAGGAAAACATCTGTGTATCACTCAGCTTTTATATCCTGCAACTCAGGTGGCCCTGTTCTGGCTATGTGACTAATTTCTATTGTTCAATGCAGAGGCAGCCCATCAATTGCAGATTTATTTATAGTAAGCATGATAGACAAACTAGGCATAGCATGCTAAAAGTGCCCATAGATCAGTAATCAGGACCCCCTGCAGCACTCTGTTGAATCCTTATTCATCTTATGGTTGGTGCATTTCATCAGTTGTTCTTTGCTAAGAGTTTTGGACAGAATTAAAGCTGCCTCACAAGTAGGAGGGTATGTGTCTATAAAGTCTGTTCCTTCGTACCTTCTAGTCCTGAAAAATCACCTACTTGATCTTAGTTATTATTATTTTTTTAAATATTATTGAATTTGTTTAGTGGATATTCTCTTTAGAATTTGGCATCTATGTTTATTAAAGGAACGTACCTGAGATTTTCTTGTAAAGCTGCATGTTTTTGGCATGTAGATTATGTCGGCCTCATGAAATAAGTCAAGAATTATTCCCCATTTTCTATATTGTGAAAGAGTTTTCTAAGCTTTTTGTGTTATTTTCTCCACAAATCATTAGAAAAATTAGCTGGTGAAGCCATCTAATTTTGTGTTTCCTTTCCTGGGAGAATTTCATTTTGTAATTTTTATGGAAGCACAAAATACAAACAGAAAAAGTCATGTTTGTGAAACTTGCATTGAGATCAAGAAAAAGAATATTGCCAGCAATCCAAAAGCACATTCTTTCTGCTGTATTCCAGTTTCTATCCCTCAGAGGGTAATATTATCTTGACTTCTAACTTCGTCTATTATCGAACTTTGTATAAATGTGATTACACAGTGCACTCTCTTTTTGTCTGGCAATTTTTGCTCAATTTTATGTTTGTAATATTCATTCACATTTTTTGGCATGCACTTGTAGTTAATTGATTCTCTTGACTGTGTAGTATTTCATCGAGAGAATACCAAATACACTTCTACTGTTAATTGGGCAGGCATCTGAGTATTTTCCAGTTTGGAGCAATTAAAAATAATGCTTCTGTGAACATTCTTATAACTGATCTTTCAGTGAATGGGTTTATGTCTATTGAATATGGTTACTCCATCTCCTTGTGAGCACTTTATCCCTTTTTATTTGAAACATTTTGGATGGTATTAGTGGCATTAGTTATCAGCTTCTCTGCTAACTAATGAGGTTTAGGACCTTTTCATCTATTTATTGATCATTTAAATATCTTCTTTTGTGAAGCACCTGCTCAGAGCTTTTTGCCCATTTTTATTGAATAGACACTTTTTCCTATTTATTTGAAGGAGTTTCCTATTTATTCTGGATATGAATCCTTTGTCCAAAAATGTACTACAATTATCTTCTCCCCCTCTGTGTCTTCCTTTTCACTCTCTGAAGACATATTTTGACAAATAAAATTTACTGACCTTCATAGAGTCCAATTTATGTATTTTTCATTTATGGTGTTTTTGATGTCCTATGAAATAAATCTTTTCCAACTCTAAATTCAGAAAGATATTCTCCTAAGTTTTCTTCTAAAAGGTTTGCCATGTTATCTTTAGTATTTAGAGCTGTAATCCATCTGTAATTATTTTTTGTGTAGGCTTTGAGAGAAGGCAGGGTTCAAGATTATTTTTTCTGTATTAATGTACAATTATCTTAGCCCCATTTATGAAAAAGATCATTATTCTTTGTAGAATTACAATTTCACTTTGTCCTACATCATATGACAGTGCATGTGAGGGTGTGTCTCTGTGGTCTTTTTGTTTTGTGTCTTGTTTTCTTAATTTGAGATATAAGTTACATATGATAAACTGTATACATATTAAATGGAAACTCTAAGAGAGGAATAATCTCCAGTCTACTGATATAAAGTAAATGTAAGTCAATAACCCTGTATCCAGTGAAGAAATAACTCTCTTTCAGGGTAAAAGGAAACCACTCTTTGTCATGCCTTGATATTTGAAAAGTATTTCATTGGATATAGAATTCTAGGTTGATAGCTATTTCTTTAATTTACTTTAAAAACACTATGCCACCTCCTTGCCCCACCACCCGCCTTCATGGTTTCCTTATGAGACATCTTCTGTCACTCAAATCATTGTTTCTGTACAGGTGTGTGTCATTTTTCTGTGGCTGCTGTCAAGACTATTTTCTTCATGTTTAGTTTTCAGAAGTTTGATTATGACATGTCTGGGCATGGGTTGCTTTGAGTTTATACTTTTTAGGTTTGTTGAACTACTTGAATCTGTAGGTGTATGGGGTTTTGTTTTGCTTTGTTTTTGCCAAACTGAGGAAGTCTTCAGCCATTATTTCTTCACTATTTTTTTAGCATCACACTCTTTCTCCTCTCTTTCTTGGATTCTGATGACATAAATTTGGGCCTGTTGTTGTTCCCCTACTGGTCCCTCAGGCAGTGTTGTCTCTGTGTGTGTGTGTGTGTGTGTGTGTGTGTGTGTGTGTTTCTGTGTGTTGTTCAAGTTGGATAATTTCTATCGATTAATCTTCAAGTTCACAAATTCTTTCCTTTGTTATCTCCATTCTACTATTGAGTTATAACAGTAAATTTATTTCAGTTGCTGAATTTTTCCATTTAAAATTTCCATTTGACTCTTCTTCTTATCTTCTATTTATTTGCAGAAATTTTCTGTTTTAACTTGTTTCAAGAGAGCTTATGATTGATCATCTGAGCTTTTTTTTAAGATTTATTTTATCAAAGTATAGTTGATTTACAATGTTGTGTTAGTTTCAGGTGTACCACAAAAGTGATTCAGTTATAGATGTATATACATTCTTTTTCATATTCTTTTCCATTATGGTTTAATCACAGGATATTGAATAATGTTCCCTGTACTATACAGTAGGACCTTGTTGTTTATCCATCTTAGGTATAATAGTTTGCATCCGCTAATCCCAAACTCCCAATCCACCCCTCTCCCACCCCACCTCCTGCTTGGCAACCACAAGTCTGTTCTCTATATCTGTGAGTCTGTTTCTCTTTCATAGATAAGTTCATTTGTGTCATATTTTAAATTCCACATATAAGTGATAGAATATGGCATTTGTCTTTCTCCTTCTGACTTACTTTGCTTAGTATGATAATCTCTAGGTCCATCCATGTTGCTGCAAATGGCATTATTTCATTCCTTTTATTGGCTAAGTGGTATTCCATTGTATATATGTACCACATCTTCTTTATCCATTCATCTGTCTCATCTGAGCATTTTTTTAATACTTGCTTTGAAGGCTCATCAGATAATGCCAACACCTCATTATTGTTGTCTGTTGATTGTCTTTTCTAATGCAAGTTGAGTTTTTTTGTGTGTGTGGTTCTTCACATGCTGAATAATTATGGATTTTATCCTGCACACTTCGAATGTTTCATGAGACCCTGGGTCTTCTTTAAACCCTATGAAGAATGATGATATGTACGTTTTAGCCTTCTATAGGCTGTGGTTCCAATGCCAGGTTAGTTTTCCAAGCTTTTTAGTGCTACTCAAATATGTATGTCCTGGATCTGTGCTGTCCAGTGGTCAGTCAAGGACCTGGGCATAAATCAACTGGTTATCTTAGTTCTCAGTCTTTGGTGTGCTGGGTGGGATCAGATCCATGAATGTGCATTTTAGAGGTGAGTCCAAGATGTCATAAAAACCTTGATGGGTTCACATTCTCAAGCTCACCTCTCTGCTGTCTCTCCAGTACTTTCTGGTCCCTGCCAATTCCCCTTTGTAGTCCCTAGGTCAGAACTGCCCAATTCCATGATTGTACCATATATAAGGCCCATGTAATGGAGAACAGAGAGAAAAACAAACAACTGGGGACCCACCCTGCCCTCTTGGAGGGGTAGCAACAACAAATGCTAGGGGAAGCTTCCCTCCCACAGAGATTTAGCTCTGGCAGTTTTCCATTGCAGGCTACTTCTACTACCCCCATTTCACAGTTGCCTGGGGGTTAGGGTGCTAGAACCAAAAACAGAAAAAACAGGGACTTTCCCTCACTTTTCTTGCATTTCTGTTTTCTGGTCTTTGAGCCCAACTAGAGGGTTTCTGCTGGACTCTCTCTGTCTGCACCATAGGGCTCAAACCTGGTTTTCCAACTGTATCCAATTCAGGCTGGGGAATATCCAAGGAAAAATGGTAAATTCACTGCCAGTTTATTAGTACTTCGAATTCTGGAGGCTTCCTTTGATCTGCCTGCTGTTTTTTACTTTTCAGAGTTCTCAGATTGCTGTCTCTTCATTCTGTTTCAGGTTTATAATTGGTATTCAGAGAGATGGGAAGATGAGACTGTGTTTACTCCATCTTGCCTGGAGCTGGATCTGGAAAATTTATTTTCACACCTACTATTTAGTTAAGGTTAACAATATAATTTATGTAAGCAATATTTAGTTAATGTTATCAACATATTGTTTCTTAGTTCAATTGCTTTCCCTCTATGTTTACTATTCTTATGGATATACATCTTTAGTATTTAATTTAGTGAGTGTCTTTGTATGATAAGCTCCTGTTGTTATGTATAAATGTCTCTGTTTTCCCACCAACTTTTGAATTTTTTTGATCAAACCACGAATACAGAAAACAGCTTAGAGAAAAGGTACCACTTAAAGAGTTTTTATAAGATGAATGTCTTTTTTTGTTTTGTTTTTTGCGGTACGCGGGCCTCTCACTGTTGTGGCCTCTCCCGTTGCGGAGCACAGGCTCCGGACGCATAGGCTCAGCGGCCACGGCTCACGGGCCCAGCTGCTCCACGTCATGTGGGATCTTCCCGGACCAGGGCACGAACCCGTGTCCCCTGCATCGGCAGGCAGACTTGCAACCACTGAGCCACCAGGGAAGCCCAGATGAATGTCTTTTTAATTCCACCCATAAATCAGACAGAAATTGGCAGCAACCCCAGAAGCCTCATGCCTCTTCCCCAAAGCAAGCACTGACTTCCCACGACAAAAGTAACTATCTCTCTAGATTTTATGGAAGTCCTCTTATTACTTTTAATTGTAGTTTTATTACCTAACTGAGGAACACTAAACACTATAGATAGTATAGCTTAGCCTGATTTTCAAAAATATGTCTGTTACCCCTCTGTATGTTTTTAACCTTGAACATTTTTTGCTGAAGAAGACAATTCTGGGGAGCTAAGATTTTGCTGATTGCATTCCTATGGTTTAGTTTGATATTTTTATTTGTCCTCTAGGTTTTCTGCAAAGTAGTAATTGAGTATAAACTTAATCTGGCTCAGATTTTACTGTGGCAGGAAGATTACTTCATAGGTGTTGTTGAGTTCATTGTCAAGGGGCATATTGTGGTCTAGTTATCTAATTTTTTGTGGTTGGCAACCATAGATTCTTAGCTGGACATGCTTAGATCTTGAATGTGTTGCAAAATGGTGATGCTCTAATTCTATTGTTCCTTCTTTGTTTAAATATATTCCCACATCTGCCATTTAGTTTCTAGAGGTAGTTTGCATAGGAAAGCCAGGATAGATGTTAGAGTCTTTCCTATTTTTATGAGTTTGCAAAACAAAGAACTGGTTTTCTTAGTATTTTATAGAGTTTAATTAATTAGGTGAGAGAGAAAGAAATGGAGAGAGAGAGATTGAGAGAGACAGAGAGGGAGAGAGAGCATGCAGACCTCCAACATCAAGTAGCATAATTCACCAAGGGTTCCTGCTACAAGAGCTATGAACCCCAACTCCGTGTCTGTGCTGAGGACGTGTTCCTGATAGGCTGTTCCTCATTCCTGGGAGACCCTATCCTGGGAGACTGAACTCCTCTGACAACCACCTTTGGCTTGAGTTCTCTTAGTGGCCTTGCTGAACTTTCCTGAATGTTCATCTAGGACTCTGCCACACAACTTTCCTCCCTTCTCCCTGCACCTGGGATCAGACTTACAATGCAGTTTGATAGCTCTCCAAGATTCCTCTTTCATTCCATATTTTCTATCACTTAGCCATTTCCTCCAATAAAAGCCTTGCACATTTCATTCAACCTCAGCATCTGCTTCTTGGAGGACCTAGATGATGCAATGTATCATTATAAACTCACAGATGTACACCTCTTTGGTGTGTTTCCATCCATCTAAGGCATTATTACCCTTACTGATGCTCCAATTGTCCTATCTTTGCTGAGTGGGAGTTTCTCCAACTTGACACCCAAGTCTTTTTTTTTTGTTTTTGTTTTTTTTGCAGTATGCGGGCCTCTCACTGTTGTGGTCCCTCCCGTTGCGGAGCACAGGCTCTGGACGCGCAGGCTCAGCGGCCATGGCTCACGGGCCCAGCTGCTCCGCGGCATGTGGGATCTTCCCGGACCGGGGCACGAACCCATGTTCCCTGCATCGGCATGCAGACTCTCAACCACTGCGCCACCAGGGAAGCCCGACACCCAAGTCTTTTTAACACAACCTTACTAGTCTTTGATAATGTCCTTGCTCTCTGTTACAAAAAAATATTCTAAGCTCATCTGCTCATCTTTTCCTTTTCCTGTCCCACACCTGGAATCAGCAATGCAATTTCAACCATTTCTCTAAGAAACCCTGGTGTCTTTTAGTTGTAAATATTATTTTTAGGCTTCTTCAATGAACATATTTAGGGTATCTATTTATCTATCTATCTATGTATCTGTCATCTAGCTATCACCTAGCTATCTATCTCTCTATCATCTATCTATACTCTCTCTTCCTATCATCTATCATATATCTATCATCTATCTACCTATCTATCTGTCTATCATCTATCTATCATTTATCTATCTATCTATCATCTAGCTATCATCTAGCTATCTGTCTCTCTATCATCTAGCTACCTATACTCTATCTACCTATCATCTCTCTATCACTATCTATCTATCTACCTATCTATCTATATCTATGGTAAAATGCCTCAAGTTCAAATTCAAGATTATGGGGTGTTTACTTAAGATTTTCTATCTTTCATTTGCAGCTCCTAGGAAACCTGGTTCTCAAGAGCACTAGGGATAATCAAATTAGAATAATATATGTACACAAAAAATAATATTCAGAAGATACCAACACTTTATCCAACTGTCACCAACATGATTACTAAAAATATTTTTAAAATTGTTTTTTGTGTATGTTTTTTCCATTTTCTCTTTCATTTTAAAAAGTTATACTGTATGTACATTGTCAAAGCCTATAGCTATTACATGCTATACTATCTCCCTTGAATCTCATATTTAATCTTAGTTCTACGTATAATAATAATAATTCATACCACCAGTATTTATGCCAGTCTCTCTGCAGTTTCAAAGGCAACAAGGTCTGCACGGGTTTCAGCCCATCTGACAAGGTTCCAGCTGGTTCTTTGTCTCCCAACAACACATTCGTCCTCCCTTCCTGACTGCCTGCCTTACAAACCTCAGACTCACGTGCAAGGTTGCTAGACTTACAAAGGCTGCTTAACCAGCTCCCAGTATTTGATCACACACACACACACACAGACACACACACACACACCCTAGAGGTTCTGCTTCTCTGGTTGAATCTTGGCTGCTGGTACAAGTAACCTCATTTGATTGTTTTTGAGACATGTTAGAAAATATAGCGTTGTGTTTTCTGAAAGATTCTAACTGTTCCCCTCCCCCATCTGTATCAGCACGCATTCTTCTTTGCCGCCATTGTCCCTATCCAGCTCAATTTGGACTCTTAACAGTTTCCTTTCAGTGGGGCTCTGTCCTGGAAGGGAGCCTTGCTCGTTATTCCTGAGAGTTTGGAGGACCTAGTCTGCACTGGCTTCTTTAGACCTTACTGACATCCTCTTTTGCTTACTTGCTTTAAAAGTGAGAATATCCTTCCAATTCAGCTGCTTTCAAAGTTGGCCTGCTGGAATTTCCAGAAAGTAACTGTTAGCAAGGCTTGCCACATGCTTTGAGGAGGCCCAGTGAAAAGTGAAGATGGAGGATGCTTTGTTGCAAAAAAACTTTGTTTTAAGGGTTTTTTTTCCTTTTTTCTGTAATCTCTTTCCCAATCTGTCATGGTGTTTTTTTCTTTGACATTTAACATTGCACTTGCTTGAGCACAAGAATACTTGTAGAGGAGTGAGACGCTCACAGGTACCTGGGGCCCCATCCATGATTCACTTCACAGGGTACACACGCCCAACCCCAGTCCCTCCTGTGCCAAGTCCCTACCAGGGTTGACGTTGGCTGCAATCTTGGGGTGGACATGGAGAAGCAGACTCCTGAGAACGCTTGCTCGGGAGGTGGGGAGGTGGTGGGAAGTAAGACCACATGGGAGCTTGAGACAGGCTGGGACCCGGGAACTGGGACCCTTTGCTGCAGTGCTTGCACCTGGACAAACATCTCCTCCAGCAACAAAATACAAAGAAACTATAAGGGACTAAAAATAACTGCATTCAAACGCAGTTGGGGCAAACAACAAGATACAAAAAGACCAAAACCACCCAGCTGCCACTTCTGAAGTGCTGGGAGCAAAACCAGGCTATAGGGAGCAAAAGCAGGGCATTGTGCATGCCCCCTGCACACACCACCACCTAAGGGGTGGGCAAACCACCTAAGCCACCCCTCCAGCCCAACACCTGGACCTGCCCCTACCCTCACCCCATGTAAGGAACCAGACCGCCCCCCCTCAGGGAGCGAGCAAGGGAAGTTGTTACTTGTTTTCACTCCCCTCTGCTGCAGCAGGGGACCCAATAAAGCTTTGCCTGAATTTCTTGTCTGACTTCTTATCAATTTCTGTTGATTGGAGAAGGCCAAGAACCCTGGTCGGTATCAAGCTGAGTCTCCAAGCACCCAGTGCATGCTCCATTGTCCCAGGATAAAAATTTAAAACTTATTCAGTATTTCTAGATAGCCACTGCAGATCCTTAACCTCTCCAAGTGTGAGCCCCTTCTGAGTGTGGGGCCCTGTGTGAATATGCTGGTCACATACTCATGAGGTCAGCCCTGCCTGGTGGCTATACTGGAGGTCTCAGCCTTGCAGACACCCACTGTTGCCCTCTGCTGAAGCTATGGGTGTCTTTTGGAAGCCAGTGGTTCCCCCACCCCCTTATATTCTGGAGTTCTTAAGAAACTGGGTTATCTAGCTTTATTGTAGATGTTACCTATGGGATTTGGATTTTGCTATCCCCATCTCTTTGTGTTCACCAAGGATTTGGAGAGATTCAGAAAAAATACTGCTCCCTGCCCCGTCTTCCCAGAGTCCTTGAAAAGATATTTTAACTGCATGTAAAATTTGATTTTAACAGTTGTTTACATTCAACCCTTTTGATGACATTATTCCAGAGGGTTCTGCTGGACTGAAGTGGGATACAGTTTCCACTAGCCTCCGCCCTGGTCTGGAGCAGGAGGAGCCCTCTGGCACTGTGAGGTGGGGGATGCCCGTTACCACTGGGGAGGTGGTAGAGGTCCAGGACCTCACGTGGCCCTCACTGACTCTGTGAAATGGGGAGTATCAGTACCAGAAGTACGGGTGAAAGTCCTAACTTCCTACTTCTCCTCTGATGTGATGGGGAGGGGGCAATGGACCCCAGCAGTGTCCACTCACAGTTGGAGAGCAGAACTCAGCCTTTGCTGATGAAGTGGGCACAGGGCAGTTCTCTAAAAGTTTTCTGTCTTGCTAGGTTGCTTCTTTCCTGGTCACTGGCTCAAGAGAGTGGGCTTTTTTGTAGACTTTTCTGTCTGCACCTGTTGGCAGATCTCAAACGCCGATTTCTCCAGTAACCAGTCTGGGATCTGTGAGGAAGAAAGAGAGCCCAGGGACATCACCGCTGTGCTCCTACTCTGTCCCAAGGTCCCCAGCTGGTCTGTTGTCTCTTCCTTTCAGAACTTTGTTTGCTTTATACATAATGTTCAGAGCTTTAGCTGCGTTCAGCTGCAGGAGTAGGGAAGAGTGCCTCTATTCCATTTTGGTCCAGAACAAGTTGTCCCTCTTGCTTATCTTTATGATGCCATTATTTTAATTGTTTTCTTCAGTGAAAATATGTTCCACTTATTGATATTTTGTGAGAGGAGGGTTGACTTCCCTAGCTTTAGAATTCCTTATATGTTTTCACATTTTCTTTTGAAAACTTCCACCTCTCTCTCTCTGCCTCTCTCTCTCTGTCTCTGTCTCTCTCTCTCTGTCTCTGTCTCTCTCTCTCTCTCATCCTACTCTGCCTAGTGATTTTGCAATTGCCAATCCCTACCTCCTTGGAACCATCAGTCCAAAACTGCATTTTACTTATTAAGTCCCATTTCACATTTCTAGGCAAAACTGGGGACTTTCATGTGTCATCCCAAGGTCAGCAAAAAGCTAGTCCTATCTCAGACTCCTCTGGCTGGATCTGTGCTTCGCAGCTGTCCCAGGCAGCATCTTCTTTCCACATGCTTCATAAGAAGGGAGGCTGTAGGCAGACTCTCATTTTAAACACTGGGATGTCTCATTTCCCACTTTCTCTGGGAGCCAGACACTTCTATTGGCTCTCTAGCTTCTGCTTTTCTAGGTTTCTCAGTCACAGGTGTTGTTTTCCTGTCTTGCAGCAGAGCTGCACATTTTTAGGATTTTATTTCCATGTATACTTTATCTGTATGATTGGAGAAGAGGAAAACTTCAAAACATTATCTTCCAATGCTGCCTTGAAGCTGAGATTCCATATTTAGCCTACTAAATCAGTGAAGACTAAGAATTCTGATGAAGTCCAAAGTCTGGGGGGCGGTGTTTTGGGAAAAGATGCACTCCAATATACTGCCTTTGGTAGTATAAATAGGTGCAACTGTTTAGGAGAGCAATTTGGGAATATATATCAAAGTTTTAATTAGCATCCTATTGAATACACTGATTTCCTAATTTATCCTACAGGATACAGTTGCCATGTATACATTTAAAAAAAATTTTAATTGAAGTACAGTTGATTTACAATGTTGTGTTAATTTCTGCTGTACAGCAAAGTGATTCAGTTATACATATATATACATTCCTTTTAAAATTCTTTTCCATTATGGTTTATCACAGGATATTGAATGTAGTTCCCTGTGCTATACAGTAGGGCCCTGTTGTTTATCCATTCTATATATAATGGTTGGGAGTTTGGGGTTAACAGATGCAAACCATATATACACTTAAAATTTGCTTTAAAAATATTTATTAGAGTATTGTTTATATTAGCACAAAGAACTGCAAATTCCCTAAAAGCCAATCATTAAGAGACAAGTTGAATAAAGGATGGCATATCCACAAACTAGAATACTTGGCAGCATTCAAAAGAATGGGATAGAGATATGCTTCCAGATTAGGAAATATACACAAGAAGCTACAGAGTAGAAAATTTACTGGTAGATATGCTCTGACCTCATTTGAGTAAGACTGTTCTGGAAGCCAGTCACATGACTGTCGGCAGGCATTAATTGTAATCATTAGAAATGAGGTGAGAAGGACTTTGACATTTGTATCCTTTCATACTTTTTGCAGTTTTATTGACATACCTTTAATTGTGTTTTTATTTTTAAGACTAGCCCTTATTTCTGGTGGGAATGTAGAATGGTACCGCGACTCTGGAAAATAGCTTGGCAGTTCCTTATAAAACTAAACATGTGATTACCACATGATCCAGCAATTGCCCTCTTGGGCATTTGTCCCAGGAAATAAAAACTCATGTTCACACAAAAAACCTCACAGGCACGTTCGTAGTAACTTTATTTTCAAAGCCCCAAACTGGAAACAACACAGACATCCTTCAGTGGGTAAATGGTTAAATAAACTATGATAAATCCATTCCACAGACAACTACTCAGCAATAGAAAGAAACAACCAATTGGTAAACACGCAGCAACCTGAGGTGATCTTAAGGGAATTAGGCTGAGTCTTAAAAAGCCAGTCCCAAAAAGCTACATACTATATTGTTCCATTTATATCGCATCTTTAAAAGACAGAATTGTAGAAATGGAGAACTTATTAGTGGGTGCCAGGGGTCAGGGATGGGGGTATAGGGTAGAAGGCAGGTAGGTGGGGGTACAAAAGGGAAAGTTGAATGGCCATTGTGGCGAGGGATCTATTCTGTATCTTGACTATGGTGGTGGATGCATGAACCTACACATGCCATAAAGTTGCATAGAACTAAACATACACATACACATAAATAATTAAAACTGGGCAAGTCTGAATAAGGTAGGTGGACTACATCAAAGTCTGATTGTTATGATGTAATGCAGCATTTGTAGATGTTACTATTGGGGGAAATTGGGCAAAGAACACACACAGCCTCCAGAATCTCTCTGTATTATTTCCTACAATTGCATGTGAATATTTAATTATCTCAAATTAAAAAGTTTAACTAGGGCTTCCCTGGTGGCGCAGTGGTTGAGAGTCCGCCTGTCGATGCAGCGGACACGGATTCGTGCCCCGGTCCGGGAAGATCCCACATGCCACGGAGCGGCTAGGCCCGTGAGCCATGGCCGCTGAGCCTGCGCGTCCGGGGCCTGTGCTCCACAACGAGAGAGGTCACAACAGTGAGACGCCCGTGTACCGCAAAAAAAAAAAGTTTAACTAGAAAAAAAAAAAGAAAACCATCCTCAGAGTGATTCTTTTTCTCTATAAAGATCTCAAGAATTTTTTTGTTAGGATATCCAAAATATATTACAGATTTTCTTCCTATTGTAAACTGAATCTTACTGTCTATTACATTTTCTTAATAGTTATTACTGATTTAGAGGCATGAAATTCATTTTAATATATTGATCTACTATTTGGCAATTTTGCTGTATTCTCTCATTTATTCGGATAGACTATCTATTGAGTCTTTTTTTTTTTCCTATGAGTTTGAAATGTAAACAGCATTGGACTTTTAAAAAAATATATCTTTATTGGAGTATAATTGCTTTACATTGCTGTGTTAGTTGCTGCTGTATAACAAAGTGAATCAGCTATATGTATACGTACATACCCATATCCCCTCCCTCTTGCATCTCCTTCGCACCCTCCCTATCCCAGCCCTCTCGGTGGCCACAAAGCACTGAGCTGATCTCCCTGTGCTATGCGGCTGCTTCCCACTAGCTATCTATTTTACATTTGGTAGTGTATATATGTCTATGCCAATCTCTCACTTCGTCTCAGCTTACTCTTCCTCTTCCCCCGGTCTCAAATCCATTCTCTACGTCTGTGTCTTTATCCCTGTCTAGGCCCTAGGTTCTTCAAAGCCACTTGGTTTTTTTAGATTCCATATATATGTGCTAGCATACAGTATTTGTTTTTCTCTTTCTGACTTACTTCACTCTGTATAACAGACGCTAGGCCCATCAACCTCACAACAAATAACTCAATTTCGTTTCTTTTTATGGCTGAGTAATATTCCATTGTATATATGTGCCACATCTTCTTTATCCATTCATCTGTCGAAGGACACTTAGGTTGCTTCCATGTCCTGGCTATTATAAAAAGAGCTGCAATGAACATTGTGGTACATGACTCTTCTTGAATTATGGTTTTCTCAGGGTATATGCCCAGGAGTGGGATTGCTGGGTCATATGGTAGCTCTATTTTTAGTTTTTTAAGGAACCTCTGTACTGTTCTCCATAGTGGCTGTATCAATTTACATTCCCACCAACAGTGCAAAAGGGTTCCCTTTTCTCCACACCCTTTCCAGCATTTATTGTTTGTCGATTTTTTCATGATGGCCATTCTGACCAGTGTGAGGTGATACCGCATTGCAGTTTTGATTTGCATTTCTCTAATGATTAGTTATGTTTAGCATCCTTTCATATGTTTCTTGCCTATCTGTATATCTTCTTTGGAGAAATGTCTATTTAGGTTTTCTGCCCATTTTTGGACTGGGTTCTTTGGTGTTTTGATATTGAGCTGCAGTAGCTACTTGTATATTTTGGAGATTAATCGTTTGACAGTTGCTTCCTTTGCAAATATTTTCTCCCATTTTGAGAGTTGTCTTTTCATCTTGTTTATGGTTTCCTTTGCTGTGCAAAAGCTTTGAAGTTTCATTAGGTCCCATTAGCTTATTTTTGTTTTTATTTCCATTTATCTAGGAGGTGGGTCAAAAGGATCCTGCTGTGATTTATGACATAGAGTGATCTGCCTATGTTTTCCTCTAAGAGTTTTAAAGTGTCTGGCCTTACGTTTAGGTCTTTAATCCATTTTGAGTTTATTTTTGTGTATGGTGTTAGGGAGTGTTCTAATTTCTTTCTTTTACATGTAGCTGTCTAGTTTTCCCAGCACCACTTATTGAAGAGGCTGTCTTTTCTCCATTGTATATTCTTGCCTTCATTATCAAAAATAAGGTGACCATAGGTGTCTGGCTTTATCTCTGGGTTTTCTATCCTGTTTCATTGATCTATATTTCTGTTTTTGTGCCAGTACCATATTGTCTTGATTATTGTAGCTTTGTAGTATAGTCTGAAGACTGGGAGCCTGATTCCTCCAGCTCCATTTTTCTTTCTCAAGATTGCTTTGGCTATACGGGGTCTTTTGTGTTTCAACACAAATTGTGAAATATTTTGTTCTAGTCTGTGAAAAATGCCAGTGGTAGTTTGATAGGGATTGCAATGAATCTGTAGATTGCTTTGTGTAGTATAGTCATTTTCACAATGTTGATTCTTCCAATCCAAGAACATAGTATAGCTCTCCATCTGTTGGTATCATCTTTAATTTCGTTCATCAGTGTCTTATAGATTTCTGCATACAGGTCTTTTGTCTTCTTAAGTAGGTTTATTCCTAGGTATTTCATTCTTTTTGTTGCAGTGGTAAATGGGAGTGTTTCCTTAATTTCTCTTTCAGATTTTTCATCATTAGTGTATAGGAATGCAAGAGATTTCTGTGCATTAATTTTCTATCCTTCTACTTTACCAGATTCATTTATTAGCTCTAGCAGTTTTCTGGTAGCATCTTTAGGATTCTCTATGTATAGCATCATGTCATCTGCAAACAGTGACAGTTTTACTTCTTCTTTTCCAATTTGGATTCCTTGTACCTGTGATTGCTGTGGCTAAAACTTCCAAAACTATGTCAAATAATAGTGGTGAGAGTGGCCAACCTTGCCTTTTTCCTGATCTTAGAAGAAATGTTTTCATTTTTTCACCTTTGAGAATGATGGCTTTGGGTTTGTCATATATGGGCTTTATTATGTTGAGTTAAGTTCCCTCTCTGCCTACTTTCTGGAGGGTTTTTATCATAAATGGGTGTTGAATTTTGTCAGTAACTTTTTCTGCATCTGTTGAGATTATCATATGGTTTTTCTGCTTCAATTTGTTACTGTGATGTATCACATTTTTTTATTTGAATATATGGAGGAATCCTTGCATTTCTGGGATAAACCCCACTTGATCATGGTGTATGATCCTTTTAATGTGCTGTTGGATTCTGTTTGTTAGTATTTTGTTGAGGATTTTGGCATCTGTGTTGATCAGTGATATTGGCTTGTATTTTTCTTTTTTTGTGACATCTTTGGTTTTGGTATCAGGGTGATGGTGGCTTCATAGAATGAGTTTCGGAGTGTTCCTCCCTCTACTATATTTTGGAAGAGTTTGAGAAGGATAGGTGTTAGCTCTTCTCTAAATGTGTGATAGAATTCACCTGTGAAGTCATCTGGTCCTGAGCTTTTGTTTGTTGGAAGATTTTTAGTCACAGTTTCAATTTCAGTGCTTGTGATTGGTCTGTTCATATTTTTTATTTCTTCCTGGTTCAGTCTCGGCAGCTTGTGCTTTTCTAAGAATTTGCCCATTTCTTCCAGATTGTCCATTTTATTGGCATATAGTTGCTTGTAGTAATCTCTCATGATCCTTTGTATTTCTGCAGTGTCAGTTGTTACTTCTCCTTTTTCATTTCTAACTCTACTGATTTGAGTCTTCTTCCTTTTTTTCTGGATGAGTCTGGTTAATGGTTTATCAATTTTGTTTATCTTCTCAACGAACCAGGTTTTAGTTTTATTGATCTTTCCTATTGTTTCCTTCATTTCTTTTCCATTTGTTTCTGTTCTGATATTTATGATTTCTTTCCTTCTGCTAATTTTGGGGTTTTTCTGTTCTTCTTTCCCTAATTGCTTTAGGTGTAAGGTTAGGTTGTTTATTTGAGATGTTTCTTGAGGTAGGATTATATTGCTGTAAACTTCCCTCTTAAAACTGCTTTTGCTGCATCCCATAGCTTTTGTGTTGTCGTGTTTTCATTGTCATTTATTTCTAGGTATTTTTTTATTTCTTCAGTGATCTCTTGGTTATTTAGTAGTGTATTGTTTAGCCTCCATGTGTTTGTATTTTTTACAGTTTTTTTCCTGTAATTGATACCTAGTCTCATAGCATTGTTGTTGGAAAAGTTACTTGATACAATTTCAATTTTCTTAAATTTACCAAGACTTGATTTGTGACCCAAGATATAATTTATCCTGGAGAATGTTCCATGAACACTTGAGAAGAAAGTGTATTCTGTTGTTTTGGATGGAATGTCCTATAAATATCAACTAGGTCCATCTTTTTTAATGTATCATTTAAAGCTTGTGTTTCCGTATTTATTTTCATTTTGGTTGATCTGTCCATTGGTGAAAGTGGGGTGTTAAAGTCCCCTACTATGAATGTGTTACTGTCGATTTCCCCTTTTATGGCTGTTAGCATTCACCTTATGTATTGTGGTCCTCCTATGTTGGGTGCATAAATATTTACAATTGTGATATCTTCTTCTTGGATTGATCCTTTGATCATTTTCTAGTGTCCTTCTTTGTCTCTTGAAATAGTCTTTATTATGAGATCCTTGCTGGGTAGAGTCATCTTGGTTGTAGGTTTTTCTCTTTCATGACTTTAAATATGTCCTGCCCACTCCCTTCTGGCTTGCAGAGTTTCTGCTGAAAGATCAGCTGTTAACTTTATGGAGATTCCCTTGTATGTTAATTGTTACTTTTCCCTTGCTGCTTTTAATATTTTTTCTTTGTATTTAATTTTTGATAGTTTGATTAATATGTGTCTTGCCATGTTTCTCCTTGGTTTTATCCTGTATTGGACTCTCTGCACTTCCTAGACTTGATTGACTATTTCCTTTCCTGTATTAGGGAAGTTTTCAACTATAATCTCTTCAAATATTTTCTCAGTCCCTTTCTTTTTCTCTTCTTCTTCTGAGACCCCTATAATTCAAATATTGGTGCATTTAATGTTGTCCCAGAAGTCTCTGAGACTGTCCTCAGTTCGTTTAATTCTTTTTTCTTTATTCTGCTCTGCAGTAGTTATTTCCACTATTATATCTTCCAGGTCACTTATCCATTCTTCTGCCTCAGGTATTCTGCTATTGAGTCCTTCTAGAGAATACTTAATCTCATTTATTGTATTGTTCATTGTTGTTTGCTCTTTAGTTCTTTTATGTCCTTGTTAAACGTTTCTTGTATTTCATCCATTCTATTTCCAAGATTTTGGATCATCTTTACTATCATTACTCTGAATTCTTTTTCAGGTAGACTGCCTATTTCCTCTTCATTTGTTTGGTCTGGTGGGCTTTTACCTTGCTCCTTCATCTACTGCGTATTTCTCTGTCTTCTCATTTTGCTTATCTTACTGTGTTTGGGGTCTCCTTTTTGCAGGCTGCAGGTTCATAGTTCCCATTGTTTTTGGTGTCTGCCCCCACTGGATAAGTTTGGTTCAGGGTGTTGTGTAGGCTTCCTGGTGAAGGGGACTGGTGCCTGTGTTCTGGTGGATGAGGCTGGATCTTGTCTTTCTGGTGGGCTGGACTGCATCTGGTAATGTGTATTGTGGTGTCTGTGAACTTAGTATGACTTTAGGCAGCTTCTCTTCTAATGGGTGGGGTGTGTTCCTGTCTTGCTAGTTGTTTGGCATGGGATGTCCAACACTGGAGCTTGCTGGTCATTGAGTAGAGCTGGGTCTTAGCATTGAGATGGAGATCTCTGGGAGACCTCTCACTGATTGATATTACATGGGGCTGGGAGGTCTCTGGTGGTCCAATGTCCTGAACTCAGCTCTCCCACCTCAGAGGCTCAGGCCTGACAAATGGCCAGAGCAAGCACCAATATCCTGTCAGCCACATGGCTCAGAAGAAAAGAGAGGATAAAAAAGAAAGAAAGAAAGAAATTAAAGTTATTAGAATTACAAACTAGAAAAATTTTACTAAAATAAAAAAAAGTTTTTAATAACTAAAAACAAGAAGAGATCAACCACACCAATAAACAAATCCACCAATGATAACAAGTGCTAAAAACTAAACTAAGATAAACATATAAATCAGAAATTAGTCACATACAGCAAACCCCAAGTCTACAGTTGCTTCCAAAGTCCACCGCCTCAATTTTGGGATGGTTCTTAGTCTATTCAGGTATTCCACAGATGCAGGGTACATCAAGTTGTTTGTGGAGATTTAATCTGCTGCTTCCGAGGCTGCTGGGAGAAATTTCCCTTTCTCTTCCTTGTTCGCACAGCTCCTGGTGTTCAGCTTTGGATTTGGCCCTGAATGTAGGTCACCCTCTGGCATCTGTTCTTTGCCCAGACAGGAGGGAGTTAAAGGAGCAGCTGATTAGGGGGCTCTGGCTCACTCAGGCCGGGGTAAAGGAGGAGTACCGAATGCGGGCTTAGCCTGAGGTGGCAGTGGCCGGGTGTGACGTTGCAACAGCCTGAGGCAGGCTATGTGTTCACCTGGGGAAGTTGTCCCTGGATCATAGGACCCTGACAGTGGCGGGCTGCACAGGCTCCCAGGAGGGGAAGTGTGGATAGTGACCTGTGCTTGCACACAGGATTCTTGGTGGCTGCAGTAGCAGCCTTAGTGTTTCATTCCTGTCTCTGGTGTCCACTCTGATAGCTGTGGCTTGCACCCGTCTCTGAAGCTTGTTTAGGCAGTGCCCTGAATCCCCTCTCCTTACTCACCCTGAAACAATGGTCTCTTGACGCTTAGGCAGTTACAGACTTTTTCCCGGATTCCCTCCCAGTTAGCTGTGGCGCACTAACCCCCTTCAGGCTGTGTTCACGCAGCCAACCCC
Organism: Orcinus orca; assembly: GCF_937001465.1. Lineage (NCBI taxonomy): Eukaryota > Metazoa > Chordata > Mammalia > Artiodactyla > Delphinidae > Orcinus > Orcinus orca. The sequence goes on from NC_064560.1 coordinate 80,954,163, forward strand.
AGTCCTCTCCCTGGGATCTGACCTCCAATGTCCGAGCCTCAGGTCCCAGCCCCCACTCGCCCCAGCGGGTGAGCAGACAAGCCTCTCAGGCTGGTGAGTGCTGCTCTGCACCGATCTCTGTGCAGGAATTTCTCCACTTTTCCCTCTGCTCCCCTGTGACTGTGCTCTCCTCCATGGCCCCGAAGCTTCCCACCACCACCACTCCCTTGTCTCCACCAGTGAAGGGGCTTCCTAGTGTGTGGAATCATTTCCTCCTTCACACCTCCCTCCCAGAGGAGCAGGTCCCGTCCCTATTCTTTTGTCTCTGTTTTTCCTTTTTTCTTTTGCCCTACCCATGTACGTGAGGAGTTTCTTGCCTTTTGAGAAGTCTGAGGTCTTCTGCCAACGTTCAGTAGATGTTCTGTAGGAGCTGTTCCACATGTAGATGTATTTTTGATGTATCTGTGGGGAGGAAGGTGATATCCACGTCTTACTCTCTGCCATCTTGAAGCAAGCCTCAGCACTGAACTTTTTAAAGGCTTTTTGCTAATGTATTCAGAAGACCATGTGATTTCCTTCTTTACTGCGTTCATATAGTAAATTGCACTGGTAGATTTTCTGATGATGAAATAATCTAATGTTGAATCTTTTCTGATGGCACACATGTTTCCTGGGATAAACTCTACATAATCATTTTGTTTTGTTAATTTAAAAATATGCTTTTGAGTTTAATCAGCTAACATTCCATTTCTCATTTCTGAGTTTATATAACCCGTGAAATCAGTCTGTCATTTTCCTTCCTTATAATTTGCTTGCTCTGTTTTGGTAACAAGGTTATTAACTGACTTCATATAATGAGTTTGGAAGCTTATCTTCAAGTTCTATTTTCTGCAACAGATTGTGTAAAATAGGGGTTACATATTTACCTATGTAAATTCTACAGTTTCAGTCTACAAGGAGAGCATTTGATCACCATTTCAATATTTTTATTTTTTTTATTGGTGTTCACATTCTTTTCTTACTTCTGGCACCAAATTTAGTATTATAATTTTTTTCAGAAAATTTCCCACTTCCTCTAGATCTTTATATTTAGTCCTCTATAGTTGTTCATAATATTCATGACAATAAATTTTAAATTAATTGCTTTTTAAATTTATATCAAGTAAATTCTTCATTCTCTAGTAAAGAAGGGTAAATCTTCCAATACTTCCTAATCACTAATAATTTCCCATTTTTCCCAGAGGCACTTTCCATGGAATCTTCAATCTTGTTTAGACATGCTCTTGTCCAGTTGTCATCTCTTGTCCAGTTGTCCAGAGTCTTATCATCATACCAACAATTCTTTCTGCTTATTTTCTGAATTAGCTAAATTGTTTTTAGATCTCATACTTTCCTTCTTCTTTCATTACTGTCATATTTTAGAACAAATCCTTCTAAGATAGGGTACATGGCAATCACATTTTGAGACCTTACTTTCTGGAAGTATCCTCGCTATATCCTTATATGAGATTAATTGACTAGCTTGAATAGAAGTCTTGATTGGAAATCATTTTTCTTTAAGAAGGTGGAGGAATTATTTATCATCTGAGGTAATTTTAATGACTCATCTATTTATTCATCATTTTGTACCCATATTGTTGTCATCTTCCCACGATGCTCTGAAATATCAATGGCTAGTTTCTTGTGATTTCTTTTCCTACATTGTTTCAAGTGTTCAGTGGGACCTTTCAATCTGGAGACTCATGCCCTAAAATTCTGAGAATTCTAGTATTATTTCATTATTATTGTTCTTTCCTTTTTATCTCTTCTCATTTTTTGGAACTCCAATTATTTGCATGTTGGCCCTTACAGATTGATCTTTTTTTTTTCCTTATAGTTCATCTGTTTGTTTTTTGCTCTACATTCTTATAGAGTAACTCCACTTCATCTTCCAGCCTTTTTATTGTATATATTGTTTTTCCCATCATATTTCTGAGAATTTTTGTTTTCTGAATCTTCCTTAAAAGCATCCTGGTTTTATTCCATGGATGCAATATCTTCTGTTATAGTCACTGGCTTCACTCTTCATAGGCACTTAGCTTCCACTGAGCTGGTAACTCTGACACCATTAGTCCTTCTACTTTGCCACTTTTAAAGATTTCTAATATCTATTAATGGATGTCATCTTATTTGCTTTGTCCTTCTGCACCAATGCTATGTTTTTCCTCTTTATTCTGATTTCAGCGGAATTTTTAATGTAAGTTCAATTGCTATGTTTAAAAGAAAATTCCTTTAATTAAAAAAAACCTCTAGTATATTTATGTTAATTTCCTTTCATTTGATATTCTATTTATTTGCAAGTTTTTTGGAATAAACCAGGAATTAGACTATATAATCAGCTTCTTTCTAATAGTCAGGTTTTATTTTGTAATCATTTTCTTTAGGGAAAATCAATAAACTGATTTTAGAAGTGCATAACATACCAATCAAATTCTAAAAATGAAACACACAAGATGGGATAATTATCCTACCTTAAAATAACACACATTTTAAAATTCTTTAATAAAAATAATGTGCTACTAGCACAAGAGCAATGGAATAGCCTAGACAGTCCAAACAATGCCACATATGTATTTAGGGATGTGGTATATGATACTAACCATCAGTAAGGATGTCTTTTTACTTAGTAAATAGTGTTGGGTGAACCGGCTGACTACCTGTAGAGAGAAAGAAGCTGGATTCTTACCTTACAACACACACACAAACATTTAATGGGTTAAAATTCTATTTAAAAAGTAAGTCTATTACACTAACAGGAGAGGATACAGAATGTCTTTGTAAACTCAGATGGAGAAGTCTTTCTTAACTAAGATCCAAAAGTCACCAATGGACCCATTCAGAATTTGTGATTTCCGTTTAGCAAAGATAAAGTTAACACATGAGGGACATGCTGAGTGCCACTCTTTCCAGTATCTAGAATATACAAAGGACTCCTGCTAATAGTCAAGGAAAAGACCAAAAATCCAATAGAAAAAAAATGGGCAAGACACATGAGGAAGGTTTTCAGATGGAAAATCAGACAGAATAGCTGCTAACTGAATGAGTATGTGCTTAACCTCACTAAAATTCTGAAATATTCAAATTTAAACATCATATTACAGCCTTGATGTCAGATTGGCGAAAAGTAGAAAATGTGTTCAATGTTATTGGATATTTGGGGGAAATGGAAAACTTTGTTTACTTTGGGAACTGAAAACTGGTGGAGTCATTCTGGAGGGCAATCAGGTAAAATTACTATGTGTATACCTTCCCACCCAGAAATCCTTCTCCAGGGCATATACCCTGAAGAAAGTGTCAGTGGTAGGCACAAAGGTACTGATACCAGGGCATTCAGCCTTAGTCATGAGAGCAAGCAGCTGGAGATGACCTGGGCAGCCTTTCTTATAGAAATGGATGAGGGTGTATATGTACACAGTAGAGATCTCAGCAGCAGTTGAAATTAGATTTACATATATCAACATCTGTGTGGTTAATGAAAAAAATTATTTGCATTAATCACATACACACAAAATATATCACATGTGGTTTTAAGTGAATACATGAAAATGGTTTGAATGGACTTTAGGTACAGTGTGTGTACATTGTGAAGGTCAGGGTAGGGAGTGGAATGGGAATGGGGATGATGAATGAAGGGGAAAATTAATAAATTAATAACTAACTTAAATAAAGAAAGAATGAATGAATGAATGAAGTCACACAAAGGGGACTTTGCAGGGAAGACTGATGATGAGATTGCCCTAGACAGAAGAATATGGTCGGGAGAATTTTGTTTTTGTTTATCTGTGATCTAAAAAGTAAAACTAATTAAAAATTAGATGCCAATAATTGAAAAGTCATCTCAAGAGAAACTCACAGCAGAATTGGAGAGTTGAGTAAAATAGCTACAGAGATGACTGTTATTCTCGGAAGGACAGGAATCTCGCCACCCAACTGAACATTACTATATAATATGACAGAAAATCTATCAGGGGAAAACAAGACTGTGACCTTTTAGTAATCTTCCAGGGAAAAAGGTTTTTCTATATTCTATTAGCACTGAGATTGATGATTCAGGTTTAAAGTGTAAGATCTTTGATCATGTGTGTTGGTTACATAAGAGACTTGAGATTGATGGAGTGCTACTGGGTGCCCAATCCAACGAGCTTGTGCTCCATCTGAAGCAGAAATGATTGCTCATTGAAGAGTCCTTATTGTGCTGTGTCACATTGGCTGTGACGGCTGAGGACAAAGAGGCAGGAGGATGAAGTGCCTAAATCTATACTAGAAACTAGTATTATGTTGTACCAGGGGTTTAGGTAGGCTGTGTTAATCAGTCTTCATGACAAACATAATAGGCAAGGATTCTTTTTTGTTTTACAGGTGAGATCAAGAGAGGTGATATAAATTGCACAAGGTCGACTGGTAAAAACCAGCTGAGGTTCAAACTCAGACATTTCTGACTCTTTTCAATATATAGCACTTTACCTTCATCTATAAGATGCTAGAGTTGCGTTTCATTATTCACATGGGGTCATCCAACACTAAGATTTTATCATTTTACTAGATATGCCAATCATAGGGTTTCTCATAGCTTCTACAATAAACTGCTATGATCATAGACCCTTCTGAGAGGACAGCCCTAGGCAGTCATACCATGACCCCCACTCCCAGCCCACAGCTGATGGACCAGGGACTTGCAATGACCTGAAGGTAACCCCTGCAAAAGTCAGTAGCCCAAGATGAAAAAAGGTTAGGAAAAGATTTTCCCTGTCAGGTATTGGGTTGGTCAAAAAGTTCATTCAGGTTTTTCCATAAGATGTTATGGAAAAAACAGAATGAACATTTTGGTCAACCCAATATTATGGGTATAGATCAGGCAAGGTAGAGTCTTCTCTGGAATTCAAAGTAGGAGACTTGGCAACCATGAGCTCCTTGGAAGGCCAAGGTAAGCTGATCCAGAGAGGAGGGCACACCAGCATCTAGCTGAGTGGTCCTGAAGTGGTCCCTGGATTCCTGCAGCTGAGTTTGGAGTTACCCTGATTCAGGAAGCCCTTCTGTTCAAGTCTTCCTGGTGGCTAACTTGGACTTCCTGACCTTGATGTGAGGCATTGTTGTTCAGTTTTCCCTAGGTTCTTGTGAAGAACCACTGCATTCTTTTCAATTTCTTAAATGGATTCTTAAGCTCTTCTCCTATTTACATGAGGTGGTATGAGCAAATCTTTTCCATGAAGAAAAACTGAATCATGGTTTTGCTTCCTCAAGTTTCTAGAAGGTGGCCTTCAACTTTGACCAAGGAGACCCAAACACTCAAGTGTGAGAAAAAGTATCTAGGAAGTCTGCTTCATGCTTCAGTTTCCAATAGCTTCATGCTTCAGTTTCCAATAGCTTAAGCCACACATGGAAGGAGCCATGTGACCCTAATTTGATTTATGCAGGCAAAGTTAGGCAAAGTGTGGTTCTGCCTTAGAGGCTTCAGTGAATCAGGGTCCAGGAGTTGTGTTGGGTAAGGAACAGAAGTGAGAGGGCAGTTGTGAGACACGATTGGGAGCCAGTGAAGGCTGGGATGACATCTCAGGATCTGTGCGGGGCATGTACTCGGAGATCCATGCGGTTGAGATAAATTATGATGGTGGTTCATTTATGAGCCCTAGTTCAGAGGATGAAGAGAGGTCATTCCAAGAAATCCAGCAGGAAATTAAATTAGCCAGAATGCTTTGATTGCAAGTGGAGTAACCAGCCATCCCGGTTTGCCTATGACTGCAGAGTTTCCTGGGAAGTGGAATTTTCAGTGCTAAAACCATGAGAGTCCTGGGCCAACTGGGATGCTGGTCAACTCCAGAACTTGCAAAAGATAGAAAGTCACTAGTTAAACAAAGTCTATAATTTTTTGACTCACAAAATCAAACCATGGTGTGGAAAGATCTAAAACCAGGTTTGAAAAGTCCCAGGAAAGGATTATGCAGTTCAGGGATCTCCTGCCTTAAGCTTTCAGGATTTCACCTCTATCAGCCTGAGAAGATTTCAAAAATCTATGCCCAGACTTCCCCCAGAGATTCTGTTCTCACTGGTCTGAGTTTGGATTTTGGCTTCAGTAATTTTTTAAAAGTCTCCCTTATTTGATTCTTATTTTAAACCACTGCTTTCTGTGAATAACAGAATAACCTCAAGGTTCCCAAACTTGTCTTTCCATTGTAATCGGCTGGTAAGTTTTTAAAATACCAATGTCTTCTCTCAGAGATGACGGTTTAACTTGTCTGGGTGTTGGCCAGGACTTTGGGTGATTTTAAACATCAGCAGGTGTTTCTAATGAGCAGACAAATTTGGGATCCACTCCTGGATCTTCTCCCAGAATAGCGCTGGGATTTGAGCAGGGGAAGAGTAAGGATTTATGGGTACATGAGTCTTCAGAGAGGTCAACAAGGGACCATTTGCAAACCCTGTGGGTTAGATGATCATCTTCCAGGATAGAGTGAGGGTGAGAGGGTGCAGGAGATTAGGACCTAGGAGATTTTGCCTGCTTCTAGGATGGAACGCTGACCAGATAGAGTCTGGGTCCTCTGCAATCCTCACTCTTTCCCCATGCTGTCATGGCCATCTATCAAGGCTTCTGACAGATGAGCAGTTACTGTCCTGGATCTGGCATGTATCAGCTGACCTTTGACGTTAAATCATTCTTGGTTTTAATTTCCTTACCCCTCAAGTGAGGATAACACCATAGGCTTGGATGATCTATTCAAAGCAGCTGATGTGTGGTTAATGCAGAATAAAACATTAGTATTTCCCTCTTCCTCACTGCTTTGAATATCTGAGTCTCCACAGGGACTTCATTTAATAATGGGGCATTTCTGCTGTGGCAGACAAATGCTCTCAGTCTGGTCATTCACAGCTTGCTCTAGCATTCCCACCTGCATCTTTAAGACATTATGATGCCATGACTCCTCATTTCTTGGAATTTGTGAGTTTGCAGTCACAGAATGTTTGAATTAAAGCTTAAGATTTCAGTGAGAATGACTGTGGGGATGACTGCAGTTGTGATTTTGATATTTTGCAAGTGTTACCAGATGCAAGTCCTTGTGCCCGACGCACAGTAAGGCCAAACAACACTGAAACATCGGAGTTTGGAGCAGAGAGAGGTTTATTGCAGGGCCAAGCAAGGAGACAGGTGACTTGTGCCAAAGAAAAACCCCGAACTCTCTGAAGAGTTTCAGCAAAGCATTTTTAAAGGCCAGGTGAGGGAGGGACGTGGTTAGTTGTTAAAAACTTCTTGGTGTCAAAATCCTTTGTTCTTGCAGCTGTCCACATAGGTCAGGTCACGCTGTTACTGTAAACCTCCAACAAAAAAAATGTTACTCTCTGTTTTGCAAATTTTTATCTCTATATGAATGAGCTCTTTAAGGTCAGAGCCCTGAGAATGGGCTCTCACGTATATTTTAGGCTACAGGCAAAATTCTTTTACAAATGGTGCAGAGCCAGCATGACTAAGCACAGGCAACAGAGCACAAATGTTAGAGCTAAAGGAATACATTCAATATGGAATCAGATTTGTTCTTCTCTAGTACACAAGTGCAAATCCAAGCCTTCAAGTGAACATAATTTTCAAATATCATGACTCAGCAGATTTCAGAGTACAAGATTCATAGATATTCAAAACCCACTACTCAGTGATTCTCTGATATTATGACTCTGATTTTCTATTTTGGTTATCCATATACAGAAAACATAAATCTATAGCAATTGTACCACAAAAGAACAGCGCTGTTTCTGGGACTGGGAGACTCAAGTAGATGGGGCTTCTGCAGAGGATTTGGCCCTGAAGTGCCAGCTCGTTGAAGAAATGGCAGCTACCAGACAGTTGAAATTGAGAGTAACTTTTTATTTGTCCTATTTAAAGATAATGGTATACCCTAGGTAATAATTAGTATAGACAAGTGTTTGGACAGTGAACACAGAATAAGGATAAGATAAGGGTATTTCTCAGATTGACACAGGGAGCCTCAGATTTTATTACTTGCTGGTTTTTAGATTGGCAATTCTTAGGCACAAATAATAAGACACTTAAAAATAGAGAAAAAAGAGAAAGACAAATGCTATATTTATCTAAAATATGACACAAATGAAACTATCTATGAAAAAGAAATAGACTCACAGACATAGAGAACAGATTTGTGGTTGTCAAGGGTTCGGGGGAGGGAAGGACTGGGAGTTTGGGATTAACAGATGCAAACTATTATATATAGGATTGGTAAACAACAAGGTCCTACTGTATATAACAGGGAATTATATTCAATATCCTGTGATAAACCATAATGGAAAACAATATTAAAAAGAATGTATATATGTATAACTGAATCACTTTTCTGTACAGCAGAAATTAACACAACATTGTAAATAAACTATACTTCAATTAAAAAAATAAAATAGGCTCCCTGACTTCAAACTATACTACAAAGCTACAGTAATCAAAACAGCATAGTACTGGCACAAAAACAGGAATATAGATCAATGGAACAGGATAGAAAGAGATAAACCCATGCACCTGTGGTACCTAATCTATGGTAAAGGAATCAAGAATGTACAATGGAGAAAAGACAGTCTCTTCAATAAGTGGTGCTGGGAAAACTGGACAGCCACATGTAAAAGAATGAAATTAGAACACTCCCCAACACCATACACAAAAATAAACTCAAAACAGGATAAAGACCTAAATGTAAGGCTGGATACTGTAAAACTCTTAGAGGAAAAATATAAGCAGAACACTCTATGACATAAATCACAGCAAGATCTTTTTTGATCCACCACTTACAGTAATGGAAATAAAAACAAAAATAAACAAATGGAACCTAATTAAACGTAAAAGCTTTTGCACAGCAAAGGAAACCATAAACAAAATGAAAAGACAACCCTCAGAATAGGAGAAAATATTTGCAAATGAAGCAACTGACAAGGGATTAATCTACAAAATTACAAACAACATGTGCAGCTCAATATCAAAAAAACAAACAACCCAATCAAAAAATGAGCATAAGACCATAATAGACATTTCTCTAAAGAAGACATACAGATGGCCAACAAACACATGAAAAAATGCTCAACATCACTAATTATTAGAGAAATGCAAATCAAAACTCCCATGAGGTATCACCTCACACCAGTCAGAATGGCCATCAACAAAAAATCTACAAATAATAAATGCTGGAGAGGGTGTGGAGAAAAGGGAAGCCTCCTGCACTGTTGGTGGGAATGTAAATTGGTACAGCTACTATGGAGAACAGCATGGAGGTTCCTTAAAAAATGAAAAATAGAACTACCATATGATCCAGCAATCCCACTCCTAGGCATATATCCAGAGAAAACCATAATTCAAAAGGAGGCATGCACACTGATATTCACTGCAGCACTATTTACAATAGCCAGGACATGGAAGCAACCTAAATGTCCATCGAAAGAGGAATGGATAAAGAAGATGTGGTACATATATACAATGGAATATTTCTCAGCCATAAAAAGGAATGAAACAGTGCCATTTGCAGAGACGTGCATGGACCTAGAGATTGTCATACAGAGTGAAGTTAGTCAGAAAGAGAAAAACAAATATTGTGTAATATCACTTATATGTGAAATCTAGAAAAATGGTAGAGATGAACTTACTTGCAAAGCAGAAGTAGAATCATAGATGTAGAGAACAAACTTACGGTTACCAAGGAAAGGGGGTGGGGTGGGATGAACTGGGACATTGGGACTGACATATATACACTACTACATATAAAATAGATAACTAATGAGAACTTACTGTATAGCACAGGGAACTCGACTCAGTGTTCTGTGGTGACCTAAATGGGGAGGAAATCTATAAAAGAGTGGATAAATGTATATGTATGGGGCTTCCCTGGTGGTGCAGTGGTTGAGAGTCCGCCTGCCGATGCAGGGGACACGGTTTCGTGCCCTGGTCCGGGAAGATCCCACATGCCGCGGAGCGGCTGGGCCCGTGATCCATGGCCGCTGAGCCTGCGCGTCCGGAGCCTGTGCTCCGCAATGGGAGAGGCCACAGCGGTGAGAGGTCCACGTACCACAAAGGAAAAAAAAAATTTATATGTATGACTGATTCACTTTGCTGTACAGCAAGAAACTAACACAACATTGTAAAGCAACTATACTCCAATAAAAAATTTATTTTAAAATAAATAAATAAAGGCATAAGCCCTTTTCCAAATTATGAAGATTAAAACAGCTATATGGGAAATGCTTACGAAACATACTAAGTAGAAGAAAGCATACTACAAATCCTATCTGTGAATATAGCCACAACCACAAAATGAGCCTGCACACCCGAACGGTGAACAAATAAATTGTTAGAATAGTGGGGGGAAAATAGAGAAAAAAATTAATTCAGTAATATATATAAAAAAGCCAGAGTCTCACAAGAGGAGAAAACCATAAAACACACTCAGTGAGAGACATAGGCCACACTGGAAATGACCAGAACTCTCCCTGGCCTCCCTCCTTTCTCCTGGACTCTGTCCTACAGACAGCTTAGAAGGGGGAAGCATGGCTGCACCTGGCCTCCGTTCTTTGCTCAGCTGTGGGACTCCTAATCCAGGGAGAAACACAGTGGGGACTGGCTAACCCAACCAGATTCTCTCTCTTGCCACCTGTCCAAGGGTGACAGACATAGTTAATGTTAGAGCTGGACAGTCAGAGAAACTTACTGCTTGGGGCCATGCTTGCTGACAGCCAGGGAGGATGTAGTCTGTGCAGAAAGGAATAGAGGCAGGAAGGAGTAGACCCCATCTCCTCCGCAATGTGCACTTTCTGCCCTTAAGTTCCACCAAACATTCGTTAACTTGTTTTTCCTTGAATTTATGTATATATTAGTTTGTTTATTATTTATCTTTTTATTTTAAGGTTAAACAGGAAACTAGACCAAAACCCATGCTGAGCTTAGTGAATTACGATTATAAGGCAAGTGTCCTAGTAACAACCACCCAGGTCAAGACCAGAACTTTGCAGTAACCTCAAAAGCCCTTCTCCATACCTCATCCAAGCCATGCCCCTCCTTCCTCTAAATGCAATGATGCTGACTTTTGTAATAGCCACTTCCTTGCATTACTTCATGGTTTTACCATCCAACTGTGTATCCTTTCAAGCTAGAAAGGTTTTACCATCCAACTATGTATTCTCTTTCAAGCTAGAAATCAGGTATCCGTCCCTTCCTTCCTTCCTTTCTTTATTTTCTCTCTTTCTTTCTTCAATTTATCTGTTGAAGAATTGAAGAATCTGAGCTCTTTCACCTGTAGAGTTCCCTATTGCCTGAATTTCAGACTCACTGTGCAGCTCAGCGTGTTTCCCCTGCCTTATTTGCCTTATTTTCTGCAAACTAGCAGCTGAATCCAGAGGCCCCATCAAACTGAGGTTCAACCCCATTGACAGGACTACAGGCTGTGCTGTGACCTTTTGCCAGGAAGCACATGGTGCCTGGTTTTCACTCTTTTGATCACCAATGAATGATACTGAGTGCCAAGACCTATTAATTGATTGAGTGTTGGAAAAACCTAATATACTTATTTTGTCATGGTGTTTTTATTGTTGATTTTAAATTTGTTAAGTTGTGTTTTATGTCCCCGAATGTGGTCTTGGCAAATGTTCTATCTTGTGGAGATTGTGTAATCTGCTCTTGTTACATGAAGTACTCTAGAAATGTCAATTACATCCACCTGATTGATGATGCTTTTCAGTTCAACCACCTCCTTACTGATTTTCTGCCTGCTGGATCTGTCAATTACTGAGAGAGGGGTGTTGAAGTCTCCAATGAGAATAGTGTATTCATCTATTTCTCCTGGTAGTTCTATCAGGTTTTGCCTCATGTATTTTGACACTGTTGTTAGACACATGAACACTAAGGATCGTGATGTCATCTTGGTGAATTAATACATTTATCATGATGTAATGCCTCTTTTTATTCCTGGTAACTGTCTTTGCTTTGTCTGAAATTAATATAGCTACTCCAGCTTTCTTTGGATTAGTGCTAGCATAGTATATCTTTCCTTATCCCTTTATGTTTAATCTATTGGTGTCTTTATATTTAAAATGGGTTTCTTGGGACTTCCCTGGAGGTCCAGTGGTTAAGACTTTGCCTTCCAGTGCAGAGGGTGCAGGTTCAATCCCTTGTTGGGGAGCTAAGATCCTACATGCCTTGTGGCCAAGAAACCAAAACTTAAAAAAAACAAGCAACATTGTAACAAATTCAATAAAGACTTTAAAAATTGTCCACATCAAAATAAAGAGAATAAAATAAAATGCGTTTCTTGTTGACAACATATAGTTAGGTCTTACTTCTTTTATCCACTCTGATACTCTGTCTACTAATTGGTGTGTTCAGACTATTGAGGTTTAAAGTGATTATTGATATATTTGGATTAATGTCTACCATATTTGTTACTGCTTTCTATTTATTGCCCTTATTTTAATCTTACACTCTTTTTCTGCCTCCAGTTTTAATTGAGGATTTTATACAATTTTGTTCTCTCTTAGCATATCAATTTAATGTTTTTTAATGGTTGCCCTAGATGTCGCAATACACACGACTAATCCAATTTCACCCTCAAATACACTATATCACCTCAAGGGTCTGAAAGTATTCATAATTCCTCCCTCTTATCACATAAAATTGCATATAAAAATGAATTGTCTTTCATTTACTTATAATTTGCTGTAATTGCACAATCCGTTGTCATTATTATTACATTAAACTGTGATGTTAGATCAACTGAGAACAAGAAAAATAAAATATTTTATTTTACCTTTATTTTTTTCCTTCTCTAATATTCTTTGTTTATGTAGATCCAAGTTTCTGACCTCTATCATTTTCCTTTCTTCTAAAAAAAACTCCTTTAAACATTTCTTGCCCGGCAAATTACCTCAATTTTTGTTTGTCTGAAGAAGCCTTTATTTCTCTCTTAACTTCTGAAAGATAATGACTCTGGTTACAGAATTTTAGGTTGGTGGGTTTTTTCTTTTTTTCTTTCAACACCTTAAATATTTCACTCCACTCTCTTCTTGTTCACATGATTTCTAAGTAGAAGTCAGAAGTCAGATGTAATTCTTAGTTCTTCCATGGATAAGGTTTTTCTGTTTGTTTGTTTGTTTGTTTAAATATCTGGCCTCTTTAAATATTTCTCTTTGTCTTCAAATTTCTGCAGTTTGATTATGATATGACTTGATGTAGATATTTGGGTATTTACCCTTCTTTAAATTCTCTGAGCTTACTGGATTTGTGTTTCAGCATCTGTTATTAATATTTTTTTCCCTTTATTCCTTTCTTTCTTTCTTCTTCTGGTATTCCTATTCTGCATATGTCACACGTGTTATAATTGTCCCACAGTTTTTGACATTCTGTTCCACCTTTTTTATCCCCTTTTCTCTTGCATTTCAGCTTTTAAAGTTCCCAGTGACTTTTTTTTCAAACTCACTGATTCTTTCTTTGGCCATGATGAGCCCATCAAAGACATTCTTCATTTCTGTTACACTTACCTTTTAATTTCTAGCATTTCCTTTTGATTTTTCTTAGAATTTCCATCTCTCTGCTTACATTACCCATCTGTTCTTGCATGCTATCCACTTTTTTCTTTAGAGATCTTAGCATATTAATCATAGTTGTTTCAAATTCTTGGTCTAATAATTCCAATATCTCTACCATATCTGAATCTGGTTCTGATGCTTTCTCTGACTCTTCAAATAATGTGCTTTGTCTTTTAGCATGCCTTGTAATTTTTGTTGAAAGCCAGATGTGGTATACTGGGTAAAATGAACAGAGGTAAGTAGGCCTTTGTGTGAAGTTTTATGTTTATCAGCCTAGGAGTTGTGTTTACTGTTTGCTATATGTTTCAGAGGCTACAATTTCCTTAAGTTTCCTTGTTTTTTTCTTCCCTGTTGTCTTTGGGTTTCCATAGAGACTTCTTCTTAAATAAGGTCTGTGATATGCAGTTTTTTTGTTGTAACCCCTGTTATCATACAGGAACCCCGTTGATGTGGTGGCAAGGTGTGAAGCAAGTTTTATATAGTACTATAATTACATCTCAGTCTTTTAGTGAGCTTGTGCCCTTAGACTGTGAGCTTCACAAGTGTCTCTCTGTTGTTGCCCTGTTAGGTGAGATAGAAAGGATAGAGAGGGCTGCAATTGGTTATTTCCATTCCTCAAATCAGTTAGACTCTGGGAAAATAGTTTTCCTTGAAGGAAGGCCTTGTTTAGAAGAACAGAATGTTCTGAGCATGTTTCGAAATGGTTCCTTTCCACTCCCCCTGCTGGGAGTGCAAGGGGATTTTTTCTTTATTCTCACTGTGAGAATCTAGTAGTTTTCCCGGAGGTAAAACTCATGAAAGTGTGCCTCCTCCAGTCTAAGACTGAGCCCTCCAGGAGTTTTTAACTCTCAAGCTTGTCCACACTGAGCTTCCAACATTTCAGCGATGAGAATTTTCTACCCTAGTGCTGGCTCCAAGGACAGTTTCTGTTCTTGAGTTTCTGCTCTACTAAACTGTCTAAGTCTCTATATCTGCCTGTCTGTCTGTATTTGGGGTGTAACCATTTGCCCTGGGACATCACTTCTCTGATGGAACTAAGAATAGTTGTTGGTTTTCAGTTTTTTTCTTGTTGTGAAGATGGGAATCATGACTTCTAAGCTCCTTACATGCAAGACCAACCAGAAAGTGGAAGTCTTGTTTTTATGTGTTAGAATACTTCTATAAGGAAACATTTCCCTCATTTCCTGCTTGATTACCCAGGGGTATAGTTGATATAAGGAAGGCAGAATGAATAATTATTTTTCTTTTTATTTACCTAGGTTTCCAGATAATTAGTTTTTTCCCTATCATCGACAGGAAGTGACCTAATAGCATTTTAAAGATAATTTTAGACTCAGAGTTGTAAAGACAGTAGAAAGTTATAGTTTACCCATCACCCAGCTTCCTTTTATGTAAACAACTTACATAACCGTAGAACATTTACCAAAATTAAGAAATTAGCATTGGTAAAAAGTGGTAACTAAAGTACAGAATTTAATTGAATTTGATCAGTTTTTCCTCTAATGTCTTCCTGTTCCAGATGCATCCAGGATATCATATTGCATTGAGTTGTCATGTCTTCTCCAATTCATGATCATTTGTAAATTCTGCCTTGTTCTTTAGAACCTAGAACCTTGACATTTTGGGAAAACACTAGACAGGTATTTTTGTAGAAAGTACCTCCATTTCTATTCTTCTGACGTCATCTCATGATCAGATTGAGTTTATTAATAATTGGGAAGGATACCACCAAGGGGTGAGTCCTTCTAGTACATCACAGGTGGGGATACATGATGTCAATTATTTATTACTGCGTATGTTAACTTTTATCACACGACTCAGATGGTGTCTGCCAGAGTTCTGCAGTGTAAACTTACTATTTTCCTCTTTGTAATTAATAGATATTTGGGGGAATATACTTAGAAAATTATATATATTTTGCTTAAAAATTTCCCACTATTTACCATTCATCAGTGGACCTTGCCTGTGGCGATTCTACTAGTGATTTTTGATCTGTAGCGTTCTGCTAGTGATTTTTTATTGAAGTAGACTTGATGTATAATATTATGTTAGTTTCAGGTGTACAACATAGTGATTTGACATTTAAATCCACATTACAAAATGGTCACCACAAGTCTAGTAATCATCTGTCACCATACCAAATTACTACAGCATTATTGACTAATCCTTATGCTATATATTACATCCCCATGTATTTTATAACTGGAAGTTTGTACCTCTTAATCCCCTTCACCTATTTCACCCACCCATCCCACTCTGGCAACCACCAGTTTGTTCTCTGTATCTATAAGTCTATTTTTGTTTTGTTTATTTGTTTTATAGATTCTACATGTAAGTAAAATCATACAGTATTTGTCTTTCTCTGTCTGACTTATTTCACTTAGCATGTTCTAGGCAAATGGCAGGATTTCATTCTTTTATGGTTGAGTAATATTGCATTTTATATATACACCACATCTTCTTTATCCATTCATCTGTTGATGGACACTTTGGTTACTTCTGTACCTTGGCTATTGTAAATTTTGTTGCAATGAACATAGGGGTACGTATATATTTTCAGACCAGTGGTTTTTTCCCTTTGGGTAAATACCCAGAAGTGGAATTGCTGGATCTTACAATAGTTCTGTTTCTAATTTTTGAGGAAACTCCATACTGTTTTCCATAGTGGCTGCACCAATTTACATTCCCACCAATAGTCCACATCCTCAGCAACACTTGTAATTTCTTGTCTTTTTGATGACAGATATTCTGACAGGTGTGAGGCAATACCTCACTGTGGTTTTGATTTGCATTTCCCTCATGATTAGTGATGTTGAGCATCTTTTCATGTGCCTGTTGGCCATTTGTACGTCTTCTTTGGAGAAATGTCTGTTCAAGTCCTCTGCCCATTTTTCAATTGGATTGTTTGTTTTTAGATATTGAGTTGTATGATTTTTAAAATATAATTTGGATATTAACCCCTTGTTGGATAAACCATTTGCAAATATCTTCTCCCATTCAGTAGGTTGCCCTTTTATTTTGTTGATGGTTTCCTTCACTGTGGTAATGGTGATTTTTTTATATTTCCCAATTTCTTCTGCATTTTATAATTGGAATTCTTATGTAAATAAGAGTTATTTCTTTCCTATTTATTTAGATATATATTTATATCAGCACAGATTTATGGGTATTTATTTTATCATTTGGGTTATATTCTAATACTATAGTTATTTATAATTGGTCATTGTTCTTTGGACATTTAGAGCTCTTTCAGGTTTGTACCTGTACTCTTTTAATATAGCCCCCATCCTTTTATATTTTTGTTTTGTTTCCTTATGTTGTTTTATTTTATCATTTACTTATTGGCACTACAAGATGACCCAGGCTCATCGTGTATTTTCCCTGCCACAGGTTTGAAGTCAACCACATCTCCAAAGACTAACATTCTCCTTTTGTTGGAGAACAAAAATGGTTTAGAAATGAAGACCTCCTAGACACAAGGTATGCTTTTGTTACTGGGTCACAAAGCATCCATTTTCTCTCAGTGGATAGGGCTAGGGAATACGTGTATGTATACTGTCTTGCATATACACATTTACATACCTATACTTATTTATTTATCTATTTACATATATATGAATATATATATATTCATGTGTCCATATTGATCTTCCAACTTTAATGCAGCATCATTCTAGACTTCCTCCTCTCCTTACCTTATTTGTAGCTTCTTTCTCCCACAGTGAGAAACTTTGCTTTCATTCTCTACAACATATTTACTCATTTGTCCAACACTAGTACACACACCAAAAAAGTAGCTTCAAAATTCTTAATTCAACCTCTTCTGGGAAACAAATATATCAACAAAAGTACAGTGTTTGCTCATTGCTCTTTTTGTATTTAGCCTTACCATATGCAGTCAAAACTAGATTTTTGAACTTAGGTATAGTCTTTTATTCCTTATCCTTTCTGTGTGCTTATGTGATTCATTGGTAATATAGCTTGATTCATTCATCACAGTTAAGATTCAAAATTCCTCCCACATCCTGGTTGATTTTAAAATATTATATCAATAAAATTCACTTTGTGGTAGAAAGGTCTATGGATTTTGACAAATGAATAGCGTCATGTATCAACCAGCACAGATTCACCTCAACCATTTCATATCAAACAGTTGCATCATCCCAAAAGCTCCCCGTACTACCTTTTTATATAAACCCTCTTCCAATGCAAAACAACCTCTGATCTGCTTTCCTTTCTATAATTTTGCCTTTTCCAGTGTTATATAAATTGAATTACACAGTAGGTCTTCTTTTGGATCTTTCTTATTTCACTTAGCAAATGCTTTTAAGAGTCATTTATAATTTGGCACACATGAAGAATTTGCTTCTTTTTGTTGCTGAAAAGTATTCTATTAGATGGACATATCATAGATTAAATATCCATTCATCATGTCAAGGACATTCACATACAGGCTTTTGTGTGAACATACATTTTCATTTCTCTTGGATAAATACATAAGAGTAGGACTCTGGGTCATAGAGCAGGTGTATGATTAATTTTATACAAAATTGCCCAATTCTCCTCCCCAATCTAGGCCTGGGACAGACACGCAGAAAAAATAAACAGGGCCCAGTCACAGCAAGCGATCTGGTCCTTGAAACCTCTTTGTCCCTGTGGGTGCAAGACTGTGTCCCTCACCCAGAGACACCAAGGAAGTGTATAAGGCATGCAAAGGCGGAACTGCCCTCCCTTGCCAAGAAATGCTTACATGTCCCAGCTGGGGAGAACTTTTCTACCCTGCAGGCAGCACTGGAAGACAACACTGAGATCCTCATGGCACCAGATAAGCCAAACAGAGGAAAATAACACTGCTAAGTTTCTGAACGTGAAACTGCCATTCGAACCACAACCCACAAAATTTGGATAAGAGCCACACACTAAACCTGCAAAGGGTGACAGCAAGCTAAATTAAAAGATTTAAATAGAACTCAGCCCCCTAATCTAATAGACAAAATAGCCAGCATAGAGTTGAAGGTCAACTGTCATACTAAGAACCACCTTGAATGAGAAAAGACAACCAACCAACACCAGCAAGATGAATCAGATCTTGAAATTAGTTGACAAGGATTTTTAAAGCGGTTGTCATAAAAACGCTTCAATAATCAGTTACAAATTCCCTTGAAACAAATGAAAAAAATAGAAATTTTCAGCACAGAAACAAAAGCTACAAAAATAACCAAGTGGAAATTATAGAACTGAAAAATACAAGTAAGAGAAAACAATAACTCACTGGATGAGCTCAATAATAGAATGGAAATTACAGAGGATAGAATAAGTGAACTTGAAAATGTATCAATAAAATTCAGCCAATCTGAGCAAAAAAGAGAAAATATATGGAAAGAAATGAGCAGAGCCTCAGAGATCTGTAAGAAAATAACATAGGATCCAACAATCATATCATCAAAGTCCCAAAAGGAGAAGAGAAAGATAATGGGGCAGAAAGAATATCTGAAAAAATAATGGCTGAAGATTTCTCTGATTTGGCAAAAGACACAAACCTACAGCTCAAAAAGGCTAAGAACACCCAAATAAGATAAACCCAAAGAATCATTTCAAGATACATCATAATGAAGTTTTGTAAACCAAAGACAAAGAGAAAAATCTGGAAAGCAAGCAAAGGGAAACAATACCTTACCAATAAGGAAACACTAACTCAAATATCAACAGAATTCTTATCAGAACCCAAATCATGGAGGCAGAAGGAAGTAGCACAATATTTTTCAAGTGCTGAAAGAAAAGATCTGTCAACCAAGAATTCGGTATCTAGTGAAGCTATTCTTTAAGAGTAAAGAAAAAATGAAAACATTGTCAGATGAGGGAAAACAATAAGAATTTGGTGCTAGAAGACCTATCCTTAAAGAGTGGCTAAAGCAAGTTCTTCAAAAGGAGGGAAATGATAAATGAAGGAACAATGGTAAAAAGAAAAATATAGGTATGTTTTCCTTTTCCTAATGAGCTTTATAAATCATATTTAATGACTGAAAAAAACTGTAACACTATCTGACACTCCAGACAATGGTGTTTAAAAATGGGGCAGTAAGGGCTCGGTGCTTTGTGACAGCCTGGAGGGGTGGGATGGGGAGGGTGGGAGGGAGGGAGACGCGGGGGGAGGACATATGGGAACATGTGTTTATGTGTGACTGATTCACTTTGTTATAGAGCAGAAGCTGACACACCATTGTAGAGCAATTATACCCCAATAAAGATGTTAAAAAAAAAAAAATGGGGCAGTAAGGTGCCTAAATGGAACTGAGGTTTCCACATGTAACACTAAGTGGTAAAATAATAATACCAGTAGCTATGATAAGTCATGTACCTGTATTGTAGTACCAACCCAGAGCAACTAGAATGAAAAATATATAAAATGATACACCCAAAAGCATGACAAGTAAATCAAAGTAGAATCCTAAAAAGTGTTCAAATAATCCACAGGAAAGCAGGAAAAGAGACAGAGGAATGAGAACCAGAAGAAACAAACAGAAAAAAGTATTTTAAAGGCAGACTTAGGGACCTCCCTGGTGGCGCAGTGGTTAAGAATCCGCCTGTCAATGCAAGGGACACAGGTTCAAACCCTGGTCTGGGAAGATCTTACATGCCGCAGAGCAACTAAGCCCAGTGCACAACTACTGAGCCTGCACTCTAGAGCCTGCAAGCCACAACTACTGAAGCCCATGCAACTAGGGCCTGTGCTCCGCAATAAAAGAATCCACCACAATGAGAAGTCCGTGCACCAAAACGAAGAGCAGCTCCCACTTGCCACAACTAGAGAAAGCCCACAGGCAGCAACAAAGACCCAATGCAGCCAAAAATTACTTAATTAATTAATTTTAAATGAGGCAGACTTAATATCTAACATGTCAATAAATACCTTATATAGAAATACAATGAACAGACAGAGAGCAGTGAGCGGATTAAGAAAAAAACAGGGCCCAACTATAAACTTTATATGAGAAACTCACTTTAAATTCAATGACATATGTAGATTGAAAGGAGGGAGAAAGATACGCCATGTAAACATTATATTTTAAAAGCAGGATTTTCTAGGTTCATATCTAATAAAGAGAACTCCAAAGCAAAGAAAACTGCCAGAGGCAGAGAAGGACATCCCATAATGATAAAAGGTGGATTAATAATCCACCAGAAAGACATAATGATCCTAAATGTGTAATAGCCAAACCACAGAGCTTCACAGTACATGAAGCAAAAATTGATAGAGATGCCAGGAGAAACAGACAAATCTACAATTACAGTTGGAGATTTCAACACCCACAACCACCCACTATGAAATCAACAAGGCTATATAAGATCTGAACAACACACAAAATAGGATGTAACTGACACACGGAACAGTCCGCCAATCAACAGAAGAATACACATTTTTTCCCAAGCACCCTTGGAAATTTCACCAAGATAAACCCTATCCTGGGCAAAAAATCAAACTCACCAAATATCATACCGAGTGTGTGCTCTACAACCACAACAGTCTCAAAGTAGAAGTCAATAGTAGAAAGACAACAGGAAACTCTATACATGCAGAAAGTAAACAACACTCTAAATAAGTCCTGGGTCAAAGGGGAAATCTCAAAGAAAATTTGAAAACACATAGAACTGAATGAAAGCAAAAATACATAATATCAAAATATGTGGGATGCAGCCAAAGCAATGTTAAGAGAGAAATGTATACTGCTAAATGTTTTCATTAGAAATGCAGAAAGGTCTAAATAAATAACCTAATTTCCTACCTCAAGAACTATGAAAATAAGATCAAAATAAATCCAAAGCAAGAAGAAGGAAGGAAATAAAGATAAGAACAGAAATTAATGAAATTTCAGACAGGAAAAAAATAGGAAAAATAAATGAAACAAATAGCTAGTTCTTTGGGAAATAAATCAATAAAATTGATGAACCTCTAGCAAGTCTGACAAAAATACAGAGAGAAAACTCAAATCATCAATATTAGGAATGAAACTGGGGATATCACTACATAGTCTGCAGCTGTTGAAAAGATAACAATGGGATGGTTTGAGCAATTACTCATAAATTTAAAAACATAGAAGAAATAGAACAATTCCAAAATAAAATACCCAAACTGCAAAAACTCATGCAGGATGAAATAGATAATCTGAATATCTCTAAATCATTAAAGGGATTGAATTAGCAATTTAGAATGTCTGGAAAAATAAATCTCCAGGTTCATATGGTTCCACTGAAGAGTTCTAAAAATTATTTGAAGAAAAATAAACCAATTTTATGCAATCTATTTGAGAATATAACAGAGGAAGGAGCACTTCTCAACTCATTTTATGAGGACAGTATTAGTCTGATTTCAAAACCAGACAAAAATAGTGTAAAAAGAAAAGAAAATTAGAGACCAATCTCTCCCATGAATTTAAAATTAGCAACTGGATCTGTTAGAGTGTAAAAAGAATTATTTACCATGACCAAATTGGATTTATTCCAGGATGCAATGTTCATACAACATTTGAAATCAATCAATGCAATCCATCATGTCAACAAGCTAAAGGGAAAAAAATCATATGATCTTATCAATTGATAGGCAGAAAATACATTTTACAAAATCTGTCTCTCATTCATGATAAGAAAAATTTTTTCAGCAAGTTCATAGCTGGGAGGAATTGTCTGAACTTGATAAAGAGCATTTACAGAAAACAACAGCAATTGTAGCTAACATCATACTTAATGCTTCCCAACTCCCCTAGGATTAGGAACAGGACAAAGATATCAGCTCTGACCACTCTTATTTCCCACAGTACTGAAAGTTCTAAGGCAAGAAAAAGAAACAAGAAGTATACTGATCAGAAAGGAAGATATAAAATTATTCCTATTTGTAAATGATCTGATTATCTATGTAAAAATCCCAAGAATTCTACAAGAAAACTCTTAGAACTAATAAGTAAGTTCATCACTGTCCCAGTTTATAAGGTGGACACACAAATATCAATCACATTTCTATATACTAACAATTGTAGAAACCACAATAAACTGACAATCACTTCAAATAAAATGAAATGTTAGGTATGCACTTAAAAAACCTGTGTAATATCTATGTGCCTAAAATTACAAAATGCTGATGAAAGAAATAGAGAAAACCTCCATAAATGGAGAGATGTATCATGTTTATGGGTTGGAAAACTCAACATAGTAAAAAATGTCAATTTTCCCAAAATTGATCTATAGGTTTAATGCAATTCCTATAAAAACCCTAGCAAGAATTTTTGTAGACATAAACAACCGATTCTAAAATTTATGTGAAAAGGTACAGGTTTTAGAATAGCTTTAAAAATCTCAAAAAATAAGAATAAAGTTGGAGGAAACATTGTACTTGATATTAAGGTTCACTATATAGCTACAGTAATCAAGACATTGTGTTGTTGGGGAAAGATGAACATCAATCAATGGAACAGAATAGAGAACCCAGAAACAGACCCCAAATAATATGCCTGACTTTCCACAATAGTGCAAAAGCAACTCAGTGGAGGAAGGATAGCCATTTCAACGAATGGTATTGGAGCAATTGGAAATCCATGGCGGGGGTGGGGGGAATGAATCTTAACCTAAACCCAGACCTAATACCTTGTACAACAAATTAACTCAAAATTCTTTATTGCCTTAAATGTAAAATGTTAACTATAAAGGTTTTGGAAGAACATTGGAGAAAATCTTCAGAATCTGAGGGTAGGCAAAGTTTTCTTAGATTGACACCAAAAAAATGATAATTCACAGCTTATCAAAATTAAAAAACCTTTGCTGTGCAAGTAGCCCTGAGAACAGAATGAAAACACAAGCGACAGACTGAGAAAATATTTCCAAATCACGTATCTATCAAAGGATTAGTAGCTAGAAGATATAAACTCAACAGTAAAAAAACAAAAAAGTCCAATTAAAATTAGCAAACTATATGAACAGACACTTCCCCCAAGAGGATATACAGTACACATAGCAAAGAAGCACATGAAAAGATGCTCAGCCTCAGCAGACATCAGGGAAATTCCAATTAAAACCACAATGAGATATCACTACAGAAATATAAGAATGTCTAAAATAAAAAAAAAATGTGATACCACCAAATGCCTTTGAGAATGCAAAGAAACTTCTTTACTCAGACTTTGCTGGTGAGAATGTAAATGGTACAGCCACTCTGGAAAACCATTTGGCAGTTTCCCAGAATGCTAGACTTGCAATTTCCATATGACCCAGCAATTGCACTCCTGGACATTTATCCCAGAGAACTGGAAACTTGTGTTCACATTAAAACCTGTCCACTAATGGTCAGAGCAGTTTTATTTGTAGTAGCCACAAACTGGAATCAGCCCAGATAGCCTTCAACAGGTGAATGATTAAATAAACTGTGGTCCAAACATACCATGGAATACTACTCACCAATGAAGAGGAATTGACTATTGGCACCTGCAACAATTTAGAAACTCTAGGAAATTATCCTGAGTGTAAAAAAGCAATCCCAAAAGTTTCCATGTCATATGGTTACATTTATATAACTTTGATATGACACATTTTAGAAGTGGAAGATGTGTTAGTTGTTGCCAGAATTTCGGGATGGAAGTAAGGTGTGCAAAAGTAGGTAGATTTTAAAAGGTTGACAGGAGGCATCCTTGTTGTGTTGTAATTCCTCACTGTATTGACTATGGTTGTGGGTAAAGAATATACAGGGGTGATAAAATCCATCAAATTTAATACACTCACATACAAATGAGTACAAGATGGGAAATCTAAATAATATCAGTGGTTTGTATCAAGGTGAATATCCTAGTTGTGATACGATACTATAGTTTTGCAAAATGTTACCATTGTTGGAAACTCCTACAAGTATATAAGGGACATCTCATATTTCTTACTACTGCATGTGAATCTACATTTTTCTCAAGGAAAATTTCAATAAGTTATTTAACAAACCTGTCACATTTTTCCCAAAGTGGCTGCACCATTTTTGCATTTCCACCCACAATGTATATGGGTTTCAGTTGCTCCACATCTTGTCAGCACAAAGTATAGCCATGTTTTTGTGTGTGTGGTTTTATAGTCATCCCTCGGTATCCTCTGGGAATTGGTCCCAGGACACTCAAGAATACCAAAATCCCTGTGTGCCTTACAGTTGGCTCTCAGTTCCGCATTGGCGGATTCAACCAACCACAGATTGTGTAGTGTTTTCCATCCACTGTTCCTTGAGCCCGCAGATACAGAGGGCTGGTTGTAATTTGAATTTCATTAATGGATAAAGATATTAAGCATCACATCTGTCTGTATGTTTACTTGCCACCCTCACATCTTCTTTGGTGAAATATCTCTTCAGAACTTCTGTCAACTTACATTGTTTTCTTATTGTTGAGTTTTGAGAGTTTTTCGTATTCTGAATACAAGTCTGTTGTCAGAAATGTGATAGGCAAATATTTTCTCCAAACTTGTGTTTTATTTTCAATATCTGAACAGCTTTATTTAATAGAGCAAGATTTTTAAAAAATACAGTCCAACTATGGGGACTTCCCTGGTGGTCCAGTGGTTAAGACTCTGTACTCCCAGTGCAGGGGGCCCAGGTTTGATCCCTGGTCAGGGAACTAGATCCCGTATGCCACAACTAAGAGCCCACATGCCACAACGAAGATCCTGTGTGCCACAACTAAGACCCAGTGAAGCCAAATAAATATTTTTTTCTTAAATAAAAATAAAGTCCAATTATTTTTTTCTTTTGTGGCTCATGCTTTTGGTGTTGTGTCTAAAATCACTCTGTTGAACCTACAGATGTTTTTCCCTTTGTTTTCTTCTAGAATTTTTATACTTTTTTATGATTTATATTTAGAGTTCTGGTACATTTGGAGTTATTTTTAAGATGTTAGATATGGGTCAAGATGCATTTTTCTGCATATGGATGTACAATTTTTCTAAAATCCATATGTGGATAACTATCTTTTCTACACTGAATTGCCTTTGCATTTTTAAGAATCAGATGACTATATTTGTCTGGGTTTATTTATGGTATCTTTATCCTCATTCATTTATCTATATGTCTATCCTTTTTACCAATACCCACTATTTTTTTTTTTTTTCCAGTGCACGGGCCTCTCACTGCTGTAGCCTCTCCTGTTGCGGAGCACAGACTCCGGACGCGCAGGCTCAGCGGCCATGGCTCACGGGCCCAGCCGCTCCACGGCACGTGGGATCCTCCCGGACCGGGGCACGAATCCGCGTCCCCTGCATCGGCAGGCGGACTCTCAACCATTGCGCCACCAGGGAAGCCCCCCCCCACTACTTTTAATACTGTACTTTTATAGTAATCTGGAATATGGTAGTATGAGTAGTCCAACTATGTTTTTCTTCCAAAATTGAATTAACTACTTTAGTTCTTTTGCTTTTTATATAAACTTTAGAATAAGCTTGTTAATATCTACCCAAGAAACTTACTGTAATTTCGTTTGTAATTGAATTGAATATATGGATCAAATTGGGAAAATTGATATCTAAAGAATATTAAGTTTCCCAACCCATGAACATGGCATAACTTTCCATCTGTTTAGGTCTTGATTGATTGCTTTCATCAACATTTTGTAGTTTTCAAAGTGCAGATCCTGCACATATTTTGTTAGATTCATTTTCTTGGTACTATTGTACATGGTATTAACTTTCAAATTTCAATGATTCATTGCTATTATATAGAAACACAACTGATTTTTTGAAGGTTGGCTTTGTGTACTGTGAACTTGGTAAGTTCATTTACTAATTTTAGGTGCTTTCTTCTAGATTCCTTGGGACTTTTCTGTGCATGTGTTCATGTCACCTATGAAAAGGGAGAGTTTTATTCCTTATCCCTTCTTGATGCTTTATTACATTTGCTAAGACTTCTAGTGTTGACTAGGAATGGTGAGAGAGGCCATCCAAACACTGTAGCCAATCTAAAGGAGAAGTCATTTTTTCTTTCACCATTAAGTGTGATGCTTGCTGGGGTTTTTGCTGTTGTTGTTTGTTTTTTTAATTTGTTGATGATGGTTTTTATCTGGTTAAAGAAGTATCCTTTTTATTCCTAGTTTTTATCATGAATGGATGTTATTGTGGATACACTGTAGAAAGGAGATGGATCCCAACCAAAATTTGGTTCAGATGTCAAGACTGATGATGTCAGACATGTACTGAGAGAGCATGAAAACGTTTATTAATCACAGAATGAAGGCTCTCTGGGGAGAGCAGGGCAGATTCCCAAGCAAGTCCTTAAGTAGCTTGGGGTTTTATTGTGGTTAGGGTATGGGGCTAAGGTGGGAATTCACACTTATAGGCCAGGACTTCCGTTGTTGGACTTTCTACTACACCAATGGGGGGAACACACAGGCTTTCTTATCAGCTTTCTAGGATGTGGGTCAGAAAGGAAAGGGGAAATGGTGAGGCTTGAAAAGTGTGAACATCAAACATTGAAAATGGAGTCAGACTATACTACAGATGTTTAATTTGTCAAATGCTGTTTCTATATCTACTGAGAAGATCAAATACTATTTTATTTAGTCTATTAATAATGTGTTTTCATTGATTTTTTAATGTTGATCTTGTATATTGGGATGAAATCCACTTCACTGTGAGGTATTATTTTTATATATTGCTAGTTTTGATTTTCTAGCATTCCGTTGAGGAGTTTGCATCTATATTCATATGGGATATTGATCACTAGCATTTGTTTCTTGCAATATCTTTGATTTTGTTATTAGGGTAATGCTGGCCTCATTAAGTATTTGGAAGTCAACAATAATCAATAATATTTTTATTCTAGAGAGAATTCTGTACAATTTGTATTTTTTTCTTTAAATATTTGGTAGACTTCACCACTGAGAAATCATATGGGCCTAGTGTTTCTTTTTTGGAAGATTTTAAACTATGAATTTGATGTTTGAATTAGATAGAGAACTACTTGGGTTGTACAAAAGGAGAGAAAAAATGAAAAAAAGGAAAACAAAAAAATGAAAAAAAGGAAAAACAAAATAAACAGAAAAAAAGAACTACTTGTTTGTATATTTCTGATAATTGTCCATTTCCTGAAATCTACTTTGCTTGATAGTAATATAGCTACTCTGGTTTTCGTTGTTTAGTGTTTTCCCTAAACAGTACTACTTGTATATCTTTCTGCATTCTTTTAGTTTTAACTATCTATGTATCAATAGTTATTTTTAAGGTGGGCTTCTAGAAAACAGCATACACTTAGGTCTTGATTTTATAGCCAATCTGACAATCACTATATTTTAATTGGGGGTTTTAGACTTTTCACATTTAATATTATTCTTGGCATTTTGGGATTAAAATCTACCCTGTCTGCTATTTTCCACTTGATCCATCTGTTGTTTGTTTTTCTTTTCCCCTTTTTCTCTCTTGTTGATTCAGAGCA
This sequence comes from Orcinus orca, assembly GCF_937001465.1. Lineage (NCBI taxonomy): Eukaryota > Metazoa > Chordata > Mammalia > Artiodactyla > Delphinidae > Orcinus > Orcinus orca. The sequence continues at coordinate 80,982,172 of NC_064560.1, forward strand.
TTTCAAGTTATCATCTCTAATAATTTATTATTTACACCTCTTTAAAATTTCAGCATTGTCTGAGGCTTTATGTTTAGTTAATCAGTCTACCTTAAAACAATATTATACTGCTTCATGGGGAGTATAAGGACCTTTCAACAGTATATTACCAATTCCCCCACATTATTCATTGCGATATTATTGTCATACCTTTTGCTTTTGCATATGCTACAAATACACACTGAATTCCCATTCTTTGATTTAGACCAGGGCTTGACAAACTACAGGCTAAAGGCTGTCATTGTGAGTGAAGTTTTATTGTAACATAATCACACCACTTATTTATGTAATTTTTATGGATTCAGTTCAGCAGCAGAGCTAAGTACAGCTAATTCCTGAACAACAAGAGGTCGGAGTGCTGACCCTCCATGCAGTTGAAAATCTATCCACTTGAAGTCAGTCCTCTGTATAAGCAGTTCCTCTGTATCCATGGATTCAACCATAGATTCAACATATGGATAGTGTAATACTGCAGTATTTACTACTGAAAAAAATCTGCATATAAGGAGACCCTCACACTTCAAACCTGTGTTGTTCAAGGGTCACCTGTCATTTCAACACACACCATAGAACCCACAAGCCATCTACAATGTGGCCCTTTAAAGAAAGTTTCCCAACGCTGCTTTAGACAGCTATTTCTTACAGCAATTAAGCATTTTAAAAATATGTATATTTTTAATTTACCTTAAGTTATTCCATTTCCAGCTCCTCATTTCTGTGTAGATTCCATGTTTAAATATGTTATCATATTCTTTTGCTTAACCACTTTTTTTCTTCTGCAGTGCAAATATGTTAGCAATAAATTCTCTCAGTTTTACTTTGAGAATATCTTTATTTTTTTCTTCACTTTTGAAAGGTATTTTCTCTGTGTATAGAATTCTGGGTTAATGTTATTTTTCCCAGCACTTTAAAGATGTCACTCTATAGTCTTCTAGCTTGCACTGTTTCTGATGAGAAGTCTGCTGTCATTCTTGACTTTGTTCTAATTCTCTACTTTGTTCCTTACACTTTGTGTTTCCTTTTTTGCAGCTACCTTTTAAATTTTCTCTTTTTCTTGTGTTTTAAGCAGTTTGAGTGTGATATGAATAGGGACATGTTTGTGTTTGCATGTGTGTGTGCATTGATATTTATCCTTCTTGAGGTTCTGGGAGCTTCTTGTATCTATGTTTTGGTGTCTGTAAATAATTTTGGAAAATTCTTGGTTACCATTTTTTAAATATTTTTTCTTTCTCCATTTTATCTCCCTTCTTCTGGGATTCCAATAGCACATATTTTAGAAAGTTTGATTGTCCCAACTTTTGGATGTGCTTTCCTATTTTTCTTTCTCTCTCTTTCTCTTTCTCTCTTCACTTTTGGAAATTTCTATTGACCTATCTACAAGTTCATTATTTCCTCAGCATCAGTAGTCCATGGAAGGCTTCTTTATCCTGCTTTTTTTAAAAATTTCTAGTATTTCCATGAGTTCTCTTTTGTACTTTCAATCTTTCTGTTCAAATAACTCATCTGATTTTTCATAGCCTCCACCTTTACTATATTAATCATAATTATACTAAATTACCTATCAGATAGTTCCAACATCTGTGTCATATCTGAGTCTTGTTCTGATGATTTTTGTATGTCTTCTAAGTGTTGTTTTCTTGCCTTTTCATTACCTCAAAATAGTTTACCAAAAGTTGACCATCTTATGTAGGACAATAGTTTTCATGCCTAGATAACAATCAATATTTTATTTTGATACACCTTTCATGTGGGGATTTGAGTTCATCTAGTTAGGATTTGGCTTGGTTTGAGATTTGGCGTTGTTATGTTTACTCTCAGTGCAACCCAGGCTTCAAATTCCAGTAAAGATTCCTTTTGTATAAGGGGAAGAATTTTTTTCCATAGCAATATCTGATTGTGAGTTTAAGATCTTCCTTTTGAACTTTGACTCACAGAGTGTCTCTCCACACATTCTCCTGGAGCATTCTGCAGTCACTTTTTATCTAAACGTTGTCATCATAGCAGTGGAAGGTGGGGTTTGAAGTCTCTGTCACTCTGATTAAGCCTCTGTCATTGGCTTGCACTGGGACCCTGGGTCTCATATATGTGGCCCTCTTGGTTTTCCTGCCCCACCCCCCTCACCCCTTGAATTAGGTGGCACCCAACTCCCTATTCCCTTCCTACACATTCAATGAGTTGTCACCAATTCTCAAAAAGAAGCAGCATTTGTTGCCCTTCCGCCCACGAATGAAGGCTCTTTTCTTTGGTGGTGATGGAGCAGAAAGATTCAGGTGGGATTTCTTGCCTTCTCACAGGGTTGTTCATCTTCTCACTCACTGCACAACAACAGGCATTTCACCTCTCCTTCTGATCTTTACTGTGAGTGCCCGGTAGTGTTAACAGAGAAAGAGCCCACAAATGGATCCTGAATCTCCCAATTTCTATGGCCTCCCAGGGGTTGTACACTGTCTCACAAGCCTGCACTTGATGGTAACTAATTTGTTAACAACTCTAGCTGAATTTATCCAGGTTCAGTTGAATAGACCCCAGAGGAGTGAATACTTGCATCTCCTCTTTCCCGCAGGCACTGACTCTCCTTATATTTGGGCTGGTGAGTTGCTCTGTGACCTGAGCTTTCCAATGGGTTCAAAATATGTCATCAGTTTGAGGTCAGGCTACCTCTTTTTTGTTGTAAAAGTGGGGTAGCGGGCTTCCCTGGTGGCGCAGTGGTTGAGAGTCCACCTGCCGATGCAGGGGACACAGGTTCGTGCCCCGGTCCGGGAAGATCCCACATGCCGCGGAGCGGCTGGGCCCGTGAGCCATGGCTGCTGGGCCTGCGCATCCGGAGCCTGTGCTCCGCAACGGGAGAGGCCACAACATTGAGAGGCCCGCGTACCGCCAAAAAAAAAAAAAAAAAAAAAAAGTGGGGTAGCAACACTACTTTTAGCTCTCACTTTAGAAGGTAGCATTATTTTTCTTCTGCAGCATCAGCTGTGAGCAATGGGTCTCGCAAATCATCAAAAGATTTGGTGATCTCCTGACTCCAAGATTATCCTAGCAGATTTAGAGTTAGATCTGCTATGTGTTCACATCGCAGACCTCACAAGTGTGCCATGAAAATTAAAGTGATATAGATTCCTGGGAAGCATGTAGCTTGGACCCACATCTTCATTTTTAAGAAAGCAACCTAGTTGCACAACATTGACTCTTAGGTCGAGCTGGGAAAACTGGACAGGTACATGTAAAAGTATGAGGTTAGATCACTCCCTAACACCATACACAAAAATAAGCTCAAAATGGATTAAAGACCTAAATGTAAGGCCAGACACTATAAAACTCTTAGAGGAAAACATAGACAGAATACTCTATGACATAAATCACAGCAAGATCCCTTTTGACCCACCTCCTAGAGAAATGGAAATAAAAACAAAAATAAACAAATGGGACCTAATGAAACTTCAAAGCTTTTGCACAGCAAAGGAAACCATAAACAAGACCAAAAGACAACCCTAAGAATGGGAGAAAATATTTGCAAATGAAGCAACTGACAAAGGATTAATCTCCAAAATTTATAAGCAGCTCATGCACCTCAGTAACAAAAAAGCAAACAACCCAATCCAAAAATGGGCAGGAAACCTAAATAGACATTTCTCCAAAGAAGATATACAGACTGCCAACAAACACATGAAAGGATGCTAAACATAACTAATCATTAGAGAAATGCAAATCAAAACTACAATGAGATATCATCTCACACCAGTCAGAATGGCCATCATCAAAAAATCTAGAAACAATAAATGCTGGAGAGGGTGTGGAGAAAAGGGAACATTCTTGCACTGCTGGTGGGAATGTGAATTGGTACAGCCACTATGGAGAACAGTATGGAGGTTCCTTAAAAAACTACAAATAGAACTACCATATGACCCAGCAATCCCACTACTGGGCATATACCCTGAGAAAACCATCATTCAAAAAGAGCCATGTACCAAAATGTTCATTGCAGCTCTACTTACAATAGCCCAGAGATGGAAACAACCTAAGTGTCCATCATCGGATGAATGGATAAAGAAGATGTGGCACACATATACAATGGAATATCACTCAGCCATAAAAAGAAATGAAATTGAGCTATTTGTAATGAGGTGGATAGACCTAGAGTCTGTCATACAGAGTGAAGTAAGTCAGAAAGAGAAAGACAAATACCGTATGCTAATACATATATATGGAACTTAAGAAAAAAAAAGTCATGAAGAACCTAGGGGTAAGACAGGAATAAAGACACAGACCTACTGGAGAATGGACTTGAGGATATGGGGAAGGGGAAGGGGAAGCTGTGACAAAGCGAGAGAGTGGCATGGACATATATACGCTACCAAATGTAAGGTAGATAGCTAGTGGGAAGCAGCCGCATAGCACAGGGAGATCAGCTCGGTGCTTTGTGACCACCTGGAGGGCTGGGATAGGGAGGGTGGGAGAGAGGGAGATACAAGAGGGAAGAGATATGGGAACATATGTATATGTATAACTGATTCACTTTGTTATAAAGCAGAAACTAACACACCATTGTAAAGCAATTATACTCTAATAAAGATGTAAAAAAATAAAATGAAATAAAAAATAAACTGGGAAATTTAATTGCTAATGCTTTACTCAGACCCTATAAAATTAAATTATAAAATAATTCCTTAGAATTAAAACTTAATAATATCTATCCCCTCCCATGCCAGTTAAAATAATAGTTCCTGGTATTGCAGAAGAAAAATGTTTCCTGAACAAAACAAAAGCAAAAACCCAAGATTTTTTTGTTTTGTTTTGTTTTAATTCTATCTTTTTTATTGAAGTATAGTTGATTTACAATGTTGTGTTATTTTCAGGTGTACAGTAAAGTGATTTAGTTATATATATATATATTTTTTTCTTTTTCTGGTTTTTTCCCTTAGGTTATTATAAAATATTGAGTATAGTTCCCTGTGCTATACAGTAGGTCCTTACCGGTTATCTATTTTATATATAGTAGTGTATATATGTTAATTCCAAACTCCTAATTTATCCCTCCCCACCTTTCCCCTTTGCTAACCATAAGTTTGTTTTCTATGTCTGTGGGTCTATTTCTGTTTTGTATATACGTTCATTTGTGTCATTTTTTTAGATACCACATATAAGTGATATTACATGATATTTGTCTTTGCCTGGCTTACTTCATTTAGTATGATAATCTCTAGGTCCATCTGTGTTGCTACAAATGCCAAGATTTTAATCCACATTTATGATAGGCTTCCTATTTTCAAATAATACTAATGCAAAAAGAACAATACAGAAATCTTAGTGACATTTTTAAATTTTAACAAGAAAGAAACTAAAAACTCTGTGGTAGCCAATGTCAGGAGGTGCCCTGGAGTGTCTCCTTAGCCTTGGAAGGAATAGGTGGGGAAGAGGGAATGTAAAATTCAGACAACCTATGGGTCACAAGGAAAGGCAGAATTACCAGGTCTCAGAAAATCCACCACTTCCATACACTTCCTGAGGGGTGAAAAAAATATTAAAAGGATTATTGAAGCAGAGTGAGAGAAACATGAAAATAGAAAAAAACCCCACGAAAACAAGAACTAAAAAGTCATAGAAGAGTTGGCAGTTAAACATTGAAACAGTTTGAACATATGGATTGGGTATAAATAAATGTTATAAATATGGTAACAAAGCTTCATGCACAATTCAAAATTCTTTTCTTTTAAATGAATATTTAAATGTTAACTATCAGTTATATAACTTTCAAAGGGAGATTGAAAGACCAAAAGAAGGTAAAGTGAGCAAAATTCTTCAATCAATATGGCGGAGAAAAGTAATTTCGTTCATGACTTTGCTAGAAAACTTTGATCAGATAAATACAGGCTTAAGCATGTTCTTTCATTTTCTCAAGAAACATTGAAAGCTTGGGATTTTGAATGAGATGAAGTGATGTTTGCTCTCTTGGACTAACTGATGAGTAGCGGAGATAAACAAACTAACAACAAAGTAGGAAATTGCAAACTGTACAGAATGTTGCATGAATGTAGCAAACAGGGCATTAAGGGCAGATAATGAAACAAGACAAACTCCTGTGTGCTGCTTGGTCAGCAAGGTCCTTTCTGGGTGGCGTGTAAGCTGCACCCTGAAACCTGAGAAGACCCAGCTGCTCAAGAAGGGCGATGAGCATTTCAGGCGGGCCCTGAAGTTGGGAGAGAACTGAGGTTGGCAGGGAACTGAGCACTTAGTGTAGGGGAGGCCTGTGTATCAATAGTATATTCAACAAGGTTCAAAAATCAAATCAAAACACTTTAACACCGAATGCAATGAGGAATCCCACTTCTACCCCTGTTCTTGTCTACCTCCTCAACCCCAACCTCAAGCAAACATAAATTCTTCTTTCTTATATAAAAGATGGCATACTATGAAATACTATTTTCAACTTGCTTTTTTCATGCAACAGGATTTTCTAGAGATATTTTCATAGCAGCATATGGGAGCTTCCTCAATCTTTGTTTCTTTTGCTGCTTCAAGGAATTCTATTGTTGGGCTAGACCATAGCTTATGTATCCAGTTTCCTACTGGTGGGCTTTTGAGTTGTTTGCCATACTTTGCTGTTTCAGTGCTGCTGAGGATAAGTTTGTTTGTATATCACTTCCCATGTGTGCAAACACATGCAGGAGACAAATTCCCAGAAGGTACTGCTGAATCAAAAGGTAAGTGCATTTGTCATTTTGATACAAATTCCCAATTGCCCTGCATTATGTTCTGTAACATTTTGCACTCCCATCTTCAACAGATAAGCCCATGTTTCCCTAAGCAAGGAAGTGACATAATTTGGCTTTCAATTACAGAAGCCCAGTCCACCCTCTGAGTAGAGGCTGCTTTGGAAAGTGAATGAGATCATTCAGAAAGCTTTTGCAATTGTTCAGCGAAGAGCTGTTCGTGGGTGATGGGGAATCAGGGAGATGTGAATGAGTGATACGTAGACATAGAGAGAATCTGCAGGATTTGCTGATGATTTGGTTGTGGCGAGTGAAGGGAAGGAGAAAAAAAGAATGGCCACATGGAGTGAGGGCCAGGAGAGCAGTGGGGATTCTGTGTGCAGTCAGGAACCTGTTAGGTTTGGGCTCCCTGTGGGACATCCAAGCTGAGCTCTCCAGAGGGCAGTCAACTACAGAAATCTGAAGCTCAGAAGAGAGATCTTAGCTGGAGATGTGGATGGGGAACAGAACTTAGAGCAATAAAATGAAGGAGGTCACCTGGGACAGATGCAGAGGGAGACGAGGAACCATCCCAGGCCCAAGGCCCGAGGCAATCTAACCTGCAGAGTGAAGCAGGAGAGGGGCACAGCAAGGGGAGCAGTGCACATGCAGCATCCTGGGAAGTGCCACGGAGAGATCACTGGGAAGGAAGATGGGCTGAAGGCCACAGGAGTCCCCTGGGTGGGACAGCATGGAGACCTTCAGTAAGAACCTACAGGAGAGTTCCACCAACCTAAAGGCAACCACTAGGAGCTTGAAGAGAATGTCTCCTTCAAAATCACTAGAGAAAGAGAAAGAGCACAAGATACCTCTGCTTAGAAAAAAGTAGAGAAACTGAAAGAGTTAGGAGGGCAAAAACAGAAAGTGTAACAGGATGCTTGTGTACGGCCAGACAGTCAGGAGCAGGGCAAGCTCTGAGGGCCCCACTCTGTGCTGGTGCCTCTACCTGCAGGGCTGATGGAGCAGACAGTGCCATGGGGGCGCATAGTGATGTTAGGTAGCTGACACTTCTAAGACAGTTCTTACAATACAGGTAAGGGGATTTAAGTCTTGCAAATAAAACCAATTCTGAGACAGTGGAGGGGAGGGAGAGATGGCATGCAATATGATATGTGTATATACTGGATATATGTGTATACATATGTAAAATAAAATGTCATCAAAGGGATTGAAAAAGAAATAGTATAAAGAATATATCCACCAAAAAGGCCAACAAAGCAAAGTACAGAGCATTGATGGAAAAAGAAAACAAAGGTCTCGTTATACATGTTACTCCCCTGAGACCAAAGTTTGTCTGTTAGCACCTCAACTCAGAGAAACAAAAACCCTGCACATTGGCTGATAAAATTTCAGTGAAGTCTGTAGCTCAATTAATGGTGTTGTTTCCATGTTCACTTCCTGGTTTTGATAATTATACCATTATTAACAATTAGGGGGAGCTGTGTGAAGTGTTTATAATAATTCTTTGTTCTGGTTTAAAAACTTTTCTGTAGGTCTAATTATTCTAAAATAAAAAATGAAAAATAAATGAGTGCATCCTTTTTCTCCCTGAAACTGCCACCTCTGCCAAGTGCCCTGTGTCACCCAGAAGTGTTGTCCTTCTCTCAGCCTCCAAGCTGGGGACCTCAGCTGTGTCCCCAAGTCCTCCTTCCCTCTCCTCCCCACAGTCCCGTCCACTCTGCCCCAGACACGTCCACCGCTCCTGTCCCTCTGCTCCTCTGCAGGGCCAGGTTCAGTCCTGTGTCGTCCACACAAAGTCCCCAAAACCCCTGCAATGACAGCAGCCCTGCCCCATCCTCCTACCGCTGTCAGAGTCCTTGTTCTGAAACACAGACCACATCCTTCCTCTTCAAAGCACTGTGCCCCTGGAGACCCACCCTGCCCGTCCACCTTCAAGTCCAGCCACTTCGACCAGGCAGTCTGCCTTCCAGCCTCTGGCTACCCAAACCAGCCCGAGGATTCATGGCCCTCTGCCTCCTCTGTCCTGGACCCCACCTGGTTTGCCTCAAGATTCAGTCAAAGGCTGCCTCCTCCCTACAGCTTTCCTCCGATCCATCTACCTCCTGGAAGTGTCAGTGGCTCTGTCTTCTGCGTTTTCAAGACACCAGGGACCTCCTTTGCTTGCCGTGAGGCTGAAAGATGACTAGAGATGCCTCACTCAGCTTTATATCCCAAGAACACAACTCAGACCTGGGGCAGAACAGATTTGCAGAGTAGTGTTGCCGCATTGAACACCTGCCAAGGCTTCGTTTACACCACGCTTAATCATATTTCAAAAGCCACGGAACTTCCTATGAGCCGGAAACAAGCCATTTTCCGCTCTAAGAATCGACCCTATTATTCACTCCTTCCAGTCCCTCCACCAGCCAACAGAAAATGGCCAAGAATATACAATTGTAATCTATTTAAATGTTCTTCAGTTTAGAAAAGGACTCAATACAACAGAACCTCGAGTTATCTTCAGCTTCCTTAACATAATTGGAATCAGTTCAGCTTGCGTTGGCAGGCTGGGAGGATTGCACACATTGGTGGCATCCCAATCACCCTGCTCAGCGGCCCATGCAGAATTCATCCAGGAGGGAGCAGAGTGGCAGAGGAAATGCCATCGTGCAGAACGCAGAGTAGTTGGTGGCCCTATCAGGATCTGCATCCCCAAGACTTGCAGAGGTAGGTGGTGCAGTAGGATTCAGGAGGCTGGAATGTGAGTCCTGGGGCCTTTCAGCTGGATTTTCAGTATACCCCCCACCCCGCCACCGCCCCCCCGACTCCTGGCTAAAGTCAGGGGAGTGAGCTTGGAGATCCCACTTCTGATCCTCTGTAATCCTGACATTCGTCATCTTTAGCAGATAATCAGAAAAACAAAGGAACCCTTGTCTGAGTCCTGCTTCCATTCTGTCCCTTCCTCCCTGTGCACACCACCTCCCCACCCCACGTGCCCATACACGTGTGCACACGTGCAGCCTTGTAACAAGAAGCTTTTCAGAGTGCCTCAGCTATCTGGTCTGGCACAAAGTGTCTTTGGTTTACACACCTTCCCCAGGGAAGGGTTGTTCTCTAGGGTGACTGACAGGGCAGGCCCCACTTGGTTTCCTGACATCTGCTCTGGTTGTCCCTTTGTCAACACACGTGGCAGAGTGCTCACTGGGAAAACAACTACAGGGGTGGAAGGACTGCAGTGAGGCTGACCCCAGGGGGAAGACGACAGGCACCCCCGAGACTCACACGACTGCATCGTGACGGTCGCTTGAACACATCTTAAGAGAGAAGTGCTTCCGGTCAAAGGGAAGAAGCACAGAGGAAAGAGCACAGAGCACCCAGTGATGAAGCCAGAGTCAGGAGCCCTCCAGCATTTAGAGAGGCAGCCTCTGCTGTTGGACAGAGATATTTAAGAGGCCCCTGGCAGAAGGCCTGGGAAACACAACCTCAGGTTGTCTGCCTTATTTTCCTGTCATCCCGGGCTTACCTGAAATCTTCTCATTTATAGTCACCGTACTGGCAGAGAACTTCTCTGTTGGCAGATATAAGTAGAGTTCCGTGGACAGACTGCAGGCTCCCTCTGGGGTTCTAGCATTCAGCAGGGTGGACCTGACAGCGCTTTCCCTATCCTTTCTGGACACGGGGATGGAGGCCCCAGGCAGTGTTTATGGCTGATTTGCACAGCCTGTGTGCAGTCCTCTAACTGAACTCTTGTGCACTTTTTCTGGCCACTGTAAATTGGCTGGATTCATGCACCTGGATTCTGAGCCAACCGCAAACATGCAGCAGAAAGGAAAGGTCTCCAGGAAGGCTACCGATTTGGCCAGCTAGCCTCCTTCTCACGGGTTGTTCGCAGGGGCTGATCTCAGGGCCCAATTTCATCTCCGACACGCTGATTTGCCATCCTTCAAAGACCTTTCTGAGCAGACAGCTAGAAAAATGCCTTCCTGTGCCCTCATGCGGACTTCATTCAATTTCCTGCCTTTTCTCAGCTAATATTCAGCCTGTAATTTCCTAATGACTTTCTTGGGCTATTCTGCTGATCACTAAAATATCCCCTGCGTGTGTGTAGTTGGAATTCTGTCAGCATTTCCTCAGTAATTATGAACCGAGTGTCAGGGTGTCCCTGGGTATCCAGCATTCTCTCACCAGGAATAGGGGTTGGTAGGGACCCTGGGAACAGGCCACAGCAAAAACCTCAGACATCCAACCCTGAAGAGGACCAGGGCCTTTCCACTTCCTCCACAGCACTGGGGGAGGCAGGCCTGACTCTGGACCATCTTTATTCCCCACTCAATCCTAACCCGCACAGCACAGCTTGGAAGAGATCTGCCAAACGGAGGCACATCTAGGTCTCCCTTACCGGTTTGCACATTTGATACCCACTGGCACGTCGCCGCCTTCACCCTCCCTAGACGATACCGCCAGGTTGCGATGTTAAGTAACTGTTTCCCTAATACATTCATCAATGTCAAGCTATGAAATGTGTAAGTGGCTTCCCATTGCACTTTGTCCATACGTTAATATTTCCAAGTTAATGAAATTATGAGCCTTAGGCTGACATACCACGTCCTAACAGTAGCCATTAAGGCAAGCTGTTAAAAAAAAAAAAGGATTAATATTTTTTCCTTTAATTGGGAAAAGGTCCTCTTGCTCCTCACACACGGGTAAAAGATATGACGAAATATATGAAACCAAGATGAACCACGGAACGGACCAGCCAGCCAGACGCTCCAGCTCTGCGTGACTCCCTGGTCCTCCCTGCTCCTGCGCGAGCTGGAAGCCCCAGATCCCAGCCCCTTCTCCGGCTCCCTGACCAATCAGGAACTAGGTTTCGTCGAGCCCTCACATCCCATCTGCTGTCCACCCCTGCCTCACACGTGCCTCACCTCCCACGAGGACTGGTGCACGGTGGTTGCCCTACAGTCTTTCCCCGCTTGGATTGTTGTGCATAGGACAAAAAATATTAAACAAGCTACCTAAATACTTAAACCCCTCCCTGATCCCAATTCCGATCAAGACCTTCTGGATCTGGCTCCTGTCGTCCTTTTCTAATCCTACCTGCATCATTCGCATCCTCACTAGGAATCCTACACCACCCTGTAAAACCCAGGGCTGGCCCCACCTCTGTCCTCGACACGTTCCTCTCCTGCAGCCTGAAAAGAAAACCTTCCTTCTGTGAGCGAGGTCCCATCTGTGAGTCCCCAAGCCCACTCAAGATTCAGACTGGGCCCATTTCCTTTATGAACTCACTGGAAAAGCAAGACGCTCTTTGTGTCCATGACCCATGAATCCTCTGCTGCTCAATAAACATACACTCTCCAGAATTGTGGTAGGCTTCACGTGGGTCTCCCCAAAAGACCAAACAGAAACCCACATCAGACACATTCTAAAATACCAAGATCACAGCCCTGCCTGGCACCAACTGGACCACACAGAACAATGGTTGTAACTCAACTCACTCTCCTTTCTGAGAACGTGGTGAACTGTTCGGAAATGAAGTAAATGTTAAGGAACAACCCAGACCAGGACGTAAAAGGGTGTCAAAGAGCAAACAGACCACCCAGGAGGCTCTCAGACTAACAAGGACTCTCCGAGGCCCAATCCTGTCCTCCACAGTAGCCTCAGGTAAAGATCCCAGCCCGAAGGTCCCGGTCCTCACACAAGCTGAATCCCAGTGCAGATAATCGTAGGGACTCGAAGGCTGGCTACAGTGACCTTGTCACAGACCGGCTGTCACTCTCTTCGTCTCTTAGTGGAATGCCCTCTATGCGACCACCTTTCATTCATTCTGTATTAGAATACACAATTTCAGAGCCTGACCATATTCAAATATCAAACAACTACTTTTAAATGTAAATTTAAAAATTCAAAAGCCTGTTTTCTGAGAGGTCCTTTCCAGAACTTGCAGCAGCGGGGAAGGTTCATAGGGCACAGCGAGCTCTCCTGAGGCAGCAGGGACTCTGGAGGACTTTGGTCCTTTAAGCTGAACTGGATAAGACAGAGCATGGACATAATTAGCTGCAAAATACAATATGAGATTTAATTTCCCACACACGTAGAAACAGACGTGCAAACCCCCACCCTCGCCCTGTGGGAGAGGCACTTTCCCATGCTCCCCAGAGCCAAGGGCAGCGTGGGACTGAGGTACGTGTGCTCCCTGAGCTCTGGGTCACGAGGGTAGCTCTGGGGGTCTCCCCGGGAGTGTAGAGGGTTTCCCAGAACAGAGGGCACTGAACCAGGCCTGACCTGACAGGGTGGGTATAGGTCAGCGACGGTCCTAACACACAACAGTGCCTCCCACAGGGCTCTGTGTGCTTAGAAAGAAGAAGAAAATACATATATAAGAGCACTGAAAAGAAAAATAACATCAGCATCTCAGGAACTGCAGGAAACCTGAGTCAGGGCAGGACCATAGCACAGCCTCCAGGATTGAGCAGGAAGGGTTGTGGCATCAGGATGCTGCAGGATCCAGAGAGCTGAGCCCCAGACAACAGCACCTGTATCAGGTTTGCTTCAAACCTGAACAGTCCTGGGATTTCAGGAGGGGATGTCTCTGGTTGACTTCCTTTCGGTCAGAGAGTCCCAGAGAATGCAGTCTCTGAGACCCTTCCCACCCAGACCCTCATATTAAGGAGATAAACAGAGGTGGAGGATTGGATGCTTCTGACGGCCAGCGGGGAAACACAGGCAAGTCCTGATTTTAAGACATTAAATTAAAATTAAAGCATCCAATAGCCCCCCACCCCCACACACACACGTTTTGTAAATGCTTGTTATACAGTTGGGTTTGTGCTTTTCTATACATTTTTAAACTCCCTGCTTTTATTTTAATTTTTTTGAATTATAGTTGATTTACAATGTTGTGTTAGTTTCAGGTGTACAGCAAAGTGATTCAGTTTTATGTACCTATATGTCTATTTTTTCAGATTCTTTTCCCTTATAGATTTTTACAAAATATTGAGTATAGTTCCCTGTGCTATACAGTAGGTCCTTGTTAGGTGTCTGTTTTATAGATAGTAGTTTGTGTCTGCTAATCCCAAACTCCTAATTTATCCCTCCCCCCATTTCCCCTTTGGTAATCATTAGTTTGTTTTCTATGTCTGTGGGTCTGTTTCTGTTTTGTAAATAAGTTCATTTGTATCATTTTTTTAGATTCCACATATAAGCCAAATCATATATTGGTCTTTCTCTGTCTAGCTTACTTCACTTAGTATGATAATCTCCCTGCTTTGAATGACGTTCACCTCTTCCACTTGTCTGGAGGTCCAAGTCATTGACTGACTTTGACGTCTACACCTCTTATCCTCATTCAGAAGGGGTCTGAGATGAGACAGGCTCTTGAAACAGGCAAAGGTCCCTCGTTCAGCTATGGAAGAGGCGACCGAGGACCTGCTTCCCTGGACAGAGTGGGCTCTGCCACCTGGTGGCTGCATCAGGAGGTGTCGCACTCAGCCAGGAGACCTGAGAACTGGGCCCAGTCAAGGTGGGAGGAGAAGCCACCTCCTTTTTTTTTATTAATGTGATACTTTTGGTTACAAATTCATATTTTAAAATAAAAGTTTCATGGGTGGGAAACAGGCTGATAGTAGACAAAGACAGTGTTTCTAATCCTTGATCTTAATCATGACCCCTGTCATAGTTGGTGCTTAATGAAATTAGTGTCCCAGAGCTTCAGACAACAAACCTTTCTATACGGCCCCCTCTCATGACCCTCAGAGTAGAAAGAGCTAATTTTTGCAAAGCTAGGTAATAGTTGGGAAAATTTAAAGAGAAAAAAAATGTGATTGAGGCATTCGGACATATAACTGCACAGAAATCTACAATCACCTCAAAATTCCAAGGCCCCGCACTCGATGTGCTGTCACAGCCTGTCCTTAGCCTTGGTGTTGGGTTTTGCTGCTGTTCCCGGGGGGGCTGGGCCTGCAGGACTGGATGTATGGTGGCCCCTGCAGGGCCCGCGAACTTACACCGTGCAGACACCCTTCCTGGGCAGGACACACGTCACCCTTGGGAACTGGAGGCCCGTCCAAGCCCATGTCTGCGTGCGAAGAGGGGGCCCGGGAGGGGCCTGGGGATAAGAGGAGGAGGGCCTGAGAGGGGAGCAGGGTTTTACCCTGCAAGGAAGCCCTGGGAACTCCTTCTGTGCCCCACAGGGAAAGGGAAGCAGAGACGAAGGGGCGATTTTTGAGGGAGATGTGTGAGATGTGAGCTGGGAGTCATGCTGCTTTGGGGACAACATAGAATTGGGGGAACAAGTCTCCTCCACATTCAGGCTTGGATGGCAGTGCCCGACCGGGCCTGAGGCCTCTCCAGGAACTCCGCTCTGTCTGCAGCCTCACCAGGCCCAGGAGACGAGGCCTGCGTGAGTCATCTTACCCTGCTGGGACTCTCCAAATGAATGGGGTGTCTTTGAGATGGAGGCTGATCCCCCGAAGAGGCTACACTTGGGAGTCTTCCGAGCAGAAGTGTGTTAACAGGGATGTGAGCTCATGGAGAGGAAGGGGCTACATGGACCCGCACGGGGCCAAGGCTAGGATGGGCCCTGAACCCCACCCTGCAGAGGGATGGTGCAGCCACACCAGTGCCTCCAGCAGGCGTGAGTCAGGACTAAGCTGCGCAATGGGGCCGCTGGGCGCCAGGTACACAATGCCACATACACGTGCCAGGCTGGGCACACAACACCGGGCACACTCGCCAGTGCCCAGGCTGCAAACACAAGGTGTACATCACAGGACACACGTCGCCAGGACACAGCACCAGGCACACACACTGGGCAGGAAACACTGGCCACACACAGGCCCACACTCCAGGCCCACGAGAGTGGACACACACGCCAAGCATGCATCACCAAACACGCAGCACCAGCACCACAACACTGGCACACGAAGTCAGGCCTACGATGACAGCCCAGCAAGCCGGGCACACATGATAGGAACACACACACACCGGGGACATGCCTGGCACCCACAGCAGGAACAGAAGCTGACACTATGCCAGCTACACATGGCAAGAGCATATGCTAGTAACATACACCAGACACACACGCCACAACACAGCGCTATGCGTACTCTGTGGGGCACATAACACCAGGCACAAAACATTGACACGAGTGTCAGGCACACACACTTGGGGCACAGAAGCCTGGCACACGCTCAGAGTATAACACCAGGCACAACTGCCAGGAACCCAAATGCACAAAACACCATGCACACAACAGTGGGCCCACACTACCTGGTGCTGCGCACAAGACCTCAGGCAATAGACACACACATCAGACAACCCCTGGGAGGCACCCCAGACCAGGCCTGATATCTGGGAACACAACACTGAGCTCACAAGGCTGCAGTACGTGCCAGAGGCACACACCGCGTACACGCGGCAGGACCAAAATTCTGGGAACACAGAGCCAGGCACACGGTGCTGGGCACACAGTCTCAGCCCACAAGGCCAGGTCCACACTCCAGGAACACAATTCCGGACACACAACGCCAGGCAAGACCATGCAACATATAATGCTGGGCACACAGAACTAGACACACAGCACAGGGCACACAACACTGCACACACTGTCCCAGGCATGCACACACACCAGGAACAAGATGCTGAGCACACGTGTGAGGTACACACCCTGGACATACAACATTGTATCAGATGTACAACGCTGAGCACACAACTCCGGGCAAACACGAGCTGGCACACAGTGCTGTGTACACAAAGTCAGACACACAATGCCTGGTGCCAAATGCCAGGCACACAGTACTGAGTATACCACGTCAGGCGCACAGAATCAAGACACAAGGTGGGCGCTCAGCAGGACCACACTGGCCACAGACGCGGGAAACACAATGGTGGACACACAAAGTCGGCACACAAAGCTGGCTGTTAGGAATGAGGTGTGAGTAGAAGGCTCCTTAACTACGGGCTCTGGGCTCGCCCTGCTGTCCTTCCCCACCGCCCCAGGGACCAGCCCCACTCCAGACTGGGCTCTGAGTGTTGTTTGTCACCACTGCAGAGCCTGGACCACTGGCTGGAATTGTTTGTGGGGATGTAGGCCAGTGTATGTCATCAGGCCCCTGTGATGGGCATTTGAGTTATTCTGAGTCCTTTGCTGTAACAAAAAATCCTGCAGTGCCTAGTACGTCACACATTAATATTATTATTATCATTATTTTTCCAGAGTATTTTTGGCGTGGCTCCCTAGAATGCCAGGTCAAAGGGCAAAAGCACACGTGATTTTGCTCGATATTGCCAATTATCTCCATCGAGCTATGTCCTGTTGCATTTCCACCAGGAATGTCAGAGTATGCCCAATAAAACGGCTGCGAGCGGGGTCAGAGAAAGAAGCAAAGGCGGGTCCTAGGATTGGAGTGACGTTCGGTGCATGTGCTCTTCCCAGGTCTCAGAGCCCACATGGTGGGGAAAGCCACCTTCCCTCTGACCTCTCTGCCTGCACCCTCCCCATCCTCACCTCCCCACCCTCACCTCCCCACCCCTACCTCCGCCTGACCTTGAAATGAGCAGTTTGGACCTTTAACCATTAGGTGGCGCCCCAAAGTAACTGTTTGAGCTACATGATGACTTTGACCTTCCTCCCCAGAGGAGATTTCTTCCGCTGGTGGTTCCGAGATTTAGCCCAAAGGAAAACCGCAGCTCCAAAATTTGGCAAGTGTGGCAACATCTTCAAGCAGCTCTGAATGTTCTGTATACAATTCTTTGCTTTCCCTGATAGAAAATGCAAGAAGGTAGACTCCTCTGCAGGTAATCATTTGCCCTTCAGGGCCAAGTGACCTTGCCCCCAACTGGTCACCCTTGTAAGGAAGAACTAGTGGTTGGCCAATGTTTACTAAGTCCATGAACAAATGGGTAAAACTGTTAAAAACATCCCTTCTTGAGCAACTCCCCTGGCAGGCAGCTGCCTCTTGGCAAAGCAGCAGTGGGCCCTCCCTCTCCCCAGAGTTTGAGAATGGGCGGTGCAGGCTCTGTGCTCTTGGGCAGGCCCTGGGCATCACAGCCTTATCTCTGCACACTCTTCAGCTTTGGCAGCACCAACAGCGGCCTCAGAGAGTTCCCAAAGGCCCTCTCTAGGTGGTTTCAGAGTGAGCAGGAAAGCCAGACCCTTGGCAAGAAAAAGCCGGACGACAGAACCATGGAATTCCCTCCTTAGGCCCAGGCTGCACACTGCTTGGTCTGCATGACCTGCCCAAGTTTCGCAGAGCAGAGAACAGGGGACGATGCCAAGGCCCCCAGCCACTAACCCCTCCTCCCAGGCCAGGGCCTCAGCGGCTCTAGAATTGCTCAGGTATTGATGACATGGGCCTAAAATATTCGTACTGGGGGTGTTGCAGACCGCACACTCTAAGGAACTGCCTGGTGGCTTTTGGTCTGGCCTTCGCCCTCAGCCCTGCAAACTGCACGGTGTGGGTGGGAGGCAGCAGCTAAGGGCCCACACGCACTTGAGGAGCAGGAGCCCTGAGCCAGAAAGCTGGGCAGCCGGACTTCAGCCTGCGGGCCTCAGCTTCCTCGTGTGTGGAAAGACAAAAGCAATTTCCCAAACGAGGAGAGAGTTCCCAGCTTGGCACAGGTGCTGAGGTAAGGTCCTGCAAGCCTAGTAGAGGGGCCCAGGGCAGGCGAGACACCAGAGCTGAGCCTTCCTGCAGAGCCTCTGCTCCCTCCTTCATTCTTCCCGGAATGCTGGTGTGGTCCTCTGCTCCGTCTTGTCTTCCAGGTACTTGGCCCACGGTGAGTGCAAGGGGCTGTTTCTATCAATAAGGCGGTGAGGGCTTCCCTGGTGGCGCAGTGCTTGAGAGTCCGCCTGCCGATGCAGGGGACACGGGTTCATGCCCCGGTCCGGGAGGATCCCACGTGCCGCGGAGCAGCTGGGCCCGTGAGCCATGGCCGCTGAGCCTGCATGTCCGGAGCCTGTGCTCCGCAAAGGGAGAGGCCACAACAGTGAGAGGCCCGTGTACTGCAAAAAAAAAAAGGGGAAGGTGTCTTGAGCCCATGCCGCTGACGTTGCCCTCCTCACGGTCCCCACATCTTTGCAGATGATTCCCAGAAGGTCACGGGGGCTCTGAGATCCCATCACCTCACTTCATCTACTTCTATAAAGCATTTTAAATTGACAAAATAATGTTCTTTCTGAGTACCTGCTATGGTCCAGGTGCAGACCATGCAGCTATCATGTAAGTTAAGTTTGATCCTTTATAAAAGTTCTGTTGTGTAAATGGCACCAGCCCTTTTTACCTCTCTAAAAAATTTGCACAACCCACGTGTGATATTGTGATTTATAAGAAATATATATAATTTGGTCTTCATCTCTGTTTCTGGCACAGAGATCCTAAATCCCTTGGAATTACCTTAGTGATAAGAGCTATAGAGGCGTCTTGATATTCAAAACAAACCCTTTTTGACCACACCTGGATTTGTGTTAATGAAGTGACTTTTGGAAAGCCCCTAAGGATAGGGACTGGTTGCCAGGGAACCATCCCGGTGAATAGAGGGTTGGAACTTTCAGCCCCACCCATGCTCTGGGGAAGGGAGAGAGCCTGGAGGTGGAATCAATCACCGGTAACCAATGATTTTAATCATGTCTATGTAATGAAGCCTCCATAAAACCCGAAAGGACTGTACTAGGAGAGCTTTCCAGACTGGTGATCGTGTGGAGATTCCGGGAGCGTCAGGGCTTAAAAAGGGCATGGATGCTCCTTGCTTTCCCCACACCTCGCCCTGTGCACCTCTTCCATCTGCCTGTTCCTGAGTTATATCCTTTTATAACAAACTAATAATCTAGGAAGAAACTATTTCTCTGAGTTTTGTAAGCCACTCTAGCAAATTAGTTGAACCCAACATGGGGAGTTTTGGGGACCTCTGATCTGTAGCCAGTGGGTCAGAAGCACCGCTGACAGCCTGGATTTGATTGGCATCTGAAATGTGTGTCGGAGCAGGGGGAAGGCAATCTTGTAGGACTGAACCCTTCCCCTGTGGGATCAGATGCCCGCTCCAGGTAAATAGTATAAGAACTGAGTTGAATTGTAGAGCACCCAGCTGGTATTGGAGAATTGCTTGGTGGTGTGGGAGTAAAACCCACACAGCAGAATTGGTATCAGAATAATAACATGAATTCATTTCTTGGAGGAAAAAAAAGAACAGAAGAGTGTAGAATACAAAGGCGAAGTGCCCTTACCCGGCCTCCATGCCAAATTCTGCATCTGCTCCTGAGTGACTATGGGTAAAAGAGGAGCATTGTTCCTGGACAATCTTATAAAATCAGTCGTCTTCTGTCTGGAGGAAGTTCTGTTTGGTCTTCTAAGGCAGGAGGAGGACGCTAATTATCTTTACTGGCAATACGGCTGTAGGGTCCAGATTTTTGAACCCCAGCCCAGCCTCCTGGGAGCAGGAGTCACTAGCAGAGGGGCCAGGGTATGATCACCTGTCCAACAAGGGTCAAAGAAGTGCCCAGTGCAGGGCCGCTAAGTGGCCGGTGGAGACCGTGGGGCTGAGACGGGGCGGAGAGGGCAGATAGTAAGCTCTTGAGTTCTGTGAATTACCATGACCAGCAGGCCAATTTCCAGCCTCCCCATCTGCTACAGAAAACACGTCAGGATGTACCCACCCTCACCCTGCCTCTGCATCATCATCACATGAAGGCTGGGGTTCTCCGTGTTGTCTCTGCTCTGGCACAGTTTATCTGCATGGGTGTCCCTGCCTCCAGGATACCATGTGATATCCGGGTCTGGCGCCTCCTGGGGCATGGGGAGCCTCTGCACATCAGCACCAGCCCAGCAAGGTGGTCACAATGTCAGGCTCTAGAGCCAAACCAGCTGGGTTCCAATCCCTGCCTGGAGCCAAGCTCACTGGGTTCAAGTCCCCACCTTTCACTTAGAAGTTGATTAAATTTGGGAGGCTATCTCGCCTCTCCTCCCCACAGTATCCACATCTGTAAAATCTATAAAGGCAGTAGTAGCTCCCACCTCAGAGGGGGGTAGAAAGGATCAGGTGAGTCTAATGCCTGCAGTACGGGGAATGGGGCCCAGCACGCTGTCCAAATTGGCCATCATTCATCGCTCGGCTACTTGTAAACATTTGATGAATATTAGTTTATTCTAGGTTTTTAAAAAGTCTATTTCCTGAATCAACTTGGGGCTCTTAAAATTTATTTAAAAAACAATTTTGTATAAATTCAAATGTGTAAAAATAAAGCCTATGTATTGTATAAATTTAATACATTTCCTGTATATCAATAGCTATATTTCCTTTCTTCCAGTGTGGTCATTGTTGCTGTATTATTGTTGTTGTTGTTGTTATTATTTTGGATCAAGGTTTGCCAAGGTTTGATTTTTTTGGTGGGGGGGGGGGGTGGGAGAGTCCTTCTAAGAACCAGTTTTTGGTCTTACTATTTTTTCCTGAACTTGCTCTTCATTAATTTTTAAAGATTTTTATTCTACTGTACTTGATACAAACCAAACACTATATTTAACATTTATGATGTTATAAAGAATGATAATCAAGCCAATACTGAACCATCAACCAACGTGCCAACTTAAGAACCAAGGCAGAAAAAGTAAGCTTGGTTCCGCCTTGTCTACCTCCTCCTCATCCCAACCAGAGGCAAGCACTTATTATTACTATTTTTATCTTTTGTTCATTAAAAAAGAGTTTTTACTGTAAAGCATGTATCTCTAGACAATATATCATTTAGTTTTACTTCTTTGTAGTTTTATTTAAGTACTCCTCTACCAGAAACGATCTTCTGCTTTTCACTTACATTATGTTTCTGAGATTTGTATATATGGTTGCATGTAATTCTAGTACATTAATTTTAACTGCTGTGTAAAATTCTATTGTGTGAATGTCATAATATATCTTCTATTGTTGTGTTCATAAACATGTGGATTGTCCGCACATATTCGCAAGCAATGCTGTAACACACGTCTTTGTATGTGCTTTCTGGAACAAAGTTCTAAAAGATATTACCTAGGAGTGGAGTCAGGTGGCCATAGGGTCAGTGTGTGCATAACAGAGTGGACAGAGGAATGGATACTAGAACAAGAAGACCTGGGTTTGAATGCTGGCTTTGCCACTTATTTGATGTATCTTAGGCAAAAGAGTTAACGCCTCTGTTCCTCAATTTCTTGAAGTAGCCCTGTGGGTAATGTGTGCTTTAGAGGATTGGGGAATTAAATGAGCCAGACTATGTAAAGCACTTAGAACAGTGAATGGCACAAAATAGTGCTTTATTCGTGTTGTCAAATCAATTCAAATATAATTTAAGTATTTAAAAGATAATGCCAATTGGTTGAACCAATGTATGTTGCAATAGAAGTTCTACCAACCTATGTTCTCAACCACTGTTGGTACCATCACACTTTTTAAAGATTACTTTATAAAAGATAATACAATAGTGCAGTGTATTGAATTCACAAAATATTATCAAAATATTTACAGCAAGACACAGAAGTTTTTCTTCAAATTAAGTTATATGTATAAATTACGTATGTCTGGCATATTTGTGTAGTGTTAGTAATTTTGTCGTTTTTTTAGTTTTCAGTATGAGTCCTGCACATGCTTTGTTAGCTTTACATCTAAGTACTTCATTTTTTTTTCTCAGTGAATGTAACTGGTATTGTATTTTCAATTTCAGTTTCCACATGTTCATTGCTAGTATATCATATATAAACACAATTGATTTTTTGTGCATTGACTTTCTTTCCTGCAAACTTGCTAGCCTCACTTACTCTAGGAGGTGTGTTTTTTTTTGGGGGGAGAGGGAAATTCCTTAGAATTTTCTACCTAGACCACCATGTCATCTGAATTATAGACACAGTTTCTTTATGATCTATATGCCTTTCGTTTCCTTCACATGCCTGACTGTAACGGCTAGAACTTCCAGAACTGTACCGAGTAGCAATGGTGAGAGCAGACCTCTTGCCTTGTCCTCAATCTTAGGGGGAAAGCATTCACTCCTCTATCATTAAATTTGCTATTGAATGGAGGGTTTTTGTACATATTCTTTATCATGCTGAGGAACTTCCTTCTTTCCCTAGATTGCTGGGAGTTTTATCATAAATGGGTGTTGAAATTTGTCACCTGCTTTTTTTCTTCATCATTTAATATGGTCATGTGATTTGTTTGTTTGTTTTTAGCCTGTCAATATGGTACATTGTATTGATCAGTTTTGATTACTGAACCAGCCTTGCATCCCTAACCTAGATCCCACTTGGTGATGCTGTATAAGTTGTTTTATACATTGATTCAATTTCTAATGTTTTGTTAAGGACATTTGTGTTCATACTCATGATGGATATTGGTCTGCAGTTTTCTCTTTTTTGTACTGCCATTGTCTAGATGGTATCAGGGCAATACTGACCTGGTAAAATAAGTTGGAAAATCTAATTCTTCACAAACTTTAGGTAGAATTCTCCCAGTGAAATCATCTGACCTAAAGATTTCTTTTGGGGGAGCTTCAAATTACAAAATAAATTGCCTTAATGGTTATGGGACTATTCAAATATATGTTTTATTTTGGGTGTATTGTAGTAATTTGTGCTTTTTAAGGAATTGGTCCATTTTATCTAAGGTGTCAAGTTTATGTGTCTAGAGCTGTTTATAATATTTCCTTATTATCGTTAACACATCCGCTTGGTCCATATTGATATCCCTCATTTCATTGCTGATGTTGGTAATTCTTTTCTTGTTCAAAGCATTTTTATGATGGCTGCTTTAAAATCTTCATTAGAAAATTCTAACATCTGTGTCATCTCTGTGTTGATATCTACTGATAGTTTTGGGTTTTTTTTCTTTTGTGGTACGTGGGCCTCTCACTGTTGTGGCCTCTCCTGTTGGGGAGCACAGGCTCCGCATGCACAGGCTTAACGGCCATGGCTCACGGGCCCAGCTGCTCCGTGGCATGTGGGATCTTCCCGGACCAGGGCACGAACCCGCATACCCTGCATCGGCAGGCGGACTCTCAACCACTGTGCCACCAGGGAAGCCCTATTGATAGTTTTTACATTTCAAGTTGAGATTTTCCTAGCTCTTGGTATGATGGATTTCTATTGAAACCTGAACATTTGAGATATTATTAATACATTGTGAAATTGGATCTTATCTAAATCTTTTGTTTTAGAGGTTTCCTCTGACACCACTTGCACGGAGAGAGAGGGTTCCACCTCGCTGATGCCAGGTGGGAGTCGAAGTTCAGGTTCCCACCTGGCCAACTTTGACTCCTGGAGGGAGGGCCCCTCATTACTGCTGAGCAGGGGTGGGAGGCCCTGTTCCCTATGATGCCCACTGACACCACCTTAGCACAGAAGCAGGGTGCCTTTTTATAGCCTCTTATGGCCTCCATTGGCACTGCAGGGAGACAGGGCCTTATTAGCACTCCTCAAGAACCAAAGTCCTGACCTCCCACTTGGCCTTCCCCAACGTAAGGCACCTGTAGGGGAGCAGTTATGTCATCTTGTTGCAGCTTGGTAAACATGGAAGGCTAGGCTCAGCACCTGGCCCTTGCCTTCAAGGGGTGGGCTGGGGCTGCAGGTGTTTCTGTAAAGTTGGGCTGAGGTAGGGTGGTTATTGTTTAAACATTTTCTGTCTTGCTAGGCTGACTCTTTCCTGGTTCTCTGGATACAGAATGCAGGTTTCTTTTGTTTGTTTCTTTGGTTTTTGTCTGTGATTTCCTGTTAGCATGTTGCTGGCTTCTTTAGCACTAGGTGTGGAATAGATGAGGCAGAAAGAAAAATCCAGGGAACACATCACCATGTCATTTCTCCAGACCCAAGTTCCCTAACTGATCTGTCTTCTTCTCTCCACCTTTCAGAGTCATCTTAGGTTAGTTTTATATATAATGTTTAAGGGTTTTACCTGAACTTAGTGGGAGGAATAAGAAAAAGTACATTTATTCCAGCTTTACAGAAGCAGAAGTCTCTATCCCAGAACTTATTATATATTGTATTTTCATTCAGTTCAATGTACTTTTTAAACTTAAATACTTAAACTTTGATATTTCCTCTTTGAGCCATGGACTATTTAGAAGTATGTTGTGTAGTTTCTAAGAGTGAGGAGATTTTTCTGTTATTTTTTTTGTTATCGATTCCTAATTTGAGTCCACCATGGCCATAGTACAAATTCCATGTGATTTCAATTATTTTATTTACACCTGTTGAAGTCCACATAATGGCTCAGGAGATGGTTCAGTTTGGTAAATAGTCCATGGGTTCTTGAAAAGAATGTGTATTCCACTGCTCTTGGGTGGAGTGCTCTCTAAATGTTGATTAGATCCTGCTGGTTGATGCTGGGCTCTATCGGTTGTAGAGAGAGGAAGGAGTATTGCAATCTCCAGCAATAACTATGTGGATTTTGCCTTTTAATTTTATCAGTTTTTCTTCATATATTTTGCAACCATGTTGATTGGTGCATACATATTTTGAATTGCTATATCCTTTTATCATTATGAAATGTCCCTTTCAGCCCCTGATAATTTTCTTTACCTTAAGGTCCAGTCTATGTGATAACATATCCACTTCAACTTTCTTTTGATTAATGTTTATATATAATATTATTTCCATAATTTTTCAACCTGATTATATCATTATAGTTGAAGTGAGTTTCTTATAGCTGCCATATAATTGGGTCATTTTTTAATCAACTCTATGAATCTCTGTCTTTTGATTGGTGTATTTAGACAATTTATATTTAATGTAATTGCTGATATGTTAGGGATTAAGTCTGCCTATTTATATTTTGTTTTCTATTTGTTTCCTCTGTTTTTTTTTCCCTCTGTTTTCTTTATCTTGCTTTCTGGGTCACTTGAACATTTTTTAAGAATTTCACTTTAATGTATCTATAATTTTAGTGTATCTCCTTGCATAGATTCTTTATTGGTTGCTCTAGTTATTACATTCCAGGGTAGATGTTTATGTAACAAAACAGAGGGATTTCTGATGTGTGTACGTTCCACATTAGTCATTACATTCCACATTAGTCATTACACGAAGAAGCTGGCATTCTAATGTTCATTTGTGCTACCTTTTAGTGTTATCTTGAATGGTGGGATTATTACTGAGATATGTCCATTTTGCCCCCTTGCTAATGAAAATGCTGAGACTCAGGTTTTGTATGTGATCAATGTACTGAGGTAAATGAACCTTGTAAGTCTTTGGTAAGCAGCCAGCTTTCCCTGGAAACTTCCCAGCCTCACTGGGTTCTTTATTTCATATTTGAATGTGGAGTCCTTCCCCATGGTATCCTCTAGTCAAAATGCAAGCAGCAGCAGAAACTTGAACTTAGATTTCCAAGTTTAAAGGTCCAAAATAATAGAGATCATATGGTTCCAGTGGAATTGTCACCTTTAGTTCTCATGAAGCTTGAAAGAAGCATGAGGGTGTTATAATGCCACAGGAAGCACCAAATCAATTCTGTTGTACCATATCTGAAAAGCAGCAAACAAATTTTGTTGAAATTAGACCAACTGCACACACAGCCAGCTTCATGTTTTGAAATCACCTTAATAATGAAGAGGAGAATAAAACTTGCCAAAACATTGGTTTTCTCAGCAGAGAATAGAAAAAGAATGCTGTGGTTTTGGATAAATTGCAAAGAATCCAGATTCTGTGAGCTCAGAAAGCATTTTCAAAGACTATTGCCTTTGCTGCTTGCACTAATTTTTCTAAAACATGCAAAAGACTGGATGTAGCATGATGGCAATTCAAAGAGTTCTAAAAAGAGAGATTAAACTTTAAAGAATGCCATGACTCATCCTGTTGATTCTGTTAAAAATCAAACTAAGTGTTTTTCTTAATGTGTGGGAAAAAGACTCAGCATCTGTCACTAATAAAAAGCATCAGAAAAATAGAATGGGTAGGATTGATGGAGCAGCATGGCAAGCCTGAAAGTTTAGAAGCACCCAGATATTATGTCTGTTCTATAAATCATGTACCATAAAAAAAACCCACAGGATGTTTGAGGAAAAACCAACAGCATCAAATGCAGTAAACAGATCCTGCAGTACTATTTATTGTACGTTTTTTGCAGGATTATTAGAAGTCATGGGGGGAAAAAAACCCTGAAATATAAGGGAAATGTTTATACATAGGGGAATGGTTTCATAAAGAGTAAATTAAGATATCTAGATATCCTGATTATTTGCATTCTGGTTATTTATTGATTTTCAGCAAACCTCCACAAAACCTAGGGTTTTAAAACAATAAGCATCATTCATTTTTCTCAGGAACGAGTAATTTGAATGGGGCATGGCAGGAACAACCAATCCCTGCTCTGGGCAACATCAGCTGCTACAGCTCTTCTGAAGCTGGAAGGGGAGCCACTTTGGAGACCACTCGCTCATAAGACTGGGGAGTTGGTGCTGGCTCTCGGTGGGTGCTCACCCAGCATGTTCCTAGGATCTTGTCCAAATGGGTCTCTCCATGGGGGGTCTCTGAATGGAGCTGTTTGGCCTTCCTAACAGCATGGTGCCTGGGTTCCAAGAGACGAAGGTAGAAGCTTTAAATAGCATGGCTTCTGCCTCCATCTATTGATTAGGCAAGTAAGTCACCAAGTCCAGTCCAAAGTTAAGAAGAGGGACATTAGATTCTACCACTCAGTGGAAGGATTAGCAAAGAATTTGTGGTATTTTCTAATCTGCCACACTGTGAAATATTAATCTGTTATTGAAATAATTTCATGGGCACATACCCATGATTGAACAAGTTGACATGTAAGTAGCTGATTTAATCCCATTTGTACAAAAAATGGCTGAGAGAGGACCATACATGTATATTTATTTTTGCTTATTGAGAATAGAGAAAAGTATGGAAGAATGGATGATTACACACAAGAGTGGGAAGGGAAAGGGAGGAGAATTATTAGCTTCTTCTTTTTAAACTTCTGTGCTTTGATTTGCTACCATTAGCTTATGTTACTTTTGATATTTTAAAAATCCAATGTAGTTCTTTAAAAAAAACTATAAAATAATTGACTGGAAAAGTTACCAAATCAAGCAGAACTAGATAATTTTTTAAACATTCAATTAAAATAGCAACCAAAAAGGTAAACTTTCCTAGTATTTCTCTTAAACACAACAACAATAAAGTTTATACAGAGTGCTTTACATTTAGCAGCAAAGTTTTGAGGTTCCTAAATCCCAGAAATTTCTTACCACCCTGATACTAGTTTCGCCATTCCTATGGAATGCGATATGGTGAGGCTGGGAGTCAGGAAGAGAGGAAGGTACTGTGGGACTTGATGCGAAAGCATTTTTCAGGGAAGGGGCTTAAAAGAACAGTAAAACAAGTAACACTTGCCTGTGATTTATGTGCCCGTAATAACCCACAGGCCCATCCAATTCCCCTCTTCATTACTCAGGCCAATTCAATACCGAGGGACATATCCAGGGGAAGACTGGCAGTTAGATTTCACTCAAATGTCCCCACGATCAGGATATAAATATCTTCTGCTGTTTGTTGACACTTTCACAGGATGGGCTGAAGCCTTCCCCACCCGATCTGCAAAGGCTATGGATGTCTGTAGCTACTGGCTTTAAATAATATCATTTTGTTGTTGTTTTGATTTTGTTTCAGCTTCCAATTGTTCATTTCTGAAATACAGAATCTGATAGATTTTTGAATATTTACTTTGTATCCTGCAACTTTTCTAAATTCACTTATTAGTTCTGGGAGTACTTTTGGAGGCTCCTTGGAATTTTCTCCACAGACAATTGTGTCATTGGCCAGGTAAGACAGTCTGTTTCTTCCTTTTCAACATATTTGCCTTTATTTCTTTTTCTTGCCTTTGTGAACTGGCTAAGCCTTTCAACACAATGCTAAATAGAAGTTGTGAGAGTGAATATCTTTGCCTTGTTCCCAGTCTTAGGGAGAAAACATTCAGTCTTTCACCATTAAGAATGATTTTCACGGTATATCTTTTTACTTCAATGTTGAGACATTTTTTTTTCACATCTTTACTGGAGTATAATTGCTTCACAATGTTGTGTCAGTTACTGCTGTACAACAAAGTGAATCAGCCATAGGTATACATATACCACAATATCCCCTCCCTCTTTAGCCTCCCTCCCACCCTCCCTATCTCACCCCTCTAGGTAGTCACAAAGCACTGAGCTGATCTCCCTGTGTTATACAGCAGCTTCCCATTAGCCATCCATTTTAATTTGGTAGTGTATATATGTCAATGTTACTCTCTCACTTCGTCCCAGCTTCCCCTTCCCCCACTGTGTCTTCAAGTCCGTTCTCTACGTCTGCGTCTTTAATCCTGTCCTACCCCTAGGTTCCTCAGAATGTTTGTTTTTTTTTTTTAGATTCCATATATATGTGTTAGCATACGGTATTTGTTTCTCTCTTTCTGACTTACTTCACTCTGTATGACAGACTCTAAGTCCATCCACCTCACTACAAATAACTCAGTTTTGTTCCCTTTTTATGGCTGAGTAATATTCCATTGTATATATGCGCTGCATCTTCTTTATCCATTCATCTGTTGATGGACACATACAATTGCTTCCATGTCCTGGCTATTGTAAATAGTGCTGCAAGAACATTGTGGTACATGTACCTTTTTGAATTATGGTTTTCTCAGGGTATATGCCCAGTAGTGGGATTGCTGGGTCATATGGTAGTTCTATTTTTAGTTTTTTAAGGAACCTGCATACTGTTCTCCATAGTGGCTGTATCAGTTTACATTCCCACCAACAGTGCTGTAGGGTTCCCTTTTCTCCACACCAGCATTTACTGTTTCTAGATTTTTTATGATAGCCATTCTGACTGGTATGAGGTGATACCTCATTGTGGTTTTGATTAGCATTTCATTAATGATTAGCGATGTTGAGCATCTTTTCATGTATTTGTTAGCAATCTGTGTGTCTTCTTTGGAGAAATGTCTATTTAGGCCTTCTGCCTATTTTTGGATTGGGTTGTTTGTTTTTTTGATACTGAGATGCATGAGCTGCTTGTATATTTCGGAGATTAATCCTTGTCAGTTGCTTCATTTGCAAATATTTTCTCCCATTCTGAGGGTTGTCTTTTCATCTTATTTATGGTTTCCTTTGCTGTGAAAAATCTTTTGAGTTTCATTAGGTCCCATTTTTTTTCCATTACTCTAAGAGGTGGGTGAAAAAGGATCTTGCTGTGATTTATATCATAGACTCTTCTGCCTATGTCTTGTTCTGCCAGTTTTATAGTGTCTGCCCTTACAGTTAGGTCTTTAATCCATTTTGAGTTTATTTTTGTGTATGGTGTTGGGGAGTGTTCTAATTTCATTCTTTTACATGTAGCTGTCCAGTTTTCCCAGCACCACGTATTGAAGAGGCTGTCTTTTCTCCATTGTATATTTTGCCTCCTTTGTCAAAGATAAGGTAACCATATGTGCATGGGTTTATCTCTGGTCTTTCTATCCTGTTCCATTGATCTATGTTTCTGTTTCTGTGCCAGTACTACACTGTCTTGATTATTGTAGGTTTGTAGTATAGTCTGAAGTCAGGGAGCCTGATTCCTCCAGCTCTGTTTTTCTTTCTCAAGATTGCCTTGGCAATTCGGGGTCTTTTGTGTTTCCATACAAATTGTAAAATTTTTTGTTCTAGTTCTGTGAAAAATGCCATTGGTAATTTGATAGGGATTGCATTGAACCTGTAGATTGCTTTGGGTAGTATAGTCATTTTCACAATATTGATTCTTCCAATCTAGGAGCATGGTATATCTCTCAATCTGTTTATGTCATCTTTGATTTCTTTCATCAGTGTTTTATAGTTTTCTGTGTAAAGTTCTTTTGCCTCCTTAGGTAGGTTTATTTCTAGGTATTTCATTCTTTTTGTTGCAGTGGTAAATGGGAGTGTTTCCTTAATTTCTCTTTTTGATCTTTTGTTGTTAGTGTATAGGAAAGCAAGAGATTTCTGTGCATTAATTTTGTATCCTGCAATATTACCAAATTCATTGATTAGCTCTAGTAGTTTTCTGTGGCATCTTTAGGATTCTCTATATATAGTATCATGTCATTGGCAAACAGTAATAGCTTTACTTCTTTTCCAGTTTGTATTCCTTTTATTTCTTCTTCTTCTCTGATTGCTGTGGCTAGGACTTCCAATACTATGTTGAATAATAGTGGTGAGAGTGGACATTCTAGTCTTGTTCCTGATCATAGAGGAAATGCTTTCAGTTTGTCACCATTGAGAATTATGTTTGCTGTGGGTTTGTCGTTTATGGCTTTTATTATGTTGACGTAGTTTCCCTCTATTCCCACTTTCTGGAGAGTTCTTAGCATAAATGGGTGTTGAATTTTGTCAAAAGCTTTTTCTGCATCTATTGAGATGATCATATGGCTTTTATTCTTTAATTTGTTAATATGGTGTATCACATTGATTTGCGTATGCTGAAGAATCCTTGCATCCCTGGGGTAAACCCCATTTGATCATGGTGTATGATCTTTTTAATGTGTTGCTGGATTCTGTTTCTAGTATTTTGTTGAGGATTTTTGCATCTATATTCATCAGCTATATTGGTCTGTAATTTTCTTTTTTTTGTGGTATTATTGTCTGGCTTTGGTATCAGGATGATGGTGGCCTCATGGAACAAGTTTGGGTGTGTTCCTCCCTCCACAATTTTTTGGAAGAGTTTGAGAAGGATAGGTGGTAACTCTTCTCTAAATGTTTGATAGAATTCGCCTGTGGAGCCATCTGGTTCTGGACTTTTGTTTGTTGGAAGATTTTTAATTATAGTTTCAATTTCATTACCTGTGTTTGGTCAGTTTATATTTTCTAATTCTTCCTGGTTCAATCTTGGAAATTTGTCCATCTCTTCCAGGTTGTCCATTTTATGTGCATATAGTTGCTTGTAGTAGTCTCTTATGATGCTTTGTATTTCTGCAGTGTCAGTTATAATCTCTCCTTTTTCATTTTTAATTTTATTGATTTGAGTGCTCTCTGTTTTTTCTTGATGAGTCTTGCTAAAGTTTTATTAATTTTATTTATCTTCTCAAAGAACAAACGTTTTAGTTTTATTGATCTTTGCTATTGTTTTCTTTGTTTCTATTTCATTTACTTCTGCTCTGATCTTTATGATTTCTTTCCTTCTGCTAACTTTGGGTTTTCTTTGTTCTTTTTCTAATTGCTTTAGGTGTAAGGTTAAATGGTTTACTTGAGATTTTTCTTGTTTCTTGAGGTGAGATTGAACTGCTATAAACTTCCCTCTTAGAACTGATTTCACTGCATCCCATAGGTTTTGGATCATAGTGTTTTCATTGTCATTTGTTTCTAGGTAATTTTTAATTTCTTGTTTGATTTCTTCAGTGACCTCTTGGTTATTTAGCAGTGCACTGTTTAGCCTCAATTTATTTGTGTTTTTTACAGTTTTTTACCTGTAATTGATTTCTAATCTCATAGCATTATTGTTGGAAAAGATGCTTGATACGATTTCAATTTTGTTAAATTTTGAAAGGCTTGATTTGTGACCCAAGATGTGATCTATTCTGGAGAACATTCTGTGTGCAGTTGAGAAGAAAGTGTATTCTGTCACTTTTGGGTGGAATGTCCTATAAATATCAAAATCTATCTGGTCTATTGTGTCATTTAAAGCTTGTGTTTCCTTATTTATTTTCATTTTGGATGATCTGTCCATTGGTGTAGTGGGGTGTTAAAGTCCCCTGCTATTTTTGTGTTACTGTCAATTTCTCCTTTTATGGCTGTTAGCATTTGCATTATGTTTTGAGGTGCTCTTTTGTTGGGTGCATAAATATTTATAATTGTTATGTTTTCTTCTTGGATTGATCCCTTGATCATTATGTTGTGTCCTTCCTTATCTCTTGTAACAGTCTTTATTTTAAAGTCTATTTTATCTGATATGAATATTGCTACTCCAGCTTTCTTGTGATTTCCATTTGCATGGAATATCTTTTTCCATCCCCTCACTTTCATTCTGTATGTGTCCCTAGGTCTGAAGTGAGTTTCTTGTAGACAGCATATATAAGGGTCTTATTTTTGTATCCATTCAGCCAGTCTGCATCTTTTGGTTGGAGCATCTAATCCATTTACATTCAAAGTTATTATTGATGTGTATGTTCCTTTTACCATTTTAATTGATTTGGGCTCATTTTTGTGGGTCTTCCTCTCTTGTGCTTCCTGCTTAGAAAAGTTCCATTAGCATTTGTTTTAAAGCTGGTTTGGTGGTGCTGAATTCCTGTAGCTTTTGCTTGTCTGTAAAACTTTTTATTTCTCCATTCAATCTGAATGAGATCCTTACTGTGTAGAGTAATCTTGGTTATAGGTTTTTCCCTTTCATCACCTTGACTATATCCTGCCACTCCCTTCTGACCTGTAGAGTTTCTGCTGAGAAGTCAGCTGATAACCTTATGGGGATTCCCCTGTATTTTATTTTTTGCTTTTCCCTTGCTGCTTTTAATATTTTTTCTTTGAATTTAATTTTTGTTAGTGTGACTAGTATGTGTCTTTGTGTGTTTTTCCTAGGGTTTATCGTTTATGGGACTCTGCATTTCCTGGACTTGAGTGGCTATTTCCTTTCCCATGTTAGGGAAGTTTTCAACTATAATCTCTTCAAATATTTTCTCAGACCCTTTCTCTTTCCTATCTTCTTCTGGGACCCCTATAATTCAAATGTTGGTGCATTTAATGATGTCCCAGCAGTCTCTGAGACTGTCCTCAATTCTTTTCATTCTTCTTCCTTCATTCTGCTCTGCGACAGTTATTTCCACCATTTTGTCTTCCAGCTCACTTATCCATTCTTCTGCCTCAGTTATTCTGCCTTTGATTCCTTCTACAGTATTTTTAATTTCAGTTATTGTGCTGTTCATCACTGTTTGTTTGCTCTTTACCTCTTCTAGGTCCTTGTTAAAAGTTTCTTGTATTTTCTCCATTCTGTTTCTGAGATTTTAGATCATCTTCACTATCATTACTCTGAATTCTTTTTCAGGTAGGTTGCCTATCTCATCTTCATTTATTTGGTCTTGGATGTTTTTACCTTGCTCCTTCATCTGTATCATAATTTTTGTCATTTCTTTTTTTTTTTTTTATCGGTGGGACTGTTGTTTGGCCTGAGGTGTTTAGCACTGGAGTTTTCAGGCAGTTGGTTAGAGCCAGGTCTTGATGCTGAGATGTGGACCTCTGGGAAGCCTCCCTCCGTTTAACGTTCCCTGGGGTCTGAGGTTCTCTGTTAGTGCAGCGGTTTGGACTCAGCGCTCCCACCACAGGAGCTCAGGCCTAACCCCCAACCTGGGAAACAAGATCCCGCAAGACATGCAGCATGGCAAAAGAAAAGAAAAAAAGGAGCAGTACAATAAAAAAAATAAAAAATAATATAAAATTAAAAAGATAAAAAATATATTAGGAAAAATAAAAATGTTATTGAAACAACTGCAACAAGGTTAAACAAAACCACAACAGAAACAAGAAAAAAAAAAGAGGCAACAAGCCAAAAGGAGCAGAACAATAAATAAATATAAAGAATAAAATAAAATTAGAAAAATAAAAGATTTATTAGAAAAAATAAAAATATAGGGCTTCCCTGGTTGCACAATGGTTCAGAATCTGCCTGCCAATGCAGGGGACACGGGTTCGAGCCCTGGTCCGGGAATAAGATCCTACATGCTGTGGAGCAACTAAGCCCATGCACCACAACTACTAACCCCACGGGCCACAACTACTGAAGCCTATGCACCTAGAGCCTGTGCTCTGCAACAAGAGAAGCTGCAATGAGAAGTCCGTGCACCGCAACAAAGAGTAGCCCCTGCTTGCCACAACTAGAGAAAGCCCGTGTACAACAACAAAGACTCAACACAACCAAAAATAAAAATAAATAAATAAATTTATTTTTAAAAAAACTCTGTAAAAAAAGAAAAAATATATATATATAAATGAATCAAGAAAAACAAGGTAAAACAGAACCCCAACCTAAAAGAAAAAGCAAAGGCCTGAAAAGGCCTTGGCTATGGGGGGCAGATCTTAGGTAGGAGGTGGAACTTAGGCAGGGGTGGGGTTTAGGTTGGGGCAGGGCCTATTCTAGCATGGAGTGGGGCCTAGGCTTAGGACCTGCACAGAAAGGGGGAGGCAGCACGTCCAGAGGGGGGGTCTCGAGTGTGGAGCTCTGGAGTTCGGAGGTAAGGCCCTGGGTAATGGAGTGTGGGTAGGGTTTAGGCCCAGCATGGTTGGAGGGGGTCTCAGAGGGGATCTCTGAGTGTCCAGTGCCACGTGTAGAGGTAGGGCCCTGGGTGGGGGTGTAGGGGCGGGGCTTGGGCTCTGTGCAGCAGGAGGGAGGTTCCGAGGGTAGAGGATTAGACCTGGGAGCCCAGCAGGCTCCCCGGTGCCCACGTGGGCAGGAAAAGCACTGGCCACACTCCCTTACATTCCTCCGCCCCCCTAAGGGTCTCCCCTGTCGCTGCTGGACCCCTAACTGTGGGTGGGTCCTGCAGGGTGTAGGAACACCTCCCCTCCCCCAGCCACCCCTCAGGGGTGCTGATCCCATAGGTCCGGCCTTTACTTTTTCTCCCCCTTCCTTTCCTCCCACTCCCTCAGGACTCGCTCGGCTGGAGAGGGCCTTGGTGGTCAGAGGATGAGGCCCGGCATCTCAGCAGGCTCCCAGGGGCCCAAGTGGGCAAGGGAAAGGCTGGCCACACTCCCTTTTGATCCTCTGCCCTCCCCATGGTCCCCCCCGCTTTCCCCCTCTGGTGTGGGATCCCTTCCCCTCCCCCAGCCTCCCCTCAGGGGTGCTGGTCCTGTCCCACCTCTACTTCTCCTCCCCCTTCACTCTTCCCCATGCTCTACCTGGTTACTGGGGATTCCTTGCATCCCCTTAGGTGCCCGAGGTCCCCCACCAGTGTCTGGTAGGTGCCCTTGTTGTTCAGAGATGAGAATTCTGTGTCCTCCTAGTCCACCATCTTGACTCCGCCAAGACTTTTTGTCTTTCATTCATTTCAAGAATGTTCACCCTTACTTCTTGGAGAATATTTATAATTGCTACTTTAAAGTCTCTGTCTGATCATCCCAGTATCTATATCATCTTGGTCCACACATTACTACTTTTCAGTCAAATAGCTTCTTCATGCATTCTTCCAAATGTTTATAGGTGCATTCAGTGGGTGAGACAGAGCAGAGTGTGTTTAATTCATTTTACCCATAACCCAAACTCGTAATAACTATATTTGACTCCAAATCTGTGTTCTCTGTCCAAAAATTGTCTCTCTTCACAAAAGGAATCTTGTCCATGAGCTAAGTGGATGCCGGATCCTTCAAGTGGATCCATTTGTTGGCTCCAAGCCTTGTACAAACACAATATGCTTTTCCCCAGTACCCAGATTAAATGGCATGAAAGAAGTTGGTACAGATAATGTCCAGCCCCTTCTCTCTCCACTATACCCACCTGGATATCCACAAGGTACCTCCTGCCAATTCCCTCCCTGCTCCTCAGGCTTGAGCCTCATCCACCTACTTCCTGAGGAGCTGATGCGTTTTCCTACTGCTGGACCTTACTCAGCACATGGAATTTTCCATGCCTTTCCACATGTTGACCTATTGCAGTCTTCAACATCTTCTGCAATGAGACAAATCACCAGGAACTCATAAAAAGGCCTTCCTTTTTTGGCTTTCTCTCATCTAGCCCTATCCCACCCCAAGATTTGGACACATCCTCATCTGTAGTCTTGTGAGCCCCTCTATTAGAGACCTTGTCATCTTACTTTGTCATTTTTCACATATCTCTGTCCCAGAAGAGGGGGAGCTCTTGGAATGCAAAGTCTGTGCGGTTTCCAGTTCTCTCCAGGTACCTCCAACATCCAGACCACATCTGATGCTGAGTAAGTATTGTAAGGACGTAAGTAAAGGATTAAGGAGAAGAGAAAAGGAAGTATGTAGAAGGAGGCAGAGACAGAGTAAATTGTCCTACCATCCAAAGGATTTCCCAAGCCAGAAAACTGGCCTTATGTTTCATATAATCCATTCAAATTTGCTGTTATAGGTTCTACGTTATCTTCTGAGCCATTTACATATCCTCATTCCTACATCTGCTGCAGAACTCTGGCCACCATCATCTCTTGCCTGTTTCTCCACATTAACCTTCTCATTGGGCATCTGACCTCTAGCCTCAGAAGCTCAGCTGGTCTTGGAGGGATCTTTATAAAACTATAAATCTTATTATTTCACTCTTTTACTGAATTTCAGTTATCTGCTTTCTTTGAATCCCAGAACAAAGACAACATTTCCTGTGGTTCCCAGGCCATCTGTGCTCTTCCCCTCCTGACTATCCATCTCCATCTCACTCCCTATGCACTTTATACGCAAACCATTCAGAAATACTTTCTGTGTTAGTTTCCTAGGGCTTCTGTAACAAATGGCCACATATGATGGGGCTTAAAAAAAAACCCAGAAATTTATTATGTCAGTTCAGGAGGCAAAGTCTGAGATCAAGGTGTCAGCAGGGTTGGTTTTTTCTGGAGGCTCTAAGAGATAATCTATTTCTGCTATGTATGGCTGTTGCTGGCAGTCCTCGCCTTTCCTGGGCTTGTAGTTGCATCACTCCAATCTCTGCCTCCATCCTCACATGCCTCCTTCCCTCTGCGTGTGTCTGTGGGTCTCCATATCTCCCTGTCCATATAAGAATACTAGTCATTGGGTTTAGGGCCCACTCTAATACATGATGACCTCATCTTAACTAATTACATCCTTAAAGGTGCTATATTCAATATAGTCGCCTTTTGAGTTTCTGGGTGGACATGAATTTTGGTGGATACTATTCCAATCACTATACCTTCTTTTCACCTAATAGATTGTGTTCACTCAACCCTCATGTTATTTGCATTACTGGTTCCCTCTCCACTCCTGTTGGCCTTCAGCTTTACTTTTCGTCTACTCCTCCTTGAGACTCTTCTTGCTTTAGAGTGACTTTACCTGCTTGGATGGTTAATTCTATGTCAACTTCACTGGGTCCTGAAGTGTCCAGATATTTGTCAAACAATGTTCTGGGTGTGTCTGTGAGGGTGTTTCTTGGTGAGATTGACATTTGACTTGGTAGACTGAGTAAAACAGATTGCCCTCCCCAATATGGGTGGGCCTCTTCTAATCAGTGAAGGCCTGAATATAACAAAAAGGCTGACCCTCCCTCTAGTAAGAGGAAGTTCCTCCTGCCTGACTGCCATGAGCTGGGACATCAGTCTTTTTCAGCTCTTAGAACCACACCATTGACTCTCCGGGGGCTCCAGCTTGTCGTCTGCAGAACTTGGGACTTCTCAGCCTCCATAATTATGTAAGCCAATTCCTTGGTAGGTAGATAGATAGACAGACAAACATAGACATAGATGTAGACACAGACATAGACGTAGATATAGATATACTTCTTATTGGTTTTGTTTCATTGGAGAAACCTGACTAATACACTTTGGAAAATTTCCCTTACTCCCAAAAATTGCTTGGGTGTCCTTTCCAAGTACAAAGCTGCTCAGGGAGAAGTTAACATCCTACACTGTCCTTCTGACTGTGGTCAGCAACCACCCACCAGACTCTAAGTCCCTAGCTGTAGTAATTTTTTTGTGGTCACTGTTGGATTCTCAATGCCCAGCATATTCATTATATGCTGAATAAAGTCTTCCTTTTCAAGATGATTCACTGACTAGACACTACAGTCCTCCTCCAATCCTACATTTCTAAAAATGAAGAAAAGATAAAAAGTGTTCTATAAACTTGTGTGAAAACAGTCATGGTTGCAAGTTCTATTGGTAATAATGGATGAGGTAATTTTCTGACTAATAGTTCTGCTGGAGAAAATTATAAAAGCTGGATAAAATATTTTCTTTTAAAACTGTTTGAGACTTCTGCCTCTGGGACTGTAATAGGGAAGAACAAATCTGACTCCATATTAGATCTGTTTCTTTTACTTTAACCTTTGTATTCTATTGCTTTTGCTTGGAGTTAAGAATGTTGGCTATAGCCTGAAATATACAGGATAGCTCATTCTCAAGGCTCTGACCTTTAAGGCAATAACACTTTTCCATTCATACAGAGATAAAAAGTCGCAGAACAGAGAATAACATTTGTTTTGTTGGAGGTTTATAGGAACATTCACAACCTGACCTACGTGGACAGCTGCAAGACCAAAGGATTCCTATACCAAGAAGTTTGCAACAACCAACCATGCCCCCCCAAACTTGCCTTTAAAAATGCTTTGCTGAAATCTTTGGGGGAGTTAGGGGTTTTTTGGAGCATGAACCACCCATCTCCTTGTATGGCCCTGCAATAAACCTTTCTATGCTCCAAACTTTGACATTTTGGTATTGTTTGGCCTCACTGTGTGTCAGTGTTCAGTAACAGAAAGATGGTATAGACATACAATTCCTCCCACTAAGCACAGCTAAAAACCCTGGAAGTTTTGTTAAACAAACATAAAAAGGCTACGAAAGGTAGAGAGAAAACAGATGTGTTAGGAACCTCAGGACCAAGAGATCAACATGGCTGTTAATTTTTAGAGATTTCTTTCAGTCTTATATAGCCAAGGCTTGGAGCTAAAGAAGCTGACAACCTAGAAACAACAAAGGGTTAAAGGAGACATATATATATATATATATATATATATATATATATATATATATATATATATATATAAAACCAAGGGCTTCTTTCTCTAGCCAAAAGTTCAGGAAAGAGCCAACCTAGCAAGACAGAAAACTTTAAGACAACAATTACTCAACTCCAGACACATACTACAGAAGAAATGGTGGCCTTGCCACATCCACACCTGTAAAGGCTGAAGTGGGATCTAGACCTCCACTCTCATCAGGCCATGCTGAGATTCCAAATCCTCCTTCCCAGCACCAGGCTGGTGTCTGAGAAGGTCAAGTAGGGAGTTGGGACTTTCATCTCCAGGGAGTAAGCAGTGCCCACCCATGGTGTCAGGGGAGACCATGGGAGCCTAAACTTCCACTCCCATCTGGCAATAATGAGGTGCCCACCCCCTCCCTGGGTTTGTGTAAGAGGAGGTTTGGTGGAGGGTCAAAACCTTCACCAACACCCGGGCATATGAAGGCTGCTCCCGCCCAGGGTCAGTGGAGGCCACATGGGTGCAGTGATGAGGGACTCATCCCTCCCAGTCTGGTGATTTCAGTGAAAGCTGACTGGAGATCCAGAAATTCCAACTCTATTAACAGTAATGAGGAGCCTCCTCTCTGCCTGAGGGACAACAGAGGCCATATAAGGGATCTAGACTTCTACATCCACTAATTGCAGTAAGGCAAATCCCCACCCTTCCCTACCACAATGATGTCAATCAAAGCCATCTAAGAGAAGTTTAGATAAGACCTCAACTCTCATAATATAATACCCCAAAATAGAAGGTTTTCAATTAAAAAACTGTAATTATACCAAGAATCAGGGTAATATGTACTCAGGAGAAAAATCAATAGATGTTAACACTTAGATAACATCGATGTTAGGAATACCTGACAAAGATTTTAAGGCAGGCATTATAAAAATGCTTCAATAAATAATTACACACATGCTTAAAACCAAAGAAAAAACTAGGAATTAGAATGTCTCAGCAAAGAAATAGAAGATATAAAGGAGAATCAAATGGAAATTTTAGAATACAAAATTACATTAACTAAAATGAGAAAAACAGAATTCAGCAGACAGACTCAACACCAGATAGAAGTGAACAGAAGAATCAATGAACTTGAAGATGAACAATAGAAATTCCCAATCTGAATAACAGGGAGAGAATAGACAAAAATAAATATATAAATACACAGAGCTTCACAGAGTTGTGGGACAATAACAAAAAGCTGATATTTATGTCATCTCAGTACTGGGGGAAGAGGAGAAGAATAGTGGGGCTGGAAATGAATTCAAAGAATTATGGATGAAAAATTTCAGAATTTGGCAAAAGATATAAGCTCTCAAATTCAAGATGTTGTTAGAATCCCAAACAAGAAACTCAAAGAAATGCACATATGCACATTAAGATGCATCATTGTGAGACTTCTGAAAACAAAACAAAACAAATCTTGAAAGCAGCCAGGGAGAAACAACACATTACCTATAAGGGGAAAGCAATTTGAATGACTGGAGATTTCTCATCAGAAACATTGGAGCCTTGTAGGAAATGGTATGACATTTTCCAAGTACAAAAAAAGAGTAGTCAATCTAGAATTCTATATCCAGTGAAAATAGCTTTCAGAAATAAGGGGGAAATCAAGAATATTTTCAGATGAAGAAAATTTAAGAGAATTTTTTTAAGTACACTTACCTTAAAAGGATAACTAAAATAAGTCCTCTAAACAGACAGAAAATGATAAAAGGAAGAACCTTGGGATATCAGAAAGGAAGAAAGAACAATGGAGAAAGTGAATAAAAACAGGGGGGGTAAATGTAATACATTTTCTTTTTCCTGTTTAGTTTCTAAATTATATTTGACAGTTGAAGCAAAAATTACAACACTCTCTATTACACTGTCTTACAATGTGTTAAGTGTATATAGAGAAAACATTTAAGACAACTATATATAAATGGTAGCGGGTAAGGGGATCTAAAGGAAGTTTAAGTATCTATATTCACTCCAACTAGCACTCTGGTGCCGGAATGTTAATAGTGGGGGAGGCTGAGTGGGGAGCAAGGAGTATCTATGAACACTCTATATTTTCCCTCAATTTTGCTGTGAACCTAAAACTGCTCTTTAAAAAAAACTAATTTTTTTTTAAACTTGCATTTGGCAGATTAATAGCTGCCTACCTCATATCAGAAGCCATGCTTATCTGCCCTAGTAAGGATACACACCTGCCTCAGCCTGTACCAAGCTACCACTGTAGTAATTGGCTGACTTAAGTTTGTTATTTCCTTTTTTCAGGGCACCCATAGCACCAGCAACAACCAATCACAATTTCATAGTCCTTATGGTTACCATTTCCCCACATCTCCTAAATACCAGAGTTATTGCACACAACAGTGCATCCTTTTTCAACTGCACCTGTCCCAGTGAATCATACCATCCATTCCCAGTGATGGGATCCAACTTCAGAATCCTATCCTTAGGATCTGCTTTGCAGGACCAATGGATTCCCCAGGAGCAGACCCAGAGACAAGGTTTTCTATGGAAGTGATTTGTGAAGGTAGTGCTACCAGGAGAAACTGGGGTGGAGAAGCAGGGCAGGAAATGGCCTGAGGCTGAGCAAGGGTGAAACTTCAGGAGTGTAGGAGCAGAGTGGGTGCAGGAGCCTAGAGGATGTCTTCTGAAGGTGCATGAAGGGTGCCTGCTACCAGAGAAGAGGCATGGTGATGATCACAGGGACCCCAGTGGGATGCAGCAGTGACAAGCTGGCCTCATCTGCGCTATCTAGGCCACATGAGCTTTTAACCTCTGCAATGCCTGTGTTCAATATCCTCCTGTCTGATTCTGTACTGAACCCGCAGAAGGCAGAACGTCTCACACAATATTCTCCCAGTGTCCATTTGTGTCAATGGCCCACAGTGGGATGAAGGGGCAAAGGGAAGGTTGAACTCAACAGACATCTGTCTATAAAGCCTGGGTTCTCACTTAGCACCTCTGACTGTGGATAATAGAACTTGCAGCGGTGTTGGTCCTCAGGGAGTGCTCCCAGTGCATCTCACTGGCTGTTCCATGGCGGAAGGGTAAATGGTGGGATGGAGTGAGCCAACAAATTAGGTTTTATTACACAATTCTTAGAGAAATGTCCCAAAGCAGAGAGTCATCCAAACACCCCCACTTACACATACTCCTTAGCTTTAACCCCAAACATTATAACATAGGATTCTTTCTTATTGCCCAACTTCCATGGTTTTTACTTTATCTGTTACATTATAATCTGTTAAGT
This sequence comes from Orcinus orca, assembly GCF_937001465.1. Classification (NCBI taxonomy): domain Eukaryota; kingdom Metazoa; phylum Chordata; class Mammalia; order Artiodactyla; family Delphinidae; genus Orcinus; species Orcinus orca. The sequence continues at coordinate 81,024,750 of NC_064560.1, forward strand.
GCTTGCTGTGTGCCAGGATCGGGGCTGAATTCTTGACTGAATTAATCCCCACAGAAACCTGAAGATAAGATAGAATGACTCTCTACTCTAGTGAAAAGCTGAGACCTGCCGGTTGGTCAGAGGTTTACTGGCGATTGTTCAGAGGGAGTGCAGGCAGAAGGGGTTCACCTTGGCTTAACCGCACCCTCCACCAGCCTCCTCACCCTTTCACCCTCTCCTGCCCTGTGGTCTCAAGCTTGTATTTCTCCCTCTACCTGGAGCCTGTCTTCAGGCTAAGCTCTGCCTTCACTGGAGAAACCTTCCAGTGAAACCATCCTGATTTCCAGCTGGAGGTATTTCTGCCTTCTTTGGAATGTCGCTGGCACTCCCTGCAGTAGTTGTAAGTGCCCCAATCTCCTGTGATGGTTACCCCCAGTTCAAGGGCAGGGCTCACAGCGTAGTCACCTTCTACTCCCCAGAATGCACAGCACAGCCTGGGTGGGTTGTAAGTCTGCAGCACGGATGCGCGTGCTGGATGTTACGTGCTCAGAGCTTGGAAGTTAAGAAGCAGGCAGTCTGATCCTCTGCTTTAAAATGCTTGTGCGTGGTTTAGAGCAGTGTGCTGTTGAAAATGTACCGGGGGACTTAATAAAAGCTAGAAGACAACTTTGATATGCAAAGTTGTGTCATTATTAAAAGCTTTCAAAAAAATTAGCATCTCCATGGCTAGGATGCTTTTTATCCATATTTTTGTCTCTTCATCAAACCATCTGCTTGCATAATTTCATTTCAATTCCACAGACACCCACAGGCGGCCCTCCCCTGGCATCCAAATCCTGGCTAGTCTTGCCCTAATTCACAGGAAAGATCAAATGAGAAGCCTGCAGCTCTCCCTCATTTAATTATGACCCTCTCTGAGGTTCGCTGTATTGTCTAAAGCAAGATGCCCAGGAACAATGTGTGACCTGTTGTTTGGAGCTGGCGATGGCCAACCAGAGCCCCGACCTCTCCACCACTCTCCGCAGAGCCCACCTCGCTCTGCTCTCCTGGCCTCACTGGGGCCTCCAGGGCCTCAGCCTCTACCTGCGTGTAGGGTCCTTGGCCTCCTTCTCCCCTCACTGGGTTACTGTGACAGAGTCTGTGAGCCCTGGAAATTCCTCCCGAAAGTTGCTATGGAAACTCGCTGTGGGGGTGTTGGGTAGGATGCGGTGGGAAGCCTCCTGGCTGATGCAGGAAGCCTGGAGCAGGGCGCTGGCAGCTCCCATCAAGCCCCAGAGTTTCTCACCCGACATTTGCGTCCCAGAATGCGGAGGAAGCCGCCACCCTGCTCCTTTTCTGTTTAACTCCAGCCTTGAAGAGAGAAGAGAATCCTCTCCTTTGGGCTTGGGGGAAGCGGAGAGCTCATGGAGCCCAACCAACCTCAGGTCAGAGCTAGTGGAACCGCAGCCCTGGATGCCAGCTGTCCAGGTGGCAGAGATTATACCAATAGCCAAAGATGGGACAAAGTGCTAACTCCCCCATGGAGTGCTGACAGCCGCGCTCACTCGCTTGGCAGGATGGTGTGTAGTGGGGAGGAGCCTACCCCCAGCTGAGTTTTGGATGGTAACCTTCAGCATCCTGCATCCCCTCAAAGACCTCTGGTTCTTGCCTAACAGCTATTTGGTTCCACCCGCTCCAAACTCAGTGAAGGCTTGCTGCAGCCAGTGGCATATCACCAGCCACTTCAGTCTACCAGAGAGAGCTTTGGACGTGTAGACCGCTAGCCTGAGCTCAAAGCCCAGCTCCACCACATTCCAGCTGTCCCCTCAGTTTTCCCGTCTGCTATGGGGACATAGTGATGTCCAAGGTGGCCCTGAGGATTCAGGGAGATGATATGCATGGTCATCAGCCACGTTGTTCAAGAGAACTTACACCTCACCCAGGCCAAGAGCCCTGGAGAGCGGGGAAGCAGAGGTGTCCTCACTGACGAGCAGTTTCCTGGAAGACTCAGAACTCACAGCCAGGAGGCCAGCCTATGAGAACTGCACTGAAAAGGAGGCCCTGGGGTGGGCAGGGTCAGCTGCAGTCAGACAGGTACTCCGGGCACTTGATATCACATGTTGGCAAAGGACCAGATTTTCACAGGGCTGCCTGTGAAATTTTCTCTTTTCACACAGTTCTTAAAATAAATCTTGCTGAAGGGAAGGTTTCACAGAGAAGTGACAGATATATCCTGTTCTACATAAGATGACTAATAGCCCACAAATGTTCCCAAGAAGCATAAGCTGGAGAATGTCAGAGACACAAAAGGCCCAGTGACACAGGGGGTTTGTGGCCCATATGAAGAAGGGGTGGGCCCAGAGCAAGTCCAGCTTAGCCAACAAACCAAAATTCCACTTATCTGAACACATAGTGAGTACCCCACTCTGTGTGAGTCTTTGCTGGGAATAAGGCAGACTTGGAGTTATAAGTAAGGGATGGGCCCTTGTTCCATGGGCATTGTAGTACATTTAGGAGGTTAAGACACAAGCAAATACAGAACTGGGCAGACTGGTAAGAAATACTAAAAGAGACACAAACCTGGGCTCCTGGAGACTGAAGGATTGATTTCTGTACTTTGATGGGGAGGGGGATGTGGAGGTAGGAAAAAAGGGATAGTCTGAAAGGGTTTCAAGGGTGTTGTGGGTTTCTGAGATTGAACAAATCAGTATTAGTTGTCCTCAGGTATCCATGGGCCGTTGGCCCCGGGAGCCCCACAGATACCAAAATCTGTGAATGCTCAAGTTGCTTATATGAAATGGCGCAGGACAATGTATACGGTTGGCCCTCCCTATCAACAGGCTTTGCATCCATGGATGCACCCCGAAATTTCAACCCATGGTTGGTTGAATCTACAAATGGAGACCCTGCAGAAATGGAGGGCTGACTGTATATTTATAAGAATCCAGGGGGCTTCCCTGGTGGCGCGGTGGTTGAGAGTCCGCCTGCCGATGCAGGGGACACGGGTTCGTGCCCCGGTCCGGGAAGATCCCACATGCCGTGGAGTGGCTGGGCCCGTGAGCCATGGCCACTGAGCCTGCGCGTCCGGAGCCTGATGCTCTGCGACAGGAGAGGCCACAGCAGTGAGAGGCCCATGTACCGAAAAAAAAAAAAAAGAATCCAGGAATTTTGAAAAGGGAAATACAAATCAAGTTTTACGGAAAAGAAAGCCTGTCTGAACATTATTAGAGAGTGGATATATGTATATGTATAACTAATTCACCTTGCTGTACACCTAAAACTAACACAACATTGTAAATCAGCTATACTCCAATAAAAATTTTTTTTTAAATGCTGAAAATTGAGGTTAGGAGAGAAATTTGATAAACAGTGTGTTATGAAAGATTATGTAGCTACATTTTTGAGGAATATTTATTGATATTAGATGAAACTGGAGGGGCCCTGATTAGCTTCCTGTCTTTGAGTGTGATGCTCAAAGGGGAAATAAGAACTCAGAATAAGAAAACAGAGGTGGGCTTCCCTGGTGGCACAGTGGTGGACAGTCCGCCTGCCGATGCGGGGGACATGGGTTTGTGCCACGGTCCGGGAAGATCCCACATGCCACGGAGCGGCTGGGCCCGTGAGCCATGGCCACTGAGCCTGCGCGTCCGGAGCCTGTGCTCCATGACGGGAGAGCCCACAGCAGTGAGAGGCCCACGTACTGAAAAAAAAAAAAAAAAAAGAAAACAGAGGCCAGGCAGACTTGTGGACTTTCTGAACATTCAGTGTGTTCCCTCACCTCAGACACAGATGACATCATAAATATGTCATTTCCTTTTTTCTTGACTTAACTCATTTAAACACACTTGCATGAAAATAACGATAATCCTGTATTTATTGTGGAATTTTAACATATGTGTGTGTAATGTAATCGGTAATAATAGCACAATGGAGAGGGGAAGAAATGGAGCTTTATTGGAAGAAAATATCTATATTTTATTGGAATTACATTAGTATTGATCTGAAATTAGTTTTGATAAATTAAGATACATATTGTAATCTCCAGAGAATCACTAAGAAAATAACATCCAAAATATAGTAAAAATAACAATGATAGCAAATGAATTAAAATGGTGAAATAGGAAGTATCTAATGCCAAAAAGAAAAAAAAACAGTAAAGAAAGAGCAGAGCAAATTAAAAATTATGAGACGTAAAAGTTAAATAGCAAAATGGCAGATGTAAATACAATCATATCAATAATTACATTAACTGTAAATGGACCGAACTCTCCAATCAGCTAAAATATTTTCAGATTCAATTAAAAAAGTAAAATCTAAGATACACAATTTTGATTCAAAGACATACATAGGTTAAAGGATAGAGAAAGATTTACCATGTAAATAATAACCACAAGCGTGCTGGAGTGGCTGTACTATCAGACAAAATGGCACTATGGCATATCAAAATTTACGGGAAACATCTAATGCAGTGCTTACAAGGAAATGTATAGCTTTGAATGACTGCATTAGAAAATAAAAATCTAAGTTAATTTTGTAAGCTCCAACTTTTAAAAACTAGAAAAAAAGAGAAACCTAAACTTAAAACAAGTCAAAGAAAGGAAATAATAAAAATTAGAGAGAAAATCAATTAAACAGAGCAAAGAAAAGAAGTAGAGAATATCAATGGACTGAAAGTGAGTTCTTTGAAAAGATCGACAATATTTGCTAAGCCTCTAGGTAGACTGACCAAGAAACAAAGGAAAATTAAGAAAACCATGAAAGAGAAAGGAGACATCATTGGTGAATTTACAGAAATGAAAAGGGAATTATTATTATTATAATTGTAAATTATTGTAAAGGAATACTGTCAAGAACTTTATGACAAATTAGACAATTCAGATGAAATGAATACATTTCTACGAAGGCAAAAATTAACAAAACAGACTCAAAAAGAAGTAGAAAATGTGACTAGATCTATAACAAATTAAAAAATGAATTTGTAATTTAAAATCTTCCCGGAGGAAAAAAAATTATTAATCCTTCCATTTGTCTAGTTTATCACTAGTTCTTCCTTAGCAACTAGCTGTTGGCTTGATTGGCTGTCATCCTGGCTCCTTTGCTTCCTCTTTCACTGCTATTTGTGCTTTATACACTTTCCTCTGATTTCCTTGGGATTACTCTCTTCTTTTTATAGTCTTGGTTTTGAAAACTTATTTCAATTAATGGTCACTATTCCTTCTTTTCTAATGGATGCACTTAAGTTAAATTTTCCTCTAATTAGCATTTTAGCAGCATCACTCAAGTATTGATACATAGTCATTCTTTATGATTCATTCATGAATATTTCACATCTTCCATTGTGATTTTCCTATCCCTTGAATTATTCAGCAATGCATTTCTTTCATTTCCAGAGGAATATGGCTTTTTTGCTATATTTTATTATTGATTTTTATCTTTGAATAGCTATTAGATACTATTTTGTATATGAAATAGACTATTTGGTATTCACTGAGGTTTGCTTTGTGGCCTAGTATCTTCCAAATTTGCTAAAATTTCACATAGTCTTTGAGTGCAGGGTTCTAGATATGCTCATTCATTCAAGAGCTATTTACGCTGTTCAAATATTCTTCACTCTTATTAAATTTGGGCCCGATTGGCTTATTCATTATTGAAATTTCCTTTCATATATGTGGGTATGTCAATTTTTGTTGTAATTTTGTACATTTTCACTTTTTTAAAAATTAATTAATTTATTTTTGCTGCACGTGGACTTTCTCTAGCTGCAGCAAGCGGCAGCTACTCTTCATTGCAGTGCACAGGCTTCTCACTGCAGCTTCTTTTGTTGCAGAGCACGGGCTCTAGGCGTGTGGGCTTCAGTAGTTGTGGTATGCAGGCTCAATAGTTGTGGCTCATGGGCTCAGTAATTGCGGTTCACAGGCTCTAGAGCGCAGGTTCAGTAGTTGTGGTGCACAGGGCTTAGTTGCTCCGCGGCATGTGGGACCTTCCCAGACCAAGCCTCGAACACATGTCCCCTGCATTGGCAGGCCACTGTGTCACCAGGGAAGTTCCCATTTTCTTTTTAAAATTTTTAGTTTGAATACCATAGGTGGGGTTGAATAGTATTCCTATGTTTAAGACTCTTTTATTTTTCCTCATCTCTAACCTAACTATTCATGTCCTTTGCATGTCTTAATATTGGTTTGTTGGTCTTTTTCTTATTGATCTGTAAAAGTGATTAAGAAAACTAAGCATTTGTCTATCATATAAGATGCAAATATTTTCCCCAGTTTGTCATTTCTCTTTTGGTTTAGTCACACACATAGCACAAAGTCCAGAATTATCTTGTCAAGTTTCACAAAACAAAGAAACCTGTTGGAATTTTTATTGCCATTGCATTGGAATATTAAATCTTCCAGGCTATGTGCATGGTACAGCCTTCAATGTTTTTAAATAAAATGGACAGAGAAAATATAAATAAAAGAGCAGAAATTAATAAAATAAAAAGCAAACATATAGAAAATTAACTTGTCCTTTGAAAAGACTAATAAAATTGATAAATCCTCATAAAACTAATCATAATAAAAACAAAGAATAGCCAAAAATAATCAGAACTTAAAAAAAAAAAGTAGTAAACAACTCACTTTCCCTTCAAATAGGGAAACTAAACAAAATGGACGACTCCCGAGAAAAGCGTACTTTACCACAACTGACATAAGAGAGAAATATGAGTAGCACTACAAAAATTTATGTCTACATTTATTATCATTCCAAATAAAAACTGTATAGGTCTGAATGGCTTTGCCCAGAAGTGTTACCAAACACTTATGGGAAAAAATGACACTAATCTTACCCTTTGTAAGAACACATAAGAGGTTATACAGGCAGACCTTGTTTTATTGCACTTCACTTTGTTGGCTTCTCAAATATTGTTTTTCCCAGACTGAAGGTTTGTGGCAATCCTCCTCAGAGCAAGACTATTAGCACCATTTTGTCAACAGTATTTGTTCACCTGGTGTCTCTGTGTCACATTTTGGTAATTCTAGCAATATTTTAAACTTTTTCATTATTATATTTGTTATGGGGATCTGCAATCAGTGATCCTTACTATTGTAATTGTTTGGGGCACCATAAGCCACACCCATGTAAGACTGTGAATGTAATGTTGTGTGAGTTCTGTCTGCTCCACCAACTGGCCACTCCTCTTCTCTCTTTTTGGGCCTCCTTATTCCTTGACACACAATTTTAAAATTAGGTCAATTAATAACCCTATAATGGCCTCAAAGTGTTCAAGGAAAGGAAGAGTTGCCCATCTCATTTTAAATCAAAAGCTAGAAATAATCAAGCTTAGTGATGAAGGCATGTTGAAAGCTAAGATAGGTGGAGAGTTAGGCCTCTTGTGCCAAACAGCCAAGTTGTGAATGCAAAGGAAAAGTTCTTGAAGTTAAAAAGTGCTGCTCCAGTGAACACATGAATGATAAGAAAGCAAAACCGCCTTATCACTGATATGGAGAAAGTATTAGTGGTCTGGATAGAAGATCAAACTAGCTACAACATTCCCTTAAGTCAACACCTAATCCAGAGCAAGACCCTAACTCTCTTCAATTCTATGAAGGCTGAGAGAGGTGAGGAAGCTGCAGAACAAAAGTCTGAAGCTAGTAGAGGTTGGTTCATGAGGTTGAAGGAAAGAAGCCATCTCCATAACATGAAAGTGCAGAGTGAAGCAGCAAGTGCTGATGTAGAAGCTGCAGCAAGTTATCCAGAAGATCTTGCTAAGACAATCAATGAAGGTGGCTACACTAAACAATAGATTTTCAATGTAGGTAAAACAACCTTCTACTGAAAGAAGATGCCATCTAGGACTTTCATAGATAGAGAGGAGAACTCCATGCCTGGATTCCAAGCTTCAAAGGACAGGCTGACTGTCTTGTTAGGGACTAATGCAGCTGGTGACCTGAAGTTAAAGCCAGTGCTCAATGCTGAAAATCATGGGGCCCTTAACAATCATGCTAAATCTACTCTGCCTGTGCTCCCAATGGAACAACAAAGCCTGGATGACAACACATCTGTTTAGAACATGGTTTACTGAATATTTTAAATGCACTATTGAGACCTACTGCTTAAAAAAAAAAAAAGACCCTTTCAAAATATTACTGCTAAGTGAGAATGCACCCAAGGGTGCTGATGAAGATATAAGAGATTAATGTTTTCATGCCTGCTAGCACAACATCCATTCTGCAGCGCATAGATCAAGGAGTAATTTTTATTTCAAGCCTTATTACTTAAGAAATACATTTCTTAAGGCTATAACTGCCATATAAAATGATTCCTTATTTAGATCTGCAAAGTCAATTGAAAACCTTCTGGAAAGGATTCCCCCATCCTAAATGCCATTAAGAACATTTGTGATTCATTAGAAGAGGGCAAAATATTAACATTAACAGAAGTTTGGAAGAAGTTGATTCCAACCCTCACAGATGACGCTGGGTGTTCAAGACTTCAGTGGAGGAAGTAACTGCAGATGTGGTGGAAACGGTAAGAGAACTAGAATTAGAAGTGGAGCCTGGGGACTTCCCTGTTGGCACAGAGGTTAAGAATCTACCTGTCAATGCAGGGGACACAGGTTCGAGCCCTGGTCCAGGAAGATCTCACATGCCACGGAGCATCTAAGCCCGTGTGCCACAACTACTGAGCCTGTGCTCTAGAGCCCACAAGCCACAACTACTGAGCTCACGTGCCACAACTACTGAAGCCCGCACACCTAGAGCCCGTGCTCCACAACAAGAGAAGCCATTGCACTGAGAAGACACAACACAGCCAAAAATAAATAAATAAATAAACTAACAAATAAATAAATAAATAAAGTGGAACCTGAAGATGTGACTGAATTGCTGCAATCTCATGACAAAATTTTAACAGATGAGGAGTTGCCTCTTATGGTTTAGGAGAGAAAATGGTTTCTTGAGATGGAATCTACTCCTGGTGAAGAAGATTGATGAAATGACACAAAGGATTTAGAATATTGCATACCCTTAGCTGATAAAGCAGTGGCTGAGTTTGAGAGGATTGACTCCAATTTTCAAAATCCTATTGTGGGTAAAATGCTATCAAACAGCATTTCATATTACAGAGAAATCATTCATGAAAATAAGAGTCAATCAATGTGGCAAACTTCAGTGTTGTCTTGTTTTAAGTAATTACCACAGCCTCCCCAGACTTCAGACACTGCCATCCTGATCAGTCAGGAGCCATCAACATTGAGGCAAGACCCTTCACCGGTAAAAAGACTACAACTAGATGAAGGCTCAGATGATGGTTAGCACTTTTAGCAATGAAGTATTTTTTAATTAAGGTATGTACATTTTTCATACATAATGTTATTGCACACTTAATAGAGAAAAGATAGTGTAAACACAACTTTTTAAAAATTTTTAATATTATATTGGGCGTATAGTTGATTAACAATGTTGTGTTAATTTCAGGTATACAGCAAAGGGATTCAGTTATACATATATCTGTTCTTTTTCAAATTCTTTTCACACTTAGGTTATTATAGAATATTGATCAGAGTTCCCTGTGCTACACAGTAGGTCCTTGTTGGTTATCTGTTTTATAGATAGTAGTGTGCACATGCTAATCCTAAATTCCTAATTTATCCCTTCCCCACACTTCCCCCTTTGGTAATCATAAATTCATTCTCTAAGTCTGTGAGTCTATTTCTGTTTTGTAAATAAGTTCATTTGTATCATTTTTTTTAGATTCTGCATACAAGCAATATCATATGATATTTGTCTTTCTCTGTCTGGCTTACTTCATTTGGTATGATAATCTCCAGGTCCATCCATGTTGCTGCAAATGGCATTATTTCATTCTTTTTAATAGCTGAGTAATATTCCATTGTATATATGTATCACATCTTCTTTGTCCGTTCATCTGTCAATGGACATTTAGGTTGCTTCCATGTCCTGGCTATTGTAAACAGCACTGCAATGAACATTGGGGTGCATGTATCTTTTCGAAGTATGGTTTTCTCCAGGTATATGCCTAGGAGTTAGGATTGCTGCATCTTATAGTAGTTCTATTTTTAGTTTTTTAAGGAACTTCCATACCATTCTCCATAGTGGCTGTACCACTTTACATTCCCGCCAACAGTGTAGGAGGGTTCCCTTTTCTCCACACCCTCTCCAGCATTTACTCTTTGTAGATTTTTTTGATGATGGTCATTCTGACTGGTGTGAGGTGATATCTCATTGTAGTTTCGATTTGCATTTCTCTAATAATTAGCAGTGTTGAGCATTTTTTCATGTGCTGCTTGACCATCTGTATGTCTTCTTTGGAGAAATTTAGGTCTTCTGCCTATTTATTGATTGGGTTGTTTGTTTGTTTTCTTTTGATATTGAGCCACATGAGTTGTTTGTCAATATTGAAGACTAATCCCTTGTCAGTCGCATTGTTTGCAAATATTTTCTCCCATTCTGTGGGTGGCCTTTTGTTTTGTTTCCCTTGCTGTGCAAAAGCTTTTGAGTTTAACAGACATCTGTTGCATTTCTATACATCAACAACAAAAGATCAGAAAGAGAAATTAAAGAAACAATCCCACTTACCATCACATCCAAAAGAATAAAATACCTAGGAATAAACCTACCAAAGGAGACAAAAGACCTGTACTCCTAAAACTATAAGATGCTGATGAAGAAATCAAAGATGACACAAACAGATGGAAAGATATACCATGTTCTTGGATTTAGAAGAATCAATATTGTCAAAATGACTATACTACCCAAGGCAATCTACAGATTCAATGCAATCCCTATCAAATTACCAATGGTATTTTTCACAGAACTAGAACAAAAAAATCTTAAAATTTGTATGGAGACACAAAAGACCCCGAATAGCAAGGCAATATTGAGAAAGAAAAACAGAGCTGAAGGAAGCAGACTTCCTGACTTCAGGCTATACTACAAAGCTGCAGTCATCAAAATAGTATGGTGCTGGCACAAAAACAGAAATATAGATCAACGGAACAGGATAGAAAGCCCAGAAATAAACCCATGCACCTATGGTCAATTAATCTATGACAAAGGAGGCAAGACTATACAATGGAGGGAAGACAGTCCTTCAATAAATGGTGCTAGGAAAACTGGACAGTTACATGTAAAAAGTGAAATTAGAACATTCTTTAACACCATTCACAAAAATAAACTCAAAATGGATTAAAGACCTAAATGTAAGACCAGATATTATAAAACTCTTAGGGGAAAACAGGCAGAACACTCTTTGATATAAATCGCAGCAATATCTTTTTTGATTTGCCTCCTAGAATAATGGAAATAAAAACAAAACTAAGCAGAACTTTTATATGTACCAGGAAACCAAAAATTTGTGTGACTGTCTTTATTGCAATGGTCTGGAACCGAATCCACAATATCTCCAAGGTATGCCTATAATGATTTTCCTTAACTCATCAGAGAACTGAGGTCTTAGGCCAAGTAACCAAACTGAAATCTACATAGACATAGGCTACTATAGAGAAAAACAAGACTCAAGCTGTTGTTTATTGGAGCAGACAAGAGCAGACACCATAAAAACTAGTAAGAGCTGACTGTAAGAGTGTGGAGTCTCTGAGGGTGGCAGACATAGACCAATTGACACCCTCCTTCACATTCTCCCTGTAGGAACCCTACCAGGTATTCATGGGAAAGACTGGGGAGGATCTTGAGAAAGCTTTTTCCTAGTACCAGCCAGGGGATGGAGAGCAGCCACTGATAAAACTCCACCCAGAACATATCTCCTCCATCTCCTAGAGGATACAGAAGCCAGATCTGAAGGGGAAAGAGGAGGCACTAGTGAAAACCCACTGCAGATAGACGAAAACAGGAAAACAAATGAAGTTCTACCCTGAGGGAGTGGCAGAAACTTGTTAGACACAGATTTGAAAGCAGAGGAACATTCCCAAGACCCAGGTTCACAGCACCTGCCTAAAACTGAGGATAGGGCAATAGATATTACCCTAACTGAAAAAATTAAAAACCAACCAACCAAAAAACCAGAAAAGAGTTTTAAAGAGCTGTGGGACAATGTCAATCCACATATCATTGGAATCCCAGAAGGAGACAAAGGACAGAAAAGGAAAGGAGAAATAACTACTAGGGTTTTACAAACATAGTGATAGAGTCCAAACCAGTGGCCTACAAAGCTTAGAAAATACCAAGCAGGATAAATATGAAAGAAAAGAGGAGGGAAGGAAGGAAGGAAGGAAGGAAAGAAGGGAAGAAGGAAGCGAGGGAGGGAGGGAGGGAGGGAAGGAGGAAAAAGTGAAGCATACCATATTCAAAGCACTGAAAACCAAAGAGAAAATCATGGAGGCAACCAAAGAGGGGAAAATATATGTTATCTGTAGAGGGAAAAGGGTAAGGATTGTAGCAAATTTATCATCAGAAATCATGCAAGTGAGAAGACTTGAGTTCTATCATTAAAGTGATGAAAGAAAAAGAACTGTCAACCTCAAATTCTTACTCAGTGAAAATATTCTTCAAAAATTAAAGAGAAATAGAGACTTTCTCAGAAAAACAAAAGCAAAAACATTGCTATCAGACTAGACCTACTCTACAAGAAATGTTAAAGGAAGTATTTCAGGCAGAAGAAATTAGATATAGGCCAAAAACATGGATTTACACAAAGAAATGAAGAGATCAGAAATGAAATAAATGCACAATAGAATATTTTTTCGTATTTCAAATGTGCTATAACTGGCTTTTAAAGCAAAAATAATAAAAATATATTGTGTGATTGTAGCATCAGAGGTAGGAATTGGGAATGTGCTGTTATAAGGTTCTTTACGCTTATAACAGTATAAGCAGTGAAGCAGTATAATGTTATTCAAAGGAAGACAAATATTATTTTCAAATGTATGTGGTAAATCACATTAATGTTTAAAGAAATATTTAAATAATAAGTCAACACAGAAGATGAAACAGAATCACAGACATGCTCATTTAAACCAATAGAAGGTAGAAAAATATGAAGTAAACAAAAATGAAAACAAATACAAAACAGCTAGCAAGATGGTACAGTTTAATCCAACCCTATGACTAATCACTTTAAATGAGAATGGTCTAAAGAAATCAATAAAATGATGGAGATTGTCAGAATGGATTAAAAAAAGTAAGACCCATTCATCTGTCGCCATGCAGTAGACCCACTTTACCTGTTTCACCCTCCCTGTCTCTGGTAACCACTACACTGTTCTCTATACACAGAAGTAGAAATATAATGTTGTACACATGAAACTTATATAATGTTATCAGCCAATGTTTCAATTAAAAAATTTTTAATAAAATAAAAATTAAGGTTCAACCATAGGCTGTCTACAAGAAACCTACTTTAGAAATAAAGAGATATAGGTTGAAGTCAAAAGATGGAGAATGCATGCATACACATGTAATCATGAATCAAAAGAAAACCAGAGTATCTGTATTAATTTCCGAAAAAGTAACTTTCAGAACAGGAAATATTATCAGGGATAAAGAGGGCTATTAGATAATGATAAAAGGGTCAACTATGTAAGAAGGCATAAAAATCTTAAATGTTTATGCACTATCAACACAGCTTCAAAATGCACAGGCCAGGGCTTCCCTGGTGGCGCAGTGGTTGAGAGTCCGCCTGCTGATGCAGGGGACACGGGTTCGTGCCCCAGTCCGGGAAGATCCCACATGCCGCGGAGCGGCTAGGCCCGTGAGCCATGGCCGCTGAGCCTGCACGTCCAGAGCCTGTGCTCCGCAACGGGAGAGGCCACAACAGTGAGAGGCCCGCGTACTGCAAAAAAAAAAAAAAAAATCAGTGAAACCCAAAGCTGGCTCTTCAAAAGATCAGTAAAGTTGATAATATTCTAGACAAATTGACCAAGGGAGAAAAGGGAGAAAAAACAAATTACAATATGAGGAATGAAAGACTTTAACACTGATCCCCTAGACATTAGAAGGCTGATCTAAGAACACTACAAATAACTCTATAGCCACACATTTGACAACTTAGGTGAAGTGGACCAATTACTGAAAGACACAAACTACCAAAACTCACCCAAGATATAGATAAACCAGATAATCCTACATCTATTAAAGGAACTGAATTCTTAGCTAACCGTTGTAAAAGAATTTTTTTTTCTCCAATGAAAAAATTCTAATCCCAAAAGTTCCCACGGGTGAATTTTACTGAACATTTAAAGTCAGAAATGTTTATTCCACACAATACCTTTCAGAAAATAGAAGAAGAGGAAACTTGCCCACTCTTACAAAGAGGCCAGCATTACCCTAATATTTTTCATGATCACAGACACAAAATCCTCAACAAAATATTTGCAAATCAAAGCTATTAGGGAATAAAAAGATACAAGACATCACCACGAAGTGAGGCTCATCCCAGGAATGTAAGCTTGGTTCAACATTCAAAAATCAGTCAATATAATTTGCCATATTAACAGAATACAAAGAAGAAACCATATGATTCTCTGGTGCAGAAACACAATTCTAAGCCCCTTCTATCCAGATAGCATCAATTCCAAGATGACTTACACAGAGCACCAGTTGATTGAGCCTTTGTCCTCTTGCAAACCTGAGGTCCTTTCCAGCATCACCCATTGCTGACAAACGAAGAGCAAAAAGATGTAGGTATGTAATGACCTGATTATTTCTTACACTCACCTGACTCAAGTCATAGGCAAGGCAAGAGAGTAGAGGTGCCCAGGTGCTCTCGGGAGCCGGCACTTTTACACACATCTGAAATCATCCCTTTTTTTGCATCACAGCCCCCTCTCAAATTCTTTCCGGGGGTGGAGTTTCCTGGTTCTAGTTAGTTCTGCTTCTATTTGAGTTTCTCATCTGCACCTAGTCTTTCATGTTTTTCATGTGTTAAGAGCACAAGGAAGGGCAGCTGAGAGGAAGAGGCAGGACTCAGTCCCTAGCAGACCGTGTTCCAACTGACGAAAGCTGCCCCACCCCGACACCCGGCGGGTTTCACTCACTTCACTTGTATGGGCACAACGATGTTACCTTTTTGCATTTTTCTCTCTTTAATTTGTTGAAATTACTCACTTCACACATTCATTCTCAATTTCTTCCAAAAGCTTTTTGTGTCAGTGAGTGAATCATCCCCTTTCTTTTTATTATTATTTTAAAAATTTATTTTATTGAAGAATATTTAATTTACAATGTTGTGTTAGTTTCCCGTGTACAGCAAAGTGATTCAGTTATACATGTATATAATAGTTTGCATCTGCTAATTCCAATTTCTCAATCCATCCCTCCCCAATGCCCCTCCCCCATGTAGCTGCAAATGGCAATATTTCACTCTTTTTCATAGCTGAGTAGTATTCCATTGTGTGTGTGTGTGTGTGTGTGTGTGTGTGTGTGTGTATACACCATCTCTTCTTTATCCATTCATCTGTCAAAAAGATAGCTGCACCCCTATGTTCTTAGAAGCACTGTTTACAATAGCCAAGACATGGAAACAACTTAAGTGTCCATCAACAGATGAATCATCCCCTTTTGATGAATAAAATCAAGACTTTGACACTCCCAAGGCACTGGGAAAGGCTATGGGGCCATGTGCCACACAGACATGATGGTGAGTTCTCCTTTCTGGTGGCTTTGCTCTCTGGATAGGCTGTCAGTTTCCTAAACCATCCAGTCCAGGCTCCTCTTTGCTAACCGCTCTTCTCTCAGCATCTCTCTCCTGACTCATATTTTACTCTGAGCAGCAGGATAAAAACAGGCTGCACTCTCCACCCTTGACTTGGAAATTTCCTCAGCTGAACAATCAAGTTTATCGTTACAAGTTCTGCTCCCTACACACCAGCAGGGCACAGCTTCACTAAGCTTTCTGCCAATACGTAGAATAGATCCTCTTCCTCCAGCTTCCAGTAGCATTTCTTCACCTTCTTCTGAGCCTTCTAGGGCAACATTCTCCAAGTCCAGTCTGGGAGCTGAACCAGCAGTGGTCTTAAAGTCCCTGTGTCTATAGTCTGTTTCTGGTGACTTAGGCATTATACAAGGGAATGTAGGATTTTTCCACAACGCTCCTCACTTCCTTTGAGTCCTCAAGACCAGAGTCCTTTACACTTGTATCTCCGATAACAGTCTGTTCAAAGCAGTCTAGGCTTTTACTATCATGCTGGTCAAGACTCTTCAAGCTTTGGGCCACTGCCTAATTCCAAAGCCACCATCACCTTTGTAGGTATTTGTTACAGCAGCACCCCGCTTCCACAGACTGAAATCTGAATTCGTTTTTTCTGTTGCCAGCATGTTGCCACAGGTGTACCATCAGGTGTGTGTCAGGGGTGGGATGGGGGTGGGGATCATGGGACCCAAAATCCTGCCGACCACACTGTCACTCCTACTGAGACCCAAGTCAGAGTTCTGCGTGCCCGGTTATAATTAATCAAAGTCTAATCTCAGACTACAGGGCAAGGAGAAAGCGGTGCAACCCTTCCTATCTGTCAGGGAAGAGAAACCCACTGACATCTCCCAGTCCTGGAGGAGCTCACAGAGGCAGAGTCTGGACTAGACTTGACTTATTGGATCTCAAACTGGAACCTTAGAGGAAAGGTGGAGAAACCCTTTCAACAATTATTCCAGAAGGGGTGAGTTACACAGGCTATGTGTCTTCATTCCAAAGAAGGGCTTGAGAGGACTTCCCTGGTGGTCCAGTGGTTGAGACTTCGCCTTTCAATGCAGGGGACACGGGTTCAATGCCTGGTCAGGGAAGTAAGATCTCACATGCTGCAGGGTGACTAAGCCCGCGTGCTCTAGAGACACATGCCACAACTAGAGAGAAGCCTGCGCACCTCAAGGAAAAGCCCATGGGCTGCAACAGAAGATCCCGTGTGCCACAACTAAGACCCAATGCAGCAAAAGGAAGGAAGGAAGGAAGGAAGGAAGGAAAGAAGGATTTAAAAACAAAGGAGGGCTTGAGGTGGTGAAAAAATGAATTGCTACCTGCTTCCCCGCCACCCTCAACTGCTCCCTCCAAAGCACGTGTGGGCATGTGCACACACACACACACACCTCTTACATGAATTTTTACATTTCAGGTGGGTCTATTAGCTTCCAATAAACATACTTGGCCTCTATTTTTGGATCTCATCACCCTAATGAAAGGATTGCCAGAATGCTTCATAGCCAATTATTGTGTGAAAGAGAAATGCATGTATTTATTCCTTCTCGATAGTGATGATTAAGAGGGAGTTCATTTCTCTGGAGTCTAGCAGATGTTTAAAATCTAAATGAACTGACTACAGTGAAGAATACCCTCTTTCCAGCCCAACCTGAGGAAAATGCCACTCTAGACTGTGCTGTCTTGTCCCATCCCATTAGCATGAAATCTCTCTTCTGTTCCTCTGCATCTCACTGTGAGGATGAGATAAAGCAGGTGCCAAGAAGATCCCACTCAGGGCAGGAACTGGCTCTCACTTCCCATCTGAGAAACCCAAACCCCAAATCTATTCTCTATTCTGGGTTTCCTGCTGGTTTGTTTCCCCACTGCAGTTCCATTAGGCTGCATTGGATAATTATTCCTCTACAGCAGAAGAAATATATTCATACAGAAAAGATCTCTCTAAATAAATCTACTTTTGAAGTTCTCCCCTGGGAGATAAATTTTAAGCAGCAATGCGTCGTTATGGAAATACACATCAGTAACCTTATCTTCGTTGAGAACTGTTGACAGCTCCCACTGCACTTACCACCAAAAAGCCCTCCTTTTTGTACAGGGAAATAGCAGCGTTGCCTGCCATGCACTATGTTGCAGCCAGATGACTGGTCTACTGGACCAGGTCAGCACGGGTGGGTCATACAGCAGAGTCCCAATATGCAGGTGTCAAAATTTAAATTCCATTTTAAATGGAAATATAAACCAGACTTACACTCAGCCTTGGTTGTTAGTGTTTTGAGGATATAGGATTAAGCCTTTCTCCATGGCTCAATGACAAGAGAGGCCATCAAATGTCCTGGAGGGTCCAGCAGGCTTGTGGCATGTCACACTCTTGATTTGCCCCACTCTGGACACCTGACCACATCCAGCAGGTAGAGTCGCTCTGACTCTGGCCTCTCTGTGCTCAGGTTCTGCAATCCTCCAGAAAACTCTGAGAGAGGAAAGCGACAGAAAAGTCATAAAAATTTAGTGCTTCGTTAATGTGTGATACCACGCAGCCAGAAGAGGGGCTTGTCTTCCTTCTCACCTCTCTGCAAAACATGGTTAACTGTGGACTTTGCAATCAACTCCACCAATAAGGAGAACACAATAGGGGAATATGTTTAAGAGGTAACTGATGAATATTATTTTTTTCCTCTTTTGCTTTCTGACTGCATTATAAAATATTTTATAAGCCAAATATAAAATATCTATTTTTAATGCCTACAAATATATATGTATATATTAAATAGTATTTACTTTAAATGTTATTGCTTTTTTATTTCAACACAAAATAGTTAACAAACCAGCTACATTCAATTACATAATTCTAACACCAATGAAAAGTTCTGGTTTTTTCCTGGGTAGACCCAAGGAATTGTCTGGCCCTTTCTTCAAGCTAGCACTTGAAGTGGCTGCCAGGGAAGCAGAGGCATCTTGGAAGATGTGTAAATCTGTAGGACTGCAAATGTCTGGTTCCAATGTGGGAACTGCAATGTCATTACTGGAAGCAGCACATGAATCAGCCCCGTCTGTGCCTGCTCAATGCAGACTGCAACCAAAGCTCAGTAACTCTTGATTTTATTACTAATAGAATTAATTCAATAAAAATGATGATTTTATTTTTTCAGAGATCTCCATTTTGACAGCCTTCTGAGCTAAGTCCTATTTTCTCCATTTCTATTCTGTGTTATAAATTAATTGATCTCACTGATGGCAAGTGGACATCTGGTATCTTCTGTTGAAACTTCCTCAGGGAAGAGGAAGGTCAGGCTTGTAAGCACTTGCCCGTTGAAGCAGCCAAGGAAATTGCCAATTCTCACTGAGATTGTCTGCTAACCCGGTCCCTCTTGCTCTGTTTATTTTTGGGTTGTTTTTTGTTTGTTTGTTTGTTTTCCTTTACAAATCTCAAGCTTCTAATTTCACAAACAAAATTACCTGGGGTCCCTGGCCTCGTTGGGTCATGAGTGTTGACAGCAGCCCTCCCTATGAAGAGCCAAACAAAACATTAGATAATTAACATGACTTAGGAGTTTGTAAGCCCAAGTTAAATCAAACTGTAGGCTTTTTTTTATTATTTTTTTTTAGCGTTTCTATGCTATCTGCATGCCTCACCTATTGTGATCCCATTATAAGAAATGAAGCTGTGATTCTGCAGTGAGATAGCCCTGGTGTTGCCACGGTACTACTCTACATCAGTCACTGCTGGGTAGGAAATCATCTTTATTATGTGATTTGCATTTTATAGATTACAATCCTGTGTCAGTCCCATCTGACATTGCCTCAAGTGTACTTCTTCACAGGCAGGCAGATGTTGTCCCCATTTTAAAAATATGCAAGTTGAGACAGAAAAGGCAAGTACCCCGCCCAGGGCCAAATGTGTATGTTCATTGCTCACACAGTGACATTCAAGGACACAGAGTCAGTGTTTAAAGGCCCAAATACATAATTAATATATAGTATTATATAGTACGTAATATAAAACTTGTGTATTATATATTAAACACCAAAATATGCTAATAGGTCAATTTTAAAATATATTAGTATATTAATATTTTAACACATATAATATATAAATATATAGTGATATATTAATATATTAAATATATATTGAATATTAAATATATGTTAAAATATGTTTATATAAGTATTATATTTAATATTATATATTAATATATTTAAAATGAAATATATTAATATATACTTTATTGATTAATATATTGTTAATACATACTATATTGACATATATTATAGGTACTAGGTACTAATATATGTTAATAAATAAGTATAGTATATTATACCAGATTATTATATATTACTATATATAATATATAAAAGCTATAGAATATAATATGAAATAATATAAAAGTACTATATACTATACATTAATATATAGTTATCTTATCTATTATGTATAAAAATATACTAAGTATACTATATATAATATGATTACTACATACTAATAAACTTATCAATTATTATTAATGTAATAGCATATGTAATATAATATACTAATACAATATAATACGATAATGATTATAATTATATTAATAGTTATCACAATATATTATATATTAATGCATTCCAATTAATATTAATTATAATTTGTGTAATTATAATGTACCATATTATGTATTAATTATTAATTATGTGAGTACATACTCTATTGATATAATACAAATGCTAATTAATATATACATTGCCATTCCCTTAACAACAACAGAATGACATGAGGGGAGGTAAGGAGCCTCACCTGTTTCATGAGCTGTCATGGTTTCAGCCCTGTGATGCCTCATGGCTTTCCCAGGCTCCTGGGCACGTGTGAGTGGGTGATGCTGAGTTCTTCTGGGCTGAGGGCTGACAGGAAAGGAGTATCAGGTTCAGATTGAAATGTTTACATCGGGTGGAGGAGGGTGATTTCTGTGTGCAAAGGTGAAATCTCAGTGTATGAGGTATTGCCATACATGGGTCCAAGATGAGGTCTCCTTTACTTTTTCCCTTTAATTTGGAATCTTTTATTCTCATGATGTTTAACATTGTTTTTTCCTTTTTTATGTTATTTTGAGAGTTTTAACTGAGTGTTATGAGCTGAACTGTGCCACTCCCCAAAATCCATATGTTGAAGTCCTAACACCCAGTACTTCAGAATGTGACTGTATTTTGGAGAGGGTCTTTAAATGAGGCAATTAAGTTAAAATCAGGTCATTAGATGAGCCATAACCCATTATGACTGGGGTCCTTATAAGAAGAGACTGGGGACACAGACTCACACAGAAGAAAGAACATGTGAGGACATGGAGAAGGCAGCCGTCTACAAGCCAAGGAGAGAGGATTCAGCAGAAACCAAACATGCAGACACCTTGATCTCAGACTTCAAGCCTTCAGACTGTGAAAAAACTAATTTCTGGTGTTTAAGTCCCCCGGTGTGTGGTACTTTGTTATGGCAACGCTAGCAGACTAATCCAATGACAAAAATCAATTTAATGTTCCTGCAAATCTGTAATGTAGAGATTAGACTCTAAATTATTAATTTAGCACTTAATAATTTAACAATTATTTGATGATGATGATGATGTCAATCCCAAGTGTAAAAGTTCAGCCATGTTTTGATCATGTATATAGCTGGATACCTACATCAGGGTACTTGGATTATATCCAAACAACTAAAATAGCCTAAAGCAAATCAGAGTTTTCACCACACCCTCCTGGACACAAGAATGTGAGGGTTGAGTCCCAGATCAGCTAACAATTTACACTGGACTTTGCCTGGGTCATTTTCTACCCTGAACCTCAGTTTCCTCTGCAGAAAACTGAGGGTGTTGAAGTTTCTCCTACCTCTGGATATGCTGTGGTTCTAGATAAGAACTCTAAGGGGAAAACGACTTTCAACTCTATTTTCTGGAACTAGCCATGGTTATTATCCTAAAACCCAAAGAGAAAAGACCATTTCCTGAAGATTCATATTCTGGCACCTAGCACCTCTTCTGGATTATCTGTTATTTGAATCTTGTATTGTCTCGCCTCACCCACAAAAACATACTTTCTTGGAGAAGAATGGATGGATCTTATATTAGTTTCCATCTCCTCCTGTATCTAGCACTGTTTCTATAAACATACTAGAAGTCTGACTAATGTGGACTTAATGAATTAGCAGGATAATCTGTGTATGTGCGTGTGTGTGTGTGTGTGTGTGTGTGCGCGCGCGTGTGTGTGTGTGTGTAGTGACAGTCTGATTCTTTCATGAGATGAAACACAGTCAAATCAGGAAGGGAATTACTGGCTAGTACACCACGAGCATATAAACCATATGCTCTACCTGAAGAAAGTATTCAAAAGAGAATTCCAATAGAAGAAAATAGACAATGCAAGAGAGAGGGAAATAACAAGTCAAGAAAAACAAATAGTTTTGGGCCAGTAGATGAGCTTAAAGTTTTGGAGACCACCCCAGGCTTCTTGTCCTCACCCCACGGGTCCCCCAGCCCAGTCTAGGACCCCTGGACACAGGTCAGAGAAAGGAGCAGGACAGCCTGGCCGAGCTCGGCCTCCCCTGCAAATGGGGAGAGTCCCCTCATGAACACACCTAAAGATAAAATCAGCAAATCCTCATTTCTCAGAAAACACCAAATTAAAAAGGAGACTTGCCCAAGATTTGATAGAAAGCAGGTGACACCCACAATTGCTGGGGTTTGGCCTTAAGGAAGACAAAACCCACCGGAGCCTTGTGAGCTGGAGGCCTGGGGTCGGGATACAGTTGTACCTCCCTTGCCCTCTCTTTGCTCACAGAGAGATTGGATGGAGAAGAGATGGGAGCAGTCCAGCCACTCTTATGACACATCTAAGACCCCCACGTCAGTGGGAATTAAATCCGACTCCTGTGTTTCATCGGCTTCAGCCAAAGAATGTGGGTTTGCAGAGCCAGTGCCTCCAGATAGTGCACAGGTCTGGAGTAAATGGCCCAGGGCGGAGGCCAGCATCCATGCAGAGGGTCCATGAGTATAGCCAGAGTGATGCCTGCATCTCCCTACCTCCACAGGCCGGGGGCCACACTGTCCAGAGGAAGGAGGAAAGGCAGGACACAGGGCCAGGACTGTGGAGCGCTGGGATGAAGCCACCAGGGATGGCCCGGAGCAGGATCTTCTTGCTGCAGGGGGCAAGTTTGGCTCAGAAGAGGGTGCCCTGGGCACCACTCCTCAGGACGCTGCTCCCGACTCCCCTCCTCTGTCACCCTCTTGGCCACAGTCCTATTTTACTCTTGCTGTCTTCCCCACAGTGCAACGTTGGAGTAATGGTCCCCTCTGATCACACCAAAGCCACCCCAACTCCCAGTGGCTCCTGTGGTCTCAAGTACCCCCCTCACCTGTTCCAATCCATCTGTCTAGCTGCACCTAGCACTCTCCTGGCCCCGTGGGTCCCTCATAGCCTGCCACCTCACACAGCAGTGAGCCAAGACAAGAGGTCTGTTTCTGGAGACACCAACGTGGTCCCCTGGCTTCCGCTCTTGGACAGCTAGCTTCCCGCTGTCCTTCCCATTGCCTACCCACCCCCAGCCTTCTAGACACCTGACTTCCTCAGGCCACCAGCACTCAGCCCAGCTCAGCCTTGCTGTTCTTGTATCCCCCGAGTCCCAGCTCTAGGCAGGGAGGTGCTGGTCATCTGATCCAAGAGCATCTTTGATTGTGGCATCTCCCCAGCCTCAAGGATACACATGTGAGCACCAGAATCCCTCTGAGCCTTGGAGGAGCCTACCGTCCAGGGGCAGTTATCATGAGAAAGGGAATCCAGCAGGGCTGGCTAACTCTTCTCCCTCCGCACCTCTGTCCCTGCTGTTCCTGTGGCCCTCTGCCCCTTCATCACTGTGGCAACACCAAGTAAGTGCCTCACCCAGGGACCCAGCTTCTGATCCCAAGGAACGTCCTTTTCTCCCCCACTTGACCACTTCTACTGAACGTGACAGTCTGCCACACTGCTGTGTATGTATGTGTGTATACACCCTGCTTCTTCTACCTGAAAGCACAACCATCTTGGCACACACTGTCCCCACCTTTATGTGTCCTTCAACGTGGAGTAAAATACCTCAGCAGGTACCTTGGACCTGAGTGAACGTTTACCTAGTTGAGTCATGACCCATTGGATGTGTGTCCAAGGAGAAGCAAGGTGGGACAACTCTGCAGGAATTCCTAGGAAATGCAGCCCCTCCCTCCAGTGCTTTATTTGAAGTCAAGGTGAAACGGGTTCCCAACCCAAACCATGGGTCAGTTCCCACCTGCCCTGTGACCCGAGGATGAGGCCCTGGTGGTCCAAGGCACCACAGGTTGCCTTGCTCCTACTCACATATCCCTTTTACTGCTTTCGATTTATGCAAATAAATGTTGCCTTCCCAATTACAAGTGCCTTGGAAGGAAGGCCAATAACACAGATTACTATGTTTGTGCTCTATCAATATTTGGTGACTCAGGTCTTGATTTGTTTTTCAAGGGATGTCTGTCTGAATGACCCATCACAAGAGCAGCAAAATTCTGCCTGGAAATAAAAGGACCCGCAGGGAAACAGTAAAGGTCAGGTTGTCTGTGTCTGCCGTTTTCTGTTTCATGCACTCTGCTCCACGGGAGTCACCATTTCATCTCCAGCCAACGTCTTGGGGGAGCTACTATCACCATCCCCAGTCTGTGTGTGAATAAACTGAGGTGTGGAGAGGCTAAATAATTTCTCCAAAGTCAAGCCAGCACCCATATTCTTGGCCACTTGGTGCTGTTTCCTACTTGGTGATCAGCTGTGTTCCAAGCTCAGAGCTGGCACGGCCAGGACAGAGGACAGAGTGCCAGGAGGGCTCCTCCCTGGCTCTCTAACTTCCCCAGGAAGTGAGGGGCCGAGGGGGGTCTGTGCCTCTAACGTTCTCTTGTATGTTTGCAGGGAATTTTTAACCTCCCAGTTAGCGGTCAGCCCAGGAAAGATGTGAAATGCTGCTTGCTGAACTCAAGGTCCCCAAAGGGAGACTCAGCCAAACAGAGAGCCAATAGAGCCCATTTCTCCCCTTGGAACTAAGAGACAAAGCCTCCTTCTAACAGCCAGCACCAACTTCCAGCCGTGGGAGTGGCCACCACGGAAGTGGGTGCCCCAGCCCCAGTCAAGCCTTTGGATGAGGCATTCCCAGCTGACAACCTGACTGCAACCCTATGGGGTTCCTGAACTGGAGGCACCCAGCCAAGCCAACCCAGATCCCGACCCAGAGAAACTGTGTAAGGTGATAAATGTTTGTTGTCTTAAGCTGCTAAATGTGGGGTAATTTGTTACACAGAAATAGACAACTATTAAGATTATGTATTTACATGTATTATCTCCCGTATTAGATTTTAGATTCCTTAAAATGATGATTCCTATTTATCACATTGTATCTGGGACAATGTCTCAAGCCAGATAGGTCTTCCAGAAATGTTCATTGCATCCATTAGTGAATCAATGGATTTCTGATCAACTTTGGGGCTGATTTTATTTGTCACACATTTATTAAGAACCTCATTTTAGTCCGGCATTGAGCTGGGCTCTGGGACATGTCTGAGTCCCAGAGACCAACTCTTAGATGAGCTATGAACATGCCCAGAGTTGTCCCAACCGAGACTCCCCACTCCCCACCAGCCCCTCTGGTTGAGGCTGACAAGGAGCTCAGATGCTAGTTTTAAAAAAAAAAGAACCATAATTATAATGAAATATTAGAGGAAAATAATAAAAGTAAGTTGCTAGAGCTATGAATGCTCTCACTGCCTAGGAGCAGTGTGAAAGGCTTCACAAGGAGGTGACATACGAACCAGCGCTGCAGAGGGATTGAGAATATGCCAGGAAGACAAACGGCGGGGTGTGGGGGGCAGTGTGCTAGGAGGAGGGAACAGCCTATGCAAAGTCGTGGATGAGTGAGCCTTCATTGTGTGTCAGGGGATGGGAAATGCCCACTTGTACCTTGGGTCTCAGCCATGGGGGAGCCAGCAAGAGAGGATACACCTGAAAGTGAGGCTGCTTTAGCTGTGGAGGGATTTCCTGGTGGCAGAAGTGCAACCACTAGCTAGCAACCTGAACCTTCTTTGAAAATTAGAGACTATATTCCTGACACTCCCAAATTTCCCAGCATTCCCCATTGTCCCCAAATTCCCAATAGACACTCCCAACTTTCCTAACTATCTGAACCCTCCCAGGAAGCATCATGTGCCAGATGAAATCCTGGCCTCTGAAGGTGAATACACCAGGGGCCAGGCCCTGCTGGGATGAGTGAGGATTAGGGTCTTTCTTCTTTGCTTCTGTAACTGCTGGGCAACAGAAACCCTTGCCTACATTTGGAGGTTGTTATAGACTGGATATTTGCATCCCAGAAAAATTCATATATTGAACCCCTAACCCCCAATGGGATGGTGTTAGGAGATGTGGTCTTTGGGAGGTGATTAGGTTTAGATGAGGTGCTGAGGGTGGGGTTCCCATGATGGTATTAGTGCCCTTATAGGAAGAGACACCAGAGAGATTGTGAGGACAGAGTGAGAAGGTGGTGTCTGCAAGCCAGGAAGTGGGTCCTCACCAGAACCTGACCACGCTGGCACCCTGGCACTCCAGCCTCCAGAGTGTGAGAAATAAATGTCTGTTATTTAAGGCACCCAGTGTATCATATTTTGTTATGTCAGCCTGAGATGACCAAGACAGAGACTCTGCTTGGAGAGGCAGGGACTTACTTTCAATCACAGAAGCCACAAAGGTTCTAATAGTCCTGTTCTCCAACCCCCCAGAAGCTAGAGCTCAGGCTGTGGCCTGGGGAAGGCCAATGGGGTGTGGGTCTGCAGAGAACGTAAAGAGTTCTCTGCAGGGAGAGTTTGGAGGTGACACTGACACCTGGGGACCTGAAACATCATCATGGTCCCCCTACTAGAGAGGGGACACCTTGGGGGTCAGGTAACAAAGGGATGCCTAGTTCAGGCCTCTCATGGGGGGTGTGCAGGAATTGTGTTTAAGACATGCAAAGGGGCTGGTACACTGTTATCGTTCAATTCATGCCCAGTATTGTTTTTTTCAGTCTTTGTTAGTGTTTTGTGGGCTTCTTAAAAGGGATCCCTTCTCATATAGGGTGTAACCCAGTTCTTCTTAATTAAAGATTTGCTTTCATAGAACTTTCTTTCTGGGCCTCCATATTCACGCCAAGCTGCACACCCAAGGGGGTGAACTGCTGTCATCAATTCCTTTAGATGAGATCATTCCTTATCTGGAGTTTTACTGGTACAGAAGAAGAAAATTGTTCTCAATATTATTATTGTGATTTGAGAATCTATTTATCTATTATTTTCATTTATGTTTTTGTCCTAGGAACAAAAAATTTGGACAATTTTATGTGCCTTTGTTTTTTGTTTTTGTTTTTGTTTTTGTTTTGTTTTGTTTTGTTTGGCTGTGTTGGGCCTTCATTGCCGTGCACAGGCTTTCTCTAGTTGCGGCGAGTGGGGGCTACTCTTCATTGCGGTGTGTGGGCTTCTCATTGCAGTGGCTTCTCTTGTGGAGCACGGGCTCTAGGCATGTGAGCTTCAGTAGTTGCAGCACGTGGGCTCAGTAGTTGTGGTGCACGGGCTTAGTTGCTCCGTGGCATGTGGATCTTCCTGGACCAGGGCTCGAACCTGTGCCCCCTGCATTGGCAGGTGGATTCTTAACCACTGTGCCACCAGGGAAGCCCATGTGCCTTTGTTTTTTTGGAGTTTCCATAGCAGTAAAAGATTCACTCAATAATGACATTTATAATTTTTCAACTACAGGTAGGATTATACCTATTTGTACTTTAAAGCCTCGGCAATAAAGCTTTCACCCAACTATACTCTGCTTTTTACATGCTTAAAAATTTGCTCTAAAGGATAAATAAAATAGAGTAGCAGGGCATGAATCTCTAAGTTTTCAAAAAACGGACCTTTATGTTTATATAACATAATTTCATTTTTTTAAGTCTCCTTCCATGGGAGAAATGAAATTTCAGGCAATTCAGGCCTCCCCCCACACACACACACAGAGAGGCACACACCACCTTTTCCCTTCTTCCTGCCAGTGTGGCTGTGTTTTGGATGGTTTCTTGATGCCGTGGCCTCAGGGGTGGATGGGGATGGGTGTCTGTCCCCATCGTGTCATCCTCTGTCTGCCATCCCCTGAAGGGTGCATCTGCACGGGGGTTCCTGTCACTGCCGTGTGCAAGCTGCTGCTCAATCTCCCTGCACTTCTACCCCAGGGTCCCTTCAGTCCACCCCTCTCCCAGCTGCTTTGGGCTGTTCTTAGGGACCTAGGAGTAGCCCACTGCAGTCTGTGCCACTCTGGGGCCACAAGAAACTTGGTGGGACAGAGGTGGCCTTCTGTACTACTCTTGACTCCTGGGAAATTATTTTACTGCTTTGCAGACAACACTGGAGTGCAAGGGAGCTCTGTGATCTGTATGAGTCCTTCAGCCCACGTGACCATATAGCCAGGGCCACGTCTGTGCTGGGATGGGGGTGCAGCACTCAGAGACCTTGCAAGCTGGCAGACCCCTGTGCTCCTGCTTCCCTGAGTCACCTGCCCTCTGGCTGTCTGTACCTGCCCTCCCTGCCGGGGCTCTCCAGGGGGAGTACCCTGGGCCTCTGGCTCAGAGCCCCACAACTCATTTCCCCTTTTCCCAGCCCAGGAAAGCTCAATCTACTCATCAGAGTGAGAGAAACTGACTCAAAATGAGCACGTGTTGTCTCTCAGGGCCTGACTTTCGAAACTCAAAATGTTTTCATCTCAGACTCTTGTTTTGAATTTCCAAAAGTCCAGTTTTGAGACATTAAAGGTAGATTGTGAAATGCAGACTCTCCATTCTGCTGTGTGTGGTACATACAACATACACCGGATGATGCCCCAAGTAGGGTAAGATAGAAGGATGTCTGGAAGTGCTGTGGACAAAGAATCTGTAGTTTCTCTGTAAAAATAGTACCCCACTGCAGACATAAATATTTGAATGTAACCTGGAAAGGACCTTTTGCATCCATCAGATTCTTTGGGGGCACTAATGATGACTGAACTTTGAATTGTTGAAAATCAGAGGTTGGGGTACTTTGGGAGATTGGGCTTCATCAGAGGCCATTGGAGCAGCCTGTGATGTGCCCTCTGGGTGATGACATGGTCCATCCCCATGGCTCAGTGCTGTGATGTGAGAGCTCCCCTGGGAGCAGGGGGTGTGGGAGTCTGCATGGAGGGAAATGGAGGGGACTGGAAAAATTTGGTTTGGGGGTTTATTCACACAGCATGAGTGTACTCCTCATATGGCCTCCCTCCTTACCCCGCCACAACACAGAGGAGGAAGCAAACAGGCACAGAGGAGGGTGAAGGGCATTTCCCAGGGCTCCTTTTCCATAGACACTCTCCACACAGGGCTCCCAGAGACTGGTGTGGACATCAGTGGGGACAAAGGCTGGTGTACCTGGACCCAGGTCTTCTCAACCTCCTCACTTGGCCCGTGTACACAGCCCCCAGCCCTCTAACTCCCTTCAAACGAGGGCATCAAGATGGAATCTCTCTCTCTCCTTATTCCTTCAGAGCTAAACTGATACATCAGTCAAGCAGAAGCATGTCTAGTTTAACTGCTTCTGCTCCAGGCTGGTGTTGCACCTCTATTGTGGAGGGTGTGGACTTCCCTCACTTCAACTAAGGGATGAATTTCTACTGAAGCTGAGAGTGGGCATGTACCGGGCTCTACCCTCAGATCACATACCACAGCTACTCTGTGCTCTTTCGGGCTGGTCCTGAACAGCCAGAATCACCATGCTTCTCTCTACGGGAGGAAGGCAGAAATACGGAAAGTGGGTGCTGATGAGCTGGGCTGAAAGTTATCTGCGTTCAGAGTCTGATGTTTGGAAGGTGTGTATAGGAAAAAGAAAAGTGGGGGTGAAGTTATGGAATTTGGAATATATTACAAGCATTTAGAAATTGAAGACAAACAAACAAAAACATGGTTCATGAAATGTGAGTTTTCAGGGACAGAGCAACCTCCCTTCGCTGGGGCACTATGCTTGGCGATCTATGCCACCCATTGATCTGGTTCTCACAAAGCACCAAGCTGCCATGTCTGTCCTACAGGGTTTCCCCAGGTTGTGTGGATCCAGGGCTCTTGACTTGGGCTCAAGGACACCCTTAGGGATGGTATCCACACTGGTTCCTATGGCAGGAAACACTACTCTCAGAAGCCCTACTCTGTACCCACCTATCCTGGAGAACCCCAGGCCATCACTGTTCAGTAAGGACCCTGGGGGAAGGTAATAAAAAAGGTCTTCAGACACAGTTCCCAAAATGTGCTTGGAGTCTGGAGGGATGGTTGAATTGCTAGGTTTTAACAAGATGTTGGCATTAGTTATGTGTAGTCAAGGGATCAACCCACAGAATGCTAGATTTGGGAAGGACTACAGAAATCTGTGACTCTGACTCTTTCTTTGTGTTGAGGACTGTATCCATCAGCTCAGGAATTCATAACAAAGTACCACAGACTAGTGGCTTAAACGACAGACATTTATTACCTCACCGTCTGGAGGCAGAGAGTTCAAAGTCAAGATGTCAGCAGATTTGGCTTCTTCTGAGGCCCCTCTCCTTGGCTGGACTCTCTTTGGCCTCCTCGCTGTGTCCTTATGTTCTCTGTGTGTCCATCACTGCTGTTTCTTCCTCTTCTTATAAGGACACCAGTCACATTGGATTATGGTCCCACCCCATGACCTCATTTAACTTTAGTTACACCTATAAGGGCCCTATATCCAAATATAACCAGATTGGGGGTTAAGGCTTCAACACAGGAATCTAGGGGACACAATGCAGTTCATAACAACAACCCATTCTGCTTCTGCAGGGCATGGAACAAGAAAGTATTATACTATCTGCTGGCTCCAAAATAATCAAGGGTATGAATGGAATGGGTTAGACAGTGCAGTGAAAAATATTTCACCTCTCTTAGTCTCTATTTCTTCTTGGAAAACAGGAAAAGTGACATATATGCTGTATGGATAGGCGTGTTGGAAATAATGTTTGCAAGATGCGTACTTAATAAAGGGTGGCTATCCCTGTGAACCACTGGCATCATTCTGGACACTCCATGGGGTCCCAAGGTCCAGTGAAGCCCTTGGTCCGCTCTGAGAAGCATTTATCTGGAAAGTTGCTGCACATTATGCTATGAGACCAATCAACCCTGGATATGACACCAGGCTTGACACCTGGGCCACGGGCCAGACTCATACAGGGCCTGACACATGCTACCTGTCCTGTGGGAACATTATGGGAACTTTTTTGTGGGATCCTGAATGAACATCTGACTTCCCTTGAGGACTGGATCTGGTGTTGAGAGCATACCCTGTGCTTCACTACATCTGTCCATATTCTTACATAGACTTCTTCATTTGAAGTCTCCAGGATAAGATATTTCTGTACCTTACAACCTGAAAAAATTTTTCAATTAAAAATAGATGGATAGATAGATGGATAGGTAGATAGATAGATAGATAATAGATAGGTGATAATTAGATAGATATCTTCCATAATAATGAACAGGGTTATGTGAGGGACTTACTCAAGTTGCAAACTAGAAAGTGGATTTTATGGAGCTACTCTGAAATTCTTATCACTGGGAAGATGCTTTACCAGGATCTAGAGTCAAATAAAGGGCTGGGGAAGGAGGGGCCAAGCAGCAACGGGGAGGCTGGGGTGACTGATCACAATGTCAAGGAAGGCCACACAGTGGAGCAGGGAGAACTATCTCTGAAAATAAAGACAGTTAGTTTCCTGACAAAAATGGAGTAACAGGATTTAAATTTACTCTCATGCTGGAAAGAACTAATTTCTTTAAAAGACAAAATAAACAATGGTTTTATGCCACTGGACATTAGGCAGCAAAGGACAGTGAACCCTGAGGGCTGGAAACAAAAGAAGCAAGGCCTACAATTGTTTTGAGTTTCCAGACTACAACAAGATGAGGTGGAACTAAAGGCAGAGCCCAGAAGGGTCTTTGAATGGAGGAGACAGAACTGAGATCCCAGGAGAACAAGGCAGAAAGAGCACTCTACCAATGAGGGAGCACAGAGTGGTCAGCAGGCGATGACTGAAGCATGCATGTGAAGACATTACTGGATGCTGAGGAAAGAGCTTCCTGAAAGGATCAGAGGAAACAGTGCTTGGCACTCACATGGGGCAAAAATCATAACTATTCCCACCACCAGGCTGATGCATAATTTATGGGGCATTGCCTCTCTGGTGGGTAATAATTAACCCCATACTAAATATTAGGTCCTATCTAGCAAATTGTAAAAGCAGGACCCTAAGGATCAAACTGTTTCCACACAACCTAATAGCAAACATGTTACCAAACCAATATACTGACACCAGGTTTTGGTGAAGGAAAGTGCAGCGTTTATTGCAGGCACCAAACAAGGAGTCTAGGCATCTAGTGCTTAAAGACCTAAACTCCCCAAAGGCTTTCAGGGAAAGGTTTTTAAAGACAGGGTGAGGGAGGGGGGCTGTGGAGTGTGTCATCAGCTTGTGGACATTCTTCTGATTGGTTGGTGGTGAGATAATCGGGAGTCAACCTCATCAACCTTCTGGTTCCAACTGGTCTGGGGTCTACATGCTTGTGGGCAGCATACAGTTAACATCTCCCACCTGGTGGGGGTTTCAAGATCTGCCAAACAGCTCAAAGGACATGGCTCAGAATATTATCTATAGCCCTTGAGGAGGAACTAAAGGTCCTTGACTTTGTTTGATGGCTAAACTATTATTATTTTATCTTGCTTGACTGTTTTCCTTTCTGCATTTTCTCACTTTTCTGATTAAATTTTCTCTTTGGAAGTCAGAGAAGGCCTAGGAGGCTACAATTTTATAAGAGGTAGGTGGAGGACATGTAGGGGGGGATCTGTTCTGGGAAGGCCCCATAGGGTCCTCTCAGTTACAAAGAGAGCTCAAGAATATTTGTAAGAATACAAAAAGTCCATCATTCAACAAGATAAATTCACAGTACCACACAACCAATCAAAAACTAACAGACATGCAAAGAAGCAGGAAAATACAATCTGGAATTAGAAAAAAAACAACCCAGAACTGATAGAGGTGTTAGAATTAGCAGAAAAGAACATTACAGTTGTGGTTTCAACTCTATTACAGATCTCCAAAAAAGTTAAATAGAAATATGACCTAAATAAAACTTTTAGAAATAAAAATTACAAGTCTGACATGAAAAATGCAATACACTGGATGGAAGTAAGGGCATGTTAGACATTGCAGAAGAAACAGATTTGCGAATTTGAAGACATAGCAATAGAAACTATCCAAGAACAAACACACAGAGAAGAAAAAAGATGCAATAAATGAATGAAAAGAGCATCCGTGAGGGGTGGAAGAAACTTGAAGTGATCTAATACACGTGTAATTGGTATTCATAAAAGGGGCAAGGCAGAAAATGTACCTGAAGAAATAATAGCCTAGAACATTCCAAATTTGCTGAAAATTATAAACCCAAAGACCAAAGTGATTCAGAAAACTCTGAGCACAAGACACATGAAAAAATTACACCAAGGTATACTACAATCAGATTGCTCAAAACCCCTGATGAAGAGAAAATCTTTTAAATAGCCAAGAAAAACACTCATACACACAAGAGCAAGAATAAGAATGATAGCAAATTTCTCATTTTAAAAAAAAAGAAGAAGACAGGAAAGAGAGTGGAATAACATCTTCAAAGCACTGACTGAAAAAATTGTTAACCTAGAATTCTATACCCAGAGGAAATACATTTCAAAAATGAAGATAAATTAAGACATTTTTGGACACACAAAGGCAAAATAATTCATTACCACACAAGAAGAAATGCTCATGTAAGCCCAACAGGCAGAAGAAAGATAGAAATAAGGATCTGCACAAACGAATGAAGGGGTCAGAAGTGGTAACTATACAAGATTATTTCTAAGTATTTAAATCTTTTAAAAGAAAATTGTTTAAACAATAGTAATAGCAATGTATTGTGGGGCTTATAAAATATATAAAATCATACAGGTTACAATAATAGCACAAAGGTCAGGATACCTAAAAATACCTTACCTGTTGTAAGGTTCTTATGTTGTACTTGAAGTGGTGTAACTTCATTTGATAACAGACAATGGTAGGTTAAAGATATATTCTATAAATCTTAAGTGACCACCAAAACAACAAAACAGAGTTACAACTAATAAGCAAAGAGGTGTTAAAATGGAATCATAAATAATACTCATTTTACCCATGAGAAAAACGGGAAGGAAAAAAGGAACAAAGTGAAAAAGCAACAAACAGAAAAAAATAGCAGGATTTAAAACTAACCATTTAAATTATCATAGTAATTTAAAGAGCCTAAACATTCTAATTAAAAGTCAGGGGTTGTCAGATTAGATAAAAATTCAAGACCCAGCTATATGCTGTCTACAAAAAAGAGCATTTTAAATATAAAGACACACTTCATTTAAAAGAAAAAGAATAGAAGATGATATACCATATTAAAATTAATCTAAATAATGCTATATTTGCTAGATTAATATCAGAATTAGTAGATTTCAGACAACAGAATGTTACTACCAAAAATAAGGTTAATTCACAATGATAAAGAGGTCAATTCATCAAGAGGACCTAACAATCCTAAAAATCTATGCAACCACTAATGCAGCTTCAAAATACTTGAAGCAAACACCAATAGAACTGGAGGGAGAAATAGACAGATCCACAATTATAGTCAGAGGTTTCAATATGCCTCTCTTAAAAAACAATAGAACAAGCAAACAGGAAGTTGATAAGGGTACAGAAGACTTTAGCAATACTGTCAAGTAACTTTTCCTAATTGACATATACAATGCTCCAACAACCAATATCAGAATATATATTTTTTTCATGTGCAACAGAACATTAACCAAGATATATTGGTTATATATTCTGGTCCCCAAAACAAGCCTCAATAAATTTAAAAAGATTTAAGTCAAACAAACTATGTTCTCCAATCATAAAGCAATTAAACTAAAAATCAATAACAGAAATATCTCAAGGGAAAAAAATCCCTCAACATTTGGAAGTGAATTCATACATTTCTAAATAACATATGGGTCAAAGAAAAAGTGGAAAGGGAAATTAGAAAGTATTAGGAACTGAATGAAAATGCAACTTGTCAAATTTGTGGGCTTCTATTTCAACTCTGTTACAAAAGGAAAAGATGTCAAATCAATGACCTCAGCCCACCTTAGGAAACCAGAAAAAAAAAAGAGGGAACAAAATGAAATGTATACATACAGAGAATAAAACTTAAGAGCTTAGACCCAAACTAACATAAAATAAATCAATGAAATCAAAAGTCATTCTTTTAGAAGGTCAATAAAACTGATAACCTTCTAGCCAGACTGAGCAGGAAAAAAGAAGATACAAACTACCAGTATCAAGAATGAGACATGTGACAATACTACAGATTCTATAGATTTTTTTTAAATTATGGATTATTATGAGCAATTTTATATAAATAAATTTGACAAGTTAGATGAAATGGATAATTTTTTTTTGAAATATACAAACTAGAAAGCTCACTTGAGAAGAAATAGATAACATGAATTGTCCTCTATCAAATAAATTAAAATATATTTGAAATCCGTAGAAAATAAAAAGTACCTCCTAGACCCAAATATCTTCATTGAGGAATTTAAGCAAGAAAGAATACCAATTCTTCACAAACTACAAACAAACTCTTACATAAATTTGAAGAGGAGAGAATACTTCCCAATTCATTCTATGACACCAGAATTACTCTGATACCAAAAGTAGGTGAAGACATTATAAGAAAACTACAGATTAATGTCTTTTGAACATGAACACAAACCTTTGACATACAAGCAAACTGAAATTAGCAGTGTATAAAAGAGATCAGATGGATGACCAATTAATTAATATACCATTGATTCCAGTCATTCCACAGCTGGGCATTTATTTACCCAAGAGTAATCAAAGCATAAATCCATATAAAAACCTGTACAGGAATGTTTATAGGAACTATATTTAAAATAGCCAAAACTGTAAACATCCCAAATCTTCACCAATAATTGAATAGAGAGACTGGAGTATATTGATACAATGGAATACTACTCAGCAGCAAAAAGGGATGAATTAATGATACATGCAATAACATGAATGAATTTCAAAATAATTATGCCAAGTGAAAGAAGAGTTTTATTTAAATTCTGCAATATACAAACTAATATATAGTGACAGCAGACCAGTGGTTGTCTATGGATGGGGGCAGATTGGGGAGGTGTGTGAGGAGTGATTACAAAGGGACATGAAGAATTTCAGGGGATGTCACATATAGTTATCTTGATTAAAAGGTGTATTCATCTGGTATACATATTTAATTGTAAACTTTGTGTCCACATTATTAAATGTCTATTATACCTTGAATGAAGCTATTTTATAAAGAAAATAATAACTTTAAAAAGGAGAAATAAAGTATTTGAATCAGAAGTTTAAAAGTTACTCATAGAAAAAAGTGGCTTCTACTTCCACTTAGGATACAGAAAGTCACTAAGGATATGGCACGAGAGGAAACCAAATAACCTGCAAAATCCTAGTTTCTAAAACCCATCAGAGAGCTAAGAATGCAAAGAAACCTAAATGATCTAGAATCTAGATATTAACAAGCCCCTCTCAAGAGAAAGGAAATGGAATATTGTTCAGACTTAATATTAAGATGTTAAATATCCTCCAAATACTGTATGATATCGCTTATATGTGGATTCTAAAAAAAGAATACAAATGAATGTATATGCAAAACAGAAACAGACTCACAGATATAGAAAGCAAACTTGTGGTTACCAAAGGGGAGAGGGAAAGGGGGAGGAACAAATTATGGGTATGGGATTAATAGATACAAACTACTACATATAAAATAGATAAGCAACAAGGATATACTGTGTAGCACAGGGGATTATAGCCATTATCTTGTAATAACCTAAAATGGAGTATAATCTGCAAAAATACTGAATCACTATTCTGTACACCTGAAACTAATATAATATTGCAAATCAACTATACTTGAATAAATAAAAGTTTTTTTTAAAAAGATGTTAAAGGGCTTCCCTGGTGGCGCAGTGGTTGAGAGTCCGCCTGCCGATGCAGGGGACACAGGTTCATGCCCCAGTCCGAGAAGATCCCACATACCTCAGAGCGGCTAGGCCCGTGAGCCATGGCCGCTGAGCCTGCGCGTCCGGAGCCTGTGCTCCGCAATGGGAGAGGCCACAACAGTGAGAGGCCTGCGTACCACAAAAAAAAAAAAAAAAAAAAAAAAGATGTTAACTGTGCCCAAATTGTTCTATAGATTCAACACAATTCCAAGTAAAATTCTAGAAAACTTTTCAAAAGAAATTGACAGGTTAATGTTAAAATGTGTATAAAAATGCAGAGACTTTTATAAAAATAATGAAAAAAAGAAAAGAAAACAAATTTGGAAGACTCATTCTTCCTGATTTTGAGACTTCATGTGATACAACATTAATCAAGATATTGGTATTGGCATTAAGATAAACAAATAGATAAATATGACACAACAGAGTCTAGATTTGACTTTTGACTATGGGTGCAAAGCAATTCAATGTGGGAAAAGAATCTTTCAATAAAGCATGCCGGAACAATTGGAGAGCCAGTAGCAATAAAATGAGCATTAACCATTACCCCCACCATAAACAAAATTAACAACACATGGATTAGACACCTAAACTGAAAACCTAAAGCTATAAAACTTCTAGAAGAAAACAGAAAATGGTTGTGACCTTGAGGTAGGAACACAAAATGCCAAATAATAAAATATAAATAAATAATTTGAATTTCACCAAAATTTAAAAATTTTGCTCTTCAAAGGTAACTATTAAGAAAACAAAACGGCAAGCCACATCCTAAGAGAAAATATTTGCCATGAATGTATCAGAAAAAGGACTTGTATTCAGAAGTTTGAAAGAGTTCTTACAAAACAATAACAAAAGACAAACTATTAATAAAGGAAAATATTTGAACAGACACTTCACAAATAAAGAAATACAAATAGCCAATAAGCACATGAAAATATGCCTAACAGTATTAGTCTTCAGGGAGATGCAAATTAAAACCACAATGAGGGGCTTCCCTGGTGGCGCAGTGGTTGAGAGTCTGCCTGCCGATGCAGGGGATGCGGGTTTGTGCCCCGGTCTGGGAGGATCCCACATACAGTGGAGCAGCTGGGCCCATGGGCCATGGCCACTGAGCCTGCACATAAGGAGCCTGTGCTCTGCAAAGGGAGAGGCCACAGTGGTGAGAGGCCTGCGGACCACAAAAAAAACCCCACAATGAGATACCACTCCATGACCACTAGAATCACTAAAATTAAAATTAAAAACAAAACAAAACACTGACCTTAACAAGTGTTATGAGAATACGAATATATTGGAACACTCATGTCATACTGTGGGAATATAAAATATAAAATGATGTAACCCCTTTGGAAAACAATTGGACATTTTCCTAAAAATTTATTTATTTATTCAAAATAAAATTATTTATTTATTTATTTATGGCTGTGTTGGGTCTTTGTTGCTGTGTATGGGCTTTCTCTAGTTGTGGCGAGTGGGGGCTCCTCTTCAGTGCAGTGCGTGGCCTTCTCATTGCGGTGGCTTCTCTTGTTGCAGAGCATGGGCCCCAGGCACGCAGGCTTCAGTAGTTGTGGCACATGGGCTCAGTAGTCATGGCTCGCAGGTTCTACAGCACAGGCTCAGTGGTTGTGGTGCACGGGCTTAGTTGTTCTGTGACATGTGGGAAGAATTCTTCTAAGCACATCCTTAGCGGCAATCCCTGCATTTGGATATATTGTGCTTTTGTTATCATTCATTTTAACTTTTGTTGTGATTTCATTTTAGACAGATGAGTCTAAAATGAATCTCCCAATTCATCCCACCACCACCACCCCTCCCCCACCACTTTCCCCCTTTGGTGTCCATACGTTTGTTCTCTACATCTCTGTCTCTATTTCTGCCTTGCAAACCAATTCATCTGTACCATTTTTCTAGATTCCACATATATGCGTTAGCATGCGGTACTTGTTTTTCTCTTTCTGACATACTTCACTCCTTTGTATGACAGTCTCTAGGTCCATCCACGTCTCTACAAATGACCCAGTTTCATTCTTTTTTATGGCTGAGTAATATTCCATTGTATATATGTACCACATCTTCTTTATCCATTCATCTGTCGATGGACATTTAGGTTGTTTCCATGACCTGGCAATTGTAAACAGTGCTGCAAAGAATATTGGGGAGCGTGACTCTTTCTGAATTATGGTTTTCTCAGGGTATACGCCCAGGAGTGGGATTGCTGGGTCATATGGTAATTCTATTTTTAGTTTTTTAAGGAACCTCCATACTGTTCTCCATAATCATCGTATCGATTTACATTCCCACCAACAGTGCAAGACGGTTCCCTTTTCTCCACACCCTCTCCAGCATTTATTGTTTGTAGATTTTCTGATAATGGCCATTCTGACCAGTGTGAGGTGATAATTCACTGTAGTTTTGATTTGCATTTCTCTAATAATTAGTGATGTTGTGCCTCTTAGCCACCTGCATATTTTCTTTGGAGAAATGTCTGTTTAGGTCTTCTGCCCATTCTTTGATTGCATTGTTTGTTTTTTTTAATATTGAGCTGCATGGGCTGTTTATATATTTTGGAGATTAATCCTTTCTTGATCCATTTGCAAATATCTTCTCCCATTCTGAGGGTTGTCTTTTCTTCTTGTTTATAGTTTCTTTTGCTGTGCAAAAGCTTTTAAGTTTAATTAGGTCCCATTTGTTTACTTTTCTTTTTATTTCCATTACTCTAGGAGGTGGGTAAAAAAGATCTTGCTGTGATTTATGTCAAAGAGTGTTCTACCTATGTTTTCCTCTAAGAGTTTTACAGTGACCGGTCTTACATTTAGGTCTCTAGTCCATTTTGAATTTATTTTTGTGTATGGTTTTAGGGAGTGTTCTAATTTCATTCTGTAACATGTAGCTATCCAGTTTTTGCAGCAACACTTATTGAAGGGACTGTCTTTTCTCCATTTTATATCCTTGCCTCCTTTGTCATAGATTAGTTGACCATAGGTGCATAGGTTTATCTCTGGGCTTTCTATCCTGTTCCATTGATCTATATTTCTGTTTTTGTGCTAGTACCATATTGTCTTGATTACTGTAGCTTTGTAGTAAAGTCTAAAGTCAAGGAGTCTGATTCCTCCAGCTCCGATTTTTTCCCTCAAGACTGCTTTGGCTCTTCAGGGTCTTTTGTGTGTCCATACAAGTTTTAAGATTTTTTTTGTTACAGTTCTTTTAAAAATGTCATTGGTAATTTGATAGCGATGGCATTGAATCTGTAGATTGCTTTGGGTAGTGTAGTCATTTTCACAATATTGATTCTTCCAATCCAAAAACATGGTATACCTCTCCATCTGTCTGGGTCATCTTTGATTTCTTTCATCAGTGTCTGACAGTTTTCTGAGTACAGGTCTTTTACCTTTTTAGGTAGGTTTGTTCCTAGGTATTTTATTCTTTTTGTGGCAATGGTGAATCTGATTGTTTCCTTAGTTTCTCTTTCTGATCTTTCATTGTTAGTATATAGGAACACAAGAGATTTCTGTGCATTAATTTTGTATCCTGCAACTTTACCAAATTCATTGATTAGCTCTAGTAGTTTTCTGGTGGCATCTTTAGGATTATCTATGTATATCTATGTATCATGTCATCTGCAAACAGTGACAGCTTTACTTCTTTGTTTCCAATATGTATTCCTTTTATTAATTTTTCTTCTCTGATTGCCATGTCTAAGACTTTCAAAATTATGTTGAATAAGAGTGGTGAGAGTGGACATTCTCGTCTTGTTGCTGATCTTAGATGAAATTCTTTCAGTTTTGCACCATTGAGAATGATGTTTGCTGTGGGTTTTTCATACATGGGCTTTATTATATTGAGGTAGGTTCCGTCTATGCCCACTTTCTGGAGAGTTTTTATATACAGGTGTTGAAATTATGTCAAAACCTTTTTCTACATCTATTGAGATGATCATATGGTTTTTGTTTTTTGTTTTTTGTGTTTTTGCAGTACGTGGGCCTCTCACTGTTGTTGCCTCTCCCATTGTGAAGCACAGGCTCTGGACGCACAGGCTCAGCGGCCATGGCTCACGGGCCCAGCCACTCCACAGCATGTGGGATCTTCCCAGACGGGGGCACAAAGCCGTGTCCCCTACATCAGCGGGCGGACTCTCAACCACTGCACCACCAGGGAAGCCCCATCATATGGTTTTTATTGTTCAAATTGTTAATATGGTGTATCACATTGATTTGAGTGTACTGAAGAATCCTTGCATCCCTGGGGTAAATCCCACTTGATCATGGTGTAGGATCCTTCTAATGTGTTGTTGGATTCTGTTTGCTAGTATTTTCTTGAGGAATTTTGCATCTATGTTCATGAGTGATATTGGTCTGTTATTTTCTTTTTTTGTAGTATCTTTGGTTTTGGTATGAGGGTAATGGTGGCCTCGTAGAATGAATTTGGGAGTGTTCCTTCCTCTGCAATTTTTTGGAAGAGTTTGAGAAGGATGGGTGTTAGCTCTTCTCAAAGTGTTTGATAGAATTCACCAGTGAAGCCATCTGGTCCTGGACTTTTGTTTGTTGGAAGAATTTTAATCACAGTTTCAATTTCATTACTTGTGACTCGTCTGTTCATATTTTCTAGTTCTTCCTGGTTCAGTCTTGGAAGGTTATACCTTTCCAAGAATTAGTCCATCTCTTCCAGGTTGTCCATTTTATTAGCTTAGAGTTGCTTGTAGTAGTCTCTTAGGATGCTTTGTATTTCTGTGGTGTCTGTTGTAACTTCTCCTTTTTCATTTTTAATTATACTGTCAATCATATTTCTATATATACTAGCAATAAACAATGAAAATGGAAAGTTCTAAAAATTCACAATACCTTTAAAAAATGAAATACTTACAAAGAAGTCTACCAAACCATGTGCAGGATTGAATACTGAATATTACAAAACACTGGTGAAAGCAATCAAAGAAGATATAAATAAATTGAGAGACATGACTTCCTTGGTGGTCCAGTGGTTAAGACTCCACACTTCCACTGCAGGGGGCACGGGTTCAATCCCTGGTCGCAGAACTAAGATCTTGCATGCCGCACGTTGCAGCCAAAAAAACTGAGAGACTGAGAGACTTATTCTGTACACTGATTGGGAAACTATGTATTTAAGGTATCAATTCTCCCCAAACTGATCTACAGATTTAACTCCATTCCCATCAAAAGCCTGGCAAGAGCTTTTTAAAATACAGCTAAGCTTGATTCTAAAAGTTATATAGAAAGGCAGAAGAATGAGTATAGCCAATAATGTTTTGAAAAAGAAGGACAAAGTTGGACTCACACTATCTGATTTTTTAAATTAATACATAAATACAGTAAACACGGTGAAGGGATAGATACATAGATCAATGTAACAGAAAGCAAAAATCCATAAATAAACCCACACGATTGATGTTTGACAAAGGTGCAAAGGTAATTCAATGGAGAAAGGATAGACTTTTCAACAAATGGTGATGTGATTAAAAAAAAAGAAATTAGGTACCTACGTGACAAAAAAAAAAAAAGCACCTAATCCTCACACCTGTTACAAAAAAATTAACTCAAAATGGATTAAGCTCTAAATGTAAAATGTAAATCTCTAACACTTTTTGAAGAAAACATAGAAGAAGATACTTGTGATGCGGAGTTAGGAAAAGAGTACTTAGATATGTTACCAAGAGCGTGAGCCATAAAATTAAATTAAAAATTCTAAATTGGACTTCATCAAAATTGAGTGTTTACTTTATGAAAAAAAAACTTAATACAATGAATAGACAAGGTGCAGAATGGGAGAAAATATTTTCAAATCATATATCTGATAAAGGACTTGCATCCAGAATCTATAAAGAACCCCCACAACTCAACAGTAAGAAAATAAATTATCTCATTAAAATGAGTTTAAGACTTGAACAGAAAATTCACCAAAAGAATGTATGGATGTGAAGTAAGCCCATGAAAAGTGGTTCAACATCATTAACCATTAGGGAAATGTGTGTTACAAGCACAATGAGAAGGAGACTTCTGGTTTGAGCTCTGACATGCAAAAAGATGGCAAGTATTGTTGTCTTTACAACAAGAAGAATTGGACAAACGGAAAAGCACTGACTTTTATTGGACTCATCAGAAAACTCATGTTGCAGGACAAGTTGTCACCTAGAAATAGGAAGACAGGTGAAGCTAGAGAGTCACACCTGAGATGTGTTCACCTGGAGAAGCTGCTGGAGCCATACACTAGTAGGAACATTTAGGTGGTAATTTTGACAAATTGCTAGAGGATGACTGGGGACCAGCTAGAAAGTGAGGAACTCCTGGGGGCTGAATCTTAGGTGGACATCCACACATAATGGACATTACCTCAAGAAAACTTGCCAGATTCTCACAGTAAAGATCCAAAGAAGATTCACTTTTGGAGAAAAAGAATAATCTTTGTGAAACATACACAGAACTTTCTCCATAAAAAAGACCTACTTTTCAGGGGGGAAATATTTTATCACAACCTTATTCCAAACCATGGAAAATGATAGTCCTCTCAATGCAGCCCCCTCTAGCCTGCCTGTTTCACTCAGGGGAAGGGGTTGGGGGGAGGGGAACCTATACAAGAAGAAACGCTTGTCAAGGTCACAGGGAAGAGACGTGGGTCTACTAAAAGAATTGATATAATTTGAAGACTGTAGAACACTGACCCTCACCCACACCTTACCACCACACTGACAGGATTTCAGGATACCAACACTGGATTACAGACAAAAGAGCTGTACAACACAGACTCTCTCTGAGGAGGGATACTTAGGGGGGCCCAAAGTTAAGAAAGGAGACAAAATAAAGCTAATAGAGGAAGTCGAAGCCTCTGGTACCTAAAACAAACATAAAGCAATGCCCCAATCCTAGCCATATTAACATCAGTCCTCACTCTAGAGGGCTATTTACCCCAGTTCCCATTACCGAATACAATATGTCTAGATTTCAGCAAAAATTTACAAGGCATAATAATTCAAAAAGAGTCACATACCACAATGTTCATTGCAGCTCTATTTACAATAGCTAGGACATGGAAGCAACCTAAGTGTCCATCAACAGATGAATGGATAAAGAATGTGTGGCACATATATACAATGGAATATTACTCAGCCGTAAAAAGAAACAAAATTGAGTTTTTGTTGTGAGGTAGATGGACCTAGAGTCTGTCACACAGAGTGAAGTAAGTCAGAAAGAGAAAAACAAATACCGTATTCTAACACACATATATGGACTCTAAAAAAACCAAATGGTTTTGAAGAACCTAGGGGCTGGACAGGGATAAAGACACAGACTTAGAGAATGGATTTGAGACCACGGGGAAGGGTAAAGGTAAGCTGAGACGAAGTGAGAGATTGGCATTGACATATATACACTACCAAATGTAAAATAGATAGCACAGGGAGATAAGCTCAGTGCTTTGTGACCACCTAGAGGGGTGGGATAGGGAGGGTGGGAGGGAGACACAAGAGGGAGGAGATATGGGGATATATGTATATGTATAGCTGATTCACTTTGTTATAAAGCAGAAACTAACACACCATTGTAAAGCAATTATACTCCAATAAAGATGTTAAAAAAAAAGATTACACACACACACACAAATTTACAAGGCATGATAAAAGATGAGAAAAACACAGTCTGAAGAGCAGTAGAACCAGACTCAAGCAGTAGAACCAGACTCAAATATAGCAGAGATTTTGGAAGTATCAAATAATTTTAAATAATTATGATTAATATTTTAAGAGCTCTGTATGGTTAGTTTTATACGTCAAGTTGGCTAGGCTATAGTAGTCAGTTATTCAATTAAACACTAATATAGGTGTTGCTGTGAAAGTATTTTGTAGAT
Organism: Orcinus orca; assembly: GCF_937001465.1. Lineage (NCBI taxonomy): Eukaryota > Metazoa > Chordata > Mammalia > Artiodactyla > Delphinidae > Orcinus > Orcinus orca. The sequence continues at coordinate 81,069,386 of NC_064560.1, forward strand.
GCAGCTAACTTTCATAATCGATTGACTTTAAGTCAAGGACATTTTCCTTGAAAATGTGGATGGGCCTCCTCCAATCTATTAAAAAGACTTAAGAGCAAAACTGAGGTTTCCCTTAAGAAGAAGAAATTATGTCTCAAGACTGCAGCATCAGCTCCTAATCAAGTGTTCCAGCCTACCAGTCTACACTACTACACTACAGATTTCATACTTGCCAGCCCCCAGAATTGCATTAGCCAATTTGTTGATATCTTTCTCTCTCTCTCTCCCAGCTGTATATATTTCTTTTAAGAACCCTGACTGATACAGGCTCTAATAAACATAGATAATCTGCAAGAATACATGGATACTGTAAGCAGTGAGATGGACATTCTAAGAAAAAAACAAAAGGACCTGCCAGAAATTAAAAATCCACTGTAACAGAAATGAAGAATATCTTTGATGGGTTCATCAGTAGACTTGACATGGCTGAGAACAAAAGCAGTGAGCTTGAGTATAAATCAACAGAAACTTCCCAAACTAAAAGCAAAAAGATAAATAAATGAAATAATAAGTACAGAACATCTAAGAACTGTGAGATAACTGTAAAATCATAACATATGTGTAACTGCAATACCAGCAGTAGATAAAAGAGAGGAAAGGGCAAAATAAATAGTTGAAGTAATAACACCTGAGAACTTTACAAAATTAATGACAGACACCAAACCATAGATCCAAGTAGCTCAAAGAACAACAAACAGGATAAAACAACACAACACAAAACCTATACCTAAACATATCATAGTCAAATTTCAAAATACAAAAAAAGAGAAAATCTTGAAAGAAGCCATACCAGGGAGGTTGAAGGGTAATGGTTACCCTTAGAGGAAAAAGGATAAAGGATAAGAATTACAGCAGACTTCTCATAAATCATGCAAGCAAGAAGAGAGTGGAGTGAAATGCTTTTTGGATTGAAAGACAAAAACAACCAATCTAGAATTCTGTATCCAGAAAAATTATCCTTCAAGAGTGAAGGAGATCACCTCACACCTCAGAATGGCTCTCACACCTCAGAATGGCTATCATCAAAAAGACAAGAAATAACAAGTGTTGACAAGGATGTGGAGAAAAGGGAATCCCAGTACACTGTTGGTGAGAATGTAAATTGGTGCAGCCACTGTGGAGAACAATATGGAGGCTCCCTAAAAAATTAAGAATAGAGCTACAATACTATCCATCAATCCCACTCCTGGGTGTTTATCTGAAGAAAACAAAAACAGTAATTCAAAAAGATACATGCATCCCAATGTTCATAGCAGCATTATTTATAATAACCAAGATATGGAAGGAACCTAAGTGTCCATCAACAGGTGAATGGATAAAGAAGATGTGATACACACACACACACACACACACACACACACACACACACACACACACACTGGAATATTACTCTGCCATAAAAAAGAAAGGAATCTTGCCACTTACAACAACATGGATGGACCTAGAAGGTATTATACTTAGTAAAATAAGTCAGACAGAGAAAGACAAATACTGTATGTTTTTACTCATATATGGAATCTAAAAAACAAAATAAATGAGCAAATATAACAAAACAGAAACAGACTCACAGATACAGAGAACAAACTAGTGGCTACCAGAAAAGAGATGAGTGGGGAGGGGGCAAAATAAATGAAGGGGATTAAGAGGTACAAACTACCAGTTATAAAACAAATAAGTTACAAAGATGCAATGTACAGAACAGGGAATATAGTCAACATTTTGTAATAACTTTGTATGTTATGTAACCTATAAAAATATTGAATCTCTGTGTTTTACACCTGAACCTAATATAATATTGTAAGTCAACTATACTTCAATAAAAAAGGGAACAAGAAATTAAAGAGTTTCTCAGGCAAACAAAAGCTGAGGCAATTCACCATCAGACCTATCCTTCAGGAAATGTTAAAATATTTTTTTCAGACTGAAGGAAGATTACATAGGTCAGAAACATGGATCTACAAAAAGAACGGAAGAGTATTGTTGAAGGAATTAATGAAAGTATAATAAAATCTTTAATTTTTCTTACTCTTGATTGATCTAAAAGATAACCGTTTAAAGCAATACTAGTAACAAAGTATTAGGAAATTACACATATGGATAAGTGAGTGAATGACAGCAACATCACAAGGAATGAGAGTGGGGATTGGAAACACATTGTTATAAGATGTCAGTACTACATGTGAAGAGAATACTGTTATTGGAAGGTGTACATAAATTAGTGAAAGGGTATACTGTAAATTCTAGAACGACAACTAAAAATTCTTAAGAGGTATAATTGATACTCTAAGAGAACAGATAAAGTGGAATCATATAAAATGCTCAATTAAAACTGGAGAGGGCAGAAAAATAAGCCACAGGCAACCAGTAGAAAATCTCGTTACAAACATGGTTGATATTAATCCAAATGTATCAATAATCATGTAAATATGAATGGTTTAAGCATATCAATTAGAAGACAGATGTTGCCAAAATGGTAACAAAACAAGACCCAACTACATTGTGTCTACAAGAAGGCCACATTAAACCAAAGTCTGTTTGGTTAAAAGTGAAGGTGGGACTTCCCTGATGAAGCATTGGATAGGACTCTGCACTCCCAATGCAGGGGGCCCGGGTTTGATCCCTGGTTGGGGAACTAGATCCTACATGCATGTCACAACTAAGGGTTTGCATGCCACAACTAAGGAGCTGGTGAGCTGCAACTAAGAAGCCCGCCTGCCGCAACTAAGACCCCACGCAGCCAAATAAATAAATATTTAAAATAAAGTAAAAGTGTGAAGAAAGATATACCATGCTAGCCCTAATCAAAAGAAAACTGGAGTAGCTAAATTAATTTCAGACAGAACAGACTTGAGGACAAGGGACATTATTAGGAATAAAGGAGGAGGAAACTACATAATCACAAAAAGGCCAATTCTCCAGGAAGATAAAATAATCCTGTATGTGTTTGCACCTAACAACAGAGCATCAAAATATGTGAGGCAAAAACTGTTAAACCTTAAAAAGGAAATGGACCCATCTACTATTAAAATTAGAGACTTCCAAGGTCCTCTTTCCGGGCTTCCCTGGTGGCTCAGTGGTTGGGAGTCTGCCTGCCAATGCAGGGGACACGGGTTCGGGCCCTGGTCTTGGGAGGATCCCACGTGCCGCGGAGCGGCTGAGCCCATGTGCCTCAGCTGCTGGGCCTACTCTCTGGAGCCCACGGGCCACAACTGCTGAGCCCACGTCCCACAACTGCTGAAGTCCTTGCGCCTAGAGCCCGTGCTCCGCGGCAGGAGGGGCCACGGCAATAAGAGGCCTGTGCACCACAGCGGGGGGTAGCCCCTGCTCGCTGCGGCTGGAGAGGGCCCGCGTGCAGGAACGGGGACCCAACACAGCCAAAAATAAATAAATAAAATAAATAAATTTATTTTAAAAAACCAGGTCCTCTTTCCAAAATTGATAGCTCAAATAGGCAGCAAATCAATAAGGACGCAGTTGGCCTGAACAGCACAACCAATCACCTTTATCTAACTGACATTTACAAATACTCTATCTAAGACGGCATAATATGCATTCTCCCCAAGCTCGCATGGAATAGTCATCCACAAAGACCACATTCTGGGCCATAAAACATACATTAACAAATTACAGAAAAGTAGAAATCATACACAGTATGTTCTTAGACCACAAATGAATTAACCTAGAAATCAAAAACAGAAAGGTAGCTGAAAATCTCCTATTATTTGGAAACTAAACGATATATTTCTAAAAATATTTGGGTCAAAGAGGAACTCTCAAGTGTAATTAAAATATATTGAATGAAACAAAAATGGAAACACAGCTTATCAAAATTTGTTGTATGCAGTGAAAAGCAGTGCTTAGAGCAAAATTTATGGCATTAAATGGAAAAGAAGAAAGAAAAAAATCAACAAGCTCTAGTATACCTTAGTATACTAGAGAGAGAAGAACAATTTAAGCCTAAAGCAAGCAGGAAAAAGAAAAAGAAATAATAAAAATGAGAGAAGAAATAAATGAAATTAAAAACAGAAAAACAATAGAGAAAATTAACAAAACTTAAAGCTGATTCTTTGAAAAGATCATTAAAATTTATAAAACTGTCCCAAGCTAACTAAGAAAGAAAGATATTGGACACAGTTTATCAATATCAGAAATGAAGGAAGGTTAATTCCTCTCGATTTCATGAACATGAAAAAAAATAAAGAATTAAAATAAACAACCCTATACTTACAAATCTGAATATTTAGAAGAAATGGATCAATTCTTTGAAAGACACAACTATCAAAATGTATGCAAGAACAAACAGGTATCAAATAGGTAACAAATAGGTAAATAGGCCTATTTCGATAAAAATAAACTTGTTCTATGAAGCCAGTATTACCCCAATATCAAAACAAGAAGACTGAATCCAACCATGTATAAAAGCAAATATAAACCACGACCAAGTGAGATTTATCCCAGGTATGCAAGAATACTCAACATTCTAAAGTCAGACAAGTAATCCATCACATCAACAGGCTGAAGAAAAAAAATCACACAACCCTATCATTAGATGCAGAAAAAGCATCTGACAAAATTCTCACCCATTCATTTTAAAAAACCGTCGGTAAACTAGGAATAGAGAGAAACTTTCTCAATTTAATAAAGAATGTGGGGCTTCCCTGGCGGCGCAGTGGTTAAGAATCCGCCTGCCAATGCAAGGGACATAGGTTCGAGCCCTGGTCTGGGAAGATCCCACACGCCACAGAGCAACTAAGCCCGTGCGCCACAACTACTGAGCCTGTGCTCGAGAGCCCACACGCCACAACTACTGAAGCCCGAGCTCCTAGAGCCTGTGTTCTGCAACAAGAGAAGCCACTGCAATGAGAAGCCCATGCACCACAACGATGAGTAGCCCCTGCTTGCCGCAACTAGAGAAAGCCTGGGTGCAGCAATGAAGACCCAATGCAGCCAAAAATCAATCAATCAATCAATTAATTAATTTTTTTAAAAAAGAATATGCAGCAAATCCTACAGCTAACATCATACTTAATGGCGAGAAAATGGATGCTTCCTCCTAAAATCAGGAACAAGGTAAGCACGTCCTCTTTTATCACTCCTAGTCCACATAATACTGGAAGTCCCAGCTAGTTCAGTAAGATAAGAAAACGTATACAGATAGGAAGGGAAGAAATAAAACTGTCTCTATTAGTGAGTGACAATATTCTAGCAGAAAATTCCAAAGAATGCTCAAAAATATTCCTGAAGCAGGTACAGCAAGGTTGCAAGATATAAGGTTAATATACAAAAGCCAACTGCTTTCCTATATTCCAGCAATGAACTACTGAAATTAGAAATTAAAAAACAATATCATTTACAATAGCTCCATAAAATAAAATACTTAAAAGTAACTCTAACAAAATATGTATGGGACTTTTATATAGAAAACTATAAAACATTGCTGAAAAATTCAAAGAAGATCTAAATAAATAGTTATTTCATATTCATGGACTGGATGACTCAATATTGTTAACTTGTCAACTTTTCCAAACTTGATCTACAGATTCAGTGGAATCCCAATCAAAATCCAAACAAGCTATTTTGTAGCTACCTACAAATTGATTCTAAAGTTTATATGAAAAGGCAGAAGAATCAGAATAGCAAACATGATACTAAAAAAAAAAGTCAGAAGAATGACACTACTGAACTTCAAGACTTACTACAAAGCTATAGTAATCAACACAGTGTGACATTATTGGTCAAAGAAAGGATACATGGATCAGTGCAATAGAACAGACCAACACAAATATAGTCAACTGATCTTTGACAAAGGAGCAAAGGCAATTCAACAAGAAAATGATTTTTTTTCAACAAATGATACTGGAACAACTGAACATTCACATGCAAAAAAAAAAAAAAAATTGACACACACAGACCGTACACCAACATTAAATAAAGATGGATCATGGACCTAAATATAAAATGTAAAACTATAAAACTTCAAGAAGAAAACATAGACTTAAATCTATGTGACCTACAGTTTGGTGATGCATTTAGATATAATACCAAATGTATGATCTCTAAAAGAAAAACAAATGCCAAGTTAGACTTCATTAAAGTTAAAAAATTCTTCTCTGCAAAAGACACTGACATGAGAACGAAAAGACAAGCCTCACACTGACAGTAAATATTTGCAAAACATATATAAAGTACTTCTGTCCAAAATATACAAAGAACTCTTAAAACTCAACAATAAGAAAATAAACAATTTAAAAATGGGCAAAAGGGCTTCCCTGGTGGTGCAGTGGTTGAGAGTCTGCCTGCCAATGCAGGGGACACGGGTTCGTGCCCTGGCCCGGGAAGATCCCACATGCCGCGGAGCGGCTGGGCCGGTGAGCCATGGCCGCTGAGCCTGCGCGTCCGGAGCCTGTGCTCCACAACGGGAAAGGCCACAACAGTGAGAGGTCCGCGTACGGCCAAAAAAAAAAAAAAAAGAAAAAAAATGGGCAAAAGATGTGAACAAACATGTCACCAAAGAAGATAAACAGGTAGCAAATAAGCAAGTGAAACGATGCCCCACATTATTTTCCATTAGGGAACTGAAAATTAAAGCAACAATTAAATCTCTCCACACCTATGAGAATGCCTAATATACAGCAAATACCAAGTGCTGACAAGGATTCAGGAAAGTGGGACTCTCATACATTGCTGGTGGCTATGAAAATGTGTAAACACTCTGGAAAACTGTTTTTAGGGTTCCTATAACGATAAACAAGTTTACCAAAAGACCTAGCATTGGTACTGCAAGGTATTTACTCACCTGATGTGAAAACTTGTCCATACAAAGCTCTGCATGCAACTGTTTGTAGAATACCTATTCACAACTGCCCTAACAAGAAACCTTCAATGGATGAATAAACAAAACGCAGTACAAATAATGGGATAGCATCCAATAATAAAAAGAACTATCGATAAACATGGGTGAATCTCAAAGGCATAATGGTGAATGAATAAAGTCAGTTTCAAAATGCTGCATATTGCATAATTCTATGTGTATAACATTCTCGAAAAGACAAAACTACAGCAATGGAGAATATATCAGTGGTTGCCATATGTCAGAACATATTAGGGTTTGGGAGGGTGTGGCTATAGAAGGGCAACAAGGGGGAGTTCTTGGGATGATGTATCCTAATTGTGCTAGTGGTTACACGCATCCAAACTGGTGTTTGAAAACTCACAGGGCTGTATATCCAAAAAAATAAGTCAATTTTACTGTATATTAATTTAAGAAGTCAAATAAATTACTAAAAATGATATATATTTAGTAATTTACAGATATGTGTGCATAATGTTAAAAACCAAGCAAGAAGTCCTAAACTAAGAGTGAAACGATTGTCAAGAAATGCATGAGGATGGCATTAGTAACTTGTAATATAACATTATTTGGAAGGGGGGGCGTGGTTACACCGAGAGGGTGATGTGAGAGTGGGCAGAAGGCAGTGGGCCGGCCTTGGCATCAGAGAGAGGAGCCGTCCGAAGTTGTGGTGTGAAAATACTTTTAAGAGGAAGGCAAGAAATGGGGAAAGGTCAGAGAACCGGTTTAAGAGGCAAAGGGAGCAGCTTCAGATGAGATGTGATGCACTGGCCCCGAAGCAGGTCTCGGCAATGGAGCCGAGACAGGATGGGTGGGAGAAAGTTTGGGATGCTGAGGAAAAAAGCGTGAGCAGAAAGCAAGAAATGAAGGTGGGCGCAGACAGTGCGAGGCAGGCAGACGGGCAAAGGAAGGTTAAGCAGGGGCACCTGGAAGAGCTAGCGCGGGCGAGGGGACGCGGGCGAGAGCTGCCCCGCGCTTTCCCCGGAGTCCGGGTCTCTGCTCGAGTGGTTGCCGCGAGCACGCGCGCTCAGAGCCGGCCGGCAGGGCGGGGGCGGGGTGCGCGCACGTCCACGAGGGGAGGGGGCGGGGCGCGGCTGCGGCCGGTGACGTCAGGGGGCGCGCGCGGCCGCGGGCGGAGCGGAGGGGCGCGAGGGGCGGAGCGGAGCGCGGGAGGAGGCGGGGGTGGAGAGGCCCCCGGACCGCGAGCGACAGCTGGGGAGGGGGCCGCGGAGCCGGAGCGCGAGAAACAGCTGATCCGATTTTCCTTAAAGCGAGAGAAAATGGAAGTCGGGTAGCTGTGACTGAGGCGCTGCGGGCTGGCCGAGCGGAGCGGCACAGCGCGGCAGGTGAGACGGCGCTGGCCGCGGTGCTGCCGGTGGCGGTGGGGCCGGGGCCGCGGTCCCGGTAGGTGCGCGGTCAGTCCCAGCGCGGCGCCGGATGCCTCCGCGGCTTTGCGGCGGGGCAGGTGGGCGCAGAGGCCGGGCAGCCCCTGTACCGGGCCGCGAGGGCGCGGGGGTCGCGGGCTCGGCGCGGGGCTCGCCGGCGCGTCTGCATTGCGGGCTCGGCTCTGGACCCCGCGGCCGCCGCGGCCACCGGCTCCGGCCCGGCGCGGGTCTCTGGGCAGGGCGCGGCGCTCTCGCTGGGTCGCTGACGGTGTCTCCTCCGGGCCCCTGAGCCATATGCACTGGAACGTGATGACAGGCGCGGGGACACCGGCCCCTCTGTCCGTGTGGGCGCGCCGGAGTCCCGGGGCGCCAGCGGACGCCCGGGCACGGCCCGGCAGCAGCGCGTGAGGCCGCCGGCTGGTTGCCCCGGCTGCATGGGCCACCGCGGCCCGGTACGCTGCTCGCTCGTTCCACTGGGTCTGTCTGGACAGCGGGCGAACCGTTAATGCAATTTGGCTGTGAACCCGGAGGCCTTCCCTGGTATCTTCTCACTGGAGGGGGGGAGATCGCATCTGCTGTGCTCTAAGTGCTCCTTTAAATTCGGGAGATGTCAGTGATGTCATCATTAACAAAAACTTTCCTTCATTGGACACAACCACCCAAGCGCACCCTCCTCCCGTGCAGCTCTTGCAGCCTTTTGAGACTCTGCCACAAAATAGATTTCCCTCTGCTCTGTGAACTCACCAGCCTTACACAGGTGAAAACGGTTTTTATTTTTATTTCTTGACTTGAGAATGAATAGATTCGAGAGTGCCTGGAGGGAAACTTGTTAGATCCCCACGGATCTGGGAATCACTTCATCCACACCACAAGGATCCAGGGGAAAGTCATGCATGACACTTAAGTGGTTATTGACTGGCTTTATCTTTATGATTGAAAGTGAGCGGTGAGATGAAAAATTTTAAAAGACATTATATTCCAGGTGGCAGATGATGTGTTCAGGAAAAGGTAGACAGTGTGGCCTAGATCTTGAAGGGCCTTGATTGCTTCAGGAAAATCTGCGGGTCTTCTTCCTCTCCATCACCTCCTCTCCCTGCCCCCCTGCCCCCAACTAGGATGGGCCTGGGAGCAGCTTGCTCTGGAGAAAGGGGTGACAGCTTCTCTGGGGCCCTGCCGGCCTTTCCTTTCCTTACCGTAGCAGCTGTGCGGCCCACCAGGTTGAAGGCCAGCTTAACATCTGAAGAGGGTTGAGAGTGCAGAGGCTGGGACCTACCTGTATGGCACACAAAGTTCTGGGGAAATTTCTCCTCCTAAATTCGAGCAGCGTGTCAGCCTTATTGTGTGTGTGAGTATTCCATTAGTACTGACTGTAATGAGAACAGAAGTAAGCAAGTTCCCAAGACAGTCTGTATATCTACTTAAGCCTATCATATCAAAAGGATATTCAGTAAGGGACAAAAATATTGACATTCGTGTATTTAATAATTAATGACACTTCCTCATTGGTTCAAAGAAGCATGCCTTAAATTATTAGTGTGGTCATATTGGGTCTGTAAGGAATTAAATACCACAGGCCATGAAAAAGTTTGAGTCTGGTCAGGAAGATAAGCTTTCAAAAACTCTGGATTGGTGGGAAGAAAACGGGGAAGCAGAGCTTCACCTTAGGCCTTGGCATTCAGGCTGACAGTAGATGGAAACCATTGCATTATGGAGTCTTGCCTTGTGTGGGTCTCAGCCTGAGTCCTGTGTGGAGGCCCTCAGCCCTGGTGGAGGACAGCATAAAAGTCACCAAAAAGCTGAACTGTCTGTTCTCCCCTTGTGGAGAAGGGGAGGGGCATGTCCCTCTGAAGCAGCCATGTGTGCATGGCCTGTCACCTCCTGAAGGTGCCAGATTTACTCACAGTGGCAAGGCTGCGTGAGACAGGAAGCCCTGTAGCGGAATTGTCTCCAAATGTGCATCTTTTCGTCTTCTCCGCGACTTTGCCCCTGCTGCATAACAGTTGCTACTTGACCTCTTAAGTCATTGGCCGAGATTTTTTCTGTAATTGAAGTAGCGTCAGTCCTATGAAAATTGGTTATTAAGGCTCTGAGCTATGAGCTCTGGCCACATATCCTTTTCACTTGTAGACCTGTGAAAATATTCATTATAATGTTTCTGATTTAACTCACTGTAGTACTCGTGAAAATGCAAATTCAAGTGTTCTCACTAAATCTTGAGATAGTAATCACTGATTTCCTAAAACATTTCAAAAACCCTTACTTTAAAGCTTCTTCATCCCCTTTTTATGGTTAGAACATCACATTTTCTGATTCTGGGAAGCCGTAATTGCCTTGGCTTTTCTTTTTGTTCCCTTTGGGTGTTAAGGTCATTTAATTCCTGTTTTAGGCCCAGAGAATAAAGGCTGAGTCAGCTCCCGAGGGGCCAGCAGGGGGCGTGCTAAATGCATCTTGGCGGTCCTCTACCTGAGCCACCTTGGGAAAGGATGAAGGATCCCCAAACTGGGGGTCTGTGCGTGTGTGCCCCGCGTCTCCATGTGCCCATCGCCCAAGGAATGGACACTGAAGGAAGCACATGCTTTGAATAGCCAGAGGTTATGGCTTCCAGAATGGGTCTCCCTCCGTGGGGCAGAGAGATTGCTTTAATGGCTCCACGTCTTTGGAGAGTGATGGTTGGTCCTAGTCAGAAGATTCAATGCCTTCTCAGACCACAGAAGGGAGAGTGTTGGCTTGGGGAGGAGCGACTTGGCCTCATGGAACTCCTGCCTACATCCTGGTCCTGGTGAGGGCGTGATAGTGCCGGCCAGGATAGCCAGTGGAAATGCCCACCATCCCCCAATAATGCTTTCTTTGGGGTTTGACAGCCACTGACTTAAACCCCAGGACTCTGTCAGTGGCACCTCCCAGGGGGTTTATTTGCCTGCCTTGCGAGGGTTATTGGCCTCAGGGTTTCTCTGATGGAGAAATGCAAATGTTTAATCCCTCTGTGTGTCTTTACCTGAAGAAAATGAAAACGGGAGAAAAGAGGCAACTGTGCTTTTCACTTAAATGTGCTTAATCTGATTTTAAGTGTGTGCTATGTTATTCATCAGAAAGTTCCTAGTGAGTCTAGAGAGGCGAGCTCATGCGGGGAGGGTTGTCTTGCCAAGGTGAGGGCGAGGTGTGTGTGTCCCAGGGCTTGGATGACCATCAAGGGGTCTAGTTATGGTGTCCTCCCCAGGTTCCTTGTGGAGCCCAGATGCTGAAGGGAGAGATCACACCTTGAAGGGAATAAGTCTTCTACTAGACAACTGTCCAAATGCTATGACTGGATATTTCTTTGTATTTCTTGTTCTGTTGAAAATGCATGTAAATCAGACTATTGATTTCAAAGGGGCAAATGGAAATTGTTTTCCAGCTTTGTGCCTCTCTTGGAGCACTTTAAAGGGCTACAGGGGAAGTGCCACTCAATTAAAAGACAGGTGGTACCTGATCCTTTTGGAAGCTGTCCATCCCTGAGGAGGAGCACAGAATATCCTACTCAGAGGGAATCCTGAGATCCATAGGCATTTGAAAGGAAACAAAACATGCTGGTTCCTTTTTATGGTATATCTAATTTGAAAATATTTTACCCTTGAAACTTGGAAGCAGAGTTTCATTTGCCCTTGGCAGACTGCTGCATCCCCCAAGCAGTCTGTGTGTCAGACCAAGAAAAAGATGACATTAACACAGATGTGACAGGTGTGACAGAGCAGGCCAGGAAGGAACTGCCTTCTCTACTCTTTGGGGATGGAGTTCCTTACCATTCATAGTAACAGAATGGGTATATGGGTTGAAAACAAGTCTTTCAAATTCTGAAAATGAGACACAGGCTGATGCTGCTGTATTACCTGCCCATGTTGTCGAGGTGTGTTTAGCTGGCTGGTTTACACACAGTATCTCATGGTGGGAGGGAGGGCTCTGGTAAAGACTGGGATTAAGAGGGAGTTGACCCTGCATTTCCTCCTGCATCGGCCACAGCCAGCCACCCTGGACGAGGCATGGCACCGTCATGCTCTAGGCTGCTCATGAGAAAAGGAGAAAGTTAATCTCCCGTGTCTCCAAGGCCTTATCTAGTAAAATTGCAGGATCCCACAAACCCCTAGTGCTTGCTATTAGATTTCTGCTATCCACCATCTCACATTCTGAGAAGTCAAATGTACATTCATGCTAATGCAAGTTCTAAATACACCTCTCTTGCTTTAAGTAGATAAGTCTAAAGTAAATTCATTTTCTGGGTTTGAAAGATCTTGAGTTTCTCCTTGCAAGGAACTATCTGTTTGAGCTTAGTTTATTCTTCCATAGTTTTCCTTATAAGTGTGATGGATATTTGATGTCTGAGTGAATATGCATGCATAAGATGCAGTCTTAACTTTTAGGAAATTTAAAAGGAGAACGCTGAAATTCATTTTCTTTTCTGCTCAGTGTTTCATTCAATTGTTTTATTAGATCAGCAGAGTTTCACATGATGCTAGGGATGGGTGTGAACAGACCACCAACCCATGCCTCTGTGAGATTCAGTTTCTCAGTTACTGAGGTGAGTTTAGGAGTGGATGTCCTGGTGCTGCCCCTGCCACCTTGAGCCTTGCTACCGCTGTGAAGACTCCAGCTTTGCTGCCACTGGGGCTGACGCACCCGTGATTTACCCAGATTATCTCTGTGGTTCCATTTTAAAATTGTCTATGACATGGGGCTCCCCTGGATATTTTTTTAAATATTTATTTATTTATTTATTGTGTGCCGGGTCTTAGTTGCGGCACGCGGGATCTTTGTTGCGGCATGCAGGCTCTTTTTTAGTAGTGGCACGCGGTCTTCTTAGTTGCGGCATATGGACTCTTAGTTGCGGCATGCCTGCAGGATCCCCAACCGGGGATCGAAACCGGGCCCCCTGCATTGGGAGCACAGAGTTTTACCCACTGGACCACCAAGGAAGTCCCCCTCCCCTGGATATTATAGGAAGCTTGGAGCTGGCCTGGCATGTCTGGACTGTGGAAGAGACCACATGATGGACTGTGTCCTGGGATGTGATGTGCCTCCTGCCCTGAAGGCCACCCCACATCCCAAGACTGAGTCAGTACCTATTCATATTGGGTGTCCAAAGACCACGTTCCATTCCATTTCCCCACAGTTCCTGTAATGATTATTTGAAGCTTGGAGAATATGTGTATTATTGAAATATGGGGCAACACATTTGCATGTGTAGTTTTTCATGCCTTTAAAAAAAATTGTTTAACATCCAAGGTATGTATCGTTCACTTTTTATTTTTTTAATTGAAGTATAATTGATTTACAATGTTGTGTTAATTACTGCTGTACAGCAAAGTGATTCAATTATACATATATATATGTATATATATACATTCTTTTTTAATATTCTTTTCCATTATGGTTTATCATAGGATATTGAATATAGTTCCCTGTGCTATACAGTAGAACCTTGTTGTTTATCCATTCTATATATAATAGTTTGCATCTGCTAACCCAACCTCCCACTCCATCCCTCCCCCAACCCTCCCCCTTGGCAACCACCAGCCTGTTCTCTATGTACGTGATTCCATTTCTGTTTCATAGATAGGTTCATTTGTGTCATATCTTAGATTCCATGTATAAGGGATAATCATATGGTATTTGTCTTTGTCTTTCTGACTTACTTCACTTAGTATGATAATCTCTAGTTGCACATTTTTTCTTTTTAAAATGTATTCATTGGAGTATGTTTTACCAGTCTTTTAAATAATATCATGCTGTCTCTTGAAAGAATCATCCCTGAACAGAAAAAAAAAAAAAATGGACAAGTTGCCAGCCAACTTGGACGGGGTGAACAGCTGTGTGACCCTGGGCGCAGTCCCAGGTGGCCTCCCAAGAGGAGAAGCTCTGCTCTGGCTTCGAGTAGGTTTGGGGGAAGGAGCAGGTGAGAGAGTGTGCAGTGAGTCCTTCAATTCTAAAGAGATCAGTCGTTCCAATAAAAGGAACTGGAGGCAGAGTGTGCCCACCTCACTTACCGCGAGCCCGTTTCTCTCCCTTAGTTTTCTTAGTTGATGGTTTTACAGTTTGCACTTGATTCAAGTCCTAGCTTCAGTGAACTTGCTTTAACTTTTTTTGTTGAGGAAGAAGGAGGCATGGGTAAGAAGGATGGAGGGCCTTCTTTGGCCTAGTGATTCTTGTTGTTTATCTGGAATTGTCAGCCAGTTCTGTTAAAACAGGCTAAAGGAAGTTCCTCCAAGTCAGAGTAGACGCCAGACCCCCTGAGAATTGGGCTGCATCTCCTACCTCTGGGGTGCTGCTGGGCATGTGAATAGCAGGCCCCCCAGGGCTCATCGGATGGATCGTTACAGAACACACTTTCTTACTCTTGGAGCTGATGAAAGATTAGTCTTTTACATGGAAAACTAGGGGGGTGAAGGAGAGGAAAGAGAAAAGGATTCCAGAGGTGGGGTCTTGCCAGTCCCATGTCAGTGAGGGTCAGTGACTGTGGCCTGAGGCCCCGCCAGCATGGGCGGTCTTGGCATTTACCCTTGAGGGAGGTGTTGGTCGGCCTGGTGTCCACACCACTCTCCCCACCCTGAACGAGCCCCCTGGCAGGGCCTGCTGCTGTTCTTGGAGCAGGTGAGACCAAGGGGCATCCCTTGTCATCGGTGTTAAATGTGGTGCAGGGCAGAGAAGTCTCTGTGCCTCCTGAGGGACGTCGCAGGCCCCACGGGAGGAAGTGGCTCTTTTGCAAGCCCCGTCACTTATTAGGTCATGTGAAATCTCTGTGGCTGACTGTTTCATATGGTACCGTGGCTACGCAGTTTTTGGTAGGCAAATTGAAAGGTCGCACTGGATCTCTTGGAAGCCTGTGGCCTGGACTTGCAGGAATGGGTTGCACTTTATATCCACGTCTCTTGATTATTCTGTTTGTACAGTCTGTCTGGTCTGAGGTGCTGTGAACTGGGCCCTAAGGGCCCCCTAGTTCGAAGTGTTTGGCGGACTCCGGTTGTCAGGCATGCCGTGTGCAGTCAGCCTCCATCTCCCCAGGGTCATCTGCCCTAACTGGCCGAGGCTGACAGCGTTTCCTAAGGTTTCTTCCACCCAAGTTCACTTACCCCATGAACAGTCTGGATGGCACTGTGTTCAGAAATGCATTATCACATTATCGTGTAAGGCTTCTGGGGCTCGGGAGGGGTGATACAGGCAAGAAATTCCACTGCTTCATGTTAGGGGTTTGTTAGAAGATGCTGTGTTGCTGCATTTAAATTAGGAGCTACTGTGGAGGTTGCAGACACCACAATAAAGCGAGTCACATGAATTTTTTTGGTTCCCCAGTGCATATAAAAGTTATGTTTACACCATCCTGTAGTCTATTAAGTGTGCAATAGCATTATGTCTAAAAAATACATATACCTTAATTTAAAAATACTTTGTGGCTAAAAAATGCTAACCATCGTCTGACAATGCAGGGTTGCCACAAACCTTCAGGTTGTAAAAAATGCAGCATCTGCGAAGCGCAGTGAAGCAAAGTGCAATGAAAGGAGGTCTGCCTGTACTAGTCCGTGGGGTGACCGGAGGTCCAGGCAGGAAACGTGGCCGTGGCCATGGCCATGAAGGAGCATCTGTGTGTGGCCCCTGTGGGCTGAAGGCCGGGCTGGGCCTGCTGGGGGAGACTCCCAGCCTCTGGCCCAGGTCCCCACCTTTGGCACCTTTCTAGTCCTCTGTTTCACAGGTGAGGTGGAGACAGATAGCTGCCTGACCTCTGATGTCTCATTCAAGTCCATGATTCTGTGCCCAGTAATTCCCTCCTTCTCTCCAAGTGCTGACTAATCAGGGGAAAGAAAGCCCCATTCATTGCTGGGAGAGAGCAACTAGGGAAAATTAGGCGTCTCTTAAAAATATTTGTATCCATTTCTCAAGCTGAGGAGAATACAGAGCATTTTAAGAAGGATTTATAATTAGAAATGGATTGTGTGGTCAGCATCCCTCCTTCTGACCATGAGGCTGCGAGGAGAAGGCTGTGCTGTGGCCCCGTGTTCAGAACAGGCTCTCCACGCGTGTTTGTGAAATGCAGTTACTAGTCCTGTGGGAATTAAAATTAGAAATTTAATTATTCTTTCTAAAATTGTTTAGCTCCCATGAGTTCAAAAGTGTTATAGTTGAGAATGTGGCTCATGTCAGATCTGACACATTTTCAAACTTGAGACCCCAGTTTGGCACCGTGCAAAATAAAAAAAGCCTGGATTATTTACCGATTCACCATGATGTGACACACCACAGAGTGTCCGTTCTCTGGGGAGGTGTAGTTTCACCTTCTCCGTATATGTGTCGCAGACACTGTGTGCAGTCTTAGGGAATATTAGCTACATCTATTTGATAAGGCAAATGACTGTACTCCGGATTTTTTTTTTTTTTTTTGTGGTACGCAGGCCTCTCACCGCTGCGGCCTCTCCCGCCACGGAGCACAGGCTCCGGATGCACAGGCCCAGCGGCCACGGCTCACGGGTTCAGCCGCTCCGCGGCATGTGGGATCCTCCCGGACCGGGGCACGAACCCGCGTCCCCTGCATCGGCAGGCGGACCCTCAACCACTGCGCCACCAGGGAAGCCCCTATTCCGGATTTTTAAAAACCCTCCTCCCCACCTCCCCTTTCCCCATCTGGGGTTATGGAGGGGCCTTGAAGAAAGAAGCAGTCTGCATCATCGACGCTCAGCCGGGACGTGGGACCCCTGGGGCTAATGCTTCCTCTAGGCCTCCCTCCGCACCCTGACGACTGTGCGGCCCACTCTGGCCCCCTGACCAGCACTGCCCTCCTTCTGCCTGACACGCCTCTCTCCTGGGCTCGTCCCCCTCCTCTGGAGAGTCCTCAGGGGGCTGCTGGACCCCTCCAACCTCACCCCTGAGCAAGATCCCTTCCCACCTGCCTCCCTGTTATTTCAGTTTGGCAAGAGGATAAGATCTACCCGACTTCGCCTAACAGAGCAGAACCATGACGCCGTGATGGACAGGTATTGAGTGGGAAAACGATGCTTTCTGGATAAAGTACTGCTAGGAAATTTTTTTTCTTTTAAGAAATTAATTAACTTTCTCTGTCAATGTCCCCTCTCGGTGTTATCTCTGCTGCAAAAGTTGCCCAAGAAGGAACCGAACCACTGTACCCGTGATGATAAAAGTGGGGGTTCACGATTCAACACTGCTGCCTCAGCAAAACAGCCCTTTATGAGCGTGGAAGGTCTGTGGTCCTTCCCCTCCCCCCCCCAGCTCTGGATGAGACCAGGTGTGGGTCCCTAGAGGGAGCTGAGGGTGGGCATTACTGAGAACAGACTTGCAATCAGTATTTACCCTCTGGGTAGGGCGATGCCCAGGGCACCAGAGAGAGGGAGAGTCTAGTGTTTGAGGGTGTGTTTGGAGCAGTCTGGAGACCCAGACCCCTCTTCCCCAACCCCAAAGTTTGCATTCTACCTGTCACACTCTTCCTAACAGGGAGGAAGAGAGAAGCAGAGACATTTTCCGAGCAGGAGGGTGTGTTGGCCATCTACTCCCCAGCATGATGGAACAACCTGTCTAAATTCACAGAGCTGCCAAGCCTGCAGCACGGAAGACCAGGTTCCTCATGTTCTTCCCATCAGTTCGTTGTGTTGCCCAAGAGATGGGCAGTGACATTTTGCCCCGAATTCCTGGTGGTATTCGTGGACCAGTGGGCAAAGGCATGAGAAAGCACCTCTTGCATGGGTGTTTGGTCGCCCCAAACACCCGAGGGTCCTGGGTGCTGGCCCAGGCTGAGCATGAGTGACATAAGGAAAACTGGGGCGCTGCATGATCTCTGGGCAGCTACCAGGCTGGAGGGGAGTCTGCACGTGAGGCATCACATCGGCGGAGCACAGCCAGGCAGGAGTCACACTTCCTCCATGGTGGACAGGTGGGGTGGGGGCCTCCACCACCCAGGCACATTCTCCAGGGAGGCAGAGCCCTTCACAAGTCCAGGTTGGGTTTCTTCATCTAGATATGAGGCTGTACTTTGTAAATTAAGACTATACAAATGTAAGGAACTGTTTTGAGGTTTTTGTTGTTGTTATTGTAGTTACTTTTCAGAAGCAAGAATAAAAACCTGGAGGAAATGTAGAAAGAGCCTAAGTCATTTGGAGACATGTAGAATTTGCATGAAGCTGTTAGGTGGTTCCCGGTGGTTCACAGAGGAGAATGGCCCCCAGACGTTTGCTGCTAGCCCAGGAGGCTAGAGCTAGACTCATGGGCTGTATGCAGGCAGGGCTCAGCCACGGTCAGGCTGTGGGACTTTTCGGAGGGACCCAGCAGGCCTGAGGCTGTGTGCCCATTCCCTGGGGCTGTGCCATATCCTCCCCAGTGTTTCCAGGCACTTGGCGCAGGTTAGCCCATGAGTGTCTGCTGGATGGGCCCCCACATTCAGGGCACTGAGTGGAGTGGGTCCAGGTCAGGCCCCTGCTCTGACCACCTGCTGGCCTTTCACTTGCTCTGCCCAGCCACTCCCATGGGGTCCTGCATCCCCAACATGTTCTGCTTTCCAGAGAGTGCACAGGGGAGGTTGTAGGCACCCAAGTGCCTGCAGAGGAGCCCCTGAGTGCCCAGGCCAGTGGGGGGTGGGACACTGCCATCCCTGGGCCCCCTGGGGGCACGGGTGTGGGAGAGGCTGTGCTTTGGGGTCAGACACACTGTGTTCTGTTTCCATGGTGCTGCCTCCTGCTGTGAGTCCCTGGCTGGGTCAGGTCATCTCCCAGCCACTGCGTCCCTGCAGGTGACAGCAGGTCCAGGGGTACCTGTCGGTTCTCTACAGCTTCTCTCCAGGCTCCTCTCCCCTCAGGACGGAGCCCTAACCAACTGGGCGTTCATTCCTTTTCAGCAGGGTTGGGAAGAGACCTGCCCCATCGCTGGGGACCTCCGGGAGGTGTCTTACTGCCCTGAGCCTCTGTTCCCACGTCTGGAATGAGGGGGAGCCTCATTCCATTCGCGGGGTTGATGTGAGGACCACAGAGGCTGGTGGACAGGTGCTTGTGTTGAGATCAGAGAGAGGTCACCCTGGAAACAGAGGAGACCCTCTGAGAGCTCCAGAGCGAGTCACACCAGCACCATCTTCCTGAGTTTGTGGGATGTTCTGGGATACAGAACAGCCTGGAGCAGGAGAGGGCAGTCTGGACCCTTTGGACATTCATCGGAATTCACTGTGCATTTTCCTTTTTAGGGAGCAAACCGGAGGATCCTTCAAACCTTTGTCCACTGTGTGTCATCGATGTTCATTTTTTAATAGACTACTGATGAGTTTAATTGATGTGGGGGGGAGGGGGAGGGGAGGTAGGAGAACCTGTTTGTCTGCACTTTGCTCTTGGTGTTTTGAGCATAAACCATTTGTTTTGGGGACACTTTTTGTAAAACACGATCCATAAGAAATACTGAAATCTAGAAAGACAAAGCTAATACAGAACTTGCCACATCCTGTCCCCAGCCCTACAGAAAGGTGGGAGGGCAGGTATTACTCCATAGAAATAGGGACATACGAGTTTTTGCCCTTTCTCCTTTGCTTATTCAATTTTCTTAAAAAATGAGACGGCCAGTATGTGCACAGGCTAACAGAATTCAAGTAAAACAAGAATATATAGTAAAATGTGAGTCATTTTCTTATGCCAGGCCCAGTCCCTCTCTCAAGAGGCCCTGCTGTTAATTGCTCCTCCGTACCTTTCTAGAAATATTCTGTGGATGCCCAAGAATGTATATTTCCTTTTTTCATGTTTAAACACATAGGAGCATACAGTGTCCATTGTTCTCCAGTTTCCTTTATTCTCACTTAATCATGTTGGAGATTATTACATTTTTTAGACTGTCGTATGTGCTATTTAAAATAAAATGTACTCCATTGTATATATGTGCCACATCTTCTTTATCCATTCATCTGTCGATGGACACTTAGGTTGCTTCCATGTCCTGGCTATTGTAAATAGAGCTGCAATGAACATTTTGGTACATGACTCTTTTTGAATTATGGTTTTCTCAGGGTATATGCCCAGTAGTGGGATTGCTGGGTCGTATGGTAGTTCTATTTTTAGTTTTTTAAGGAACCTCCATACTGTTCTCCATAGTGGCTATATCAATTTACATTCCTACCAACAGTGCAAGAGGGTTCCCTTTTCTCCATACCCTCTCCAGCATTTATTGTTTGCAGATTTTTTGATGATGGCCATTCTGACCGGTGTGAGATGATATCTCATTGTAGTTTTGATTTGCATTTCTCTAATGATTAATGATGTTGAGCATTCTTTCATGTGTTTGTTGGCAATCTGTATATCTTCTTTGGAGAAATGCCTATTTAGGTCTTATGCCCATTTTTGGATTGGGATGTTTGTTTTTTTGATATTGAGCTGGAATATTACTCAGCCATAAAAAGAAACGAAATTGAGTTATTTGTAATGAGGTGGATGGACATAGAGTCTGTCATACAGAATGAAGTAAGTCAGAAAGAGAAAAACAAATGCCATATGCTAACACATATATATGGAATCTAAAAAAAGAAAAAAAATGGTCATGAAGAACCTAGGGGCAAGACGGGAATAAAGACACAGACCTACTAGAGAATGGACTTGAGGATACGGGGAGGGGGAAGGGTAAGCTGGGACAAAGTGAGAGAGTGGCATGGACATACATACACTACCAAATGTAAAATAGATAGCTAGCGGGAAGCAGCCGCATAGCACGGGGAGATCAGCTTGGTGCTTTGTGACCACCTAGAGGGGTGGGATAGGGAGGGTGGGAGGGAGGGAGATGCAAGAGGGAAGAGATATGGGGACATATGTATATGTATAACTGATTCACTTTGTTATAAAGCAGAAACTAACACACCATTGTAAAGCAATTATACTCCAATAAAGATGTTAAAAAAATAAAATGTACTCATTTAAATTTTATTTAATTTAATAATGAAGGATTTGCTGAATTTAAACTTACTGTCTTCTATCTTGGAGTTCCCAGCATGTTCCTTCCCTGGGCTGGGTGGGCCAGCCAGTGATAACCATAGTCCCAGAGTACGTAGTGGCCGGCCCCTCCCAGGTGGCAGTTCCTGCAGTAGGGCTGGCCCATGAGCAGGAAGTAGTGTCCCTCTGTCCACTCCCTGCCATGTGGGTTAGGCAGGTGCTCAGGAGGAAGAATTGACTGGGGAGAAGCTATAGTCTCCATTCAATCCCTGTAAAGTTAGGGGGAGACTATGAAATATGTTTGCCAGCTGCCTTGACTGATATCAGTTCAGTTCTGCTTTGAAAGATGACTAAAGTGCATGCCCACCCTTCTTTCCCCCACCCTCCCATTCCTCCTGTCTTGCTTTTTATGTCACCATTGCTTACATGGTCTAGACACATACTATTTGCCCCCTCGTAGGAAACCTCATTTTCCACAGTTACATGGTCTTCGTGCTGCATTTAGATGGATCACACAGTACTGGTCCTTTATCTGTCATTTTAGAGGAATTCTCAAGGCCTTTCTTTCAATTCCTCTTTCAGTTGTTGGAGTTCATGATAGAGTTTCTTGGTCATGATCCCCCGCTCTCCTCTCGAATGGCTCATGACTCCCAGTGGAGAATTTTTGCAAGCTTCAAAATATCTCTTGCCTGAGTATAAAACTCTTGAGTCACACTCTTTCCTTTAAAACTTTATAGAAATATTTCTGTCTTTTAGCATTGAGCATTATTGTGAAGATATTTGAGCTCAGGCTGTCTTCTGCCTGGATGTTCATATGATTTTTTTGATTCAGTAACTTCTCCAGGCTGTTTCTGTATGCTCATCTTCTGTATCACTTTCTTTTAAACCGAACACAATATACCCTATCATCTGACAAAGACAAGTCACTTTATCTATGTAGCATTTCCTCTGGGTCTTATATCTGTCATCTCTTTGATAAACTTGATATTTCACATCCTTTGCCATTTTATTTGCTTGTGTCTTTGGTTGATTGTGTTTATTCTAGTTTTTTGTTTTTTTGCGGTACGCGGGCCTCTCACTGTTGTGGCCTCTCCCGTTGTGGAGCACAGGCTCTGGATGCGCGGGCTTAGCGGCCACGGCTCACGAGCCCAGCCGCTCCGCGGCATGTGGGATCTTCCCGGACCCGGGCACGAACCCGTGTCCCCTGCATCGGCAGGCGGACTCTCAACCACTGCGCCACCAGGGAAGCCCTATTCTATTTTTTAATGGCTTATAATGTGGTCATCATCCCTAGCTCATTTATTTTCTTTTTCTCCATTTCTTTCCCAAGCTCTTCTTCTCCTTCTGTTGGTTCTCTTCTTTGATTTTTAAAAATCTTTTTAGGAGAGTGTGGTAGGCAGAGTAAAGGCCCCTCAAAGATATCAATATCCTGATGTCCAGAACCTGTGAATATGTTGGGAGAATTGGAATTGAAAAAAGTAAAATTGAATATGAAGTGAAGGTTGCTAACAAGCTGACCTCAAAGTAGAGGGATTATCCTGGGTTATCCTGAGTGGACCCAGTGTAATCAGAGGGTCCATGAAAGTGGAAGAGGGAGGACCAGAGAGGCATCAGACTGGTACTGATGTTGGCAGCAGGAAGCCATGAGCCAATGCATGTGTGTGCCCTCCAGGCTGGACATGGCAAGGAAAAAGGGGCTTCCTGCGGTGGCTAGAATCATGACTCCCAAAGACGTTCATGTCCCAATCCCCAGAACCTGGGAATATGTTATTTTATATGGAAAAGGAGACTTTGCAGATGTAATTAAGTTAAGAATCTTGAGATGGGGAGATTGGCCTGAATTATCCATTGTGGGCCTGATGTAACCCCAAGGGAGGCAGGAGGGGCAAAGTCAGAGCAGACCTGACGCTGGAAGCAGAGGTCGGGGGATGCGGTTCCTGGAAGGGGACCACCGGCCGAGGAACCAGAGCAGCCCCTAGAAACTGTAAAAGGCAGGCGCACATTCCCCCCGGAGCCTCCAGAAGGAACACCATCCTGCAATACTTTGGTTTTAGCCCCGTGAGACCCATTTCAGAGGTCTAACCTCTAGAACTGTAGGATGATACATTTCTCTTGTTTTAAGCCACCAGGTTTGTTGTGATTTGTTGCAGTAATAATAGGAAGCTTACAGAGACTGTGAGGGGTATGTTACTAAAAAAGCTCTTCTCCTATTTCCTTACGAGGCTTTCTTCTGGGTCTGCCCGTGCTTACCCTCCTCCCCCACCCTATTTCTGTGCCTGATTCCAGAGCTGGTTACTTGGTGACTTTAGTCAGTTCTTTGTTGAAGAACAGGATGGGGGTGCACTTCATTTCAAGTTTGTGGTCTGGAATACACTCTCTCCGAATACATTTCCTATGCCCAGCCGGAGGGCTGCATTCCCCAGATCTTCATGTATAAATTGGGCATTGCTCCTAGCAGGTCTTTGTGCTTCTATCCCATAGTTGCTGCCTGTTTCTCTCTGTGTATGAGGCCAAGTCCACAGGCCACGGTCTGCTCAGTGGCTGTGCTCCCATGTCTATGTGATCCTTCGCAAGCGGCCATCTCAAGGTCTGTATCTCCCCAGGTGTCAGGATGGGGCTCTGGCTTGCTCTGTGCGTTCCTGGTTCCATTGGTCCGGTCCACCCAGGGATTTGTGCTCTCTGCTAGTGTCTGTTTTCCTGATTTGTTGAAAGTGGAATATATTTCTCTTTCTAGTTCTCTCTCTCCGTTTTCATTGTTTTGGGGGCTTTCAAAGAAAGCGTGGAGGAGTAAGCCATTCCCTGGAAACTGCTGTCTGGTGGATGGTGGTGTAGATGCCTAGGGATCTTGCTTATAATCTTTGGGGAGCTCCTTGTGCTTTGAGAGAGAGGAATGGGGTCGCCGTTTCTCTTGGGGGCTGGGCATTGTTTAGCACTTGTGACTTTGTGGTTCCTTTTCTAAGAAGAGCTTTTGTTTTACTCCAGAACATGTTTCCATAAAAGCCCTTCGTTTAGATTAGACAAGCTATTGTACAAAGATCTGGCCTTTCCAAGGGCCCCCAGGCCTCCCCTGCTAGCAGCCTGGGGGAAGGAGGCAGACAAGTGCCACACTGGATATCTGACCCAAGCCTCCCTTACCTCTGAGGCCTGATCCTGCCCCTGCCACACCCCAGCAGCCTTGGACTCACTGCTTGTATCTCAGAAATCTATGTGGCTTTTTAGACGTTAATCAATAAAGCCTTGAATGAACACTTGCTGCTTTAATCACTAATGAATATTACATTAATGCTGTAATCCCTAAACAGTAGAATAGCCTCCAGTGATTGCCATGTGTTTTTCCGACATTATCTGGTTTAAATTTCACAGACATCCTGTGAGACGGGTGTCACCTTTCGTCCCCACTTGCCCGCTGAGCCGGTCTGGGGGCACCTGGAATGCCATTTGTCTGTCTTACGAAGCACAAGCTGCCTTCACAGTTGACCTGTTCCTTTACAGCCAGGAGGTGTGCACTTACTTTGCTGGGCTGAGTTGAAGCTTATGAACTTTTGGCATTCTTTTACAGGCTCTTTGTGTGCGCAAATCTGTTGGCTCCAACTATGTTTGGAACAGCTTACTTGGCAGCAATCTAAGATATGTTTGTTTTAAATATTCAATTTTAAATAGTTGTATGTTAATAGCCCTTAGTTTTGCAGTGTTTTTCTGTCTTTTAAAAGCCATGGCAACTTAAAAGTAGGAAGCCCTAAATCCTGAGGAGTGAGAGTTTGTGAGGATTTTGCCCCAGCCAGACCTACTTTGGGCTGTCCTATGCGCACGGAGCCCCTCCAGCTTGTTGCCTCTGGGCTGCCTGCCAGCCAAGCAGTGCACAAGGAGAGGAATGCCCCTGCTCACGTCTTCAATTGCTGGGAGAGAAATCCACCATGCACTAAAAAGATAGTAAACTGGAGTCTTTAAATATTTTTCTTTTTCTCTGCCTGCCTTCCGGTTTGTAGGGTCCACAGGGTTGTCAGTCATGGGGATGAGTAACTGGTGGACCATGGCTTCAGAGAGGCCAGCAGGGCCAAGCCCTGCATCCCTGTAGACAGAAGGTCAGTAGCACTCAAGAATCAGGTGAAATGATCACTGTGCTGTCGCCAGTGTGGAGGAAGGACAGAATGTACCTGGTATTTGAGAAAGACCACATCCCTGGGTCACCTGTACAACCAGAATGTGTGAGACCTCGGGGAACGTAGCCTTGTCGTCTTCCTGAAGCTTCTTTGGACATCTGGGAAGATGAGAGAATGAGCTATCCTCTTGCCTGCTCCTCTGGGCCTCCCCCAGGGATGATTCATGCTGGGATCAGTTCCATGACATTAGCTTTTAGCTCTCCAAAGATTGCCTATTACCACTTCCCTCTCTTCCTTCCTCTCTCAGTGTGTCATTTATTGGTCCTTTTTGTTCCATCGTTCTGATTTTTCAGCGATTCTCTTGCATTATGCCTTCATCTAAGGGCTTTCCTCAGTGCTGCCTTCCACTTGGCTAATCTGCCCTCTGCCCAACCCACATCAAACCCACGGTAAAGACCAGCCACTTGGATTTTGGTTTCTGTGATTATGTTGCTCATTTCCATAAATTCTCTTAATTTCCCATATCCTTGGTCTTTTTAAAAGGTATCATATTGTTTACTTAGGGTTTTGATCACTTTAAGAAGTGCTTGAATCCATCATTTAAAACAGTGTGTTATGGTCTCTGATTCATAATTTGTTATCTGAACTTCTCGGTGGTGGTGAGTTAGGGGTTTTGGTCTGATGTTACTGTTTGCTGGGTCTGCTGGCCCTGTTCTTGGGGAGTCGCTTCTTCTTGTGTTTCCTCACTTGATTGCAGCCTTGTCTTTGCTTGGCATTAGGGTGTGTGCATCTGGCCAGTGAGATTGTATTTGCTTCTGTCAGGTCTCCAGGGGGCTGTGAGTCCAGGGTTACCTTGCGTGTCAGCTCCTCGGGTTGGTGGTTTTGGAGACTGTGGCTGTCTGAACTGAGTGCCCTCTGAGCCTTTGCCCTTCAATGGTTTGTCATGCAACCTACAGTGAGGGCTGTGGAAGTGCTTTGTATGTGGCGGGGATGCAGTGGGTGGGCGTCAGGACAGGACTGGTCACAAGACACAGATCCTGTTCACCTATTGAATGGGTGGCTCACTCTGAAGTCGGGACCAGCTTGGAGAGTGGAGCCACTAAAGGACAGGGCAACGGCCAGTACATTTGTGTGCCGAGGCCTGGGAATGCCTGGTGAGTGGTTTCCTGACAGTGCCCTGTGGTGGCTAGAGCAGTGTTGGCCCCATCGGCGGGCTCTGTCGGCTGTATAGAGGCAAAGGACTGGCAGGCCTTTCCCAACTGAGTCTGCTGCATTTTCTGGAAGCTTCTTTGCTTCTTTTTATCATATCAACATGATCAAATGCAAAGCATTGGGTGTAGAAGAGCACAAGATACCTCAGGAATCAGTGCTGAGTCAGTGCAGAGAAAGGAGGAAGGCAGACCATACACTGATGGCTGGAGTATTCTTGAGCCTGTTATGTGGATGTTATCTGAGGTTTTAACTATAGAAAACTTAAAAAAAAAATCACAAAGCATTTTAGAGTATTGCCTAGAGCTGGGGAACCATTACTTGAAGTTCACGGTTAGACACTTACCCCAAGCAGACTGGCCCACCCCCGCCCCCTTGTCCCAGGTACACCACATGGTTCTCTTGCCATATCTTGGTTGCTGGCTCCCCTGCCCTTCCCTGGATGCAGAGCCCTCCCTTCCAGTGCCAACCCCTGCCTCTCCTATGATGCCTTTTACGGTTTCCTCACTCACGGCACCTGTGAACTGTGCCCTACATCACAGAGTGTGTGCTCTCCCAGGAGCTCCCAAAAGGTGGGCTGCCAGTCTTCGTGTGTTGGTGCATCTCACCCACGGGACGCCTCCTCATGGTGACCGTGCTTTTCATGGCCATGACATTTGAAGAGCTCTTTAGATTTCCAGAAGAAGGGACTTAACTGTGTTGCAAGCCCTTGCACCATTAGTGCCCCCATAAAGCCTTGCAGTACCTCCCCCCACACACAAACACATAGTAGATTTGGGAGCCTGAGGTCATTTTGTTGCTTCCCTGGAGTGTAGCACTCATTACCATGTCACTGTGACCTGGGGCCTTCACAAGTAGCCTTCTTCTCCTGGTCGTAAAGGGTGGGACCATCATTTGTTGTACTCAGTGGAGGAGAGCCCCTGTCATGCTCTGACATGTTCCTGCACCCTTCATTCATTTCCATCGTATGCTCAGTGGTGGGCAAGTGTGAGCCACCGTCCTGCTCTGCACACTGTTCTACTGCGCGTTGGGAACGAGGCAGCACTGTCTCGGGAGCCCAAGTCTCCGATCACCTGTACAGTAGGCCCTCTGTATCCTCAGGTTTGGCATTCATGCATGTAACCAACCACAATCAATTATGTTCTAAGAAATATTCCAGAAAGTTCCAAAGAGTGAAACTTGAATTAATTGTACTCTGGCAGCTATTTACATAGCATTTACGTTGTATTAGGTATTACAAGTAATCTAAGGATGATTTAAAGAATAGGGGAGGATGTTCAGTGAGTTATTTGCAAATATGACACCATTTTATATAAGGGACTTGAGCATCTGTGGATTTTGGTATCCTCAGGAGTCCTGGAACCAACCTTCCATGGATACTGAGGGGTAACTGTATTTACTCCTGGAAGGTTTAAAGTGGTCGTGCATTTATGTAAAATGTCCCCAGGTGTCCCTGTTACATCTTGAACTTCCTCTGCAGTCTGACCACCTCTGCTGCCCTGACACACAGGGCTCGTTCAGTGCAGCCTCGTCCACCCAGAAGGGTTGGCAGACCTGCTGGGCAGCCCGCTTCCTCATCGTAGCTTGGCAGGAGGGCAGGGAGGACTCTGCAGTGTCCCCTCCAGGCCAAGGAGCGGTGGGGCGACCCTTGGCATTTTATTGACTCTGTTTGTGCATTTAATTTTTTGCAAAATTGTGTTGCCCTTGACTTTCTGTCATCTCATTCATTCAACAGACATTGTGTCTAAAGACTTGCTTTTCCCCAAAAGTAACAAATACCCTTTGGAAAAATACCCACTGGAGAAGAAGTAATCATGTGCAAAGAATTTTTCCTCTGGTTTTGTTTTCCTCTTCACTTGGCATTATTTCTTGAGTCTTTTCTACATTACTAAATAGCCTTAAAGTGAGGTCCCCACGGCTACGTGACACTGCATGGGCTGAACGTGCTGTAGTCGGTGAACGATAATGGATCGATCGTGGGCTCCTGAGGGCTGGGTGCATGGCCCTGCAGGGGACACGCTCCAGGTCAGATGATGGGTCATCCAGCACCGCATGGCAGGTCACCACACACAGGAAAGCCTGTTCCTATTCCTGATGCCACTGCCAGAGTCCTCCTTTTTGTCCTGTTCTTCTGGTTTTCAGGGGGCCACCTGGGTGATTTTACTCTGGTCTCTTTCACACACGATCATACCAGCTTTCTGAACTTGTTGGTAACAGTGTACCCAAGGAGTTTATGATTCCACATCCTTCCTCCACGGGCCTCCACCAAAGGAAGTTAAAGGACAGTCTGGGCCATAGACAGAATAGCGGCTGCCCACAGCCCAGTGGGATGAGCTCAGCACCAGGAGAGGTTGTGTGGCTCAGATTCCAGAGATCAGGATTCTTGGGGATTTGAATTGGGGAATATGGAAGAAGTCAGGCACCTGGGAATGACAGGAGAGACCCAGAAGGCAGGAGCTGGAGAGAGACCGCAGGGACTGCAACCAACAGTGGGTGGGCCTCTGGGAGAGTGGACAAGAGCAGCAGGGCTGTAGGGGCAGGAGGCTGGAGACCCAGTCTTGCAGAAGGTAGAGCCAGCGCCAGCGGAGAGGAGCAGAAGGGAGCAGCCTGGATCCCACACCCCTGGGGCTGCGGCCCTGACAACTGCCTCCCAAGCAGCCCCAGGACTGTGTGCCCAGCTGTGTGCTGGAGCCCCCGGGCTCCTCTGCCTTCCCCCTCCTCCTCCTCCCCTCCTCCTCCCCTCCCCTCCACGTCTCACTTGTCCTCCCTCTCCTCCTCCTCCTCCTCCTCTCCCTCCTCCTCCTCTCCCTCCTCCTCCCCTCCCTCCTCCTCCCCCCTCCTCCTCCTCCTTCTCTTCCTCCCCTCCCTGTCTCACTTGTCCTCCCTCTCCTCCTCCCTGTCCTCTTCTCCCTCCTCCTCCCCTCCCCCTTCTCCCCTCCTCCTCCTCCCCCTCCCCCTCCTCCTCCTCCTCCTCTCCCTCCCCCTCTTCCTCTGGGGGGAGATCCACCAGTGCCCCAAAGGTCTGCTGGCCTCTATCGCTGCGCTCAGAGTGCTGGCCTTTCTGCCCCTGTGCAGGCCCTTCCTCACTGTGTGTAGGACCAGGTTAGAGCCTGGGGTCCTGACACATCAGTGTGGAGGGATAGAAGGTGCCGTAAGGGAAGAGGTGTCTCTAGAGATGCTAGGAGGGGCCTGGTGGGAAGAGCACTGGACAGTCGAGGACTCCCAGGCAGGCCACATCCCTCACAGTGGGTGTTTGCCCAAGGTCTCAGGATTTGTAATAGGTGCCAGTCATGGTTATCCTGCTAAACTGGTTCCCCTGTCCCCCTGGGGCATGTCGTGTGGTCAGAGCCAGCGTGCAGCCAGCTTCACGAGGGCAGAGGATTGGGAAGGTGGCTGATTTCCTGGGTGCACACACATTCACCTGCCTGCTGGAAAGCTGGGGCTGAGCATGGGCAGAACAGAACGGAGCCCCAGGCCTCGTGCCACTCAGCAGCCTCTCCTGTTCACCTCCCCTGAGAGAGAGAGGCCCAGGGTGGGACAAGGTGTGTGCACATGTCAGGGCTCAGGGGTACGCTGTCCAGGGCAGGTGCGGGGATGCCCAGGGCCCTGTGCCGTGAGGAAGGCTGACATATCGAAGGATCTTGCTTTGTAAGATTACTATTATTATTGTAAAACAAGCAGTAAGATGGGAACAGGCAGGTGTTTGGATGGCAAGGAGCCACCATATTTGTGGGATCTCGGGAGCCCAGCATGGAGGAGCAGCCTCCTGCAGGCTCTGCAGGGGAGACTGGATGGCTGGCTTGCTGCAGGGAAGCAGCGTCTCCGGACTCCCATGTGTGCCGCTATGTAAGTGGTGACCTCGCCTCTGGCTCACGGGGACAGTGAGGCCACGGGTGGTGCCCTAGTTGGTGAGCAGGGCCCAAGTGCACCTGCAGGATGTGTGTAAGTGCCGTGCCCACAGAGCAGGGAAGACCTTGCCTCAGTCCTCCTTCCGTGGGGCCCACCTGTCTACCTGGCACTAGCTCTTACCCTTGTGCAAGGTTGGGAGGGTTTAATTTGTAATTTAATATTTCTTACTTAACAAAACAAAGCCTCTATATGAATCCTTACCCTTTGGGGGTGCCCTCTATGGTCTGTGGAATCAGATGTCCTGAGAGCCCCTGGGCTGTGTGTCAGGACCTGGGGGAGACAGGCAGATGCGGCTGTGTCGGGGGGCTGTGGAACTGTTTGTGATTCTTGGTTTCCTTTTCTGTTGCATTTTGTGCCATGGTGTGGGTACCTGGACCACCAGAACAGCCTCTGCCTGTGGGGTCCAGAGAAGGAGAGGCTGTGGAGGAGGCAAGAATGGAACCATCCCCCCCCCATCCTCATGGCCCTGGCTCAGGGTCCGAGGGTAGAGGAAAGCTCAGGTCCTCTGGGAGGTTGTGAAAGACGTTTCCAGACGATGAGGAGGTGATGAAGGGTCATTGTCCTGCCCTGGTTTTCAGATTTCCCATCACAGTGAGCGTGTCCTTGGAGGTTTTGCTGGACTTCACAGAGGGGATTTGATTTGAAAGCTCCAGGGTGTGTCCCACTCACCGGCCTGGCAGGGCGGTCCTCACACAGGCCCTGTGTTAGCTGGAGCCTCCGTGACTCCGGGGCATCCCAGGTCATCGAAGGCACTTTGGTGCGAGCTCAGAACCCACCCCACACAGGATGGGCTGCACGCTGATTGTGACAGGCTGGCCCTGCTAGTCCTTAAACTATTTTGTTTGAGTCATAAGACAGAAATAAATAAATAAACAGGCCAAAAAGGATTACTGTGACACAGACAGGGTTTGTGCGTAGTCATCAAGCCCAGCAAGGGCCCATCTGCGATGCTGCTGCAGATGTTTGCAGGAAACATGACCATTGCCTGCTGTGAGCCTGTCAAGTGGACATGGTATCCACTTTCATTTTAAGTTGTAATTTTTTTTTCATATTCTTTTCCATTATGGTTTGTTACAGCATATTGAATAGTTCCCTGGGCTATATAGTAGGACCTTGTTTATTTTGTATATAATAGTGTGTATCTGTTCATTCCAAACTCCTAATTTATCCCTCCCCTGCCCCTTTCCCCTTTGGTAACCATAGGTTTGTTTTCTATGTCTGTGAGTCTGTTTCTATTTTGTAGCTTAGTTAATTTGTATCATATTTTAGATTCCACATATAAGTGATAGCATATGATATTTGTCTTTGTCTGACTTTTAAGTTATAAATTTTTAAAGGAAGAGCTGGAAACATAGCACAGGTAGAAAAAAATCACTGTCAGAACATGTTTTAAAGAGACCAGGTTAATGAAGGCTCGATTGTAGTTTTCATTTTTGAAGAAACCATTTTAAAAATTCTTGTCACGTGGAAGATGAAAGCTTCCAAGAGAAATCCCCCCCAGGATATGGGTGAGATTGGCTTCCCTGTGTCCGAGGCACTTTTCTAGGGTGTTGTCTCCCTTGGCTGTCGGGAGGGTGATCCTGGGGGGCAGTGCAGGGCGGCCAGGCCTGGTTGGCCTTCCTGTCTTTGTTTCCTTTATTGAGTGAGGTCTGCACAGCTACATTGTGAGGTTGGACACACACCCAGCAGCATCTCAGACCTCCCCTATGGGTACCAGGAGCGTTCATTGCAATTTATGTTTCATTATCGTTTGGGATCTTTGGGGACAGGTAGCAAAGGTAAACCCATCTTTTGGAACGCGATGAATTGGGGGTTTTCTTTTGTTCCGTTCTTGCTTCAGTCATGAGAGACATGCTTTAAATAGGGAAGCGGCGATGTCATTTCCAGGCGCTTTCCCAGCACTAAGTAGGTCAGGGTTTTGTCACAGTTTTGACAAGATCACAGGTGACTCACTGTAAATTTGGAGAGTCACGAATCTTGTCAGGATACGGAGTGCATTTGCAATCTGATTAAATGGCCTTAATTCCTGGCCTGTGGAGGGTCCTCTTGCCCCACACCCCCTGACCCCACGGCACAATCTGCTGAAACTGGCCCTCAGAGGGCAGGGGGCTCAGTGAGTCCCCCAGGACTTGTCCTCACTACTGGCTGAGGATATCTGTCCTCTTGCCTGCCTGACAAAACCAACTCCTGGGAGTGGATGAGAGAACCGTCCCCTCTCCCTGACTTGCAGCCTTTTGTGCAAGTGTAGCCTCAGGCAGAGAGGTGCACGGCATAAGCGCACACACAAACTGAGCACGTGCCTGTGATCACACTGCCCCCCGGGCCACCGCTGCCTCCACATCTCATGCCACACACCCGCGTGGCTGCTGCGCTTCCCGTCTGTGAGATCCCACAGCGCGTGCTCTTCCTCCAGCTCCTTCGGCTCCTTGGGGTGTTGGTGGGGTCCATCCAGGTACCCATGTGTCATTGTTACTCGTTCATTCCCAGTGCTGTGTGAATAGATGACATTCCCTGCTGATGGATGTTGGGGGGGTTTTGCAGGGTGGGCTCTTGGAGCAGGGGGCCATCCTGGACAATGTCTTCTGCTGGACATTCAGCTGCATTTCTGTTGGGAGCACACCTGGGAGTGAAAGTGCTGGGTCACGGGACTGCAGCGCTTCAGTTTAGGAGACCCTCCGGCTTCCCCAAAATGCACTCTGCCGGGCAAGTAGAGGCCAGACTGAGGTTTCCCAGGAGGAGAGAATAAGCCCTGATGGCAATAGAGTGTATTTTGGATTGATGTGGGTTCAGGTAAGAATCCAAAGGCACTTTAGTCAGCATTTATTCTCAGACATCTGAGAGGGGAGAACTGGTCTTTACAGAGGTGGATTCTGCACTTAAATGAGCAATTGGTATCCCCCTGTCTGCTGTGCGGCTCATGTAACCTTTTCTCCCTGTGCTCAGGTGATGTCATCCACCAACAGGGCATGTCCTGCCCTGATAAACCAACTCTGGGTAAGAGGCTGAATCATGTCCCCTTACTCCCCGGGGACGGGCAGAGGCAGGGTGGGCCCGCCACATTATCACTGCTTGTCACGTGCTGCAGAGGCTGCACTTGTATTAAGCTCTGTCTCAGGACGGCCCTGGGTGCTAAGGAAACCCGCCACGCATGTGTCATGTCCTGGGCACCTCATGACTTAACCCAGGCTTCGGTCAGCATCACCTCCACACCCTCTGAGGTGGGGGAGAAGGGACAGGGTTACCCTCTTGTCACAGATGATGAAACCAAGGTTCAAGTTAAGTATGTGGCCTAGGGTCTCAACTTGACTAATAAGAAAAGGGGGCCTGGCCCACATCTTCTGGCACAAACCCTGTGATACTCTGCTGCACTGCAGCCCCCTACTCTGTTTATTAAGCAGATAATTGAAAGGTGGTACTGTATTTTACAGCGACCTTTAATAGCGACCTAAGCAACTGACTCCTTTGGGCTTGGCAGAGGGGAGCCTTTACATCTCCGTCTTGCACAGGTGATGGTACAGGACTGGTGGTCCCACCAGTGTGAAACCATCACTAGCCCGTCATTTTGGGTATCGCTTTATGTGCTAGTTTGCACCGATTCTAAAAAGTTATTTTAGGAAATTGAGGTAATGGGATATAGTCGGTCGAGTCATGTGAAATCTAAATGTTCGAGAACATTTGGCAGTAGTATAGATTTTAACCTTTCCTGTTCGTGTGTGGTATTTTCTGAAACCTGAGAGTTAAAAGTGTATTTTCCAAAACTACTGGTGTCTATGAAAGGAAGAAATAAATAGAGAAATAGTCTAGTTAACTTCATGGTATGTCTATCATTAAAGGAAGCTTGATAGCCTTCAAAATTACCTTTGGTGGTTCCAATAAAAAACAGACTTCTGTTGTTTGCAGAGTGAGCTTTGCGCTGTGACTGTTGAATATTCTGTAAAATTATTTCAGAAACTGCTGCCTGTATCTTGAAATCTTTAATGGTGAATACCAGTTAAAATTAGTTAGTTTTATTATCAAAAGAGATTTTATTTTGTGCAAATTGTTTAGTTCAGTTCTGACCAAGTTAAAGAGCTAAAAACATAAAACAACGAAAAAATAACCCCTAAATGGGTTTTTTTAGGTAAATAAAGCAACTTCCTGTGTCATTTATCATTTTGTATCTATGTAAGTGATACAAATCATATCACTCCCAATCAAATGACTAAGACTTTTAATTAATGCGTGAGGATCTCAGCCTTGATGTGAGAGTCTACATCTCACAGTCAGTGATCCCAGGTCAGTTTTTCTCATGGATGTGGACACTTTTGTTCTTCCTAGGAATCCTGCAGGAGACACGCCAGTTCCTCACTGTGGTAGCAAGAAACCAGGTGTTAGACCAGGGCTACAGAGACACGGGGTGGAGCTTCTTCCTTGGCCTTTATATCCAACCATGTGCCCTAAATTTCAAATTCATGTGTGCTTACAGTTTTGAAACACCGTCACGGTGACCGGTGATGGTAAGTTCCCCTGGCATGTGGTTGGATATAAAGGCTGGGTGTCAGCCCTGAGTGTGCCCCTGTGACCCCCCAGGCCTGCGGTCAGACTCCATGTCTGTGCTTAGCAGGGCCAGTTCTGCCTTCAGGAAGGGGTGTGTCTTTGGGGACATGTTTGACTCCACTATTTCAGAGCCTCAGATGATGGTGTATTCCCTTCGGAGTTCAAATTAAAATCCCTTTGAGCCCTTATCCCATTGGTCATTCTTTGTTGTGTGGTCCAGGGACCCTCAACGTGCTGGCAGTCCTGCTACCAGCAATGGCAGAAGAAGGGACAGCACGTGAATGGGAGGTCCTGCTTCCCAAAGTGGCCGCCACTGGGTGGCTTTGTCACTGCAGGGTGGGGACATCCAGCACTCAGGCTAGTGCCCACCCACTGTAGAAAGCAGCATGGTCCCCGGTGGCGGGTGCTGGCCAGGGGGAGGAGGGGAGGGGATGCTGCTGGCCTCAACATTGTGCTTAAAGCCATGCTCTAGCTAGAGGGGGCCTGGACACCCACCAGCTGTGCCCTTGGGAGCACACAGACACTGGCTGGGAGGGCAGCACACTCAGCATCGTGCAACTCCCACCCCAGTTCAGCTGTTGGGTCACCTGATCCGTCAAATCTGCTTTAATGTTTTGGGGTCTCAAAGAATCAGGTCTGGATCGTGATCGGATGTGCATTTGACAAAGGTCTCTCTTGTGGAGGGTGTGGGGAATCGATTATAAGGGAGGACCCTGGAGCTCAATTAGGATGGTGGGGGTCCTCCAGATCACTGAGGGGGGGGGTGGTCCTCAGGATCACTGAGGAGTAGTGGGGAGGGGTCCTTGGGATCACTGAGGTCTCACAGCCCTGCAGGTCCTAGAGAGGGTTGAGGGCAGTTTAGACTCGTGTGGTAGAGGTGGAGAGAGGCCTGGCTTTGGCATCTGGTCGGTGGGATGAGGTGGACAGATGTGAGACAGAGGAGGATGTGCAAGTGGTGCCAAGCTCTGGCCTGACCCCTGGGGGATGTGCTGGTGGCTGACATAGTGATGTCTAAGCTTGAGCTCTGTTATAGGGTTTTCTGCAGAACGAAAGTTATTTTTGTTTCTGTTTTTAATTTTGATGAAGTCCAATTTATTATTTTTAGCTATTGGTGTCATGTCTAAGAACTTCTCACTTAGGCTAGCTCGTGAAGATTTCCTATGTTCTTCTAAAATTTTATAGTTTTACATTTTACGTTTGTATCTTTGATCCATTTGAGCTAATTTGTTCAGGTGTGATGTTTAGGTGGAATTTCAGTGTTCTGCCTGTGCATGTCCAATTGCCCCAGCACTCCTGGTTGAAAAGATGAGCCTTCCTCCATTGAACTGTATTTTCACTGTTGTCAGAATCAGTTGGCTGTACTTGTGTGGGTCTGTTTCTGTTTTGTTTTGTTTTTATTTCTGTTCCACTGATCTACTTGTCTGCTTTCTGCTAATACTTCACTGCGTCGGTTACTGCAGCATTATGGTAAGCCCTAGTCTCAAGTACAGTGATGCCTCTCATCCCATTCTTTTTTTTTTTTCCCTTATTTATTTATTAACATCTTTATTGGAGTATAATTGCTTTACAGTGGTGTGTTAGTTTCTGCTTTATAACAAAGTGTATCAGTTATATATATACATATGTTCCCATATCTCTTGCCTCTTGCGTCTCCCTCCCTCCCACCCTCCCTATCCCACCCCTCTAGGTGGTCACAAACCACCGAGCTGATCTCCCTGTGCTATGCGGCTGCTTCCCACTAGCTATCTATTTTACGTTTGGTAGTGTATATATGTCCATGCCACCCTCTCACTTTGTCACAGCTTACCCTTCTCCCTCCCCATATCCTCAGGTCGATTTTCTAGTAGGTCTGTGTCTTTATTCCTGTCTTACCCCTAGGTTCTTCATGACCTTTTTTTTTTTTCTTAGATTCCATATATATGTATTAGCATACGTATTTGTTTTTCTCTTTCTGACTTACTTCACTCTGTATGACAGACTCTATGTCCATCCACCTCACTACAAATAACTCAACCCATTCTTTTTTTTTCAAAATTATTTTAGCTATTCCAGTTCCTTTGCCTTTACATAAATATTTTAGAATAAGCTTGTCTATATCTATTAAAAACAGCTTGCTGGGATTTCAGTAGGGATTTGGATAGAATCAACATCTTTACTATGTTGAGCCTTCTAACCCATGAACATGCTTTGTCTCTCAATTTATTTCAGTCTTCTTTGATTTTCTTTCATCATTTCATAAAATTCAATATATATCCCATACATGTTTATTCAGTTGACACCTAAGTATTTTATTTTATCTGAATGATTGTAAATCGTATC
This sequence comes from Orcinus orca, assembly GCF_937001465.1. Classification (NCBI taxonomy): domain Eukaryota; kingdom Metazoa; phylum Chordata; class Mammalia; order Artiodactyla; family Delphinidae; genus Orcinus; species Orcinus orca. Next base: position 81,106,653 of record NC_064560.1, read on the forward strand.
GTGTTTATCCACTTTCCGCATGTGCATTGCTAGTATGTAGAAACACTGTTGTTATTTGTATGTTGATCTCTTATCTTGTGACCTTGCTGAATTCATTGAGTTCTAGCAGATTTTCTGTAGATTCCTTAGGATTTTCTGTGTAGACTATTTCATTATCCATAAAGAGCTTTATTTCTTCTTTTTCAACCTATACGCCTTTTATTTTCTTTTTACACCTTATTGTACTTGCTAGAACTAATACTGTGTTGAATGGCAATGGTGAGAGTAGACATCCTTTCTTGTTCCTGATCTTAAGGAGAAAGCATTTAGTCTTTGGCCATCAATTATGATAGTAGCTGTAGGGTTTTCATAGATGCCCTTAGTGTGAGAAAGTTCCCTTGTATTCCTAGTTGCTGACTGTTTTATCATGAGCACATGTTGGATTTTGTCAAATGTTTTTCTGAGGCAATGTATATGACCATGTGGTTTTTATATTTAGCTTGTTAAAATGGTGGATTATATTGCTTGGTTTTTGAATATTGAACTAGCCTTGTATCCCTGGAATAAATCCCACTTGGTCACAGTGTATAATTCTTTTTATACATTGCTAGCTTTTGTTTGCTAATATTTTGTGGAGGTTTGTTGTTTCTCTGTTCATGAGGGGTGTTGGTACTTTTTTTGTACTGTCTTTGACTGGTTTTGGTATCATGGTGGAACTAACCTCATAAAATCAGTTGATAATATTCTTAGTAAGCCTTTTTATGAAAGGAATCATGTGTTAAATATTGCACCACAAATATTTTTTAGATATTCTCAAGTTAAAATAGTATAAATTCATGAAAAGTGCAAAACAGAAAAACAAAATACTTTAGAAGAATTGAAAAGTAATTAAGTTATACAAGTAACCTCTTCCAGGTTCTGAAATAGCCTGTCCCAGAGAGAATTGTGAAAGACAACATCTGTACTACAATTATGCATTGGAGAGTATTTAAACATTTCAGCTCCAAATAACAGCTTTGGAGTTTGCCTGAAATGTGTGTCTTGAATAAGAGGCAAATTATAAAACAGTGCTGGGTTTCAGGGAGAACAAAAAAAGGTTTTTTTGTGTGTGGGGGGTGGTGGTTTGCAGTAGTGCGATCACGAGGAAAGTATTGAGTTGGTCACCTCAACTCATATATATAATATTTAAATATTTAAATCTAGATCCAAAAAAATAGGACAGTTTGGAGAACAAAGAGGAAACCACAATTTAAAAAATAATGAAACAGTAACTGCATTTCCTGTCCATTATGGCCAGCCGTGGCTGCCTCTGGCTTACTATTTGCAGTGAAAACCCAGTGACATTTTTGCCTTGTTCCACATTGCTTGCCCATTGCATCTGCTGACCAGCAGAGACGGTTTCAGGAAGGTCAAACAAGTTTATACTTCCTTTATAGTTGTCAGATGTAGCAAATAGAAATACAGAGTGCCTAGTTAAATTTGAATTTCAGATAAATAATGGATAATGTTTTCATGTAAGTTTGTCCCAAATATTGCACTGGACGTACTTATAGAAAACATTTATTGTTTATCTGAAATTCATATTTAACCAGACACCTGTTTTTCATCTGGCAGCCCTAGATTTTTGCCTTATTTTTTCTGTACTTTGAACCTTGCTCATTTTCATTCAGGTAGAAGCACCAGAAGTTATAGAGGAATGTCAAAACTCTATAGCAGTTGTTTTATTTCATGTAAGACAGTTGTCTTTTCCTGGCAGGTGAACATGATGGTGGACCTTGTGTAATATTTTGTGTTTTTTCTCGTGTTTATGGGTGCCTGCATCAGGGTGTCCAGCCCTGGGCAGGAGTCCCCCCTCCAAGGACTAGTTTGTGCCCTGCACCACCAAGGCCCATTCACACTCGGCAGTGATCTCATTTTGTTCTCTTGCCGGCATCTAATGATTCATAAAGACTCTTACTCATCCACGTATTCCCACCTCAGTCCCATTTGCAATTACCCTCTTCGGATGCTGCCTAAATTTGTGTCCATGCACTACAGATACATTGTATGTCTTATATACTCCTGGGTCAGATGTATAAGTAGAAACAGAGTTTATCTCTTGCATGCTTTGCTTGAATGATCCACCACAGTGAGCTTTGTGCTGGTGTCATCTGCGGTGCCTGTATTAGATGATGGGTCTACAGAAGGTCTGAAGAGCTCTGTCAACACCTTGAGGTTTCAGGTATCAGCAGGAAGAGGTCTGCTTGGGAGAGAGCTCTCAGCCATCACCCCGCTGTCTCTTTATAGCAGCACTGGCCCCTAGAGTCCCCTGGTCTGTCCTCTTCTGCTTTCATTCTGTTCCAGGCAGCTGGCAAAACCACACCTCATTGCTGAACCTCTTTGCTGTGGACGGTGTCCTTATATCTGTTATATCGTTTTAACCCAGAGGAAGGAAATGCCCCTGACTCTTGTTTGTATTTTTGTCTGGTTTTAGGACACGTGAAGCTGTTAGAATCACAACTCTGCTAAAAAACAAAGCTAAAGAGAATTGCTCTTGTAAAGGCAAATACTCCTTAAAGTCAACTCAGAAAAAAGCATTATAGGCAGTTTACCAGCAGCTAAAATGAAGGCCCCACATGGTCTTCCTGTTACATTTGTAAGATCCCAAAGAATGTGGGGCTGTGGATGGGGATGAGTTGGGGGTCCACCCGAAAGCAGTGTGGAAGCTTCTAGGGTCATTTTCTTCATGCCTTGTGAAAACTGAACTCACTGTTCCCAAGTTTGTGATTGATTGTCCGATTTCTACAATTTCCAACTAAACTCACTTAGAATACAGGTTAAAATATTCTTTGTGATGGGCTATTTTACTCAAAATACAGAAGTGAGAAATTTGATAATTTCTAATATCTCTAGAATTCTGAGGATATTTAAAACTGGCCCAGTTCTTAAAATGTCAAGAAATTGTTAAGTATAACATTTTGTGTTGACTTAAATATGTTTTATTGCTTAATCTGCATAAATATATATTTCCTAAGAATTGGTCTTTCAGTGCTCAGAATGTATATTTTCATATAATTTTGGAGTTAAAATAGGAAGGACAAAATTTGCTGCAATTTTATTCCCATTTGGGGGGATGTTTCTGCAGCCATTAAACCTGAATATTTTTCCAAACGGAAATTGCTTCTTTTGTAAATATGTTCTGTTTATTAACTTTAACACTTAAACATAAAGAACTTGCTTTGGTTTCTGTTGTCTAGGAATTATACACTCACTTGCATTAAATACACATTGGCCAAGCCTCGTGTGCATACATGCAGGGGACTCCTCAGAGTCAGGCGATTTGGGGATACGGCCCCCTTTTATCCCCTGGGCCACCTTCTCTGCCTCAGTTCCCAACAGTGAGGCTCTGAGCCCTGCTGGAAAATTATGCTGTCAATAAGCTCCCTTTATTTTCCTGTGGGGAAGGAGCATAGAATTGCTTCTTTTTTTTTAAGGTATTAAGGATATTACCTCACCTCTGTTAGAATGGCTATCATCCCCTCCCCAACAAAACACTCTCAGAAAGTAACAAGTGTTGGGACCAAGATTTGTAAAAATTGTAACCCTTGTGCACTGCTGGTGAGAGTATAAAATGGTACAGCCGCTTTGGAATAAGGTACAGTGGTTCCTCAAAACAATAAAAATAGATTTACCATATGATCTAGCAATCCTCCTTCTGCATATGTACCCAAAAGAAGTAAAAGCAAGGACTCTAAAAGACATTTGTACACCCATATTCATAGCAGCATTATTCACAGTAGGCAAAAGGTGGAAACAACCCAAGTGTCCATTGACAGATGAACAGATAAACAAAATGCGGTATCTGCATCAAATGGGGTATTAACCTTAAAAGGGAAGGAAGTTCTGACACTTGTTAGAACATGCATGAACCTTGAGGACATCATGCTCAGTGAAATAAGCCAGTCACAACAGGACAAATACTGTGATTGCACTCAGTGAGGTCCCTAGAGTAGTCACATTTATAGAGATAGGAAGTAGATGGTGGATGCCAGGCACTGGGGAAGGAGAGAAAGGGGAGTTATTGTTTTTTAAGAGGTATAGAGTTTCAGTTTGGGAAGATGCAGAAGTTCTGGAGATGGATGGTGGTGATGGTTGCACGGCAGTATCAATATAATGAATGCCACTGAACTGTACACTTAAAAGTGGTTAAAATGGTAAGTTGTATGTTATATGTATTCTGCCAAAAATTTTTAAAAGTATCATGGTTGTGTGCCTATCTGGAGATCAAGGGACCACTCAGTCCTTCCTGTGGGTCACTTATGACACCCTCGGGCACTTTAGGTTCTGTTTCAGGTTCTGTCCCCTGAGCCCCCATACATTTGTCTGGCTCCCCATCACTCAACACTGGTGTAGTCGATGGGGCCCCGGTGAGAGGGCAGGATGCTGGAAGTACCTCTGGTTCAGGCTGGACAGAGGCTGGGGGGAGGTCTAGATTCTGAGCCGAGTCTTGACAAATACATGCATCTGTGTAATACACATCCTCATCAAGCTATGGAAGGTTAACATTAACATCATGCCCCCAAGTTCTCTCAGGCCCTGCCTGCAGCCTCCTCACCACAGGCAGATGTTTTTTGATTTCTCCATCATAGGTTAATTTTGCCAGTTGTAGAGCTTTCTCTGAAAGGAACCAGGCAGTAGGTGCTCATCTCCGCTCAGTGTGAGGTTTCTGCGATTCATCCGTATTGTTGCTTTATCAGTGGCTTGCTCCCCTTCCTTGCTGTCTGTGTTCCATTGTCTCGCTGTGCCAGGGGTTGTTTGGCTACTTTCTTGTTTCTGAACTGCTGAGTTGTTCCCAGTTTGGGGCTCTTATGAATAGGGCAGCTGTGAACATTTTGATACAAGGCTTTTTGTAGACAGATGCTTTTGTTTCTCTTAGGTTAATACCTAGGAATGGAATTGCTGGGTCATGGGGCAGGCTTGTAAAACACCACCAGACTGTTTCATACCCCCACCCACAAGGCTGGAGGGTTCTGGTTGCTCTGCATCCTTGCCAACATTCGGTACTGTCAGCCTTATTTCCTCTCAGGCATCCCAGTGCGTGTGCAGTGGTATATCATTGGAGTTTTAATTTGCATCTCCTTGGTGACTAATGATGTTGAAGTGCCTGTCCAGCTCTTTCACTCTTTACTAGGTGGTTTTTCTTCATATTATTGAGTTGTAGTTGTGACTTTGATAAGCAGAATTTTAAAATGTTTATGAAGTTAACTTGCCATTTATCATTTATGATTATTTCTTTCTGTGTCCTAAAAAAGCTTTTGCCTACCCTAAGCCATGAAGATATTCTTCTGTAGTTCTTCCTGAAGTTCTTTAGTTAAGCTTTTACAACAAGGTTTGTGATTCAGCTTCAATTAATTTTTATGTATGGTGGGGGGTAGGGGTTGAGGTTCATTTTTTTCCATATGGATATCCAGTGTTTTCCAGCACCATTTGTTGCAAAGACCATCCTATGCATGCTGAATTGTGGTGGTGGCTTTGTCAGAAATCAAATGGTCATGTAAGTGAGGATCTATTTCTGGGCTCTTTATTCTGTTCCATTGATCCATTTGTCCGTCATTATGCCGGTATCGCACTGCCTTGGTTACTGCACCTTTATGGTAACATCCAAGCTCCTGCCCATCACCTTATCCTGGCTCTGCTCCAGGGTGATACAGTAGATGATATTTGCATTGTTTGCTCACACTCATTCTCCTTACACGTGAAACGGTGATGCTACCACTGAGTGATGGTGATGACTGTGTGAATTACCTATGGTGACACCTGATGCAGTGCCACACACAGGACATGTTCAGTAAGTGTTTGTCTTCCTCTTTGATTCTGTAAGTGGCTCACATTTTTGTGTACCATCACCACATCTCTGGCATGGCTGAGAAGTCGGTAGAGAAGCAACAGGATGAAATAATTTTTTTATTGAAATATAATTGATTTATAATGTGTTAGTTTCAGGTGTACAGCACAGTGATTCAGTTATATATATATATACACATATATATATTTTTTTAGATTCTTTTTCCTTATAGGTTATTACAAGATATTGAGTACAGTTCCGCATGCTACACAGTAGGTCCTTGTTTTTGATCTATTTTATGTATAGTAGTGTGTATATGTTAATCCCAAACTCCTAACTTATCCCTTTACCCTACCTTCCCTTTTGGTAACCATTAGTTTGTTTTCTATGTCGTGAGTCTGTTTCTATTTTGTAAATATGTTCACTTGTATCTTTTGTTCAGATTCCACATATAAGCGATATCATATGATATTTGTCTTTATCTGGCTTACTTTCATGTAGTATGATAATCTCTAGGTCCATCCATGTTCCTGCAAATGGCATTATTTCATTCTTTTTTATGGCTGAGTAGTATTCCAGTGTGTGTGTGTGTGTGTGTGTGTGTATGGATATATATACACACACACGTATATATATATATATATATATATATATATATATATATATATCACATCTTCTTTATCCATTCATCTGTCAGTGGACATTCAGGATGAAATAATTTTAATTACGATCCTGGGTTCTGTGGCAGAGGACAAAACCAAGCTACTGTCTACTTAGTTCCAATATTGACCTTGGCTGTTTTATTTTGCAGCATTCTCTAATCTTTTAAAGTTTACTTCTCTGAGTCTCAGTTTTCTCATATGTAAAATTAAGATAATACCCAAGGTCCTTGTCAGACACATTGGCATTAAGGCATGTGAAAGCACTTTGTTGGAGCTAAAACATTATAATAGCACCAACTGCCATATTTTCCGTTCTCTCTCCACTGGGATTGCAGGCGTTCAGGGCCCAGGGGATATATTTTTTCCCGTTTTTTGTGTGTTACTCAGACATTAGGGCTCACATCATTGATTTGCCACCTATTTCATGTTTTTCATTGTCATTAATACGACTGCTTCTAGCAGGATTTTCTCAAGGACCACAGACAACAGAGCCTATCTGAATCCCTCTAGTGTTTGTTGTCACACTTTGCGAATAGCACGTTAAAACCATTCAGTAGGAGTGTTTACAGACTCAGAGAGCCAGCTCCTGCCTTCTTGAAGGTTTGATTTAAGACACAGAGCAGGGCAGGTGTGAACAAGGGGCAGCAGCTGCGGAACACAGGCACCCAGGCCTGAGTAAGCGGCAGGCGGTAGTGTGAGACTGACTGTCCACTCTCGAGCCATCTGTGCCTCCTGAGGTGGGTCTGGAACATCCCTTAGTCCCTTAACCCAGAGGAGGGGTGGGAGCCCCCAGCTAGGGGCTGGGTGGGCATGGAGAGTTCAAGAGAAGGGAGGAAAGTGGCTCCCTGGAGGCAGATATTGCCGGGGTCACGCCGAGCCTTGAGTGGAGGCTTTGAGGGCTGTTGAGGAGTGTCTCGGGTTAGGTGTATCTGCTTCTCAGGCAGCAAACTCAGGTGTCAAGGAAGGGCCCTTTTCCTTTTCCATCTGTCTGCCTAGATTCTGATTCTGAATCTCTGTTCCCTGTGGCACAGTCATTTGGGGTGTCTTCTGCCTCCCTGCGTTGTGCTACAGGTGGGCTCTTCAGAGCCGAAAGGAGGTGGTCTGCAGGGGGAACGGCCGCCCTCTCGCCAGTGGTCCACACAGGTGGACCCTGAGTGTCCAAGCTCCCCCCTGCCTGATGCAGACAGGTGTGTGCACCTGGAGGAGGTCAGCACATCTGGCGCCTTTGCAGTGACATCCTGACTTCCAGTGTCCTCATATCACTGCATGGTGGCCTCTGCTCCCTGGAACTGTCACCCTGTGGGGGATAGAGACCTTCGGAACCAAGAATGAAGACTGTAGTAACTTCCAGAACAAAACTGGCATGAACCAGGATGAAGTGTAGAATGCCTTCCCTTACTGTACTGATGACCGCAGGCCACGCCTGCGCCAGAGACTTGCTGGAGCTGTGGGAAGTGCCAGCACATCCCCAGCCCTGGCCCGGATCTAGCACCATGCTCGCCGGAGGAGGGGTTGTCAGCTTCGTGCCTCCGGACTTGACTTGCAGACTGTCCTGCGACTGCCTCCTGGTGTGCTGTGCTCCATGTTTGTCTCCTTGGTTTTCTTCATCTGGTTTATTAACTCAGTCTTCATTCCTGAAGCAGGTGTTTATTGAGCATGTACTGTGTATCGGGGACAGCAAATGCAGAAGGAAGTGAGCACTTCCTCTGCTCAGATGAAGCCAGGTTAGTGCCACTGGGTATTCAGAGGTGGCGGTGGAGGAGGGACCATGCCCTCCTCCATGTGTGTTGTATGTGACCTGGCTCCTGGCTCAGGGACCTGCCCCAGGTGAATAGGGAGAGGCAGGTCTGGGAGGGAGCAGTGACAAATCCCCACCCAGTGGGTGCGTGGCAATGAATGCTTTGTTATAAGCCAGCCCTACACTTGAAGTCCAAACACTCAAGGAGACAGGTTCCCAGGACAGAATAAAGTCCAGATGGGTGAGAAAATATTCCAGACAAATTTGAATCAAAGCCTTATATTTTCTCAGCCTAATCCTGCCATTTACTCCGTACTCTTTTTCCTTGATAAATAGCTGATCTCATTCAGAGATGACTAAGGACTACAAAAGAATTACAAGAGAAACCTGAAAATAAAGAAAGACAAAGAAAAACACAAGCCAAAGACTGCGGGAAAATGTGGATGATTCAGAGACCAGCTCAAGAGTTCAGAAAAGTAAGTTTCCAGACTCTCAAGGAAAATGCTGGCAACATGATCTCTAAAGCAGACTTTGAGCATAGAAGAAAGATTCAGAGGATTGAGTGAGACAGAAGAGAACAAAGCCCACACTGGTGGGATTCAGGGGAAAAAATCAGAAGAGAAAAAAGTAAAAATGATAGCAACACAAAGCCTAGTTCAGAAGCCAGAAAATCAGAGGCCTCATTGGACGGCTACAGCATGGAGGAAACGCCACAAAAGGAACCAAGTGTCACCGCGATTTGATTTCCTAACAAAGAGTTTTAGAAAAGAAGGGGAAAAGTTAAGTAGATGATCAAAGAAAACTATGTAAATATCCAGGCCAAACTTGACTCTGTCATTCATAAGGAATTGCATTTTGTTAAGCTTTTAAAAAAATTACCAAACCTGGACCCCTATCTTACACCGTACCAAAAAAACAACTCAAAACGGATTAAAGACTTGAATGTAAGACGTAAAAACATAAAACTCCCAGAAAGCAAAAAAAAACAAACAAACAGGGCATAAAATCCTTGATGTTGGTCTTGGTGATGGTTTTTTGGCTATGACACCTAAAACAAAGGCAACAAAAGTCAAAATGGACAAATTGAACTGCATCAAACTAAAAGCTTCTACACAGCAAAGGAAACCATCAGCAAACTGGAAAAGCAACTGGTGGGATGGGCGAAAATATTTGCAAATCATATATTTGATAAGGGGTTAATATCCAAAATATGGAATACAACTCAATAGCAAAACAAAACAAAAAATTCTATTAAAAAATGGGCAGAGGCCCCGAATAGACATTTTTCCAAAGAAGACGTACAGATGGCCAACAAGTATGTGAAAAGGTGTTCAACATCGCTAATCATCAGGGAAATGCAAATTAAAATCACAGTGAGATATCACCTTACACCTGTCACGTGGCTATCATCAAGATGACGAGATATTGGTGAGTATTGGCGAGGATGTGGAGAAAAGGGAACCCTCCTACACTGTTGGTGGGAACCTAAGTTGGTGCAGCCACTATGGAAAACAGTATAGAGGTTCCTCAAAAAATTAAAAATAGAACTAACATATGATCCATCAATTCTACTTCTGGGTATGTATCTAAAGGAAATGAAAACAGGATCTCAAAGATATATCTGCATTCTCATGTTCATTACAGCATTATTCACAATATATATACACACCATATTATATGTATATATAATGGAATATTATTCAGCCATGAGAAAGAAGCAAATCTTGCCATTTATAACAACACGGATGAACCTGGAGCACATTATGATAAGTGAAATCAGCCAGGCAGAGAAAGACAAATACTGCGTGGTACCCCTTACATATGGGATCTTAAAAAAAAAAAAGGAAGTAAAACTCAGAAACAGAGAGTAGAAAAGTGCTTGCCAGGATCTGGGAGTGGAGGAAATAGGGAGGGGTTGGTGAAAGGAAAAAGTAACAGGGCAGAAAAGGTAAGGAGCATCAGTCAGGATAGAACATGCTGGGCCAGCCTGTGCTGAGCTGCACCCTCTGAAGGGACCCTGATGGATTCTGCGTAAAACAATGGATGTCCCAATAGTTCCTTATTTAGCCAAACTGACTAGTGTAAAGACAGAGACAATGGACAGATATTCTCAAGCATGCCCGAAATCAGAAAGCTTAGATTCTGTGAGCCCTTCTGAATAAGGGTTTTGAATAAAACCATTGAGTGTCAAAATCCAGCCAAAATAGAAGTGCATAAAAGTTCAGCACTTGTAAATGGGTGGTGAACCTCAAATCTCTTTAAATATAAAAGTAAGAAAGATCGACCATCTGTGCGAGTTATAGTGGCAGCACATAGTATAGATAGTATAAACCTTACAAATAGTAATATAACATAGGAAAATCACTGGGAGGGAAAAAGCGGCCAGGCAAATATATAATGTCTTCATCTTTCTTAGCAGAGCAGTCGATAGTCACTAAGTTGAAAATGCTTTTTTACAAAATGAGGGCTATAACTTCAAGGCTTTTCATAGTGTTTTTGTTACCTTTAGAGCACTCTTTTAAGAAGCTGTCTCCTGTAGCAAAGAAGCATTTCTCTGAAATTTAGCAAGTCTTTCTGTTTTGCTGTCACATCCTTGCTTCCCTTTCTTTGTCCTTAATGAAAAGTGCTGCTCAGCAATGCTCGGTGTGCTGTAGGGATTGGGAATACCTGGTGAGCTGGCATCCATGAACAGGTGATGAGAGTTGCTATGGAAATGAAGCAGGTGAAGCGATGGAGAACAGAGGTGAGATGTGGCTAAGGAAGACCTCGGGGAGGAGATGCTTAGGTCAGGCCCCGATGCTGATCTGGAGCCCGTCAGGCTGGGGAGCATGCTGCACATCCCTGGGCAGGAAGGGTCCTGTTCCAGAAACAGAACAAGGGCCTTGTGTTTGGTGCCCCGCTTTGTTGATAATCCAGCAGATGGTCTGCCTACTGCGTAATCCTGTCCCTACTATACTCTTCATGCCTGGGACTGTGTCTTTGTGTTTTTACCTACCTAACCATTGTTTAGGACTGTCTGGAAGATGCCCAATGAAGGTAGAAAGATAGATGAATGAATGGATGAATGAGTGAATGGATGGATTTTTGAGGGTGTAAGGTTAGTGACATATTACAGTTTATGCCATTAGCCACGTTTTATGTTTTTTTTTAACATCTTTATTGGAGTATAACTGCTTTACAATGGTATGTTAGTTTCTGCTTTATAACAACCACGTTTTATGTTGAAGCTTATAATTTTAAACAAGATTCCCATTTTTTTGTGTGTGGGGGCTTTCTAGGCAGTTATTTAAAAGGTAAAAAAAAAAAAAAATTCACAATCTGTTATCAAAAGCAGACCAGGGGGCTTCCCTGGTGGCGCAGTGGTTGAGAGCCTGCCTGCCGAGGCAGGGGACACGGGTTCGTGCCCCGGTCCGGAAAGATCCCACATGCCGCGGAGGGGCTCGGCCTGTGAGCCATGGCCGCTGAGCCTGCGCGTCCAGAGCCTGTGCTCAACGGGAGAGGCCACAACAGTGAAAGGCCCGTGTACCACAAAAAAACAAACAAAAAAAGCAGACCAAAAATCCAATAAAACTTTTTCCTTTTAACAGAGAGAAAAACAATTCTAATTTTATATCAGTGTACTTTTGCTATTAAAACTCATTTGTTAACTTAAATAAATTTATCCCAATCTTACCCAGCTTGACCATGCATAAAATTCCTTCCCAAGATCCTTTTCCACAAAACTGCTAAAAGTTCATCCTATTTCCCCCCCTTTTCTCATTCTGGAACAGTCAGTCATTCTACTTTCCTTACCTACTTTTCACACAGAGTTGTTTCCTTTCATCCTTATTATTTCTGCATAGTTTTAAAATTAAAATTCCTAACCGTTAAAATTCTTTTTTTTTTCAGGTGTTCTTTTTTTTAACATCTTTATTGGAGTATAATTGCTTTACAGTGGTGTGTTAGTTTCTGCTTTATAACAAGGTGAATCAGCTATACATATACATATATCCCCATATCTCCTCCCTCTTGTGTCTCCTCCCACCCTCCCTATCCCACCCCTCTAGGTGGTCACAAAGCACCGAGCCAATCTCCCTGTGCTATGTGGCTGCTTCCCACAAGCTAGCTATTTTATATTTGGTAGTGTATATATGTCCATGGCACTCTCTCATTTCGTCCCAGCTTACCCTTCCCCCTCCCCGTGTCCTCAGGTCCATTCTCTATGTCTGTATCTTTATTCCTGTCCTGCACCTAGGTTCTTCAACCTTTTTTTGTTTGTTTTTAGATTCCATATATATGTGTTAGCATATGGTATTTGTTTTTCTCTTTCTGACTTACTTCACTCTGTATGACAGACTCTAGGTCCATCCACCTCACTGCAAATAACTCAAGTTCGTTTCTTTTTATGGCTGAGTAATATTCCATTGTATATATGTGCCACATCTTCTTTATCCCAAGACTGCCTTTTGGGAGCATTGTGAAATCCACATTTTACAGCATGTGATTTAGGCTGCTAATGATGACCCAGGACCAGCCAGTTCGAGATTCTAGCCTCCCATGAACTACATGGATTTATCTTCTGAGAGTTTTATATCCTAAAGTACATGTGCAATAAGAGAAATTAAATTCATGTCCAAGATTCTCATCTGTGTTTATCTGAGAAGAAAGTGAGTTGAGATATTTTCTATCAGGTTCTGGAGGCACTGCCCTTCTGGAAGTACACTTTGGCTAACTTCATGTTCACCTGTTCTCTGCCACGAGATGTTGAAATCACAGATATGGTGACTATTGGAAGCAGGTTAGTAAGTCATTTTAATTCCTTTAGGATAAACGTATCCTCTCTGTTGGCAAGACTGGTTGGTGGGAATCTGCATTTTGATGATCACATATAGATTCATTATTTTGTTTAGAGTGAGGTACTGCTTTGTGTGTAGAGTGTTCTGAGTCTGAAGCCCATGGGGTGAGAGAAAGGTGGCCTCCACCCTAGGAGCCCAGGTTCGTGTGATTGGAGGGAGGTTGCTGATGTAGAGAGAGATGGGGAGAGAGCCCAGGAGTGGTGCTCTGTGGACACATTATTTTTTGTCTTTGAAACACGAGCTGGAGCATCCTTTGAACCAATGTTTTTCAACACTGAAATCCCACCCCCATCAGTCAAGCTTTTTGTTCCATTTCACTCTGTAGTTTGTATATGGAACAGCAGATGTTTTAGTTTTCCACACAGAAAATTTATAAAATTGAGTTTTGACCAGTCATAATCCACGGAGACTTCGGCGGCTTCCATTTGGCCACCAGCCCTCCCTCTACCTTGAGGTTCTTTCTGTACCTGGATTTTTCCTGGGCTCGTGTTACTGTGTTGTCTTAAAGATTTGCCCCCTTGATTCCAATGGGCCTGCTCTTCCTTTCTGAGTGATTCCACTGCACCAGCCAGCACGGTCATGAGCGGTGCCCCTCATGGGGCTCCTGGCCTCCGGAATTGAAGATGAAGGCTCTGCTGACTCTGATTCCTCATCTCGCTCACGTTAGAAAGTCCAGGCAGCTGAAACAGTGTGCTTTTGAAAGGAGGTTTTCTGTGAGACTCTTTACAAGTAAAGAGGCTTGTCTGCTTCTTTGTGATGCTTGTATCCTGCCCATGGGGAGGCTGGAGGTGGGGGCACAGGCTGGCATTGGAATCCCAGTCCCTTGATGGGGCCTGATCCTCTTGGAGACTCTTTTTTCTCATCTCTAAACTGCGTACACTGGTCAGGGTTCTTGTTTTCTTCATTGTTGTTTCTTTGTCTTTTTGTTGGCAAACAGCTGAAACTGGAAGAGCTGGGAAGCAGGTCTCTAGGGTTCCAAGGAGTTCCTATCACATCCAGCTGGTCTCAGGTGTGCTGGCCCGAGAGAGCGGTGCTGGGGGAGCCCAGGCCTGTCTCCCCTGCACATTTCTCCACCTCACACATTCTCCTCTATTTCTCTCTGTGTGACTGTCATTCTCTCTCCATGTGGACTGATTGATTCCCTCTTGAGTCCCCTCACCCACCTGGGGGCGGATGGCCGCCAACAGCTCTCTCACTTCAAAAAGCTACCACCTACAACACCAAAAGCAGAAGCAACTAAATAACAAAATAGATAAATTGCACCACATCAAAATTTAAAACTTTTGTGCTGCAAACAAGACCTTCAAGGCAGCAAAAAGACAACTCAAGGAATGAGTGAAGATGCTTGTAAAATTGTATCATCAAAGAACTCATATGCAGGACATATAAAGAATTCTTACAACTCAATAAAAAAGACAAATAATAGCCCAATAAAAAATAGACCAAAAAATTTGAGTAGACATTCCTCCAAAGATGATATATAAGTGGCACATGAAAAGATGCTCAACATGCAGTCATTAGGGAAATGCAAATCAAAACCGCATTGAGATACCACTTCACACGCACTAGGATGTCTAGAACCAAAAGAAAAAGATCAGCGTTGGTGTGGAGGTAGAGAGATTGAAACGATTGCACATGGCTAGTGGAAATATAAAATGCTGTAGCCTCTTTGAAAAACGGTTTGGCAGTTCCGCGAAAAGTTAAACAGAATTTCCGTATGACACAGCACTTCCGCTCCTGAGTATCTATTGAAGAGAAGGGAAAACGTATGTCCCCACAAAGGCTTGTACGTGAATGTTCAGTACTGTTTTTTATAATAACCAAAAAGTAGAACCAACCCAAATATCCATCAACTGATGAATAGATAAATAATATGTATTCTGGTCCACCATGGAATATTATGCAGAGTGGGATTCTGTTGTAAGAACATGGGGACCTTGTACCCCTGTACCACGAACCTGGTAAAGAGCTGAGTTAGAGGGAGCAGTGGGTGTCCCTGTGGGAAGATGATATTGTCTGCCTCATAGAGTGATGTCAGGATGAAGATAAATAACTGCCTGTGAATCGTTCAGTCCAGAGCCTGGCACACCGTACACGCCAGCTGCAGTGGTTCCATCAGTGTCACGCTACACCTGGAAAAATGAAATGTAGTGCACAAAACATGGTCACGTGATAAACTTAACCTCAAGGAATGTGAAGATAAGTCCAAGAATGAAAAGGATGTTTGGACTTCCTGAGTGGTGCAGTGGTTAAGAATCTGCCTGCCAATGCAGGGGACACGGGTTTGAGCCCTGGTCTGGGAAGATCCCACATGCAGCAGAGCAGCTAAGCCGGTGAGCCACAACTACTGAGCCTGCGCTCTAGAGCCCACAAGCCACAACTACCAAGCCCATGTGCCACAACTACTGAAGTCCAGCGCCTAGAGCCCGTGCTCCGCAGCAAGAGAAGCCACTGCCATGAGAAGCCCGCGCACGGCAAGGAAGAGTAGCCCCCGCTCGCCACAACTAGAGAGAGCCCGCGCAGCAACGAAGACCCAATGCAGCCAAAAATAAATTAATTAAATAAATAAATTAAAAAGAAAAAAGAAAAGGATGTTAATTGATATGCTCAGTTGCCTGCTTGCATGAGAATCTTTACAGGTTTGTCTCTGTATTGTACTGTCATTACTTTCCGTTGTTGCTTTCTGCGATATTAGGTATTAAGAGCTTGCCAACAGAAGCAAATAACCATATCATTTGAGGGGAGGAGGACAGGAGTGAGCTTTCTAAATGAGCTTTTGTGTCTGACACTCAGAGCAAGAGCTTTATTCAACCTCTCATCGTCTCTTCTGCCATGTGAACGATACCTACTTCACAGTGTCCGGGTGATGAGGACAGGAGAGAAGGGGAAACCTGTGTACTTAGAAGACAGTCATAAAGCTATAACTGCTGTGATAATAATTTCATTATCACAGCCTATGTAATATATATATAATATATGTACATACAGGCAGACCTCGTTTTATTGTACTTTGCTTTATGCACTTCTCAGATATTCAGTTTTTTTACAAATTGAAGATATGGGGCAATCTTTATACAATCAGTTGTTTCCTTTGCGTGAGGAGACTGTGTCAAGCACTTGGTGCTATTTTTCCAACAGCATTTGCTCACTTCTTGTCGCTGTGTCACATTTTGGTAATTCTCCCAAGATTTAAAGTTTTTTCGTTGTTATTATATTTATTATGATGATCTGTGACCAGTGATCATTTTTTTCTTTTGTTTAATTTAAGTATAGTTGATTTACAATATTATATTAGTTTCAGGTTTACAGCATAGTGATTCAGTATTTTTATAGATTATACTATAAAGTTGTTTTAAAATAGTGGCTACATTCCCTGTGCTGTACAATATATCCTTGTAGCTTATTTATTTTACAACATGGTAGTATGTACCTTCAAATCCCCTACCCTTGTCCTACTCCACCATCCCTCTCCCCACTGGTAACTGCTCCTTTGTTGTCTGTGAGTCTGATTCTGTTTTGTTATATTCATTCATTTGCATTATTTTTTAGATTCCACATATAAATGATAGCATATAATATTTCTCTTTCTCTGTTTGACTTACTCCACTCAGTATGATAATGTCTAGGTCCATCCATGTTGCTGCAAATGGCAAATTTTCAATCCTTTTTTATGGCTGAGTAGTATTCCATTGTAGATACACACCACATTTTTATCCATTCATCTATTGATGGACAAACAGGTTACTTCCATATCTTCACTATTGTAAGTTGTGCTGCTATGAACGTTGAGATGCATGTATCTTTTCCAATTAGCGTCTTTGTTTTCTTTTGATATATACTCAGGAATGGAATTACTGGATCATATGGGAATTCTATTTTTAGTTTTTTGAGGAATCTCCATACTGTTTTCTGTATCAACTGCACCAGTTTACATTCCCACCCTCTCCAGCTTTTGTTATTTGTAGACTTTTTGATGATAGCCATTCTGACTGCTGTGAGGTGATATCTCATTGTTGTTTTGATTTTCATGTCTCTAATAATTAGTGATGTTGAGCATCTTTTCATGTGCCTGTTGACCATCTGTATGTCTTCTTTGGAGAAATGTCTATTCAGGTCTTCTACCTGTCTTTTGATTGAGTTGTTTGTTTGTTTGTTGTTTGTTTTGATGTTGAGCTGTATGACCTTTTCATATATTTTGGATATTAACCCCTTGTTGGTCACAGCATTTGCAAATATTTCCTCCCTTTCCATAGGTGTTTTCATTTTGTCAGTGGTTTCCTTTGCTGTGCAGAAGCTTTTAAGTTTAATAAGGTCCCATTTGTTTATTTTTGCTTCTGTTTCCTTTGCCGGAGGAGACAGATCCAAAACAATATTTCTATGGTTTATGTCAAAGAGTGTTCTGCCCATGTTTTTGTCTAGGAGTTTTGTGGCTTCCAGTCTTACATTTAGGTCTTTAATCCATTTTGAGCTTATTTTTGTATATGGTATGAGAAACTGTTCTAATTTAATTCTTTTACATGTAGCTGTTCAGTTTTCCCAGCATTTCCCCTTAATGAAGAGACAGTCTTTTCCCATTTTTATTCTTGTTTCCTTTGTCATAAATTAATTGATGATAAGTGCATGGGTTTATTTCTGGGCTCTCTGTTCTGTTTCATTGATCTATGTGTCTGGTTTTATGCCAGTACCATGCTGTTTCGATTACTTTAGCTATATAATATAGTCTGAAGTCAGAGAGCGTGATACTTGTGGCTTTGTCCTTTTTTTCTCAAGACTGCTTTGGCTGTTTGGGGTCTTTTGTGGTTCCATATAAGTTTTAGGATTATTTGTTCTAGTTCTGTGAAAAATGTCATGGGTATTTGGCTAGGGATTGCATTAAATCTGTAGATTACTTTGGGTAGTATGGACATCTTAACAATAGTAATTCTTGCAAATCATGAACACAGGATATCTTTCCATTTCTTTTATCGTCTTCAGTTTTCTTCATCAGTGTCCTGTAGTTTTCAGAGTATAGGTCTTTGGCCTCCATGGTTAAGTTTATTCCGAGGTATTTTATTCCTTTTGATGAAATTTTAAATGGACTTCTTCTTGCTTTCTCTTTCTGATAGTTCATTGTTAGGGTATAGAAAAGCAACAGATTTTAAAAAAATATTTATTTATTTTTGGCCGTGTTAGGTCTTTTTTGCTGTGCATGGGCTTTTCTCTAGTTGCAGCAAGCGGGAGCTACTCTTCATTGTAGTGCATGGGCTTCTCATTGCGGTGGCTTCTCTTGTTGAGGAGCATGGGCTCTAGGTGCCTGGGCTTCAGTAGTTATGGCTCACGAGCTCTAGACCGCTGGCTCAGTAGTTGTGGTGCATGGACTTAGCTGCTCCGCGGCATGTGGGATCTTGCCGAACCGGGGCTCGAACCCGTGTCCCCTGCATTGGCAGGCAGATTCTTAACCACTGTGCCACTAGAGAAGTCCCCAGATTTCTGTATATTAATCTTGTTTCCTGAAACTTTACTGAATTCATATATTAGTTCTCATAATTTTGGTGGAGATTTTGGGGTTTTTTCTAAATATACTATCATGTCAACAGCAAATAGTAACAGTGTTAACTTCTTCCCTTCCAATTTGGATGCCTTTTATTTCTTTCCCTTGTCTGATTGCTGTGGCTAGGACTTCCAATACTACGTTAAACACATGTGGCAAGAGGGAACATCCTTATCTTGTTCCTGGTTTTAAAGGAAAAGCTTTCAGCTTTTTACCACTCAGTTTAATGTTAGCTGTGGGTTTGCCATAAATGGCCTTTATTATGTTGAGACATGTTCTCTCTATATTGACTTTGATGAGAGTTTTTATCATGAATGGATATTGAATTTTGTCATATACTTTTTCTACAACTATTGAGATGATCATGTGATTTTTATCCTTCCTTTTGTTAATGTAGTGTAGCACATCCATTGGTTTGCAGATACTGAACCATCCTGCATCTCTGGAATAAATTCTACTTCATCATGGTGTATGATCCTTTTTATATATTGTTGAACTTGGTTTGCTAATATTTTGTTGAGCATTTTTGCATCTATATTCATCAGAGATATTGGCCTGTAATTTTATTTTTTATAGTGTCTTTGTCTGGTTTTGGTATCGGGGTAATGATGGCCTCATAGAATGAATTTGGGAGTGTTCCTTCCTCTTCAATTTTTTGGAATAGTTTGAGAAGAATAGGTATTAGCTCTTCTCTATATGTTTGGTAGAATTCAACCTATGAAGCCATCCAGTCCTGGACTTTTGTTTGCAGGGAGTTTTTTTTTTTTAATTACTAATTTAATTTCACTACTAGTGGTTGATCTATTCAGATTGTCTATTTCCTCCTGATTCAGTCTTGGAAGACTGTATGTTTCTAGAAATTTATTGATTTCTTCTATGTTGACCAATTTGTTGGTATATAACTGTTCATAATATTCTCTTTTGATTTTTTGTATCTTTGAAATATTGGTTGTAATTTCTCCTTATTCTTATTTTGTTTAGTTGGGGCCTCTCTCTTTTTTTGTTCTTAGTGAGCCTGGCTAAAGGCTTATCAATTTTGCTTATCTTTTCAAAAACAACTCTGGTTTGATCGATCTTTTCTATTGTTTGGGTTTTTTTGGTCTCTTTTATTTATTTCCTCTCAATCTTTATTATTTCCTTCTGCTGACTTTGGGGTTTGTTTGTTCTTCTTTATCTAATTCCTGTAGATGGTAGATTAAGTTGTTTAAGATTTTTCTTGTTTCTTGAGGTAGACCTATTTCACTCTAAAATTCCCTCTTAGAACTGCTTTTGCTGCATCCCTTAGATTTTTGAAAGTTGTGTTTTTATTTTTATTTCTCTCAAGGTATTTTATGATTTTCTCTTTATTTCTTCATTCACCCATCTTTGGTAGCGTGTTGTTTAGTCTCTGTGTGTTTGTGTTTTTTCTGTTTTTTTACATGTAATTCATTTCTAGTTTCATACTGTTGTGGTTGGGAAAAATGTTAGATATAATTTCTATTAACTTTGATGAGACTTGTTTAGTGGCTTACCATGTGATCTACCCTGGAGAACATTTCACATGCACTTGAAAAGAATGTATATTCTGCTATTTTTGTGTGGAATGGCCTGTAGATATCTATTAAGTCCAGCTGGTTTAATATGTCATTTAAAACCACTATTGCCTTATTGATTTTCTATGTGGATGATCTGTCCATTGATGTAGTGGAGTGTTAAAATCCCCTACTACTGTTGTATTGTCAATTTCTCCCTTTAATATATGTTAATATTTGCTTTATATATTTAGTTGCACCTATATTAGGTGCATATATGTTAACAAATGTTATATTCTCTTGTACTGATCCCTTTATCATTATATAATGCCCTTCTTTGTCTTTCGTTATAGACTTTGTTTTAAAGCCTACTTTGTCTTTTATTAGTATTGCTGCCCCAGCTTTCTTTTATTTCCATTGGCATGAAATATCTTTTTCCATTCCCTCACTTTCAGTCTGTGTGTGTCCTTAGCTCCGAAGTGAGTCCCTTGTAAGCAGCATATAGATGGGTCTTTTTTTTAATCCAGTCAGCTACTGTGTGTCTTTTGATTGGAGCATTTAGTCCATTGATATTTAAAGTGATTAGTGATAGGTATGTACTTATTGCCATTTTGTTACTTGCTTTCTGGTTGTTTTTGTAGTTCTTTTTTGTTCCTTCTCTTTTAGTTTCTTCCTTGTGGCTTGATGATTTTCTTTAGTGGTATATTTGTGCTCCATTCTGTCTATTTTGTGTGTATCTATTGTAGGTTTTTAAATTTGTGGTTACCATGGGGTTCATATGTGTTGACTTATATATACTTGTTTTAAACTGATAGTCATTTAAGTTCAGACACATTCTAAAAGATCTGTATTTTGTACTCCCACACACACACATTTTATGGTTTTGAAGTCATATTTTACATCTTCATGTTTATCTCTTACCTGTTTATTGTAGTTATAGTTGATTTTACAATTTTTGTCTTTTAATCTTAGTACTAGCTTATTTAAGTGGTTGATCCATAGCCTTTACTATATATTTGCCTTTACTAGTGGGATTTTGCCTTTCCTGTAAATTACTACTTTTTGTAGCCTTTCCTCTTCCACTTGGAGAAGACCCTTTAACACTTCTTTTAGGGTTGGTTTAGTATTTATGAAACTCTTAGTTTTTTGCTTGTCTGAGAAGTTCCTTATTTCTCCTTCAATTCAGAATGATAACCTTGCTGTATAGAGTATCCTAGGTTGCAGGATTTTCCCTTTCAGCATTTTACATATATCATGCCAGCCCCTTCTGGTCTGCAGAGTTTCTTCAGAAAAGTCAGAAAAAATAAACAAATAGCCTTGTGGGGTTTCCCTTGTATATGCCTCTTTGCTTCTTTCTTGCTGCCTTTAAAATTCTCTTTAACTTTTGCCATTTTAATTATGGTATGTCTTGGTCTGTTTGGATTCGTCTTGTTTGGGACTCTCTGTATTTCCTGTACCTGGATGTCTATTTCCTTCTTCAGCTTCAGGAAGTTTTTAGCCATAATTTGATCAAATACGTTTTTGAACACTTTCTCTCTTCTCCTTCTGGGACCCCTATAATGTGAATGTTTAGTACACTTGATGTTGTACGAGAGGTTTCTTAAAGTGTCCTCATTTTTAAAATTTGTTTTCCTTTTTGCTGCTCTGATCAGGTAATTTCCATTATACCATCTTCCAGATCACTTATGCATTCTTCTGTATCACCTAATCTGCTGTTAGTTTCTTCTAGTGTGTTTTTCATTTTAGTTATTGTATTTTTCAGCTCTGACTGATTCTTTTCTCTGTTTTCTAGTTCCTTGTTAAAATTCAAACTGTGTTCATCTATTCTTTACCCAAGTTCAGTTAGCATTTTTATTAATAATTCTTTGAACTCTTTATCTGGTAAATTATTTATCTCTATTTTATTAGTTGTTTTTTCAAGATATTTTTATTGTTCCTTCATTTGTAACAAATTCCTCTGTCTTCTCATTTTGTTTAACTGTCTCTATTAAACTAGTTGAAACAGTCACCTGTCCTGGTCTTGAAGGGTGTCCTTGTACGGAAATGTCCTATGCAGTTCGTGTGTGTACAGTGGCTTTGGTGGGAGAGCTGGATCTGACGTGAGCATGGGTCACATCTTCCCCCAGGATGTGCTGGCAGTTATCACCATGGTGGGAGGTGGGGCTGGAGATGGAGGGGCTAGAGCCAGAGCCAAGTATGAACCGAACTACTCCTATGTTCAGTGACCATCATCACCCTATTGGGGGCAGGGTGAAGAAGAGGAAAGGGCAGCTCAGTGGACTCATCTACCTGGCGTCAGACCCCAAGGCTGGGTGCCCAATATGTGGTTCCAGCTCCTCACTTCCCAGGCAGGATCCCTGAGCCCATGTAATCCCCCTCCTCTTCTATATCCCCTCCCACGGGTGCTTGTCCCAACCTGATCGCTCGCTTCCCTTCCTGCCCGACTCCATTTGGCTTGTTCTGTAGCCTTGGTTGTAGCAGAGTCTTCCTGCCAGGCTTCAGGTTGTTTTCAGTGGGAATGTTCCACATGTAGGTTTATTTTTGATGTGTCCTCCTACTCTACCATCTTGATCTCAACCCCTGATCAGTGATCTTTAATGTGACTGTTGCAAAAAGATTACAACCTGCTGAAGGCTCAGATGATGATTAGCATTTTTAGCAATAAGATATTTTAATTAAGGTATATACATTTTTTTAGACATAATGCTATTGTGTACTTAATAGACCACAGTATAGTGTAAACCTAACTTTTTTTTTTTTTTTTTTTTTGCGGTACGCGGGCCTCTTACTGCTGTGGCCTCTCCCATTGCGGAGCACAAGCTCCAGACGTGCAGGCTCAGTAGTTGTGGCTCACGGACCTAGTTGCTCCGCGGCATGTGGGATCTTCCCAGACCAGGGCTCGAACCCGTGTCCCTGGCATTGGCAGGCAGATTCTTAATCATTGCGCCACCAGGGAAGCCCCAGCGAGTTCTCTTCTGAGCTCATATTTCTTGTTTTACCTAATCAAACCCAGCAAACAGCGAACCCCACACCTGCTGGACCCTGAGCCCTCCACCTTTAGTAAGTACAAGATCTGCCCTCCAGGTGTTCCCTGGAAATGCTTTCAATGAATCTTTCCTCATCCTCCCAGCCTCAGATAAGAGTATCCTTCCTCTCTATCCAACCCGGGAGGCCAATCTACGTAAGTTAATATTATTTACAACAGAAGCTCACTACTAGATACTCATTTCTGTGTCAGTCACCATAAGCTCTGTTGTGCTTTGGTAACAAACAACTTCAGGATGGCAGTGGCTTATCGCTCACTCCCATTTTGGGTCCATCCTGGGTCAGCACGGGCCTCTGGGACCAAGACTGACAGAGAGGCCCCTGCAGAGAACGTTGCAGGGTGGGGCAGGGGCAGGGGCCGCATGGGAGCCATCCCTCCAGGAGGTGGCAGGACACCTCTGCCTGCTTCTTGTCAGCCAAAGCAAGGCCGTGGCTTTTTTCCCCGGGGCAGGGCAGCCACTATCACCCCTCATCTGGAAGGAGGAAGGCCAGGCTGCTCCATTAGCAGCACCAGTAGTGACCATAATACCCTTTTGTTGAAATTCTCAGCTTCTGTTTTGCTCCTTAGAAAGAGAGATGCAATGACCATCTTCTTGTGTTCATACCTCTGTTTGTGTTAGTCCTTTTATTTTCTAAGGATAAGTTTATAGGCATAGAATTACTGTGTTAAAATATTTGGTGTTAAGGCTGCTCCTGGCCTGCATGGTGTGTCTCTGTGTACAGATGGGAAGCTGGTGGGTGGGTTTGCCAGGTAGGTGGCGTCTTGGGGTCAATGAGAAGGTGGGACCCTTTGCAGCCCAGGCCAGGGGTATGGTTTGGCTAGTGGCTGATGGCTCAATTTCAGGATCCACTGGCCCCTGTCTCCTCAGAGGGTAAGGCAGTATACCAGCTTCTTAGCTGTGGAAAGGATTTGCCAAAAACCCAGAAAGTGCAGGTTGCCATTCAGAAGCAGTTCATGCTTTCAGAAACCACTCGTGTCCTGACTTGCGAGGCCTCCAGGAGAACAAAACTCCTGGGTTTTTCAATGATCAGTAGAAGAAAGGGCCAGAGTAGAAACATTCATTGCGCAGAATTCCTTCTAATCTATAAATGATACTGAGTTTCTGGATAGAGCATGACACAACAGAAAACCGTGACTGAAATGCACCAAGTCTCCTGGTGTTTGATGTCTCATTTGTGAAAGGGGACCTGTCTTCCTTAGAATTCCATTGTTTTATCAATCCCGGCTTCTCCAGACTTGTAGCAAAGTCTCCAGAGAGCTGTGGGTGGTGGGAAAATGAGCCAGAATGCTATGAAGGCAAAGAGGAAAAAATGTAATGGCTTAATTTGGAGGAAAAGCTCTGAACAGCAACCTGAGTGACCTTGAAATAGGTAGGGTTTGGAAACCCCCCAGGCCGAGGACCCAGGGAGACGCTGTCATAGACAGAAACCACAATTTTCATGGCCTCAGTCCGGACACACACCCAGGAGCTGATCGCTTTGTTATTTATTTCTGATCTGGGTTCCCGAGAATGCAGTTCTCCAATTTTATTGTCATTGTGAGCTCAACTAGAGAGGGCAGTTTGGGTTTTTTAAAATTTGTCTATTAGCTTGTCTTTTTAAATGTGTTGTCCCATGAGAGGTTCAGGTCCCCTTTCTAGTGCCCTCCGCTGAGTAGGTGGTGGGTGGGCCCTGCTGGCTGTCACCCACCCTGTCTCCACGAGGGTGGGGCCTTGTGTCCCCAGCTGTGGACCCCACTGTGTGCCTCTCAGCACCTGCCTTAGAACTTATTTGTTGTTTTAGTCTTTTACATTTCCCTGATACGCTGCGTTGTTGCTTTTTTTTTTTTTTAAGTACCTAAAGCAGTTATAACTCTAATATATATAAATTACATTCTGGCAGGAATGATGTTTGCCAAAGGATTTACTCTAGGATTCTTTCAAGTAGCAAGCATCTCAATGTACATTTAACACATGATTCTAGTTTAAAAAATAAGTTTCCTTAATATAATAGTATCAATTGTAAAGGAAAAAAAAGAGCCTGGTATTTCAGACAGCTTTTTTCCTTCTTTTTTCTGGCCTTATGAGGAAAGAATAAAATATCTTCTTTGTGCCTTCCAAGAAAGGCAGCCTGGAATTGTATGTCTAGACCTGGGCCTGCCACCCCAGGTTTGATGTCCCCTTAGATTAATTTGATGAGTAGACATGTACAAAGCACACTGCTTGAGGTCTTCTGACCCAAGGTGGGAAAGTAGCCGGAGCGCCCAAAGCAGCATCCTTGCCTCGGCGAGGAGCAGCTTCTGTCCTGGAGGCTGGCAGGGGCCCACACTGGAGCAGCCACCCCTGGCCTGTCACTTTCACCAGGGGAGGAGCAGGGCTCAGGGCATAAGCCGCCACCTGCCCTGCAGTTTGGGAACGTGGGGAGGGACCACTCTCCCTCAAGAGGCCCTGGTCCTGTTGGCAGAGAGACGGGCTGCAGATAAATGTCCACGTGAGAGGGGAAGCTTTCTGTTCGTTAATACTTCCCAGGTGCTTCCACGCATGTTGTGATACAGCTTGTGAGCAACCATCTATGGGAGTCTACGGAGGGGATGCTGTCAGCCTGTTTGCCCACCTCGTATCCTGGTGCTACTTGCAGAATGAAAGGAACCTACCAGGTTCCTTCCAAGATTGGCAGATCTAGTCTGTGGCTCCTCTCAAAATAAACTCCCACAGAATGTTCCACCCTCTCCTGGGCCTTGGTGGAAAGCCATCAGCAGAGGGGCCAAAAGCACCGGACGCCTGAAAAACCAGAATGTCAGTTATCCGAGTGACCTCAAGCTGGTGCCTTGCTGTGTGTTCATCTATAAGAGAGAATGATTGTACATCACCCCGGCTGCCCTCCAGGGACGGCCGTGATGATTAGACGGAGGACAGATGTGAAGGGTCACCCACATTTGGGGCCAAGGAGGTCACAGGGGCAGGATGGTTGCACTGGGGGCCATCTGATTCATAGCTCTTTGTGAGGGGTTGTTACTTTGCCTGCTAAAGTTGGGTGCCTGTAAAGCACTGTGCCCATGGCCACAGCATCACAAATGTCCTGGCAAAGGGCGTTTGGAGGGACATTTCCACATGGCATGGATTTGGGCGATTGCAAACCTAGATGCAGCATCCTGGGGCCCTGGGAGGCAGGGGCAAGGCTGGGAATTCTTGTTCATGCCTCTGATGAGGGACCAGGGACAAATGCTGAGGAAGGCCGACTGCCTCCTTTGCAGCCTCTGGGACTCCAGAGCCAGGGCAGGTGGCCCCGAGTGTGCGAAAGGTCACTCCGTTCTTGGCAAGGCAGGTTGGTCACTCAGAGCTGTCGTGTCACAAATACTTGGCCAATGTGTACACGGATTCATACCCGTGCACATATTAACCAGTCAGGAAACATGGAACTTAAGCACAACTTTTTAAATTCCATTTTCTTAAATGTTAAGATTCATCTTTATATCTTAGTGTTGCTGAAGTTAGGACGTGCCAGGTGGTCAGGGTCACACCACGACCAGGGTGGGCAGGCTTTCCAGCTTTCCAGGCTTGTGGCACCCAGCAGGGCTGCGTTCCAGGCCTGGGTGGTGGGGCGGGCCTGGGGGATGGGTTCTGCTACATGAGTTATCTGAGTGGGAGTGATGTGTGTCACTTACAGGCTGTTTGCATGAAGGCGTGTGACCCTTCAGAGCTGTCCTGCCCTCTGCTTGGTGATGAGCAGCGTTGGGGGTGGAGGGCTGCCCCATCAGCCTGTGGCCCAGAATGGGGAGAGGTCCTAGGGCACAGCCCAGCTGACCCATCGTGACTGTGCAGCATGGGCTGGAAATAAACCATGGTGGGTGTGAGCTGCCAGCGTACTGGCTGGAACTGATGCTCTCACTGCTTTTTTCTTTCTTTCTTTTTTTCTCTACAAGCTGTATCAGAAGGATCCTGTGTCTTAGAACCAAGACAATATGATAATTTCTCTGGTCACTTTCCAGCTTTCCTGGTTAAGGAATCTTCAGGCATTCTCAACAAAACAGGAATGAAGCCACTTGCCTGCAGAGGCAGGAACTGGGCGTGGACATTCCAGGAGATTCTTATTTACAGAAGCATGTTGAAAACTAGAAAACTCTGTGAAATGGTGAACTAGAGATTTCCCCATTTATGTTTCATGATGCTAAAATAGGTTCCATTAAAAAATAAAACAAGGTGCTTGGCTTCAGTAAGTTTGGGAAATATTCTGTACACTCTCAATTTGTCCTTGAAGGTATGCAGTGCCCATTAGCGGATCAAAGACTCTGAGAAGGCCCACAGTTTAGTCAAGTAGAATCCAATATTTTTCAAACTTGTTTGAAAAATGTCCTCCCCTACCCCAGCCCCACACATCTTTCAGGCCCAGCGTTTACAGGGAAGTTAGTACACGATATATGGAATTTGCTGAATCCTGGTGCAGTAGAATAGTGCTTCTTCCCCGTCTAAAAGCTGCAGGATGTGTCATAAAGGAAGTCATTATTATATAGTGCATATTATGACATAGTTACTTCCTTTTCTAGTCCTTTCTAAGCAGCAATTTCTTGAGCTCCGCCTGTATACAAGGCTTCCTATGCTGGCTGGTGTGTAGAACACTCCGTGTCTGGCCCAGGACCCTATGCGTCAGCATCAGCGTGAGGAGGGCACCCAGAAACCCACAGGTCCTTGGCCCCCACCAGCACCCGCACAAAGGGCTGTCTCGGCACGAGGCCTGGGAATCTGCATGGAGAACACATACCACGTGACTCTCAGGCTCCCCGACCTGTGAAAGACCCCGCACCAGATGCCTGGCTTCTGCCCTCTTGTCTGTCTGGGGCTGGGTTCTGGAAGTGGCTGGGAATGTCCCGGCCTCGAAGACCTAGCGTGGGGCCCTGAGGGAGCCCATGTGGTGAGTTAAGACCTCATGGCTGTGTTTGTGCACTTTAGAAGTGACTGCTAGACTTCTGCATTTTAGTGGAGGCCGTCACTTGTTAGGGCCAAGGTGCTGAGGATCAAGGGGAGAGTTCACTAAGGTGGCCAGCAGGGGTCTGAGGGGTGGGCAGGGGGATGGGGGCCGGGTCCCTAGACAGGGCTGTGCTCACCATATATGTCAGTCCCATGAGGCTCGGTGCACCGTGGAGGGGTCTGACCTTCACACCTGCGGCTGGGTACCTGCTTGGTGATGTGATGGAGGGAGATGCTTGTGGGGATGGCAGGGGAGGGGGCTTCACAGCAGCTGGGCGGATTCTTCCCCGTGGACACCTTTTCTTTCAGCCGTCGTGCGAGGGATCTTGATGCCTCTGATGAGGCAGTTCTTCTGGAATTTGTTCAGGCTCAAAAGACAGAAATCAGTCCTTTAATCGAGGCCATGACATGGCTTCAAGGCCCGACTTTTAACCGTCCCGTGAAGCCTCTCCCAAGGCTGCGGCTTCTTTCCTGCAGCAAGGACAGCTGGAAACGAGGAAGAACAATTTAACTTCTGCCCCCTTTTACGCTCAAATGACCTCACGATGGCTGAGGTGGCCCTTTGGAAGGTGCTGCCCTCGGCCGGCAGATGCTGTAACTGCCCAATTCTGCAGGTCAGCATCATGGGCACAGGGCCTCCGGGGAGAGGGCTGAAGCCCTAAAAGGGCCTCCCTGGTGACACGGTCAGCAGGAACATTCTGGTCCGATAGGGCATTGGGTCTGGTAATTCAGGGACACTTACAAAAATACGGAAGCTGGGGTCCCACTCCTGGGGCATCTTTGTTAACGATCCCCAAGCGAGCCAGCCGTGCAGCTGGGATGTGAGCCTGGGGATGGGACTGAGCAGGACTCAGGTCAGTGCTTCCGCCCTGAGAGGCTGGAGAGCAGGTCACAGGGACCCAGCATCTTCCTCTCCGCTCACTCCTCCTCCCAGGTCTCCTCGGGCCACCCTGCCTGGACAGGGCTCTGGCTAGAGAGAAACTGGCCCATCAGCACCCCAGCCCTGGGCCCCTGGCCCATCAGCACTCCCACCACGCAGCCTCTGGGCCCCGGTCCCAGCCCTCCTCCCCTCCCTGGCCGAGGCCACTCCTCTCCCCTGCCTGGGGGCTGGGCTCTCTTCTCTGCAGCACATGGGCCTGGCTGACATCTATGGGCCAAGTGTCCCCCAGCCCCGGGAGGGCCTCTCTAGCCGCCCGCTGGATGCTTTCACTTCCCATGCCAACATGTGTTCTCGTTTCCTGTCCCTCAAGGGACCAAAAGACATGTGTGCTCGTGACACACACACAACATGTGCACACAAACCACAGTTTATGCTCATACATTTTATGAATGCTGCACACACCCACACACACCACATGTGTGCATGGCCACACACATGCAGTCACACATGCACACACCATGCACAAGTGCGCTCTTATACACACATGTGCATGCCCCTCCTGTACGGAAGAACCCAAGGAGGTGGCAGCTTGGTGCACTAAATGCCCTTGGTCCCTGTTGATGGGGGGAAAGGGCAGGGTGGCAAACCAGTCAGCGATGGCCAGTGAACTTCCCAGGCTCTCTCCAAGTCCCCTGAAATGCAGTGTGCAGTGGTCTGGGATGCAGTGTGATGGTCCAGGCTGGACCTCCTCCAGAGGCCCGGGTCAGGGGCTGTGCACAGCCATTGACCACCCCGTCTTGTCCATACAATTCCTCTCCTGCCACAAGCACTGGAGCTGGACCCCTCCTACCCCATTGTCGGTGGACACCTGCCAGCCCCACTCGCAAGCTGACTGCATGGTCACCTGTGTCCTGGTTCTCATCTGTCACCAGGGCCCTTGTGCTCCCACAGCACAAGGAGTGGAGTTTGGATTCTTGTTATTCCCACTGCCTCCTCCCCCCACATAGACACACACAGCACACACGTTACCACATGTGTGCACACACCACATACACCACATGTACCACACGTCACACACACGCATCCCCCCACACCACATGACACACCATACACACACCCCCACACGCATACACGTCACATCAGTCACAGGGTCCTCGTGATTCATTTACTTACTCTATCCGCCTCTCTCCATCCATGCTGTCCTGGTTGCAGCCATCACCATCTCCCTCTGACCTGAAATATTATTATCTTTTCCACCAAATGTCATTTAAATTGCTCTTAATGGTAGAGACTGAGACAGGAGGTTAAATCCGTGCACCCCTCCCCCTCTGCAGTGCCTGATCTGTGTATAATGCGTTTTTTACTTGCTCTGCCCCTCCCTCAACAGGACACCCTCGGACCTGGCTCTGGAGGTG
Source organism: Orcinus orca (assembly GCF_937001465.1). Classification (NCBI taxonomy): domain Eukaryota; kingdom Metazoa; phylum Chordata; class Mammalia; order Artiodactyla; family Delphinidae; genus Orcinus; species Orcinus orca. The sequence goes on from NC_064560.1 coordinate 81,137,015, forward strand.
TGCACATGCAAGGCCTCTCCATCCACGGGCATGTAGCATGGGCTGGCAGTCACGTGGTTTGAGCCTGATTGAATTAGGGGCTTTCTCATCAGAGGGAGCCCTGCCTTGCCCTGCTGGGTGTCCTTCAGGGTTCAGAGCCTCCTGGGCACAAATGTTGAGCTAGCTGACGCTGCAGAGCTGAGAGAGGCTGGTGTTCGTGAGCAATTCCAGAAGGGACCAAGTTAGTCCTTGGAGCACTGATCCTCCAAAGGTTAGTCCAGAACCATTGGAGATATGGCTCATTTTAGCAGCACTTAGAGGCTGCTGAAATTTCCAGTCGAGGTGGTGGTTGTATTAATCAGCTCAGGCTGCCCTAACAGAACTCCACAGACTAGGTAGCTTAAACAACAGACATCTATTTCTCACAGCTCTGGAGGCTGGAAGTCCAAGATCAAGGCACTGGCACTCTGGTTTCTGGTGAGGCCATGCTCCTTGGTTGAAGATGGCCACCTTCTTGCTGTGTTTTTACCTGACCTCTTCTGTGCACGTACAGGGGAGAGAGAGAGAGAGAGAGAGATATGGTGTCTCTTCCTCTTCTTGGAAGGACACTGATCTTATCAGATCAGGGCCCCATCCTTAAGACCTCATTTAAGCTTAATTACCTCCCAAGGGTCCTATGTCTAAATACACTCACACTGGGGGTTAGGGCTTCAACAAATGAATTTGGAGGCACGCTCTTCAGTCTGTAACAGTGGTGGAGTTTTCAGCTTGGCTCTGCTGCCTGCTCTGGCCTCCTTCAGCTGCCCTCCCTTGTCTCACGTGTACTCCTTGTGTAGGTAGCTCCCTGGAGCTCTATATGTGAGCTCACAGACAGGCCAGTGTGCCATGTGGGGAGGGACACCCTCCCTGCCTCCTGGAATGGCCTCTCTCCTCAGCTACCTGATAAGCTGCACTGTCCTCCTCGACCTGGCTGCCGGGTGCTGATTCTACAGGAAGTCCTGGGGAGGGCCTGGCGGGCGTCACTTGGATTTACCACTTTACCTTTCAGAGTATGTGTTCTTATCTCAGGAATGGGGAGAAGACACTTGCCTGGTAACAAGATGTCAGTGGGTCCAGTTAGATAGGCTTTGTGGAAGTCTTCAGTAGATTAAACAATGATTATACACAGGAAGATAATTATTATGGCTGTTATCACTGAATTACTGGTGTGTGAAAATAAAATACCTTAGCCTGTGTATCAGGAATCTGTTCAGGTGTAAGTAACAGAAAACTGACCAGATAGTGGGTTGCTTCTCACACATAAGGAGGCTCCTAGCATTGGTTCAGAGGCTTTGGTTTGGTTTTTGGTCAACCCTTTGGTTGACGTCTCTGTAATTCTCCTGACCACCTGGCCACGAAGTGGCTGCTGAAGCACTAGCCATTATGTCCTAGTTCAAGGAAGGAGGCGGGGTCAGTGCCAGCTGTTTCTGATTTTTGTTGATCAGGATTAAAAAGATTTCCTGGAAATCTGCCAGACGGGTTTATATTTAGATTTTATTGGCCAGAGCTGGGTCACATGGCTACCACTGGCTTGGAGGGAGGCAGGGAAAGTGGGAAACAATGTTATCTCACGCTAACTGGCATTGGCTTACACTCACCAAGATCTATCGTCTGAGCCAGGCATGTGAACGCACCACCACCACCCAAACTAGGTTCTGATGGTGAGACAGGAGGAGACTGGACTGGTGCTAGGTGGATGGCAAACTAAAGTAGTGTCTCTCATGGGATACACTTTACTGCCTAATAGCTGGAATTCAGAATTGCCAGTGGTGGAAAGGTTACTAGATTCTCTGAAAGGGACTTTCCCCAGTGTATCTTACCTGGGCCGTGAATAGAAAACAGAGTCTGGGGGACTTGGAGTCAGGTGTGAATCTAACCTGGGGGAATGCAGATGTTGGGTCCTGACCCTGGTGTGTCCTCCAACCCCTCCCGCCCGCCATTGCCCTCCGCTCTCCTTGTGCCCATCTCCTTTCCCGCTGGCATCTGTCTTGCACATCCCCCGCACCTCTCTGTGCCTTGGCTTCCTGTTGGCTTTGCTTTTCCATTCAGTCTCCACTTCAGTCAATTGTGCAGGAAGTTTAAAAAGGAAAGTCTCTTCAACAAGTGATGTGGGGAAAGCTGAACGACTACAGGTGAAACAATGAGATTAGAACACTCCCTCACACCACATGCAAAACTAAACTCAAAATGGATTAAAGACCTAAATGTAAGACCTGAAACCATAAAACTCCTAGAAGAGAACATAGGCAGAGCACTCTTTGACATAAATTGTAGCAGTATTTTCTTGGATCAGGCTCCTAAGGCAAAAGAAATAAAAGCAAAAATAAACAAATGGGACCTGATTAAACTTAAAAGCTTTTGCACAGCAAAGCTTTGATAAAATGAAAAGATCTGTGGAATGGGAGAAAATATTTGCAAATGATGTGACCAACAAGGGATTAATATCCAAAATATATAAACAGCTCATACAACTCAATATCAAAAAAACAAACAACTCAATCAAAAGATGGGCAGAAGGCCTTCCCTGGTGGTGCAGTGGTTGAGAGTCCGCCTGCCGATGCAGGGGACACGGGTTCGTGCCCCGGTCTGGGAAGATCCCACATGGCACGGAGCGGCTGGTCCCGTGAGCCATGGCCGCTGAGCCTGCGCGTCCGGAGCCTGTGCTCCGCAACGGGAGAGGCCACAACAGTGAGAGGCCCACGTACTGCAAAAAGAAAAAAAAAAAAAGATGGGCAGAAGACCTGAGTAGACATTTCTCCAAAGAAGTCATACAGATGGCCAACAGGCACATGAAAAGATGCTCAGTATCACTAATTATTAGAGAAATGCAAATCAGAACAACGAGATATCACCTCACACCTGTCAAAATGGCTCTCATCAAAAAGTCTACCAATAACAAATGTTGGAGAGGGTGTAAAGAAAAGGAAACCCTGTACACTACTGGTGGGAATGTAAATTGGTGCAGACACTATGGAAAACAGTATGGAGGTTCCTCAGAAAACTAAAAGTGGAACTACCATATGATCCAGTAGTCCCACTCCAGGTATATATGCAGAAAAAAACAAAAACAGCAATTCAAAAAGATACGTGCACCCCAATGTTCATAGGAGCACTATTTACAATAGCCAAGACATGGAAGCAACCAAAGTGCCCATCAACAAACTATTGGATAAAGAAGATGTGGTATATATGTACAGTGGAATACTCTTCAGCCATAAAAAAGAATGAAATGCTGCCATTTGCAGCAATGTGGATGGACGTAGAGGATATTATGCTTAGTGAAATAAGTCAGGTAGAGAGAGATAAATACTGTATATCACTTATATGTGGCATCTAAAAAATAATACAAATGAATGTCTATGCAAAACAGTAACTGACTCACAGATACAAAAAACAAACTTGTGATTACCAAAGGAGAGGGGGAGGGGGGAGGGGCACGAAGGGGGTATGGGATTAAGAGATACAAACTACTATGTATAAAATAGATAAGCAACAAGGATATATTGTATAGCATAGGGAGTTATAGCCCTTATCTTGTAATTATTTATAATCTGCAAAATTATTGAATCACTATGCTGTAAACCTGAAACTAATATAACATTGTAAATCAGCTGTTCTTCAGTAAAAAAAAAAAGAAAAGCAGGGTTCTGTGCATGATTAAATATTGTAACAGGAAGCAGCCCTGGCAGGGTGGGACCCAGGAAGACCTGGGCCGGGCTCCCCTCATCAGGCGCCTGGTCTGTGCAGGCACTCAGCACTGCTGCCCTGCAGTCGTGAGGTGCAGGGCAGAAGCAGGTGTCTTTGGTTCATTCTTTTGTTGGCTCTCAGCCCATGTGAGTGGCCCTGTGTGCAGAGCCAGGCAAGGCCTTGGTTCAGGCTGTTCCATAGCCCAGAACACGAAGTAGATCCAACGTTGGGCTCTGGTGTCTCTAAAAAAGGAAAGGACCCCAGGGTCTCTTGCACTCGACTTCTAAACATGGAAAGTGAAGTCCTAGATACATGTGCACGGCCATCCCGAGGCAAAAAGGAGTGGGGTCGGGAAGGACAGCCTATGCTAGACTGTGGCCCAGGCACCTTCTGTTCTCAGAGCATCTGTTTTCTGAAAAGTTCTTCACAGCCCTGGATTTGCTCATCTAAACAGGGTGCATGTTGGGAGGTCCTGGCAGGTGTCACTGTGGATGCTTGACTGGATTTCAAGGCATGTTGGCTTCACCTTGGGGCCCATGTAACAAGGAAGCAGAGTTTTGCTTAATAGGAAGGTTGCTTTGCTTGGAAGGTTTATCCTGGCACCTTGCTGATGGTTTGGCAATTGTCGGATCATGTTTTAATTGAAATTTTGTGAAGGATTTATGAGGTTTCTTTCCTTTTGGGTAGCAAACTTTTATCCCCTCATATATAGGCATTTATTAGCTCGACTGTGGAACAAAATAGTATGTGTTTGGATTTTCTCTCTTCTGACCCTTAGTCCATTCAGGCAGCTGTAACCAAAATACCACAGACTGGGCAGCTTGTAAACCACAGAAATTTTATTCTCACAATTCTGGAGGCCAGAAGCCCGAGATCATGGCCCCAGCATGGTTGTGTTCTGGTGAGGACCCTTACCCAGCTTGTAGACAGCCTCTTCTCCTTGCGTCCTCATGTGGTGGGAGGGGTGAGGGAGCTCTGGGGTCTTTTATAAGGACACTAATCCCATTCATAAGGGCTCCACCCTCATGAGAACTAAGTACCTCCCAAAGGCCCCAACTCCTAATACTATCATCTTTGGGGGTTAGGATTTCAACATAGTAATTTTGGGAGGAAACAGGCTGGGACCTGGGACCTTTTGCTGCAGTGCTGAAATGCTTGCACCTGGGCAAACATCTCCTCGAGCTACAAAATATAAAGAAACTATAATGGGCTAAAAATAACTGCATGTATGCACAGTTGGCACAAATTCTGGATAAGATACAAAGAGACCAAAAAACCCAACTGCCACCTCTGAAGAGCCAGGAGCAAAAGCAGGGGGTCAGGAGCAAAAGCAGGGTACTGCGCATGCCCCCTGCACACAACACAACACAGAGGGGTGGGCAGACCACCTAAGCCAACCCTCCAGCCGGACCCCTGGACACACCCCTACCCTCACCCGCTATAAGGAACCAACCAGCTCGTCCCTGTTGGGGAGTGAGCAAGCAAGGGAAGCTTGAAACTTGCTTGTTTTCACTCCCGGCTGCTGCAGCAGGGGCCCCAGTAAAGCCTTGCTGGAAATTCTTGTCTGGCCTCTGATCAATTTCTGTTAATTAAGGAGGCCAAGAACCCTGGTGGGTAACAGGGGGAGCATGAACATTCAGACCACAGCCCGCTCCTTCTCTATGTAAAAGTACCACATGCTTTGAGGTATCAACTCTTCAAATGACAGATGAAAATGACACATATTATTAGTTTAAAAAAACTTTAAAAAGTGGCAACTATAGGCAGGGGAACTTTCTCTAGATCATTAAATATAAAAACAGCATCTTGGTAACAGAGGCTCTCGGAACTGGATGGTTTCCCCTCAGTTCTCGGGAGAGTTCCGGTAACGTGACATAGACCATGGAGGCGGGTGAGCAGCATCCCAGGAGGGTCCTGTCACTTCCTCTGATGTGCTGTTTGCTTGTTTGTTTTCTGCTCTGTGATTCCAGATCCATTGTACTCCTGTGAGACTGTGAGACTCTAATCAAATGTGGCACATCCATCACTAGGAGGCTGGCTGCGGTGGGCTCTGCTCGCTCACAGCAGAGGGGCCGGCGTTGCTGGCTCAGCTGTGGTGCCAGGCGGGCCTCACAGTCTCACTGGGCCACGGCGGGCCTCTCCCACGCGTTCTCCAGATCTGTCCAAATGGGAGCTGGGGTGTGTCCTCGTCAGCCCCCAAGTCATTTTAAGCCCAGACAAGAGATTGGATGTGTTTCTCCATTTTTTTGCTGTACCTTTTGGGCCAAATTAGAGTGCAATTTGGAGACAGTCAGAAAAGTAATACGTAAATGCTTAATAATAGGAACTTAGAATTAAAAACAGACATTAAGCACATTCACAAACCACAGTGACTTGTAGTAACTCAAGTAACTCACACAGGCATGGTCCCTTTCAGACTCCTGTGTCTATGAGTGTGTGTGTGTGAGTGTGTGTATGTGAGTGTGTGTATGTGCATGTGTATGTATGTGAGAGTGTGTATGAGTGTGAATACGTGTGTATGTAAGTGCTGTGTGAGTATGGGCATGTGTGAGTGTGTGCAGGTGTGTGAGTGCATGTGTGAGTGCATGTGTATGTGCATGTGTGAGTGTGTATGTGCATGTGTGATTATGTGCGTGTGTGTGCACACACTCGTTTCCCTGCTAGACCATGTTTCTAGGGTGATGACAGTGAAGAGCCCAGGAGGGTTCAGTGGTGGGAGGTCTGGTCTGCACCATAGCTACTGTGGGCAGGTTACTCATTCTCTCTGAGAACCCCTTGCCCCTGCGGAAGGGGGTGATGTCATTGACCACCCCCAAGCCTGGGTGGGGATTAAATGAGGAAATGCTATAAAAAGACTAGTACACTGCCTGGCACATAGGAACTGGCAAATAAAGGACAATTGAATTGAATGGACCCAGAGGCTTACCGATGTCTACCAGCAAGAGAGGGGGACCTGGGGTTGGGCGGCACACACAGTCCAAGGCCAACCCCACTTCCTGGAAAGTGGGAGAGTCCAAATCCCATGGTGCTAGGCAGGGGTGTCCATGTGCTCCGTGGACCCCTGTCATCTGGTGTGTCAGGGTGGTAGGCTGTGTGCCTGTCTGGCTCCCCAGAGGCAGGGCTAGGATGGCAGCAACACTTTTCCAGTGGGAAACTCACTGCTCCTGATTTAGCATTTATACTGAATTGTAAGTACTCTGTGGTTACTTTTTAATTGATTATATAGTTTGATAAATCATCTCTCTTTTTAATAAAAGGAACTGATTTCTCTACATGATCCTGGGACACCAGGCACAGACGCTGGTACTGATGGGGAGACAGGTGGGTTTGAACCCAGAGCCGTCAGTGGTGACGGCGGGTGCCCTGTGGGCGCACAGCTCCTCACTGGGCTGCAAAGAGGTCTGACGAGAAAGCTGGAGTGCCAGTAAACATTTGAACAGGGCTTTTTAATCACAGAAGCCTTGAATACCTGCTGCAGTATATTCTACAGACTAAATTGAGCTTTGAGTCATTTGCCGGTGGGTTTAAGAAGTTGGCTTGGATGGTCTTTTCTTAAATGCATTGCTGAAAGAATGACTTACTGACTCACAAGAAAATCTCTCCTGGTGCACATGTTTCTCTTTGAACTCACCAAGGGCACATCCATGAGGGACCAGGGAAAGTTCCTGTCCAGAGAGGCACCAATTATTGCAAGAGGAGCTACGTGCTGCTGGGGTTGAATGAGACTCAGAGAATTGTGTTAACGTCAGCAAAGATCTTAAATGAACTCTTAGCAGAAAATGATCATAGTTCTCTAGACAGAATGAACCTCAGCGGATTTAGGGATTGGAAGCCAACAAGAGTTTTGCATAAAGCAATTTACAGTTTTATGGCCATGATCACTATAGATTAGTTGGAATGCAGCTCCTGAACATGTAGAAAATCTCCAGATCGCTAAACTAATTTGATATACTACCACATAGAAACCTTAAAATGTATTCTAAATAATATGGCATTTTGGCAATTTGGGGAAGCCAGAGAAAGCCTTGAAAATGTTTATCTTACTCCTCTGGCCTCTTCTCTTGCTTGGTAGCTGAGAGGTATTTTAATTAGTTTTGTATTCATTGATTTGATGTGGGTAATTTTGTTCACTTTCTTGGGTTTTGGAGGAGGGCGATCCTGAGAGACCCCAGGCTGTCCCTTAGCTGTCAGGCCCCCAGAGGAAGTCCACGGAGGTAGGCCATTCCTCCCAGGGGGGCATCTGGTTGAGACCATGCCTTCTCTTCCTGCTCCAAAGAGGAGCACATTCATTCCTAAGTAAAGGCGCTGAGTGTGATATAATTAGGTCTTGGATTTTGCCAAATATGAGTCTGTTAGTTCCTGCCTGTGCCTCTGTCCAGTTACCTTTGGGTCAGTCACAGGCCTCCCTTTGGAGGCCGTGTTGCCACATTCCCCAGCCGTGTGCCTGTCCAGATGGAAGCCGTTAGCACCGCCCATTCTGGGGAGGAGAGAAGGGAGGACATGGACACGTGCTGAGTGCCGGCCAGCTGGGCACCACCCCAAAACCCTTTCAGGCTCTTCCCCCACATAGGGCCCTGTGAGGTGAGCCGCATCCCCACCTTCAGTAGGACGCTGGGCCCTCGGGAGAGGCAGGAAGAGTCCAGATTGTCCTGTGCCAAGCCCCTGTTGGCCTGGCCTTCCAACGCAGGCCCACTGCTGAGCTGCCCACTCTCTCCAGGTTACAGGGTGGCCTGCGTTCATCTGGCCTTTTCCAGTTCATTAAAAACCGGCTTTAAGGCTCCTTCTGCCCGTGGCAGCCTCAGGGCTGGTGGGGCCTCCAGGGGCTGCCTTCCTGCTTCCAACTAATCCTGAAGCCCCATCCTCCCCAGGGGCTGGGGTCCAGCAGCTGTGGGACTTCCAAGTAGTCTTGGGAAGCATTCCCTCCTCCAGCCCAGTTTAGGGGGAGGAAAAGGTCAAGGGCAGTTCCTGCCTGCCTGCAAGGAGCCTTCACACACAGCTGCTTTTCTGATGCCTGTCTACTTCCAAGGTCTCCCCACACGTGCTTGGGGTGATTGTATATTTCTCAAGTCCATTATTCCTTCAGCAGTCATTTTCTTTTTTTTTGCGGTATGCAGACCTCTCACTGTTGTAGCCTCTCCCGTTGCGGAGCACAGGCTCTGGACGCGCAGGCTCAGCGGCCATGGCTCACGGGCCTAGCCGCTCTGCAGCATGTGGGATCTGCCCGGACCGGGGCACGAACCCGTGTCCCCTGCATTGGCAGGCGGACTCTCAACCACTGCGCCACCAGGGAAGCCCTCAGCAGTCACTTTTGTGCCTTTTGTGAGTGGTTCTCCTAGAATTCAAGAGAAATAGCCAGTCAGTGCTTAAACCAAAGGAGTCTGCACAGATATGGGGTTGACCTTCTCCCCAGGTAGGTTGGGTTGGCATGCCCTGGATTTGTGTGTGTGTGTGTGTACACGTGCACACACAGGCACCATCCAGCCTGGGGGCAGTGTGCTCTGAGCCCCACCGTGATGGCTCCTCTGTAGGTGGGGGGTCCACCAGCTCTCTCTAGTCCAGCAGGTCCTCCACCCCAGCCTCACCCCAGGACCAGTGCAGTCCCTGGCAGACTGAGCTGGGTTTCTGACATCAGGCCTGGCTCTCGGCAGCGCCCTAAGAATTGTGTGAGGTGGAGGGGAGGTCAGTGGAGGGCGAGGCGGACATGACCCCTGGCAGAGCACCATCCTGAGGTCCCGTCCAGGGAGGGTAGGAAGGGAGGAGGAGATGGTCCCCAGGGAAGGAGCTGGGCAAGGCAGGGGAATGCCCCGAGCTTCGGAAGGGAGAGCTTCCTGGGGAGATTCTAGTTCAGAGAGTGGGTGGGACCCCAGTGTGTCCTATAAACCGTAAAAGCACCCCGTTGGGGCTGTGCTTTTAGGGCTGTGTCCCAGGGGCTCTCCCCAACATGCTTGAGAGGGAATGCAGGGGCACAGGGAGATGGGCACCTCCCCCACCGCCCTGCTCTGCATTTTACTCCCAGCTCTTCTTGCAATTCCATTTGAAGAAAGTGCTGCCCCGAAAGGGTCTGGAAGCCTCCGTGGAGCTGAGGCATGAAGGGCAGGCGATGGCCAGGACAGCAATGGGATCTGGTTAAATTGACTTCACTTTTCAGGACAGAAGTGTCTCCCACCTGTGACACTCTGTCCCCTCGTAGGTCAGGGCAGCATCCGTCTTACCCTCCAGTTGGGGACTGAGCTGTCACCCACTGTCATCGCCCTGACCCACACCAAGGGGACACTTTGGTGCCCGAGAAGACAGGTGGAGCTGGGCAGCTCGGCTCTGGGCTGAGAACACTCTGCTTCTGCCCTTGGGCACCTTGAAGCATCTCCTTGCGGGACGTGGTTTCCAGGGCTTTTTGCCTGGCCCAGCCTCACGGGGCAGGGAGGTGCCGCACATCAGCTGCCAGAGAATGTTGCTCTCGGGTGGTCACTGTAAGGGCACTTAAGTGACAGGCTGTCTGAGAACAGGGTGATGGACCTCAGAGGCCAGTCTTTAAAGTTATAATTAAAACTGTGATTCAGCCTCGTGGCTGGGCAGCATGTGTGGAAAAGACATGGAGTCTTTGCTCCTAATGGAGCTGAGGCCAGCCGCGGGACAGGATGGCTTCAGACAGGGTGCTGGCCTCCCCCAGGGTCCTCGGGAAGACAAGCGAGTGGTGGCTCCCAACCTCCCCGGACAGCCTGGTCACCGAGCTCAGAAAGGGGGTGTCAGTAGTGTATCCAGTGTGGAATCTGAGCCATCAGTCTTAGGGACAATAAGGAACAAGCTTAAATTACGCAATTTTCAAGAAATATTTTGTGAATGGGGAAGACATAAAGGGAAAATGATATTTCGCAAATGACTTTGTATTTTTACAGTTCTGCTTAAGGATTTTGAAGTGATTCTGGAGTCTGATGTGGAAGGATGTTTTGAGCCCTGAGCCCTGAGCAGCAGGCACTGTGCCGCAGAGGCGAGCATCTGCGTCCTGCAGATCAAAACTGCCAGTCCCGATCTGGGGTTCGCTGCACCATGACCCAGTGACTTGGCCCCCTCTGAACCTCTGTCTTCTTCTCTAGAACATGATTATTGGTTGTGGGGATCAGTGGCCTTCAGCTGTTACTATTTTAAAATTCTATTTACAATGTTATGTTAGTTTCTGGTGTACAGCAAAGTGATTCACTTATACGTATATATGCATATTCTTTTTCAGATTCTTTGCCATTATGGTTTATTACAGGATATTGAATATAGTCCCTGTGTTATACAGTAGGTCCTTGTTGTTTATCCATTCTATATATAATAGTTTTCATCTGCTAACCCCAAACTCCCAATCCTTCCCTACCCCCTCCTCGTTGGCAACCACAAGTCTGTTCTCTTATGTCTGTGAGTCTGTCTTCGTACATAAGTTATTTGTGTCATATTTTAGATTCCACATATAAGTGGCATCCTGTGGTATTTGTCTTTGTCTGTCTGACTTACTTCACTTAGTATGATAATCTCTAGCTCCATCCATGTTGCTACAAACAGCATTGTTTCATTCTTTTTTATGGCTGAGTAGTATTCCATTGTTTATATACACCACATCTTCTTTATCCATTCATCTGTCCATGGACATTTAGGTTGCTTCCATATCTTGGCTATTGTAAATAGTGCTGCTATTAACATTGGGGTGCATGTATCTTTTCAAATTATAGCTTTGTCTGGATATATGGCCAGGAGTGGGATTGCAGGATCATATGGTAGCTCTATTTTTAGTTTTTGAGGAACCTCCATACTGTTCTCCATAGTGGCTGCACCAACTTACATTCCCACCAACAGTGTAGGAGGGTCCCCTTTTCTCCACACCCTCTCTATTGGCTGTTAGTATTTTCATTTGTCCTGGAGTGCCCTGCTCAAGTAAAGTCGTACCCGTGAAAGTCACCAGACAAGCCTGTCCATGAATCCTTCTTCTCTCCCTCAGCCAAAAGGGTACCCAGAGGCCTGGGAGGTTTCTAGGGATCCCCCTCACTCCAGGACAGTGCAGAGCCTGACAACCCAGCTGTCTTTGTACGGACTCCCAAGAGGGGTTCAACTCAGGCCTGAAAGGTTTAGACCTGAAATAGTCCATATATAATATTTTTGTATCAAAGCAATGGTAACTGCCTTCCAAAGACAGCATTAAAAAGAAGAAATAACTATGACTTCATTTCTTTCTTTTTCCTCTTAAATAACTCAATTCATTAAAAAAGATGTAGGATATTAATATTTCTCCAGCCTACTTATTCCCACAGATCATATGTGCTAAAGTTGGACTGAATTTTAATAACATCAAATTTACTTCATAGTTACTTCTATTGTGAATATTGGCATAACTAAGTGTAATGTGAGGTTGAATATTATCATGCTTTTTCGTAATTTCATGTAAAAGCCATAGATAATGGAAGACAATTACACTGTTGGTACATGGAGGTTATGTGACACTAAAGTAGTATTACTTTAATATGATACGTAGACACACATTATGTTTATCCCAAATCGATGCTGTGCGGCTGATTGTTTCATATATATACTATACATATATAGACTGATTTATATATATATATACTTTATATAGTATATATATATAATCACATTCATTATCATATTCTAATATTGATATGTATAATGTATTATTGTATTCTATCTTTACATATTTATATAAAGAACCATCAGTCACACAGTGTAAGTTCAGGATTTAAAACCATCCTGATTTCTCTTGGCTTTTAGTTGCAAATTGAAAGTAACCAATAGTAAACCTCATATTCCTGTATACACACACATACGCAACACAATCTATCCACAGAACATTTTAACACTCACAAAGTAAATGATTTCTCCTAATTTGTTTGATTTTTTAAAAAAAGATACTTTAAGATGTTACTGTTGTTCCAAAAATCCCATTTTATGTACTTTGAGAAAGTGTCTGTGTATCCATGGTGATGGCCCCTGCACATCCCAGGGTGGCAGCAGCCTGGGCTCAGGCCCATGGGCTGTCCTGACAGGCCCTCCAAGTGCTGAGCTCCCAGCAGAGCTGGGTTCTGAGCAGTCTCGTTTTCTGAGGCCGCCTGGAGCTGGGGTGGGGGTGGGGGACACAGCGTGGCAGTGTCCTGCGGGCCTGGCCAGGGAAGCAGAGGAGAGCACCTGTCTGTGCTGAGGACATGGCTTGTCCTCACACCTGGCCTCCCTGTCACCTGGAGCTCCACCTGGCAGCCGTGCCGCAGCTCCATCCTGCTTGTGCTCCAAGTGGGAAAGGCTCCAGCCATTGTTCACTGGGAGGGCTAATTGTAGTGTGGGGTTTCTGGCCATATTTGCTTTCCAGAACCATTTGTGGAAACCTGATTCCATTCTTTTCAATAATGGGGCTGCTGGATAATGCCATACATTAGGCTCTGTGGGTGCACGTTTTCTTTCAGTGGTGGTTGTTTCCTGGTTCATCTCTGGCTCAGCATTCAGAGGCCTGAGAGTGTGCTTCCAGCACCTGTGGAGGGGGCCCGAGGATGCCTGTGCATGTGGGCGGGGGCTGCGGGTGACCGCAGCGAGGGTGGAGCCATCTGTGGATGCCCGTGGTTCCTGACAGCAGGACTTAGCGAAGTGCTCAGACAGACACTTATCAGGGATCTTAGAGTGAATGAAAAAAAACAAAAAACCCAGTCCTGGTTTTTCTGGGCTGTGAACCAGGTGTAGCATTCCCTTCCCAGCTTCTCTCTCTAAAGGGCAGGAGGAGCTTGAACTTCTGACAGCAGGAGGCTTCTGTCGCCTGGGGGCCCCTGTGGGTAGGGAAGCAGGACTCAGCCCTGGACCTGGCTCTGTGCAGCTGGAATGGGGGACCTCAGGGAGGCCCGTGGAGAGCCCAGCCTGCCACCAGGGGTGGTTGCCGCCAGCCTGGCTCTCTGCTCCTACCCAGGTGCCCCTCTGTGCCCCTTGTCTTGGCTGGGTCCCCTCAGGCCACTCTGGCCTTCTCTCTGGTCCAGGAACCACCCCAGAATCACTCCTGCCTTAAGACTTTTGCACTGGATTTTCACTCTGCTCATAAAGCTTTCTCCAGCCCTGGGGGCTGTGGGGTCAGCCGGCTGCTCTGTCCCTACTGGTTCCATCACTGTGACCCTAGATGCACTGTGATGTGATGGCCCCACAGAGTCCTGGGGACTCCCAACCTCGGGGAAGACAGTGGACATAAGGCCCAGCATCCCTAATCTTCCCCCAGCATGGGGCAGGGTGGGGGAGAGTGAGGTCCTGGACCACCAAGACCCTGGGCACAGGCCCTGGCCTCTCCTCAGCCAGATCAAAGTGCCCTTGTCTGACTGAGCCTCAGGTACAGTGGTGTGGGGCCCCAGGGCTCTTTGTCTCAACAGACAGTGTGCTGAACTACGACGTGGGCCCTGGTTATCTCCAGACCCCATTTGTTCGTGCCCTGGGCGTGTCCAACCCTTCCCTTCCCCACCTGCACTCAGACACCAAGGCCCAGCTGACAAAGGCGGAGCTTCTTCAGGGAGCACCTGTCTGCCAGTCTATCCAGCCATCCTTCCATCCAGCCTCTGTGGAGGTCCTACAGGGGTGCGGGACACTGATGAACATAATATGCAAATATCTTGCTGAGGGCAACTGGTGCCCAATGTGTCAAACAGTGACCGTGGGAGCAGCAGGATGGGACAGACATGGCCGTCTCGGAAGCCTTTGAGTAAGTGACTGTCATTTTCAAGTCTAAAGGGTGAGTAGGTGCTAAAGAGGTGAAGAGAGGGAGAAAAGAACATGCTGGCAGCAGGAGCAGTCTGTGCCAAGGCCCTAAGGCTACAGCGGAGGGTGTAGGAGGTGCTGGGCTGCGCAGGGCAGGGCTAGGTGTTCAGGGTAGGAGCCAAGCGATGGGAAACGTTGATGGTTTTATGAGTGCCTACAAAGAGCAAGATTCCCTTTGTGTTTTGAGAAGGGTCCTCTTGCTGTGGTTGTAAGGCTGCCTGGCTTTGGCAGGTTTAGGGTGGGCCTGGCCCCAGGCTGTTGTCCTGATGGGAAGGGCTACTTGGCGCAGAGATGGAGTCAGGGTCTGTCTCTTCCCCCTCCCCCTCCACGTCTGTCCCCACCACTTAGTGCTCCCAGTCCTTCCAGAAGGCCCCGAGACCTTGGCTGGTGTGTCCCTAGATCTGAGTCCTCTGAACACACGGACATGCCATGTCTCCCAGTGAGCTCCTGGGGGGAGGCATCCATGCGGCTGTAGACATGTAGTAGGACAGATGCGTGAATGATGGACGGGTGGATGGATGGGTGAATTGATGGATGGAAGTTCTATGGGAAGCAGGGAGGACAATGGATCACTCAGACCTGGATTTGAGTCATCTTTCTACCACTTCCTGTCTATTTTCCCTTGAGCAAATTACTTAATGACTCTCAGTCTCAGTTTTCTTCAATCTTTAAGATGAGGACTAAACTCATCTGCCTCTGGGTGTTGTGAGTCTCACCTAAAGAAGAGCGTGGCAGTGTGTTGTCAAGTGTCAGATGTCACGAGAGTGCAAACCCATGGAGCAGCAAAAGACCCCTCCCCCCGACACTCGGCACCGCCTAGAGGCCAGGCCCCTGGGGTCTGATACCCACACTCATGGGGGGGGCTGCCGTGTGAACGTTCAGGGTGAGCTCTCAGAGCACTCTGAGTCCCTTGTGTCATTAAGAGGCATCCAGCCCCAAAAGGGACACATACTCCTACTATCAGGGCCAGATTTCTGCCGGCCTACTTGCTCCCGCAGCTTCTGATGTGATAAACAGCCTCCTGGCTTCTGCATCTGAAGTGTTGTTTCTAGGATTAGACTGTAACATGGGGGCCAGGTTGGCCTGAGGGAAAGCTTGGGTTGCAGGTAAGGACACCATGTCTTCAGGCCTCTGGCCTCCTCAGCCTGTGACCCCACTGGCCAAAGGGAGGCCCCACATCCAAAGAAGAAGAGCACGAAGGCGCTGGGAGAAGCTAGATGTGAGCAGCAGGGCCTGGCCCCTGGCCCCAAGCCCACCGCTCAGGAGCCAGGTGAAGGAGCGTCTCGCTTCTGTCTCTGATAGTGTTTTAAAAAAATTTTTTTTAATTTATTTTTTTAAACAGCAGGTTCTTATTAGTTATCCATTTTATACATATTAGTGTATATATGTCAATTCCAATCTCCCAATTCATCACATCACCACCACCCCCTCGCCCCACCGCTTTCTTCCCTTGGTGTCCATATGTTTGTTCTCTGCATCTGTGTCTCAATTTCTGCCCTGCAAACCAGTTCATCTGTACCATTTTACTAGGTTCCACATATATGCGTTAATATATATTTGTTTTTCTCTTTCTGAATTACTTCACTCTGTATGACAGTCTCTAGATTCATCCACGTCTCTACAAATGACCCAGTTTCATTCCTTTTTATGGCTGAGTAATATTCCATTGTATATATGTGTCACATCTTCTTTATCCATTCGTCTGTTGGTGAACATTTAGGTTGCTTCCACATCCTGGCTATTGTAAATAGAGCTGCAATGAACATTTTGGTACATGACTCTTTTTGAATTACGGTTTTCTCTGAGTATATGCCCAGTAGTGGGATTGCTGGGTCATATGGTAATTCTAATTTTAGATTTTTAAGGAACCTTCATACTGTTCTCCATAGTGGCTGTATAAATTTACATTCCCACCAACAGTGCAAGAGGGTTCCCTTTTCTCCACACCCTCTCCAGCATTTATTGTTTGTAGATTTTTTGATGATGGCCATTCTGACCAGTGTGAGATGATATCTCACTGTAGTTTTGATTTGCATTTCTCTAATAATGAGTGATGTGGAGCAGCTTTTCATGTGCTTCTTGGCCATCTGTATGTCTTCTTTGGAGAAATGTCTATTTAGGTCTTCTGCCCATTTTTGGATTGGGTTGTTTGTTTTTTTAATATGGAGCTGCATGAGCTGTTTATATATTTAGGAGATTAATCCTTTGTCCATTGATTCGTTGGCAAATATTTTCTCCCATTCTGAGGGTTGTCTTTTTGTCTTGTTCATAGTTTCCTTTGCTGTGCAAAAGCTTTTAAGTTTCCTTAGGTCCCATTTGTTTATTTTTGTTTCTATTTCCATTACTCTAGGAGGTGGATCAAAAAATATCTTGCTGTGATTTATTTCAAAGAGTGTTCTTCCTGTGTTTTTCTCTAAGAGTTTTATAGTATCCAGTCTTACATTTAGGTCTCTAATCCGTTTTGAGTTTATTTTTGTGTGGTGTTAGGAAGTGTTCTAACTTCATTCTTTTACATGTAGCTGTCCAGTTTCCCCAGCATCACTTATTGAAGAGACTGTCTTTTCTCCATTGTATATCCTTGCCTCCTTTGTTATAGATTAGTTGACCACAAGTGTATGGGTTTATCTCTGGGCTTTCTATCCTGTTCCATTGATCTATATTTCTGTTTTTGTGCCAGTACATTTTGTTTTGATTACTGTAGCTTTGTAGTATAGTGTGAAGTCAGGGAGTCTGATTCCTCCAACTCCATTTTTTTCCCTCAACACTGCTTTGGTTGTTCGGGGTCTTTTGTGTCTCTGTACAAAGTTTAAGATGTTTTTGTTCTAGTTCTGTAAAAAATGCCATTGGTAATTTGACAAGGATTGCGTTGAATCTGTAGATTGCTTTGGGTAGTATAGTCATTTTCACAGTATTGATTCTTCCAATCCAAGAACATGGTATATCTCTCTGTCTGTTTATATCATCTTTAATTTCATTCATCAGTGTCTTATAGTTTTCTGCTTACAGGTCCTTTTTCTCCCTACATAAGTTTATTCCTAGTTATTTTAGTCTTTTTGTTGCAATGGCAAATAAGAGTGTTTCCTTAATTTCTCTTTCAGATTTTTCATCATTAGTGTATAGGAATGCAAGAGATTTCTGTACGTTAATTTTGTATCCTGCTACTTTACCAGATTCATTGATTAGCTCTAGTAGTTTTCTGGTGGCATCTTTAGGGTTCTGTATGTATATCATGTCATCTGCAAAGAGTGACAGTTTTACTTCTTCTTTTCCAATTTGTATTCCTTTTATTTCTTTTTCTTCTATGACTGCCATGGCTAGGATTTCCAAAACTATGTTAAATAATAGTGGTGAGAGTGGACATCCTTGTTCCTGATCTTAGAGGAAATGCTTTCAGTTTTCACCATTGAGAATGATGTTTGCTGTGGGTTTGTCATATATGGCCTTTATTATGTTGAGGTAGGTTTCCTCTATGCCCACTTTGTTGAGAGTTTTTATCATAAATGGGTGTTTAATTTTGTCAAAAGCTTTTTCTGCATCTATTGAGATGATCATATGGTTTTTATTCTTCAATTTGTTAATGTGGTGTATCACATTGATTGATTTGCATATATTGAAGAATCCATGCATCCCTGGGATAAATCCCACTTGATCATGGCATATGATCCTTTTAATGTGTTGTTGGAGTCTGCTAGTATTTTGTTGAGGATTTTCGCATCTATATTCATCAGTGATATTGGTCTGTAATTTTCTTTTTTGTAGTATCTTTGGTTTTAGTATCAGGGTGATGATGGCCTCATAGAGTGAGTTTGGGAGTGTTCCTTCCTCTGCAATTTTTTGGAAGAGTTTGAGAAGGATTGGTGTTAGCTCTTCTCTGAATGTTTGATAGAATTCACCTGTGAAGCCATCTGGTCCTGGACTTTTGTTTGTTGGAAGATTTTTAGTCACAGTTTCAGTTTCATTATTGTGCTTGATCTGTTCACGTTTTCTATTTCTTCCTGGTTCAGTCTTGGAAGGTTATACCTTTCTAAGAATTTGTCCATTTCTTCCAGCTTGTCCATTTAATTGGCATAGAGTTGCTTGTAGTAGTCTCTTAGGATGCTTTGTTTTTCTGCAGTGTCTGCTGTAACTTCTCCTTTTTCATTTCTAATTTTATTGATTTCAGTCCTTTCCCTCTTCTTCTTGATGAGTCTGGCTAAAGGTTTTTCAATTGCGTTTATCTTCTCAAAGAACCAGCTTTTAGTTTTATTGATGTTTGCTATTGTTTTCGTTGTTTCTATCTCATTTATTTCTGCTCTGATCTTTATGATTTCTTTCCTTCTGCTAACTTTGGGTTTTCTTTGTTCTTCTTTCTCTGGTTCCTTAGGGGTAAGGTTAGATTGTTTATTTGAGATATTTCCTGTTTCTTGAGGTAGGCTTGTATTGCTCTAAACTTCCCTTTTAGAACTGATTGTGTTGCATCTCATAGGTTTTGGATCGTCGTGTTTTAATTGTCATTTGTCTCTAGGTATTTTTTGATTTCCTCTTTGATTCCTTCAGTGATCTCTTGGTTATTTAATAACGTATTGTTCAGCTTCCATGTGTTTGTGTTTTTTACATTTTTTTCCCTGTAATTGAATTCTAATCTCATAGTGTGGTCACCAAAGACGCTTGGTATGATTTCAGTTTTCTTACATTTACTGAGGCTTGATTTATGACCCAAGATGTGATCTATCCTTGAGAATGTTCCATGCGTGCTTGAGAATAAAGTGTAATCTGCTGTTTTTGGATGGAATGTCCTATAAATATCAATTAAGTCTATTTAAGGATTCTGTTTCCTTATTTATTTTTATTTTGGGTGATCTGTCCATTGGTGTAAGTGAAGTGTTAAAGTCCCCCACTATTATTGTGTTACTGTTGATTTCCTCTTTTACAGCTGTCAGCAGTTGCCTTATGTATTGAGGTGCTCCTATGTTGGGTACATATATAATTGTTATATCTTCTTGGATTGATCCCTTGATCATTATGTAGTGTCCTTCCTTGTCTCTTGTAACATTCTTTATTTTAAAGACTATTTTATCTGATATGAGTATGGCTACTCCAACTTTCTTTTGATTTCCGTTTGCATGGATTATCTTTCTCCCGTCCCCTCACTTTCAGTCTGTATGTATCCCTAGGTCTGAAGTGGGTCTCTTGTAGACAGCATATATATGGGTCTTGTTTTTGTATCCACAGGCTCGCTTGTATCAGCGAGCCTGTGTCTTTTGTTGGAGCATTTAATCCATTCATGTTTAAGGTAATTTTCGATATGTATGTTCCTATGACCATTTTCTTAATTGTTTGGGGTTTGTTTTTGTAGGTCCTTTTCTCTTGTGTTTCCCACTTAGAGAAGTTCCTTTAGCATTTGTTGTAGAGCTTGTTTGGTGGTGCTGAATTCTCTTAGCCTTTGCTTGTCTGTAAAGCTTTTGATTTCTCCATCGAATCTGAATGAGACCCTTGCCAGGTAGAGTAATCTTGGTTGTAGGTTCTTCCCTTTCATCACTTTAAATATGTCATGCCACTCCCTTCTGGCTTGTAGAGTTTCTGCTGGGAAATCAGCTGTAAACCTTATGGGAGTTCCCTTGTATGTTATTTGTCTTTTCCCTGTTATTTGTTTTTCCCTTGCTGCTTTCAATAATTTTTCTTTCTCTTTAATTTTTGCCAACTTGATTACTATGTGTCTCGGCCTGTTTCTCCTTGCATTTATCCTATATGGGACTCGCTGCGCTTCCTGGACACTGGGGGCTATTTCCTTTCCCATGTTAGGGAAGTTTTCGACTGCAATCTCTTCAAATATTTTCTTGGGTCCTTTCTCTCTCTCTTCTGCTTCTGGGACCCCTATAATGCAAATGTTCTGTTTAATGTTGTCCCAGAGGTCTCTTAGGCTGTCTTCATTTCTTTTCATTCTTTTTTCTTTATTCTGTTCCACAGCAGTGAATTCCACCATTCTGTATTTGAGGTCACTTATCTGTTCTTCTGACTCAGTTATTCTGCTATTGATTCCTTCTAGTGTATTTTTCATTTCAGTTATTGTATTGTTCATCTCTGTTTGTTCTTTAATTCTTCTAGGTGTTGGTTAAACATTTCTTGCATCTTCTTGATCTTTGCCTCCATTCTTTTTCCGAGGTCCAGGATCATCTTCACTGTTATTATTCTGAATTCTTTTTCTGGAAGGTTGCCTATCTCTACTTCATTTAGCTATTTTTCTGGGGTTTTATCTTGTTCCTTCATCTGGTACATAGCCCTCTGCCTTTTCATCTTGTCTGTCTTTCTGTGAATGTGGTTTTTGTTCCACAGGCTACGGGATTGTTGTTCTTCTTGCTTCTGCTGTCTGCCCTCTGGTGGATGAGGCTGTCTAAGAGGTTTGTGCAAGTTTCCTGATGGGAGGGACTGGTGGTGGGTAGAGCCGGCTGTTGCTCTGGTGGGCAGAGTTCAGTAAAGCTTTAATCCACTTGTCTGCTGATGGGTGGGGCTGGGTGCCCTCCCTGTTGGTTGTTTGGCCTGAGGCGACCCAACACTGGAGCCTACCCAGGCTCTTTGGTGGGGCTAATAGCGGACTCTGGGAGGGCTCACTCCAAGGAGTACTTCCCAGAACTTCTGCTGCCAGTGTCCTTGTCCTCACAGTGAGACACAGCACCCCCCCCCCGCCCCGCTTCTGCAGGAGACCCTCCAACACTAGCAGGTAGGTCTGGTTCAATCTCCTATGGGGTCACTGTTCCTTCCCCTGGGTCCAGATGCGCACACTACTTTTTGTGTGCCCTCCAAGAGTGGAGTCTCTGTTTCACCCTTCACTCCTGTTGAAGTCCTGCAATCAAGTCCCGCTAGCCTTCAAAATCTGATTCTCTAGGAATTCCTCCTCCCATTGCCGGACCCCCAGGTTGGGAAGCCTGACGTGGGGCTCAGAACCTTCACTCCAGTAGGTGGACTTCTGTGGTATAAGTGTTCTCCAGTTTGTGAGTCACCCACCCAGCAGTTACGGGATTTGATTTTATTGTGATTGTGCCCCTCCTACCATCTCATTGTGGCTTCTCCTTTGTCTTTGGATGTGGGGTATCTTTTTTTGGTGAGTTCCAGTGTCTTCCTGTTGATGATTGTTCAGCAGTTAGCTGTGATGCCAGTACTCACAAGAGAGTGAGAGCATGTCCTTCTACTCCGCCGTCTTGAACCAATCTCTGATAGTGTTTTCTCATCTGCAAATTGAGAAGAAAAACATAGCTCTGGGACTACTGTCTGGATAAAAAGAGACAGTTTGTGCAAATCCCCGACGTGGGCAGTGGATCATCACCCAGCAGGTGGTAGCTGAATCAGCTTGGTCGTCATCATCACACTTCCCCTTGATGAGCTCTGACCCCCTCACCGCATGAACCTGGCACTGGCCCAGACACACCACCTTTCCTGTCTCAGTGGACTGACCCCTGATTTCGTGGCTACGCCAGCTCTGCACACATCCCCTTGTTGCCCCATGGTTAGGGAGGTCTTTCAGGGACACAGATCAGGTGGTGTTTCTCCTCTGCTTGGTGTCTTTCCATCACGCTCAGAACAAAGCCCACCCCCACCCTCCGCCCTGTGACCTGCAGGCCCATGCAGCCCAGCCCTCTGCCCCTCTGTGCCCCTTGTCTTGGCTGGGTCCCCTCCGGCCACTCCAGCCTTCTCTCTGGTCCAGGAACCACCCCAGGCTCACTCCTGCCTTAAGATTTTTGCACTTGATTTTCGCTCTGCTCAGAAAGCTTTCTCCAGCTGGTTATGGGGCTGCCTCCTGGGCACACAGCCCTCAGCCCCGTCTCCTCCTTGAGGGCCTCAGCGGCCACCTCATCTTCTCCCGCCCCTCTGTGCACCTAGCATTCCCAACTCGATGCACCGCTAGAGGCCCAACTGCTCTTTCCCTTGGGCCTTGTCACAGAGGTGAGAGTGTGGCTCCCTCCAGATCAGGAGCAAGCTTCTCTCTACCCGCCGTCAAAGCCACGGGTTCCCTAAGTACAGGTCTTCCCTCTGTGTGTGGCATTCCCACGGTCTCCCAGCGGCCCTGTGCATGGGCAAGCCGGAACACACAGGGTGACACTTCTGTTTGCTGAGCTGAGAGTAACTGGTCATCTTGCTGGGATGCAGTGTCTCGCTGCCCACTTTGGGCATTTACAGGGCTATAGCAGGTTTACTCCTGGCCATCCCCTGGGAGGTTTGGTCCTTCCTCTTGATTGGTGCAGTGAGCAAGAGAAAAATCACATCTCAGGCCCGGTACCCTTGACCTCTCTCCTCTGCCTGCCTGACCAGCACCAGAAGCTGCCTGGTTTATTTTAGGTGTACTTTCCCCCACTGCCCACATGCCAACCCAGGAGCTTGGGAACCTGCTCTTGACTTGTCCGCTGCCATAGCCAGGGCACCTGGGACAGCAAACACATCAGGCATCAGGCAGCTCAGTAAATGCTTGTTGAATGAAAGAATGAACTGTACCCATGACACCAGGCAGCTCATGGAAACCACCTTTAGATCAACGACCTCCTCCGTCTCAGAGTTTCCCAGAAGGTCGCATTTGCTATGGACTGAATTGTGGCCCCACATAAACTTCATATATTGAAGCCCCAACCCCAGTGTGACTGTATTTGGAGACGGGGCCTTTAAGGAGGCAGTTAAGGATAAAGGAGGTCATGAGGGTGGGGACCTGATCCTTATAAGAAGAGGGAGAGAAACCAGGGATGTGTCTGCACAGAGGAAGACCGCAGGAGGACACAGGGAGAGGGTGGCCATGGGGGAGCCGAGGAGAGTGGCCTAAGGAGACACCAGACCTCCAACACCTTGATCTCGGACTTCCAGCCTCCAGAAATAAATGTCTGTTGTTTAAGTCCCCCAATATTTTGTGATGGCAGCCCTAGCAGACTAA
This sequence comes from Orcinus orca, assembly GCF_937001465.1. Lineage (NCBI taxonomy): Eukaryota > Metazoa > Chordata > Mammalia > Artiodactyla > Delphinidae > Orcinus > Orcinus orca. Next base: position 81,160,377 of record NC_064560.1, read on the forward strand.
TATAATGTCCAATAACAGATGTGCTGTGCAGAAATAGTCCAGCACTAGAGACTCGAAACACACACGGATTTTTCCTTAGAACAACGGTAATAGGAGCATATCTCTGTTTTTGTTTGTTTGTCTGTTTTATTTCAAATCAAATTAAACATTTTAAAAAATTTTTATTAGAGTATAGTTGATTTGCAGTGTTGTGCTAGTTTCAGGTGTACAGCAAAGTGAATCAGTTATACATATACATACATATATCCACTCTTTTTTAGATTCTTTTCCCGTATAGGCCATTACAGAGTATTGAGTAGAGTTCCTGTGCTATACAGTAGGTTCTTATTAGTTATCTATTTTATATATAGTAGTGTGTATATGTCAATCCCAACTTATTCATCACCCCCTTATCCTCTGGTAACCATAAGTTTGTTTTCTACATTTGCGACTCTACTTCTGTTTTGTAAATAAGTTCATTTTGTATCATTTTTTAGTTTTCACATATAAGCAATGTCATATATTTGTCTTTCTCTATCTGACTTACTTCACTCAGTATGGCAATCTCTAGGTCCATCTGTGTTGCTGCAGATGGCATTATTTTGTTCTATTTTATGGCTGAGTAATATTCTATTGTATGTATGTATGACATCTTCTTTATCCATTCCTCTGTTGATGGACATTTAGGTTGCTTCCATGTCCTGGCTATTGTAAATAGTGCTGCAACAAACATTGGGGTGCATATATCTTTTCAAATTATGGTTTTCTCTGGGTATATGCCTAGGAGTTAGGATTACTGGGTCTTATAGTAGTTCTATTTTTAGTTTTTTAAGGAACCTCCATACTGTTCTCCATAGTGGCTGTACCACTTTATACTCCCGCCAACAGTGTGGGAGGGTTCCCTTTTCTCCATACCCTCTCCAGCATTTACTGTTTGTAGATTTTTTGATGATGGGCATTCTGACTGGTGTGAGGTGATACCTCATTGTAGTTTTGATTTGCATTTCTCTAATAATTAATGATGTTGAGCATCTTTTCATGTGCTTCTTGACCATCTGTATGTCTTCTTTGTAGAAATGTCTGTTTAGGTCTTCTGCCCATTTTTTGATAAGGTTGTTTGGTTTTTTTGATATTGAGCTGCATGAGCTGTTTGTATATGTTGGAGATTGCTTCGTTTATAAATATTTTGTCCCATTCTGAGAGTTGTCTTTTTGTTTTGTTTATGGTTTCCTTTGCTGTACAAAAGCTTTTAAGTTTAATTAGGTCCCATTTGTTAATTCTTTTTTCTGTTTTCATTACTCTAGGAGGTGGATCAAAAAAGATTTTGCTGCAATTTATGTCAAAGAGTGTTCTTTGTTTGCAAAGCAGAAATAGAGACATAGAGGTAGGGAATGGACATATGGATACAGGGAGAGGGGAGGAGGGGTGGGATGAATTAGGAGATTGGGATTGACATATATACACTGCCATGTATAAAACAGATAACTAATGAGAATCTACTGTGTAGCACAGGGAACTCTACTCGGTGTTCTGTGGTGACCTAAATGTGAAGGAAATCCAAAAAAGAGGGGATATATATATACTGTAGCTGATTCACTTTGCTGTACAGCAGAAACTAACACAACATTGTTAAGCAACTATACTCCAATAAATATTAATTTTAAAAAAAGGGTTTTGACCTTGCAGGTTGGGATTGTCCAAAATTGGACACTTTACAGAGGAGCACCATTTATAATTTGCTCTTCCAGGAAAACTGGGCTGTGTGGTTGGCCTGTTTATAAAGGAGATGACATCTATTTAAGTAATGAAATGTCAGCTTGAAACTTAGAGGTTTTAGTAATAAGGTAATATATTAGGTAAATACAGATGGCAATGCCACCCCCTCTTCAGGCTGTTTCATGCTCACTGGATGGTGGGCCACATTTGAAGATTCAGTATTTCTAGTGAATGAGCTATAGGAATAGTTCATGGATTCTAAGATGCACATCTCCTCCACATTCCATCACCTCTAAAATTGCTGGGAGTCGTGCCCCGCGCAGGTCCAGTTGTCATGGCCCAGGCTTGTGCACACCTGGTCACAGCAATTTATGGTGTCACCGTTTTTCATGTGCTGAGTTTGATTTGCTGGTTAAAACATCTTCAGAGGGATTACACTTGACCCTGCATTGAAGAGAGATGGTTCTTTGTGCACAGAAGGATGGGGGGAAGAGAGCGGCACTTGGATTTCATCTTAATGCAACAGGTAAGCCTCTTTAAGACATGGCTGTGAGTCTACACTTCCTTGCCCACCAGAATCAAGTGCTTTATGTATCCCAAAGAAGGAAGGTCTCTAGAGGTAGATGGGTTTATCATTTCTTGTTTGTTGCTGAAATACATAAAAAAAAAATCAGCCCACCCTAAGCAATAAAACACCACCCCCCAGCTTGCTGAGGGGTGTCTGCAGCTTGGAATAACATCCCAGAGGCAACTCTGACAGCATCCTCGCTCCCTCGCTCTTCATTGATGAAGAATTCCAGGAAATCTTAATTTTCTTTTCATGTTTGCACAAGAATGATGTTGGAAAGAAACCTCTGTCTAATATAAATGTAGAATAAAAACTAGAAGTGCTATAAAAATGTGGGGTCCTAGTTAACCTAGAAGATTACTTTTGTTCTTAATTTCTTTTACGTTATGTCTAACAATTATGGAAACAGCGATGGTTAATTTTATGTGTCAACCTGGCTAGATCATAGTATCCATATTTTGGTCAAACACACCTGAATGCTGCTGTGAAGGTGTTTTTAAAATGTGATTAGCATATAAATCAGTAGACCCTGAGTAAAGCAGATGACCCTCCATGATGTGGGTGGGCCTCATCCAATCAGCTGAAGCCTCAAGAGAACAAACTTAGGTCAGCCTTGGAGGAAGGAATTCTGCCTCCAGACAGCCTTCTGCTTCAAGCTGCAGCATCATCCCTTCCTTGAGTCTCCAGCCTACCAGTCCACCCTGCAGATTTTGGACTTGCCAACCCCCATAATCATGGGAGCCAATTCCTTCAAATCAACCTCTGTTAGGTAGGTAAATAGGTAGGTAGGTAAATAGAGAAAAAATAGAGACATATAGATAGAGACATACACACACACACACCCTACTGGTTCTGTTTCTTTGGAGAACCCTGACTAATGCAGAGATTCAGGTTTAGTAAACATGGCCGTGGTTCTGTTACCGATCCAAACTTGGGTCTGCTTGCCTATGTGCAGTAAAGCCAATCTAACACAACACTGGGTTGTGGTGAAGGAAAGTGCAGCATTTATTGCAGGAGCCAAGCAAGGAGTCCAGGCAGCTAATGCTCAAAAAGACCTAAACTCCCCAGTGGGTTTCAGAGAAAGGTTTTTAGAGACTGAGTGAGGGAGGGGCGTTGTGGAGTGTGTGATCAGCTTGTGGACATTCTTCTGATTGGTTGGTGACAAGGGAGTCAACACCATCAACCTTCTGGTTCCAACTGGTCTGGGGTCTATGTGCTTGTGGGCAGCATACAGTTAACTTCTTCCACCTGGTAGAGGTTTCATTACCTGCAAAATAGCTCAAAGGACATGGCTCAGAATATTATCCATAGCTCTTGAGGAGGAACTAAAGGTCTTTGACTTTGTTTAATGGCTAAACTATTATTATTTTGGTTTGCTTAACTGTTTCCTTTCTTTCTGCATTTTTTTCACTTCTCTGATTAAATTTACTCTTTGGAAATCAGGGAAGGCCTAAGAAGCTAAGGTTTTTCTGCAGACAAGAGACAGGCAGAGGACATGGGGGTGGAGGGTGTCTATTCAGCGAAGGCCCCATGGGGTCCTGCTCGGTTACAGTTCCTGCTCTGAATCTTGTTGCCTTTTTTTCCCATTAGTTTGGATATCATTAGTTTATTATAAAAGAGAAACATGGAAATTATTTACATGATGAAAGGTTTCAGAACTTCAGTGGAATGGGCAGCTAGCTTCATGTGATGCCATTTCAGTAGTGACTTATTTTAGTCAACGTATTTTCCAAGAATGTGACCATCTCTAAGTAAGAAATAATCCTTGTCATCTAGAACTACTTTGGTGCCTCCATATTCTGGGAGAAGAACTTTATCTGTGACTTTCACACCAGCTGGTTGAATCTCTCCACCCTTTCCTTTAGAGCCCGATCCAACAGCTACTACTGTTGCTTGCAATACTTTTCCTTGTGATTGTTTTGGAAACATAATGCCTTCTTTGGTTACAGTTTTGGCTGCACTTCTTTCAGCTAATACTCGGTCAAAGAGGGGAAGAAACTTTCTAAATGCCTGTCCCGCCGTGACTCTGGTTGCCGCAGTTGGTACTCTGCTCCCTAGCCGCCGCCACAAGGAAGAGGCCCTCCTGTTGTATTTTGTGCAGGCTCTCCAAGACTCATCTCGGCCTTCAGTGAAATGTGAACGATGCACCGTCCTCACGGGGTTATCTCGAGGGTTTTGGGAACAAGACTGTTAAAGCATTTGCCCAGGTGCCAGGCTTGGAGGAAGAGGGAAGAGCTCGAAGCTCCGTGCAGGGGAAAGCACTTAGCACCACTGGCTGCATTCAGAATTCAGTGTGTCCTAGGAGGCTTACCTACGAGTACAGAGAGGTCAACATATGCCCCATGTTGCCCAGCTGTGCTCCCAACCCCAGTGCTCTGTAAAGGCGGGTGAGGAGGCACCCTCTGTGGGACCTGCCTGGGAGGACAGAGGAAGTTAACAGGAATCCCAGCCCACTGTTGTCCCCTCTCAGAAATACTAGAGAGATCAGCCAGTCCATAACTGTGTGTGTCATAGCTCCTCCTCCTCCTACCTCGGCTCTCCCTCACTCTAAAGCCTCTGTGGAGCGTAGTAAACCTATCTCCCCCAGGTCGGCTCTCTGGCTGAACCCCTGAGGGTGTCTGAGCCCCATGTTACGATACTGTTCTGAGCAAATGAAGTGAAACCACCGTGGTGCTAAAAACTGCAGTCAGCCCTCCTCCAGCTGAGCGTCTGGTGGACTGGAAACCTCAGGTACCTTGGGATCACCCACTGGCTGGGAGAGGCCCCCAGCAAAGCCTGTGCATGCATCTAGGATGAACTGCGTCCTCCTGTGTTACTCCTCGCCCTGGGATGAGAAGGAGAGTGCAGATCTGAATTTGTGTAGATTTCTTTTAGTCCCAAGTTGCCGTTTTCAGGAATAGTCTCATTTTCAGTATGAAAAAAACATAATGAACATAACTAGATTGTATTATCATTTAAAAGCTTCATAACAGCAGTATTTTTAATCTTCATTTTTACAGATCTTTATTCAATATCAGAACAATGACTAAACTCTGGAGAGAAAAGAAATTAGCTGTTATTTCAATGAACCTAAATAACATTGATTTTTATTTTTAAATTAAATCTTGAGTAAATTAATTCATAGATCTGGGTTGCCTATAAACCCTAAGAGAAGCAATAACATTTTATTTACTTGCAGGTTAAAATGGTCTCTCTTCTCATGAAACACTCACTCAAAAAGCCAGAGTAGGTTCTTACCCAGGACACCCAGGGAAGGGACATTCCCTAGCCAGTAGGCTAGGGGGAGGAGAGGCTGTTGAAATGATTTCCTGATTTCCGTTACTCAGTTGTAAGTTCCATGAAGGCAGGGTTTCTTTTTTGGTTTGTGTTCACTGCTCCATCCCCAGCCTTTAGAACAATGCCAGCTAGCACTTAGTAGGTGCTTAATAAATATTTGGTGAATGAATGAAGCAATCATTTATCATTTATAGTTTTCTCCCATTCCCCCCCATCATATACCACTAACAATGGGCACTCAACAAAAATAGGAAGTGACCATTTTATATTAGGATAGGTGTGTATATCATTGGGATTATTACATTGCCTTGTGCATGGTGAGATAGAGTTATTAAATAATCTCTTTAAAGATCTAGCTGTCAGTGTAAAGTTACTTTGCCAGATATTAAGGCATACCACAAATCTCTAGTGATTAAAAATTGTGGTCTTGTGCAAGTACAGACAAATGGACCCACAGCACAGAAGAAGGAGCTCAGAAACAGACTTCCATAGGACAGGAGCTTAATATACATTAAGGTGGAACCACAAATCAATAAGGAAAGTTTCTGTATAGAAACTCTCCATAGAGGGAAATTTGAATATAGAGAAAAAGGAAACTGGATCTATACCAAACACCACATACAGAGGTTAAAAAGACTTAAATGTGAAAGATAAAATTATAAAGTTAATTGAAGAAGGTTTAGCTGTAGGAAGACTTAAATGAACCTGACGAGCACAAATTATAAGGCAAAAAAAAAAAAAAGAATTTGATCACATCAGAATTAAGAATTTCTGTTCAATGAAAGTGACCTTGGATAGCACCCACAGTAAGATGACATTCTGGGGGGAATCTCACCAATTTCGAGGAACAATATGCAGGGAACCTCTTCCAAATCAACAGAAACCAAGAAAAGCCCAGATGGAAAAAAGGGGAAAGTATCTGTTCAGGCATTTTACAGGACAGGAAAATCACAAGGTTAAAAAGCAAAGGAAAGATGCTCCAAATCATTTTTAATTAGAGAAGCATGCATTGGAGGGCAACTGAATGGCCTTTTGTAAGTGACAGGGAGATGGTGGTAAGCCCTCCACTGGTAGGTCTGGTCACAAAAACAGGAAGACTTAAGAAAATGACACCTCCCTCCCCCTTCCAGAGCTGTGATTTAATAGTGACAGAGAATGAGCAGGAAACATATGTCATTCTGTTCATAAGAGGCAGAGACAAGAGTAGGGATGCTTTCTAGGAAGAAGGCAACAGTGGACCATGGAGGGGTAATGGAGGATGGTAAGCAGAGAGGCCAGGGGAGACTAGGGCAGGCAGGAGGTGACCCTCTGTCCCAAGGGGAGCCGTGGAGGCTGGAGGGAAGGGAGATGTTGGCCTTGGTCTCCCCCAGGACCCCCGCAGCCCAGCAGCTCCCATGCCCCCTCCACTCCAGGTTGGTGATCCTGGTGGGTAACAGCCACCACCAAGCCAGAATCAGCTCAGAGGGTGGGAACTGAAGTGACTGAGGTACCCGATGGATGCCGGCAGGGGAAGAAGACAGATCCTACCCCAGTTTATCAGAAAGGGCGTCCCTGGCTCTTCCTGTAGAGTTGCTCGGAAAAGCTGGGAAGCTGAGCTGAGATGCAGAGCCGCACAGGTCCTCTGAGTGCCCTTGTGGGCAGGAGGTGGGGTGAGGTAAGTCAGTTTGGGGGTCATTCTCAGTGTCCACGTGCCACCTGGCCCTTCGCATTGGGTGCGAAGTCTGTGGTGCATTCTGTGGAAGGTGGTTAGAAGAGCCATCCTGCGTGACTGCGGCAGGGTTATTCCCAGCAGTGCAGGACAAGACCCCTGGCGCTGGCCTCTGTCCCCGCTCTGCCCCTGGGCTATTGCTCCCAGAGGAAGCCCTGCCAGTGTCGCATCATTGGGGCCCTGTGAGTGTTTCCTGAGCACTCCTAGGGGCCAGCCACTGTCCCGCGTGGGCTCTGAGGCCGCAGAGGTGAGCATGCCCACATCCTGGTGGGGAAGACGACACATAAACAAGGAAATGATCTGGCGGTGATAACTGCGGTGCAGAGAACTGAGGGTGGTGTGGCAGAGAGAGCCTGGCCCACTTCAGCCTGAATGGTCAGCAGAGTGTCTCAGAGGAGACCTTCAGGGTGAGACCTGTACCAGGGGGAGGAGCCAGGCAGTGGGAACAACAGATGAAGGAAGCTCCAGGTTAGGACCCAAGGTGGCCAGCTGGTCGGCGGGGCGTGGGGCCCGGGATGCCGGGGAGGGAGGCAGGGCTGAGCAGGACAGGCTTTTGTGAGCCTGGCCATGGAGTTTGGGTTTCAGACACTGGGAGGTTTTCAGTTGGGGGTGATGAAATCTGGTTTTTGCTTTTTAAAAAAAGTCACTGCCTGCTGTGTGGGGCTTGGATTGTAGTCAGGTAAAGGATGCAGGGGTATCAGGCAGTGGGGCAAGAGATATTAGGAAGTAGCCAAGGTGGGGACATGGAGGCCACGAGAAGGGGAGAGATGTGATGTGTGTTCTAATCTGCCCACTGGCTGCATGTAGGGACGGAAAAAGAGAAGAAATCAGGAAGGCTTAGGTTCTAGGCTGGGAAGCTGGGTGGCTGCCGGTGCTGTTTATTAAGCTGGGGAGGGAAGAGGAGGGGTTGGAGAGGGTGTGGGGTAGGAAGTGAAGAGGTCTGGCCGGGTGAGGCTGGGTTGGAGTGAGTGGAAACGTCAGGAGGGCAGGCAGACACAGAAATCCAGAGTCACAGGGAGATGTCTGAGCTGGAGGTAGGGCTGTGGCCTCCTCTGCGTCGCACAGGTGCTGTTTAGAGCCTTCACGTATGAATGCATTTAAGGAGAGTATCGACGGAGATGGAGACAAAGAGCATCCCAGGCCGAGCCCTGCACCCCAGGACCTTTGTCCTTGGGAGCTGGAGGGGAAGGACGAGGCCCAGGAGAGCTGCAGGAAGGCAGGTTTCAAACGGGGTAGAGGCCCCCTCTGTGGAATATTCTTGAAGGCCAGTTAATATAAAATCCACTTCATGGCAGATCATAGGAACACATGTCAGCCTGGTCAACACAAAGCCGACTAGAAAACCTTTTAGCTGCTGGGTTACCTAACTCCCTCATCATGGGCCCATGTCACAAATACCCGTTTAGGTAAGCTTTTCCTATTCTACAGACTAGAAGCAGAGATGTGACTTTCTTGACCCTCCTACTCAAAAAGAGGGGCAAAGCAAGAAAACCAAAAAATAAGATGAATGATGGAATAGAAAATTTGGAAAAATCCCTAATAAATCATTAATTTTGTATATTTAACAAAATCCAACTTCCTAGGGACCAAGTGACTCACCTAAGATGACGGCTCGTTGTCAGGTCAAGACTAGCAATCAAGACTTCTCCCTCTCAGCCCACTGTTTCCACCACGAATATTCTGGGAAAAGAAGTCACTTTGTATAGTAGTTTGTGTTAATCCTAGACTCCTACTTTGTCCACTGTACATAAAACAGACAAACAATAAGGTCCTACTCTTTAGCACAGGGAACTATATTCAATATCCTGTAATAACCTATAATGGCAAAGAATCTGAAAAAAATGTATAACTGAATCACTTTGCTGTATACCTGAAACTAACACAATATTGTAAATTAATTATACTTGAATAAAAAAAAAAGTCACCTTGGTAAATGTCCCAATTCTCTGATTCTTACCCCTACTTACATAGAGGACCTTAACCTCTGACTCTGTCTCCTTGAGACCTTCCCTCGGGCAGTTCCATAAAGGGAGCACCTCTTCCTGCAGGCTTGGTGCCTCAAGGCAGTGTATGCTGCCCCCAGGCTGCCATTAGTGGGTTGAGGGCAGGTGGGCCCAGAGGGCTCTGCAGGCCACAGGAGTTAGTTACATTGTCTGAGTTGCTGTGAGACATAGGCTGGAAGGCAGCTGAGCAGTGGAGCCAGTTGCAGCCCCCCAGCGCCCTCATCCCAGGGTCCCAGATGGAATTGTGCCCTCCCCACACACTCAGACTTGCGAGCTGTTTTGTGCTTTCTCTTCTTTTTTTAAGATTATTTAATGCCTTCCTCCCTTCCTTCCTTCTTCCCTTCCTTCTTTCCTTCTTGTTAGAGGATTTCTTTGAGTCTTTGAGTCAAGAGACCTGGGTTCCAGTCATGGCGTCCCCTCTGAGGTCTTCAGGGTTCTCATCTATAAAACGAAAGCTTTAGGGTCCCAAACCAGCAGCATCAGCATCACCTGGGAAGTTTCTAGAAGTGCACATTCTCAGGCCCTCCCAGCCCTCCTGAATCAGAATCTCTGGGCATGGGTTCAACCACTTGGTTTTCACAGTCCCTGCTGGTTCTGACCACCCACCCACGCAGCCACCGCCATGGTATCAGAGGTCCCTGGCCGCTATTGGCCCCGGTCTATCTGGGAGGGATGACATTCTCCATCTCCCAGGGATGCCGAGTCCACACGGCAGTGGTGCTACACCTCCACATGGTGGAACCTTAGAATCCAGAGATGCATCCGGCTGTGAGGACTTTAAATTGTACCCTCACCCTTTCTCCCAGCTGTTGAGAATCCTCAGACTGGATGGGACCTGGGAATGAAGTCTCCCGGCCCTGGCGCCAGTAGCTCTAACTGCATGAAAATGGTGTGGAGGCAAGGTTGGTGGGCTATAACGCAGCAGCACTGCTTTTCATAGTTTTACCTCTGTCTTCCTCTGAAACACAACTACTGGTGTCCTTTTGCAGATATAATTGTGACAAGGAGAAGAATAAGGATGGCATTTTCTGCTCCCTTTTCCCACCTGCTCCCCACCCCCTACCCCACCACCTTCCTCTGTGTTGCTCTGCTCTGGGGCCAGCTGTGCTCATCCGATGGATCTGAGAAGTGGAAGAAAATAAGTGGCTGAAATCATTCATATTCGAAACAGGAAAAAGCTTCTGCTGAATGAAAGACTGGAGCAGCCAGCAGAGAAGAGGAGGAAGGGGCCGGGGTCATGAGGAGACCCAGGCAGCTGACTCAGTTGGGGAGTTTAGGGCAGTGGATAAGCCCCAAGTCATGACATGGGCTCACAGTGTGTGCAGCGTGAGTCCCCATCCCTGGTGACCCTTAGGGAAGGCATCCACTCCCAACTTTCTTACAGAAAAGCTGAGACCATCCAGTCTCAGGGTTAGGGTTAGAGTTAGGGTTTGGGTATCTTTTGAATGTGCTGCCTATTGAAATCATCATCAGGGTGTGAGCAAATGTGTCCAGGACTTTTGAGGTTGTGATAAGGGGCCTCAATAACACCAGACTAGGTGGGGAGAATATGCATTTGAAATATGATTCATGGAGAAAGACAAGTGTGTTGTCCTTATTCCTATGTCTTAGTTTCAGAGAGTTCAGGTAAATAGTGGCCTTATTTTATTTTTTATTTCCAAAATTAACATTTAGCACTAGAAACATTGACACCATTGACATTTTGGTGGGGATTACTCTCAGACATCTTGGGAGCGATTGTGTTTCTTGGGAAATACCACAGCAGGCCAGGAAACAAATATTCCCACTTGTTTTTATGTGAGGCTGAATATGATTCTGATTCCAGACAAAGTTCCCAGCAGATCTCTTAGTTTCTACCGCATGTGGGGAACGACGTGGCTTCGCGATGTTTAGTGTTTCTTATAGTGAACACTTGTAGATATTCTTTGTAACCGTCACTCAGTGTTTAATTGGGAGTATCATCCCTGAGAGTCTCAAAAGTTTGAAATTCACTTCCAACCTCCTTAAGACTTCAATGATGTCAGAGATCTAACTGGGTGTAAGAGATGGTCATCGCTGTATGACAATGGCCAGAGAGACTGGAGAGAATAGAATTTGGAGTTGGAGTCCCTGGATTTCGTAATTGTATGGCCTTGGAAAAGTCACTGAATGTCCTTGAGCCTCTGTCTGTTCATGTGTAAAATGTATATAAAAAAGAATCCCGGAATATTGAAGATGGAGCAGTGGAGATGATATGAACAAGCTCTGCATAAACTACAAAGGGCCCTGCAAATCTGGGCTCTGTGCTGTGGATGACTTTGGGTCTCTCAGCACCTCTGTTCTAAGGATGCCCTTCCCTTCACCTCTCATTGGTGCATGTGCATAGAAACGGCCCTGTCCCTGCACCCCAATACCACTGGTACCACTACCGCAGTTGATTGACAGGTGCCTCACCCACGCCAGGGCCGACATGGTCCTAGCTGTGGACTGTTGATGACTGACCCAAGGAGGGTACCTGAAAGGCAAGGCATTCTTTCCTGGGACCTTGCACATCGTTCTTCAGGAGAGTCTTCTCTTCATCAATAGCCACTGGGATGGAAAACATGAGAGGCAGAGATGGGAGTTGAGAGAACATCATTTGGGTACCTTATAGCATAACATTGGTTCCTGCCCCATCTGGGGCCCAGATCGCTCCTGGCTCTCAGAGTCAGTTTCACCAACTCGTGTGGGTTTCCATAACTGCAGTCCAAAAAGCCCTTTGGCATGATGACACCTTCATCAGGCACATTAGTACAAAGTCTTTTCTGTATTTCTCAGGGTCTGAAATCAGGTTTAGTGCATTAATACAAGGAAGAGAAAATATAGGTATAAATATTGGAAAGGCAGAAACAAAACTTATTCTTTGCAATCATTTTACCTAGAAAATCAAAGAGAACCTATTCATTCACCCAGTTATTAAAAAATGAATTCCTGGGCTTCCCTGGTGGCGCAGTGGTTGAGAGTCCGCCTGCCAATGTAGGGGACACGGGTTTGTGCCCCGGTCCGGGAAGATCCCACATGCCGTGGAGCGGCTAGGCCCGTGAGCCATGGCCGCTGAGCCTGCACGTCCGGAGCCTGTGCTCCACAACGGGAGAGGCCACAACAGTGAGAGGCCCGCGTACCAAAAAAAAAAAAAAAAAGAAAAAAAAAATGAATTCCTGATTATTACTCTGGGTCTGGCATTGTGGAATGACAGAATGATTATTCAGTATACTGTCCGACTACAAGATACTGTAATGATATAACAGTAGGCTTTTAGGTTAAATAAAGCATATTACAAATTCTTTGATGTTGCACAAGGCTTGGGCCATTACTGGGGGATTCCCTGTATTCCATAGGGTCTTATGCCGGTATGAATTCCCTGATTTCTTCTAAGGATTGAACCATATCTAAAGATCTTCCCATATTGTGTTCATGGGAGGGATTTTGCACTGCTGTGAATTCTATGCTATGTGTGACATTGCCTGCCATTTCTCTAAGCCTCTCTGCATTATCTTTACTCAGAGGGATTCTCACCATTCTGACTTCTGTGATATACTTTGAGGCTTGAATTAAGTCTAAAGAACTTCCTACATTTTTCACACTCAAAGGTTTCTCAGCAGTAGGAGTGCTCTGATTTCCAGCAAGTGGGTGCTGTGCACTGAATGCCTTCCCACACTCATCGCAGTCACAGGGCACCTCTCCAGTATGAGTTCCAAGAGGCTTCCCACATTCCTACAGCCATTGGGCCCTCCTCCGTTATAGGTGCCCTGATGCAGGGAGGGAAATGTACATTTTCTTCACATGGTCATCTCTCCATAGCTGATTAGCTACCTAACTCCAAACTTGGAAAATTTATCATTCCTATTAGAGAACCAAATCCTTTCCTGCTGTGTCCTTTAAGAACTCGGTTTCAAGGTAACACATAGCTTCACTTGCTAAGTCAACAAATGCGTGCTGTCTTCTTCTTCCTTCCCTCACAACCACCAAGGGTCCCTTTTGTTACTCCAATAATGCAATCACATCTGGCTTAGAAAACACAATGTCCTGCCTTGAGATCAAGCTACTTGTTTCCGTGACCATGTGGTGGTGGACCTTCTTGGGAGCAAGGTCCAAACGACCCTACGGTTCCTGCAGGACACAACCGCCATGCCTCTGCATGTCACGGATCTCTGTGCCGTGGTTTCCCACCTGCAAGGTCTGATCAGTCATCCTTGGGTTTCTCCGGTTGGAGAAGCATCTCTGGAGCCAAATATCTATGTTTAGATGTAAAACAACATTTTCCCTTCTCCTTGAGGTCCTTCTTTTAGAGAACAGCAGGCCTTATGCATGTAACAAGATGGAATGAGGAGGGAGGCTGGGCCATCTCTGACATCAGTCTAGGGTCCCAGCTCAGAGCTCTGGTGATGTTGTGGTTCTGAGCCGCGGAGTGGCTCTCTCAGAGCTCTGCCAAGGGGTCCCTTCTAGACCTCCCCATCCCAGAGTGAGTTGGCTCTACCTTTTTGCTACAAACCTTCATTGTCAGACCCACTATCTGACTTTTTTCTTGAGGACATTTCTCTGCTGCCACCCACGTGGTTATGAAATGCGGTGATGGAGGAAGCAGCAGGGCACAGAGAGGAGCCACGGGGTGCAGTGACACACCCCACAGCGGTGCACTCGCACAGGATCCTGGGTCACCTGTCTCGCAGGCACCATCCACCGCTCACCACTGCACCCATAGCTGAGGCGACATACCCCAGCCTTGAGCCACAGCCCCTTCCACTGGCTCACCCACCCTTTGTCTGGCTCATACAAGAGGAGGTTCTTGTAACACGATTCCTGTCCAAGCTCCAGGCCTCTTTGCCTTCAGTGCCCAGGCAAACTCAGAAGGTATTGTTGGAAGATAGAGAACTTGCCGTACTAGATAAAAACCTTTGTTTTAAATAATAATAGTAGCTAATATTAATTGAATGCTTATTCTGTACCTAGCCTGTCTCGTGTGTGTTACAGAATGCATCACTGAATTTTCCGATCTTGCCCCACTTTATAGATGAGGAAACTGAAGCTCAGTAAGATTATGCTGTTTGTTCAAAGTGACACCTAATATGTGACTTGAATAGGGCAGCTTTCACTGCTACGTACACATACCCAAATGTCCTGGCTCAAGCGCAAGGGCATTCTTAAGTTAATTTGTTTTCTGTTTGTTTTTCTGTTCTATTTTTGTGGTTGTGTTTCTGTAATTCTGACTGATGGTAAAGAGGACAAAGGCTATTGGTACATTTGGTGCTATTGTCTGGATTTGTGCAAAGGCACCACCTTTGCTTTTCACCGTCAGTGTCAGTACCGTGAAAAGACAAACACCAACTTAGAGTGATTGCTTTGACCTTGTGGATCCCCTGGAAGGGTCTTGAGGAAGCTCCACTTTGGGGTTCTTTCATGGCCATTGAAGTCCAGGTCCCTGGGTGCTGGACACATCATCCCCTCCATACTTGCCCACAGCCAGTGTCTGTTAAACTCAGCTTTTTCATTTCCTGTTTTCTAGCAGCTGGGGGTTCTGCCTTTTTTCCATAGTCTTTAAGCACTTTCTCCCTGGGTTTCCAGAATGCCACAGCGTTTCGGTTTCTCCCCAGCTCAGTGGCCACGCTTTCCCAGCCCAAGTGTTGGTTCTTGGTATTTCCTCGTCCACCTGACCTTCAGATGTTGGAGTTCTTGCAGACTCAGTCCAGAATCCTTTTCTTTTTTTTCTTTTTTGCGGTCTGCGGGCCTCTCACTGCTGTGGCCTCTCCCGTTGCGGAGCACAGGCTCCGGAGGCGCAGGCTCAGTGGCCATGGCTCACGGGCCTAGCCGCTCCACGTCATGTGGGATCCTCCTGGACCGGGGCACGAACCCGTGTCCCCTGCATCGGCAGGCGGACTCTCAACCACTGCGCCACCAGGGAAGCCCAGAATCCTTTTCTTTTTAACTCAACTCTTGTTTGGTGTCTCAAGACCTGTGGCTTTCAATGCTAGTTTTGTGCAGATTCCCAAAGTTATCCCTCCACTCAGAACTGTCCTCTGTGCCCCGGGCCAGCGTGCTAGTCACCGGGGTGACATCCGCACGTCAACGTGGGGTTCCAAAGGGAGCTCTGTCTGTCGGCCAGCTTCTGCTCCAGGCCTCCCGACGTTCAGAGATTTTGGATTCACACGTAACACCTGTCTTTCAGCACAGCCAATCCATCATGAAGTCATGAGAAGTTATTTCTAAATTTACCTGCTTTCCATTGTCACTGCCCATCTGCCAGTCAGGTCCTCAGGCCCCTTGCCAGGACTGTTGCTGTCACTGTCTGCCTGGTCTGCCCTGCCCCACACCATCCCCCAGCCAGGGCCCCTACTCAGGCCCTCCCTGTTCACCACTCCTCAGGCTTCCTGCCACCCTGCCTGCACCCACGGGGCCCTGTCCCTCACTTTCTGACCTCACCTTTTGCCTCTTTACCTGCCCATCCAGATCCAAGCACATTGATCTCTGGTGGACTCTGGGGACAGACCCAGCCTTTGGCCCCCTCTGGGCTTTCTGTTTGTGGTTATGAAGTCCCTTTGGGCCTCATTTCAGTGAGCAGCTCTGCAGCTAAGCTCCTGCATCCCCCCCCCCAGACTCCCGTATCTCCTTACCCTGCACCCCCTCATGACTCTAACCTTTGGGTTATCATCATGCGGTCAGTCCACACCAGTGTGGGTTCTGAGCCAGCCGGCGCCCACCTGCCTTGTTCCCGCACGGAGGCAGGGTGGGTGCAGTAACTACGTTGGGAACACGGGCATCACAAAAGACCCCCGCCCGCCAGTGAGAAAACACATGCCCTCAAATGGCCAAAGGACCGGGGGAAACAGTTCACAAAAGAAAAATAGGAATGACCTATGAGGTTTCAAACCGTGCCCAGCTTTGCTAGTAATCGGTTTCTGGAAAACCACTCTGCAGTATGTATCAGGATCCTTGAAACTCATACTCAGTGCCCCACAGTCCCACTTTAAAGAATCTTTCCTATGGAAATGACCAAAGATACGATGCAGACTTATATGTGAGGATGTTTATCCCTTATTATTTAAAATCTGTCCTAAGTGGTTGGAAGTAGTAAAAATGCCCCTCTTTAGGATAAAGGTTGAATGAATAAACAGTGGGTGAGGTTAGTGGCCCAGTGTGGCTGGAGCATAGACAGTGCATCTGGGGATGGAAAGGCTATGTGGGGACCAGGCAGTGCAGGGCATCGGGTGCCAAGTCAGAATCTAAGGGGAGGGGAGGTTGTGTTGTCCTAGCTGACCCAGGATAGACCTGGGATGTGTGTTGCCTTTAAAAATGTAAAGATGTACCCGTTGTCATAGTCAGGCATTAAAATACATTTTTGTGAGCAAGAATGCAAAACTATGCCTTTCAGGAAAGACAGCTGGGTGCCGAGGGTGGTCTCACAAAGTTGAGGGTACCTGGGAGGACCATGTGTCATGTGCAGCCTCGCATAGCCCCAAACTTCAACATACTCAAGCTGGTCTGGTTCAGGGTGTTCTGGTTACTAACTGCTTCCTAGCAAATGACACCACAACTTAGCAGATAAACCACTTTTTAAAATTTTGTTTTATTATTATTATTTTTTTTTTTTTTTGCGGAACGCGGGCCTCTCACTGTTGTGGCCTCTCCCTTTGCGGAGCACAGGCTCCGGACGTGCAGGCTCCGCGGCATGTGGGATCTTCCAGGATTGGGGCACGAACCCGTGTCCCCTGCATCGGCAGGCGGACTCTCAACCACTGCGCCACCAGGGAAGCCCCAGATAAACCACTTTTTTATTAAGCCGGATTCAGACAGAATGAAGATGGTTTGTGTCTGTTCCATAACATCTGGGGCCCAAGCTGGAAAGAATGAAGGTGGGATTAACCTGAAGGCTCCTTTTGGGGCCTGGGTTTGGATGACGCAAACACTAGGATTGCCCACGGACCGCCTGCACCTGCCTGTCCGTGTCGCCTGGCATCCTGATAGAATGGCGGCCTCAGGGCTGTTGTTACAGGATTCCAGGAGTCAAGGCTGCATCACCTGTGAGCACCCATCCTAGGAGGTCACTCCCTGCCTGCTGTGTTCTCTTGATCCTATGGTCGTGAGCCTGCCAGGAATCAAGGGGAAATGTAGTGGACCCCTCCTCTTGGGGGAAGGGGTAGCAAGGCCATGTAATAAAAGAGCAGATATGATGCTGTGATAATAGAAATGCCCTTGCCTTGTTAGAGAATAGTTTGCCACAAGGGCTATTATGAACTTTAACCAGGCAAGCAAGAGGCTGACGTATAACCCTACTGTTAAAATTTGCTGTGAAAAACTGCTAAGTAGATCCAGAATATGTCCCCCTGTGGTCAGTGCCTCCTTCTCCCTGGGGAAAGTCTACAGAAGCTGCTGACTGTTTAGAACATGGGAATATGAGGAATTGAAGGGCAGGGCCCAGCATCTCCAACCATCAACCTAGTGCCAGCCCATCCTGTGTAGAGATGTACTTGGCAGTCAACTTGGCGGAAGACTCCTACATATCCCCCTGCCCTTTCTCCTCTGCGGAAGGCAGCACGAGCAGCTCTTTCTTGCTGGGGATCTTCTTACCGAAGAGGACTCCTTCCTCTGTTCTCCCTATATAACTTATGTGGGGAGACTTAGCTAGTAAGTGAAAACCCCTTACTGAATCCCTCTTCCAGGCCAGGGGCATTTTCAGGTCACTGAAACCTCAGGCTCTGAGTCCACAGGCCCAGGACAGACTGTCACAGGCGCCAAGCTCAGGGTGGCTCCTGCTGGCACCTCCTGTATCCTGCAAGACTCTCTGCTGTCAGGAGGCTTGATTTAGGTTTCTTGTTGGTTTAATTCAAGAATTTAATCCAGAGTGAGGTTGATTACACCCTGATTTCTAAAAGACAAGTAGCTGTTTCTTACGTTTCAGGAGCCCCTTTAAATAAATGATTTAGATATAATATATACATAAAGTAGGAGCTAGTTCGAACATTAAGTGCTTATGTGCACATTATCAGAAGTGGATAAAACAGCAGGAAATATCACGGGGCCAGCTAAATTGATACCCGGTTGCTTAAGTTTTAGGTGAATCCATAAAGCAGAGGGGCTGATAATGCAGGGGCTTCTAATTACAGCTATGGTGGCCTGCCTGCTTCTTCCGTTGTCTCTCTCTTCCCTGTATGACGATGGGGCATTCCCCCAAGGAGAGATGTATCACAGCACATCGTGCTGCTCTGTCCTGGGCCTCTGGGCCACCCTAGGAAACTTCAAAGGCCTTCACTGGAAGTAGGCAGGTGTGCAATTCCCAGTCTCTTGTAGGTTCTTTGTAACTCTTGCAGGGTTGGCAGGACCCTTGGAGAAGGTGAATTCCAAACCCTCCTTTACCAAAGACAGATCTAGAGTGGCCATGCCCCTTCCCTCTGTGTCCCTGTGTTGTAGGGCCCCCCCCCAGGCCTACACAGTGTCCAGGAGGAGGGCTCTGGTGACCAGAGGTTGACAGTGACAATCTGGTTTGATGTTCAGGAAGTTTCACCAGGAGCCCAAATCTGGGCTGAAAAAGGTGTGACAATACTTTGAAGTTGTTTCCTGGAGGTTCAGACCCAGGCAGACATCTGTTTTAATATACAGAGCCAGGGCAAGGAGCAGGTTTCTTCCTCTGCCTGCAGGAACGTGAGGTATGCAGGAACGTGCATCTTTTTTCTTATGTAACAAATGCTATTTATATGAAATGATTGGCTTTATCACACCCATGAGATAATTCTGATACCAGGTTTGCTTCCCATGCAGCCTCTAAGAACGTGGATGAAATGCATATGCTGCCCAGCTGCCTTTGAGAGCAAGTTTAAATCAGTGAAGCAGACTTTTCAAAGTGCATTAGCACCGTGTGACTCTTCCTTATGCGAGTTTCAGTTCCAAGATCCCAGCCAGGTGTCAGTTGGGGTCACAGTGCCGCAAAAGAAAGGGATGCAGGGCCTTGGGGACACGCTGGCCTCTGGGCTCAGCGGTGCACATGGGCTCGGGAGGTGCAGTGTTTGACCTCTACAGTGAACCTGGGAGAGAGCTAAAGGGAGAACCGTCTTTTTTTTCAAAATGACTGGAACTCTTCTGTGGAAATGAACTGTTTAGATGTATTCAAAGTTTCTAAAATATTTTTTTTATTTTCATCAAGTAGATTGTATCCTTTTAAGATACAGCTATTTTCCCAAGTGTCCCCTCTGTGTAACTTTCCTATGGGGCTGAAATGCTACATTTTATTTCAAACACTGGTGTCCACAGTGATCTTTCTTTCATGGATCCTGTTGAAATTACAAGAGTGAAGACATTATTCTTGATTTGGAGGGTGGGGGAGGGGAGGGGAAGAGCAAGGAAAGAAAGGAACACCCCCCCATTTATGTGTGTGTAATATATGTATGTGCATCTTTTTTATTTTTAAGATATTATTGAAATATAGTTGATTTACAATTTCTGCTGTACAGCGAAGTAATGCAGTTATACATATATATACATTCTTTTTCATATTCTTTTCCATTATGGTTTTTCACAGGATATTGAATATAGATTTCCTGTGCTATACAGTAGGACCTTGTTGATTATCCATTATATATATACTAGTTTCCATCTATTAACCTCAAACTCCCAATCAGATGTATGTACATCTTGTTTCTTTGTTTTTTCAAAAAACATGTTTCATCTCCCAAACATGCCCACAACTGAGGAGAGGTTTCCTCTGCATCACGGGCACACTGATGCACACAAGCGCTCCTGGAGGGGAGGGTGCAGGCCCAGGGCAGGGCGTCCTCCCAGCAGGTGGAATGCTGCCCCTTGGTGGCAGGTGCGCTGTGTGTGGTTCTGTGACACCTTCAACTAGAAGATGCACTTACTTTGTCAGGTACTTGAAACCTTGCCTTGGGTTCTGTATTTTTTTCTTTTTGAAAAGTAATTTGCAGTGAGCGAGTCTGGTATTCTCAGACCTTCCCATCACCGTGGGGGATCCAGGTGAACCCCCTCTATCTCACACATGGCACATCCGTCCTCACGGTGGTCATCCTCTGTGGTTTATCTGTGAACATACCTCCTGGAGCCCCACAGAGGAGCCTTGCAGCCCTTATGATGTAGAACTTGGACCACAACCTGGAGCTACTGTCCTTAGACTTAATGTCTGCTCCTCCTGCCCCTCTCCGTGGGGCGAATAACTCAGCCAGTTCCATCCCTCTTCCTGAGATGGGGGCCCACTTGGCTGACCGCTGGGAACTCTGTGTCTAAGAACCATTCCCTTTCATCCTAACCTTCCCCTCCTAGGGGCCCCTCCAGGCACACAGCCCCCAGGCGCTGTCCCCCACACACTTCACCCCAGGACCCAAGCCAGAGACTGGGGAGGGGCCTCTTGTCCCCTTCCCCTGCCACCCTTCCCTTCCCAACCAAGACTGCTTGTCAGCCCTACCTGCCTCAACTCCCTGTGTCCATCCCCTTTCTCACCTCCCTCGGCCAGTGGCGTCCTGGCTCTGAACACTGCAGCCATCCTCTGACCAGGCTCCTGCCTTTGGCTACTTTGCATACAGAGTGGTCCTCTGTACACAGGATGGTGCAGAGCCCTTCCCCTTAGCCCCCTTTAGGCAGAACCCACCCCCCACCTTCTCTCCAGCCCACCTACTCCAGGGCCTGTGGTGAGGTCTCACTCAGTGTGCACCTGGGGCGGAGGCCCTGCCTGGCTGCCTGCTGGCCCCGGCCAGATGGCAGTAGGGCCTGCACTAGCCCTGCGACCCCAGCTTCCAGGCACTGTGCCCCACTCATGCTGCCTGCCTTGTGCAGTGCTCCTAGCCCAGCCTCCTCCATGGACAGAGGGTGAGGGGCCTCCCCCCATCACCCAGCCATGCTGGCTGCCAGCTTTAACCCAAGACCCCAGAAACCCCACAGTGCCTCCACGGTCCACGTAAGTGTCCTGATATCCCACTAGGCAAGGATCACATTTAATTTGGTTCAGCATTAACCTTTTGAATCACCTTGAACCTATGGGAATACCAGCCATTAGGAGGGTGCTATAGACTGCATGCCATGCTCGTGTCCCCCCAAAATGCATATACTGAAATCCTACCCCTCAGTGTGATGGTGTTAGGAGGGGGCGCTTTAGGAGTTAAATTAGGTCATGAGGATGGAGCCATCATGAATGGGGTTGTTGCCCTTATAAAGGGACCCCAGAGAGCTCCCCTGCCCCTTCCACCATGTGAGGACACAGAAGGCTGTATCCATGAACCAGGGAGCACACACCAGACACTGAGTACGCCAGCACCTTTATCCTGGACTTCCCAACCTCCAGAACTGTGGAAAATGAATTTCTGTTGTTTATCAGCCACCCCATCTATGGTATTCTGTCACAACAGCCCAAATGGACCAAGACAAGTGGTCAGGTGGCTTTATAACAAGATGTTCCATTTCAGGATTAATGATAGGAACCTATTAAATATATAGCAAGTTTCCCTAGTATACACTTAAAGCCCAATTTCATTTCCTAGAAAATTGAACAGCTGCTTTTAGGGACAAAATGATGTTAAGAGCTCAGCTCTGGGATTGCACATCCCCTGAAGGGTGTTGTAAGGGCTCTTCAGTTCCTACAGACAGACCTTGGCAATCACGTCGCATTGCAAAGCTGTTTGGTGCACAAGGGATACAATACTTTCTCCTCAGTGGTCCTAGTCTTATGGTCCTTTGATTTTAATTTGGTTATAGTTTTAGTAGAGCAAAGCAGTTCCACTGAAATGGAACTGTCGCTCTCCTCACCCCATTCGGTGGGAAGACAGCCATGCTCAAGGCTGACCACAGTAAATCTGGAGCACTCTGCATCTGACAAGGAGACATTTCTTTTCCTGCAATCCAGCAAGGATGGGACACATCTTTGAAGGGCTTCCCTTTTGGGGCCAATTTCTCCCCATGAGGCTGAACCAGATTTTTATCTGAGGCTCCCTCCCTTGTCTTCCTGCTTCTCCAGCTCGGATGGCTTAGTGTGGCTGGGCAGTTCTGACGCTGACCACCCAGGGTCAGCACAGCCCCCACAAGTTAAGAGCATGGTCCCCAACAAGCCTGCCTCACTTCAGACACCGGGCACAAGTTCTACAGTCCCCAGGCCACCTGTACTTCTGACTGCTACAAGTTACGTTTTATGATAAAGGTACAAATCAGGACCAGCCAGATGAGGAGATGCACAGCGTGAGGCCTGTGAGCCTCCTTGTCCTCTCCCCGTGGAGTCAGAGCATATGACCCACCTGGCACAGGCGTGGTCACCAACCAGGAAGGTCACCCAAGCTATTGTGTCCAGAGTTTTTTGGGGGGTTTCACTATGGAGACGTGATTAGTTGGGTCACTGGCCACAGCCCCAGTTCCCTCCCAGGAGGTTGGGAGGTTAGGCTGATAACATTTGACTCAAAGCCCCAACCTACTAATCACTAATTACACGGCTGGTCTTTGTGGCCCGGGCAGCTCTGTCCTGAGTCATCTGGTTAGCATAAATGCAGCTGTGATCCAAGGGACCCACCATGAATGACAAAGGCACTCCTATCACTCAGGAAATCCCAAGGATTTAAAGTTCACTTCCCAGGAAGCCAGGGACAAAGGCCAGACAGATTCTTTACTAGACAACAATCTGTCATCAGAGGTTAGTAAATTATGCTGTGGTTTCTAGTATAGATTCTAGAGTCAGACCGGGAGATGTGAATTCCAGCTTCTCACCAACTGTGTGACCTTGGGCAAGTGACTTCACCTCTCCAAACCTCACTTTCCTCATCTGTAAAATGGGGATGATGATACCACATAGGATGGTAGAGGCAATGAAATAAAATAATGCATGTTAAGTGCTTTAAAAGTTCTTCACAAATAGTACACCTTCAGTGTCACTTGTCACTATGTTTATAAAGAAGTGCAATCAGAGTCATAAAATATTACCTGTACACAAAGTCTAACTTTAAAATGTTGATTTTCTTTAGCTATTGCTTTATACCTCAAAAATCAATTGACTGTTTCTTCCTTGTTAGCAAAGTTCAAGTGAGTAAAAGTGGTATTAAATGCATGATATACTTTTCCACCTTGAAAGTATTCATTTGTTCATCCACTGAAGTTTTACTGGACCTCCTGCTCACCAGCAGCTATGTCCGGAGCTGGGGCCATTGCTGTGGGAAGTCTCACCCCTACCTCAGGAAACCTCCTCAGTCACATTACAGAACCAAGTGGTAGGAGTGTCTTAGTCCTGGCTGTTACGACAAAGTGCTGTAGACTGGGTGGCTTACAAAAGAAATGTATTTGTCGTGGTTCTGGAGGCCGGAAGTCTGAGATCAGGGGCCAGGCCAAGTTCTGGTGAGGGCTCTCTCCTGGGTTGCAGACAGCCGTCTGCTCGTATCCTCACTTGATGGAAGGGGTGAGGGAGCTCCCTGGGGTCTCTTATAAGGTCACTGACCCCATTCAAAGCCCCCACCTTCTAATACCATTGCATTGAGGGTAGGTTTTCAGTACATGAATTTTGGAGAGACGCAAACATCTAGACCACAACAAGGAGTGAAGGGCTGTGGAGCACAGAGGGAGCTGGTCATTCACCCCTGTTCCTGGATGCTGTCCAGGCCTTCCTGCCTTCCTGTCCCCACCCACCAGCTCAGTCAGCAGATCCCCAATATCAGCTCAAGTCAGGCCATTCCGAGCAACCCCCTAGAGCCTGGAATCCATTCGGTAGATCATAACCATCATTTTTTAATGGAATAGAATGAAAAATAGATGTACCTTAAAGGGTAGCTAGGGTAATTTTTGGTTCAAACATAAATGCCCTGTCCCTCATGTAAAATCTTTCATAGTTGTGTGAATTTAGAAGTGTGAAAAGCACTGAACTCAAAGGTGAAGACATTTCTCACCAGGTGGCTGTGGAGGCCTCTGAGGAAGGACGGGGCACTGAGAGGGCCACACATCCTGAGCCGAGGGAGCAGGGGGCCAGCAGTGCTCCCAGCCCTGTGCTCTGCCAGGAGCTCAGAAGGCCAGCCCTGGGGCCACCCAAGCCAGCCTCAGCAAGGTGGCCAGAGCAGCCTACCCATGGAAGTGTCCCCAGACACACAGCTGGCAGCCAGTCCCCGGCCTCTAACAACCACCGGCCAGGGACTTCAGGGGCTGGGGGTGTCCTCACCTCCAGCCTGGGCATCGACACATGGGAGCTGCCAGCCATCGGCAGGGGCAGTGAGCAGAGGGAGATCTGTGCGTGTGTGGGGTTCCAGCACGTTCCAGAACATTCCAGAATGAGCAGGTGCATGCCTCTGTGTGTGCGTGCGTGTATCTTAGTCTTTAAATTTCCAAACCTACCCAGTGTGCCAAGATACTTCTCTTATGTGAGGTCTGCATTCTGTGGTTGACCTGCCCACAAAGTTTCACCCTGGACTTTGCCCTTCTCCAGCACTCCCCACAGCGTGGTTAGGAAGGAGGTTTGTCACCACCTCTCTGCACACCTTGGAAGCGTTCTAGTGAGTAAGCCTCAGCCACGCCGGGTGGGTGCTGGGCCCTGTAGGGGGGATACCCGCCTGGGCAGTGCTCAGAGGACCCCCCAGGGGGGCTGCTTCTCCAGGGCCTGGCCCAGGGCTTCGGCTGTGACTCAGAGCAGGTTGTGTGTCCATGTCCACTGAGGTATGCATTTTTCCTGGAATATTCTTCCGTTGATTTTTAAAAATTTGTTTTCACATCAGATATTAACTGTATGACTTGCAGACTGAAATTAAGCTTTTAATACACTGCTGCTGGAAATCAAACTAGTTGAAGAACTCAAGGTGCTCCCATGCATGTGGGTTGGATTTTTGAGACCCAGACATCCTTGTCCAGCCCCTGGTGCAGCCAGTTCCAACTTTGACCTCCTGAGGCAGACACTGACATTTTTCTTTCTCTTGCTCCCTGCCCCTGCCACGTTGCCCAGTTCTAAAATCATTCCTTTAGGCATCCAGGAGCAAGACTTTGTCCCCCTGAACTAAAAGCCCACTCATTAGGATTGAGTTAGAAAAATGGTGTCTCCTATGAAAAAGATCACATTTGGTTACTTAATAAATCAGTTTTCAAATAATGGTTTTCCCCCAGATATCTGCACAGCTAAGCACTCAGCTTCTCTAAGAGTTTGCATCCTCATCATCTTCTCCATGAGGCTGTTTGATTTTATGACCTTCTCTCCCACTCCCACCCCCTCCTGCCCGGCATGCCAGGTCCTCTGTTTCAGTCATAGCACTTACAGACTCATAATCTCTTCTTTAAGAGACTTATTATTTTTTATAACAAACTCATAACCTCTTGTTTAATTGACATTTTTTAATACCGATTATTCATTGTTTGTCTGTCTCACCTACTGGAATATAAGCTCCCCCAGGGCAGGGATTTTTGTCTGTTCACTCCTGTGCGCTGAGCACCTAAAATAATTTCCATTGTGTGATTATTTGTGGAATGAACAAATACAGGATTTTTGTTAGTTTCCATGAACCCACTCTGCTGAACTTAAAAATGTATATGGGTCCATATATTTTGGCATTTTATTTCTTAAGCAGCTGAGTCTTCAAGAAAGCAAATAGGGCAATGATTCATGTAGTCAAACTCTCCAGGACTTTGGAATTGCTCAGTGTTGAGAGGGGAGGGGTGTGTGTGTGTGTGTGTGTGTGTGTGTGTGTGTGTGTGTGTGCGCGCGCCAGGTCCTCCTTCCCTGATTGACTAGGCTGGCTCCCCCAGGAGGTGCTAACAGCTTCAGATCCTGCTTTGGGTGGTCTCATCTCCTGGGTTGACTCTTATTAAGGAGGTGTTCCAGCTTTTTGGTGTTTCAGTGCAAATGTCTCTTCTTCTCCCAAATTAATTCATGAGACCAATCGTGTCTCCTAGACACCTGGGATCACTACTGAAGCCTCCATCAAAGGCATGCTGTGTAGTATGTGGATGTTGCCAGGGGGCTGATGCTGCTGTAATCAGCAAGGAGCAATGGGTATTTGAGATCCGCCCTCCAGAGATAATGTCTTCCATGTGCCAGATGTGATCACATCCCCGTTGGCAGATGAGAGGTTCATTTTGGAAGGGCAGGTTCCAGCCAGAATGTTTCACTGCAGGTAGATGATCCTTCACTTGTCTCCCAGCTGGTCTTTTTTAGTTCTCTTGTTCTCCTCCTCCAAAGATAGTATTTTTCAAGGTGTGGGAACATCTTGGTGATAGTGGAAGTCTAAAGCAGGGGCAAAGAGCCAGGATGAGGGCTCTTGGGTGAAGACATGCAGGCAGAGGTTCAGGGCAGCCATGGGGCTGGGTTAGGAGCTGTGGGCTTGGCTCCCACCCAGCAGGCAGCAGGTATGTTCCAGGGCTGCAGAGAGCACCTGTGCGAACCTGAACTTCCTGCTGACTCAGGGTTTTCTGTAAGGCCAAGGAAGCCTTGGGCAGCCCTCCTTGGAGGGCAGCATCCTGTGCTTCATGGCTAATTCCGTGGGAGACCACGGGGGAGGGCTTGTTACCAAACACCAGTTTGTGTGCCCAACGCACAGTGAGGCCAAACAAACTGAAACGTTGTAGTTCAGAGCACAGAAGGGTTTATTGCAGGACCGTGCAAGGAGTCGGGGTGGCTCATGCTCAAAAGTCCCCGAACTCCCCGAAGGGTTTCAGCAAAGCAGGTTTAAGGCCAGGTGAGGGAGGGCATGGTTGGTTGTTGCAATCTTCTTGGTGTCAGAATCCTTTGTTCTTGCAACTCTCCATGTGGGTCAGGTCACGATGTTCCTGTAAACCTCCAATAAGACAAATGTTATTCCGTTCTGCAACTTTTTATCTCTATATGAATGGACTCTTAAAGGTCAGAGCCTTGAGAATGGGCTATCCAGTATATTTCATGCCATAGACAACATTCTTTTACAAAAGGTGCAGAGCCAGCATGACTAAGCACAGTCAAGGGAATACAAATGTTAAAACAAAAGGAACAGATCTAATATGGAGTCAGATTTGTTCTTCCCTATTTCAGGCTGTTTTGGGGAAGAAAGGAAGCCTCTCATTCTGCCCTATCATAATATATGGCTGTGTTATTGTTCATCTCCTGATAGCCTTGTTTTCACTCTTTTTACCCACCCTGCTACTACTTTCGTTTCAGTGGGACTAATGCCTAGTTTTCTTCTTGACAATTAAACAGTGTGGTTGCCGAGAATCAGTTCTTATTGTTGTTGGTTTTAAAGGTGCTGGTGATCAGATTTTGATAGGTTATAAATTGGCTGTCCCAATACCTCACCTCCTTACACCCTGTTTGTGGGACAGTAAATATGCTGCTGGGAGTGAACAGAGTTCATTTACATGAGTGTCTGTTGACTGATTGGAAACAACAGTGCCAGTTTGTATATTTCATATGATTTAAACCTATCCAAAGTTCCAGCACTCAGCTTGCCCATCTCACTTTTCAGGTAAAAAACGGAAATAAAAAGATTAAGGTAGTAAAGAGGACAGCCTGGAATTTGAACTGGGTTGAATGGGGAAGATGCTGCTACACCAGGTAATGAGCTCTGTCAGATAATGTATCACTCATCATCTTAGCAAACTGCCAACACGTGAATGTTTTATATAAATAAAACTCTGTCTTAGGATTCCCACATTCTGTAACACTGAGCAGAATACCTGCTAAATAATATTTGTTCATTCAGTGTTTGTGGAATTACACATACACATATATATGTAATTATAATAGCCGGGTAATATCAACATTAATCAATAAAATCAGCTAAAAATTGAAAATATACAGGTAAAAACACCATTTTTAACATTGTTAATATTGAAAGAAGTGCTTACATTACTTGACATCATTTACAAACTTCTTGAATACATTGCAAATTAACAAATAAAAGTAGTTGTCAATATTAACCATAGTTAGAATTTAGCATAGCACATCTTTATGTTTTTGGGCTTATAATGTATATTGCAGGAGCCATTTTAACTTCAAACATGTATGATGTAAATACAAGGAATAAGTTTTTCTTTTGAAGACTTTATTACATGCTTTTATTTTAAATGGTGTATGTCAGTGGTTCCCCAACTTTGCTGGAGAACTTTAAAAACTGCTGCTGTCTGCCTTTCAGTCCCAGCCATTATGATGTGACAGGCATAGGATTTAATCTGTATGTTGGGATTTTTGAAAGCTACCCAGGTGATTCCAATATGCAGCCAAGTTTAGGAACCCCTGGTATATGCAATGCATGAAGAATCATCAGATGTAGCATCTGAGTCTGCCCCAGTACTCCTTGATCTATTGATTTATTCCTTTATTCACTGTGCATTTGCATAAATAAGCACTATGCTAACTACCTGCCAGGCATTGTGCAGATGCTGGGCACATAGTGGTGAATGAAAAAGGCATAGGCCTACCTCATGCAAGTTTAGTGTAGCAGAGGAAGACACACAGTATTCAAGTAAATAAATCAACACTTTAAAAATGTTAAAGACTGTGGAAAGTGAGTGGAAGGTCATGAACAACACGCTGTTATGGAGAATGAGTGGGGTTCCAGGCAGCAAGAGAGCATAGATGAATCCTCCAAGGCAGGATAGAGCTTGCCAAATCCTAAGGACAAACACAGGGCTGACGTGGCAAAAGAGATGGAGAGGGGCATGTGGTACAAGGCTTTGGGAACCATGCCAGTGACCTTTGCCTTGGACTTGGAAACTTGTGAAGTTGTTGGTTACTTTTAATGAAGCAAGGGAGTAGGAAGAGATGGCAGACAAGGTTCTTGGTGGAGCCTATGCATTCATTAAACCAAGGAAAGACAGTAGATGAGGAAGGCGATGTTGTAATAGAGATGGTGGGAAGTGGACGAATCCACCATGTTTTTTGTGGTAGAACTCACTGGAGTTGCTGTTGAATTACACATGTGATGCAAAGGAAAGGGGGGAATCAAGGATAATTCCAGTTCCTACTGAGCAAGTAGGTGAATCTTGATGTCAGTTAATGGGAAGGGAGATAGTTGGTGGGCAGTTGGGAATGGATGTGGATTAGGGAGTAAAACCAATAATCTATTTGACGTATTAAGTTCGAGATGCCTGTAAGACATCTAAAGGAGATGACAAATAGGCAGTATAATAAACCAAGACCCAGATCAAGAAACAGAACACTAACAGCTCCCCCAGAAATTTCCTTGTTCACCCTTCTAGGAACTAACCTCCTGAAACTTTGCTAAACTCAAGAATTAGTTCTGATAACTTTTCTGTGAACTTCTTAGGATTTTCTACATGTCAGCTCATCATGTGTGAATACAATCAGTTTAGATTTACTTCTTTCCAATCCACATGCTGTTAAGATGTCACTGTTATTTCACTGGCTAGAGCCTCCAGGACATTGTTGATTACAAGGGGCAAGAGTGAGACATCCTTGCTTTGTTCTTTCTTTTTTGTTTTTGCGGTACGTGGGCCTCACACTGTTGTGGCCTCTCCCGTTGAGGAGCACAGGCTCCGGACGCGCAGGCTCAGTGGCCATGGCTCACGGGCCCAGCCGCTCCGCGGCATGTGGGATCCTCCCAGACCGGGGCACGAACGCGTGTCCCCTGCATCGGCAGGCGGACTCTCAACCACTGCGCCACCAGGGAAGCCCCCTTGCTTTGTTCTTGATCTGAGGTGCAAAGCATTCATTCTTTCCTCATTAAGTATGTTAGCTATTGGCTTTTCAGAGATGCCCTTTATCAGGTTGAGGAAGTCCCCTTATATTACTAATTTGTTGAGAATTTTTATCATGAAGAAATGTTGGATTGGATTTTTCAAATGCTTTCTCTGCATTATCTGCATCTTCTGAGATTATTGTATGGTTTTGTCCTTTATTCTATAATATACCGGGTTATATAATATTATATATTATTCAGATGTTAAAGCAACTTTGAATTTTTGAGATAGACACAAATTGATCACGACATATAATTTTGTTGTCGTTCCTGAATTTGGTTTATTCATATTTCATTAAGGATTTTTTATGTCTGTGTTCATGAAGTATATTGTCTACAGTTTCTTTTCTTCTGATATCTTTATCTGGCTTTGATATCAGAGTGATATTGACTTCATAAATGAGTTGAGAATTCTTCTCCCGTCCTGTACTTTATGAAAGCATTTGTGAAGGATTGGTATTATTTTTTCATTTAAATATTTGGTAGAATGCCCCAGTGAAGCCATTTTGGATTAGGCTTAACTTTTTTCCCTTATTTACCAACTCAATTTCTTTCCTTGTTATCGGTCTATTCAGATTTTCTGTTTTCTTCTTGCATAAGCTTTGGTAATTTGTGTACCTCTAAAAATTTCTCTATTACCTGTGAGTTTTCTAACTTTTTGGCATGAAGTGTTCACAATACTCCCATGTAATACTTTTTTGTTTAAAACAAATTAATTTTATTTTAGGTTTTATCCCTGTAAGACTGTGAGAGGAGGCACTAAGACCTCCAGGAGATCTTTTCAGTTTCATTCTCCACCCACTGACATATTTCATGCTGCCCCAGTTCTGCCTTTACTACCTCTATGAAAACCTGTAGTGCTCTATTTTTAATTTTTTCTTTCATCCTAACTTCTTCTGGTCTTTATGACTTCATACTTCAGCTTCCAAGAAGCTATGGCTTATGATTTTCTCCTAAATAGAAAATAGTTTTAAAAGGTTATAGTAAAAATTTTTCAAAATTCTGTTTTTCCTTTAGGTCTTCATAATAATAAAGCTTTATTTTCTCTTCATTATTTCACAGTTTTTAATTTTTCCATGAACTCAACCACAAGTGAGGTAATAGAAGTGTTCTTTTATTTATTTTTTATGTCTTTATTGGAGTATAATTGCTTTACAATGGTGTGTTAGTTTCTGCTGTATAACAAAGTGAATCAGCTATATGTATACATATATCCCCATATCCCCTCCCTCTTGTGCCTCACTCCCATCCTCCCTATCCCACCCCTCTAGGTGGTCACAAAGCACCGAGCTGATCTCCCTGTGCTATGCAGCTGCTTCCCACTAGCTATCTACTTTACGTTTGGTAGTGTATATATGTCAATGCTACTCTCTCACTTTGTCCCAGCTTACCCTTCCTCGCCCTGCCTGTCCTCAAGTCCATTCTCTATGTCTGCGTCTTAATTCCTGTTCTGCCCCTAGGTTCATCAGAACCATTTTTTTTTTAGATGGCATATATATGTGTTAGCATATGATATTTGCTTTTCTCTTTCTTACTTAATTCA
This sequence comes from Orcinus orca, assembly GCF_937001465.1. Taxonomy (NCBI): domain Eukaryota; kingdom Metazoa; phylum Chordata; class Mammalia; order Artiodactyla; family Delphinidae; genus Orcinus; species Orcinus orca. The sequence continues at coordinate 81,191,794 of NC_064560.1, forward strand.
TTCTGTATGTCAGACTCTAGGTCCATCCAGCTCACTACAAATAACTCAATTTCGTTTCCTTTTTTTTTTTTGGAAAAATTTACAAGGGTTTATTTGAATTTTATTTTATTTTTATATAGCAAGTTCTTATTAGTTATCTATTTTATACATCTTAGTGTATATATGTCAGTTCCAATCTCCCAGTTCATCCCACCACCTCACCCCCACTTTCCCCTCTTGGTGTCCATACATTTGTTCTCTTCATCTGTTGTCTATTTCTGCTTGCAATCTGGTTCATCTGTAACATTTTTCTAGATTCCATATATATGCATTAATACACGATATTTGTTTTCCTCTTTCTGACTTGCTTCACTCTGTATGACAGTCTCCAGGTCCATCCACATCTCTACAAATGACCCATTTCGTTCCTTTTTTATGGCTGAGTAATATTCCATTGTATGTATGTACCACATCTTCTTTATCCATTTGTCTGTCGATGGGCATTTAGGTAGCTTCCATGACCTGGCTATTGTAAATAGTGCTGCAATGAACATTGGGGTGCATGTGTCTTTTTGAATTATGGTTTTCTCTGGGTATATGCCCAGTAGTAGGAGTGCTATCTTTATTTTTTTAAGGAACCTCCATACTGTTCTCCATAGTGGCTGTATCAATTTACATTCCCATCAACAGTGCAGGAGGATTCCCTTTTCTCCACACCCTCTCCAGAATTTATTGTTTGTAGATTTTTTTGATGATGGCCATTCTGAGTGGTGTGAGGTGATACCTCATTGTAGTTTTGATTTGCATTTCTCTAATAATTAGTAATGTTGAGCAGCTTTTCATTGCCTCTAGGACATCTCTATCTCTTCTTTGGAGAAGTGTCTATTTAGGTCTTCTGCCTTTTTTTTTTTTTTTTTTTTTTTTTTTTAGTGGTACGTGGGCCTCTCTCTGCTGTGGCCTCTCCCGTTGCGGAGCACAGGCTCCGGATGCGCAGGCTCAGCGGCCATGGCTCACGGGCGCAGCCACTCTGCGGCATGTGGGATCTTCCTGGACCGGGGCACGAACCCGTGTCCCCTGCATCGGCAGGCGGACTCTCAACCACTGTGCCACCAGGAAAGCCCTTCTGCCCATTTTTTGACTGGGTTGTTTGCTTTTTTGATATTGAGCTGCATGGGCTGTTTATATACTTTGGAGATTAACCTTTGTCCATTGATTTGTTTGCAAATATTTTCTCCCATTCTGAGGGATGTCTTTTCATCATGTTTATAGATTCTTTAGCTGTGCAAAAGCTTTTAAATTTCATTTGGTCCCATTGATTTATTTTTGTTTTTATTTCCATTACTCCAGGAGGTTATTCAAAAAAGGTCTTGCTGTGATTTATGTCAAAAAGTGTTCTTCCTATGTTTTCCTCTAAGAGTTTTATAGTGTCCGGTCATACATTTAGGTCTTTAATCCATTTTGAGTTTATTTTTGGTATGGTGTTAGGGAGTGTTCTAATTTCATTCTTTTACATGTAGCTGTCCACTTTTCCCTGCACCACTTATTGAAGAGACTGTCTTTTCTCAGTTGTATATCCTTGCCTCCTTTGGCATAGATTAGTTGACCATAAGTGCATGGGTTTAGCTCTGGACTTTCTATCCTGTTCCATTGATCTATATTTCTGTTTTTGTACCAGTAGCATATTGTCCTGATCACTGTAGCTTTGTAGTATAGTCTGAAGTTGGGGAGTCTGATTCCTCCAGCTCTGTTTTTTTCCCTCAAGATTGCTTTGGCTGTTCGGGGTCTTTACTGTCTCATACAAATTTTAAGATTTTTTGTTCTAGTTTTGTAAAAAATGCCATTGGTAATTTGATAGGGATTACACTGAAACTGTAGATTGCTTTGGGTAGTATAGTCATTTTCACAATACTGATTCTTCCAATCCAAGAATATGGTATATATCTCCATCTGTTTGTGTCATTTTTTATTTCTTTCATCAGTGTCTTATAGTTTTCTGAGTACAGGTCTTTACCTCCTTAGGTAGGTTTTTTCCTGGGTATTTTATTCTTCTTGTTGCAATGGTGAGTGGGATCGTTTCCTTAATTTCTCTTTCTGGTCTTTCGTTGTTAGTGTATAGGAATGCACGACATTCCTGTGCATAATTTTGTATCCTGCAACTTTACCAAATTCATTGATCAGCTCTAGCAGTTTTCTGGTGGCATCTTTAGGATTATCTGTGTATAGTACCATGTCATCTGCAAACAGTGACAGTTTTACTTCTTCTTTTCCAATTTGTATTCCTTTTATTTCTGTTTCTTCTCTGGTTGCCATGGCTAGGACTTCCAAAACTATGTTGAATCATAGCGGTGAGAGTGGACATCCTTGTCTTGTTCATGATCTTAGAGGAAATGCTTTCAGTTTTTCACCATTGAGAATGATGTTTGTTGTGGGTTTGTCATATCTGGCCTTTATTATGTTGAGGTAGGTTCCCTCTATGCCCATGTCTTGAGAGTTTTTATCATAAATCGGTGTTGAATTTTGTCAGAACCTTTTTCTGCATCTATTGAGATAATCATATGATCTTTTTTCTTCAGTTTGTTAATATGGTGTATCACATTGATTGATTTGCGTATATTGAAAAATCCTTGCATCCCTGGGATAAATCCCACTTGATCATGGTGTATGATCTTTTTAATGTGTTGTTGGATTCTGTTTGCTAGTATTTTGCTGAGGATTTTTGCATCTATATTCATCAGTGATATTGGTCTGTAATTTTCTTTTTTTGTGATATCTTTGTCTGGTTTTGGTATCAGCGTGATGGTGGCCTCATAGAATGAGTTTGGGAGTGTGCCTTCCTCTGAAATTTTTGGAAGAGTTTGAGAAGGATGGGTGTTAGCTGTTCTCTAAATGTTTTGATAGAATTCACCTGTGAGCCATCTGTTCCTGGACTTTTGTTTGTTGGAAGATTTTTAATCACAGTTTCAATTTCATTACTTTTCATTGGCCTGTTCATATTTTCTGTTTCTTCCTGGTTCAGTCTTGGAAGGTTATACCTTTCTAAGAATTTGTCCATTTCTTCCAGGTTGTTCACTTTATTGGCATAGAGTTGCTTGTAGTAGTCTCTTTAGGATACTTTGTAATTCTGCAGTGTCCGTTGTTACTTCTCCTTTTTCATTTCTAATTTTATGTATTTGAGTCCTCTTCCTCTTTTTCTTGATGAGTCTGGCTAAAGGTTTATCAATTTTGTTTACCTTCTCAAAGAACCAGCTTTTAGTTTTATTGATCTTTGCAATTGTTTTCTTTTTTTCTATTTCATTTATTTCTGCTCTGATCTTTATGATTTCTTTCCTTCTACTGACTTTGGGGTTTTTTTTTTGTTCTTCTTTCTCTACTTCCTTTAGGCATAAGGTTAGATTGTTTATTTGAGATATTTCTTGTTTCTTGAGGTTGGATTGTATTGCTATAAACTTCCCTTTTAGAACTGCTTTTGCTGCATCCCATACGTTTTGGACCGTCATGTTTTTGTTGTCATTTGTGTCTAGGTATTTTTTTATTTCCTCAGTGATCTCTTGGTTATTTAATAACATATTGTTTATCCTCTATGTGTTTGTGGTTTTAACATTTTTTTCTCCTGTAATTTATTTCTAATCTCATCGCATTGTGTTCAGAAAACATGCTTGAGATGATTTCAATATTCTTAAATTTACTGAGGCTTGATTTGTGACCCAAGATGTGATCTATCCTGAAGAATGTTCAGAGTGCACTTGAGAAGAAAGTGTAATGTGCTGGTTTTGGATGGAGTGTCCTATAAATATCAATTAAATCTATCTGGTCTATTGTGTCATTTAAAGCTTCTGTTTCCTTATTAATTTTCTGTCTGGATGATCTGTCCATAGGTGTTTAAGTGAGGTGTTAAAGCCCCCCGCTTATGGCTGTTAGCATTTGCCTCATATATTATGGTGCTCGATGTTGGGTGCATATATATTTATAATTGTTACATCTGCTTCTTGGATTGATCCCTTGATCATTATGTAGTGTCCTTCATTTCTCTTGTAACATTCTTTATTTTAAAGTCTCTTTTATCTGTTACAAGTATTTCTACTCCAGCTTTCTTTTGATTTCCATTAGCATGGAATATCTTTTTCCATCCCCTCACTTTCGGTCTGTATGTGTCCCTAGGTCTGAAGTGGGTGTCTTATAGACAGCATATATATGGGTCTTGTTTTTGTATCCATTCAGCCAGTCTGTGTCTTTTGGTTGGAGCATTTAATCCATTCACATTTAAGGTAATTATATGTATGTTCCTATTACCATTTTCTTAATTGTTTGGGGTTTGTTTTTCTAGGTCCTTTCCTCTCTTGTGTTTGCCACTTAGAGAAGTTCCTTTAGCATTTGTTGTAAGAGCTGATTTGGTGGTGCTGAATTCTGTTAGCTTTTGTTTGTCTGTAAAGCTTTTGATTTCTCCATTGAATATGAATGAGATCCTTGCCGGCTAGAATATTCTTGGCGATCGGTTCTTCCCTTTCATCACTTCAAATATATCGTGTCACTCCCTTCTGGCTTGCAGAGTTTCTGCTGAGAAATCAGCTGTTAACCTTTTGGGACTTCCCCTGTATGTTATTTGTCATTTTTCCCTTGGTGATTTTAATAATTTTTCTTTTTCTTTAATTTTTGTCAGTTTGATTACTATGTGTCTCAGCATGTTTCTCCTTGGGTTTATCCTGCCTGGGACTCTCTGTGCTTCCTGGACTTGGGTGGCTATTTCCTTTCCCATGTTAGGGAAGTTTTCAACTATAATCACTTCAAATATTTTCTCGGGGCCTTTTTCTCTCTCTTCTCCTTCTGGGACCCCTATAATGCGAATGTTGGTGCGTTTCATGTTGTCCCAGAGGTCTCTTAGGCTGTCTTCATTTCTTTTCATTCCTTTTTTCTTTATTCTCTTCTGCAGCAGTGATTTCCAACATTCTGTCTTTCAGGTCACTTAAATGTTCTGCTGCCTTTGTTATTCTGCTATTGATTCCTTTCTAGTGTATTTTTCATTTCAGTTATGGTGTTAGTCATCTCTCTTTGTTTGTTCTTTAATTCTTCTAGGTCTTTGTTAAACATTTCTTGCATCTTCTTGATCTTTGCCTCCATTTTTTTTCCTCATCGTTTGTCTGAAGTGGGTCTCTTGTAGACAGCATATACATGGGTCTTGTCTTTGTATCCACTCAGTGAGCCTGTGTCTTTTGGTTGGAGCATTTAATCCCTTTACATTTAAGGTAATTATCAATATGTATGTTCCTATTACCGTTTTCTTAATTTTGGGGGGTTTGTTTTTGTAGGTCTTTTCCTTCTCTTATGTTTCCCACCTAGAGAAGTTCCTTTAGCATTTGTTGTAAAGCTGGTTTGGTGGTGCTGAATTCTCTTAGCTTTTGCTTGTCTGTAAAGGTTTTAATTTCTCTGTCAAATCTGAATGAGTTCCTTGTTGGGTAGAGTAATCTTGGTTGTAGGTTTTTCCCTTTCATCACATTAAGTATGTCTTGCCACTCCCTTCTGGTTTGCAGAGTTTCTGCTGAAAGATCAGCTGTTAACCTTATGGGGATTCCCTTGTATGTTTTTTGTTGCTTTTCCCTTGCTGCTTTTAATATTTTTTCTTTGTATTTAATTTTTGATAGTTTGATTAATATGTGTCTTGGCATATTTCTCCTTGGATTTACCCTGTATGGGACTCTCTACACTTCCTGGACTTGATTGACTGTTTCCTTTCCCATGTGAGGGAAGTTTTTGACTGTAATCTCTTCAAATATTTTCTCAGACCCTTTCTTTTTCTCTTCTTCTTCGAATGTTGGTGTGTATAATGTTGTCCCAGAGGTCTGAGACTGTCCTCAATTCTTTTCATTCTTTTTCTTTATTCTGCTCTGCAGCAGTTATTTCCACTATTCTATCTTCCAGGTCACTTATCTGTTCTTCTGCCTCAGTTATTCTGGTATTGATTCCTTCTAAAGTATTTTTAATTTCATTTATTGTGTTATTCATCATTGTTTGTTTGCTCTTTAGTTCCTCTAGGTCCTTGTTAAATGTTTCTTGTATTTTCTCCTTTCTACTTCAGAGATTTTGGATATCTTTACTATCATTACTCTGAATTCTTTTTCAGGTAGACTGCCTATTTTCTCTTCAGTTGTTTGATCTGGTGGGTTTTTACTTTGCTCCTTCACCTGCTGCATATTTCTCTGTCTTCTCACTTTGTGCAACTTACTGTTTGGGATCTCCTTCTCTCAGGCTGCACATTCGTAGTTCCTCTTATTTCTGGTGTCTGCTTCCAGTGTGTGAGGATGGTTCAGTGGCTTGTGTCGGCTTCCTGGTGGGGGGACTGGTGCCTGTGTTCTAGGGGGTGGGGCTGGATCTTGTGCCTCTGGTGGGTAGGGCCACGTCTGGTGATGTGTTTTGTTGTGTCTCTGAACCTAGTGTGACTTTAGGCAGCCTCTCTGCTAATGGGCGGGGTTGTGTTCCTGTCTTGCTAGTTGTTGGCATGGGGCGTCCAGCACAGGAGCTTGCTGGCCGTTGGGTGGAGCTGGGTCTTAGTGTTGAGATGGATGTCTCTGGGAGAGCTGTTGCTTAATATCACATGGGGCCAGGAAGTCTCTGGTAGTCCAATGTCCTGGACTTGGCTCTCTCACCTTGGAGGCTCAGACCCAACACCCAGCTGGAGCACCAAGACCCTGCCACCTGCACGGCATGGAAGAAAAGGAAGAAAAAAAAAAACCAAACAGATAGAACCCCAAAACAAATGGTAAACGCAAAACTAAACAGGCAAAAGTCATGCAAGGAAACATACACACATACTCATAAAAAGGAAAAAAAAAAAAGGAAGAGAGCAACCAAACCAATAAACACACCCACCAATGAAAACAAGCACTGAAAACTAAACTAAGATAAACATAAAACCAAAAACAAGTCAAATGCAGAAAGCAAACCCCAAGTCTACAGTTGCTCCCAAAGTCCACCACCTCAATTTTGGGAACATTCATTGTCTATTCAGGTATTCCACAGATGCACGGTTTATCAAGCCTTTTGCAGGGATTTAATCCCCTGCTCCTGAGGCTGCACAGAGAAATTTCCCTTTCTCTTCTTTGTTTGCACAGCTCCTGGGGTTCAGCTTTGGTTTTGGCCCACCTCTGCGTGTAGGCCGCCCTCAGGCATTTTTCTCCCTGCCCATACAGGAGAGGGTTAAAGCAGCGGCTGATTAGTTCTCTCTTGCTCACTCAAGCTGGGGAGAGGGAGGGGTACGGTAGTCATAATTAGAATGTGGGGCATGCCTGCAGCGGCAGAGGCTAGCATGACGTAGCAACAGCCTGAGGCGTGCCATGTGTTCTCCCAAGGAAGTTGGCCCTGGATCATGGGACCCTGGCAATGGCATGCTGCACAGGCTCCAGGAGGGTGTGAGTAGTGACCTGCACTTGCACACAGGATTCTTGGTGGCGGCAGCGATAGCGGTAGTGGTCTGTGCCTGCCTCTGGGGCCCGAGATGATAGCCACAGCTCGCGCCTGTCTCTGGAGCTTGCTTAGGCAGTGCTCTGCCTTCTGTGGGCACATGGAGCAGGAAGCCTCCCCCTCACGCACCTGGAAACAATGGTCTCTTGCCTCTCCGTCAGATCCACACTTTTTCCTGGACTCCCTCCCAGCTAGCTGTGGCACACTAGCCCCCTTCAGGCTGTCTTCACGCAGCCATCCCCAGTCCTCTCCCTGGGGTCTGACCTCTGAAGCCCAAGCCCCTCAGCTCCCAGCCCCCACCCGCCCCCGTGGGTGAGCAGACAAACATCTCAGGCTGGTGAGTGCTTTTCGGCACCGATCCTCTGTCCAGGAATCTCTCTGCTTTGCCCTCTGCACCCCTGTTGCTGTGCTGTCCTCTATGGCTCCAAAGCTTCCCCCCAACCTGTACCCGCCAGTGAAGGGGCTTCCTAGTGTGTGGAAACTTTGCCTCCTTCACAGCTCCCTCCCAGAGACGTGGGTCCCTATTCTTTTGTCTGTGTTTGTTCTTTTCTCTTTTGCCCTACCCAGGTACATGGGGATTTTCTTGCCTTTTAGGAAGTCTGAGGTCTTCTTCCAGCGTTCAGTAGGTGTTCAGTAGAAGTTGTTCCACATGTAGATGTATTTTTGATGTATTTGTGGGGAGGAAGGTGATCTCCACATCTAACTGTTCCACCATCTTGAAGGTCTAGAGTTCTTTTTTTTAAGTATAGTTAATTTACAATGTTGTGTTAGTTTCAAGTGTACAGCAAAGTGATTCAGTTATACATATATATCTATTCTTTTTCACATTCTTTTTCCTTAGAGGTTATTACAAGATATTGAGTATAGTTCCCTGTGCTATACAGTAAGTCCTTTTTTTTTTTTACCTATTTTATATACAGTAGTGTGTGTATGTTAATCCCAAATTCCTAATTTATCTCTCCACACCCCTGCTAACCTCTTTGGTAACCATAAGTTTGTTTCCTATGTCTATGAGTCTATTTCTGTTTTGTAAATAAGTTTGTTTGTGTCGTATTTTAAATTCCACATATAAGTGATATCATATGATATCTGTCTTTCTCTGTCTGACTTACTTCACTTAGTATGATATCTCTAGGTTCATCCATGTTGCTGCATGTGGCATTATTTCATTCTTTTTGATGGCTGAGTAATATTCCATTGTATATATACATCACATCTTTATCCATTCATCTGTCCATGGACACTTAGGTTTCTTCCATATCTTGGCTATTGTAAATAGTGTTGCTATGAACATTGGGGTGCATGTATCTTTTCAAATTATGGCTTTCTCTGGATATATGCCCAAGAGTGGGATTTCTGGATTGTATGGTAGCTCTATATTTAGTTTTTCAAGGAACCTCCATACTGTTCTCCATAGTGTCTTTTTTACATTCCCACGAACAGCATAGGAGAGTTCCTTTTTCTCCACACCTTCTCCAGCATTTATTATTTGTAGACTTTTTAATGATGGCCATTCTGACTGGTGTGAGGTGATACCTCATTGTGGTTTTGATTTGCATTTCTCTAATAATTAGCAATAGTGAGCATCTTTTCATGTGCCTATTGGCTATCTGTGTGTCTTCTTTGGAAAAATGTCTGTTTAGGTCTTCTGCCCATTAATTGGTTAGGTTGGGTTTTTTTAATATTAAGCTGTTTGTGTATTTTGGAAATTAATCCCTTGTCTGTAGCATTGTTTGCAAATATTTTCTCTCAGTCCGTAGGTTGTCTTTTCATTTTGTTTATGGTTTCCTTTGCTGTGCAAAAGCTTTTAAGTTTAATTAGGTCCCATTTATTTATTTTTGTTTTTATTTCCATTACTCTAGGAGACGTATCCAAATAAATATTGTTGCGATTTATATCAAAGAGTGTTCTACCTATGTTTTCCTCTAAGAGTTTTATAGTATCCGGTCTTACATTTAGGGCTTTAATCCATTTTGAGTTTATTTTTGTGTCTGGTGTTAGAGAATGTTCTATTTTCATTCTTTTACATGTAACTGTCCATTTTTCCCAGCCCAGGTAATACTTTTGATGTCTGTGGATTTGGTAGCAATGTTCCCTCTTTCATTCATGATTTTGGTAATTTGTGTCTTCTCTTTTGAAGTCTTGGTCAATCTGGCTAATGGCTTTTCAGTTTTGTTAATATTTTCAAAGAACAAACTTTTGCTATTTCTTTTTGTTTTTTTCTGTTTTTTATTTCATTGATTTATATTCTTGTCTTCATTGTGTCCTTCATTCTGCTTGTTTTGTGTTTAGTTTGATCTTCTAGTTTCCTGAGGTAGAAACCTAGTTTATTTGTTTGATATCTTTATTTTTTGACACAGCCTTTAAAATTTTTTAATCCTATTTTTAAGATTAGCATATTGCATAATTGACTTTTTGTGTACAGTGATGAGTTTAATACACATGTAGATTTGTTAAACCACTACCACAATCAGTATGCAGGACAGTTTCACCACCCTGTGAGACTCTCTCAGGCTGCCCCTCTGCAGTCAACTCTTCCCTCACTCCTCACCTCTGACAACACTGCTCTGTTCTCTTCCCCTACAGTTGTGCTTTTTCCAGACTGTCATAGAATTGGAGACATACAATATGTAGTGTTTGGGAGCTGGCTTCTTTCACTCAGCATAGCACAATTGCAATTTACCACAGTTGTGTGAATTAATAGTTAACTCCTTTTTATTGCTGGATGGCATGCCATTGTATGGGTGTACCATGTTTGTTCATTCACCCTTTGAAGGACGTTCAGGAAGTTACCCAGTTTTGGCTCTCATGGGTAAAGTTACTATGACCATCCGTGTACAAGGTTTAGGGGGAACTAAGTTTTCATCTCTCTGGAATAAATACCTTGGAGTGGGACCACTGGACTATGTGTAAGTGTATGTTTAATTGCCAAGCTGTATTCACACTGGTTTTTGCTTTATGGATTTTGAAGCTCTGTTGTTTGTTGCCTACACATTTGGGATTGTTTGTTTTGAGATTGTTTGGTGAATTGAACTTTCTATCATTACATAACATTTCTCTTAATCCCTGGTAATTTCTCTTGCTCTGAAGTCGATTGTATCTGATGTTAATATACCACTGCACTTTCTTTCAGTTAATGTTTTCATGGAATATTTTTGCCATCATTTACTTTTGACCTACCTATGCCATCATATTTAAAGTAGGTTTCATGGAGAGATCATATCATCGAGTCTTATTTTTATGAATCCATTCCAGTAATCTATGTCTTTTATTTGGTATATTTCAACCATTTGCCTTTAATGGAATTACTGATATGTTTGGGTTTAGGTTGACAAAGTTATTATTTGTTTTCTCTTTGTTCTCTCCTTTTTGTCTCTCCGTTTCTCCTTTCTTGTCTTACTCTGGAATACTTTAATATTTTTTAGTATTCCATTCTAATTTATATTTTATTCTATCTCTTTATATAATTATATTTGATTTATCTAGAGATTACAATATTCATACTTACCTTTTCACAGTCTCTGTAGAATTAATATTTTACCATTTCACGTGGAATGTAGAAAACTCCACAACCACATAGGTCCCTTGACTTTCCCCCTTTATTTGCAGGTTTCTTATGTATTACACACACATACACTGAAAACCCCATCAGACAGTGTTATCATTTTTGCTTTTAATCACTATATATATTTTATAGAAATGACCCAGAAAGGAATAATCAGTTGTATTTTGCCCACACAGTTGTCATTTCCATTGCTCTTTGTTCTTGAAGTTTCAAGTTTCCTTTTCATATCATTTCCCTCCTGTCTGAGGAACTTCCTGTAGCATTTTTTAGAGCAGTTCTAGTGACTAATTCACTTTATTTCCCCTCATCTGAGAATATCTTATCTCATCGTCATTCTCAAAGGTTATTTATGCTGGATATAGCATTCTGAGTTAACAGTTCTTTACTGAAACCCTTTAAAAAGATTGTGCCTCTCTGATTTCTGGTGAGAAATCTGCAGTCATTCAAATCATTGTTCTTCTATTCATAAACGCAGTGATTTTTCCTGGCAGCTTTCAAGATTTTTGCATTGTATTTCGTTTTCAGCTATTTGATTATAATATGTCTAGGATTGGATTGTTTTGATTTTTTTTTTCTTTTGGAGTTACTTTGAGTTTCTTGAATCTGTAAGTTTGTCTTTCATGAAATTTGGGAAGATTTCAGCCATTATTACTTCAGGTTTTTTTCTGCACTAGACTGTCTTCTCTTGGAACTCTGATGGCACAAATGACCAACTATTTTTTGACGTTTTTCACAGGTCCCTGAGTCGTTTAATTTTTTTCAGTATTTTTCTCTCTGATGTTCAAATTAGACAATTTCCATTGATTTCTCTTGAAGGTCAGTGACTCTTTACTTTGTCATCTGCATTCTGCTATTGAACCCGTCCAGTGAATATTTTTGTTTCAGTTATTATGTTTTCATTTCTAAAATTTCCATCTGATTCTTCTGTATTTCTTTTATTTCTTTGTTGAGACTTTTTATGTTTTCAATTGTTTGGCCTTACTTCTAGGAGCATGGTTATAATATCAGCTTCTACAATATCTGGTAATTCTAACATTTTTGTCATCTCAGACTTGACATATGCTGATTCTCTTTTCCCTCCCAAGTTGAGATTTTCCTGGTTGTTTATATACCATGTAATTTGGATTGCATTCTGGGCATTTGGAATATTATGATATGAAAATCTGGGTCTTGTTTAATTCTAAGGAGGATGTCAGTTTTTTGTTTATTTATTTTAGCAGGCAATTGACCTGATTAAGTTCAGCCTTCAGGTTCTGGCCTTGCTTCCTTGGGATGTGGTTCTAATGTCAAGTCTGTTTCAGAATCTTTACAATGCTATTTGGATCTTTCCAGCTATGCACCACTCTGTGGCAAGTCTGGGACCTGGATGGTGGTTAATCCTGTAGTTCTATTGTGAAAGCCTTTGCTATACTGTTTAGGGTTACCTATGTATGCACAGCTTGGAAGTAAGCCAGAGGTTCATCTATCACTGTGTGGGGTCACTCTCTTGAGCTCCTTCTCTTTGCAATCTTCCTGACACTTTCTGGCTCTCTTGGCTTCTTTAGATGTCCTCTGCTTAGAAAACTGGGGCTTTAGTATCTCTGCATTGTATTGCACTTCCCATGACTTTACCTGTGTCTGAGGTCAGGTGGGGAGAGGACAGACAGAGAAAAAGAAGCAATGAGTATTTGCTCCAAAGCCTTTAGACCTGTTCCTGTGGTCAAAGGGAAGAGTTTCCCTCCTTGTGAGTTTTAGGTACATCCCTAGAAGCCACTGCCACCACTCCTGCCACTGCCAAGTTACAGCCTTTCCACTAGGTTTTTAACTGTCACTTTCTAAAAAACAATTTTTGTCCATATATAATTCGCTTATTATAAAATTAACTCACTTAAAGTGTACAGTTCATTGGTCTTTAGTTTAGTCACAGATGTATGCAACCATCAACAGTTTAATTTCAGAACATTTTATCACTCCAAAAATAATCCCATACCAATTCACCGTAACCCTCAATCACCTCCCCCAGTTCTAGGCAACTATTACCCTATTTTCTGTTTTTATAAACTTACCTATTCTGGACATTGCATACAAGCTGAATCATATAACATCTTATCTTTTGTGTTAGCTTGTTTCACTTAGAATAATGTTTTCAAGGTCCATTCATGATGTAGCATGGATCAATATCTCATTCTTTTATCACTAATAATATTCCATTGTATGGATATACCATTTATTATCTATTAATCAATTGACGAACGTTTGGATGTTTCTCCTTTTGGCTATGATGAATAACAGTGCTGTGAAAATTCATATACAAGTATGTTTTCATTTCTCTTGGGTTTATATTTAAGAGTAGAATTGCTTGTTCATTTGGCAGCACTATGTTTAACCTTTTGAGAAAGTGCTCAACTATTTTCCATAGTAGGTTATCATGTTACATTCCCACCAGCAGTGTATGAAGGGCCCCATTTCTCCACATTCTTATCAACGCATGTCCTTTTGATCATAGACATCTTAATAAGTGTGAAGCAGTATCTCATTGGGGTTTTGATCTGCATTTCCCTCATGATGCCCCTGGGCATCTTTCCATGTGGTTATTGACCATTTGTATATGTTCTCTCAGGAAGTGTCTATTCAAATCCTTTGCTATTTTTTAATTGGTTATTTGTCCTCTTATTATTGAGTTGCAAGGATTGTTTATATATTCTGGATATAAGTTCCCTCATCAGACATAGGATTTGCAAATATTTTTCCAGTTCTGTGGGTTGTCTTTGCACATTCCTTATGGTGTCCTTTGAATTAAAACCATTTTTAATTTTGAAGAAGTCCAATTTATCTATTCTTTCATTGGTTGCTTGGGCTTTTGGTATCATACCTAAAAAACAATTGCCTAACCCAAGATCACAAACATTTACTTCTATGTTTGAGTATTATAGTATTAGTTTTTACTTTTAGGAAATCTAGGATCCATTTTGAGTTAATTTTTGTGTACATTGTGATGTAGGAATCCAACTTTATTCTTTTGAATGTTGCTATCCAGTTGTCCAAGCATCATTTGTTGAAAATAACTTCTTCCCCTACAGAATTGTCTTAACACCATTGTCAAAAATCAGTTGACCATAAGTGTATAAGGGTTTGTGCAAATACCACACTGTCTTAATTATTTTAGATCTGTAGCAAATTTTGAGACCTCTCTTTTTGAGAGAGTTTTGGCTATTCTTGGTCCCTTGATAATCTTAAAATCAGCTTTCAATTTCTGCAAAAAGCCAGCTGGGATTTTGATAGGGATGCACTTAATCTGTATATGAATTTTAGGAGTATTGCCATCTTGATAATATTAAGTCTTCTGATCCATGAACATGGGATGTCTTTTAACTGCAGCATTGGAAGCTGGAAGAGAGTGTATTAATAACTTCAGTGTGTTCAATGCAAATACCCGCAAATCTAAAATTCTATTCCCAGTGCAAATATCTTTACAAAATGAAGGGAAAAGAAGTCAGCGTTTAGTGACAGGGAGTATAGATAAATCTTCAAAGGCTGTTGCTGCCAAGGAGAGCAGAAAAAGGAGTGGCAGCTGGAGGGAGATATTAAGTCTATTTTTAGGACGAGCAATTTGAAAGCATAATCAAAGCAATTTGAAAGCATAATCAGGTAAAGAAGGAGAAGTTGATGACACTGGAGGGTCAGAAACTGGGGGGTAATTGGAGGGATTATGTTCCTTAGTAACCTCTAGTAGGTGAAGGGGGTACCCTACAGAGGAAGGTAATGGGAGAGAAATGTGAAGGATGAGGGTACAGAAGCTGAAGGGTTGGTGATGGTAAGATCACAAGGTTCTCCACAGACCACTGAGTAGGCAGCAAAAGCACCAGATGAGACTGAAGAGGCTGTTTGGATATTTGAAAGGAATGGAAAAGCATGATATAGTCATCTTGCAGAATGGGAAAGTGAAATTTCTAAGGAAATATGACAGTTTGGCAGTTTTGAGTGCTTCTGTGAGGTATATGGTATAAATTTGAAGAAAGTCCTGTCATCAGCATTTCAAGATTTTTTCCAGCAATGTTTGGATGCTTTGGTACAGTGCAGAGTAAGTGGAGGGGAAGGGAGGCGAGGACGAGCAATGTGTTAATATTATTTGTAAACACATGGCTGTGTGTTGAACCACAGTGTTTAGGCTGGGCACTTAGAGAAGTGAGGACTCAAGGAGGAGGATGAAGGATGAAAAGTGACAGGATCAGCAAATTGGAGGTCTGGAGGAGTGGCAGACTCATGAACGCACAATGGATACCTTGCAGAAATTAGAAATTCTCTTTGGGACACTAAATAACCTACGGAATAAGTTGTACTGAACTCTGTCTGCACATCATAATCTCCTGGAAAACTTAAAAAAAATGTCATCCATGGGCTCCAACCCCGTTGATTCAGAATCTCTGAGCATCTATGGCTTTGAAAAGAGCACAGGTGATTCAAACATGTAGATAGAGCTGATAATGACTACAGCAGAGCCTGGAGTCCTGGGAGATCTTGGAGCTGGAAGGCAGAGCTGCCACATTGCACAGCCCCCAGTGGCACCACATTCATGGCGACCCCATTTGGCAGGTTGTAGCAGTTGAGGGCATCTAGAATTGAGGACACATTGGAGGAGGAATAGACCCATTAGTCTTGGGGATTTAAAATATCTGGAGCACTGATTCTCAGCCCTGGGGAAGGGCAGCTTTGAAATAAAATCTCAATGCCAAAATGGCATCCCAGACTAATTACATCAAAATGGGTGAAGCCCAGGCTAAATCAGGACTTAAAAAAACTCCCAAGACATTTTTACTCGTCATCCAGAAGCCTTGTGGAGAGAGCTGTGCCATTTTTTTTTCAAGATAGGAAACACTGGATGGAGTGCAGTTTGGGGAGGAGATTTGATCATTTCATGCAAAGATTGAGGTATCTATGCTTCATCCAGGTGGAGATGTCAAAGAGGAAGTTAGTTCCAGGTCTGAAGCTTGGGAGAGAAGGCTTAAGCTGAAGCGAGAAAAATCCCCCAACTCTGGGTGAATTGTTGATAGCTGTATATTTTTAGAACATAATAATCGGGAGATGTTCCGATAAAATCCCTAGTCTTTATAAATAACCACACGTATGCATTCTGCTTTGAGCAGCATTCACAGAACTAGAGAGGGGAACACAGTTCTGGTAAGGATGCAGGATGCTTGTAAAATACAGTCATAAGAGAGTGTCAAGGAAGGATGGGTTCTGTAGAGTTTATCTGATCATACAAACTAGTTTCACAGATTGGTAAAAGACTCAGGTCCTACAGAAATCAGTGCAGAGTCAGACCAGCTGCGTCTCCTGACCTACATGGCAGTATTATCCTTGGCCACATGCCCAGAGGGAGATGATGGCATACTTGGGCAGGAAAGGATATACTGTTTCCTGTTTTTGTGGGTGTTTTGATATAAAAAAACATGTTGTTATTTTTCTTCATTCAAATCGTATTCTCCCATTCCCACATTTCTAGATAGATTTAGGAGGAAGTTGCTATCTTGAAGTAGTTTTTGAACTTGACAGCATGACCTTGTAGGTTGATAATTTACCAACATTAAAATTAAGCAAAACCCTGCATTTTTGGATTTGTATAAAATGAAAATCTAAGACATTACTTTTTGTGTGTTCCATTAAAATTCTTCAAATGTACTTCAAACCACTTGGCACAGTGTATATGTTTGCAATTGTTTCAAGGGAGAATCTAGCCATTGTTTTGGGTGTTGCCTTGCTGTCTGAAGAGTCATCAGTGGGTCAGCTGCATCTGTGTAAGCCGCTCTGCATCCTCCTCTTTATTTTCATGAGCTATCTCTTTACAAAGGCTCAACGCATTCTACAGAATTAGTTTAAAGGTCTTCCTCATTAAATTCTAATTTATCATGTAAAATAATATTTTGCCCAGATTACAGTGACCCATAAGTACATTTAGAAACTGAACTGACATTTTATACTGACTTTGGGTTTATGCCTCAGAGCCAGGGTACATGGTACAATTCTGGGGAAAATGTTGCAAGAGACCAGAAATGACCAGGAGGCTGGTACCCAAACTCCATCTTGCATTGTTGTTTAGTCTGTCTCTGTCTCTTCTGTCTGCATACCTAGGGTTATCTCAAACAATATTGCAGCATCCCCTGGACTATCATGTTCCAGTGGCAGCAAGGGCAGTAGCACTAGGAGTGATGCCACTAGATCACTAGATCACTAGGAGATCTAACCTCTGTCACGCACTCTCTCTGTGCCAGGCACCCTTGACATATTTACATATATTACCTTATTTTATCTCCTCAGTAACCCTGTAAGGAAGGTTCCATTTCCATCCTCAACTTGCAGAAGTAGAAATTAAGTAACTTGCCCAGGTTTTAGGGCAGAAGAATTAGAACCCTGGCCACACTTGCTCCAGTTTGAGTCCCAGAGATTCAGCACATGGGACAGTGCCTGGAGATGCAGCCTTAATGGATCTGCTTCTGTCCCAGACAGGAGTGGGAGATGGGATGTGGGGGTGAATATGGTGCCACAGGGAGGTTGCGTTGGCATTGACAGGCATGGAGGGTGAAGAGCCCCCATGCAGTGCACACCTCTATCTTCTCCATCTGCTCAGTCTCCCCTATTCTGGCATTACAGTTACTCCTTGAGGTGAGCTGGAGAAGTCTGCTTTGAGGACAAGAATGGGTTCTCGCCATCATTTCTACAACAGGGAGCAACGATGATGGCCACCATGTATCCAGCACACAGCCTTTGCTGCTCTCTTGTTCGTGTGCTTCTTAGAAGCAAGAGGGGTGCTGAATAATCATTAGGCCTACAGGTTTCATCAAAATCTCAAATGTTGGTCAATTTTAACCAGTCTCATGGAATTCATTTATCTTGTATAGGCTATCCCAGCTTATACTTGAGCTCAGGTTGGTTCAGGATTAATAAAAATTGAGTGTGCATGTGTGTTGGGGACAGTGGGGTTTGATGCCTTCATAGCCTCAGAAGGAAACGCATCATTGCTGGCTCATAGGGTATACATGTCTTAAATTTTAATCTAGGCAATTTGGGTAATTACCTAATTTAAATTAGGTAATGCCAAGCTGTTTTCCAAAGAGAAATTTCTTTGCTCCATATCCTCACCAAAACTTGGTCTAACAGACTTTAAAATTTATGCTCATGTGGTAGAAGTTTGAGTATCATTTTTCCTTGATAACATGAAATTCAGTACCTTTTCATATTGTTTGTAATAGCCCCACACTGGAAGCAGTCTAAATGCCCATTGAGGGTAGGATGCATAAATAAATTGTGATATATTGATGCAAAGGAATCCCATACTATTATAATGTTATGAATATTCTTGTGCCTGCTTTTTCAATGACTGTATCTGTGTATTTCCATTGAGTAAATACCTAGGAATGGACTTGCTGGTTTACAAGGTATTTGTATGTTTAGCTTTGATAGGTACTGCCAAATGGTTTTCTATGCCGTTGTCCTAATTTAGTCTCATGAGTACAATTAACTTTTTCATAAATTTTATTTTTATATAATTCTACAAATACAGAAAAGTTGCAAGAAAAGTACAAGAACTGCCACATATATTTTACCCATATAAACCAATTACGACTGTATATATTTTACCTCATTTGTGCCTTACTCTTACCCTTTTTCCTTCCCTCCCTTCTCTGTATAATATGATATGTGTATATGTAGGTATCTGTAGGTATATGAATATATATTTATATATGTATTTATCTATTAACTGTTTTTCTGAACTGTTTGAGACTTAGAGATATCAAGCCCATTTATCATGAAAAACTTCAGTGTATATTTCCTAAAAGAAGGCCATTATCTTACATAACCAGAATACAGTTACTAAAATCAGAAAATTTAACATTGGTATAATTCTGCTATCTAATCCACAGTCCATATTCAATTTTATAAATTCTCCCAGTAATGTCCATTATAACTCTTCATTTTCCTGGTCGAGGGTTTAATTCAGGATCTTAGGTTACACTTAATTGTATGTTTTTTTAATCAGGAACAGTTCCTAAACCTTTACTTATCTTGATTTGATATTTAATTTTCAGAATGTCCCCAATTTGGGGTTGTTGAAGTTTTTTGATTATTAGTCAGGTTATGCATTTTTTTCAGTAATACCACAGAAGGGGTCTTGCATCCTTCCTAGTCCTTTATATCAAAAGACATGTGATATTGATCTCTCCCTTTACCGGTTATGTTAACTTTGGTCACTTGGGTAAGGTTGTGTAGCTAGGTTTCTCCCCTGTAAAATTACTATTTTCCCTTTGTAATTAGTAGGATTTTTCTCATCAAAATTTTGTCTTCTAGTTTTAGCACCCTTTGATGAATTTCTAACTCTGTCACTTGTCCTATATTGACATCTTCTGTATGGAAGAGCTGTACCTTCTGCATTTATTTATTCATCTGTTTGTATGGACTTGTGGATCTTATTTTAGCTAATGGGATTTATTGTGTTACTACCATTATTTATTTTAAGGCTCAAATTGCCCCAGATTTGGCAGATAGGGGGTCCCTTCCACCAAGCTCTGTGTCCTTTAGACTTGTGCCCATCATTATTTTAATGCTCCCTTCCTTTCCTATGTGACAAAGTATTCCAAGATCATGATTTGATGATGCTCCAGCTCGGAAATCAACCTTTTTTGGAAGTTCTGTTTCCATTTATTAGAGAATGTTATTCATAAATCAAGACATGGGTGCTGGATATGCTAATTGCTTCTAGGCCTTGTCAGAATTAGGAAATGTATATATCTGTGTGGAACTATTTATCCATCTATCAGAAAAACAAGAGTTTATATTAGTACTTTCAACTCCAATCTGCAATACCCTTTCCATATTTGTAACTCCTTTGACCAGTAGTGGGATACCTTGCTTTCAAGTCCCTTAATATATTTACTTATTTGCTCAAATCTAGAATATATGGAAAGTGGTATCAGAATTGCCATCAAATACCAAAGGAAAAAAAAATAAACCAACTAACTATAGTTCGGTATTTGTGTGGCAGTATTTTTGAGGTAAAATTTACATAAGTGAAATGCACATTTTAATTGCACAATTCAGTAAATTCTGACAAATGCAGGTACTTGTGTAAATGAAACCTCTATAGAGATACTGAAGTTTTCCATCACTCCAGAAAGTTTCACTGTGACCTGCCCCAGTCAGTACCCTCAAGAGGCAACCATTTTTCTAAATTTTTTTAGTGTAGATTTACTTTGCCAAGTGTAAAACTTCATGTAATACTTCGATTTCTCTTATTTCTGGCTTTTGTGAGATTCATCCACATGGCTTCATGTAGCCAAAGTTTGTTCCTTTTTATTATTGAGTAGTAAGTACTATATCGTAAAAATAGCCAAAATCAGTTACCCATTATCTTGTAGATGGACATCAGGTTGTGATATTGTGAATATTGTGGCTTTGATCATTCCTGTACACAACTTTGTGTGGACACATATTTTCATTTCTCTTGCATAAATACCAAAAAGTGGAGCTGCTGGGTCACGGGGTTGGTGTGTGCTTAGTTTTATAAAAAAATACCATATATTTGCCAAATTAGTTGCATTATCTTCATGCTCCCTCCAGCATTATAATAGAGTTCTGGGTGTTTCACATCCTTGCCAACATAGGATGTTGGCAGACTTTTTAATTTTAGCCATTCTAGTGGGTATCATGTGGGGTATCTGTTTGTGGTTTTAACTCCTGATAACTCCTGATAACTAATGATATTGAGCACATTTTCATGCACTTATTGACATTTCTGTATATTCCTTTGAAGTTTCTTTTCCAATCTTTTGTCTATTTTTTTTAAAAATTGGGCTGTTTGTCTTTTCATTATTGTCATAGAAGTTTTTTTAAATAAGTCATTTGTCAGGTATATGTCTTGCAAATAAGTCATTTGTCAGGTATATGTCTTGGGAATATTTTTCCTAGTTTATGATTTGTCTATTTTCTAAATAGTGTTTTTTGATGAGTTGATGTTTTGAATTTTGATCAAGTCTAACATACTGAATTCTTTTCTTTTATGATTGTTGCTCTCTGTGTCCTAAGAAATCTTTACCTTCCCCTAGGTTGCAAAGATATAATCCTACATTTTATTCTAAAAGTTTTATAGTTTTAGCTTTAATATTTAGTTTTGTGATCCATCTTGAATTAATCTTTATGTGTGGTATTAGGTAGGGTTGAGGAACATTTTTTTTCCATATGAAAATGTAGCTCTTCCCCGTACCATCTCTTGAAGTTTTTCCTTTCACCACTGAGTTGCTTTGGCATGTTTGTGGGTCTGTTTCTGGACTCTCTATTTGGTCCCACTAGTCTGCATATCTATTTTCATGTCCATATCATACTGCTTTTATTACTATAGCTTTGTAGTAATTCTTGAAGTTTTATAAGACTTCCCTCTTTATTCTTTATCAAGATAATTTTAGCTATTCTTGGTCAATTGAATTTTCATTTAATTTTTAGACTCAGTTTATCAGTTTCTACAAAAGTGCCTTCTGGAATTTTTAAATAGAATTGCATTGAATCTACAGATCAATTTTGGGAGAAATGACCATTATACTGACTTTTTGAATCCTCAAACATGGTATATTGCTCCATTTGTTTAGGTCTTCTCTAATTTCTCTCAGCAAAGTTTTATGTTTCAGTATAGAAAATCTTGGTATCTCTTATTAAATTTATTCCTAATTATTTTATGTTTTCCAAAGCCATTGTGAATTGATTTAGTTTAATTGCACTTTCCAGCTATTTACTGCTAATATATATAAATACAAATGATTTTTATATATCAGCCTTGTAACTTGCAGTCTTGCTAAATGCATTTATTAGTTGTAGAGTTCTTAGAATTTTCTATACTGACATTCATGTCATCTGCGAAAAGAGAAACTTTTCCTTTTCAACCTTTCTCCCTTATTGCTCTGGCATCTATCCAAGTGTTCAGACTGGACATGCTTACCTTGCTTCTAATCTTAGGGGAAAACAATTCAATATTCACTTCAAATTCAATTCAAATTCAATTCAAATTCAATATTGCACCATTGACGGTAGGTGTAGGATTTTTTTCATATAAATGTACTGTATCCAATGAGGAAATTCCTTTTTATTCCAAGATTTCAGGACTTTTTTAAAAAAAAATCATGAATAACTGATGAATGTAGTCAAATGTTTTCCTCTTTTTTTCTGTTAATATACTGAATAATATTGATTGGTTCTTGAATGTTAACCCAACCTTGCATTCTTGGGATACACTCTATTTGGTCATGATATTTTTTATATATTGCAGGATTCAACTAGTATTTTGTTATGAATGATTATGCCTATGTTCATGATGGTTATGGTGTAATTTTCTTTTAATATTTGTCTCTAATTTTGCCTGGCCTTATACAACAACTTTGGGAGTGTTTCCTTCTCTTCTATGTTTAGAGTTTATGTAAGGTTGGTTTAATTTCTCCTTTAAATATTTGGTAGAATTTATAAGTGAGATCATCTATATCTTTTTTTAAAGTAAGGATTTTGGGGGCTTTCCTGGTAGTGCGGTGGTTAAGAATGCTCCTGCCAATGCAGGGGACACGGGTTCGATCCTTAGTCTGGGAAAATCCCACATGCCATGGAGCAACTAAGCCCGTGGGCCACAACTACTGAGCCTGCTCTCTAGAGCCGGCAAGCCACAACTACTGAAGACCGTGTTCCTAGAGCCCATGCTCCGCAGCAAGAGAAACCACCGCAATGAGAAGCCTGCACACTGCAGCAAAGAGTAGCTCCCGCTCGCCACAACTAGAGAAAGCCCGCGTGCAGCAATGAAGACCCAACGCAGCCAAAAATAAACAAATAAATAAATAAATTTATTAAACAAAATAAAGTAAGAATTTTCATAATGAATACATTTCCTTAATAGTTAGATGCAGATTCAGAATAAACTATGCTGTTCAGGTTTTCTGTTTCATCTTATGTCACATTTTGTTGAGTTATGTTTTTAAATAAATGTGTCCATTTCATCTAAATTATCTAATTTATTATAATAATTATATGTAATATTCCTTTATTATCCTTCTTATGTCTGTAGAACCTAAGGTTCTAGCCCCCTTTTATTTCCTCTCCTCTCTCTCACTGTCTCTCACTCTGTCTTATTAATCTTACTAGACGTTTATCAATCTTATTAACCTTTCCAAGGAACCAAAGTTTAGTTTCTTTAATTTTCTCTGTTTTTTTATTTACTTTCCTTTTCATTGATTTCGGCTCTTTGTGGTTTCCTTCTGCTTACTTTGATTCTGAGTCGCTTATCTTTTATAAAAGATACTTAAGGTGAAAAGCTAGGTCATTAATATTAAGCATTTGTTCTTTTCTTATATATGTTTAATACTATAAATTTTACTCAAAGCAGTTTACATCACCAACATTTTCATAATGTTTTTCATATCTTTGAATTTATAGTATTTCTAACTTCCCTGTGATTTCTCCTTTGTCCCATCTTGATATGGTATGTTTTCATTATCTTCCAATTTGAAATATTTTCTAAATTTCCTGTGATTTCCTTTCTGACATAAGAATTATTTACATGTGTGTTAGTTTCCAAATATTTGAGAATTTTTTGACGTTTTATTGGTAATGATTGCCAATTTACTTCCATTAGTGTCACAGAATATACTCTATAGTATTTCAGCATTTTGAATTTTCTTGAGACACGTTTTGTGATTCAGTGTATGGCCTGTCCACCAAGAAATGAGTGTTCTTTTTGCACCTGAAAAGAATTTATATTCTGCAGACTGAGTGTTCCGAAAATGACAGTTGAGTCATTTCTTGATGGTGTAGTTTAGATCTTCTGTATTCTTCTTAATTTTTTTACCTAATTCTTCTAGCAATTCCATGAGAAAGAGATACTAAAATCATCCACTATGGTCATGGATTTGCCTATATTTACTTTTAGTCTTATATATTACTTTATGTGTTTTAAAGTTGTATATTTATATATATCATTGTTACATCTTCCTGATGAACTGATGTTTTCATCATAATGAAATGTTTGTCTCTAGTAATACATTTTTTCTTGCAGTCTGTTTTGCCTGATATTAATACAACCATTCCAGCTTTCTTGTGCTCACAATTTGCATAGTATATATTTTTCCATGCTTTTACTTTCAAGCTACCTGTGTCTTTATATTTGAAATGATTCTCTTATAGTTAGCATAGAGTTGGGTCTTGATTTTTTAATTTTTTTTTATAAATTCATTTGTTTATTTTTGGCTTTGTTGGGTCTTCATTGCTGCATGCAGGCTTTCTCTAGTTGTGGCGAGCGGGGGCTACTCTTTGTTGCTGTGCGCGGGCTTCTCATTGCTGTGGCTTCTCTTATTGAGGAGCACGGGATCTAGGCACACGGGCTTCAGTAGTTGTGGCACGTGGGCTCAGTAGTTGTGGCTTGCAGGCTCTAGAGCGCAGGCTCAGTAGTTGTGGCTCACAGGCTTAGTTGCTCCGCAGCATGTGGGATCTTCCTGGACCAGGGCTCGAACCCGTGTCCCCTGCATTGGCAGGCGATTCTTAACCACCGCACCACCAGGGAAGCCCAGGTCTTGCTTTTTTATATAGTACAACAATCTCTGACTTCTAACTGAAATGAATGATCTATGAGCAACTTGAGTATAGTCTGTTAACATTTAATTTATTTATTTTTATGTTTGGATTTAGTTTTATTTTGTTGTGGTAGGAAAAGCTTTTGGCATTTTACAAATATGAATATTTGTGCTTTTTCTCTTTTTAAGGAAACTCATCAGGTTAAAGAAATTTCTTCAGTGTTTTAAATGCTCTTTCTGCATACATGTATTAAAATACGATTATCTGATTGATTTTTTTCCTTTAATCCATTGATGTCATTTTTTATAATGCTAGACCATCCTTGCATTCCTGTGACAAATGCAAGTTTTTCTTGATATTATATAATAAATGTATATCATCAATATTTGTGACCGAGATTGCCCTGTAATGTTTTATTCTTCTTTCCCTCTTACTACCATTGTCACATTTTCATACTGAGTTTATGTGCCAGCTTCATAACACAAGTTGAGAATTGTACCCTCTTATTCTTGTACCCTCGATTAGATTTTGTAATATTGAATTATTTCTTCATTTTGTTGAGGTAACCATATGGGCCTGGCGGTTCTTTTTTAGAAAAAGAATAATATTTGTCTATTAATTTAATTTTTTAACAGTTATAGGACTACTCAGGTTTTCTATTATTTAAAGTCAATTTTGGTAATTTTATTTTTATTTTCATTTTTTGGGAATTTTTCCACTTTGTCTATATTTGCCAATTTATTTGCACAGTATTCATATTAGATATTAGATAATTCGTATTATCAGTAGTATTATTCTTTTCATAAAACTAATGGTTGATTTTTGTTGATCCTATCTACCATCTACTTGTTTTGGTCTTTATTATTGTCTTCTAATTTTTTTGTGTTTATTTTGCTAATTTTTTCTACCTTACTGAAATGGCTGCTGGCTCATGAATTTTTTGTCCTTTTTATTTTCTCATTTTACGCTGAAAGCAATCAAACTTCCTCTAACTATTGCTTTTACTGTATCCCACTGTATCCCACAAGGATTTTGATTCATTTAGTTCAAAATATTATTTCAGTTGTGATTTCTTTCACTCTTGGGTTATTTATTTCATTTTATTTTTCATAGTGATTTTTTCCATTGACTTTATTTTACTTACATTTTGAACATTTAACTATGAAAAATATAAAATACCTATAAATGTATACAGAATAGTATAATGAATCCCCGTGTACCCATCACCCAGCTTTTATAATTATCCAGTCAGGGCCAATCTTGTTTTTTTCTATACCCTTCCCTACATCTACCCCAACCTCCTATATCATTTTGAAGTAAATCCTATGGTTATTTGTATGTGTTAAATTTTTTAACTATATGGGAATTTGCTAGTTATCTGTCTGACTTAATTGTTTCCTTAGAGAACATAGTCTGTGTGAATTCATCCTTTGAAATTTCTTGTGATATGCTTTAAGTCCCATAATATAATAAATATTTTGCAAATGTTCCATGCACACTAAAAACATTTTATATTCTTCAGCTCTTGGGAATATAATTCTATATGTCTGTTAGGTGAAGTTTGTCAAAAGTACATTCAAATTTTTTATGTCCCCACTCTTATATTTGACTTGATCATTAGGAAGTAATTCTCTTTATCACTAGTAAATGCTTCTACCTCTGATATTAACATAGCTCTACCAGTTTTCTGGTGAATATAATTTGCATAGTGTATTTTTTACCTTACCTTTAAAATTTTATCTTTTCTGTATCTTTACATGTTAGAAGCCTTTTATAAATAGCATATTGTTGGATTTTGTATTCAGTCTGCCAATTTATTGCTTTTAACTGGAGCATCTGGTGTCTTTACATTTAATTTAATTAGTGACACATTTAAGTTTAAATCTATTCATCTCATCTTGTGCTTTCTACTTGTTTTACATCTGCTTCCCCCGCCCCCTGCCTTGTTTATTGCCTTCTTTTGGATTCTTTTTAAAATCGATTTTTCAAAATATAGCATGAATTCAACCCCTTCTCACCACCCCCACTGCTGCTGTCCCGCCCAGACCATCTCCTCCTTCCTCTGGATAAGGCTGTGGCCTACTGACTCATCTCCCTGCTTCTGTCCTTCTTCCCACTCCCCGCCCTCCCCCTGCCGCCATCTGCTCACTAAGCAGCAGCCAAAGCGAGCCTCTTAGCATATCAGCCAGTTTCCCTTCCCTCCAAAGTCTGCCTTGGCTCCTTGCGTGGACTGTCCATGGTGCTTAGGGGATCATGGAGGCCTGCGGCGCCTGCTCCCTGGCAACGGTGCATGGGCCTCAGCACTGCCCACTGCCCTTGCTCCATGTGCTCCAGACACCTGACCGCCTGCAGGTCCTCTGACAAGACAGGGCCCCTCCAGCCTGTCCCAGGGCTGGACATTCTTACGCTGCCAGGCGCACAGCTAACCTCTTCCAAGCCCTTGTTCCAGAATCACTTTCTCTGTGAGGCCTGCCCTGACCACCTCTCGCCTTCCACCTGCTCTTGACCGTGTCCTATTCTTTCATAGTGGTCAGCCCGCTTCTGTCACCCTGCCGATTATGGTGCCATGTGTTTGTGTCTCTGCCTCTGTTAGAAAGAAGCCCCAGGAGGGTTTCTGCCCATTTTGTTCAGGAGCACATCTCAAGGCCCTGTAACAGAGCCTGGCCCAGTATAGGCACTCAGAAGATAGTGGTGAACAAATGTGGGAATTGCATTTTTTCCCTTTTAGTTATTTGAAAGTTATAAACACTTATGTCTCTTATTTTAACGTTACCATGGAAATGACAGCATGCATACTTTACTATTCAAAGCCTAAAGTTAACCAACGCTGTTATCTTCCTCCTGGACTTTACAATGACCTGTGAACACTTTTAAGATACTCTATTTAAGTTTTGTTTTTTGTGTGTTTTTCATTTGGGCGGGGGGTGGTTTGCTTTTTGAGGAAGGGGACAGGCAAGGATGAAAACTCAGTTGTTTTGTGGGAAACTGAATCCAGTAGTTGAAGTGTGTGACTGAGACGCAGGGCCTCGAATTCTCCTTTTGATAGAAGTCAGCCAACGCACAGGTGTTTATCAGTTCCTACATTGGCTTCACACTCACCAGTATGATGAGGGCCTTCATTGGCTTCCAAAGACAACTGGTTCCAGGTAAATGGCAAAAAAAATACCTCTGGTACTTATAGACCCCACACTCAGAAGTTTCCCTTTGATAAGTCTGGGCTGCTCCTCCGGAATGAGTGTTTTTACGAGTCCCTGGCCCTTCTGAAGCCCCCACCCGGTGGCGAGCACCCCTCCCCAGCAGTCCTCAGCTTCCCCAGGGACCACTGCACTCAGCTTCCAATCACATCAATGTGGCATTTGTGGGAGTCTGGCATGAGTGTGGGAGTGATTTCAGCGAGCCTGGGAGGTGTAAATGGAAGTTTAAAATCCTCATCTGAGGAACAATTCAAATAGTGTTAAAACTAGGACGGCTTCTTGGCTTTTCCGCCCCCAGACTGTCGGAGCACAAAGGCTAAATGATGCAGGTGCGGGGCCTGCCCTGATATCCACGCATCATGTTTGCGCCTCTCTGGACCAGGGTCTGTCTGTGGGGGTCACGTGCCACAGGCAGGCAGGCAGGCATTGGGGCTCTGCATCCTGTTTCAGGAAGCATCATCTTGTTGGGGTTATGCTTTCGGTTGGGCTGTACTTCAAGGCTCACGATGCACAGCACATCACAGAGGTACGCCGCTGACAGTGCATGCATGTGCCACAGTAAAGGGCCTCAGCAGTGGCCCAGCACTGGTCCTTTCCTCCCAGGAAAGCTGTTGATATCTTCCTGGTGGGCAGATAATCTTCCCAGATTGCCCAGGTTATGGGGCTCACTGTGTTGCTCTTATCAGGTTGCCTCTAGGACCCTCTGAAATTGTGGTGGACTGTTGGGGTGGTCCAGGGGCCTAGAGCAGCCCTGGTAAACCTTCCCCTCCTCTGTGACTAGGTCTGCTTTCAACCACATCCCTCACCTCTGCACTTTACAGTGAGGATGCTAGTTACAGAGCTGGAAGTTAATGATTACAGCAGTGGCCTCCAACACCATGGAATCCTCATCATTTGCCCCAAATCCTGCCCCCTCCTCCCCCTGTGCCTGTTCAGGGTTACCAGGGCTTGCCCACCTTCTCCTGAGGCTCAGCCTTTATTGGCTTTTCCTTAACCAATGATTGCTTCCTTGAAATTCCCCTGTTACTTGGCTTCTCTGGCAAATCGTCACTTTCTGCAGAAATGCTCTCAAATTTTTTTTATCACAAATGTAATAGAAGTTTTCCAGCCAGTGAAACAGTGAAAAGCATTTTTAAAATGTTAATAATGCCACCCAATTTATACTTCTTGCTAATAGATATTGTATACAAATTGCTAGCTATACCTGCGCTCCTATTGATAAATATAGAAGAGGCTTTTGCACTTGTTTCTACAACCAGATGTCAATGATTCCACGTAGTCCATGTTACTCTGAAGCTTCCTTTCCTTGGCAAACTGTGTGTCACGTATGTTCTTCCAGATCAATAAATCAAGTCTGATTTATCTATTTTAAACATAAAAACCCATCCAATTTATGCAGTTATTCTCTGTTGAGAAGAATTCTGATTTTCTCCAGTTTTCTGCCACTTCAGAATTCTTTATCAGATATTATTGAACACTTTGTAATATACTACCGCTTTTATTTCTGTAAGATATATTTCCCAAAATGGGACCACTGTGTCAAAAAGCTCTTATATTTTGAACTTGAATTGATGTTTTCAGATAACTTTCCCCAAAGGGCTTAGAAATTTACATTTCCACCAAAAATGCAAAAATGTGCAGAGTTCCCTCAGTCCCTTTGCGTGTGGATGTCATTACCAGCTTCTTTGCCAGTCTGTCTGAAAATGATATGGTGTTGGAAATTTGCACTGTTTGTTCAGGAGCAGCTCATGTACTGCTCGGAGTGGACATCATTTTTACGCATTCTTGGCGTTCTGGATTTTATTTTTCTGTATTTTGCCTCTTCATGTCTTTTGCATGAGTTTCTGTTGAGTCATTTGTCTTTATCTTAATAGTTTTTTTAGAGGGATATTAGCACTTTGCTGAAATATGTGTTACAACTATCTTTCTAAGTCTATAGATACCTTTTTATGTTTGTTTTTTGCCATATTTTGAAATATTATCTTGTTAAGTTTTTTTGTTTTTTTGCGGTACGCGGGCCTCTCACCGTCGCGGCCTCTCCCGTTGCAGAGCACAGGCTCCGGACGTGCAGGCTCCGCGGCATGTGGGATCTTCCCGGACCGGGGCACGAACCCGTGTCCCCTGCATTGGCAGGCAGACTCTCTACCACTGCGCCACCAGGGAAGCCTGTAAATAGGCTTTTAGTAATATGGTGATGAGGTGTGGGAGGTGAGGAAGTGTTGTATAGTCCTATGATGAGGGCTCAGTCTTTTAGTGAGCTTGTGCCTCTGGAGTTTGAACTTTGCAAGTGTTTCTCTGTGTTTTTATTCCTCCCTTAGGTGGGGCAGGATGGCTAGAATGGGCTGGAGTTGTGTATTCCCCTTCCCACAGGTCAGTTAGGCTCTGATAATACCCAGGCTAGGCTCTGGTTAATAGTTTTCCTGGAAGGCAGGCCTTGTTAAGAACAGAGTACTCTGGAGTATTTAAAAATTATTCCTGGGCTTCCCTGGTGGCGCAGTGGTTGAGAGTCTGCCTGCCGATGCAGGGGACACGAGTTCGTGCCCCGGTCCGGGAAGATCCCACATGCCGCAGAGCGGCTGGGCCCGTGAGCCTTGGCCGCTGAACCTGCGCGTCCGGAGCCTGTGCTCCACAACGGGAGAGGCCGCGACGGTGAGAGGCCTGCGTACCGCAAAAAAAAAAAAAAAAAAAAAAAAAAAATGCAGTGGGAGACAGGGACCTGGAGGAGAAAAGAAGAATAAAATACCATAACAGACAAGAACCTGAAGTACAAGAAATAATCTCTGTCAGTTCAGGCTGCTATAATAAAATACCACAGACTAGGGGACTTAAACAATAGAAATGTATTGTACACAGTCTGGAGGCTAGAAGTCCAATATCAGGTTTGGGTTCTGGTGAGCGCCCTCTTCCTGGTTTGCTGACGGCTGCCTTCTTGCTGTGTCCTCATGTGGCAGAAACAGAGAGATCATCTCTCTCAGGTCTCTTCTTATAAGGACACTAATAGGTCATGAGGGTCATAATTGCCTCCCAAAGGCCCCACCTCCTAACATCACGATGGACGTTAGGATGTCAACATGTGAATTTGGGGGGATACAAACATTCACTCCATGGCAGGGATCATTGGTATCATGGGAGAGTGAAAATACAGCACATGAGACCCAGTGGGAGAAATAATGTAGAAAACAAAGGACAGAGGGCTGTGCACATGAAGAGGAAAGTGGTGGGGCAGATGTGGACGACCTGGTTGAGAGATCAGACAATGGATGGGAGGCTGGAACTGTGACAGGGCTTTGGAGGAGGCCTTGTGGTCCAGGGAGGGGGCGAGCTGTGTTGATGGGAGGGTGCTTGTGATCTGGGGGAGGCACGGGAGCCAGCTCCCACCAGGAATGCAAGCGAGGTGGAATTAAGTGTACAGGAAGCAGGGGATTAAAGTCTGAAAGTAGAGAATGAAAATAAAAGCCAATTTTATTTTGTTTTAATTTTATTTATTTTTGGCTGTGTTGGGTCTTCGTTGCTGCGCACGGGCTTTTTCTAGTTGCAGTGAGCAGGGGCTACTCTCCATTGCGGTGCACAGGCTTCTCATTGCAGCAGCTACTCTTGTTGTGGAGCATGGGCTCTAGGTGCGTGGGCTTCAGTAGTTGCAACATGCAGGCTCAGTAGTTGTGGCATATGAGCCCTAGAGTGCATGGGCTTCAGTAGTTGCGGTGCATGGGCTCAGTAGTTGTGGTGCACGGGCTTAGTTGCTCCGTGGCATGTGGGATCTTCCCGGACCCGGGATCGAACCCATGTCCCCTGCATTGGCAGGAGGATTCTTAACCACAGCACCACCAAGGAAGTCCCAAAACCCAATTTCAGCTGTACTTTTTTTTTCCCTCCGGGCACCATATGGAATGCCCTTGAAGGTACACCAGGTGTCAGATCTGTTATGTTGTTTTAACTTTAAAACAAAAAACATGGAAGGGCCACATTCAGCAACCCCTGCCCTCAGCCTGTTGTTCTCGCCTTCCCTGCTACCCTAAATTCAAGCTTCAATTGTAATGCAACCACTGGTGACTGTAACCAGTTGCCTGCCATGCACTGGGCACTGAACTTCCTTGCTGTTACCTCTTCCTTCTCACGACACTCAGTGTCAGAGTTAGGACACAGGCCAGGCCCAAGAGTCCGTGCTGTTTTGCTAACCTATGGGCATCACAGCTACAAACTTCAATTATCTATTTATCGAATAAACAATATGTTTATCCTTATTCAACACTTTCTAGGTGTCTGTGTGCCAGACACTGGACCAACTACTGGTTCCCAATGGAGATTAACAGACGTGGCCCAGCCCTTCCTGGAGCTTCCAGTACAATGAAGGATAAAGATATTACCACACACACATGCACATACTGCAATTAACGTGAAGCAGAGTAAAGGAAAAAAGTGAGTTCTATGAGAAGATACAGGTGGGACTTAATTTAGGTTCGTTAACCTGGGGAAACCTCTTAGCAAGTGACATAGAACATGAGGATGTGTGTGTGAGTCAATGCAGGAAAATTGCAGGCAAAGGAGGAAGCATGTGTAGAGGATTTGAGGGGAGACGCTGGTGGGGCAGGAGTGTAGTGAGTGAAATGAAGGAAGGAAAATGGTGTGAAGGGAAATCTCAGAGTGGTAGCCGGAGGCCAGATGACCTGTGGTCCTAGGTCGTGGAAAGGAGCTTCTATTTTGATTCCATATCTACGAAGAGTCCACTTTAGAATTTAAGGTGAGGGAAAACATGATCTGATTTCAAACATCATGCAGGTTCCTCTGTGGGGGACAGAATGGTGGGGGCAGGAATAGAGAGCAGAAGTGGGGGTCATCACAGCTGCTCTGTGCCCGGCATTGGGACATGGGGGTGAGGCAGAGGGATGAACCACCAAGAGTATGGGATTCCAGGGTGAGAAGTCCAGGATGGCCCGGCACCCCTGCAGGCTGCATAGGGTGGCCCATCCCACACGCTGCTGTCTCCACCTCTGTCGGCCTCACCATTCTGATCGTAGGCTTGATGCGAGGTTGTAAGTGAAGACTTTTGTTTCTTGATATAACACAGTGAGGTAGGCTGAGTGTATTTTTCTATTATTGTTGCCATTTTCTATCTTGTATTCAGGCAGCTCTTCCCAGAAACTGGTTCTCATCATGCCATGAGAACCATCTTCCCATTGCAAACTGTTGACCAAGGGAGCCTTGGCAGTGCTGCCACCACCTCTAGCGTTCAGATCGCCTCCAGAATGTGCTCATGGCTGGCAGGGGCAGTGACTTAATGCAGCAATTGGCTCTCCCCCACTGAAGGGTCCTGCTGACTGTGGTCCTGCATGAGCTGTGTCCTTGAGGGCACATTCACTGAGGAATATGTGTCTTAGAAAGGGGGCTGGGTTCGCATCTTTCCTTTTTTTCTTCTTCCTTTTTTTTTTTTCTGAAGCAAAATCATGGTCTCATATGAGCTTAAGAATATACAAGTAAGGGCATTCAGCATAACAGTTTGTGGTAGAAAGGGAATCTCAAAACCACTACAACTTCAAACCAAGTTTCCATGATTGTAAATCTGTACAATAAAAAGGTCATATCCAAATGAAAAACTTTCAAGTCTATGCATAGAAGAGCCTCTATCAGCAAATGAAAATCTGCATTTATTTATTTATTTAGATTTCTAAAGCCTTTCAATGCTTTCATTTTTTTTAATGTTTTATTTTAAAATTTTTCTTATTAGAGTACAGTTGATTTACAGTGTTGTGTAAGTTTCAGGTTACAGCACAGTGATTCAGTCATGTATATATTTATATATGTATATATCTCCTTTTTCAGATTCTTTGCTCATATAGGTTATTACAAAACATTGAGTATAGTTCCCTATGCTATACAGTAGGTCCTTGTTTCAGTTTTTTCTGTTGCTTTTCAAATATGATTGTTGGAGAAGGTTCCTGATGACGTAGGACAACATTCTGTTGTCAGGTTTTGCATTTTCTGTTTGACGTGATGAAGCTGCTGCATCTACCTTTCCCTTCTTTTTTCCTTATTTTATTTCTTTCCTAGTTACACTGTTCAAGCTTTTTTTTTTTGAATTATTACGTTTGCTCCAACCTCCTTTTCAAATTGTGTGTGTGCGTGTGTGCGTGTTTTGACATTTTCAAGGATCTTCTTATGGTAGGCACTATTGTTCAATTCGAGAGTGCAATTCAGGAGGCAGGGACAATATTTGTATTGAGTTTTGAGAGTCCAGAGTAACACAGGCACCATCCAGAAATGAAATGGGTTGTCCTGGACTGGTGTTCGCTGGTCTTTTGAAAACGCGGGTACAGAAATGCTATTTCCCAAGTCTGGTGTGGGATCGATTTCCCAGGGGGAGGGTGCAGACAGAGAAGAGAAAGGAGCCCACAATGGAGCCCTGGGCACTGGAAAGTTCATAGGTTGAGAGAGGCAGAGCCAAAAAAGAAAACCCAGGGTTCCTAGCTCAGGGGTGAGGCGTGTGCTAGGATGTTAAAGCGTAGAGTCCTCCGTAGAGAGGATGTTTGAAGCCGTGGGGTGAATGGAAAGACTTAGCACAGCAATTAGTTAGACACAGTGACTAACAGCCCCCAGATCTCAGGGGCGTCACCTGCAAGGTCTGTGTCACAGGTCTGCCGTGCTGGGAGCCTGCTCCACGTCACCCTCACGCTGATAGAGCCGCGGCCGTCTAGAAGGTCACCAGGCATGGCAGCGGGAATAAGAGAAGGACTGACAATGAGATACATCCACCCAGAATGACACCTGTCACTTCTCCTCATGTGTCACTGACCAAAGCAACTTATAAGTGCACACGTCACTTCTGGGGGCCAGGGATGCCCTTCTGCTTGGTGGCTGGGAACAGGAGAAACGCGGAGATTAGTGAGCAGGGTCCCTGCCTGCCGCAGCGCAGTTCTGCTCACCAAAGATCTGGCTCAGTTGTCTTCCCATGCAAATATCCAATGAATTGCTCCCGCTGAGAAAAATAAAGTCCCCTCAGCCTGAAGGTCAGGGATTCTGTGTGATTCCAGTCACCTTGTAAGAGCCAGATGCAGCTTCCCTGAGTCTGCAGACCCGTGGACTAAAGAGACAAGTTAGCTGACACCACACAGCTACACATGCAACTAAACACACACACACACCTTCAACCACACAAACATTCACACGACCATACACACAGCACATACAACCCACACACACATAAGCATGCACACACATTGAAACACACACACATGCAGCTACTAACACGGTCACACACACTCAACCACAGAACACATACAAAACCACACACACAACTACTAACACAATCATACACCCCTCACACACACAACATATCCACACACACTGAACCACACACAGTCACACGACACACACCACACACATAGCCCCCCCCACACATACATAACCCACACATACATAACTCACACACACACTCACATGTATAGAACCACACACACACACAAAACCACACTCACACAACTACTAACACAATCATACACCTCTCACACACAAACATATCCACACACACAACCACACAGCTGCACACACAACTATGCACACGCTAAACCACACACAGTCACACACACCACACACAGTCCCCTGACAGCCCCACACGTTCACAACCCCCATACACACAAGCACACACCACACATAGAACCACACATACAATCACATGTACAGACACACACACAACCACACAATCGCACACAGAACTACACACACATTCAACTTACTCTCAGTTCCTTGAAGCCCTCGCCTGCCCCACCACGGCTCCCACTACCCATTCCTTTTGTCCTTAGGGCTGCATCAAAGGCATCTTTGTGTGTGTGTGTGATAAACGTGACATTTTAAATCAGGGCTGAAAAGATGCACCACTTAACTGTGTGGGAACACATGGCCATCCAAGTGGAAGCAACTGCCTCGCTCAGTCTCTTACCACTTACAGACGTTAATTCCAGATGCGTTAGCATGGGAGCATTTGGGGGAAATAACTACAAGAACTATTCAAAGGAAATACCAGAGAATAGCATTTACTTGGGGGAAGAGTAGTCTAAGCAAGTCACACAGCTCACCAAGCTCACAAGCCATTCAAGAGATATAGCAGATTTCATTTCATTAAATTTTCAACTTCTGTAGATGAAAGTCATCATAAAAAATGAAAAGACAAACCAATCACGGGAAAGTAATTAAAAGCTGAATATCCATGATCCACAAAGAGTGCCTCAAATCAATAAGAAAATTAAACAAGTAAAATTAATCAGAGCATATACAGAAGAGATTCACAGAAGAAATATACCAGTGAAAAGTTCATCAGTTCCATGAGTAATCATGGAAATGCAAATGAAGGAAATAAAGAAAAGCAAAAACAAAGTCTGAGGTACCACGTTTTGTTCACCAGGTTGGCAAATATTTAAAAGAGTAAAGACACTCAGTCTTGGTGTGGGTGCCGGGGGCCAAGCCTTCACGTGGTTAGTGGGTGGTGGTATATAAACGGGGCTGTGATTCATGATGGGTAATTTATCTGTCTAAATATCTATCTAAATGTAACATCTAATTCCATTTTGACCCAGCAAGCCCACTTACAGGAATTTTTCCTCCAGCCGTTTCTGCCCATGCAGGCAAAGGTAGCTAGACAAGGCCCTGATCCTTGCCTCTTTTCCCACTCGCTCTTGTTCTCCCGCATCCTTTGTCTTCCATTTACCCATCACCCTCCCGACTTCTCCCCCCACGGGCCTGCCTCCCATGGTAGGCTTCACTGTCCTGATAGGTGCTGAGGTGCTTCTGGGAACCACTGACCACCAACATCTTCCCTGCCCTCTTTCCAACCACTCTGCTGTCAAGGGGCACCGGGATTGGAGTCACAGCTACCAGGACAGTCAGGCGAGGCATCCAGAACTTTCCTTTTTGACAGCCAGTTGAAAGCCCTGGGTCCTGTAAGATGAGGCGTGGACAAGGTCCTGCTGGGGTCCTTTTGCCCGAGCATCCTGCAGCCCCAGTGTTGCCCCCCAGCAGCCTGGCACCAGCAATGCTGGCGGCCCCTGACACGCTCTTGACTGATCTCCTCTGCAGTCAGGAGTGGACCCCAGTACAGGAAGAGTTTTGTTTTTGCCCCACATAATTGATTTTATTTTTACATGATCACATGCAATTTAAGTGATTAAGAAATAATAATAGGGCTTCCCTGGTGGCGCAGTGGTTGAGAGTCCGCCTGCCGATGCAGGGGACACGAGTTCGTGCCCCGGTCTGGGAGGATCCCACATGCCGCGGAGCTGCTGGGCCTGTGAGCCATGGCCACTGGGCCTGCGCGTCCGGAGCCTGTGCTCCGCAACGGGAGAGGCCACAACAGTGAGAGGCCCGCGTACCGCAAAAATAATAATAATAATAATAATAACCACAAGGAATGACAAGGAACAGGTTCTGAGAAGACTATAATTCTCTGTAGCACAGTTTAACTCTCTGGTGTCCTCGTGCTCCCTGGCTGGTGGCAGCCGGGCCAGTTCTGGTCACTCTCCCTGGGCCACAGCTGCCCCCTTTGCAGGCTGCCTTCAAGCCGGCATTCCCACACCTTGTCCCACCATGGCCTTCAGGGCCACCGCTCCGTGCAGACTGTCACTCCGTGCCACGTGGCTATGCGTTTGCTAAGTTGAAAGTGCATTCATTCAGAAGCAGGTCTGCGTGCGTGCAATTTCCATCCAGGGAGCACTTTGGGGGCCAGCTAGTGGACATCCAGGAGGAGCTGCCCGTGTTCCAGGAAATCCAGGAACATCCTCCAAGAAGCCTTGGGTAACAGCCACAGGATACATACTCATTGTGGGGCCCAGGACAGCCCAGATTTTCTCAAAATGGGAGTTATGTCAGCCTCAGAAACGTCACAGCCGTTTCGGGGTTGCTGAAATAGAAGCGACTCATGGTGTTTTTGGTGCCACCCTCTCCCTGCCCATCAGACTCCACCTCCACACCCTCCCCTGCTTCCTGTCGGGTGGTTCTGGGTGAAGCACTTTCTCCCCTCCCTCTGTTGATCTCAGAGGGACTGCAGGGCATTTTGCAGCCCCATGGCACGTCTGGGCTCAATGCCCAGCATCCGTGCAAGGGACCATGAGGTTTTGCCACAGGCTGAGGCCAGCCTCTGTGCTGGTGGAACTTCCCTTCATCTACCATTTACACATGCGATCCCGCCTCTTCTCAGTTATCTATTCATTCACTCAGTCAGCTGGTCAACAGATTTTTGCTTAGCACCTCCTTCAAGTCAGATGCTGTACTAAGAATGGGGAATCTGATGACAAAGACACAGGTCCTAACCTCAGGGAGCCTTGGCGTCAATGCGGAGGCTGATGGGCAGAGCGTTTGCCTTCAACTCGGGACACGGGCAAGCTGTGTACAGCAGCTGTCACTGGGCTTTGTGACTTCTCAATGGCCTCCGTTAATTTAAGGGAGAATTTTAATTGTATGGGTAGAAAATGGAAACTAAGTAATGATCACAAGGATAGAAAAATCATTAGTTTGTTGGACAGAGTAATTAATGTCTTTCCCAAATGATGCTGGAGAAAATGAGTTAGGTTTTTTTAATCGATTTCAACTTTTGTTCTTGAAAAATGCTGTAAAAGGCTAACGGTGGCTGAAGACTGTGAGGCAGGAGAGTATGAAAGGGATATTGATGGAACGGGAACACCAGAGTGGAAGGAGCAGCCTGAGGCCACTTACTTTGCACAGGACAGAATTCGAAGCCTAAAGGCTCCACGTTCTTACAAAACATGCAGGTGAAGCAGCATCGCCTTTGACTTTGCCAGAACTTAATGATATTGTTCTAGCACTTTCTCTCCCGTTGTAAAACCATCTCATTTTGTACTGTCATGTTGCATCCTGAGTATCTCAAGAGAACACACAGGCACATACACACACGTGAGCATGCATACGCCACACACACTGATTATATAGAAACAAATAGCGACTTTATTGGATGTGATACAGATGGAACTTACTTTAAAATGTGGGTGAATCACCTGACTCCCTGTCTGCAAGTGTCTTGTCAGTAACTTTAAACACTTCCAAAATTCCTTCTCTGTTTTAGAATGTTTAATTAATCTACCATTAATATTATTACCATTTACATTTTTATTAAGCCTTTACAGGGAGCAGATACATTTCTTAATTAGTCTCTGGGTACAAAATGTTTTAGCATTTAAACTTAAAAGCAAAAAAGAACAAATCAGTCTGATTGTTTCTAACCTGATGCTGTTGGATTTCCTTTGCTTAGAGACGAACAATCCATTGACAGTTTTCCAAACTGACTTAAGAGTGAAGAACAGCCTAAGGCCACCAGTT
The DNA here is from genome assembly GCF_937001465.1 of Orcinus orca. Taxonomy (NCBI): domain Eukaryota; kingdom Metazoa; phylum Chordata; class Mammalia; order Artiodactyla; family Delphinidae; genus Orcinus; species Orcinus orca. Next base: position 81,230,869 of record NC_064560.1, read on the forward strand.
TTTCTTTCTATGTAGAAAACGTGCCATAGATTTTCCATGATAGGATACACTAGACATCCTGAAAACTGCTCCTCTAGATAGAAGAGCTGAAGAACAAATAAGAAACATCCTTGGAAATATAGAACTCATTGCATTTCAATTTGATTTTTAAAATATGTATTGTGTACCTGTTTTGTGCCAGGCACTGTGTATTAATGAATAGACAAACAAACTCCATGTCCTTGTGGAAATTACATTTTAATGAGAGCAGTAGACAATAAATACAACATGTATGTGTGCAATATATGTGATCAAGGCTGCAGAGAACAAATAAAGCAGAGAAGGGGGATTTGAAGCAGTGAGGACCCACAATGAACATTTAGGGAAGGAGGTCTGGGAAGGCTTCACCAAGAGCTGATTGTGAAGATCTGGAGGAGGAGAGGAGGGAGCCGGGAGGCTTGAGGTCGGGATGTCCAGGAAGAGGGGAGATGGGCAAGGCCTGCAGCTGGTGAGTGCTGGCATTTTCAGGGAACAGCCAGGAGGGGATGGGAGGGGAGAGACTGGGGGGACAGGGGGTGGAAGCAGAGGGGACCAGAGGGGAGCGCCATGTCATTCAAAACATTGCCAGGCGTGGTAGGACTTTGGCTTTTCCTCTGAGTAAGATGGGATGAGGGTCCTGGTCAGGGGGACTTGATCCAACTTAGGTTTAACAGGATCCCTGTGGCTGCTATGTTGAAACTAGATGTGTGTGTTTCGGGGCAGGGAGATTGTCTATCAGGAGGCGGTAAGGAAGGTATTCGAGCTCCATCAGAGCATGTGTCCGTTCTTGCCCACAACACCTTCTGCTGGTGCTAATGCTGGTGTGTTTGCAAGTTTGCTAGCCCTTCCTTCCAGCCATGTCCGTTTCTGTGAAGGTCCTACCCACTGTCACTTCCTGCATCATATCATCCTGTATCATTGCTACTGCATCTCAACAACATGATCTCCTTTTAGACCACAGAATAAAGGTGTTAATACAGACTGCATTATTGAAATAATTAAGCAATATTTAAAAAATTGGTAGGTCAGAATAGTTGCCAGTAAACCTTTCTAAGCCTTTTTCTCTGGTTGCTTCTTTGAGTTTCTGACTAAAAAAAAAGATGATTGTTTTCATTTTCATAATTTTTTTTTACAATTATGTAACTTCTTTACAAACCAGTATGAACCAAAATAATGTAATGGAGTCTCACTCCACCACTAAAACGTAGGCAGTATCTGTGTCTTAGTGTACCCTCTGTGTGCAACACGCTGCTGAATTAGGAGGGACTCAATATAATTTTGTTGAATGAAAATATCAATAGTTACGTATTCTTCAAGAAAGAGTCACTTTAGATTTTAACAAAAGGGGAAAGTGCTCAGATATAAAGCAGAGGAATGTATTGAATGGTTAGTTCCCTTTTTAATTTTCATTTATTTCTTCAGCATGCTTTTACTGAGTAGCTATTACATGCCCTGAACTTTGCTAGGTCCTGGGGATTCAAAGCAGGCAAGTTCCCAGAACTTAAATTCTCCAGAGAGAGCATACACAGGATGGATGGACAGATGGACAGGTGGATGGATGGATGGATGGATGGGCAATGTTATTACAGATTATGATAGTGCTACAGAAGAAGTAATTGGTCCTGCAATAAAATGAGGGGGAGGGTAGTTTAGACAGGGGAGTCAAAGAAGTCTTCTCAGCAGGAGTGAAATTGAAGCAGACACTTGGAATAAAGGGAGGAGGAGGGGAAGCGCTGTGAAAGCTCTTCTGACAAAGTCAATCACAAGTGCAAGTAGGGGTGAAGAAATCAACTGGCTTGTTTGGGGATGGATGGGAGGCTCAGCCTGAAGTGCTGACCTAGGAGAGCCTGGAGCCAGGTGAGCCTGCAGAGGTGGGCATGGCCACAAGTTGCAGAACCAAAAGAAACAATGAAGGCTTAAAAGTTTGTGTTTTATTTTAGTGCAGTACTGATAGGATTCAGGCAGAGAAAGCCATGACATAAATTCATCTTTTCAAGTTCTTTCTGGCTGTGTGGAGAAGGGATTGGAGGAAGGGGCCGACTGGTTTCCTGATGTGATTAAAAGCATTCAAACCGAGTGAAACGATCAATAGCATACTAGCAAATGTCCAGCTACATGCCAGTAAGGCTGTTTTTCAAAAACGTGTGCAGACAAAAGTTGGAGAAGCCCTTCGTCAGCCTATTTATTAACTTTACGTAGAGTTCTTTTATGGTCCATAGATCCTTATTGCCCATCCTCTTTATTGAAGTGTAATACACCTACAGAAAAACTCACATCAGAATGAGTTACAATATGCAAATATCGCCTCATAATCACCTCTCAGACCAAAGAATAGAGCATTATCTGCAGCCATTCTGCCCCCTTGTGTTTTTTCCTCACCCTGCTTCCTTTTTCCTATACCCACTCTCTCCACTGTCCTGACCTCTAACCTGTAGATTATTTTTGCTTATTTTTAAACTTCATGTGATGAGTCAAATAGTATGTCTGTTGTGTGTACCACTGGGTCATTCGTTCATACTCTGCTGCTAACATGCTATTTGTCCATGTGTGAATATACACCCATGTACCCATTCTACCATCGATTATCATTGGGGTTGCTTCTAGTTCTCTATGAGTAATGCTGCTGTGGAAATACCTTCCCTATGTTTTGGTATACATGTATACATCTTCGTTGGAAATATACCAAGATCTGAAATTGCTGGTCATACTGTATATGTATGATATACAGTATGTATATATATTGTATACGAATGATCAGCTTTTGGTAGATCCTGCTGTTGCAGGAGAGGGAGATGTCACATCCTGGGACCTGCAGGAGTCCTTATGACCACCAAGTTCTTGGCTTCACACAGGAAAGAGTGAGCCAGAGCAAAGGGAAAGCAAGTTGATTTATAGAGATACACACTCCATAGGCAGAATGCAGACTGTCTCAGAAAGTGAGAGCGGCCCCAGGGCATGGGGTTGTAGGTTTTTAGGGGTTAAGTAATTTCATAGGGTAACAAGTAGGAGGAATATTCTTGCTATTTTGGGGTAGGGTGGGGATTTCCCAGGAGTTGAGCCACTGCCTAGTTTTTGCCTTCTATGGTCCTCCTCGGAACTGTCATGGCTTTAAGGGGGAGTGATTTTTAGTATTACACTGAAGGTATAATGAGCTAAAGGTCAATGGCTGGACTCTTCTCAAAGCCACCTTGGTTTCAGCTGGTTCCAGCCTAGCGCATCCCAACAGCTGCGCCCCTTCTTCATTATCTAGTGTTTGTGTCCTGCCCCTTTTCCTCCTGTCTCACTGCTAAGTAATTTTCCAAAGTTGTTGAACCAATTACACTCTCATCAGCCCCATAGGAGGGATCCAGTTGCTTCACATCTTCATCAATGGTATTTTCTGTTTTACTAATTTTAGTCATCAGTGGTATCTAATTGCAATTTTAATTTATCTGATAACTCATGAGGTTGAGCAAATTGTCATTGATTCTTGGCCATTCAGATGTCCTCTTGTAAAGTGTATGTTCAGGTATCTTTTCATTTTTCTATTGCATTTAACTATTTCTTATTAACTTCTTCTGTATATTTTCTGAATACCAGCCCTTTCTTGATTATATGGACTTCAATGATCTTTTCTCTCTGTGTAGTTTGCCTTTTTACCCTCTTAATAATGTTTTTGAGCAAAAAGAAGTTCTTAATGTTATGTGTCTGTTTTATCACTTTTTTTTAATAGTTGGTAGTTTGGCATCCTGTTTCAGAAATCTTTGCCCATCCTAAATTTAGGAAGGTGTCCTATACTACTTTCTAGAAGTTTTATTGTTTTACCCTTTGCATTCAGAAATACTATCAATGTGGACTTGGTTTTTCTGTATGCTGTGAAATAGGGATCAAGATACATGTGCTCATATGGCCATCCCATTGACCCAGCACTTTTCCTGTGGAAACAAATCTCTCAAATACTCTATTATGCCATTTCAGTCAAGTATGACCTCCTTTGTAAAGCCGCCTGTAACAGGATGTCAATATTTAAGTTTAGACACAGGTGTGGAAGTGTGGCAGCTACTGCATCCCAAAGTGAGGCGCCGGGCCAAGGTTCACAAGCTGGGAAGGAAATGAGCTAGAATCACTCCCTTGGTTTTTGGACTTCTCAGGCTGATCAGGGATCCAAGGAAGGAACCAGGTGTGGGAGAAGGGGTTCTGTGATGAGAAGTGTTTGCAAAGGCCATTAGAATGCAGGTGTCAGCCCCTTTGTCTAATGGGGGAATGAGGAAGTGCCTGCCTTTCACTCAAGGCCCTTAGGCTGAAGATCAGTGGGGACATTGGAGAACAAGGTGCCATCTCTTGGTTGGCAGCAGAGTGGACCAGGGTCTGGGCCTCACCTGAGCATCTATGGAGTGAGGAAAGAGATCAACCCACCTTCCTGGAGGCTGTGTTGGTCGCACTGGGCCCTTTTATTGGGGCCACTTGGAGGGGCGGAAGCACCCCAACAACAAGAAGCCAGAGATGTACGTCAGATTCCTAAGATAGCTGAAGTTGCTACACGCTACCATTAGAGCAGGCATGTGGCAACTTATGTCAAGGAAACTGCAAGTGACCCCATGTTGGGAATCTCCGAGGAACAAATAAAAACGCCCACAAGGGCAAGTGAGCCTTCAACATCTGCCAGGCCTGGGGCACAGGATAGGGTGTGCAGTACCCTCCTTCTGCCTCTAAACAGCAAAAGATGCCAGGCCTGGCCCCTTAACAGCAGGTGGGAGCCCCAACCATGGGCCAGAGGGGAAGGCTGACCTTAAATGCATCCTGAGAGATTAACACCAGGAGAACAGAGGACAGTCCATTTGTGATTCAGGTTGTGTTTGTAAATCAGGGGGTGAGGGGGTAGCCAGTTTCTCACCCAGTGGAAGGAACACCCCTTCTGAGTTCCCCCAACTGAATATATTTAAAGAGGCCAGACGGAGGTAAGAATTAAGTTGTATTTTGATTATATCCCCCAAGTCATGCTCATTCAGTTTCCTGGAGTGTTTACCTGGGCAGGTAGCTAGCTCCCTAATCAGCACTGCCTGAGGCCAAGGTGCCTGAGTACAGGGCCTGTCACACCTGTGTGACACGGGCCTCCTGTAAACCCACAAGAGCCTTCAGGGCAGGACCCCACCTTGTGCCCTGGGGCAGAGCTGTGCTCTTTGCTGCACAGTTGCTTGCATTTGTAGGTGCTCAAGCAACCTTTGTCAAAGAAGTGGATAGAGAAACAGTAACCAGCTGCTGAGGGAGGGAGGAAAAATCCTCTTTCAGGCCGCTGTCCTGGTATGTGAATTCCCAGCCACTCACAACTTACCCACAGGGAGAGCCTTAAAGAATGCAAGTGGTGCATCTTAATCGGAGATGACACAAACAAAATGCATTATTTATCCTTTATTTCTAGTTACCTCAAATGTGCATTATGTTCCTGGAACCTCAGTGCAAACCATGGGATCAGCTCTCAAACTTAAAACCAGGGGCATTTTGCATGTTTGCTAGGGAGCAAAATATCTTGCTCTAAGAAGCATTAAGGAGGTAAAGCATTTCTCATTCTTGAGTTTGTTCTTTCCCCTTTTTCAAAACTCTGAAGGTTTTACAGATATCATCGTGCAATTTAGAATTTATTCCCCCTGGAGAGTCAGGTGGCTTCAAGGTGATTTATATCAAGTGAGGTTTAAAGAATTATGGAGAGTGGTGATAAGAATTAAGGTAAGGGGAACAGTATGGAAGTTCCTTTAAAAACTAAAAATAGAGCTACCATATGATCCTGGAACCCAACTCCTGGGCATATGTCCAGAGAAAACTCTAATTTTAAAAAATACATGCATAGTTCACTGCAGCACTGTTTACAATAGTCAGGACATGGAAGCAACCTAAATGTCCATTGACAGATGAATAGATGAAGAAGATGTGGTATATATATATATATATATATATACACACACATACATACATACAATGGAATTACTCAGCCATGAAAAAGACTGAAGTAATGCCATTTGCAGCAACATGGATGGACCTAGAGATTATCATACTAAGTGAAGTAAGTCAGAGAAAGACAAATATCATATGACATCACTTATATGTGGAATCTAAAATATGACACAGCTGGACTTATCTATGAAACAGAAACTCACAGACATAGAAAACAAATTTATGGTTACCAAAGGGGAAAGGGGGGTGGAGGTAGGGATAAATTAGGAGGTTGGGATTAACATATACACACTACTCCATATAAAATAGGTAACCAACAAGGACCTACTGTATAGCACAGGAAACTATAGTCAATATTTTGTAATAACCTCTAAGGGAAAATAATCTAAAAAGCAGTATATATATATTGGGTGGGCCAAATTTGGTTTTTTCCAGAAGATGGCTCTAGTAGCACTTAGTTGTCTTTAACTTCATTCAAAACAATTTTGTTAGATTACATGCGACAGCTGTCGTATCAGCGTGCATTTAAAAAAAATCAAAATTGTTGAATTTTTGTGTAGACATTTTAATATTGAAGATGGAAGGAAAAAGCAACATTTTCAGCATATTATGCTTTATTATTTCAAGAAAGGTAAAAACACAACTGAAGTGCACAAAAAGATTTGTGCAGCATATGGAGAAGGTGCTGTGACTGATCGAACGTGTCAAAAGTGGTTTGCGAAGTTTTGTACTGGAGATTTCTCACTGGACAGTGCTCCACAGTTGGGTAGACCAGTTGATAGTGATCAAATCAAAACAATAATTGAGAACAATCAATGTTATACCACGTGGGAGATAGCCAACATACTCAAAATATCCAGATCAAATGTTGAAAATCATTTGCACCAGCTTAGTTATGTGAATCGCTTTAATGTTTGGGTTCCACGTAAGTTAGGCGAAAAAAACCTTCTTGACTATATTTCCACATGCAATTCTCTACTGAAACATAATGAAAACGTTTTGGTTTTAAAACAAATTGTGATGGGCGATGAAAAGTTGACACTGTACAATAATGTGTAACGGAAGAGATCATGGGGCAAGCGAAATGAACCACCACCAACCACACCAAAGGCTGGTCTTCATCCAAAGAAGGTGATGTTGTGTATATGGTGGGATTGGAAGGGAGTCCTCTATTACGAGCTCCTTCTGGAAAACCAAACCATTAATTCCAACAAGTACTGCTCCCAGTCAGACCAACTGAAAGCAGCACTCGACAAAAAGCATCCAGGATTAGTCAATAGAAAACCCATAATCTTCCATCAGGATAACACAAGACCACATGTTTCTTTGATGACCTGGCAAAAACTGTTACAGCTTGGCTGGGAAGTTCTGATTCATCCACCTTATTCACCAGACATTGCACCTTCGGATTTCCATTTATTTCGGTCTTTACAAAATTCTCTTAATGGAAAAAAATTTCAATTCCCTGGAAGACTGTAAAAGGCACCTGGAACAGTTTTTTGCTCAAAAAGATAAAAAGTTTGGGGAAGATGGAATAATGAGGCTGCCTGGAAAATGGGAGAAGGTAGTGGAACAAAAGGGTGAATACATTGTTCAATAAAGTTCTCGGTGAAAATAAAAAATGTGTCTTTTATTTTTACTTAAAAAAACCAAAGGCACTTTTTGGTCCACCCAATTTATATGTATATATAACTGAACTGCTGTGCTGTATACCCAATACTAACAACGATACTATACTATCAACTATAGCTGATATTGTAAATCAACTATACTTCAATAAAAAATTAAATAAATAAATAAAATAGAAAGAAAGGATTAAGGTAAGGCAAGAGAGAGAGGGAAAGAAAGAAAGGAAAACAATTTTGAGCAGGGATTTAGGACCAGGTGATGTGGTTTAAAGCACAGGGGAAAAAAGTGAGATGCTGGGACCCAACATATTATAGCCAGAAGCACTGGCTGCTGCCCTGGGGAGCTGCTCCATGGGAGTGGAGGGAAAGCAATGACATCACTCTGGGCTACACCCTGATGTAGTAACTGAGAGCCTGCCGCCCACTTCACTTCCCCTTTACGTCCAGGGCCTGCTGGATAATCTGCCTTCTTCATCCTTCACACCTTTTTAGGTTGGAATGCTTCCCATTACTGGTTTGGGAAATCAAGCTTTCATCAGCTCACAAACCAATCAGTTAACAAGGTTTAGCATAAGGCTCATTCCCTCACTGCCCTTTCTCGTTCTGTTTTGGTCACAGTAACACTCCCCTCCTGTGTGTGCCCTTGACTAAACTACGATCAGAATGGGAAGAAACTCAGTGCCCCCAGACTCTGACCTAGACCTCTGTTGACTGGGAAAAAAATGCACAAGCTAAAAGTTGAGAATTATGTTTTATTTGGTGAACAGAACTGAGGACTAAAGCCTGGGCGGCAGCCTCTCAGGTAGCTCTGAGCGACGTCTCGTCTCTGAAGAGGGAAGGGGGGAGCCAGGACATACAGGAGTTCTTGCAACAAAGACCAGGTGGTCAGAACATCAGAAGATTACTGTTAATTAAAGAAAACCAGACATCTCAAGTTAAGGAATTCAGCACTTTTCCGTATATGGGAAGATGCAAGAGTCTGGGCTCACTGAAATCATTCCTTTGATATGCACCTCAGCTCCCTGGGGCCAGTATCCTGTGCTTTCTCATCCTGAGTCCCCTCAGGGTGCACCATCAGGGGTGGCTGCAGTGACCGACTGCTTGATGGCGGGCATCCTGTTTCCATCCTAAGTTCCCTCAGGGCTCACCACCCCAGGGAGGCTGTAATGTGATGGCTTGACGGCTGCAACATCCTCTGTTTCCTGATATGGCAGGCAACATTTTTCCTTTCACACCTCGCTTAACCACCCCTGTTGCTGCGGTGCCCAGGGTCTCTCACCCTGCATGTGGGCTTCATTCCCTGGGACAGGCTGCTGACTTCCTTTGCACTCTGTAAACCAAGCTGGGAGTTGGTTCCATCTCTCTCAGTATTCTAAAGGGTCCCCTTTAACTCAGGATTTGATGAAGCAACCCAAAAGTCTTGTTGTGAAGAATGGAGCCACATGGTATAGAAAGGGAGGTTGAGTATGTGAAGTTTAACAGTCATAACCTCAAGGACAAATGATTGGGTTGGCCAAGAAGTTTGTTCAGGTTTTTCCTAAGATCTTACGGAAAAACCCAAATGAACTTCTTGGCCAATCCAATACTTTAAAATATAGTGAATTAATAGATAATTTGAGGCATAGTAAAGCAACAGATCAGGAGATGACTGCCATTGGAAAGATAGTTTGTGACTCAGAGTTACCTGGAGGAGGGGGCACGCCACACCACAGGGGACCACAGGGGGAAGCACCAGGAAGTCAGAAGGCAGAGGGAGTGAGGAGAAAATGTGGGCAAGAGCCATTACTGTGGTTTCCATGGGAAGGACCAGGCCAGGCAGGGTAAGCAGGCTTAGGATTGGCTGGTCTGAATAGTTTCAGTAGGTTCGGGGCCCTAGGGGGTGTCCCTAGTTATCGGGTTCCTGGCCCTGGGGTGATTAGGGCAGCAGGGACAGTGGCCTGGAGTGTGAAACCCCAGCAGAGTCTGTAGCTGGGGATGTGGGCTCTGAATTGGTTTGTTTGTATAGGAAGGGACTTTTTTGAGGATCGGTTCTTTACCATCTCTAGGAATTGGCCCTGGGTGGCCCTCCAGGATCAGCAAGGCCCCACGTTGCCAGAGCATCAAATATAGGTAATAAAAGATGGTTCATCCACAAATGCAGCTCCTTTGCAGTGCCAGCTCATTTGGGGGTGGTGGGAGTGAAGCCAAATCCAGCCTCTGTACCCCAACACCAAATTAAATCTTGGAGACAGAGTTTTGGGTGGAGTAGAAAATAATAGCTTTATTGCTTTGCCAGGCAAAGGGGGCCACAGAGTGCTAATACCCTCAAAACTGTGTGTCCTGACCTGGAGGGGGTAGTGAGAAGTTTTATAGTAATGGTTCAAGGAGGACGTGATCAGCTCATGGACATTCTTCTGATTGGTTGGTGGGGAGATCAACCTTCTGGTTCCAACCAATCTGGTGTCTATGTGCTTGTGGGCAGCATACAGTTAACTTCCACCTGGTGGGGGTTTCAGTATCTGCAAAACTGCTCAAAGATATTGTTATGTATATCCCTTGAGGGGAAACCAGGACCCTACCCCAAGGCTGCACTATTGTTTCTGGATTGATACTCCCTTGTCTCTGCATCCCCTCTCTTCCCTGATTAGCAACTGTTTGAACCTGCCTCTTGGAACTCAGAGAAGGTCATGGAGGCTGAATGAAGCCTATTTCCTGTAATCAAGAAATGGGGGACACAGAAAGGCTTTTGTGCCCAGGAGCCCCACAGGGTCCTGCTTGGTTTCGGGGGAAGTGCAGTACTGACCGGACATGTGGTCCCGTGATCATGGTGACCCCTTCTTCTCAAAGGAGATGGAATCGCTGAGGTGGGGTACCTCTGCCCTGCTGGCTACACCCTTCTGTACTGGAGTGTTGGCCACCCGCTGGCCCTCTCCTGTATGTCACACGTCTCCAGAGGAGCTCCTGGCAGCTTAACCCTGCCTGGCACTGCACTACCATAGGAAACTCACTTAAAAGGCATTGTGGAACCCATGATTTGGGCACTGAGAACCTCCAAGGACAGCCTGTCCACTCCACCCAGCAGTCCTCCAGAGCAGATGCCATAACTGCAAAGATAGGCTCAAGTTCAAATTTAAGTGCTTCAAGTAGGTACGGCTGACTCTTCCTGTCCCTATTGGTGATGCCCTGGTGCAGGCAGTGCTGAAAGGTTGGTTTGAATCCCTTCCCCTCTCTGTTCAGCAACAGGGAAGGTCCCATGTCTGCACACCTTGACCTTGGTCCCTTTTGGGTGTCCCTCTCTGTGGTCTTCTCTGGATTACACCCACAAACCTCTCTGGGCACAGGGCCTGGGTGTTGCTGTTTAATCATCTTGAGCCCCATTTACATACTGGCTGCAGTAGCAGTGATGGTTCTAAACATAAAAGCCTTTATTTTACTTTTTTATTTTTTCATTAATTAGCTCTAATTGTTGGCTTTTTCAATTTAATTTTTATTTTGTATTGGAGTATAGCTGATTTCCAATGTTGTGTTAGTTTCAGGTGTATAGCAAGTGATTCAGTTATACATATATCCATTGTGTTTTTTGGATTCTTGTCCCATATAGGTTATTACAGAATATTGAGTAGAGTTCCCTGTGCTCTACAGTAGGTCCTTGTTAGTTATTTTATGTATAATAGTGTGGCTATGTTAATCCCAAACTCCTAATTTATCCCTCCCCGCCCGCCCCCTTCCCGTTTGGTAACCATACATTTGTTTTCTAAGTCTGAGTCTGTTTCTGTTTTGTAAATAAGTTCATTTTTGTCATATTTTAGATTCCACATATAAGTGATATAGATATTTGTCTTTCTGTGTCTGACTTACTTCACTTAGTATGATAATCTCTAGGTCCATCCATGTTGCTGCAAGTGGCATTATTTCATTCTTCTTAATGGCTGAGCAATATTCCATTGTATATATGTACCACCTCTCCTTTATCCATTCATCTGTCAATGGACATTTAGGTTGCTTCCATGTCTTGGCTATTGTAAATAGTGCCACAGTGAACACTGGGGTGCGTGTATCTTTTCAAATTATGGTTTTCTCTGGATATATGCCCAGGAGTGGGATTGCTGGGTCGTATGGTAGCTCTATTTTTAGTTTTTTAAGGAACCTCCACACTGTTCTCCATAGTGGCTGTATCAATTTACATTCCCACCAACAGTGCAAGAAGGTTCCCTTTTCTCCACACCCTCTCTGGCATTTATTGTTTGTAGACTTTTTGATGATGGCTGTTCTGACTACTGTGAAGTGATACCTCATTGTAGTTTTGATTTGCATTTCTCTAATAATTAGCAGTATTGAGCATCTATTCATGTGCTTTTTGGCCATCTGTTCGTCTTCTTTGGAGCATTTCTTTATATCTAGTCTCTTCAGGGCTTTAGCCCATGCTCCAACTGTAATGTTTTTCTTATAGTGTTGAATTATGAGAGTTCTTTATATATTCTAGATATGAGTCTTTTGTCAGGTATGTGGTTTACAAGTATTTTCTCCCAGTATTTTCTCTGTAGCTTGTCATTTTATCTTCTTAACATTAAGGGTCTTTCTCAGACCAAAAAGGTTTAAATTTTGATGAAGTCCAATTTATTGATTTTGCGTTTGATGTTGCCAAGCCCCAGGTCCCAATGATTTTTCTCCTATGTCTTCTAAAGATTTTATAGGTTTGTTTTACATATAAATCTATGCTCCATTGACTTAATTTTTGTATAAAATGTGAGGTTGAGGGGTTTTTGCTTATTTTATTGTCTTTTTGCTGATGGATATCCAATTTGCAAACATATCCATTTTTTGAAAAGACTCTCCTTCCTCCATTGAATTACTTTTTCACCTTTATCAAAAGTCAGTTGGCCAGCACTCACTTTGGTAGCACTAAAATTGGAGCGATTCAGAGAAAATTACCATGGGCCCTGTGCAAAGATGACATGCAAATTTGTGAAGTATTTCATATTTTTTTTAATGTTACTGAATTGTAAGCTTAAAAACAGTTAAAATGGCAAATTTGGTTATCATTTTATTATTATTTCATTATTAATTTCATTTTTTCTTTTATTTATTAGTTATTTTATTTTTTTAATTATGGGATAAATTAGGAGTTTGGGATTAACATGTGCACACCACTACATATAAAATAGATAACCAACAAGGACCTATTGTGTAGCACGGGGAACTATACTCAATATTGTGTAGAATTGGTGTTAATTCTTCTTTAAATGTGTGGTAGCAACCTTTAAACTTCTTCAGGAACAAAGTGAGCCTGGAGATTTCTCTTTGGGGAGACTTGAAATTACAAATGAAATTTATTTAATAGTTATAGGAATATTCAAATTATCGCCTTCATTTTGAGTAAGTTTTGGTAGCTTGTGCTTTTCAAAGAATTGGTCCATTTCATCTAAGTGACCAAGTTTATGTGTATAGAGTTGTTTTTAATATCCCCTTATTATGCTTTTGGTGTCTGAGAATCTGTAGCAATATTTCATTTCATTCTTGTTATAGGTAATTTATGTCTTCTCTTTTTTGTCAGTCTTGCTAGAGTCTTGCCAATTTTATTGATATTTTCAAAGAACCAGCTTTTTGTTTCATTGATTTCTCTCTATTGTTGTGCTCTTTTCAATTCCATTGACTTCTATTATATTTATTATTTTCTTCCTTTTGCTGGCTGTGGGTTTATTTTGTTAGTTTCGTAAACCAAGAGCTTAGATTATTAAGTGGAGATTTTTACTCTTTTCTAATGTAAGCATTTAGTGCTGTAAATTTCCCTCTCAGCAGTGTGTTAGCTGTGTCTTACAAATTTTGATATGTTGTATTTTAGTGTTCTTTTAATTCATTTTTTTAAAACTACTCTTCAGACTTCCTGTTTGACCCATGGATTATTTACAAGTGTGTTGTTCAGTTTTCCAAGTGTTTGGATATTTTCCTTTTATCTTTCTATTATTGACTTCCAATTTTGATTCCATTGTGATTAGAGAACACCTTCTGTATAAGTTCAATTATTTGAATTTTAGTGGTTTCTCTAGGTGTTGCATTATGTATACATAACTTACCACAGTCTACTAGTGTTGATATTTTACCAGCTTGAATGAAATGTAGATACTTTACCACCGTTTAAGTCCCTTTACTGTCTCCTATTTATAATTATTTAAAATATTTCCTCTATATAGAACTTTGAGAAGTACATCAAGCAGTGTTATAATTTTTGCTTTAACTATCAAAAATAATTTAGAAAAGGAGAAGAAAAATTTCATATATCACTCAAATTTTTGTTTTTTCCAATGTTTTTTCCTCCGTTCCTGATGTTCTGAGATCCCTTCTTTTATCATTTCTTCCCATTTTAAGAACTTTCTTAGCCATTCTTTTAAGGTAGGTCTGCTAGTGACAAATTCTCTTAGATTTCCTTCCTCTGATAATGCCCTAATTCTCCCTTCATTCTTGATGGATACATTTACTGATATAGAATTCTGGGTTCACTGTTCTTTTCTTTCAGCACTTGAAAAATGTTATTCCACTTGCTTCTTGTCTTTATGGTTTCAGATGAGAAATCCATTCACTTGAATTATATTCCCCTATAGGTAAGATGTCATTTCTCTTACTCTGCTTTCAAGGTTTTTTCTTTGTCTTTAATTTTCAGGAATTTGATTATTTTGTGTTTGGCATAGATTTCTTTGGATTTATAATGTTTCAGGTTTGCTCAACTTCTTAAATCTGCAGATTTATGTCTTTTGCCAAATTGGGGAAATTTTGAGACACTATTTCTTCAAATACTTTTTCACCACCAGGTTTTTTTTTTTTTCTACTCTATCTTGTCCTGGAACTAGAGATTCACCTTGTTAAATTATTTTATTCCATTCTTACAAGCTGGGTGTGCTTGAGAGGAGCCATATTGTTCTAATCCATACCTTGTGTTGTTCTGAGACTGAAGACTTCACTCACTGACCAATACCTTGCAGCAAGTATGAGGGTCACATGTCTTCATCTGAGGTCCTGTTTCATTTGCATGCTTTCTCATTTTAAACCCTATTTCCCTATGTTAATTAGATCAAAGAAGTAAACAAAGGATTTTATAGGGATAACTATACATCCTTTATTTTTGATCAGACTTTTGCTATCACAAATGATGCTGGGGGCACAGGATGGGGAGAGCCTTTTATATACAGCTTTTTTCTGTACTAGAACTCTTTACTTTTGTAAGATAATATCTTAATAGTGTCATTCAAGGGATGTGTGCATTTTAATGTTTAGCCTATGCTGGCACATCCTTTTACAATTTACACTCGCACCAGTAATGTGTGAGATGCACATCTTCACCACCACTGGAAATTAGAGGTTTTTGTTGTTATTGTTTTGCAAATCTCATCAGATTAGTAAACAAAAGTATTGTGTTTTGCTTTGCATCTCCTTGATTGCTTGTGAGGTGTGTTAGGTGGTGTCTTCTTTCATACTCTCATCAGCTGTCCCCAATCCCTCTTTTACAAGAATGGCTTTTGCCCATTATCCTCTATGACTGTTGTTCTTTTCTTCCTTCAGTTTTATTGAGATATAATTGACATACAACACTGTATAAGTTTAAGGTGTGCATCGTAATGATTTGACTTATATATATTGTGCAATGATTACCACAATTAATTTAGTTAACATTCAGCACCTCACACAGATAAAAATATCACCCTTGTGGTGAGAACTCTTAGGATCTACTCTCAACAACTTTCAAATATATCATACATTACAACCTCAGTAATTATTTATCTTGTAACCAAAAGTTTGTACCTTCTAACCACCTTTCCCTAATCCTTCCACCCATCACCCCCAACTCCGGAAACCACAAATCTAATTGCTTTTTCTATGAGTTTGGTTGGGTTTCTTTGTTTGTTTGTTTTTTAGATTCTACATATAAGTGAGATCATACAGTATTTGTCTTTCTCCATCTGGGTTATTTCACTTAGCATAATGCCCTCAAGGTCCTAAGGTCCTTCTGTGTTGTCCCAATTGGCAGAATTTCTTTCTTTCTTATGGCTGAATAAAATTCCATTGTATATATTGTGAGGATGTGTGTGTGTGTGTGTGTGTGTGTGTATACACAACTAACAACTTCTTTGGACACTTAGTTATTTCCATGTCTTGGCTATTGTGTATAATGATGCTGTGAACATGGGGGTGCATATATCTCTTCAGCATAGTGTTTTCATTTCTTTGGGATATATTCCCAGAAGTGGAATTTCTGGGTCATATGGTAGTTCTATTTTTAATTTTTTGAGGAACATCCATACTGCTTTCCATAGTGGCTGCACCAGTTTATAATTATGATTGTTGTTCTTTATCAACTATGTAAGCTCTTTGTACATCAGGAAGTCTAATTTTTGGGCTGAGTGTTGGAAATAATCTATCTGACTCTTTTTTACTTTGTGTATATTGTATTTTTATTTTGCCCTAGGAATGCATGCCAAAGGCAACAAGTATGGAAGTATAAATTTTTAATAACGGACTTAAAATCTAACTAATGGAGAAATATACTATGTGCATAGATGGGGAAACTGTATTTGAAGACATCAGTCCTTTTGATGTTAATATATAAATGCAATATACAGTTTCAATCAGTACCTTAGATTTTTGTTTTAGCTGAGCCCAAACCCATAAATATTGGCAAGAGATGCTTGGAAAAGAATAGTAAGAGGAGAGTTGTGTCATATCCTAAAAGTATTATGTAACTATACTAGTCCAAATAGTATAGTATTGACACAAAATGAAAAATAATAAAAATCACTGAAAGAGATGGGCAATTTTGCAAACGGATTGAAGCATAGATGTATTTTAACTCAATGGGAAAAGATGGCATATTTAATAAATATCTTGCCCTAATCGATGTTGTTGGATGAATATAGAATTGGATGCCAACAATATGCCTTATAGAGGAATAAATTTCAGATGGGTTTTAAATCTGAATGTTGGGTAAAAAGTCACATCATACAAATAAATATTAGGAAGGCTATCCAGAAAGGCCTTCTTAAGTCAGACAGAAATCCCAGAATGATAAAGAAATAGATTGGCAGATTTGGCTACATGATAAGCCTTTAGCATTTTTTCTTTTGGTCTTTTATATCTGCACTTTTACATTCCTGAGGTAATGCTATATATGATTTTCTTGTAACTGTTTTTACTTCCTTGTTGTTTCCCCATGGCATTTAAAACTTCAAAAATTCAATTTCAGTGTCTCAATATTCTATTTTATGCATGTGCTCTCATTTATTTAGAACTTAAAGTTTTTGAACAAAAGTCACAATTCCTTGAAATTATGTTTCAAAACTAGAAAACACATTCTATAACCTCTTGAATTGAAATTTGACATAGAAGACACATGGCCTCCAGGGGTGCCAACTCTTAGGATGAGGCAGTTGGGTGCCATATGCCAAACTAGATCCTGTGCTCTCACACTCCTGTGGGAAAACAATGTTTAATGAGTTGTTAGCATCATTTGTTATAAATAAGGAAGAAAATTACTAGGCCCTCTCTCTATACCGTACCTACAGATAAGTAGAAGCTGGAGTACACTATCCCAAGGACCAGGTGCTGATTACAGATATGTGGAAATTAATGTGTGAAATCAACAAGGTATCCAGGAGATTTTCCTCTGATAGTACCCTAAAAATTTTTAGGAGTTTTAAGAGGAAGAATAAAAATTTGATTCTGGGGATTTTGCTGGTGGCGCAGTGGTTAAGAATCTGCCTGCCAGTGCAGAGGACACAAGTTCCATCCCTGGTCCAGGAAGATCCCACATGCCATAGAGGAACTAAGCCCAGGTGCCACAACTACTGAGCCTGTGCTCTAAAGCCCGCAAGCCGCAACTACCGAGACTGTGTGACGAAATTGCTGAAGCCCGCACACCTAGAGCCTGTGCTCTGCAACAAGAGAAGCCACCGCAACGAGAAGCCCACGCACTGCAACAAAGAGTAGCCCCCTGCTCGCTGCAACTAGAGAAAGCCCACACACAGCAACAAAGACCCAACGCAGCCAAAAGTAAATAAAATAAATAAATTTATTTTAAAAATTTGATTCTTCAAAATTATGGCAGTGATGTCCAAGTAACATAATGTTCTGGGACAGATGACCAGAAGGAAGGAGGGCAGCTTGAAGTGGTGTTACTACAGGTGAGTGTAGGTTCCTACTTCATTTTCTCTCTGGATAGAGTTTTTGTGGGGAGATGCTAGACATCATACATCTGAATTTTTGCAGTGCACTTAGTAAAGATGTAGCATAATGTAACTAAATTAAATAAAAACACACACAAACAACAAACAAAAAACTGCACTCAGGAGATTTGGGTTCAAATCCCTAAACTGTCAACTACCTGTTGTTAATTGTGGAGAAGTCACTTTACCTCTGAGGTCAAGTTTTCCATTTGTAAAATGAAGATGTTGGATTTTAGGTTACTTCTAGGGTCCCTTCAAGCTGTAACTCTCTGCTCTTGTAAATGCCTCATGGCAGTCCTATGATAATGATGGAAAAATGTAACCTTGATTTACCATTGCCATGACCAAAGAACACATTTTCTGTTAGTCATTTAGTTAAGCCTAGAAATTGGTCTTTAGTAGTTTGCTGTAAGGCCATGTTTTCCTTCCTGTCTAGCTGTTTCGTAAATGCTATGGAGCAGGGGTGGGCAAACATGCAGAGTTAGGCCAACAAGTGGAACCAAAAGGAGTCCAGATGACTTCTGATAGACAGGAGTTGTGGTGTGCTAAATCTAATCCAATGAAATTCAATACTGATGATAATGGAACAGTAAATTTAGGTTGAAAGATAAAAATCAAAGAAACAAAGAACAGCTATTTAACACAAGAGGAGATATGGGGATATATGTATAGCTGATTCACTTTGTTATGAAGCAGAAACTAACACACCATTGTAAAGCTATTATACTCTAATAAAGATGTTAAAAAAAAAAGAATAACAATTAAAAAACAAGTAGAGAAAAGGAAACCCTTTCACTGTTGGTGGTAATGTAAATTGGTTCAGCTTCTATGGAAAACAGTATGGAGGTTCCTCAAAAAACTAAAAATAGAACTACCATATGATCAAGCAATTGCACTCCTGGGTAAATATCCAAAGAAAAAGAAAACTGTAATTTGAAAATATACTGTACATGCACCCCAGTGTTCTTAGCAGCATTGTATACAATATGCAAGATATGGAAGCAACTTAAGTGTCCATCAACAGATGAATGGATAAAGAAGATGCGGGGTGTATGTGTGTGTGTGTGTGTGTATATATATATATATATACATATATATATGAATATTACTCATTGTGTGTACACACACACACACACACACACACACACACACACACAATGGAATATTACTCAGCCATAAAAAAGAATGAAATTCTGCCGTTTGCAACAACTTGGATAGACCTAGAGGGATTATGCTTGGTGAAATAAGTCAGACAGAGAAAGACAAATATTCTTTGTTCTCACTTATATGTGATATAAAAATAAAACAAACAAATGAACATAACAAAACAGAAACAAATATAGAGAACAACCTAGTGTTTACCGGTGGGAGAGGGAAGGGAAGAGGAACAAGATAAGGGTAAGGGATTAAGATATACAGGCTACTATATATAAAATAAATAAGCAACAAGGACATATTGCATAGCATAGGGAAATACAGCCATTATTTTATAATAACTTCAAATGGAGTATAATCTATAAAAATATTGAATCACTATGTTGTACACCTGAAACTAATATAATATTGTAAATCAGCTATTCAACAAAAATAAAATAAAATAAATCCTTAAAAATTTAAAATAAAAAAATGTTTAAATAAATAAATTTTTTAAGAAGAGCAGTCTCATAACCAGTAGCTTCATGACAATTTCTGAAGCTACAGTAAACAGAATGGGAGAAATGGGTCCCAACTAGTCAAGGCAGTGGGCTTCTCTATCCTGTGGGCCAGATCATGTCTGAAGGGTTCTTGACCTGGGCTTCTCAATCCTGTGGGCCAGATCATGTCTGAAGG
The DNA here is from genome assembly GCF_937001465.1 of Orcinus orca. NCBI lineage: Eukaryota > Metazoa > Chordata > Mammalia > Artiodactyla > Delphinidae > Orcinus > Orcinus orca. The sequence continues at coordinate 81,250,463 of NC_064560.1, forward strand.
GTTCTTGACCTGAGAAAGGAAGATCTAGAAGGAAGTAATCTCCTGATACCTGGGAGATTCTGTTAGAAATGGAAAGGAAAACTACTGCATGTTCTCTTATCCATGATAAAAATCCATTGGGTGTATTTGTGTGGGTCTATTTCTGGGCTCTCTATTCTTTTCCATCAGTCTCTATGTCTCTCTCACCATGTATCTGTATGGTAAACCTTAATATTGTGTAGGTTGATTGCTCCCACTTTATTCATCTTTTTCAAAATAGTTTTAACTATTCACATTCCATTGCCTTTCCACATAAGTATTATGATAATCTTACCTATATCTAAAATCTTGCTGCATTTTGACGGGAATTGCACTAAATCTGTATAACAATCTGAAGAGTATTAGCACCTTCATATTAGTGCATTAGTATTAGCATGTTGAGTCTTCCAAGCTATGGACACATTGTGTTTCTTCATTTATTTAGATCTTCGATTTCTTTCATCATTATTTTGTAGTGTTCAAATTACAAGTCCTATACATAAACTAAACATTCATTTTTAAATGAGTAATTATAAATAATATTGTATTTTTAATTTCAGTGTCCACATGTTCATTGATAACATAGAGAAATACACTAGATTTTTGTATGTTGATTTTGTATCATGGGACCTTGCCTTCTGCACTTCTTTGTTCTAGGAGTTTTTGTAGATTCCTTGAGATTTTCTACATAGAACATCATGTCATCCAGAAGTAGCAGAAGTTTTCTTTCCTTCCTGCCAATGTACACTGTTTATTTCCTTCTCCTACCTGTTAAACTGGCTAGAGCACCTAGCACTGTATTGAATAAGAGTGATGAAAGTAGGTGTCATTGTTTTGTTCCCAATTTAGCAGAAAATCATTCTGACTTTCACCATTAAGTATGTTAGTTGTAGTTTTTTGTAGATACTCTTTCTTAAATTGAAGAAGTTACCTTGTATTCCTATTTCTCTCAGAATTTTTACCTTGAAGGGGTGTTGAATTTTGTCAAATTTTTTATGCATCACTTTATATGATCATGTAATTTTCCTTCTTAGTCTGTTAATATGGTGGACTGCATTACTCGACTGTCAAATACTGAACCAGCATTGCATCCCTAAAATAAACCCTGCTTGATCATGGTGTATAGTTATTTTTATATATGCTTGATCTGTTGGCTAATATGTTGTTAAGGATTTTTGCATCCAAATTCATGAGAGATTTTGCAGACTCCAGCTTCTCCTTGTATCCTCACATGGCCGAAAGAGAGTGAGAGAGCTCTCTGGGGTCTCTTATAAGGGCACTAATTCCATTCATGAGGGTTTCACCCTTATGACCTAGTCACCTCCCAAAGGCCTCACCTCCTCATAACCTTGGGGGTTAGATTTTCAACATATGATTTGGGGCGGAACGTGAACATTTAGTCCATTGCATTAACCTTGATCATTTGATCAAGTTTGTATCTGCCAAGTGTCTCTAGTATAAAGTTACCATTTGTAATTAATAAACATCTTCCTGGAGACATTTGAGACTACAATGGAGATATCTTCTTTCTCATTATACCTTCAAGTTGGCAAGGTGTGAGGTCTCAGAGGCAACTCTTCAAGCCATCCTGTTACACCACTGCATGAAGTCGGGTAGCCCAGTGATGGTGGTGTCAAGAGAATAAGCAGGGAAAATGGAAGAAGGCCATTCTCTATCAATGTCAGGATTTTATGGTTGCCCAGGTTGGGGAGAAAAGAGGAGAGGTGAGAGACAAAGAAGAAAAGAGAGAAGATAGGAAAGACTAACTCATAGAGAAAGAGAGACACCTAAAGGGCCCATGGAGATGGAGAGGGGGAAGGGAAGGGAGAATCCAGTTTTTAAATCTTGATTGATCTGGTCAACAGGCACGTTTTACAAGGAAGATAAGTTCTCTTGACTTTGAGGTACCAGTGAGGTGTACAGGTGGACATACTTTCAGGGAGTTGTGAATTGAAGGGTAGAAAAGAAAACAAGACAAGAAACTTGGGAGTCATCTGAATGAATCAGTTATCTGAAGGGGAGAGCTGAGCCAGGGACAGATTTGGGAGAACACGCATAGTTGGTTGGAAAAAGGGATTTGAGAGAAACTGAAGTAGAGGGGAGATGAGGAGGGATCAGATCATGAAGGATGATGGTATTGTGTATAAAGAATAGTTCCAGATGGCAGCTGTGTTCTCTTGTGTAAACTAAGGGCTGAAAGGTTAGTGACTTGGTGACTTTTGTGACTCTGGTTTCGGTTGGGTAGTAGGGACAAGATCCAGAGTTGGGTAGGGGAGATGGGAGCGCAGAGAATGGAGGAAGGGATGAAGAAAGCAATGTACAACAATTCTTGTGAGCAGTTCGACAAGGAATTGTGTTCGATAATGTGGCAGAAGGAAAAATAACTGTAATGTCACCTATACTAACAGTGGCAGCCAGACAGCACTCTGTTGCTAAAGAAGACTCGTAAGGCCCCAAACGACAACATTTACGAGTCCACAGGTTATTGCTGAGAAAGGATGTAATACAGCAACAATTATGAAGGTCAGGACTGCTTTGGAGCCAAAGGCTGCCTACCAGGAAGAGGCTCCCTCCAACTGGCCTCCCCTGCAGCGGAGGCCAGATGTAACTCCTCTCTTGGAATAATAGGTGGTTGCAAGGAATGCCTCAAAATGAGGCAGCCGAAATGGAGTCTAAGCTGGGACTTCTTATACCCCGCCAGTCACATAGGCACATTATTGCTACAAGACCAGCTTCAGCATCACAGCCCTCCCTCCACCTCACTGAAACCAGATAAAAACCATCATCTCACTGTTATCCATAAACAATGCTGACAAGCTGGCCCAACCCACCCTGAAATTCACCTTGGAGCCATGGATCCAAAAAATGTACCAATATTCATCACTGCATTAAATACACCTCTTACATCAGCAAAACCGCTGAGGCTGATTCCAAGACGGCGGAATTAATCCCCATAGCACATCCCCTCTATTAATGTTATCTCATTAAACTCTTACAACCTTATCTGTTTAACAGGTACTATTACTCCTACTTTTAGAAAGGAAAACGTGATGCATAAAAAGAATAAATAAGTTGCCAAGGTAATACAGCAAGGAGGGAGTTGTCTCTATGGGACAGGAGGTCAAATAAAAGATGCCTTTTCAAGAAGAGCCCCCACCCCACCCCCCATTATGTTTGAAACAAGCTGAGGAAAAAACTAGCAGAGAGGAGGAGCTTGAAGGTATTGGGAAGGGAGGGGCAAAGGGATAATTGCAGAAGGTGGGTCTCTTGGGAAACAAAAAAGGATGAGTTCCTGAGACTGCGTGAGAAGAGAAAGGGGATGGAATATGTGGAGGCCAGGCCCAGGGGGTCTGCAGTGGCTAGCTCGGTGGTTCTCCAACCGGAGGGCTTGTGAAAACACCGATAGGCAGCCCCCCTGGGGTTTCTGATTCAGCAGGTTCTGGGTGGAGCCTGAGAACGTTAATTTCTAACAGATCTCCAGGTGATGCTGATGAGGTGGTCCAGGCACCCACTTTGGGAACCACTGCTCCGTGCAGGTGGGTCGGGTCATCTGGAAGCAGAGGAGCTGGGGTGGGAGGATGGGGTCCTGAAGGAGGGTCACCTCCTCTGGGACAGCCACAACGGGGAGCCTCACCGCTCTTGCCTGTCTCCCAGCAGAGGTCACGATACCAGGGAAACAACATAAATTAAAGGTATCAAAGGTTGCTAAAGGTCAAGATGTTAGAATAAAAAGTGTTTCCGCTGCTTAGCTTCCATGTGAAAATGTCCCAGTTTAATAAAGAACAGGAGAGTAACCATTTTCATTCCTGATGTGAAAAAAATTTTCATCTTGAATAAGAAATGTAATTGTCACAGTAAAATTTCAACCATTTTGAAATAGAAAATATCCCCGGTGGAGAAGGGAGAGGTAAGGAAAGAAGAACGTTTGGCTGCTATTGTTGGGAGAGAAGCAAAGCCCTCTCTGGAGGAGCAGTAACAGGCCTGTGGGCTTGATTATCACAGAAGGACCTTCAGGCAGGCAAAACACCTCTGGGGCTCCAGGAACATGGGGATGAGCTGACCATGGCCTTCCAACAGCAGGATAAAATATCATTAGCATCTCAGAGCATCTCAAGAAGAGGCACAATGTCAAAGCTTTGACTTGCATTCAGATTCTAGGTGACTTACTGCTGTGTGACCCTGGTCAGGTTACTTAACTCCTCTAGGCCCAGGAGAGGTGGTCATTAAAGTAGGCATGCTAGCCTCTGTGGCACAGAATTATGGTCAAATATAAGGATGGAGCAAATGGACTGTGGCTGGCATGTTGGAAATGCTCAAAAAGTCCCTTTTCTGCTTCAAGGTCAAACAGAAGACTCTTCCATTTGAAGCAGCTCTGTGTCTGATTTTCTCAAAACCTGGTCTGCAGTCACCTGAGGCCCTAGAATCACAGACCCTGGGCCTCTGTGGCCACGTGGAGGCACAGGCTGGTCTAGCGGGCTCCTCCCGACAGGGTTGGCCTGGCATTTTCCCTTCGCGGACCCTGTCCTGCTCCCAGATCCAGGCGTGGGGGAAGCAATTAGGGGCTGAAGGGCTCACTTCTAGGCGACAAGAGGCAACAGCTAGGACCCAGAGACCAGCAAGTGTGACATTTGCCTCTGTCTGTGAGTTGCTCTCAGAGGGCCCCGTGTCAGGTTTTCCAGGGCAGAGCGGCACTGCATGCCCTGCAGCCTCATGCATGCCCAATTCCAGGTGGCCCTAGATGTGTGTGAGGAGGTAAATGTCTGGCAGGTCAATATTGCCTGGACAGTGACCACTTTTGTACTTCTGTCTGATTCCAACCTGCTTGAGACCCTGGGGTCTCCTTTGCCCACCACCCTTGAGGGGACAGAAGGACCCCCTCTTTTTCCCATGCTGCACCCGTTTTGTTCCTTTTGATACTAAAATGCTTGTAGGTTGCCAATTTCAAACAAACAAACAAAAAACAATGCCCCAGGGATGACAGAGCTGGAAGGGCAGGAACGGAGTGAGTGGCTGGGCACAGCTGGGTGCTTTGCTGTGTGGTCCTGAGCAAGCTGACTGGCCTGGGTTCTGGACCATCGGGTGGAGTGCTGCGATGCTGCAGGGAGCAGAGCTGGGGAACACGGGTGAGTACAGTCTCCCGACAGCTGCATCAATATCACTGCTTTGACAGCCAGGTTGGTGGAGCAGAGTGGCTTCCACTGGAGTGGGACCCATATAAAGGTTGCTGACACATCTTGTTAGAGGTTGGAGGGTTTCTTCATTGCCATTCACTGAGCACCTCCTGTACCCTTCCTACAAGGATGAAACTCTGGCTCTGAGTTGAAAAAGCAAGGCTTCGACTTTAGAAAAAAGTAGGGGAAATTTCAAGGTAATAAACAGTGGAAATGTGAAATTGAGATGCACCCACTGGAAATGCTTTAGATTGTTAAAGGAAAGGGAAACTGTCAAGGCAGATTGCTCAGGGCCAGTTTCGTGAACCTGGTGCAGCGTGAGCAGGGTGTAGGAGTGATTCTGCCTAGCAGAGAGAGTCATTTCAGATCCTACAGAGATGGGTGCCCATGGGTTGTCCTGATGCCTTCCAGCCCAGCAGAGCCCACCACGAAAGCAGCTGGCATCCTAGATGGAGCCCTAGGCCCAGAGCAAGCTCTCTGGCCTGCATGCAGTGTCCCCGTGTGGTGACCCGGGTCACGGCCCTCCTGGGACACCCACCTAGTGATAGTCGCTGACCCACATATGAGTAAACTGATAAACAGGGTCATTGTAGATTATCCACAGAGAATAGAGAGGGTGAGTCATTGAGGATAAAGGTCAGGGCGTATTCTTTATAAAGAGTGGTCCTGGGAGGCCTCTCTGAGGAGGGAACATTAAAGCCAAAGGATGAGGAGAAGCTGCCTTGGGAAACAGGCAGGGCAGAGGGAAGGGGGCCTCTCTGACATCCTGCTGTCACCTTGAACCACCAGTGGGCCCCAAGCTTGGTGTGAAGTCCACATGGTGAGTGTGCTTAAGCAAATTTAAAGCAAGTAGGGGGAAAAAGCTGAAAGAAAAAGTATTGTCCATCTCGGAGCTGAGTGTCGGGTTGGCAGGGGGGTCAGGAAGCATGCAGGGCATCGTCTTTGCAGGCACAGTTCACGCTGCTGAGAATTCTCCTCCAGGGTGAAGTGGAAGGAGAGGTCTGTGTCCCCCCCACCCTCAGCTGCAGCCATGAGAATGCCCTGAGGGAACTCATGAACACCTAGTCCAGGTGCACAGAGCAGTCACTCAGTAAATACCACGTCCCTGCCCCTTCTCTTGGGAATTCCTGAGGGTGTAGGTTCCAAGCTCAGCATCTCCTCTCTCTTCTCTGGGCCCCTGAGGCTCAGCAGGGAGCAGGCTGCCCTGCAGGCTTTGCTCTCCCTGCCGCTCTCCAGTTTCAAGGCACAGGGTCTTCAGGGAAAATATCCAACCTGCTTATACCCCACCTCCCACGGCTCCTTGCAAAGTAGGTGGTCAGTGAAAGTTTGCTGATTGAATGATCAGCAAACATTTCTTGCAGGATAAGGGACTTGAAGGGACCCTGGCTTGTGAAGGGCAGAGGGGCGTTAGGATAGGTAGAGGGAAACCAGATGGAAAAACACAGCAGAACCTAGGTGGGAGTGGGAGGCACCAGGGTCTGGGTGGTCTGAGGGAAGAGGCCACCTCCAGGGAGGCCAGAGAGCCCCTGTGCGTGGTGACCTGCCTGGGGCCACCTGGAGTCTATCGGGCAGCCTCTGGGCAGCTGGCAGCCTGGCTACCCTACTGGGTGACCACAGCTCCTTTTCACCTGCTGTTTGCCAGCAGTCAGGCCTGGGAGCGTGCCTGGTCTTCTTTCATCTTTAGCCCCTCTCTGTGCATATATTTTTACTTTAGAATAATGTCACCTTACAGCTGTGAGCCCCCTTCCGTCCCCGGAGTATTTTCAGAGGGCCCTCCCCATCGGTCTCTACCAGGACCCTTAGGACAGCTCAAGCCCATGGTAATAGATGAAGCAGAGTTGAAGTGGCTTCCCAGGGCCTCACCATCACGCTGTCCAAGCCAGCCACATCCTGCCTTTCAAGACAGCAATACGGGTCTAAAATGGCTATTTGATTTTAGAAACTTGTCTTCCAGGACTAAAGTGCATGCAAAGCATCAACACCCTTCCTTTTGGCTGATAGCCTTTCTCTCCCCTCACTGTGTTCTTGATCTAAACTTGCTTTTAAGTCACTGCAATGTTCTTGCATTTCTCTCTAGAGGAACTTGCATGTTGAAAAGCACTTCAGCCTCCCAAATCTTTACATAATTTATTACAGACATATTTTGTGCTTGCAATATCTTACGGTACAAAAAGAGAATCTCCCTTTTGTTTCCAGAAGTTGTTACAGACTTTTCCTGAATTTAAATTTCTTGAAACTTTAGCCAGGACATGCTGCAAGTTTTGATTCCCTTAGAGAACTGGAAATCAAACTGGGTTCCAGGAGGACTGAGGCCTCCACATTTTTTCTGTGCCTTCCTGAGTGGCAGAAGAACTGAGTGGTCAGTGTGTGAATTAAAGCCCGTTTCATAGAAATTCACTTTTCTTTTAAAGCTCTGAGGAAGGCTAAGAAATAAAGCCTGTCCCAACAGGGGATGGGTGAAGGTTATGTGTGGAGGAGGGCCCTGCATTTTTACAGCAAGCGAGCCAGGCATCCGAGGAGCACAGGCTCTGGGAGCCCAGGAGATGCTGGGAGGAACAGAGAAGCTTCATGAAGAACAGACATTCAGGCCAGGACGGGAGACCTCCCTCTCGGGGTTCTTGTGGGATTAAAAGAAATCCTGTGATGCATTCAGCCTGGTACCTTGTATGTAGTATGTGCTCAGTAAATAGGAGCTGCAGTGAAAAATCATAATCATCACCTCTGCTAGAGTTTCTACGCCATCCACTAGCAGTGAAGTGGATGATGAACCTGGGGGAGAAATTATTTAAAATTTATTTTATTGAAGTATAGTTGATTTACAATGCTGTGTTAATTTCTACTGTATAGCAGAGTGATTCATTTATATATATATTTTTTCTTTCAATCAATTACAGTTTATCACAAGATATTAAATATAGTTCCCTGTGCTATACAGTAGGACCTTATTGTTTATCCATTCTATATATAATACTCAGTAATTTGCCTTCATGATTCTGAAATATTATTGTGGGAGACTTTTTATCCCACCTGGCACTTCAGACAAAGGCACCTCTCTCTGTGGAGGCTTGAGAGCAGAATTGATCAGCCCCATGTGGTCCCGCTTCTGTGGGTCCCTTTCCACCCACCTCCATGCCTGGCACAGGCTTCTGTAGGCTCCAGGACCCAGCGCCAAGGATGCCAGGGCTGTGCCCAGGCTGTCTGCTAGCGGGTCTGCCTCTGCAACTCAGTTTAGTGCCTAGTTACTTCCCCTTTCGTCTTGGGCCCAAATGTATTGAGAAACAAATTGGTTGTTTGTCCAGACCACTGGGTGTTTTACACTGACAGGTTCGTGCTCCGAAGCAAGTCAGTAAAATTAAAATTTGGTACAGCTAGCCCTCTTCTCTTTCACCTGGCCTTGACATTCCTTCTCTAGGAATCTTAGAAGTGGCTTTGTAAGATTGCTGCGAAATTTGTTGAGATTCTACTGGTTTTAAAGACTAATTACAGACTAATTGATATTGCAGTACTGTCTGTCTACTTGTCCAGGAAATATTCTCCCTTTATTGGGTGTCCATTCATGTTTTTCAGTGGAGTTTTATAGGTTTTTCAGATGATTCCTATACCTTTGTTATTAGTCTTTTTCATAAGGATCTTTTAGGATTTTTTGCTCTGCATATGACTGTTTTCTTTCCCTCTCTTTTTTTTATTATAAACAATAGCATATGGACAAAGAAAATGCATTGAAAACTATGTGAATGGTTTAAAGAACAAAATACACAGCCATGCACCCATCACACAGGAGGAGCACGATTGTACCCCAGAATTCATGGATGTCCCCCGTCCCCAACCCACAGAGGTCACCCCTGTCCTAAATCACCTATGTTTACACAGATCTCCCTCAACTTATGATGCGGTTACATCCCAATAAACCCATCGTAAATGGAAAATATCCCGAGTCAAAAATGCATGTAAAGGGTTTCCCTGGTGGCGCAGTGGTTGAGAGTCCGCCTGCCGATGCAGGGTACACGGGTTCGTGCCCCGGTCTGGGAAGATCCCACATGCTGCAGAGTGGCTGGGCCTGTGAGCCATGGCCGCTGAGCCTGCGTGTCCAGAGCCTGTGCTCTGCAACGGGAGAGGGCCACAACAGTGAGAGGCCTGCGTACCGCAAAAAAAAAAAAAAAATGCATGTAAGGACTTCCCTGGTGGTGCAGTGGTTAAGAATCTGCCTGCCAATACAGGGGACACGGGTTCGAGCCGTGGTCCGGGAAGATCCCACATGCTGCGGAGCAACTAAGCCCATGTGCCACAACTACTGAGCCTGCGCTCTAGAGCCCACGAGCCACAGCTACTGAGCCCATGTGCCACAACTACTGAAGCTTGCATGCCTAGAGCCCATGCTGCACAGCAAGAGAAGCCACCACAATGAGGAGCCCATGTACTGCAATGAAGAGTAGCCCCCCCGCTCGCTAGAACTAGAGAAAGCCTGTGCACAGCAACAAAGACCCAAAGCAGCCAAAAATAAATAAACAAACAAATAAATAATGCATTTAATACACCTAACCTACCAAAAATCATAGTTTAGCCCAGCTTCCTTGAAACATATGCAAAACACTTATATTAGCCTATATAGTTGGGCGAAATCCTCTAACACAAAGCCTATTTTATAATAAAGGGTTGAATATCTCATGTAATCTATTGAATACTGTACTTAAATCAAAAAAACAGAATGGCTGTCTGGGTCCAAGATGGTTGTAAGTATATCGGTTGTTTACCCTTGGGACGGGGTGGTTCACTGCCACTGCCCAGCATCTCGAGAGAGGATTGTACTGCTTATCGCTAGCCTGAGAAAAGATCAAAATTCAAGAGCTACCATATGATCCTGCAGTCCCACTCCTGGGTATATATCCAGAGAAAAACGTGGTTCAAAAGGATACATGCACCCCAATGTTCATTGCAGTGCTGTTTACAATAGCCAAGACAAGGAAGCAACCTAAATGTCCATCAACAGAGGAATGGATAAAGAAGATGTGGTACATATATACAATGGAATATTACTCAGCCATAAAAAAGAATGAAATAATGCCATTTGCAGCAACATGGATGGACCTGGAGATTATCATACTAAGTGAAGTAAGTCAGACAGAGAAAGGCAAAAATCATATGATATCGTTTATATGGGGAATCTAAAAAAAAAGATACAAACTTATTTACAAAATGGAAACAGACTCACAGACTTACAGAACGAACTTACAGTTACCCAGGGGAAAGGATGGAGGGAGGGACAGATTGAGAGTTTGGGATTTACATGTACACACTGCTATATTTAAAATGGATAACTAACAAGGACCTACTGTATAGCACAGGGAACTCTTCTCAATACTCTGTAATAACATAAATGGAAAAAGAATTTGAAAAAGAATAGATACATGTATATGTATAACCGAATCACTCTGTTGTACACCTGAAACTAACACAACATTGTTAATCAACTATACTTCAGTATAAAATAATTTTTTTTTAGTTTTGAAGTATGGTTTCTACTGAATGCATATAAATGTCACACCATCTTAAAGTCGAAAAAATGTAAGTGGAACCATCATAAGTCCGGGACCGTCTAGCTTGCCCAGCTAAACAGTGCCTGGATCTGCCTGCTGTTTGCACTTTACATAAGCGGATTGTGTGCATCCTTCTGTGGCTTGCTTCTTTCCCTTAATATAGCTTATCTATCCAGCCATGTTGATGCTTGTAGCCGCCATGCACTCATTTTCCCTGAAATTCGGATTCCATTCGGCAGTTGATGAGCATCTGGTGGTTTCTGTGCTCATAGGAGCTTGTGTCTGCCCTCTGGTGCATGCGTGTGAGGATCAAAGGATGTGGGAGAGTTCCTGGGATGCAAGTGCATTACATCTAGGTCAGGACGTGCAGTTTGCGCCACAAACAATTGCACAACGTTTGCCTTTGACCAGCATCAAAAGAAAGTTACATTTTCTCCATATTATTGTCCATACATGGCGTTGTTCATTTAAAATTTTTTCCCAGTCTGATAGGTATAAGCTATTATCTCTATGCGGTCTTATTTTTCATTTATTTTCATAAAAATTAGATTGTCAGAATTTTGTCCGTGTCTATCACTTTTTTGTTCTTGCATTTCTGCAAAATTTCTACTTATTTCGATGGCCCATTTTTCCATTGGGTTGTTTGTCTTTTCTTATTACATCTTAGGAATGCTTTAAATCATCTGAGTACCATTCCTCAATCAGTGATATGTTTGGTAAATATCTCCTCACAGTATGTGGTCTGTCTACTCACTTTCTTAACAGTTTTAATACTTTTCACGCGAAGCAGTTAATAATTTATTTTAGCCATTTTAGTCTTTTTTTTTTTTTTTTTTTTGCGGTACGCGGGCCTCTCACCGTCGCGGCCGCTCCCATTGCGGAGCACAGGCTCCGGACACGCAGGCTCAGCGGCCATGGCTCACGGGCCCAGCCGCTCCGCGGCATGTGGGATCTTCCCGGACCGGGGCACGAACCCGTGTCCCCTGCATTGGCAGGCGGACTCTCAACCACTGCGCCACCAGGGAAGCCCAGCTATTTTAGTCTTATTTAAAAAATTCTTCCTCTAAGTCATAAGAAATTTCCTATATTCTCTTCTAGAATTTATGTAGTTTAGCCTTAACTTAGAAATTTATTTTTGGTATGGTGGGGGTCCAATTTCATTATTTCAGTTTGCATAATAACTTGTCTTAGCATTGTATCGTGCAGTCTGTTCTTTTCCAACTGATCTGTAAAATCATCTGTCATGTATTAAATGTCCATATATATGTGATCCTTTTTCAGGTTTTCTATTCTGGGCTGCTTCTCTATGTGTCTATCCCTGTACCAATGACACACTGTCTTAACTTCTGTCATTTTGTGATGAGTCTGGTTACCCTGTAGGGCCTTTCTCCACCTCACTCTTTTTCTTCGATGTGCATTGGACTTAGAGCTTCTAAATGCACTTTGGAATTAATTTGCAAGTCATACGCATGTGCACACCCCCCATACCCTCCTACACACATGCCCTTTAAGATATTGAATGTAATTATATTGAACCTATAGAAGTATAATGTTTCCTAATCTATATCTCCACTTATTCAGACATACTTTATCTCCATGAGGTTTCTGTACACTTTTTGTTGCATTCAGTCCTGCATACTTTATATTGATGCTATTATAATTGGCATTTTTTACTTGATTTTCAAATCTTTTTGGTTCATACACACAGAATTGATTTTGTGTATTAATTTTATATCTGAAAGCTTTTATTAACTCTAATGATTTATCAGCAAGATTATTTTCTATGTATAAAGTCATATTATCCACAAATAATGACAGGTTTCTCCTTTCTTTTAAACTTCTCATACCTTTTATTTTAATTAATTAACTTATTTATGTGTCCTTACTGCACTGACTAAGACTTCCAGGAGATTGGTGACCTTCAGTGGTGATAGTGTGACCTTATCTTATTCCTGATCTTAAAGGAAAGGCAGTTAGCATTATTCAACATTTCACCATTAAGTGTAATATTGTAGTCGTTTTTTGAACTATATCCTATATTAGGTTAAAGAGCTTCTTTTCTATTCCTAATTTGCTAAGAGATATTTTCTTTTATCATGAATAAATGTTGAATTATATCAGTGTATATCTTTTGAAATGGTCATCTGATTTTTCTCTTTAATTTATAATGTGGTAAATGTATAAAGTCAAACTAGCCTTACACATTGATTTTATTTTGTTGACTATTAATATTACTTTAAGATTTACAGTTTTAATCTTAGAATAAGATAACTCACTTTGTCCTTTTATTTTTAACCTTTAGTTTTTAATAAAAATCAGTTGATTAATCTAAATAAATACTAACTTACCATTTCTTTTAACTCACCATTGCTATTGTATCTCACCTTCTCCTGTTGGATTTATTTTTCTTTTTATTTGAGTATTTTCTCTGTAAATGTTTTCAGGAGTCTGTGGACAATGAATTTTCTGAGCCTCTGTGTGCCTGCATACATACATCACCTTTTGTCTACATAGTCCTAGGTTCCAAATTTTACTCCCCTCACACCCAGTCTTAAAATATACTTCTTTGAATGCTGTGTGGCCAATGGAACAATCTTTAATTTGATTCTCATTCTTTTGTGTGTTTGTTTATTTTGAAACTATTTTATTGTGGGAAAATATACATAAGATAAAATGTACCATTTTAACCACTTTTAAGTGTCCATTCAGTAGTATTAAGTACATTCACATTGTTGTGCAACCATCACCACCATCCCTTCCTAGAACTTTTTCATCTTACCCCATTGAAACTCTTTATCCATTAAATCCTAACTCACAATTCCGCATCTCCCAGCCCCTGGCAACTTCCATTCTACTTTCTGCCCCTAAGAGTTTAACTACTCTGGCTACTTCACATAAGTGGAATCATACAATGTTTGTCCTTTTATTACTAGCTTATTTCACTTATAATGTCCTCAGGGTTCATACATATTGTAACAAGTGTAAGAATTTCCTTCCTTTTTTAAAAAAAAATTTATTGGAGTATAGTTGATTTCCAATGTTGTGTTAGTTTCAGGTGTACAGCAAAGTGAATCAGTTATATGTATACATGTATCCACTCATTTTTAGATTGTTTTCCCATATAGACCATTACAGAGTATTGAGTAGAGTTCCCTGTGCTATACAGTAGGTCCTTATTAGTTATCTGTTTTATATATAGTAGTGTGTATATGTTAATCCCAATCTTCCAATTTATCCCTCCCCCTCCTTACCTCCTGGTAACCATAAGTTTGTTTTCTACATTTTGGAAGATCTAAATAGACACTTCTCCAAAGAAGACATATAGATGGCTAAAAAGCACATGAAAAGGTGCTCAATATCACTAATGATTAGAGAAATGTAAATCAAAACTACAATGAGGTATCACCTCACACTGGTCAGAATGGCCATCACCAAAAAATCTACAAACAATAAATGCTGGAAAGGGTGTGGAGAAAAGGGAACCCTCCTACACTGTTGGTGTGAATGTAAGCTGGTACAGCCGCCATGGAGAACAATATGGAGGTTCCTTAAGAAACTAAAAATAGAACTACCATGTGATCCAGCAGTCCCACTCCAGGGTATAGATTCAGAGAAAACATAATTTGAAAAGATACGTGCACCCCAATGTTCATTGCAGCACTATTTACTTTAGCCAGGACATGGAAGCAACCTAAATGTCCATCAACAGAGGAATGGATAAAGATGTGGTTCATATATACAATGGAATATTACTCAGCCATAAAAAAAGAATGAGGGGACTTCTCTGGTGGCACAGTGGATAAGCCTCCGCGCTCCTAATGCAGGGGGCCCAGCTTCAATCCCTGATCAGGGAACTAGATCCCACATGCATGCCGTAACTAAGAGTTCACATGCCACAGCTAAAGAGCCCATGAGCCTCAACTAAGGAGCCCTGGAGCCACAACTAAGGAGCCCACCTGCTGCAACTAACAGCCAGTGCATCCAAATAAATAATAAGTAAATATTTTAAAAAATGTAATAATGCCATTTGCAGCAACATGGATGGAGCTAGAGATTGTCATACTGAGTGAAGTAAGTAAGACAGAGAAAGACAAATATCATATGATATCGCTTAAATGAATTTCCTTCATCGTGTGGATAGACCTTATTTTGTTTATGTGTTCACTCATTGATGGGTACTTGAGTTACTTCCACCTTTTTGCTATTGTGAATAATTCTGCTATCAACAAGGCTGTACAAATATTTGTTCAAGTCTCTGCTTGAACAGATAAACCCAGAAGTAGAATTGCTATATCATATGGTAATTCTTTGTTTACGTTTTTGAGGGACCACTATATTGTTTTCTATAGAGGCTGTACCATTTTACATTCCCACCAGCAATGGAAAAGGGTTCCAATTTCCCTACATCCCTACCAACACTTGTGATTTTCTATTTGTTTGTTTTTTTAATAATCATCCTAATGGCTATGAAGTGGTATCTCATTGTGGTTTCAGTTTGCATTTCTCTAGTGATTACTGATGTTGAGCATCTTTTCATGTGCTTATTGGCCATTTGTATATCTTCTTTGGAGAAATGGCTATTAAAGTTCTTTACCCATTTTTAAACTGGGTTGTTTGGGTTTTCTGTTGAGTTGTAGGAGTTCTTTATATATTCTGGATATTAATCACTTATCAGATATATGATTTGCAAATATTTTCTCCCATCTCATGGGTTGCCTTTTCACTCTGTTGTTGGTATCATTTGATACGAAGGTTTTAATTTTGATGAGGTCCAATTTTTTTGTTGCTTGTGCTTTTGGTGACATACACGAGATATCATTGCCAAATCCAACGTCATGAAGATTTTCCTCTATGTTTTCTTCCAAAAGTTTTATACTTTTAGGCCTTACATAAAGGTTTTTTGATCCATTTGAGGTAATTTTTATATATGGTGTAAGGTAAGGGTCCAGCTTCATTCTTTCATATGTGGATATCCAAGTTTTCCCGACACGGTTAATTGAAAAGACTGTCCTTTCCTCATTGAATGGTCTTGACACCCTTGTCAAAAATTACTTGACCATATATGCAAGGGTTTATTTCTGGACTCTCTATTTTATACCATTGATCTGTCTATATAGCTCTCTTTATGCCCAGACCACACTGTTTTGATGATTATATCTTCATAGTAAGTTTCAAAATCAGGAAATGCGAGACCTTCAACTTTGTTCTTCTTTATCAAGATTGTTTTGGCTACTGATCCTCATTCTTTTGCATTTAGTGTCTTCCCATGTCTGTTTAAGAATTCAGCTAGGTTTATGAAGATGTGTGATTTATCCATGTGGATGGGAAAGGTCAAAGGAGAAACCAGCTGGGGGTCTGGAGGCTCAGGACCTGCAGGGACAGGATAGGCCATCCCCAGGCTCTGGGCACACCTCCTGACAGGGGCAATCCCTAGATGCAGGTGAGATCCTCAGACTTCACCCAGAACCTAGGTGTTAACATGGAGGAAAGCAGGGTCCCTGTACCCCATGTGGTATAGTCTCTGTAGGGTGCACAGAGGTGACCCAGCTCCTTCCCCTCACCTGTGCAGTCATGGTCCTCCTAGCTCACAAGCGTCCTGGGGGTCTGATGCCTGAAAGAAAACCCCACATTGCAGATAAGGAAGTGGATCTCAGGTGTCAAGATGCTGTTCATAACACTTGCCCCCATCACCACTGGGGATCCCCTTGCACTCACCTGGACTGAGGTATGGTCCACAGGGACCCTCCTGACTCAGGATGCTATCAATAACACTTTGACCCCACACTGGATCCTGGTGCACCCCACCAGGAATGAGGAGTGGTCATCAGCCTGACCTCTTAAATTCCCTGAGGATCACACCACGATCCCAGCAAGGATGATGAACAGCTTCCTAACTTTGCGATTCCCCGTGGACTGTGCCACCTGAGGTTCTCCTGGGATGTCAGAAGTCGGGGTTCTGTCTGTGAGTGCCTCTGTGCACCTGCCCTGGAACATCAGCATAGCCTGTGAACTTCTCATGGCTCTGACCTCACAGTCACTTCTGTGAGTTGACACCTGCCTGGGAGACTTTTCCATTTATCCTGACCTACCCCCCAATGCCTGTATTTATTTAAAAATTAAAGGGTGGGATGGTGTGTGGAGGAGGGAGATTCACTATCAAGACCATTTCAAGTTCAAATTCTATCTTGATTGTGGTGGTGGTTACACAGTTGTACACATTTTGTTAAAATACATGTATTTTATTGTATGTAAATTATTTCTCAATAAAGTTAATTAAAAATTTTTAAAAGAGCATTTCAAGTTCATACCAAATATTTTAAATCATTTTAAAATTTGAAATATACAAATTTAAAAATATTTTAAAAATTCTTAAATTTTAAATTCTCACTTTTAATGGAATGTGAATATTCTCTTTTATTCTTGTCTTTTCCAGAGTTCTCAGGGGCTGTGATCTCATGCCATTCACTGGGGCAATAATGGGCCATTTCCAGCAGGGACGATGCCGCGTTGCCCCCAGTGCCTAACTGCCACCCACCTCCAGAGAATCTCAGTGTCTGAAAAGTAAGTCCCATGTTCATGGGGTCCCTTGGGACCGTGCTGGGGGGCCAAGTGCAGTCAACATCTCCAACAACAGAGCTTGTAGTGGTCCTGGGAACAAATGACCTGAAAATCAGGTTTAAATCCAGGGAGGAATGGTATGTTAATTTATCCACTAAAGTCCATCAAGAGGAAATTGTGAAATGAATTTCGTGTTGCATTAGGATTTGTGCTTAGAATAGTAAACATTACCCTTAAAAAGAATGTGGCTGTAGTGAATGACCAACAGGTGATTTGATTTACACTAATGCAAAATTTATTAAGCAACTTTGTTGCCATCTGTAGCTATCATGATTGATTTTTAAAATGTTATGAGTCATTTAAACAAAAGACAAAAGTCTCATCTTAACATATTAATTGCTTTTATTTTTAATGTTCTTTGTTCTTGTCCCAAAATAGAATTTTTATCTAGCTGATATCAGAGCATAGCAATTCTTTTGCCTTATGACTCTTCAAACAAATATCTTCACTTACTTTTTTGCCTACTTTTCTTTTGATAAACTGCAGATTTATAGGAAAATGGAAAAATAGTATAGTGAATACATATAATCTTCACTCAGAGTTAGCAGATGTTTACCCAAATACACACGTGAACAGATACATACACACATGGAGAGATTGTAAATATGGATTTGTGTGTTATGGATGTGTGTTCAGCTTTTGTCTCTGAATCATGTGAATCATGGGAAAGTAAGTTGCAGACATCATGACATACTTTGTATATATCTCCTAAGTTCATAGATTGTCTTCTTTAAAGGTATACTATGATACCATTATCACTGTGGAAGTCAACACTGATAAAGTAATATTATCTAATATATAGTCCCAATTCAAATACCCCTGGTTGCCCAAAGTACTCTTTATAGCTGTTTTCCATTATCTAGAATTCAATTACATGACATGCACTGAACCTGGTTATGGCTCTTTAAACCTGAACCAAAACTGTTTTTTGTGATGCTGACTTTTTTTTTAAGAATCTAAGCCGTTTGTTTTATAGAGTATCTCACAGTTGTCTGACTGTTTCCCTCATGCTTATTAGCTCCAGGTAGACATCTCGTGTATTTGCCTCACATCAGTGGTCCCACCACATCATCGTGACCTGGTATTGGTAGTGAACGGTTCACCTGGCTAAGGTGATTTCTGCCAGAGCTCTCCTTTATGATGTTACCGTATTTATTCTTTTCTAATTAATAAGTAGTCTGTGGGGTGAGCTTTGAGACCATGGGAATATTCTCTTTTCCAGATAATTTTCACCCAATGGCTTTAGCATCCATTGCTGGTTGTATTATGATTTTTCAGGCCATGGGAATATTCCCTTTCCCAGATAATTTTCACCCAATCGCTCAATCAGTGCATCAGACTCTCTTTCCTGTCACATAGTCCTTCATTTTTCGCTTTTTCCACGGCTGTGAGATATCACACAAGGGAGTATCTGGGTGGTCAAGAGAAAGACTCTGAAATCAGACCATCTAAGGTGTGCCCCTTGTCTCTGTCATACACTGACCCGATGACCTTGGGCAAAGGCTTCACCTCATAAACCCTCAGTGCCCTTGTCGTTAACTCTGGAGACGAGAGTAAGTCCTGCGAGAGGTGTCCGGCAGGTCTGGAGCCATGGTTGGTGCTCACCGGGTACTATTACAGAGGCAGGGAGGATGGCTAAGTGCCCATTGGGTACTGCACCACCCCTGAGATGGTTTGTAAGCCATGAAAGCTGATTAAGACCTTTGGCCAAAAGGCTGATGAACCTGAACAACAGAGCAGAGGATCCCCCTGGTCTGAGCGCTCATAAGTGCTCATAATCGTAAGTCCCTGCGGTTAGGAGGTTGCATAGAGAAGCAAACTCACCATGGCAGGAAGCATCCACCAGCGAACAATGTCCCAGTGAGGTGCCTCCACCACTGTTCTGGTTACTCCTCACGCTCTCTGTCACACTTCCCTCCTCCCTGCCCCATGCCTGGACCTCCCTGGCCTGCTGTCTGTTTGCGTTTCAGTCACAGGTTACTAATTGGACTTCTTGTCTGAAGGTTATTAGATTTCTTTCTGTTTAGATTAAGTCCCCATGGTTTTATTGAGCTCTCTGGCCATGGAATCTTCCTTGAGAATGTTTTAGAAATTTTACCAAGGAAATAGCTTAGGAATATACATGTGATTTACAAGCTACACATGGACATGGATTAGACTGGGTCTTAAGGAGGGAAAAAAAGATTGCTGTTGGAGAACACTTCTAGCTAGAGTATCTTCAGAATGCTTCCTCTGTACATTTTACTTGTCTTGTTTTCTTCCCTGCAATGCTTTTGTTTTCTTTTTTTTTTTGATTAAAGTATAGTTGATTTACACTGTTTTGTTAATTACTGCTGTACAGCAAAGTGATTCAGTTATACATATATATACCTTCTTTTTTTATATTCTTTTCCATTATGGTTTGTCACAGGCTATTGAATATAGTTCCCTGTGCTATACAGTAGGACCTTGTTGTTTACCAGTTCTCTATGTAAAAGCTTACATCTGCTAACCCCACCCTCCCCCTTGGCACCCTTCCCCACAATTCTTAAAAGCAGATGAGGGCTGCTCTGATAAAGGATGCCTGTGGCTGCGTCCAGCGTGCTTCCTGCTTGTCAGGCTGAGCTTGTGGGATGTCTCTGTGGTGTCACCACTTCTCCTGCCTCCTGGGGTGATGCCAGCCTGGCTGGCCCATGGTTAGCCAGGGCAAAGGCTAGGTCCTGCAGACCCGGGGGTGACACCTCTGTGTGGGGCATGGACCCCAGCCCAAAGCTCCCCTGAAGTCTCCCAACTCCTCCTTCCATTTTCCTCCTTCTTAGCCGTTCATGAGCCGGGGACCCTCTGCCTGTCTCTGTGTCCCCTTGGGATGAGCTCCTTGGGGAAGGGACTAGGGTGCAGGTGTGACATAATTCTTGATGGGATGGGTGAAGCTAAGTCGAAAATCAAATCTCTGCTTCTGCAGAAACACAGAAGAAATCACTTGGGTTTCTTTGTTTTTTTGAAATATAGTTGATTTACAACGTTGTGTTAGATTCAGGTTACAGAACAGTGATTCACTTATACATATATATATATAAATAAATATATTCTTTTTTTACGTTCTCGTCCATTATAGGTTATTACAAGACATTGAATACAGTTCCCTGTGCTATACAGGAGGTCCTTGTTGGTTACTTGAGTTTCATTTGAACACATGGATAGAAATATCAGGGCTGCCTTTTTTCCGTTTCCCAAAGTGCACCCTGGGGAATTTCTGCCCACTTGGAAACCTGAGTTACCTGGTTTTGTGTAAGAGGCACACTCCCAGCCAGTGTGCTTGAGGATGGCACGGAGGCGGCTTGAAGCCAAGGAGAAGCCCCTCTTGGAGAAGCCTCCTCCCAGAGCTTGGCAGGTCCTGGGCCTCGCGGGGGGCCTCCCTGGCAGCCCTGGGCCGGGACCCTGAGTCCCTCTCTTTCCACTCCCTTTTTTCCTCTTCCTCGTCCCTGACAGGAGCTGCGGTGGTTGGGGTGGCAGGGGGAGTCCTCTCCTGCAGCTGCTTGCCTGAGTCCTATAGGAGCTCACGTTTTTCTGGGGCAAGTGTGAGCAGGGCACTGTATTTGTCTGTGTCACACACACCCACACCTCCCCAGGAAGGACAGACCCTGCAACAGCCCTGGGCTAGCTGGCATATCCGGGCCATGAGGAAGGGCGGCGGAGCGGGGGGCCTGAGGTCCACTTGGGGGACCAGGCTCTGCCCACGGGTGCCAAACTGTAGGGCCGTGTGGTGGGGATGCTGTGCTCCACCCATGTGAAGCGTAAGCCTGTGGGCTCCGAGGTTCCAGGGTCTCAGGGTCAGGTGTTCACTCCCACTCTCTAGCAGGGTGGCCACGACCCCCAGGCTGCCCGGGGTTGGGGGGGGTGGTCAGCAGTGCCTGGGGGGGTTGTCCTCCCAGCAAAAAGAAAAAGAATTATTGAAATCAGTTGCCTCAAACTTGCTCTGACATTTCCTCCAAAGCTGCGATGCTTCTTATTTGGTCTTGATCCAATGCTTCGTGTTTGAGTGAAACTGGTTTCACCATTCTTTCCTCGGGGGAGTTGGACATATATATTTTCTGCTTAAAAATGCCATTTCTTTCTTAACTCAAACAGTTGATCCCGTATCTTTAACTTCGTATGCATCCATTTAAGTATAGAAACAACCTTTTAAAAATTATGAGTTCTTTTTTATTTACAAAACAGAAATAGACCCACAGACATAGAAAACAAACTTACAGTTACAACCGGGGAAAGGGGGTGGGGGATAAAATCAGGAGTTTGGGATTAACATATACACACAACTGTATGTAAAATAGATGACAAGGACCTACTGTGTAGCACAGGGAACAATACTCAATATCTTATAATGACCTATAAGGGGAAAGAATCTGAAAAAGGATATATATATGTATAACTGAATCACCGTGTAAAACAGGAATTGCTATCCTCATTTCATTTCACAGGTGAAGCAGTGAGAGCCGGGGACCAAATTGATTGTCCCAGTTTATTTGCAGGGCTGTGTGCATTTGTATTTTAAGGTAAGTGTTCGTAGTGACTAAAGATTGGAACTCAGGTATCCAAAGAACACAGTTAGTAGCTTAAACACATTCAGGTCATAAATTTGTCAGGTTAGTATAGGAAGCTGGTTGGGTTCTTAAAAATTACCTGTCTCAATGTCAGCTATTATAAAATGTTCAGAGCCATCCAGGTTGATGGATGTCTATAAATGTCTTTTTCCTTTTTATTTATTTGTTCCTTTGTTTAGGTAAACTGGCTTGTTCTGTTTGGAGAGATAGAAACTTAGATAAGACTGAATTTTACCAGTCACTAACACGTGAATATTCAACTAATAGGAGCCTGTTAAAAAGCCCAAAAGCTGAAATTCTCCTGTGCTTGTGAAATTTAATTATGTTTTAATGGAAAAGAACGATGACATCTATTCCCTTTGTTTCACTTACTGTAAGTATGCTGGAAACTTCCAAGTGTAAATGTCCAGCTCACTGGAACTTCTATCTAAATGTCCCTTAGACCAGGGGTCCCCAACCCCTGGGCCACCGACTGTTAACCGTCTGCAGCCTGTTAGGAGGTGGGCCGCACAGCAGGAGGTGAGCGGCGAGCAAGCGAACTTCATCTGCTGCTCCCCATCGCTCCCCATCCCTCCCCATCCCTCCCCATCCCTCCCCATCGCTCCCCATCCCTTCTCATCCTTCCCCATCCCTCCTCATCCCTCCCCATCCCTCCGCATCCCTCCCCATCCCTCCCCATCGCTCCCCATCACTCCCCATCGCTCCCCATCGCTCCCCATCCCTCCTCATCCCTCCCTATCCCTCCCCATCGCTCCCCATCCCTCCCCATACCTCCCCATCGCTCCTTATCACTCCCCATCCCTCTCCATCCCTCCCCATCGCTCCCCATCCCTCCCCATCCCTCCTCATCCTTCCCCATCGCTCCCCATCCCTCCCCATCCCTCCCCATCCCTCCTCATCGCTCCCCATCCCTCCCCATCACTCCCCATCCCCATACAAAATCTCAGTTGTCTGTGTTCTGTTCCATTGAACTGTGTATCTATCCTTTCCCAAATACCACGCTGTCTTGACCACAGTAGGTTTATAATGCATTTTTAAATGGGTAGCATGAATCCTCCAACTTCTCTTTTTTCAAAATTGTTTTGGCTAATCTGGTTCCTTCATCTTTCCATATAAGTTTTAGAATCAGCTTGTCCATGTCTACAAAGAATCCTGCTGGGATGTTGAATGGGATTGCATTAAATTTGTAGATGATTTGAGGGTAATTGACAACTGTATTGTATTTTACAATCCATGCAAACAGTACATCTCACCATTTATTTTGGTCATGGTTGGTCTCTTTTGTTGTCTGAGTTTTGTGAGCTCCCTACAGTTTTGTTCCTGGAATATGTACTTGCTCTGTTGATCTCCAGGCCTGTAAACATCCTGTTCTATCTTTCTGGCTCTGTCCATACTTCCTCCACCCACACTCACATGAAGACCAGGTCTCTTCCTCTTCAGTTGCAGAATTCCTAGTTCTTCTGTGGTTTGCAGATGAGAGGTGGCTTCCTCAGCCCCCGCTAATTCTCTCCTCCATGCCAACGTAGGTCAGGCTTGTCTCTCTCATAGCACTAAGCACCACATAATGTCACTGCTTCTTTAATTTGTTCCTTTCAGCCACCAGCCTGAATACTCTTTGAAGGCAGAGCCCAGGCCTGATTTTGGATTGTATGCCTGGCACACAACACAGAGAAAGGGCTCAGTTAACAGCAGTTGATTATGGAAATGTAGAAATAAAGATATGAAGGGAAATGAAGGGGGAAGATAAACTAACAGTTAATGAGGCGCTAGTCTGTGTCAATCACTGTGCAGGGCAGAGATAGATAAATAGATTGATTGATACAGAAAAATTAGATCAACAGAAAGACAGTAAAACAGACATAAACATGTAGAGAGAGAGAGAAAGATAGAAGAAGGTGGACAGACAGACAGACATTCAGACAGACAGATAAAAGCAGAAAATCAGATGAATACATCGACAGACATATATATGTAGATAGACAAATGGGTTGAAAGACAGACAGACATAGAGACCAGCAGATAGACAGACAGTTACTAGATTAGATAAATAGTCAGATAGACAGATAGTAGTAAGATAGATAGAAAATCAGGAAAAGGGGAGGTAGACTGACAGTGAGAAAGACAGATACTTATATGAATATATAGTGAGATAGATAAACATATAATCAGATAGGTAGCCAAACAGAAAATGAGAGAGATTGAAAGGTAGACAGGTAGGTAGATAGGTGAGTAGGCAGATATGTAGGTGGGTAGAAATAGAGAAGAAAGGAAGGGAGGGAGGAAGGGGTATATTTTAGTTAATCTTAACAAAATTCTAAGGAAGGTGTGGTATATTCCCGCCTGTATAGATGAGGAAGTAGATTCAAGGGGCTTTAGTGACCGTCCAAAGGTCATTCTGGCAGAGAATGGCAGCACCCAGGTCCAATCGGCCCGGCCTTTCTTCTTTGCTTCTCCAGTTCCCATCACTGCCTGACCAATCTGAGCCTTTCCTTTCTCTTGTTCCCTTCTGCTTGCATACTTGAGCCCACCTGTCATTTCTTGCTTACCTAATTGAATAGTTTCCGTGGAAAACAATGCTTCAAGTAATGTGTATTATATGAGCACAAGGGCAGAGAGCTCAGAAGGCCAGAAAGTAAAAGGAGGGCTGTGCCTCCTTCAGACATTTTCCTATACATGAGATTCTTTTTCCCTTCACTACTTTTAATTACTCTATAATACATGGACATTCTCATGTGCCTTAGAGAAATTTTCATATTGACACCTCTGAGGCAGGTCATGTCCTGGTGCCATAGGTGATGCAGCCGTTCCCCTTTGACAATCATTTTGGATATTTCCAGCCGTGCTGCAAGGAACATCCTTATTCACACATCCGTGTGCACTTGAGCAAGTCTGACTCTATGGAAGATACCAAAAGGCAGAAGTACAGAGCTACAGGTTATTCACATTTAAAAAATTATATACTGAACAAAATGCCCTCTACTGACCTCACCATGAGCCCCATATATTCCCCCTAGCGGTGGAAAAAAGGACCCATTTCACCTCACCAGAGCTGATCTTTTCAAACTTAATTTTTTGAGGGGCCATTCTGGTGGGGTAGGGGTTGGGCAGGCATGGTTAATGGTTATCTTATTGTTTAATTTGTATTCCCCTCATTATTACTAAGGTTGCTTATCTTTCCGTATACTGATTTGTCATGTGAGCTTCCTGTAAACTGCACATTTCATAAAATTTGCCAAATTTTTCTTGTTCCGTGTGTCTTTAATTATTCGGATATGTTCATTATCTATTCTGAATGTCAATCCCTTGTTTATTATATATTTTCCAAAATTTTCTCCTGTTCTATCTAATTTTGAAGTTTTTACAGGATTTTTTTGTCATTCAGAAGTTTATTGATTTGGCATTTTTGCTGTTATTCATTTTATCAAATTTTTCCGTGATGGGCTGTTTGTATCTTAAGAAGGCTTTCTGTATGAGTCAGGGTAGGCTAAATGCTACGACAAACATTCTTCAAATCCTGGTGCTTTAACAAAGTACAGTTTTATTTTTTGCCATATGTCAGCCCAGTGTGGGTAGCATGGAGAGCTCTCTCTCCCATTCTCTCTCTCTCTGTCTCTCACTCTGTCTCTGTCTCTGTCTCTCTCTCACACACACACACATTTTCCATCCTCTCTCATTGATCTCTGTCTGCCCCTTCCCACACTACTTTAATCAAGTACTTTATGTTTGATGTGTGGTGGAACACACTTCTGCATCCACTTTGAACTTTATCAAAAGCTCTTTGGAATTTCTTGCTTCTTTATTCTTCTAAGTTTTAGAAACTGTCAAATTCCATAAAAATTCTGTTGTGATGGCATTGAATTTATTGTAAGAATTAGAATCTTAAAAATATAGTCTTCCCGTCCATTTATTTTTCTTTCTTTCCTTCAATAAAGATTGTTTTTTGTCCAAAAAAAAAGTTTCTCTCATGTTTGTTGTGTGATCCCTAGTTAATTATAGAAATTTTAATGAAATGGATCTTTTTTGTTTTTTACAAAAATGATTAACTGGCTAATGTTAGTATGTAAAAAAGGTATTGATTTTTGTGTGTTGGTCTTGTTCCAGCCATTTAAAATGTTCTCGTTTGTTCTAAGACTTGGTCATGGGTTTGTTCTGAACTTTGATGGCATTGCTTCTAAAGTTTGCATTATTAGGTAGGATCATTGTTATAAGTTTGGAATAGCCTTTAATAAGTAAAGGAAGTTTTCTTCTATTCCTGGTTTGTTTCGAGTTAGTATAATGAAGGATGTGAGCTTTTCAGCATCTTTTGAGATGACCATATGGTTTTTCTTCTGGAAAGTGTTAATATAGCATATTAGCATTTGGCTAATATGTTTGGCTGTTAGTAACAGAGAGACAAAATAATAGGGGATTTAATAAGAGGGGAATTTGCTTCTCTCTCGTGAGTCTGGAGTGAGCATTTCAGGGATGGCAACTCCACAAATCCCCAGGACTGCCTTCCTGCCAACTGAATCTCCCTGTACCCTTACTCCAATATCAAAGACCCTCGATGGGGCTGGGACTCCAGGGCCCTTCTTTGTCTTTTTATGTCTTTTTCTACAGTTGGATTCAGTTGCTAATCTTTTAAGGTTTTCATCTATGTTTATAAATGACATTGGCCCGTGACTTTCTCTTTTCTGTTGCTTCTTTTCTAATTCTGACGTCTGAATCATTTTCTCTTCATGTAGCAACTAGGAATAAGTTCCACTATAAATCACCAAGTATTTGACTTATTTGGCTTGAACAAATAGGTATTCATATGAGAAGAATGATGGGAAGTCCAGAGGGGTAAGGTCTAGGGCCTGGGCAAATGTTCAGTGATACCATCAGGGATGGACTTGTAACTCCACCAACCTTGCACTTTGCGTCTTGTCCTCTGACTTTCTACAATACCTCATAGACCCAAGATGGCGGGTATTCTTGGAGATGGTATTTCCTTGCTTAAGGCAGAAAGGAGGAGGAAAGGCAAGTGGGAAAGGACTATCAGTTAAGCCTGACCCCTTCTATTAGGGAAGCAAAATCTTTCCGATAAACTCAACCCGGTTGACTCCTGTCTACATCACATAGACCAGAATCGTTCAGTGTGGCTGCATCCAGATTGGTGGATCCCAGCTCAAGGGGGAGAGATTACCAGCAACGGGCTTTGACCCATTTTGATTCATCCCCTGGTACTAGGAATGTTGTCAGTCTCCAAAACTCAAGGGTTCTCCACTGCGACCTGATAAACCAAGACTTTACCAGCAGTAGGCTGGTACAAAGTCTACTAAGAAAATGAATGAGTACCTTTCCATTTCTTTCTACACTCTTGATCCATTTTTCACTCTGTTACCAAATTTTTGTGTCTTTGTTTTCCTAGCACAGCACCTATCCATTCTCTACTCAGAAACTCCCAGCAGTTTCCCACTGGCCTCATGTTAGAGTCCAGATACTCATCCTGACAGCCAGTAGGTCTGACCCTGACCTTTACCTGCAGTCACCATGCCCACAGCTCTCCTACTCATGGTATTCCTGGATCTGGGGACATACAAGTGTGTTTTTGCCTCTTGGCCTGTGCTCATGGTGCTCACCGAGCTTGGAATGTCTTCTTTTCAGCCTTCCTAAATCCTCCTCAAAAACTCATCTTACATTTGGCCTTTTTCATTCTGCCAGGCAGAAGGAACTGCCCCCTTTCTAGTACCCTAATGATTTTGCTTATAAATCATATTATGGTATTTATACTAGTCTGAGTTGAATTATGGTTATTTTTGAGTCTACCCATCAGAATGGAGTAGGAACTTGGATTTAATGTTTTTATTTTGTTTGTTCACTCAGCAGATTTATTTAACATCTGATATATTCCAGCTCATGGTGATGTTAATGCAAAAGATAGGAACCCTGCCCTCCAGGACAACGCTCAGAGAGAGAAGGAGGCAAGTAGGTCAGCAGTGGCAGCCCAGGACCTATACACCTGCTTGAAGTGTTCCTCTCCTGTCATGAGGCCATGGAAGGAGCCTGACCCTTTAGGCTTTTTTTTAGACTCTTTTAACTCGATAGCAAGTACATCGTTTCCCAGAAGACCTGAATAAAATGATTGAAATCAATATTAGAAGTATAAACCTGATTAGTGAGTTGTTTGGATCTTTTTAAACGCTTGTTGATGCCACGTTAGTCTGGTTCAGACATAGATTTTATGCCTGTGTAACAGCTAGATTTGTGAAGCTGGAGAATAAAAGCATAAATCCTTCAAAGCAAGGGAGTCTTGCACGCATTCCAGTGCTGGAGGCTTGAATTGTGCAGGGAAGCTCTGCTGGAGATTTGCAAGGATGCAGATATGCTCTGACATCCAAGTGCCCTTGGAAGGCGATCATTCCTGGGTGTGGGCACCTTCCACAGTTGCAGGGATGTCGCTGTCCTCTACAGGTCAGAATAAGTACCACCATGTCTCATGGCCTTAAAAATGTTCTTCCACGTTCAAGTATTATCTTCAAAATTAGTGATTATGATTTCTTGTGGCTTCTCTAAGAATTGTCTTGTCTTTAATTTGAGTTCAATGTGGGAAGCAGCATGGAAAAAGCAGTCTGTAACTCTTTGGGGATCTTGAGCCTTGAATGTGATGACAGCTGTACGTCTGTTCTCATGTTAAGAACTGTTGAAGAATTAGAGATTTCACTTATTAACATATCATTTCCATGCACACAATAGAAAACCGCAGTAGATCCTACACTCAGTACTATTACCAAAAGTATAAATTTTCGGAGAGACTTTTTTCCATCTTTCCATCCTGGGAGAAAAATCATTAAAAGGTGTGATTGAGTGTCTACTAAGGAAATGTTTTACTTCTGATCATACATCGATGCACATACTGTGTTTCAAAGGCACCAGACATTTGGACATGAGAACATTTGAAGACCCCATACCATTATAAAGGGTTGGTGAATGGCAACCTTAGGTGTAAGTGGGTCTTTGTGGGAATCATTACTCTGCTACTGGGCTCTCTGATCTTCAGTAAAATGGAACAGAGCCACCTGCTTCGCGGAGTTGTTGTCTGAATGAGAGTTAACCCACCCATAAAGCCCTTGGTATACTCAACATCATCCTGGGCCCTTGGCAAATCGTAGTTATTTTCCTCATTTAGCTATAGAGAGGATTTATACCCATGGGAAGAATGTTTATCATTGTCCAACTCCTTTCAAATAAATTTGGAAACTAAGATGAAATGGAATAAATCTGTAGGAAAGTACAGTCTAACGCAACTGAATCCTATAGAAATAGAAAGTCTAAACAGGGTAATTTCCATAGAAAAAAAGTAGAGGAAGTTGTAAAGGGTTCCCTCCAAAAGAAGCATCTGTAACAGATTGATTCACAGGGAATATCTGCCAAACATTCAAATATTAGGTGACTCCAATGCTACTTAGGTTATTGCAAGAGAATTGAGAAGGAAGATAAACATCTGATTTTGCTCTGTGTGTAGGATGTTGACTGTGAAACTTGACAAAGATTGCACATAAAAATAAAAACCGTGTATCAAGCTAATGCATTAATATCAACATAGGAATTTTAAATAAAAACTAGCAAGCTAAAGAAAAAAACACACAAGAAAAGAAATACCAATGAATGATTAAAGGAGATTTAGTCCAGAAGTATGAGTAAGGTTTACTATTAGAAGTTTATTAATAGATCTTAAGAAAAATATCATGTGAAAATCAACATCCATCCATGATAAAACTATTCAGTAAGGTATATGGGTACTTTCTAAACATATGTACACATGTGTGTATAGCCCAAAAGCCAGCAGCCAGCATCTTACTCAGTGTGGCAATACCACTAAAGTTAGGAGCAAAACAAAGATGCCCATTACCTCTATGAATAGTTAATATTATATTGAATTAGTCAATTTGATCAGGTAAGAGAAAACAGAGGCTTAAGAACTGAAAATTCAGAGTAACAATCTCTATTTGCATATGACGTGATTGTATATCTAGCAAACCAAAAATAAGTGAAAAAAAAGACCCTATGGATAAATTTCTACAAACATTAATTAAGAATTTAGTAAAAGAGCAGGATATAAATTTAACAGCCAGAAGTCAATAGCATTGTTTATAAATATGATAACCAGTTAACACACATAATGGGAGAAAAGATACCTTTTATGGATACCTAGGCATAAATATAACAGGAAAATACAGAAATAGACCCAATTGCATATGCAAACCTACCATATAGCGATGAAGACATCTGAAATCAGAGGGGCTTCCCCACTGATGGGTTTTTTTCTCCTAAGTGGTATTAGAATAGCTGGATAGACAGGGAAAATGATAAAATTGGATCCATTCCTCACTTGATCCACCAAGATCAAGTCCAACTGCATCAGCGCTTTCAATATAAAAAAATAAAACCCTTCAGTTAGTAGCAGGAAACATGAGTGAATTCCTCTATAATCTGGTAATGGGAATTTTTTTTTCAGATTAAGAGTCAGAATCCAGAAGCATAAAGGAAAAGATAGAAAACTATATATAAACTAGTTTTAACAGACACATTTTAGAACAGTTTTAAGTACACAGCAGAGTTGAGCAGAAAGTATGGACAGTTCCCATATAACTCCTGTCCCCACACACGGAGCCTCCACCGCTGTCAGCATCCCACACCAAAGTGATACATGTGTTACAATCAATGAACTTACACTGGTACATCCTCATCAACCAGGGTTCATAATGTACATCAGGGTTCACTCTTGGTGTTGTGCATTTGTTGGTTCGAAACCTTGGGAGTTCTCAGGGAGAAATCCCAAACTGGCCCACGTTCTCATATTTAATGAAACTAACTTACCTAAGGAAAGAAGCAAACAAATAAATGTGTGGAGTGCTTTCTAGGAAGTTGGATGGTTCTTTACTCTATTTGGTTATATAAACCTTATCATTTAAGGAGCTTATCATTTAAACTTGACATCAACTTGCTGATTTAATAAGGAACAAAAGCCTAATGCATAATAAAATGTGAGGGAAGTGCATTTTTAGCATTATTTCCATTTTAGCAATATTTCCCAAAGTGTGGAATAGCCCAGCCTGTGGATAAGCCTGGCCCCCAGCCTCCACATGTGACGTGCACAGTCCTCTGTGTGTGTGTGTGTGCGCACGCAAGAGAGATCTGCGTGTTAAGAGGGTGTCTCCGTGGCAATAGCTTTTGTCCTATCTAGTTGGGATCCCTGCGTGTGTAGCGTGACAGAGTTTACACTGTCACAGGGGTTATAGGGTAGCACCGCTGGGACCGAGCACGACTGTGGTTGGTTGGTCAGGAGTCAGGCAGGACGCTGAGGGGAGCCGCACAAGAGACATCCTCGATGTGACAGACAGACCAGAGCACCTGTGAGTGTGCAGGACACCCTCCCAGGACTGTGGCCTCAGGGAATCAGGGGCCTGGGAGGGAGTGAGGGAGCCAGGGGTTGTGACAGGCTAGGCCAGGCTACAGTTGCCCAGACAGAAGGGCATGGGAAGGACCTCTGTGCTCTGGGCTCCCGGGTGACCCTTGCAGGGCTCCCAGCAGAAGAACGGCCACCTCAGTCTCACTGCCTGTTGAGGGGAAGGTAAAAGGCCGAGGACAGCTCTTGTCCCAAGAGGAAGACCAGGACACATCCCTTCAGCGCCACCCAGCTCTCCCTTCTCAAACCTCCATCACCTCACACACAGAGAAGAATCATGCAAATACCTTCTCAATAGATAACCAGCAAGGACCTACTGTGTAGAACAGGGAACTAAACTCAGTATCTTATAATAACCTATAAGGGAAAAGAATCTGGAAAAGAATATATATATGTATATATTTATATATATGTAAAACTGAATCACTTTGCTATACACACGTTGTGTGAAACTAACACAACGTTGTAAATCAACTATACTTCAATTTAAAAAAATAAATAAAATCATTTATTAAAATATATAACATATATTTTTAAAGAGCACATAAATTATTTTTTAAAATACCTACTCAAGGATAAAGAGCGTGTCCCCCAAAATGTTTTTAGGAAAATGCCTAGCCAGGGGCCTGGTCCTCAGGACATGGTTAGTGACTCTTCTGATTCTCAGAGAGTTGCCCCCATGCTGGTGGTTTGTGACTAGAGCCAAGGGTACAGCCCCCTTGTAGGCACATAGGTGGCCCTCGGGAAGGGAGCTGGCAGCTGGCGGCCCCCCACCATGGATGGCCTCAAGGGAACAATGCTGTGTTCACTGTACCTGCTGCATAAGCCACAGAGACACCCCCGCCCACGTGGAGTCGTCCTCACAGGGCGGCCGGGAGCAGGAGAAGGGCAAGTTCATGGCTATGTAAAAATGGAAGGAAGGACTCTCGGGTTCATTTTTTATCAATTTTCACATAACAACCAGAAACTTCTGCTCTTCTCTCTTTTTTGAGACATTCAAACCACAGGATGTTACAACAGAAAGTGTCCTTAGCTCACTTAACCAAAGCGCTGTATTTTGCAGGGAAGGGGCCGGAGGCTCCAGGATGAGCTTGGATGGTGGGTGCAGAAGCAACTCCCCTGACCCCCCTGCCTGGGCTCCCCACAGAGTCCCACTGTGCATTTCCAGGCCTCCACATCCATCTGCCCTGGACTCAGGGACTGGGGCACAGCCAGGAAGGAGGGTGCCTGCCATCCTGCCTGTGTCTGAACAGTGATACTCAGCAAGGTAGGGGCACACCGTGCCTCTGGTGCTCTCGGGAACGAGCACCTGCCTGTCTGCATCCATGCCTACACGTAATCAATTAGCAAACCTGCTGGTATTTCCAGCGGGACTGGGCGAGAGCAGTGAGAACACATGCATCCCCTCTATCATCCAGGCTAGCTCTTCAGTGCTTCCAGAGGCAGCAATTTGGTTCCTCAGTGGAGACCTGGGCAGGAGAGTGTTGTCCTTATCATCACCAGTTGGAGAATAGCTCACTTTTACTGAGCATGTGCTGTGGGCCGGTGTGTTTCATGCACTAACTCCTTCAAACTTTAGATCGGCTAAGAGGTACTATTATGATTTTAATCCACCAATGAGTAAACTTAAACAGTGTACCTGAGGCCACACAGGCAGTGGTGGTGGAGCCACTTTGGCACCGAGAGACTGATTCCAGGGCCAAGCCCCATCCCCAGACTGCACTGCGTCTCCTAAGGCAAAGCCACAGCGGGAACAGCTTGACACACCCCTGTCCCCAGGGCAGGAGGCAAGACCCTCAGAGAAGTTCTGTCCAAGGGCCAAGATATAGAGCTGGGATATGGCCACCCAGGCCCTCACAGGGCTAGAATGGGCCCGGGTGCCTTGGCCATGCAAGGCAGGTCGAGGGGCCTAGCAGTGCTCTCTGGAGGGCTGGCATGGGGCAGTGGGGGTGAGGACGGCCAAGGTGGCCGGGAGCCCGTGTCCCCACTGGCCTGGCTCCTCCTGTGTCATCACAGCGCGTGAAGGTGTGGCCTCAGTGGCATTAGGTTTAAGAAATAAGTCTTCAAGGGGACGTGCACATTAGCCTCTTGCACGCAAATGTTTGTACTTGACTGTGGCGAAAAGGTCATTTGAAGCCCACCCTTTAATTTCTGTCTGTGTGGAGGACAAGGCACAGAGGAGGAGGTGTGGGCATGAATCTGCATTGCAGCGTTGGTGAAAGCCGGTCTTGGTCCCAGGTTGGCAACCTGGTGTAAGTGTAGAAATGATTTAGGTTGAGTTATGCACAACAGCCAAAAGTTGGAAACAACCAAGGGTCCAGCTACAGATGAATGGCTAAACAAGGTGTGATCCACCCATAGGTGGATTATTATTCAGCCTTGTTGTGGCCTGCATTCTGTGACCTCCCAAAATTCATATTTTGAAGCCCTAACCCCCAATGTGATAGTATTAGGAGGTGGGGCCTGCAGGAGGTGATAGGGCTTAGGCGAAGTCATGAGGATGGAGCCCCCATGATACAGTTAGTGCCCTTTTGAGAAGATACCAGAGCTCTTGCTCACTCTGCCACGTGAGGACCCAGGGAGAAGGTGGCATCTACAAGCCAGGATGTGGGCTCCCACCAGACACCGGAGCTGCTGGCACCTTGATCTCGGACTTGCCAGCCTCCAGAACTGTGAGAAATCAATGTCCCTTGTTTGAGCCATCCGGTCTGTGGCATTTTGTGACAGCATCCTGAACTAAGATGAGCCTTAAAAAGGAAAGAAATCCCAACACCTATTACAACACAGATGCACCTTGAAGACACCATGCCAAGCAAAATAAACCAGTCACCGAAGGACGGATATTATGTGATTTACTGATAGGAGGCTCCTGAAGCCGTCAAATTCAGAAACAGAAAGTAGAGTGGTGGTTTCCAGGGGCTGGGGGAGGGGGGAAATGGGAGTTATTGTTTAATGTGGACAGAGTTTCTGTTGGGGAAGATGAAAAAGTTCTGAAGATGATGGTGGTGACGATGATGCACAATAATGCAGAATGTACTTAATACCACTGAACTGCACACTTCAAATGGTTAAAATGGTCAACTTCATGTTATGTATGTGTTACAACAATAAAAACATGCAAGATTCAATGTATTGATGGGGTGCTTACTATTAAGGTTGAAAACAGCTCTGTAATGGGAAAGGGATCCTCACTGAAATATAAGTACTTGCTACAAGGAAGAAATTTGAGACACCACCCCCCTTGCAGAAGCCCCCAGACGTGGGAGGTGATGGCCACCCAGTAAGTAGGTGCCTGTAGGGCCCAGGAAGGCAGCGGGCTTGATGCAGGCAGTCAGCCGAGCCCCAGGTGCACCTCCTGTGACACGAAGCAAAGCCTCAGCCTCTGGCTGACTGTCAGGAGAGTAACATGCTCTTATCTTCTGCTTTGTCCCCCAGGTGGCAGTGACCAAAGAAGAGGCTCTCCTGGCCGAGGCCCCAGTACATGGAGAGAAGGAAGACAGCAATCTTCTAATTGGAGCCACATACATTAGGTCAAAGCATTTTCTTATTTTCGAGCCACACCAACTCAAAAATCACACCCCAGTCAGAGCCATGTGCAAGCTGGTGTAGTAACAGTGAATGTCTCTGAGGTCACAGGCCCCACTGTCTCGTTCCTCCATCCTGGCACCTTCGACGAGCTTATTTCTCCAACTCTTACAAATGCTCACGTGGGCTCAGAGAAGTTACACAGCATGACACAGCTCATCACAGGGGCAGAGCTGGGGCTGAGTTTAGGCCAGCATTTCTGGCTCTAAAGCAGCAGCAGTCGGCACAGACCTAGCCCTCTGAGCAGGGCCCGTCCAAGTGCTTATCTTGAAAAAGGAACGGGACACTCATCAATAGCATGGGATTTAAACTCACCCCACGACATGTAAAGTTAATTACATATTCATTAGGATAACATTTTCCATCATCTTTACTCAGCAAACTTTCTGTGAAGGTCCAAATAGTAAATATGTTTAGTTTTTTAATTTTAATTTGATCTGTTTATTTTATTTATTTATTTATGGCCGCACTGCATGGCATGCTGGATCTTAGTTTCCCGACCAAGGATCAAACCCATGCCCTCTGCAGTGGAAGCGCAGATTCTTAACCACTGGACCTCCAGGGAAGTCCAGTATGTTTGGTTTTGTGGGCCTTGTGGTCTTCTCTGTTTTAACTGCTCGACTCAGCCACGTGCACAAGCGACCACAGACAGTACAACGAGTGGGCGTGGCTGGTTCCAATACAACTTTATTCACAAAGTCAAGTGGTGGACCAACCCCTTATTGAAGGAGACAGAGGGTGCATTTGTGCTTTATCAGGCATGTCTGTATTACCACTGGTGGCCCTGGTTCACTGGTGGGAGTCACCCTCACATGCTGTGTGCTGGTTGGTTTTCCCCAGCAGCCGGCTGGCACCGTCGGCCTGTGGTCAAGCTGCAGGGCACTGTTTTATCCCCCTACCTGGGATTATTCTGCCTAGGAAATCTGAGAGCTTTATGAATTTTGTTGGATTGTTGTTGTGAGAATGACAACTCTTGGAAAGTTGGCGAACGGTTTGTCCTCTTCAGCAAGTGTAGTATTTCTGTCGACTCTGGATTGATGTGGAATCTTTCCTGAGAGCCAAGTGAGGGGGAGGGCTGAGGTGGGCACAGGGATGGGTCAGTGATAAAGGCGTAGGTGGGATATAGTGGCAACACAATTACATTTGTGGAAGTGTTACACGTCTGCATAACTTGGAAGGGGATTAGAAATCTAGCGACTCCAAATGAATCTTAAGATCCGGTGTTTAATTTTTCTAGACCAACCTTTTCAATCGATAGTCACTGAAATAGACAGAACGCAAAGTAGGAAGCACTGAGCTGGGAATGCCCCCTCTCTCCTGTGGCAGCTACAAAGGGAAGACATTTGAGTCCGACTTTTATTATTTATTGTCACACATCAGGCAATCAGGCAATGTCCCACATTGGCTCAAACATATGGCGCAGCAAGCAGAACTGGTTTCTTCTCTCCATCATGTTTGCCTCTCTGTTCTCTCCTGCAGATGGATGGTTTCTAGCCTGCTTCCAAACCCCACCTCAGCTGAGTGTTGGGCGGCCCTTCTACACGATCCTATGACTCTTGATATGGACGCAGTCCTGTCAGACTTTGTTCGGTCCACGGGGGCAGAACCTGGTCTGGCCAGAGACCTGCTGGAAGGTAGGCCTCCTCCAGCCCACCCCCCAACCCAGTGGCAAAAGATAAGAAGGTTTCTCTTACCTGACGAGGGTGGTACTTAGACTCCTAAAAAAGCAAAAGAAGGTGTGGATGATGAAATCACTTTTGTTATTCTTGTCTTTCTTTGGGGAATGGAATAGATCACCCAACTCTCTACAGTAAAAGAGCAGAAGGCATTAGCTAAGCTTTGCTTTGCATTAAAGCTTACACATACCGAGTCAAAATCTACCAATACCTATTTTTTAAAGAAAAGGTATTTAGTAAAGCAGAAATTAGAGAACATTCAAAGAAACACTTTTATTGGAGACCGTAGCTTCTTATCTTTGTCTTAGCTGAGACAAAAATAATTTAGGCCAAAGTTTTTGGTGAAAAAACAACTAATAGCATAAAATAGTTGAAAATAATTCACAAGCAAGAAGGCAAATTCATCCTCAAGCTTTTAGAGTAGGTATCATTCACTACATGAAAAATGTGCATAGTCCATATTTAGAATGTTTTGAGATAGTTATTCAGCTATAATCATAATGAAATAAAAAGTAATGTTTAGTTTCAGTCTCTAAAATGGATTTACTCTGTGTATTTTTGAAATTTCTTTTTTCGTGGTGGGGTGAAGGGAAGAAGTGGGAAGAACCAATGACAGCTTCTTAGGAGAGTCCTGTGTGTGAAAGGGGAAAATTTTTAAACAATTAATCTTTGCTTCATATGTATAAATTCCTACTTGTGAAATTAGCAAATACTTGGTCAAGTCGTGTTAAGTCACAATGATTCCTTCATTCACTTAGGGAAAAATATGAATTACTGTAGATTTGTATGACTGGAGGTAACTATTCAATCCTATTGAAAATTAGCCGCTTATTGGGGGTTTCTGATTAAATGGCAGTAGTTTTTAAATTTCCCTGAACCTCCCAGAATTTCAAACAAACTCGAGGTTTACAATAAAATATGCTTAGAGAATATCTGTGATATATGTGAATCAAAGTGCTGTTCCAATGTCTCCCTGATAGCTTTCACTGCTTTTCTTAATTTCAGTGAGCAGTCATATGGAGAAGTAGGTTTACAGCGAGATTGGCAACAAGGGCTGGGGTCAAGTCCAGACTCAACATTTACTGGCTACGAGATGCAGAGCAAATTATTTCATTTCCCTTAAGCCTCAGTTTTTTTTTTCTATACAGTGAGCCTAACCCACTTTCCAGGGCGATCGTAAACATTAGGAGTTGTGATGTAAATGCCCAGGTGGAGTGAGCAGCGTGTAGAGATGCTCAGACAGTAGCAGAAGATCTTGTCCGTGGTTGCCCTCTTTGCAACTGGTACTGACCTCGCTGCTGAGACCTGGTTAGGCTTCAATTGGAAGCAAGAGTTGTCAACTCTTTTCTTTTTTCTTTAATTTTATTTTTTAAGGGAAAATACAGGAAAATGACTTTTTGTGTACAGTTCTAAGAATTCGAGCATGTGTATAGATTTGTGTTATTATGACCGCTCTCAGAACACAGAACTGTCGCATCACCCCCAAGTACCCCTCCTGCTCTCTTTAACGCTGTGCCTTCCCCAACCCTGGGCACTGGCAACCCCTGCTCTGTTTTTTTATCACTTTGGCTTTGTCTCTTTCGAGAACTTTATATACATGGAGTCACGCAGAACCTAATCTTTTAAACGGGCTTCCTTTCACTCAGCATAATTATTTTGAGATTCATTTGAGCTGTTGTGCGTATCCATAGTTTGTTCCTTTGTTCTACTGAGTGGTACCCATTGTAGAGATGGACCATGGACTGTTTAGCCATTCACCTGTAGGGAGCATTCAGTTGTTTCCAGTTTTTACAGTTAGACTAGAACTGCGATACACTTGAGAACAGGGGTTTTGTGAACACAGTTTTAATTTTTCTAGGGTAAACACAGGGGAGGGGTTGCTGGTTCACATGGTAAGTATATGTTTAACTTTAAAAGAAGTTGCCAGACTGTTTTCCAGAGTACAATACCGTTTTGCATTTCCACCAGAAACGTGTGAGAGTGCCAGCTGCCCCACATCCTCACCAGCTCTTGGCTTTTTTAAAAAAAAATTTAGCCATTGCAGTAGGTTTAGAATGGTATTTCCTCATCATTTTCATTATCATTTCCCTAGTGACTAATGATGCTGAGTTTTTTTCATGTTATAATTTTTCATCTATGTATTTTCCCTGGCAAAATATCTGTTCAAGCCTTTTTCCTATTTCTCAGCAAAATTAGGTTGCTATTTTTTTTATAGTTGAGTTTTGAGAGTTCATTATATATTCTGAGTATAAATCCTTTGTCAGATACTTGATTTGCAAATATTTTCTCCCAGTCTGTGCTTGACTTTTCACTCTCTGAGCAGTGCCCTTGGCAGAGCAGAAGTTTTTAATTTTGATCAAGTCCAATTTATCATTTTTTTTTCTTTTATGGATCATGCTTTGGATGACATGTCTAAGAACCTTTGCATAACCAGGTCATGAAGATTTTCTCCTGTGTGAACTCTTAAAAGTTTTATACTTTCATGTTTTCATGTAGATTTCTGACTCATCTTGAGTTGATTTTTGTATAATGTGTGAGATTTAGGGTAAGGTTCATTTTTATGCATATAGATGACCGGTTGTTCAAACCAGTTTTTGAAAAGCTTATCCTTCGTCTTTGAATTGCCTTTGCACATTTGTCACAAACCAACTGAGGGTTTTTGTAGGAAACTATTTATTGATGCCGGTTCAGTTCCACTGATGGATATGTCCATTCCTTAGCCAATACTCCACCGTCTTGATTACCATAGCTTTGTAGTGAGTCTTAAAATCAGCATGATTCTTCCAATTTTATTCTTCTTTTTCAAAAGTGTTTCAAGTATCCTATTTTTTTGCCTCTCCATATAAACTTGAAGATTGGGTTACCTCTATCTATAAAGTTTCCTGCTGGAATTTTTATTGGAATTATGTTAAATCTATAAATCAATGCTAACTATGTTACGTTTTCCAACCCATGAAGTCAGTGTAGCTATATTTTCCATTTATTTAGGCCTTATTTCAGTGCTTTCATGAACATTTTGTAGTTTTTAGCATATCAGATCCTGTACGTATTTACTAAGATCTATATCTAGGGAGGAATTGAACTTCTGTAGATGGTATTTTTTTTAAGTTTGGTTTCTAATTGTTCATTGCTCGTATATAATCAACATGCAATTGATTTTTCCATGGTGTCCTCATATCCTGCAATCTTACTAAACTCAATTATTTGTTCAAGAGTGTGTGTCTGTATTCCTTGAAATTTTCTATGTAGACAATTATGTTGTTTCCTTTCCAATGTGTATGCCTTTTATTTATATTTCTTACCTTACTCTTATTCTTCACTTATTCCTGTTTATTGCACTGGCTAAGACTTCCAGTTAGAGGTTGAATAAGAGTGGTGAAAGGGAACATCCTTGCCTTGTTCTTGATCTTAGAGGGAAAGCTTTCAGTCTTTCAGCTTTATATAGAATGGGTTTTTGTTGATGTTCTTTGTCAGGTGAAGGAAATACCTTTCTGGTCCTAGTTTGCTGAAAGTTTTATCATGAATAGTTGTTAAGTTTTTTCCAAATGCATCTTCTACATCAGCTGATATGATTGAGTTGTTTCTATTCTTTAAACTGCTAATGTAATGTATTGCATTGATTGCCTTCTAATAGTAAACCAGCCTTTCAGCCATTATTTCTTTAAAGATTCTTTCTGCTGCACATTTTTCTCCTCTCTTAATGGGACTTGGATGATATAAAGGTTAGACCTTTTGTTATTGTCTTACAGGTCCCTACAGTTCTACACAATTTGTTTTCCAGTCATTTCTCCGTCAATTTTTCAGATTGGATAACTTCTGTTAATCTACTTATAAATTTACTGAATCCCCTGTCATCTCCATTCTGTTACTGAGCCCATCCAATGACTTTTTATTTTAGTTGTTGAATTTTTTCATTTCTAACATATCCACTTGATTCTTCTTTATATCTTCTGTTTCTTTGCTGAGACTTTCTGTATTTTTCAAGAGTGTTTGCTCTCTCTTACTGGTTAGAAAATATAATAACTGCTTTAAAGTCTTGGTCAGATAATTTCAATATCTATGGCATCCCAGCATTGCTATTGAGATTTCCCTGGGTTTTTTGGTATAGTGAGTAAATTTCTATTGTATCCTAGATATTTTGAATATTATGTTTTGAGACTTTGGTTGTTTTTTAAATCTTATGGCAGATATTGTTATTTTTGTTTTAGGAAGTAATTAACCCAGTAGGGTTCAGACCACAAGTCCTCAGTTCCCCAAGACTTCTGTGGATCGTGGTTTCGACTTCAAGTCTTTGAGAAGTGCTGTTGGATCTGTCTGGTGTATGTACCACCTACTGGCCAGTCTGGGACTTAGGCAAGTCGTCTGTCCCATATTTTACTGCTCCAAGTCTCTGGAGTCTATTTAGGGTCAGATCCATACATGTGCAGTTCAGGGGTAAGCCCAAGAGTTCATAAACAACTTTAAGGGGTTGCTTTCCCAAGCTCCTGCCTTACCATAATTGCCTCGATAGTTCTGCGTCCCTGGGACTCTGCTCTCCAGCCCTTCAGCCAGCACCCTGAGGCTGTGTGTGCCCCGCACTCCTGCACACTTGATTTGACTGCACCCACCTCAGAGCTGAGCAGAGGCCAGAGAGAGAGCAACAGCAGTGGGGCTCGCCACACCCGCTGGGATCCACAGCTCCTCTGATTAGAGAGGAAGGTTCTCTGCCTTCCTGTTCTGATTTCCTGCCATCTCCCATTGCTGCCACAGGATTGCTTGAGGTCTGGGGCACAAGAGAACTGAGGAAAAAAATTTAAGAAAAAAAAAGATAAATAAGGGACTTCTACACTCTCTCTGAACATTGTAGACCCCCTTCCTGCTTCTTGAGCCAGAGGAGAGGTCTCCTCTTGGAACCAATGCCCACTTCTGAGTTCTGGGCTGCACTGAGTTCACGTCAGAGAGACTGGAAATAAAAAGTGATAAACTCACCACCAGTTCTGTGGTCTTCTTCCTCAGTCTGCCTGCTCTCATTACTTCTCTGAATAATGAAGTAATAGGTGAAGTAATAATGAAGTAATAGTAGCAGGTGAATAGATGCTTTCAGTAGGAGAGACGCAGTGGGGTGTCCTTCCTTCATATACCCTGGAACCTGTCTTCTGTTTTTACAAGTGGGAAGGCCATGGTTACCTACGTATGGTGGGTTCTTTAAATTGTCAAAGGTATTTGGGTCAAGATTTTTCTAAAAGTCAGTGTTTCAAAGAACAAACTATTTTCATTGTGAGGTCTCAGATCTTCCTAAGGGTAAAAAAATTTCAGTGATGGCAGAAGCTGGGTGAAAGGTACATGGACCCTCTCTGTAGTGTTTTTTAAACTATTTGTGTGTTTTTATGGAAGCAACCTAAATGTCCATCGACAGATGAACAGATAAAGAAGACATGGTATATATATACACACAATAGAATACTACTCAATTATTCATATAAAAAAGAATGAAATAATGCCATTTGCAGCAACATGGATGGACCTAGAGATTATCATACTGAGTGAAGTAAGCCAGACAGAGAAAGACAATTATCATATGATATCACTTACATGTGGAATCTTAAAAAATGATACAGATGAACTTATTTACAAAACAGAAAAAGACCCGCAGACATGGAAAACAAACTTACAGTTACCAAAGGGGAAAGGTGGGAGGGGATAAATTAGGAGTTTGGGATTAACAGATACACACTACTATACATAAAACAGATAACCAACGAGGATCTACTGTATAGTACAGGGAACTATACTCAATATTTTGTAATAACATATAAGGGAAAAGAGTCTGAAAAAATGTATATATACCTACACATATATGTGTGTATGTATGTATAACTGAATCACTTTGCTATACATCTGAAACTAACACAACATTGTAAAACAACTATACTTCAATTTTTAAAAAGAGTAAAGTAAAAAAAATTGTGTTTTTAATTAATTAATTTTTTTAAAAAATAAAAAGTTAAAAACACACAGTGATGGGAATCACAGTACAGCAGAGGAAGGCCAATGAGAAGAAAGAGTAGCAGAGGCTGATATAAATCTGGCAAAAAAGGCAGGATAGGGACAACGGGATAAGCAGAGACAAAGGCAGAGGAAGTGAACAACAATCAGCCTCTGGGTGAAAGGGTGTGTCCTTACCTGGCCGCGGGCTTCCCTTTGCCAGTTGGTCAAGTGGTCCTTCTGAAACAAAGGTCAGGTTGGGTGACTTTGTTTCCCAGATTCCTCTGATATCCCCTCTACCTGCAGAATAAACTCCTTCACAAGCCACTCAGGTCCCTTCAGCATCCAGCCCTGCTCCATCCCTTCTACCTCATCTCCCACTGCATCCCTTCACCATCCTTCTCCCCAGACACACCATACACCTCTGTGCTTGTGTTTAAGGTCATGTCTAGTGCTGCCCACTCCCCCGCACACACACTCTGTCTCACTCTTTATTCTACTCCTCTTCCAAGTTAGACCACAAGCTCCATGACAGCAAGGACCCTTCCAGGTTTTGCCCACTTTGTCCCCCCACCATTGGCACATGCTAGCCCCTCAATAGTGTGATCTGGCTGCTGGGAAGCAGGAACAAGCAACCAGAAGGAAATCCTCATGTGCATGGAGACAAACAATAAACAGCATAAATGAGTTAGATGGTATTTTAATGGTTAATGCCATGACAAAACCCGTATAAGGGGAGCAGGTATTGGGTGTGGGTATGGGTGCAATTTTAAGTTAAGGTTGTCAGAGAAGGCCTCACTAAAAAAAATGGAATCTGAACAAAGATTTGAGGTATGAGAGAGTGGATACCCGGGAAAGAAGTTTCTAGGAACAGTTGGAATGAGTTGGTCATTCCTTGCCGTTCCTCAGAACTTTGTAGACTTCTATTACAACAGATATTTGGTTGTGTCTTATTTGATAATTGATCACATACTTTTTTTCCTCATTAAATTAGAAGTTCTTTGGAAAATAATCTGAAAAAGAAAAAATACATATATACATATATATGTGTGTATGTACGTATAACTGAATCACTTTGCTATACATTTGAAATTAACACAACATTGTAAATTAACTATACTTCAGTTTTTTAAAAAAGATAATAATGGAACCAATCTAAAGGGAGTTTTCCTGATTAAATTAAAGGGATATATAAAATATAAAGAAAAAGAAGTTCTTAAAAACAAGGACAGTAGCATTGATGACAGTAGTTAGCATTTATGAGGCATTGTTCTATATCAGACACTAGGCTCTTTAAATGTGATGTCTTATTTAATCCTTGCAACACATTAACAAAGTCTTAGTTTTCCCATTGTAGGCAAGAAAACCGAGGCCAAGAAAATTCCTTGAATTTACAGTCAGGACGTAGCAGAACCACATGTGAATCCACTTGTGACACTAAATACCAGGTTTTTTCCTGCAAAACCGGATCACCTACCATTGATTCCTGTACCCACTGTGTCCTTGTAGAGTATAGCAGCATTTCGCATGCTATGTCCATTCGGAAGAATTTTAATGAATCACTGGAGGAATGTTTGAGTAACCCATTTTATGATGTGACTAATTAACTTTTCAAATAAAATACCACTTCAAGAGACCACAAAGACTCTTCAAAAACTAGAACTAATAGCTAACATTCATGTGCCAGGCACTGTCTGGCCACTTGACATATATTAAAAGTTGGTTAAAAAGATTTTCGAGTGGGAGGCCAAACACGTGGGTTCTTGAAGTGTCGGTTCCCTACTTAAAGAGAAAGCGACTCTTACACTTTTACAATAACTGTGAATTTCAGGCCTTGCAGCTTTACCAAGATATTCTTTCCATGCCTCACTTATGTTGCTATCCATGGGGGACAAATATCCTTGAGCAAAGAAACCAGGCTGCATTTAGAAAAAACATTAGCTGGAAATTAACATCTCACCTGTCCCTAGTCTAATTTTTCAGAATCTTTGTGGAA
Organism: Orcinus orca; assembly: GCF_937001465.1. Taxonomy (NCBI): domain Eukaryota; kingdom Metazoa; phylum Chordata; class Mammalia; order Artiodactyla; family Delphinidae; genus Orcinus; species Orcinus orca. Next base: position 81,295,035 of record NC_064560.1, read on the forward strand.
TTTTCAAAATTAAGGACCATGGTGACAAGTGAGTTAAATCGTATTCTCAAAACTATATATGCACGTAGGGAAGCTGTCCACGTATTTTAAAATGCATGTATGTTTACCAGTTGAGTTGGTAACTTGATAACCAAAGTTTCTAAAGTTGTTTATGAGGAAATATACCCTTTTCCAGTACTGGGTTCCTTGGGTTTGAAGTATATTTAGTTTGGAAATATGCAAATGGTGGTCCAGCTCGTATGGAGAGGCAACTCCCAATCACTTGCCAGTCATATTGACAGGTAATTCCATTAACCTTTACGTTTGGCCTTTGAAAATGTTCCTATGATACAGGGACAGCAGCTGCTGGCTTGGATAAATGCAGTAATGCTCCAAAGCATACACCCAAGAAATGGGGGAGAGATGGAGGCAACTCAGGGGAGCATGTGTTTAGCAGAAGTCTCTCCTTAGCCTGACAGCTGATCATCCACTCCCAGCAAACCCACAAGGCTGCCATGGAACATTTCACAGGTGGGAGGAGCCCAAAGGCCCTCTGCCTGGAGCCTGGCCAGTCGCCGTGGCTGACCCAGGATGCTTTGGCTCCAAGAGCCACACTAACTTATTAAACACCCAGGAAACCAAAGTGGGCGCCAGAATGGTCACACTTTTAATTACAGTGAGAAATAAAAGTGTCCCAAGGCCAGATTCACCACATGTTTTACCCAGAGCATCCTTTCTCTGCAGTCAAGCTAGATCTGAAGCCCAGTCTTGAACACACGTCACCTGATTTACCAGGAGAATTCACTGCTCTAACTTTTTTCAAATTTGCATGATTAGAGGGCTGCTGTGAGCAAGTCCCACGTCCCTGAGTGGGAAGAAAAAAGCAGCCTGGTGACTGTGAATCCTGAGTGGGAATTAGAGGAGAAGGTCGGATGGCCTCTGGCCAGAGCCGGGATTACTTTTGAATCTAGAAATGATTACTGAAATGAAACCACAGGTTCCTCCCCCTACTGTCCTGTCCCCAGATTAGTCGTATTTGAAATAACCAAAAAAAAAAGTCCTCTCCAGGATCCAATTTCCAAGACACCTCCTCTAGCATGGTCCCATTCAGGAGGAAACATTTTCTCCTTAGACGGGTGAGTGTATTTAAATACTTGTGAAAACAAACTGAGACCATTAGGACTATGTGTGGTAGTTCTGTTCTGGCACGCTAATCAATTAAGTAGATCCCTCGTTTCCTTTCCCTTAGGGAAGATTGTAACCCCAGGTACCATCACTGGCTGCTTGAAATTAAATGCTTCCTCTCTGGAAAGCCAACCACATCCATTTCGGTCTTTCTGGAGGATGTCTCCACCTGAGCTACCCACCTTTTTGTGTTCTTCTACCTTGCTCCCCTGATAGGCATGTTCCTCCAGGGCTCCTAGTCCTGTGTACTCAGTAACACAGACTAAATGGAATTTCATTGAAGAGGCATCCCCAGCAGCTTGTGGGTGGACTCCTTAATGGAGTATGTGATGCAGTTAGTAGGATCTGTGTCCCTTTAACCCCCTCCAAGTGTCTTCACTGCCACTCTCCCAGCCTCTTCCTGCCCCCTAGTCAAGCAGCTCACTGCTCAATACCTGATGATATTAAAGAATTATTGTCAGTTAGTTTTAGGTGTGATATTGTTACTGAGGTTATGCTAAGAAATATACACACACTGAAATAGTGATGGATGAAATGATATCACTCTGGGATTTGGGAGGTGGGGGAATGGGTGAGATTAGAAATGAAACAAGATCAGCCATGAGCTGATTATTTATTAAAACTGGGTGATGGATGCACAAGTGTTCATAATAATCTTCTGTATATTTCTGGATGCTTATACAACTTCCCATAACAATAGTTTAAAAACAGCATCAGGAAACTTTTGCTTCCAGCCAAGATGGAGCATTAGGAAATGGGCTTACCCTCATGCTTGAGAAAAGAGAAGAGAGCAGTGTGTAAGAAACAAGCCACTGAACTATAGACAGTGAAGGACAGTTATCCCTGAAAGATGGGAAGCATACAAGGGTAGTCCTGTGGTTGCCGAGCTCATGGCCTTGAGAGTGTTTCCAGGATGTGGTGTGGAGAGAAGGATCCGAGATGGAGCCCAGCAGACTGCCTGTCAGGAGTCAGAGCTGAGAGTCGGGGAGTGAAGGATATCAGAGCAGAGAGGAGAGAGATGCACAGGAAGAACGCCAGCGATGTACCAAGGGTTTGCCTCTGCTACTTGGCATGTGTGTAAGGAAGTTATGTGCAGCTGGGGAAAGAACCAACTAAGATTAGAGGGAACAGTGCCCACCAGCAACACAGAGCTAAGTACAGTGTCTGTGCCCACCCATCAAATAGCAAAAGCACCAAGTGTGATTTCTAGAAGGGTGTTGCCTCAGTAATGGCAAATAATTAACCCTGGAATAAAAACTGCCCTGGTCACACCTAAAACCATAGAAGCAAGACCCAAAAGGATTAAATTGTTTCCAAGAAATGTAACTACATTCCAGAACACAGCTGAGTAATAGTGATTGGAATATAAACTCGTCCAGCACCAAACAATATAAAATTCACATTGTCTGTCATCCAATCAAAAGTTAGCAGGAATGCAAAGATGTGGGAAAGTATGACCCATAATGAGGAGAAATTATTCAATCAAAACCAACCTAGAACTGACATAGATGGTAGTATTATCAGACAAGGACATTAAGAGTTATTAAAAGTTGTAAAAACAGCAGAGTTGAATAAATTGTATTCTGTATGTTCAAAAATCTAAGTAAGGATGTAGAAGATATTTTTAAAGACCCACATCAAACTTCCAGATATGAAAACTACATGAGTTTAAAAATTAACTCAATGGGATTAAGAGCAGATTGAATATTACAGAAAAACAAAGATTAATAAACATAGAAGCATAACAATAGAAACTATCCAAAATGAGACAGAGAAAATAAAATTACAGAAATTTAAAACATGTCAGTGAGTTGTGGAAGAAGTGCAGTTAACCTAAAATATGTGTAATTGAAATTCCTGAAAAGGGGCGTGAGGGACAGAAAAAAATAACTGAAGAAATGAGCAGTACGTAGGGGAAATTTCTATCACTAACCTTGTTAGAAAAAAAGAAAGGCCTCAAATCAATGACCTCAGTTTCCACCTTAAAAACTAGAAAAAGAAGAGCAAATTAAACCCAAAGTAAGCAGAAGCAATGAAACAATAAATATCAGAAGTAATGAAACAGAACAGAGAAAAATAATAGACAACTCAATGAACTCAAGAGTAAATTCATTGAGATCAATAAAACTGATAAACCTCTAGCCAGATAATCAGGGGAAAAGAAGATAAATTAACAATATAGAGAATGAGAAATTACCTTAGTACAGATTGTATAGACACTAAAAGTATTATAAGGGAATATTATGGACAAGTTTATATTAATAATTACAACAACTTAGATGAACTTGACAAATTCCTTGAAAGGTGCAAACTACCAAAGCCGATGCAAGAAAAAGTAAATAACCTGGATATCTCTCTATCTCTTAAAGTGATTTAAGTTGGAGTTAAAAGCCTTCACTCAAAGAAAGCTGCAGGAACAGACACTTCACTGGTAAATTCTACCACACACAGAAGAAATTATAGCAGTTTTACACAAACTCTTCCAGAAAATCAAAGAAGAGCTATACTTCCCAATCGATGCTGTGAGGCCGTAGTACCTAATACAAAACCAAACGGTCCAGAGCAGATGTTCCTCATGAAGATCAATATGAAAACGCTAAACAAATTTTTAGCAAGTGGAATTCAGTAATATATAAAAAGTATAATACATCATGACCAAGTGGGTTTTATCCCAAGAAAGCAAAACTAATTTAACATTCAAAAATCAATCAATGTAATTTACCATATTGACAAACCAAAACACAGAAAACTGTATGATCACCTCAATAGGAATGTAAAGAGTCTGACAAAATCCAACATTCATTCCTGATTTAAAAAATAAATAAAAACTCTCAGAAAACTAGGAATAGAAGGGTACTTTCTCAATCTAATGTAGAGCATTTACAGAACAAACAAACAAGCAAACAAAAAGCCCTACAGCTACCAAGATACTTACTGGTGAAAGAAAGAATGCTTTCGCGCTAAGACCAGGAACAAGACAAGGATGCCAACCCTCACCACTGTATACATCATTTCCCTGGAGATTCTAGCCAGTGTAGTCAAGCAAGAAAATATAATTTCAAAAACCATCCAGATTGAAAAGAGTAAGCTATCTCTAGTCACAGAAGGCATAATGACCTATGTATAAGATCCAGTGGAATTTACAAAAAGTTATTGGAACCAATAAGTGAGTTCAGCAGTGTTACAGGATACAAGATTAATATACAGATGTCAATTCCATTTCTATATATCTGCAATGAATAATGGAAATTGAAATTTCAAAATATAACTTTTTCAATAGCATCAAAAGATATGAAATACTAGGGATAAATCTGACAACAGTGTGTAAGACCTATACACTGAAACTACAATGCATTGCTTAGAGAATTAAAGACCTAAATGAAAGGAGGGTTGTTGCACATCCATGACACCTCAATATTGTTGAGATGTCATTCTCCCCAAATTGATCTTTAAGCTCAACACAATTCCAGTCAAAATCTCAGCAGGCATTTTCTTGTAAAAATTGACAAGCTACTTTAATATTCAAAGAGAAATGCAAAAACCTAGAATAAACAAAAGAACTTTGAAAAATTAGAGCAAAGTTGCAGGCTAACAATATCTGTTATTATTAAGAATCATTATGGGGCTTCCCTGGTGGCGCAGTGGTTGAGAGTCCGCCTGCCAATGCAGGGGACACGGGTTCATGCCCCGGTCCGGGAAGATCCCACATGCCGCAGAGCGGCTGGAACAGTGAGCCATGGCCGCTGAGCCTGCACGTCCGGAGCCTGTGCTCCGCAACGGGAGAGGCCACAACAGTGAGAGGCCTGCGTACCGAAAAAAAAAAAAAAGAATCATTATGAAGGTCCATAATCCAAAGAGTGTGGAATTGGCATACAGATAGAGAAATAGATCAATGAAACATTGGTAAGTCAAGAAATAGCTCATATATATTGACTCCTGAAATCCAGTAAAGAAACGAAGGCAATTCAGTGCAGAAAAAATAATCTTTTCAATAAATGACGGTGAAATAATTGGATATTCATGTACCAAAAAACCCACTTTGAGCTATACCTCACGCATATACAAAAATTACCTCAAAATGGATGATAGACCTAAATGTAACACCTAAAACTCAAAAATATTTTAGAAAAAAGCATAGGAGAAAATCTTAATGGCCTTAGGTTAGGCAAAGTTTTTTTTCCAGCTTTATTGAGATCTAATTGAAAAATAAAATTGCAAGATATTTAAGGTGCACACATGATAATTTGATATACGTATACACTGTGAAAGGATTTCCTTACCAAGTTAATTAACACATCCATCAACTGTTTGCCTTTTTCCTTTTTTTGTAAGAAAATTTAAGCTCTACCCTCTTAGCAAATTTCAGTTATACAATACAGTGTTATCAACTATAGGAACCACATAATACATTAACCCCTCAGACCTTTTTCATCTTATAACAGAAAGTTTGTACCCTTTTACCAACCTCTCCCCATTTCCCCCACCTCCCAACCCCATGAAAACCACTTCTCTACTTTCCGTTTCTATGAGTTCAAATTTTTTTTTAAGATTCCACATATAAGTGAGATCATACATTATTTGTCTTTGTCTGGCTTATATCACTTAGCATAATGCCCTCCAGGTTCATCCATGCTGTTGCAAATGACAGGATTTCCTCCATTTTTAAGGCTGAATAATATTCTATTGTGTATATATATTTTCTTTATCCTTTCATCCATCAGTGGACATTTATGTTGTTTCCATATCTTGGCTATTGTGAATAATGCTGCAATGAACATGGGAGTACAGGTGTCTCTTGGAGATAATGATTTTGTCTCCATAGGATAAATACTCAGGAATGGGATTGCCGGATCCCATTGAACTGCCGGATATGGTAGTTCAATTTTTAATTTTTTGAGGAACCTCCATACTGTTTTCCATAGTGACTATACTAATTTACATTCCCACCAACAGCTCACAAGTGTTCTCTTTTTTCCATATCCTTGCCAGCATTTGTTATCTCTTGTCTTTTTTAAAATAGACATCCTAACAGGTGTGAGGTGATATCTCATCATGATTTTGATTTGCATTTCCCTGATGATTAGTGATGTCAAGCACCTTTTCGTATATTTGTTGGCCATTTGTATGTCTTCTTTGGAAAAATGTCTATTCAGGCCCTTTGTACATTTTTTAATTGGATTATTTGGGGGATTTGCTCCTGAGTTATAGGAGTTCTTTGTATATTTTGAATATTAACTCCTTATCAGATATGCAGTTTACAAATATTTTCTCCCATTCCAATAGGTTGCTTTTTTATTTTGCTGATGGTTTCCTTTGCTGTGCAAATGTTTTTTAGTTTGATGTAGTCCCACTTGTTTATTTTTTATTTTCATGCCAAATCTAAAAATCGTTGCCAAGACAAATGTCAAAGATCCAACTCTCTAATTTTCTCCTGAGAGGTCTTAGGTTCCAGTCTTAAATCCATTCCGGTTGATTTTTGTATATGGTGTAAGATAGTGGTCCAGTTTCATACTTTTGCATGTGGCTGTCCAGTTTTCACAACACTATTTATTGAAGAAACTATTCTTTCCCCATTGTGTATTCTTGGCACCCCTGTTGAAATTAGTTGACCTTATACAATGCAGGTTTAGTTCTGGGCTCTCTATTCTGTTCCATTGACCTATGTGTATGCATTTATGCCAGCACCATACTGTTTTTAATACTGTCACTTTGTAATATAGTTTGAAATCAGAAAGTGGGATGCCTCTAGCTTTGTTCTTTCTCAGGATTGCTTTGGCTATTCAGGGTCTTTTGTGATTCCATACACATTTTAGGATTTTTTTCTACTTCTGTAGAAAATACCTTTGTAATTTTGATAGGGATGGCATTGAATCTATAAATGGCTTTGGGTAGTATAGACATTTTAACAATATTAATTCTCCCAACTTAATGGAATCTCTTTCCATTTATTTGTGACTTCTACAGTTTCTTTCATCAAATTCTTATAGTTTTAAGTGTACAGATCTTTCACTTCTGTGGTTAAATTTATTCCTAAATAAATGCTATTGTAATTTTCCTTTCTGATGATTTGTTGTTGGTGTATAGAAATGCAAATGATTTTGTATATTAATTTTGTATCCTGAAAATTTACTCAATTTGTTTATTAGGTCCAACAGCATTTTGGTGCAATCTTTATAAATATAATATTTTTTATACATAAGATCACATAATCTGCAAATAGAGACAATTTTGCTTCTTCCTTCTGATTTTGATGCCTTTTATTTCTCTTTCTTGTCTAATTGCCCTTGCTAGGACATCCAGTACTATGCAGAATAAAAGTGGTGAAAGTGGGCATCCTTGTCTTGTTCCTGATCTTAGAGGAAAATCTTTCAGCTTTTCACCATTGAGTATGATGTTAGCTGTGGGCTTGCCCTATGTGGCCTTTATTATGTTGAGGTATGTTTCCTTTATACCAATTTTGTTGAGAGTTTGTATCATGAAATGAAGTTAACTTCTGTCAAATGCTTTTTCTGCATCTATTGAGATGATCCATTGGTGATATAGATATCCATGTTATGATATTTATTCTCCATTGCATCAATGTGATGTATCACATTGATTGACTTGTGGGTGTTGAAACATCTTTGCATCCCTGGAATAAATCCCACTTGATCATGGTGTATGATCCTTTTAATGTATTATTGAATTCAATTTTCTAGTATTTTGTTGAGGAATTTTGCATCTATGTTTATCAGGGATATTGGTCAAAAATATTCTTTTCTTGTAGTGTCCTTGTCTGGCTTTGGTATCAGGGTAATGCTGGCCTGATAAAAGGATTTTGAAAGTGTTCCTTCTCTTCTGTTTTTTTTGGAAGAGTTTGAGAAGGATTGGCATTAGTTCTGCTTTAAATGTTTGCTAGAATTCATGAGTGAGGCCATCTAGTCTTGGACTTTGTTGGGAGGTTTTTGATTATTGATTCAGTCTCATTGCTAGTAATTAGTCTGTTCAGGTTCTCTATTTCTTCATGATTGAGTCTTGATAAGTTTTGTTTCTAGGAATTTTTCCATTTCTTCTAGGTTGTCCAATTTGTTGGCATATAATTGTTCATAGCAGCCTCTTATGATCCTTTGCATTTCTGTGGTCTCAGTTGTAATGTGTCCTCTTTAACTTATAATTTTATTTATTTGAGTCTTCTCTTTCTTAAGTCTAGCTAAAGATTTCTCTGTTTTGTTTATCTTTTTAAAAAACAGCTCTAAATTACCTTTATTTTTTTCTATTGTTTTTCTGGTTTCTATTTTATTTATTTCCACTCTGATATTTGTTATTTCTTTCCTTCTACTATGGGCTTACTTTTAGTCCTTTTCTAGTTCCTTGAGGTGTAGAGTTAGGTTATTTAATTGAGATCTTTCTTTTTTCTTAATTTAAGCATTTATCGTTAAAAAGGTCCCTCATAGAACTGCTTTTACAGCAAATCATAAGTTTTGGTGTATTGTGTTTCCATTTTCATTTGTTTCAAGATTTTCTTTATTTCTCTTTTGATTTCTTCTTTGACTCATTGGTTGTTCAGGAACATGTTTTTAAATCTCCACATATTTGTGAATTTTCCAGTTTTCTTGTAATTGATTTCTAGTTTCATACCAATGTGGTCACAAATGATACGTAGCATGATTTCAGTCTTTTTTAATTTTTTAGGACTTCTTTTGTGGCCTAACGTATGATCTGTCCTGGAGAATGTTCCATGTGCACTTGAGAAGAATGTGTGATCTGTTGCTGTTGGATGGGATGTTCTGTGTATGTCTGTTAGGCTTATGTGTTCTAAAGTATGTTTAAATCCAGATGTTCCTTTATTGTTTTTTATCTAGATGATTTATCCATTGTTAAAAGTGTGATCCTGAAGTGCCCTGCAATTATTGTTTTGCTGTGTATTTTTCTCCCTTCAGATCTGTTAATATTTGCTTTATATATTTAGGTCGTCCTATGTTGGGTACATAGTTATTTACAAATGTTATGTCCTCTTGATGAATTGACCCCTTTATCATCATATAATAACCTTCTTTGTCTTTTGTTACCATTTTTGACTTAAAGTGGTTTTTGTCTAAGTATGGCTACCCCAGCTTTCTTTTGGTTTCCACTTGAATGGCATATCTTCTTTATCCCTTCATTTTCAGACTATGTATGTCCTTAAAACTGAAGTGAATCTCTTATAGGCAACGTATAGTTGGGTGTTGTTTTTTCATCCATTCAACTACTCTTTGGATTGGAGAACTTAGTCCATTTACATTCAAAGTAATCATTGATAGATAGAGACTTTTGCCATTTTGTTCATTGTTCTCTGGTTTCTTAAAAAAAATTCCTTTGTTCCTTTCTTCCTCTTTTTCTGGCTTCCATTATGATTTGATGATTTTCTATAATGGTATTCTTTTTTTTTTACTTTATCTTTTTGCATATCTACTGTAGGCTTTTGCCTTGTGGTTACCATGAGGGTTACATAAAACTTATTGTATTTATAATAGTCTATTTTAAGCTCAAACAACTTAACTTTGAACACATGCAAAAGCTCTACATTTTTACACTCCTCCACATTTCATATTTTTTGTCAAAATTTCTTTATACTTCTGTATCCATTAACAAATTATTATAGTTGTAGTTATTTTTAATACTTTTGTCTTTAAACCTTTATGATAGAATTATACGTGATTTACCTACCACGATTACAAAATTAGCATATTCAAAATTTAACTTTATATTTACCTCTACTAGTGAGTTTTATACTTCATATATTTTATGTTACTAATTAGCATTCTTTTGTTTCATCTTGAAGAATTCCCTTTAACATTTCTTGTAAAGCTGGTCAAATGGTAATGAAAGTGTTCAACTTTTGTTTGTCTGGAAAACTCTTTATCTCTCCTTCAATTCTGAAGGACAACTTTGCTGGGTAGAGTATTTTTGGATGGCAGTTTTTGCCTCTCAGCTCTTTGAATAGCATCCCACCCCTTTCTGGCCTGCAAAGTTTCTGCTGAAAAATTTGCTGATAGTCTTATAGAGATTCCCTTGTACGTAACACATTGCTTTTCTCTTGCTGCTCTTAAGATTCTCTCCTTGTCTTTAACTTTTAACGGTTTCATTATAATATGTCTCAGTGTGGGTCTATTTGGATTGAGCTTGTTTAGAACTCTCTGGGCTTCCTGGATCTGGATGTTCTTTTCCCTACATTAGGGTAGTTTTCAGCCATTATTTCTTTGAATAAACTTTCTGCCCCTTTCTCTTCCTTCTTCTCAAACCCCTGTAATGTGTAATTGATCCTCTTGATTGTATCCCCCAAAAATCTCTTCACTCTTTTTCATTCTTTTTTCTTTTTGCTCCTCTGATTTGATGAATGCCCTGCTCTGTCTTCTGGTTCATTGATCCTTTCTTCTATTTGATGTAGTCTGATGTTGACCCTCTCTACTGAATTTTTCAGTTCAGTTACTGTATTCTTTAGATCTGTGATTTCTGCTTGGTACTTTTTTATGTTTTCTCTTTGTTGAAATTCTTACTTTGTTCAGGTGTTGCTCTCTTGACCTCGGTGAGCAACTTTATGGCCATTATTTGGAATTCTCTATGATGTAAATCACTTATCTCCATTTCATTAAGATCTCTTTCTGGAGATTTATGTTGTTCTTCTGTTTGAAACATATTCTTCTATTTATTCATCTTCCTTGACTCTCTGTGTTAGTTTCTGTGCATTAGATAAAACAACCACCTCCCCCAGTCTTGGCAGGGTGGTCTTGTGTAGTTAGATGAATCTTACCATTCAGCCCAGCCTAAGCTTTTAATTGTCTCTCAAAACTTGGTGATTTTTCCAAGCTGCCTTTTTGTTCTTAGTGGCTCCCAGAAGTTGAGAATGTGCCAAGACCTGTCAGTGTTCCAAGGGAAGGATCATAGTTAGCACCTAGATGCAGGCCAATTAGAAGCTGGACCCACAGGCACCTGCTGGGGAAGTATATAGTTAAGGTCCTTCCAGAGACAAACTTAGAGAAGAGCCATTTTTTCCTGCTCCCTCTGTGCCAAGCCTGGGTATGTAGCTATGGTGTGTGTGTGTGTGTGTGTGTGTGTGTGTGTGTGTTGGGGTGGGGTGGAGGTGGGGGGTGCTCCTGTACCCGTTAAGAACTGTTTCTTCATTTGCTACAGTCCTGTGGGACTTATGAATGTAAGTCCTATTGGCTATCAGAGTGAGGAGATCCTGGGGTCCATTCCTCATTCAGCAGCCACAAAATATGGGGCTCTAGGCATGTGTACAAGTCCCTTTCAGGGAAATATTGGTGTCTTGGTTTTATTGTTGGAGCCGGCTGGAGGAAGAAGGTGGGGGAGGTGTCCATCAGTTTCCCCAGTCTCTGGGGAAGATTACTTCCAACCCCTAGATACCTTCTCTCCCTCAAGTAGCAGCTTTTAAAATACTCAGATAGGGCTTCCCTGGTGGTGCAGTGGTTGAGAGTCCACCTGCCGATGCAGGGGACACGGGTTCGTGCCCTGGTCCAGGAAGATCCCACATGCCGCAGAGCAGCTAGGCCCGTGAACCATGGCCACCGAGCCTGCGCATCCGGAGCCTGTGCTCCGCAATGGGAGAGGCCACAACAGTGAGAGGCCCATGTACCACAAAAAAATAAAAATTAAAAAAAAATTAATAAAATATGCAGATAAACCCCTTTCAGGGAAAGACTGAGAGAGTGGCATTTTAGCTTTTGCTCCCTCTGTACCGGGCCTTGGGATGATAACCTGTTAAGAACTACTTCACGTTCTCTAGTCCTATGAAATTCATGAGTGGAAGCCCTGTTGGCTCTCAGATCCAGACAATCCAGGGACCTATCCCTCAGGTGGCAGCCATAGAAGCTGGGGTGCAGATGAGGCTACAAGCTCCTCCACGGAGATACTGGTGACTTGGAGTGGGCTGGAGGGAGAAGATGGATAGGGTGTGTGCCAGCTTCCTAGGTCTTCAGGAAGCATCATAGCTGGCCCCTAGATGCATGCTAAATTAGAAGCCTGGCCCTCAGGCAGCAGCTTTTAAAGTACACAGATAAACAGACCCCTTTCAGGCAAAGACTGGGAGATGGACGTTTTTGCTTCTCCCTCTGCACTGAGTCCTGGTGGTGAAGGGATATATACAGTGAGGTGCCCATTAAGAACTGCTTCTTTGTTTGCTATAGTCTTGTGGGTCTCCTGGATACAAGCCCCACTGGCTTTCACATCTAGGTGTTTGGGGGGGTCCATTTCTCAGATGGGAGTATTAAAATTTGAGGAGCTAAATGTGGGGTCCAAACCCTTTGCTTCTCAGGAAGAAGCTGGGGGTTAGGGATTCCCCTCCCAAATGTATGACACAGTGCTAAGGTAGGGTTTATGGCAGGATTGTGTCTTAGCCTTCTTTTCCTGTTTCAATGTGGGTATTTTCTTGTTCACTGGATATGTGAGTCACATGACTTATTTCTGGATCTCTCTCAGAGGGCATTGCTCTGTGTTTAGTTGTACTTTCAGTGCATCTGTGGAAGGGGGGGGGGTGCTCCAAAGACTCCTGTGTTGCCATCTTAGTTAACTCACCTAGGCAAAGATTTTTTTAGATATGACCAAAACCAAAAACATGATTCATAACAGAAAAAATGATAAATTGGACTTCATCATAATTAAAAACTTCTTTTTATAGCATTAAGAAAACTAAAAGATAAACCACACGTTGGAAGACAGTACTTGCAAACCATAGATCTAATAAAGGTTTTGTTTCTAAAATGTGTGTATGGAACTCTCAAAACTCAATTAAAAATAAAACTACCCATCTTATTCTACTTGCTTTATCACATGTATTTTCTCTCCATTCTTCTCTCTACCCATCAATCCATCTAATTTTTCATGTATTTTGAAATAAGTTGCAGATATGTCACTTACATTTTACCTTAAATACCATCGACTAGGGTGCAATATTTGTTTATGCTTCTTTTTTAAGTAAAATCCATGCAATAAATGCACAAACCTTATGTGTACCACTAACAAATTTTGCAAAATGCACACACTTGTGTGACCCAAACTGTTAACAAAATATAAAGTACTACCATGGTTTCAGAAAGCTCCCTCACTCCTTTTCCTAGTCAAAACTCATCCCCACATCTCCCCAACCCCCAGTGACCATTGTTCCAACTTTTTTCCATCTTGATTGGTTTTGCTTGTTCCATAACCTCACAAAAATCAAATCATCAGTATGTGCTGTTTTTGTGTCTGTTAATCTCACTGAGAATGATTTTGAGATTCATTTGTGTTGTGCATTCGTGTAGTTCATTTCATTGCTGAGCGGTCTTGCAATTATGTGTATATACCACAGTTCATTTATTTGTTCACTGTTTGATGGGCATCTGAGTGGTTTCCAGATCTGGCTATTATGAATAAAACTGCTACAAACATTCTTGTACAAGTCTTTTTATGGATATGTGATTTCATTTTTCTTGGATAAATACATAGGAGTAGCTATCTAGGATCATAGGTAGATATAGCTGGATCATAGGTGGGTATGTGTTCAGTTTTAGAGAAACTGCAGGACCTTTTCATATAATGTTTGTACTGTTTTACACTCCCACTGTAATGGTGCATGAGAGTTCCAGTTGCTCCATAATTTTGCCAACACTTGGTACTGTTGTCTTCTTTACTTCAGCCATTCTGGTGCACATGTAATGATATCCTGCAGCACTTCTTCTTAAAATTAGGAATGTTTACGTCATCAAAGTCTAGTTTCATGGTGTATTTGTTATGCATTGCTACATACTGAATAATCCCAAAATTTAGCAGCCTAAACCAGCAATCATATATCTTCTCACACCATTTCTGAGGACTAAGAACCCAGGCATGGCTTAGCTGTGTAGTCCTGGCTCTGTCTTTCATGAGGTTGCAGTCAAGTTGGGGTTATGTCATCTGAAGCTTGACGGGCTGGGGGATCTGCTCCAGGCTCCTCACATGGTAGCCGGCAGGTCTCCACTCTTCACTGGCGCTTGTTGGGGGACATCAGTGTCTCACTACATGCCTGAGTATCCTCAGAAGATGTGAGTTGATTTAGAAAGAGAGACAGAGGGAGAGGGATAGAGGGACCCCAAGGTGGAAACCACAGTATTTCACAATGTAATCTTGGATGAGACATCCCATCACTTCTGCCGTATCTGGGTACACAAACCAACCCTGGTAGAATGTGGAGGGGATGGCACAAAGGTGTAAGTAACAGTAGGTAGGATCTCTGGGGGGCTGTCTTGGAGTCTTGCTACCATACATGGAAGAAGATAGAAACAGCTACTGGCAGGGGAGGGAAATTGTTGTCAGGGCTGATTGGGATATCAATCAGCTGAAGTGTTTCTGTGAAATTTGCTGAAGTTGGTTAGACTATCCTGTATCCAAGTTCTAGTCCACCACTTCCTGGCCTGCTAGGATCACTGGACAAAGGAGTTTAAATCTGAGCCTCAGTTTCTACAGATGTAAAATGGTGGTGTGATTAAATGAAATCATGTATGTACAGCACCAAGCACATAAAAGGGTCCCAGTAGAGGGCAATTATCAATACTTCATACACATGGCAGTTTCATGCCCTTCACACAATGTAATTTTATATCATTTCAGTGTTGAGGACCAGATGTGCCAAAGTCCATCTGGAAAGATCCCAATGGACTACTGATAAGCCCTTGGAAAAGACCAGTTTCAGATTCATTTTCTTTTTATTTCCTGATATTTAGGAAGTTTTATTCTATCACTGTGTATCATTTGCCTTATTAGTCATGGTTGTTCCTCTAACAGTTTGTTGTGAACTGTTAATGTTTATGTCATGATTTTGGAGCTATTAGCATACTTCCCTCTTCTTCTTGCCAGAATTATTTTGGTGATAATAATCAGGCCTATAAGAATAAAGACCATTGCTTTTAATTTGGTATTAAATTTGGACTAAGAATGAATCATAATAGACTAATTTAAAAGGTACAAGTGTATAAAACTACATACTTATTTATATTTTTATATTTATAAATATGCTATTTATATTTTGTTGCATATTAATAACTTTTTCCCCGCTTTTTAATAGTTCATTTCTTTTTAATAAGTAAAGCATGCACATAATACAAACCCTAACAGGGACAAAATGCTGTTCAGTGGAAAGCGTCTCCATCTCCCCTTGCTCCCATTCTTCTAGTTTCTATCCCCAGACGCTTTTAAAATCAAATGTATTCTAAGTAGCCACCTAACATGTCACATTGTGCAAAACCTGGTACAAAGTCAGTTACAAAGGATTTGCAATTTAAAACCAAAAAAATAATGTTTTAAAGGTTCTTATTGAAGTATTGTATGCACATAGAAATTACAAAAATTATAAGTATACAGTCTAATGAATTCTCATACTTCATCACTGATAACCATCACTGATAACAAATCAAAAACTATGACATTATCAGTAGCCCGTAAGTCCCTTTCTTTCCCTCTTCCTGTCACTAACCTTCCTTCTCCCCACAGGTAACCACAACCATGGCTTCTAATACCTTAGATTAGTTTTTTTCTGTTCTTGAACTTTGTATACATGGAATCATACAATATATATTCTTGTGTGTCTGGCTTCTTTTGCATATAGATGGAGATGGAGAGAGATAGAGACAGAGAGAGAGAGATAGATCCGTCTTTCCAGGGTTATTGATTATGTTAAGTCTTTCCAAAGAACAACCTTTTGGCTTTATTAATTCTTTCTATTGTTAGTTGTCTATTTCTTGAAGTTCTGGTCTTATCTTTATAAATGCTTACTATATTTGGTTATAGTTCTATCAACTCACTGATTTTTCTTTGTTTTAACCGTTTTTTGTTCCTTTTTCTCCTTCCTTTGTTATCTTTTGGTTTAAATTGCTATTCTTTTAAACTAATTAACATGGATACTTCCATCAGGGATTGGCAAATTTTTCTGCAAAAGGACGGATAGTAAACACACTAGGCTTTGCAAGCCATGTATGGTCTCTGTCACATTCTTTTTTAACTATTTAAAAATGTAAAAGCTGTTCTTACCCCGTGCATCGCACAAAAACAGGCAGGCTGGAATTGGCCTACAGGCCATAATTTGCCAACCCCCAACTTAGGTTATTGATGTTCAGTTCAACCTCTTCTTTTCATGTATTTATATTGAAGGCTAGACATTTCTGCTAAATTCCCAAGCTTTTGAAAATTTTCTATTTATCTTTTTGTCGTTGATTTCTAACACACACACAAAACAAGACAAGGGCAAGCACTGACTGACTCATCTGGTAAAGATACAACAAACCACCTTTGGATTCAGTTTATTACTTACATAGACAGTGAAAGGAAGAGTAGCCAGAGGTGCCAGGCCCTAGGTCCTCATCGCTCACACCAAAAAGGGCAACACCGAAACACTGGAGCCACATGTCTGCAGTGTGAGGCGTGGGATTCCCATGGCTGAGGAGCCGACTATAGGCTGCATTTAACTCTATACTAATTTCATCCTCTTGTTCTGAAGAAGCACTTTGTTCAAACCTCCAACTGTGATTGTGGACGTGTATATTTCTCCTTTATTTCCTGTTGGATTTTGCTTTGTATACTTTGAGATTAAGTACATTCAGTCTTGTCACATCTTCCTATTGGACTGACTCCTTTAGAATGATAAACACTTTTTCTTCTAACTTTATTAAAATTTTATTTTCCTTAAAATCTACTTTTCCAAAATGAGTATTTCTACATTAGCTTTCATTTGGTTAGTGTTTGCACATATGTTTTTCTATCTTTTTACTTTCAACCTTCCTGACACCTTGTATTTAAGATGTAGCTCTTCTAAGCAATATATAATTAGGGTTTTTTTTTCATCCAGTCTGATAATCTATCTATAACATGGAGTATTTCGTTTACCTACACTGGATGTGATATATTTGGTTATAGATCTAACATTGCACTTTTTCTGTTTTTCCAATCTGTTCTTTGTTCCCTTTTTCCATCCTTCTTGGCTTATTTTGTATAAATCAAAATGTTTATTATCAATTTTCCCCTTCTAGTTTATTAGCCATGCATCCCTTCCTATTCTTTTGGCAGTTACTATAGAGATTATAACATGCATCCTCGACAACAGAGTTCCCCTTAAATTAGTGCCTCTATGACACTTCAGATAGTTCAAGGAATTTAGAATTTAACTCCATTTACCCCCTCCTGTCTTTCATGCTAATGCTGTCCCGTAATTTGATTCTATTTTAAACCCCATAAAGCAAACATTATTCTCTATGGAGTCAGTACTCATTTAGACATTTAGAAACTTTCCACTGCTCTTTATTCTTTCCTGTACCTCTGGGCTTCAATCTGGGATCATTTCCTTCTGTCTAAAGAACACCCTTAAGTATTTTCCTTACTGTGGTCCACTAGCAATAAATGCTCTCAGACTTTGTTTACCTGGATTTTTTTAAATTTTGCTTTTACTTTTGGAAGATAATTTTTACAAGATATAAGGATCTAGACTGGCATTTGTTTTCTTTCAGCCCTTTGAATATATCATTCCATCTTCTTCTGGACTTCATTATTCCATTGAGAAGTCAATGTCTATCTCCTTATTGCTCATTTGAAGGTAATGTGTCTTTTTTCTCTTCCTGGTTGTAAAATTCTGTTCTTCATCTTAGGTTTCCAGCAGTTCTATTAAAATGTGCCTACTTGTGTTTTCCTTCTGTTTTTCCTCCTTGGGGTTCATACCGCTTCTGAATCTGTGGCTTGGTATCTTTCATTAATTTCAGAAAATTCTGTCATTATCTTTTTAAAAATATTGCTTCTGTCCCATCCTCTATACTGTATTCTTTCTTTCTAGGACTCAATTATATGTATTTTGGGTCTGATGCTCCTTGTCTGTGCTTATGCTTATGCACTTACACTTATATTTCTCATCCACCACCCTCCCACTCCCACTTTGACTGTGCATGCATATGTGTATGTGTGTGTCTGTATGTACACATGCACACACAAGCTTCAGACTGGAGTTTTCCTTCTGACCTGTCTTCCAGTTTATTAATTCTCTTTATGTGTGTACCAAGTCAGCTCTCAAACATACCCATTGAGCTCTTATTTTTAGTTATTCTATTTTTCAGTTCCAGAGGGTCCACTTGGCTTATTTTATATTTCCCAGTTCTCTGCCAAAATTCTTTAATTTCAACATATTTGTTATAATTATTTTAAAATATATGTTTGTCTAGATCTCCTGTTTTTCTGTTCCTGCTGTTTGATTTTCTGTTATTTTTCTGTCCTGTCTTAATTTCTCATAATCCTGATCATTTTAACAAATGCTGGATATTGGATTAGATATTAAAATTTTGCGATACAATTTTAGGCTCTGGTTTATCATTTTCCAGAGGTGATTCAACTTGTTTATTTCAGGCAGTTTGGATGGGGATATTAGCAATGCAAGACCACTTTAATGAGAGAATCAGAGATTTAAGTGATCTGAAGTTGGACTTATTTCTATACTATGACTGCTCTACTTCTAGTTCACTCTGACTCTTGGGATACCATCCTTTCAGTTCCCAGCTGAAAGCCCAGGGTGTTGACCAAGGTCTGTTCTTCTCCATGGGCCCTGAATTCTAGTTTTTGTCTTCCCAGATCCAGATTTGTTGAAAGTTCTGCTCACCTTTTCAGCCTCTTAGCCACTGCTCTCATCATTGGTGATACCCGCAGTGGGGAAAGTGGCTCTCAGTGCAAGGCTCACCTCTCCTATCTTCAGCCTCCTCCCAGATCTTAGCCTTAAAATTCTTCACTGCCCTTGTATTCTCTGATGTCACCTAACAGCCTTCTTTCTTACATTTTGCCACGTTTTCTAGTTATTCCAATGTGAGTGTTGGTCTGAAACAACCTAGTCCTCCATTGCCAGAAACAAAACTCCCAAGTATGGTTTGAGTTTGTTTACTGTGATATCACTGATCAATGCTTCAGTATTAGAATAAGCATGCAGTAGTTTTGTATATGATATTTTTTAATCAAAGAATCCCAAACTGGCTGATGTCAGCATTATATAGCTATTCTTGAAATAGAATAGTATTACTTAACTCACATGTGGAAAAGGGTGGTTGTAAATATTACCTATTTAATCTCCAGATGGACTACTGCCTTCCAAAACAGAAGTTGTACACTAGACAGTTAATGTGACAGATGTCAACATCAGCTATGTAGCTTTACAGGATTGTTGTTTACACAGATGAATTGTGTACAGGATGTATAATTCCATTGTTGTTAGATGTCATACATTTTGGCAGTAAAGGGAACTTTTCAAAACCACGAACACAGATTGTCTGCCATGGTTTACATTTTACAAGTAATGTTAGAAAATTCAGTTCATTTTGTTAGCCATCTACATTCTGACCAATTTATTTTAAAGAACTCCATGTACCAACAGTACTAAGTGACTTCCCATGTTGAGAGGAATTTGACACGTTTCCAACTCTCTACTTCTGTGCGTTTGTGTGTGTGTGTGTTTATAACTGGACGCCTCTAAAAGCCTACCCCAGGTCTGCAGCACTTTGTATCTCCCTGAGGCTAAAATCAACTTGCCAGGGCTTTGCAAGTGAAGATGGTAAAATAGTAAAGTTTCACAATAACTCTGTGGATCTAGCAAGAGGTGCTGATGTGAAATCTAGGTTATTCTGCGTTTGCTTGGGCCAAACATTGCAAGCCAAGAGCATCCATGACTGGAATATTAGGATGTATGTGGACCACTGGATTCAAACCGGTGATTTTGGTGGAGGCTTATCTAGATGTTTAACTTTGGTTGAGATAAATGAACTGTGTTCTTAATAATGTTCTTCTGTAATGGAGACTGGACTCTAAGAATATCCAGAAAGGCCCACTGATGTTGATACTGGCGCTGCTCCCATGGTGTGACATTCATGGGTTCCCCATAGCCGCCACGGAGATAGCTCAGTACTGGGGGCGTGAGCCTCATCCTTCATCACTTCCTGCCCATGTGCAACCAGCACAGTCTTTCTCGTGGTTGGAGAAAGGCAGTGGGGTGGGAGGAGGGCCCTACTCCAGAACCAAGGCTGGCAGACTCTTCATGCAGCACTGGGGCAACCACACGGGAGTGTAGCTATCGGAGTTCCTGACTTAAGTAATGGAATGTTTGGCCCGAGGCATAGATTAAGCCCTTCCAGAAAACGAGTCTGAAAAACTAAGTGATCGTTCTCCACTTTCAACAGTTCATTCCATGATTTCAGGCCTCAGTTCCCAGCATATTTGTGATGGGGGTGGGTGAGCATGAAGGTGCCCCAGCCGTGCAGGGTCCACACTGCTGGTGTGCGTGCACATTTAGAACTGCCCCCGGCCCCGCCCCTTCAGGATGCAGGCTCAGAGGCTACCGAGGAGCATCAGTCATCTGCTCATCTGGGCCTGGGTGGGGCATTCAGAGGAGGGCAGCTTGGGTTTCAAATGCAGGCAGCCCCACGTGACTGAATGCATGCGTGGCTGCAGTCCCCAGCGCACCCCTGTGCATCCAGTGCATCCCCCACATCCTTCACGATTCAGCGACCCTTCATGTCTGTGGCTGCCCTGAGGGAGACAGAGTAATAGCTGCCCCCCAGGAGGCTAAGTGTGTACATGCAACAGTACACACACACACACGCACTGCACAGTCACCATCCATACCCACCACACACACACACACACACACACACCACACAACATATTCACCCTGCACACCCACTGTTCAACCCCTGCCAGACAGCACACACGCTAATCACATAATACACATCACACACACATGACACGTGCACACATCTCATGTGCATACATATATCTCACATGCATGCACACTTTACATGGGTGCGCATGCCCCCTTGTGCACACACACTGTGCACTCAGATCTCACATGCACACCACACACAATGTGCACACACAACATACAACATACGTATCATGCACCAGTCACACCACACATGCTATGCAATCTGGGACATAATACACCACACACACCATACAAGCCATACATACCACACATGCAAAACACCCCCTCACCCCCACCACAAATGCATGCAGAGTCTACACACAGACCTCACACATGCCACACAGCACAACACATGGCATACACTCACTGCACATGCACATGCCATAGACAGAAACCCATACCCACTCCACCCCCACCCCACAAATAACTCGCACATGCACAATACACCCCATGCACACAACACACACACAGGACACACGAGCGTACTCTGCACCATGAATCTGTCAGCCCTTTCTCTGCCTCTGCCTTTGATCCTGTGTCCTGGCCCCTCCCTGTCCCCTCTGACCACTCCCCGAGGGCCCTGTGTGAACAAGAGCAGAGTAAGGGCCTCATCTGGACAGAAAGAGGAAAAGAATAGGTTGTAAATGTTTCAGTTGGGATTGAAAACATGTATATATATTATAAATATATAATGTATACATATGTATATTTTAAAATGATACACACACATAACTTTTGTGCTTATGTACAATTTGCTGTTTCTGGACCTTAAGAATTCAATTTGTATCTCTCTACCATAGTGACAGGTAATTTGGGAAACACACAGAACATAGAATATAAAATCTGAATGTAGTATGTACATAAAACTTGTCCACACTGGCTCTTGTTCTTGGGCCCCTGGGGCCCCATTTGTCTTCCTTCTCACTTCCCAGGCAACAGGAAGTTGTGGTCCAGAGAGTGAGCATTTTACACACCTGGGTTCCAGGTGGGGCTACATTCCTTGCACCTGTGTGAGCTTACCATGCTGCTTGATTTCTTTAAGCTGTTTGGTTTTCTTCAAAGCCAAAGCAGACATCACCATCATCATCCTGTCCACAGCAGGACTGTCATGAGTATTAAAGGAGATGTCAGGTGTAAAGTAGCACAATTCCTGACACATAGTAGGTATATGCAAATCCCTCCCATCACAAACAAACTCAAAAGCAAAGAAACAGACAAATATAGAAGATTGGGCCTTCTCCTGTGGCTCGTACATTCTAGCCACACTGAACCCCCAGGCCGGAGCCCCGTCCTCAGCACTCCTCAGCTGCCTCCCTCCTGTGCTGCCCTGCATCCCTCCTCAGCTGCCTCCCTCCTGTGCTGCCCTGCATCCCTCCTCAGCTGCCTCCCTAACCTGCTCCTCATGGTCTTGCTCACAGAAGCTTCTGGCTGCTGCGAAGGCTCACTCGGGCCTGACAGTCTCAGGCAGGACCTCCTTTCCAGTCCACCAGCCCATCTAAAGCCCAACGAGTGGAGGTGAGGGGCAAGGCTTTGTCTGCCTGGGCTTGGTGCTTGACCCGGCCCTGGGCGCCCTCCCCTGGATTCCCCAGTGGGAGCTACACGTTGTTCTCCCAACCCATGTTTCTGGCCACCTGCATGAGCCAGTTCCTGACTCCGTGCATCTTAGGTAAAGCTCTCCTTTACGTGCTGCCCTGGCAGTTGTTTGCAAGCTTTTTTCTTTTTTCTTTTTTTAAATTCTTTTCCATTGTGGTTTATTACAGGATATTGAATAGAGTTCCCTGTGCTATATAGTAGGACAGTGTTGTTTATCTATTTTGTACATAGTAGTTGGTATCTGCTAATCCCAAACTCCTAATTTATCCCTCCTCCACTCCTTTTCCCCTTTGGTAACCATAAGTTTGTTTTCTATGTCTGTGAGTCTGTTTCTGTTTTGTAAATAAGTTCATTTGTATCATATTTTAGATTCCACATATAAATGATATCATATGATATTTGTCTTTCTCTGTCTGACTTACTTCACTTAGTATGATAATCTCTAGGTCCATACATGTTGCTGCAAATGGCATTATTTCATTCTTTTTTATGGTGAATATTCCATTGTCTATATGTACCACATATTTTGTATCTATTAATCTGTTGTTGGACATTTAGGTTGCTTCGATATCTTGGCTATTGTAAATAGTGCTGCAACGAACATTGGGGTGCATGTATCTTTTCAACTTACAGTTTTCTCTGGATATATGCCCAGAAATGGGATTACTGGATCATATGGTAACTCTATTTTTAGTTGTTTAAGGAACCTCCATACTGTTCTCCATAGTGGCTGTACCAATTTATATTCCCACCAAGAGTGTAGGAGGGTTCCCTTTCTCCACACCCTTTCCAGCATTTATTGTTTGTAGATTTTTTTGATGATGGCCATTCTGACTGGTGTGAGGTGATATCTCATTGTAGTTCTCTGATAATTAGTGATGTGGAGCATCTTTTCATGCGTCTGTTGGTCATCTGTATGTCTTCTTTGGAGAAATGTCTATTTAGGTTTTCTGCCTATTACTTGATTGGGTTGTTTGAGTTTTTGTTATTGAGTTGTATGAGCTGTTTGTGTATTTTGGAAATTAAGCCCTTATCAGTCACATCATTGCAGGCTTTTTTTTGAATGTGGTTTGTTTCTTTTTTTAACATCTTTATCGGAGTATAATTCCTTTACAAAGGTGTGTTTATAACAAAGTGAATCAGCTATACATGTACATATATCCCTGTATCTTCTCCCTCTTGTGTCTCCCTCCCACACACCCAATCCCACCACTCTAGGTGATCACAAAGCAACAAGCTGATCTCCCTGTGCTATGTGGCTGCTTCCCACTAGCTATCGGTTTTACATTTCGTACTGTATATATATGTCCGTGCCACTCTCTCACTTTGTCCCGACTTACCCTTCCCTCTCCCTGTGTCCTCAAGTCCATGCTCTACGTCTGCATCTTTAATCCTGTCCTGCCCCTAGATTGTTCAGAATTTTTTTTTTTAGATTCCATATATATGTGTTAGCATAGGGTATTTGTTTTTCTCTGTCTGACTTACTTCACTCTGTATGACAGACTCTAGGTCCATCCACCTCATTACAAATAACTCAATTTCATTTCTTTTTATGGCTGAGTAATATTCCATTGTATATATGTGCCACATCTTCTTTATCCATTCATCTGTCGATGGACACATACATTGCTTCCATGTCCTGGCTATTGTAAATAGAGCTGCAATGAACATTGTGGTACATGACTCTTTTTGAATTATAGTTTTCTCAGGGTATATGCCCAGTCGTGGAATTGCTGGGTCATATGGTAGTTCTATTTTTAGTTTTTTAAGGAACCTCTGTACTGTTCTCCATAGTGGCTGTATCAACTTACATTCCCACCAACAGTGCAAGGGTGTTCCCTTTTCTCCACAGCCTCTCCAGCATTTATTGTTTGTAGATTTTTGGATGATGGCCATTCTGACTGGTGTGAGGTGATACCTCATTGTAGTTTTGATTTGCATTTCTCTAATGATTAGTGATGTTGAGCATCCTTTCATGTGTTTGTTGGCAATCTGTATATTTTCTTTGGAGAAATGTCTATTTAGGTCTTCTGCCCATTTTTGCATTGGGTTGTTTGGTTTTTTTGATATTGAGCTGCATGAGCTGCTTGTAAGTTTTGGAGATTAATCCTTTATCAGTTGTTTTATTTGCAAATATTTTCTCCCATTCTGAGGGTTGTCTTTTCATCTTGTTTATGGTTTCCTTTGCTGTGCAAAAGCTTTTAACTTTCATTAGGTCCCATTTGTTTATTTTTCTTTATACTTCCATTTCTCTAGGAGGTGAGTCAAAAAGGATCTTTCTGTGATGTATGTCATACAGTGTTCGCCTATGTTTTCCTCTAAGAGTTTTATAGTGTCTAGCCTTACATTTAGGTCTTTAATCCATTTTGAGTTTATTTTTGTCTATGGTGTTAGGGAGTGTTCTAATTTCATTCTTTTACAAGTAGCTGTCCAGTTTTCCTAGCACCACTTATTGAAGAGGCTGTCTTTTCTCCATTGTATATTCTTGCCTCCTTTATCAAAAATAAGGTGACTATATGTGCGTGGGTTTATCTCTGGGCTTTCTATCCTGTTCCATTGATCTACCTTTCTGTTTTTATGTCAGTACCATACTGTCTTGATTACTGTATCTTTGTAGCATAGTCTGAAATCCGGGAGACTGATTCCTCCAGCTCCATTTTTCTTTCTCAAGATTGCTTTCGCTATTTGGGGGCTTTTGTGCTTCCATACAAATTGTAAACTTTTTTGTTCTAGTTCTGTGAAAAATGGCATTGGTAGTTTGATAGAGATGGCATTGAATCTGTACATTGCTTTGGGTAGTATAGTCATTTTCAGTGTTGATTCTTGCAATCCAAGTACATGGTATATCTCTCCATCTGTTGGTTTCATCTTTAATTTCTTTCATCAGTGTCTTATAGTTTTCTGCTTACAGGTCTTTTGTCTCCTTAGGTAGGTTTATTCCTTGCTATTTTATTCTTTTTGTTGCAATGGTAAATGGGAGTGTTTCCTTAATTTCTCTTTCAAATTTTTCATCATTAGTGTATAGGAATGCAAGAGATTTCTGTGCATTAATTTTGTATCCTGCTACTTTACCAAATTCATTGATTAGCTCTAATAGTTTTCTGGTAGCATCTTTAGGATTCTCTATGTATACTATCATGTCATCTGCAAAGAGTGACAGCCTTATTTCTTCTTTTCCGATTTGGATTCCTTTTATTTCTTTTTCTTTTCTGATTGCTGTGGCTAAAACTTCCAAAACTATGTTGAATAATAGTGGTGAGAGTGGACAACCTTGTCTTGTTCCTGATCTAAGAGGAAATGGTTTCAGTTTTTCACCATTGAGAATGATGTTGGCTGTGGGTTTGTCATATATGGCCTTTATTATGTTGAGGAAAGTGCCCTCTATGCCTACGTTATGGAGGGTTTTTATCATAAACGTGTGTTAAATTTTGTCAAAAGCATTTTCTGCATCTATTGAGATGATCATATGGTTTTTATCCTTCAATTTGTTAATATGCTTTATCACATTGATTGATTTGCATATACTGAAGAATGCTTGCATCCCTCGGATAAACCCCCACTTGATTATGGTGTATGATCTTTTTAATGTGTTGTTGGATTCTGTTTGCTAGTATTTTGTTGAGGATTTTTGCACCTATGTTCATCAGTGATATTGGTCTGTGGTTTTCTTTCTTTGTTACATCTTCATCTGGTTTTGGTATCAGGGTGATGGTGGCCTCGTAGAATGAGTTTGGTAGTGTTCCTCCCTCTGCTATATTTTGGAAGAGTTTGAGAAGGATGAGTGTTAGCTCTTCTCTAAATGTTTGATAGAATTTGCCTGTGAAGCCATCTGGTCCTGGGCTTTTGTTTTCTGGAAGATTTTTAATCACAGTCTCAATTTCAGTGCTTATGATTGGTCTGTTTATATTTTCTATTTCTTCCTGGTTCAGTCTCAGAAGGTTGTGCTTTTCTAAGAATTTGTCCACTTCTTCCAGGTTTTCCATTTTATTGGCATATAGTTGCTTGTAGTAATCTCTCATGATCCTTTGTATTTCTGCAGTGTCAGTTGTTACTTCTCCTTTTTCATTTCTAATTCCATTGATTTGACTCTTCTCCCTTTTTTTCTTGATGAGTCTGGCTAATTGTTTATGAATTTTGTTTATCTTCTCAAAAAATCAGCTTTTAGTTTTACTGATCTTTGCTATTGTTTCCTTCACTTCTTTTTCATTTATTTTTGATATGATCTTTATTATTTCTTTCCTTCTGCTAACTTTGGCGTTTTTTTGTTCTTCTTTCTCTAATTGCTTTAGGTGTAAGGTTAGGTTGTTTATTTGAGATGTTTCTCGTTTCTTGTGGTAGGAATGTATTGCTATAAAATTCCCTCCTAGAACTGCTTTTGCTGCATCCCATAGGTTATGGCTCGTCATGTTTTCATTGTCATTTGTTTCTAGGTATTTTTTGATTTCCTCTTTGATTTCTTCAGTGATCTCTTGGTTATTAAGTAGTGTATTGTTTAGCCTTCATGTGTTTGTACTTTTTACAGATTTTTTTCCTGTAATTGCTATCTAGTCTAATAGCATTGTGGTCAGAAAAGATACTTGTTATGATTTCAATTTTCTTTAATTTGCTAAGGCTTGATTTGTGACCCAAGATATGATCTATGTTGGCGAATGTTCCATGAGCACTTGAGAAGAAAGTGTATTCTGTTGTTTTTGTATGGTGTCCTATAAATATCAATTAAGCCCATCTTCTTAAATGTGTCATTTAAAGCTTGTGTTTCCTTATTTATTTTCATTTTGGATGATCTGTCCATTGGTGAAAGTGGGGTGTTAAAGTCCCCTACTATGATTGTGTTACTGTCGATTTCCCCTTTTATGGCTGTTAGCATTTGCCTTATGTATTGAGGTGCTCCTATGTTGGGTGCATAAATATTTGTAATTGTTATATCTTCTTCTTGGATTGATCCCTTGATCATTATATAGTGTCCTTCTTTATCTCTTGTAACAGTCTTTATTTTAAAGTCTCTTTTGTCTGATATGAGAATTGCTACTCCAGCTTTCTTTTGATTTCCATTTGCATGGAATATCTTTTTCCATCCCCTCATTTTCAGTCTGTATATGTCCCTGGGTCTGAAATGGGTCTCTTGTAGACAGCATATATATGGGTCTTGTTTTTGTATCCATTCAGCCAGTCTATGTCCTTTGGTGGGAGCATTTAATCCATTTACATTTAAGGTAATTATCAATATGTATGTTCCTATTACCATTTTCTTAATTGTTTTGGGTTTGTTATTGTAGGCCTTTTCCTTCTCTTCTGTTTTTGCCTAGAGAAGTTCCTTTAGCATTTGTTGCAAAGCTGGTTTGGTGGTGCTGAATTCTCTTAGCTTTTGCTTGTCTGTAAAGCTTTTAATTTCTCCATCGAATCTGAATGAGATCCTTGCTGGGTAGAGTAATCTTCGTGGTAGGTTTTTCCCGTTCATCATTTTAAATATGTCTTGCCACTCCCTTCTCGCTTGCAGAGTTTCTGCTGAAAGATCAGCTGTTAACCTTACGGGGATTCCCTTGTATATTATTTGTTGTCTTTCCCTTGCTGCTTTTAATATTTTTTCTTTGTATTTAATTTTTGATAGTTTGATTAATATGTGTCTTGGCATGTTTCTCCTTGGATTTATACTGTATGGGACTCTCTGCACTTCCTGGACTTGATTGACTATTTCCTTTCACATAGAGGGAAGTTTTCAAGTATAATCTCTTCAAATATTTTCTCAGTCGCTTTCTTTTCTCTTTTTCTTCTGAGACCCCTATAATTCGAATGTTGGTGTGCTTAATGTTGTCCCAGGGGTCTCTGAGACTGTCCTCAATTCTTTTCATTCTTTTTTCTTTCTTCTGCTCTGTGGTAGTTATTTCCACTATTTTATCTTCCAGGTCACATATCTGTTCTTCTGCCTCAGTTGTCCTGCTATTGATTCCTTCTAGAGGTTTTTTGTTTGTTTGTTTGTTCGTTTTTTTTTTGTTTTTTTTTTTTGCGGTACGTGGGCCTCTCACTGTTTTGGCCTCTCCCATTGCCTAGCACAGGCTCTGGACGCACAGGCTTAGCAGCCATGGCTCACGGGCCCAGCTACTCCATGACATGTGGGATCTTCCTGGACCTGGGCACGAACCTGTGTCCCCTGCCTCGCAGGCGGACTCTCAACCACTGCGCCACCAGGGAAGCCCTAGAGTATTTTTAATTTCATTTATTGTGTTGTTCATCATTGTCTGTCTGCTCTTTAGTTCTTCTATGTCCTTGTTAAACATTTCTTTTATTTTCTCCATTCTATTTCCAAGATTTTAGATCATCTTTATTATCATTACTCTGAATTCTTTTTCAGGTAGACTGCCTATTTCCTCTTCATTTGTTTGGTCTGGTGGGTTTTTACCCTGCTCCTTCATCTGCTATGTGTTTCTCTGTCTTCTCATGTTGCTTAACATACTGTGTTTGGGGTCTCCTTTTTACAGGCTGCAGGTTTGTTGTTCCCATTGTTTTTGGTGTCTTTCCCCAGTGGCTAAGGTTGGTTCAGTGAGTTGTTTAGGCTTCCTGGTGGAGGGGACTGCTGCCTGTGTTCTGGTGGATGAGGCTGGATCTTGTCTTTCTGGTGGGCAGGAATGTGTCCAGTGGTATGGTTTGGGATGTCTGTGACCTTATTATTATTTGAGGCAGCCTCTCTGCTAATGGGTGGGGTTGTGTTCCTTTCTTGCTAGTTATTTGTCATAGGGTGTCCGGCACTGTAGCTTGCTGGTTGTTAGTGGAGCTGGGTCTTAGCGTTGAGATAGAGATGTCTGGGAGAGCTTTTGCTGTTTGATATTACATAGAGCCTGGAGGTCTCTGGTGGACCAATATCCTGAACTCGGCTCTCCCACCTCAGAGGCACAGACCTGACACCCAGCCAGAGCACCAAGACCCTGTCAGCAACATGGCTCAGAAGAAAGGGAGAAAGAAAGAAAGAAAGAAAAAGAAAAAGAAAGAAAGGAAGGAAGGAAGGGAAGAAAGAAAGAAAGGAAGGAAGGAAGGAAGGAAGAAAGAAAGAAAGAAAGAGAAAGAAAGAAAGAAAGAGAAAGAAAGAAAGGAGAAAGAAAGAAAGAAAGAGGGAGAGGGCAAGAGGGAGGGAGGGAGGGAAAGAAAGAAAGAAAATATAAAGGAATAAAGTTATTAAAATAAAAAAAGTGAAAAGTAATAAAAATAGAGAAAAAAGAAAGAAAAAAGGAGTGAGCAACCAAATCAATAAACAAATCTACCAATGATAATAAACTCTAAATACTAAACTAAGATAAACATAAAACCGGAAACCAGTCAGTCACATACAGCAAACCCCTAGTCTATAGTTGCTCCCAAAGTCCACTGCCTCAATTTTGGGATGATTCGTTGTCTATTCAGGTATTCCACAGATGCAGGGTACATCAAGTTGATTGTGGAGATTTAATCCGCTGCTCCTGAGGCTGCTGGGAGAAGTTTCCCTTTCTCTTCTTTGTTCTCACAGCTCCTGGGGTTCAGCTTTGGATAGGCCCTGCCTCTACATGTAGGTCGCCTGAGGGTGCCTGTTGCCTCTCAGACAGGATGGGGTTAAAGTAACGGCTCTTTAGGGGTCTCTGGCTCATGCAGGCGGGGGAGAAGGGAGGTGTATGGAATGCAGGGCGAGCCTGAGGTGGCAGAGGCCAACATGACGTTGCAACAGCCTGAGGCACACTGTGTGTTCTCCCGGGGAAGTTGTCCCTGGATCACAGGATCCTGGATAGTGACCTGTGCTTGCACACAGGCTTCTTGGTGGCTGCAGTATCAGCCTTAGCATTTCATGTCCTCTCTGGTGTCCACACTGATAGTCGCGGCTCACGCCTGTCTCTGGAGCTCATTTAGGCAGTGCTCTGAATCCCCTCTCCTCACGCACCCCGGAACAATGGTCTCTTGCCTCTTAGGCAGTTCCAGACTTTTTTCCAGACTTCCTCCCGGCTAGCTGTGGCAAACTAGCCCCCTTCAGGCTGTGTTCACGCAGCCAACCTCAGTCCTCTCCCTGGGATCTGACCTCCAAAGCCTGAGCCTCAGCTCCCAACCCCCATCCACCCCGGCGGGTGAGCAGACAAGCCTCTCAGGCTGGTGAGTACTGGTCGGCACCGATCCTCTGTGCGGGAATCTCTCCGCTTTGCCCTCTGCACACCTGTTGCTGCGCTCTCCTCCATGGCTCCGAAGCTTCCCACCCGCCGCCCCCCATCTCTGCCAGTGAAGGGGCTTCCTAGTGTGTAGAAACTTTTCCTCCTTCACAGCTCCCTCCCCAAGGTGCTGGTCCCGTCCCTATTCTTTTGTCTCTATATTTTCTTTTATCTTTTGCCCTACCCAGGTTCATGGGGAGTTTCTTGCCTTTTGGGAAGTCTGAGGTCTTCTGCCAGCATTCAGCAGGTGTTCTGTAGTTGTTCCACATGTAGATGTATTTCTGATGTATTTGTGGGGAGGAAGGTGATCTCCACGTCTTACTCCTCCACCATCTTGAAGGTCTCTGAATGTGGTTTTGACTAAAATCTTAGGGAACGCCCACAGGTCAGATGGGTGGAGCTGCTCTGGCTGCCACAAGGGCCAAGTGCCTGAGCCTCCCTTAGGGACAGCATCACTGCTGCAGAACCACTAGGCTCACTGGGTCCCCGACAACCACGTCCCCGGCAAACCCATTCTGGCTCCCTTGGAACCTCCAGGGTTCACCCAGCCCATCCGAGCTCAGGCCGTGGCAGAGCAGGCAATTGTCATGCTTTTCTGAAAGCCTGAGAGCTCCTCTACTTTTCCTGATCCCCCACCATCCGTCCATCCATCAGGAAATCCTGCTGAATTCCCTTCAAGAAGCCCTAGCCCTTCTGCTAGGACCACAATCCAAGCCCTATGAGCCTCTGTCTCCTTCTCTCTGCTCTTCTCTTCAGGGTAAAATGTAAAATATGAGTCATTTACATAAAAATTTTAGGTTCAGCTTGTCAGGTTCCCAAATGAAAACAATTGTCTGGAATTTGATTGAGATGGCATTGAGTCTGTGAGGACCTGGGGTAGGACAGCCCTGCAGTGGAGAAGAGAGCTGGAGGACTTTGAGTAACTGCCTTCCAGCTGCAGTGAGGGACCGCGAGGAGAGATGAGCCATGTATCACAGGAGAGGATAGAGTCCGGAAGTGGACCCACAACATTGTCAACTGATGTGTTTTTAGAAAAGTCACCACGGGAAAGGAAAGGAAAGTCTTTTCAACAATAGGTTCAGGAACACCTATACAATACTATGTTTAAAAGTAAAGAAAGAAAAAAGAACCTTGACCCTCTGCCTCATACCATATACGTACATTACTTCAAGGTAGGTTGTAGACTAAACATGAAGCAAAAACTATGAAGCTTCTAGAAGAAGGCATGGGGGAGAAAATCTTCATGACCCTAGAGTTAGCAAACATGCTTCAGAGAGGACAAAAAAGGTACTAATGGTAAAGGGGAGAGCAAAGGGTAAATTGAATTTCATCAAAATCAGAAGTCTGTGCATCAAAAGTCACTGTTAAATGTCAAAGTCACAAACTGGGAAATAACATTCATGAAACATATCTGATAAAGCACTTGTATACATATAAGAACTGCAAATTATTAGTAATGTATAAATGTATAAAATAATATATAATTTATAAATATCAATAATATATAAACAGCAACTGAAGATTAACTATAAAAATAACCCAATAAATATGTGAGCAAAAGACTTTCAAAAAAGAAGATATGTGAATGACCAGTAAGCACATGGCAAGATTTTCAAGTCAGTCACCTGAAATCACTACACAGTGATTTCTATCTGTGTAGTGATAGAAATACTACACAGATAGTGTAGTATCACTACACAGCCACCAAAATGGCTA
The DNA here is from genome assembly GCF_937001465.1 of Orcinus orca. Lineage (NCBI taxonomy): Eukaryota > Metazoa > Chordata > Mammalia > Artiodactyla > Delphinidae > Orcinus > Orcinus orca. Next base: position 81,327,369 of record NC_064560.1, read on the forward strand.
AATTTAAGAAGACTAAGAATACCAAGTGGTGGGATTCCCTGGTAGCGCAGTGGTTGAGAGTCTGCCTGCCAATGCAGGGGACATGGGTTCGAGCCCTGGTCTGGGAAGATCCCACGTGCCGCGGAGCAACTAGGCCCGTGCGCCACAACTACTGAGTCTGCGCGTCTGGAGCCTGTGCTCCGCAACAAGAGAGGCCACGATAGTGAAAGGCCTGCGCACCGCGATGAGGAGTGGCCCCTGCTTGCCGCAACTAGAGAAAGCCCTCGCACAGAAACGAAGACCCAACACAGCCAAAAATAAATATAAAAATAAATAAATAAAAATTTTTAAAAAAGACCTAAAGAAGAAATACATGGTGAATAGCTTTAAAAAAAAAAAAAAAAGAATACCAAGTGGTAGGAGGATGCAGAATAATGGAACTGTCTTGTGTTGCTGGTAGGAGAGCAAAGTGATAAACCACTTTGGAAAACAGTTTGGTGATTTCTTATTAAATTAGGAATACACCTTCCCCTTGATCCAGCAACTCTACTCTTGGGTGTTTACTGCAGAAAAATGGAAACAGATGTCCACAAAACAACCTGTACTTGAATGTTCATAGCAGCTTTATTCATAATCACCTAAATCTAGAAACCACTAAATGCCCCTCCAAAAGTGAGTGGATGGACCAAGCATGATATACCCATACAAAACAGAATACTGCTCAGCAATAAAAAAGAAATAAACTGTTGATGCTACAACATGAATAAACCCTAGAGACCTTAATCTGAGCGAAGAGGCCAGACACAGAAGAGTTCCTATTGCGGGATTCCATTTAGATGAAGCTCAACACAGTAGCTATGTGATAGACAAAGTTCTAAAGATGCCCCCACAATTCCCGTTCCCTGCTCTGCAGTCAGACAAGGATCCAGGTGCTGCTGGGAATGGACTTCGCAAGTCGAACTCAGGTTGCTCATCATCTGACTTTAAAATAGAGAGATTTCCTGGATTTTCTGGGCGGGCACAAGGTCATCTCAAGGGCGCTTGAAAGCAGAATTATGAGGCAGTGAGTTCGATGAGGGAGAAAAGGTCAGAGAGATCTGAAGTGTGTAGAGGACGCCACCCACCATCGCTGGCTTGAAGAAGGAGGAGGGGCCCCAAGCCAGGGAACAAGGGAGCCTCTGGGAGCTGACGGTGACCTCCTGAGAGGGACTCCATGCTGCTTCCGTGCAGAACTGAATCCCACCACAACGCGGAGGAGCCTGGAAGTGGATGTAGCCCTGCCCACACCTTGACCCTGAGATCATCAGTAGATGCTGGCCTAAACCACGAAGTGTGTGATCATTTGTTACGAAGCGATAGGAAGCTACCACTGAGGGACTGAGAAAGGATGTGCCCCCTTCCTGGTGTGATGGATGTGGTCTAGGTCTTGCTGTGGCCGTGGTTACACACGTGGGCACTTAAAACCATTAAACTCAACATGAATCTGGGCATTCATTCCACAGTGTATATAGATGCCACGAATATGTTAAAAGAGTCAAGAATGTCAGAACATTCTTTCTGCAGCTGCCAGTCTGCCAATGGTCTCATCACTCCCAAAACAAAATCCTGCGGCTCTGCGGCACCCACTCCATGCTTGGGCTGCCTCGCTCCTCTGTGGACACACGGCAACCACGCAGGCCCATGGCAGGGGCTGACCTCGCTGTTACAATGACTGAGAATGCCGTCCTCCAAAGGGCCTCAGGACTCCTTCCTTATTTCTTTGGATCTCTCACTGTATTAGGGAATTCTTTGGTGCCAGAATGCTTAAGCAGCACAGAGTAGGTGCCTCCTGAATCCCGTAGAGTACACGCACGGGCCTGCTGGGCAGGTGTGGTATCCTGGCCCTCAGGCCTTACAGAGCCCGTGGGTCCCCACCCTGAACCCAACTCTGCCATCACCCTCACCTGCTTCTCCTGGACGCCCTGCCTTCTCCACCAGGGAACCTGAGAAGGGTGAAGCCACTGCACTTCCGAATCCCAGTCCCTACATGGTTATAACTTGACTATTAATCTGCATAAGCAGAGAATATCCTAGGAGGCCAAGCAGGCTTCCTCTCTCAGCAGTGCAGACGGCTGATTGCCCGGGGCAGCTGTTTAAAATGTGCTCTCAATGGCTCACTTTGAGGGGCCAGTCCTCCTCAAGGGCCCTCGCTCCCCAGGGAAGAACCTGGCTGTGGTGTGACGCCTGGACCCCGGTGGCTGAGGCAGACTCCATTTCCAGCCTTGGGGTACATATACACTGTGGGAGGGAGCTGGTGGACCTCCTGGTAGGATTGGATGGAAAAAGCTAGAAGGCTTTCTTAGAAGCCACAGATTAAGACTTCTGGAGGCTAGGTTGGCAAACATCCAAGAGACATAAAGTGATTTACTTCTTAGCTCTCCAGGATTCAGTTTGATTTCAGTTTTAAACTGCTACCTCTGGAATTTTTAACAGAAACAATTAAACCAAAAGGAGTAAATTTCTTTCTTTCTTCTTCATATTATTTTTTTGGTAAATTTGTTTCTTAACGACTGTGCAACTCCAGGGCACAGAACACAGAGCCGGGACCTCACTCAGGGTGGACAGGCACCAACATTAGAAGGTCAGCGAAGCAGACTGGAATTTTCAGGACTGAATCTTTCCTTTGGACAGTTGACTCGACTGTCTTTGATTTTATGAATATCAGTATCCAGATTCTTTTTTTTTTTAACATCTTTATTGGAGTATAATTGCTTTACAATGGTGTGTTAGTTTCTGCTTTATAACAAAGTGAATCAGTTATACATCTACATATGTTCCCATATCTCTTCCCTCTTGGGTCTCCCTCCCTCCCGCCCTCCCTATCCCACCCCTCTAGGTGGTCACAAACCACCGAGCTGATCTCCCTGTGCTATGCGGCTGCTTCCCACTAGCTATCTACCTTATGTTTGGTAGTGTATATATGACCATGCCACTCTCTCACTTTGTCACAGCTTACCCTTCCCCCTCCCCATATCCTCAAGTCCATGCTCTAGTAGGTCTGTATCTTTATTCCCGTCTTACCCCCTAGGTTCTTCATGACTTTTTTTCCTTAGATTCCATATATATGTGTTAGCATACGGTATTTGTTTTTCTCTTTCTGACTTCACTCTGTATGACAGACTCTAGGTCCATCCACCTCACTACAAATAACTCAATTTTGTTTCTTTTTATGGCTGAGTAATATTCCATTGTATATATGTGCCACATCTTCTTTATGCATTCATCTGTTAATGGACACTTAGGTTGCTTCCATGTCCTGGCTATTATAAATAGAGCTGCAATGAACGTTTTGGTACATGACTCTTTTTGAATTATGGTTTTCTCAGGGTATATGCCCAGTAGTGGGATTGCTGGGTCGTATGGTAGTTCTATTTGTATTTTTTTAAGGAACCTCCATACTGTTCTCCATAGTAGCTGTATCAATTTACATTCCCACCAACAGTGCAAGAGGGTTCCCTTTTCTCCACACCCTCTCCAGCATTTATTGTTTCTAGATTTTTTGATGATGGCCATTCTGACCGGTGTGAGATGATATCTCATTGTAGTTTTGATTTGCATTTCTCTAATGATTAATGATGTTCAGCATTCTTTCATGTGTTTGTTAGCAGTCTGCTATCTTCTTTGGAGAAGTGTCTATTTAAGTCTTCTGCCCATTTTTGGATTGGGTTGTTTGTTTTTTTATTATTGAGCTGCATGAGCTGCTTGTAAATTTTGGAGATTAATCCTTTGTCAGTTGCTTCATTTGCAAATATTTTCTCCCATTCTGAGGGTTGTCTTTTGGTCTTCTTTATGGTTTCCTTTGCTGTGCAAAAGCTTTTAAGTTTCCTTAGGTCCCATTTGTTTATTTTTGTTTTTATTTCCATTTCTCTAGGAGGTGGGTCAAAAAGGATCTTGCTGTGATTTATGTCGTAGAGTGTTCTGCCTATGTTTTCCTCTGAGAGTTTGATTTCAAGATCAAAGGACAGAAGCAACAAGGTCCTACTGTATAGCACAGGGAACTATATTCAATATCCTCTAGTAATCTATGATGGAAAAGAATCTGAAAAAGGATATGTGTATATGTATAACTGAATCACTTTGCTGTACAGCAGAAATTAACACAACATTGTAAATCAATATACTTCAATAAAATACATGTTTTTAAAAAAAAGATTAAAGGCCAGGAAATCTTACTTTAGTTGATGAAGCTGCTGCTGCTGATTTCAGTAAGAAGCATGAGACTGGCTGCAGACAAGGTGAGAAGCCTGAGCCCCAAGGATGCTGTCTGCAGCATGAGGTTTTATCTGGCCAGGTCTCCATCTTAACTGAAGTGATAGTAGGGACGGGGTGGCTTAGACACCAGGCAGAATGGCAGGCGGGGTGTGTGACTGGGTACAAGATGCCCACGGAATTCATTTGTTTGTCTTCCAAATCAAGTGATCCTTAAAATAACCCTTCTGAGACTGAAATCAAATTATGCATTTTTTAAGCTTCACCGGAGAGTATCATTTTGGTCCTCTCTGGTCACAGCCTGCAGCCCATCCCCGCTGACCCCTGTTGTATCAGTGAGCCAAGGACGGCCTCCGAGGTTGGTTGGTTCTTCACTGCAGGCTGAGACCGCGGAGCTCCAAAGCCTGCCCGCCCAAACTCATGTTTTTACACGTCCAGTTGTTTTAAACACAGCCCCATTGAGCACACCGTTAGCCGTTGAGAGCCTGCCTGCTTTGCATTCCCTGCAGACCTTCCCCCAGCATCTGCTCACTGTTGATAAGACTGAGCCTGTGGCTGTAAGACCCCAAGCCACTGCTGTCCTTCAGACCTCCCTGACCTCGAGACTCCCTGGGCTGCTGAGCGATATCACCCGACACCGAAGCCTCCACTCCATCCCTGTCTCCCTGGAAGTCCCCTTGCGCTCCTCCTCTTCTGAGTCGAGACTCCCAGGTAGCCTCTGGACGGTCTCCTGCTGGGAGATGCACACATGTCGGAGCGTTGCCCAGGAAAGCTCGCCTGTGCCCCAGCTGCCTGCTGCTCATATCTTTTTCCCTTGATCAGCCCCCACATTGCTGGAGCCCCCAACACCTCTGCAATTCTCTGGCAGAGGGTGATTTTACAAGCCTCTGAGCCTTCATATATGCTGTTCCTCTTTTTCTGGGACGTCTGCACTCCCCGCTCTTGAATAATGGGGGTGTCGGCCTCTCTGCAGACCCCCCTCTGGCTCTCTGTCCACACCTCTCAGCCATTCCAGTCCACAGCATCAGCTCACGTCTGTCTTACCTTTGCCCTGTTGGCCTCTTAAAAGCATACATGAGGGGACTTCCCTGGTGGTGCAGTGGTTAAGAACCCGCCTGCCAACATGCAGGGGACACGGGTTCGAGCCCTGGTCCAGGAAGATCCCACATGCCGTGTAGCAACTAAGCCCGTGCGCCACAGCTACTGAGCCTGCGCTCTAGGCCCGCAAACCACAGCTACTGAGCCCGCGTGCCACAACTACTGAGCCCGCATGCTGCAACTACCGAAGCCCGTGTGCCTAGAGCCCATGCTCTGCAGCAAGAGAAGCCACCTCAATGAGAAGCCTGTGTACTGCAACAAAGAGTAACCCCCGCTCGCTGCAACTAGAGAAAGCCTGTGCACAGCAACAAAGACCCAACGTAGCCAGAAAAAAAAAAAAAAAGGTACACATGGGTCCTTACATTTATATCATCAGCACCTCGGGATGTCTCAGGAGCTGGGGGTCTGCTGAAGACTCCTCGTAGTGCAGCATCGGGGCAGTCCCTGTCCTGAGCTTCTGGCTGTTTGGTTTAGATGTTGCTTCAGCTTCTCTGAAGCTGTTTCATCATGCACTTGCATCATTGTTTAGATTAATTGTGTCCTGAGTGTACAGAGCCCAGGAAATGCAAGAAAGTTATGCTTTGTTTATAAGCTCTGGAGTGTGTGAGACCCCAGAACAGAACTTCTCGGACTGTAAGTTCGTAGTCATTTATGTATTCACACAACAATGTAATAATTTCATTTGTGGAGTAATTCAACAAATCGGCTGTGTATATAGAAATTGTCTTTCTTTCATTCAGTTGCCTGTATATGCATGACCAAATTGAAGGTTGTCTTTTCAGAATTATTTTATTAGTATGTTTTAAAATATACTAACTAGATTATATTTCACATCACTGTGACATTGGTAGTTTCAATACTTACTTAACAGGCTAACACAAAATACTTATCACTTACTTTACAGGCTAACACAAAATACGCATCACTCGATGCTAAAATTGAATGTTTTCATTTACTTTTCTATATTATTTAACCAGTTGCCCAAAGTGGTCGAGTTCAAAATTCATTTTGGTTTTTGAATATGTGCATATTTGTTCAAAACCAAAAGGGAGCCAATTAATTACCTAGACAAACAAGTCATGTTTACCCAGCATTCAGGTAAACTGAAGCCTGCATTTTAATGCTAATTAAATTAATTCAAACATTAGTATGAATTCCTCAAAGAAAATTAAGAAAATACAACAAAATGAGGAAATAAGATCACTCATGATCAGACCCTTTAAAGAGAATCCCAGCGATGTTTTGCCATCTCCTCTTTCAGTTCTTCTTATACATATGTATGCATACACATATGTGCAGATGTAATACACACATATACATGCCCAGGATTTGTTGTATATATAGACATATTTTTTCAAATGTTTGCAGTAGGGACATCTTGTGGTTTGCCAAAGTCCGCCCCCTTCTCCCTGAGAGGGACCTCCATCCCCCAGGCCCCTGGACTTGGACCAGTCACGTGATTGGTTCCCACCATGTAAGGGCCATGACAATGACAGTCACGGCCAGCACAGCCCATCTGAGGGGATGAGGCTTGAGGGGCGACCGTGGTGGAGCAGGGGACAAATGTGTGAGCTTCTGGGCTCTACCCCCTCTGACTGAGGGGCTAGGGTCCCCAGGGTAGCCTTGGGAGCCACGTGTTACAGGCGGCCCCTGGATCTCAGGGGGACCATATGGAGTCTGCGTGTGAAGGGAACACACCTTCCGCTGTGAGCTACTGAACAGGGGCGGGGTTGGGGGGCTGCTGATTACCGCAGCTTAACCTACACTAACTAGTACGTTATTTTTATTAAATACTGAGACAATACATAATCATATTTATCAGAATTAATTATAAAAAGAATGCACTTTTAAAGCACCCAGCTTTTAAAATGGGGGAGTGGAATTTGTCATGAACTTGGAAGCCCTCTGTGGGTTTCTGCCCGACTGCATCTCATTACCCCTCCCCACCACAGTCCCCACCACCTGGGTTGTGGGTTCACTTGCATCGCTTGTGCATCTTCAGGGTTTTACCCACTGTGTCTGTATCTCTAGTCGATACTCTGTTTCAAGTTGCATGTTTTGAACTTTACATAAATAGACTGAGACTATATGAATCTTTAGGGACTTGCTTCTTTCCTGCAACAGTATGCCTCTGAGATCCCTCTGGGCTGTTATATGAAGTTTAATTGACTTTTCCTTGCTGCCTAGCACTCCATTGTCTGAAGAGACCAAAATGTTCATTGGTTCATTCTACTTTCAATAGACATTTGGGCTGTTTCTTGTTTCTGCTGTTATGACCCAGGCCGCCATGCACGCTTTTTACAGGCTCCTTGGGCATGTGGTGGGTGCAGAGGCGTCTCTCGATATAGGAATTCCTATATATGGACCATGGGGCCCAGAGTCTATGGCATTTTAGAGGGAGTGGCCGAGAACAGCCTCTCTGATGAGGTGGTACCTCAGGAGAGACCTCAAGGAGCTAAAGGAGAAAACAGTGCTGGTGTTTGGGACATGAGTATTCCAAGCAGAAGGAAGAGCAAGTTCCAGGGCCCTGTGGCCAGACAGTCCTAGCTAGGAGACCGGAGCAGCCGCATCTCCAAGAGGAGGAGGTGACATCACAGGGTTGTCACAGGTGCCCCGGGGCCAGAGAGCAAAGAACCTGGGGGTGACAGAGAGGAGTTATTTGGAAAGTTATTGGAAGTCTCTGGGGTTTAAAAGGAGAGGAATATGACAAGGTTTCCATTTTCAAAGGGCCACTCTGGCTGCCCGGTGAGCAGGGCACAAAGGAGCAGCAGGGGCCGGGAGCCTCTTGCAATAAGCCAGGCAAGAGGTGCAGCTGACCTAAGGTAGGAAGGGTAGAGATTCTGAGAGGGGATTAGATCGAGAGAATATATTTTAAAGTAAAGCCTAAAGGATTGGCTGATGTGGGCTGTGAGAGTGAGAACAGATTGAAAGTTGACAGCATGGATTTTCATGTCAAAGTCAATCTCTGTGAGGCCAGAGGCCAGAGGAAGCTCAAGCCTTGGGCTTGGGCTACATCAGGCCTGGGCCGCCCTTGGATGCCTGGATTCATTTGCCTGAGCTGCTGTAACCGAGGGCCACAGACTGGGCAGCTTAAACAAGACACTTATTCTCATCATTCTGGAGGCTGGTAGGTCCCAGGACTGGGCAGAGGCCAATGCGGCCTCTGGTGAAGGCTCTCATCCTGGCTGGCAGACTTCTGGCTGTGTCCTCACATGGCCTTTCCTCTGTGCTCTCATGGGGTGGAAAGGGAGAGCTCTCTGAGGTTGCTATCTCTTCATATAAGGACACCAGCCCTATTAGGTTAGGGTCCCAACCTTTATGACCTAATATAACCTTCATTTCTCTCTCCAAATGCAGTCACCCTGGGGGTTAGGGCTTCAATATATGAATTTTGGAGGGACACAGTTTGGTGCACAGCAACCTCCAAGGTGAGATGCTGAGTCAGGAGTTGATCCAGGGAAAAAAATCCAGGGAAAGTCAGTACGCAGAGGGAGGAGGCTGACAGGACAACCAGAGAGCGAGTACGGATGGGGAAGGGAAGGGGCCCCAGGGCTGGAGGCCTGTCAGCAGGCAGAGGTAGGGAGTCTGAGAAGGATCCAGAAGGAGACCCAGGAGGACCATGAGTGGGAAGGAGGCCAAACAGAGCGTGGTGTCCTGTCCCAGTGTCATACACAGGATGTGGTCAAAGAAGGGAGTGATTGCCTCTGAGGGTCTGTGGGAGCCATGGGTACAGGTCACAAGGGTAGCATCAGTGGGGGGTGGGAATGGGGGACCAGGGCTCAGGCAGTGATGGGAGGGGAACAGGTCACAACAGTGAGTGCAGAGAACAAGTCTAGAGTCCAGCCTCAGGTGCCTGTGTCCCTGGGGTCATTCCAGATCCCCCACTCCTTTGTCTCTGTGGCCAGTGTTTCCCATAATAGTGTCGATTTGTGTATTAGCACTTTTATCTTGTTTTTTCCTTTTTACAGTATAGAGCTTCAATTACTTAGCATAATGCATTTGAGATCTGTTCATGTTTTTCCATGAATCAGTGGTTTGTTCATCCTTACTGAGGAGTATCCGCTGTATGGGTGAACCACGGGGGTTTTTATGAGCAGTTGTCCATTTTGGTATTTATGAATACAATCACAGAATTTCATGTGAACATAGGTCTTCATTTTTCTTGGGTGAAAACGTAGGAAGGAGATTGCTAAATCATGGAGTAAATGTATGTTCAACTTTATAAGGAACAGACAAACCGGTTTCAAAGGCCATATCCTGTTGCATTCTCATGACAATGTATGGAATTTCCAGTTGACCCACATCCCCTCCTGCACTTGGTATTGTCAAGTTTCTTTAAACAGCTTTAATAGATGGTAAAAAGTGTGGATTTGGTTCCTGCTTCCAAATCCACTGAGCACCTGCTTCCAGTGCCTTTATCTTGTTTCCAGCCATGCCTCTAAACAGCAGAAGCCTCTATACTACATTGTTTCCTAACTTTTAGAATCTTAAGACTTAGAGTACTCCTTAGACTTTCAACCATCTCTCCTTAAGGTTGCCAAGACTGGGGCTCAGAGAGGAGACAGAGATTCCCAAGGTCACAGAGCAAAGTCAAGGCAGGCCTGTGACGAGAACATGGTGCCCAATGCTGGCTGCTTTTCCCACGGGCCTTGGACTCACACGGGCTAGTATGCAGGACACCCAGGGCAAACACCTGTGCTCCTCACGACCCTGGAAGGCTCTCATGTAGAAATCCCAGCTCCCAGTCATTGGAGGGCTTGCCAGTTACCGCAGCAGAGCTGTGTTTCGAATTTAGAGATATTTGACTCATTCACATTGTTTGTCTAGGATATAGACATTCATTCAAGTTAAAAGTTAGTTAATTTTAGAGAAACGGACTGTCTCAGCTGAGGCTGATGGGTCCCAGTTATCAATCTCCCCTCTCTGTGTGGCCTTTGTGGTCTGTATCCATAGCCCCATGTCTCCATGGTCCTTCTATCGTAGAGGAAAGAAGCTGGATAAATGCATTTGCTCCTAGAATAATATTAAGGGTTGGATGACAGGCACCTAATAGTAACTGGCCAGGAGCCTCCCCCCAGGGACAGCACAGGGTGGACCAGTATGTCCTTGCCCTTCAGAATGTCTGCCAAGCATCCACCCAGACCCCACCTACCGTTCTCTATTTTTTCTGTATTTTATTATGTCCATCCATATATGCATACATGTGTAATATTGCATTAATAGATTATAACATACATATCATTTATTTTTTTCTGCTTGGTTCCCCATACCTTCTTCTTCTCAACTGCTAGAAACCCATATTAGCAAGCTTATATGTATACTTCTGTATTTTTCTCCAAGCTCAAATAATTATCTACAGATATGTATGTAATATATATGTATAATATATACATACACACATATTTATGTACGTGTATGTGTGCACACACATATGAATACAGTCAGAATCTGTCAGGAAATCTTGAGCTTTGCAAATGTGATGGATTTTAATACAGGCACCTAGAGGCTCACATCACCACTGAAGGTTGGGAGAGTGAAGGCCAGGGAAACCACGGAGAGAAGCAGGTGAGAAGGGAGTCGCCCTCAACCTCAGGGATGTCACCGGGGTCGGGCTGCTGTCACCATCTCCTGCATCAAAGCACCAAAGCCCTCCTTGGAGGGCTTCCTCTGGAAGCAGCTGTGACTCACGGGCTATTGAGGACAGGACTCCCCAGAGCCCCCCGACCCCGGGAGCTGTGTGTCCCTGCTGCTCCTCTTGCAGCCTTGCAAACCTTGCATGAGTGCTTTTTGGAACCTGTCAGGAAAACAATCTGGGAAGTGTCATTGCAGGCTTCTTCCCCATTTCCAGAGAATGAAAAAGAAGGGTGCAGGGGAGGCAGCCACTGAGTTGGCAGTGGGCTCTCCAGCACTCACCCCTTTGTCCAGTCCCCATCCATATACATCTTTGACGCATATCTAAATGAGCAAGCAGCACATTAATGTCACCGTCCAACATGCAGGTAAAAATGCTTCACTTCCCACCAACCGTGGAGACAGGAAGTCCACGAGGCACTGGACCCATCTTGAATTTTGCTCATCCCTCACCTGGTTGGATTGTGACCATCTCTGATAAACTGTAACTTGAGGACTGAATTAAGAGCTTACGCTTAGCCTTCCTTATATTCTATGACATGGAAGGGAGAAGGGTACTCGGTTCATCTTACCGATAGATAAATAACAAAGTGAGGGGGAAAATCTGCAAACCGTTGTGGTCTTGAACCTGGCCCCTGGCCGACTCTGGTTTGGGTGTTTGTAATGCCTTCCCCAGGGCACTTGCCCTGCTCTACTTGCCCTCACCCAGTTCCCAGACCTTCATATCCAGAGTCTGTGCCATTAACTCAGGATCCTTTTCTGCCGTTCACATGCTGGGCAAGTCCTGGTTTAACAGTTGTAAAATCTACTCCTCTGCACTTCCTTCAGATTTCTGCTGGCGAAATTCTTGCAGCTCTTTTGATGTGTGTGAGACCTCTTCCCAGGCCATCTTCCTAGTTACAAATCTGAAAACTAAAAAGAGCTGGGCATCTCCCTGTAGGGCATTTGCACAGACAAGGTCATTGCTGGGTCTTCAGACAGCAGGGGGCTAGCCTCAGTCAAGGGAGGAGGGGTGCTTCTGCTGGCTCAGGAGACTCAAGGCCCCCACGTTCATTAGAACCCACCTCAATGTTCTCAGGACCCCATGCAGCTGTCAAGCCCTCATCCTTCCTGCTCACTGTCCTACCTTGTTCATGGGAAACCTGGCAAGGCTTTGAATTAAGCTTGCACAACTCAGACACTTGCAGCATCAAAAAGGTCTAGATTTGGAATCAACAGCATAGCTATATGAGCTCAGAGGTTCCTAAAGGGAGGTCGTGAGGGCTCTGATTCCACAGCCGTGCCTGGAGCCAAGCCCCTCGCGCCTTTTTGTCCAGCATGCTGCCCGGTGCAGTGGGAAGGGGAGCCCACCACAGTCCTGTTGGCTCTCCCACAGTGGCAGAGAACCAGTCTCATCTCTGTACTTCTGCATTCTTGGCACCACGTCCAGTACCACCTGTATCCATCAGCATTGGGTGGGGAAGATGGAAGCCACTCCAGTATTTCCGGGGGGATGGGAGCTAGAGGGTTAGGAAGCCACAGAAGTGTGTACCCTTGGAGGAAATTGTGCTCAGGACAGGTTGCTGTGCAGGGCGGTCGCCGGCACTCACTGGGAGTCCTCGCAGCCTCAGGGGTCCCAGGCACCTCCACCACCACCCACCCAGTGGCTGGATCACCAAAGCAGGAGCTTCTCGGGGCATGGCCCCAAACCTCCAGCCAGCCTCACGCCTGCTCTCTGCCCAGGCATCTGCTCGCAACCCTCTGTAGAAAACTGGCCTGAGGTGCTCCTCCAAATCTTGCATGAATACCTATCACTGGAGGCCATCCCAGAACAATAACCAGGAAGGGGATTCTGGGAACAGCTCCGTGGGTTCCTCTCCTGCATTGCAGGCAGGGTGTGCAAAGACAGCGGGGGCAGGAAAGCACGTGGATGCTGGGCATGGACCAGGCAGGGCCGGTCCTTCTGTCACCAAAGGTGATTGTATAGAACACACTTTCATCGTAGTGCTTTTCTCAGTCAACAATCCTTCACTGAAACCCCCTCACATCAGTTGTATGTGCACATTCATTCTCTTCGGTGGCTGAGTCATCTCCACCTGTGGATTACCGTAATTCAGCCAGCCATTCACCAGTCAGCTTGGTCCTGGACGCCTCCCTCCCCACTCCCTCCCTGAGGGTCAAACACTGGGAGAACCCCCACCTCTCTGTCCTCACTGTCGCCGGTGAGGGGGGGCATCTCATCTCTCATCTGTGCTGCTACAGTCACCCCCTAACGTTCCTTCTGCCTTTAGCTTGGCCCAGTTCTAATGCAGTCTGCTGTTTCATCAGAGTGATTGTTCTTAAATGCAAATAATTAATTTTTCTATAATAAAAATTTGATCCAGCCCCACTCCTGTTGGGGAATGCTTCAGTGACTGGTCTTTGCCCTGGGATAAAGTCCAGACTTCATGGCAAACTTCACAAGACCCTTCAGGGAATGTGCTCTCTCAGCATCTCCGTCTCCCTGCATCCTTCAGTTTCCCTAACCAGGCCTCTCCTGTCTTCTCCCCTCTGGGCTTCACTAACACATAACTGCCTTCAGTGTTTGAATGTGCCAGGTGATGATACTTCCAGGTTTACTCACGTGCTATCCTCTCTCTGCTCACCTGCTCTTGACTTTTTGCCAAAATAGCTTTTACTCTGCTGTGAGGTCTCAGCCAAATGAGACATCCTCCAGAGAGCACCTCTGATCATCCTCCAAGTCTGAGTTAGACGTCCTCCTATGTCAGACCCTGTACTCATGCACAACACTTAGGTCTCATTGTAGTCCTCTGGCCTCCTGACTCTTTTCTCTATATTAGTTAGCTGGTTGCTGGCAGTAATCTATCCAAACTCTTATTCAGCTTCTTTTTTTCCCCTCACTCAGCTATTCTTAGCTCTTGTCCTTTTCATGTTCACGCTTGTTACCTCATGTTTGCAAGATGATTGCCACAGCCCCAGGTCTCACATCTGTGTTCCAGTCAGTAAGAATGGGGAGTAACAGCACAAGGCAACCCTCCTCTTAAGTCTACATTCCTTTAAATCAGAAATAAAAATTCTTTTCCGACACCTCCCAACAGAGTTTGGCCCAGATTTGAGCACTGAGGAATGACAACATCTAGAGATTTAGTGAAGGAGGAAGAGACGCTGTTAAAGGAGAGGAATAGAGCAGCCATTGGAGTAAGAGAATGTAGTGTCTTGAAAGAAGTGAGAGTGACAGACCCCATGCTGTGCATTAGATACTGCTTCCCCCACCACCCCAAAAAAGAGAGTGAATCAAGAAGGAGGCTGAGAGGTCAGCTATATGAATGGGGGCAGATCAGTGACCTTGGATTTGTCTACATCAAAGTCATTGGTCATTTTGAAAAGAGCTGCTTCATAGAGCAGTGATCACAAAAGCCATCCTGCAGCGAGTCAGAGAATGAAGTTTCACAAATATAACATCTCTTGTCCTTCAACCTTTGTTTAAATTGTCTGCACGTACTAGCCTCTGTATAGTTGGCAATGGAATACAAAATAATACTAATGTTTTTTAAGTTTTCTATATGCAAAATATCAGTCATATAATTTGGTTATATTATGATTTTTTTATATTTGGACAAGCATCTGGTGACCTATGACCTCTTGGAAGATAAGTTGAGGCAGCCTTTGGACTAATTTCCTTCTACACATTTCTATAAAAATAAACTAACTAAAACTGATCTTATAATTACCAGCTAGCTTAGAGGACTGGTTATTTCAATTGGTTCTATTTCTGTCTGCATTTAATGGCTCGGAAATTTGACATTGTTTCCTGCAAACGTAAATAAGATCTTCCACTTATAGCAATATGGCAGATGAAACATTATGGAAAAGTTCTCACTCTAAAATACTTAAAATACTGGGTAATTTACTTTGAATCCTTTTTAAATTTTATTTACTGTTTGTTTTAGGTAACTAATGTATTCAAACAGTTCAAAACTTAAAAGAGGAAGTGTACGCCCTTCTGTGCCCTCTACCCGACTCCTGCCTGACCCCCGGGTCACCACTTGTATTAGTTTCGTATTTAGCCTTCCAGTTTTTGTGTAAGCAGATGCAAGTAAACATCCATATATGTACTTTTCTATCCTTACTCCAAAGGTGGCGTTATGAACATTTGACACCTTGCTTATTTCACACCCGGGGTATGCTGGAGACCTTCCCGTGGACCCACATCATTCCTTCACGTAACAACAGAACATTATGTCAGGGGAGTGGACTGTGGTTTACTTAAATCTTCTTCTGTAGATGGACACTTAGCTTGTTTCCATTATTTTGCTGTTGTAAACAATGCTGCAGTGACCGTATTGTACATACTTCATATTTATGTGTATAGGTATTTCTATAGGATAAATTCCCAGAAGTGGGTTGGCTGAATCACAGGATAAGGGTGTTGTGATTTTGGTGAATCCTGGGAAATTGTCTTGCTTGGGGGATATATCATTCCATACTTCCACCAGCCAGCAGCTGAGCAAGATGGTTTGCACACTAACTTGGTAACCAGGTGGTTGCCAACTTTTCATTTTGCCCCTCTGATATGTGTGAAATAACTTCTCAGATTTTTTTCTAGTATATTTGTAAATTGCATTTCTTTTGTGAATAAAATCAAGCATCTTTCCGTATGTTTCATGGACATATGAAATTCTTTTTCTGTGTGAACTGTCTGTTCATGTCCTTTGCCTGTGTGTCTTTTGAGTAGTTAATCATTTTTTTTTCTTATTGGTTTCTGGGCAAAACACATACACATACACACATGCACATGCATGCACACACACCACACAGGAGAAAACAGAGGGTGTCATATCTGCTCTGTGTGCCCAGATGGGGAGCCGCAGCTGCTTGGGGCTCACAGCTGAGGCCTCTGCAGGTGACATCCCAGCCAGAGAATATCACCTCACCCAAGACTCTCCCCCTCCTGGGGGCGCCTCCATGTGGTGCCTTCTTTATGTCTGAGTATAATGGCCTGGCCCCTTACCACACTGCGGACACCTCTGAAGGGCCACCCCCACTCCCATGCCACCTGCCAATTCAGCCAAGGCCCTACTGAACCTTCTTGTTGGGTCAGCTGCTGCTCCCACCCAGTCCTGCCGCCTCATCCCCCACAGCATGCCCCCTCCTCAGATTTTGTTGGGAACAGAACTGCCTCAGAGATGACGCCTTGTATGTGATAGGAGTTGTGAACATTTTCCCAGATTGACATTTGCCTTTTGACATTTTGTATGTATTTAAGTCTCTCCAGGACTTCCCCTTACATTCCATGGTTTTGTCTGATTGTTCATATACCAATTATTGACGCAGTGGAGTGGGTTTGGTGACTGCAAGTGCCCCTCCCTCCTTACTGCTCTTATGTTTCAGAGCCTCTCTAGTTATTCTTGCTTAGTTTTCCAAATGAACTTTAAACTCAGTTTGTCTGATTCCAAGAAGAAAAAAAAAGTGCTTATATTTCTTACAGGATCATATTAAATTTACAAATTAGCTTAGGAAGAAATGATGATACTGAGTCTTCCAAATTAAGAGCATAGTGTGTGCGGTTCTACTTTTGTGCCTTTCAGGGATATTATAATGTTTCCACCGGTGTGTTTTACACATCTCTTTTAAGTTCATTTCTTGGTATTTTTTCTTTTAGTTGCCATCATAAATGGAATGTTCTCTTCCATTATGTCTTCTAACTTTATTTTTGTTTATATAAGAAGGCTATTTTTCATGTATGTCAGTTTTTCATCAAGGCTGTTCACAGACTATGTCTGGCTCTCTGCCTCCCCCTAGTGGGGACATGAGTGCATTGCCCCTCCTGGCCCCTGTAGTTGGATGGTCCCTTTGACTAGTTCCGGCCACGGGGTTATGAACACAAATGAGGTGTCACTTCTGAGCCAGTGTTTGATCCTTAGTTGGAGATGCTCCAGGGATCTCTGTCCTTCTGCCACACTGATGGGCGGTTTTTAAGAGCAGCTGCTCTGTCAGCCTGAATCCTGAAGTGAGAAGGTGTGACACAGATCTGGGGCCGACCCACAGCAGACTCGTGGGCTGAGCAAAAAGCAAACCTTTGTTGTGGTTGTCTCACGGGTTTAGAAGCTATTGCCATAAACAGCAGGTGTTCTTTTGTTACTAGTCCATGTCAGTGTGTTTATCTTAGCGTCTCATGGTAACTTCTGTTTTATATGGTTTCTACTTTTTATTTAATATGCATATATTTGTATTTCTTATGTCTTGTTTTAATATGTGCTGGGGATTTGTTTTAACCGGGTCTGGTAAGACACACACACAGAAATGACTGTCATGAAGCAAGAAAGTTTTACTCCCAGTTCCCTAGAGGCAGGAGGCATGGCACCCAGGGCCACCTGGAGAAGCACCAGGGTCGGAAGGCAAAGGGGCTGAGGAGAACACGTGGGCTAGGATTTACTATGGTTTCTGCAAGAAGGAATGGGCAAGGTGGGGTAGGCGGATTTAGTATCGGCTGGTGTGAATCATTGCAGTAGGTTCCAGGGTGGAGGGGCTGCCATATGCTGTCTCTGGCCTTGGGTGTTTAGCACAAAGGGGACATTGGCCCAGAGCATGAGGGCCTGACAGAGGAGGTGGTTGGGGGTGTGGACTCTGGATTGGCTCCTTCTTCATATGAAAGGCATGCTTGCAGGGAGTCATTTGCCATCACCAAGAATTAGAGCGTTCTGAGAAGGGCGATTTCTCCCGGGTCAGCAAGACCTCAAAACTACAGAAAATAAAAAAGTAGGATTAATTCATCTCCACTGTGGACTGAACCCTTTAGCATTATAAAGTGGCCTTCCGCATCTTACTTAATGCCTTTTGACCTAAATTCTATTTGTTTGATATAAGATTATGATCCCTATATTGCCTTTTGTTATTATTGTTGCTATTGTTTTATCTTTGCCTGATAAACCATGGTTCGTCCCCTTTAGTTATAACCTTTCTGAATCACTTTTCTGAATATATCTCCCATATACAGCACAAGTTGATCTTTGTTTTTGAGGTAATATGAAAATTCTTATCTTTAAATAGCTGCATTAAACCTGTTTAAATTTATTGCTATGACAGATATGGTTGGTCTTAATTCTGTCGTATTATATTTACTATTAATATATAAATATTTAAATGACTTTCACTGTATTTTATTAGCTTTTTATTTTTAAATGTTTTTCTGATATTTAGGAAAGTTATGTTTTTTATCTAGTGGTTACTTTTTAAAATTCTACCTTTATGTACTATCCTCTTTCCCTTTTTTCTTTTTTTAATGTAATTATTTTTTATTGAAGTATAGTTAATTACAATGTTGTGTTAGTTTCAAGTATATAGCAAAGTGATTCAGTTATACATATATATGTATTCTTTTTCAGTTTCTTTTCCATTATAGGTTACTATAAGATATTGCGTATAGTTCCCTGTGCTATACAGTAGGTCATTGTTTACCTATTTTATAGATAGTAGTGTGTATATGTTAATCCCAAATTTCTAGTTTATCTCTCCCCACCTAACCTGCTATCACCTTTGGTAACCATAAGTTTGTTTTCTATGTCTGTGAGTCTATTTCTGTTTTGTAAATAAGTTCATTTGTATCATGTTTTTAGATTCCACATATAAGTGGTATAATATGGTATTTGTCTTCCTCTCACTTACTTCACTTAGTATGATAATCTCTAGGTCCATCCATGTTGCTGAAAATGGCATTATTTCATTCCTTTTATGGCTGAGTAATGTTCCATTGTATTATATATACTACATCTTCTTTATCCATTCCTCTGTCGATGGATATTTAGGTTGCTTCCATGTCCTGGCTATTGTAAACAGTGCTGCAGTGAACACTGGGTTGCATGTATCTTTTCAAATTAGACTTTTCTTCAGATATATGCCCAGAGTGGGATTGCAGGATCATATGGCAACTCTATTTTTAGTTGTTTAAGGAACCTCCATACTGTTCTCCATAGTGGCTGTACCAATTTATTTCCCACCAACAGTGTAGGAGGGTTCCCTTTTCTCCAAATCCTTTCCAGCATTTATTGTTTGTAGATTTTTTTGATGATGGCCATTCTGACGGGTGTGAGGAAATACCTCATTGTAGTTTTTTTTTTTTTTTTGCGGTACGCAGGCCTCTCACTGTTGTGGCCTCTCCCGTTGTGGAGCACAGGCTCCGGACGCGCAGGCTCAGCAGCCATGGCTCACGGGCCCAGCCGCTCCACAGCATGTGGGATCTTCCCGGACCGGGGCACGAACCCGTGTCCCCTGCATCGGCAGGCGGACTCTCAATCACTGCGCCACAAGGGAAGCCCCTCATTGTAGTTTTGATTTGCATTTCTCTAATAATTAGTGATACTGAGCATCTTTTCAGGTGCCTGTTGGCCATCTATATGTTTTCCTTAGAGAAATATCTATTTCTTCAGCCATTTTTTTCGAACAATATGTTCATTTTATTTTATTACATTTTATTTTTGACTTGAATAATATATATATTTTTATATAGCATGTTCTTATAAGTCATCAATTTTATACACATCACTGTATACATGTCACTCCCAATCACCCAATTCGTCACACCACCACCCCCACCACCCCGCCACTTTCCCCCCTTGGTATCCATACGTTTGTTCCCTGCATCTGTATCACAATTTCTGCCCTGCAAACCAGTTCATCTGTACCATTTTTCTAGGCTCCACATATACGTGTTAATATACGATATTTGTTTTTCTCTTTCTGACTTACTTCACTCTGTATGACAGTCTCTAGATCCATCCATGTCTCAACAGATGACCCAATTTCGTTCCTTTTTATGGCTGAGTAATATTCCATTGTATACAGGTACCACATCTTCTTTATCCATTCGTATGTCAATGGGCATTTAGGTTGCTTCCATGACCTGGCTATTGTAAATAGTGCTGCAATGAACATTGGGGTGCATGTGTCTTTTTGAATTATGGTTTTCTCTGGATATATGCCCAGTAGTGGGATTGCTGGATCATATGGTAATTCTATTTTTTGATTTTTAATGAACCTCCATACTGTTCTCCATAGTGGCTGTATCAGTTTACATTCCCACCAACAGTGCAAGAGGGTTCCCTTTTCTCCACACCCTCTCCAGCATTTGTTGTTTGTAGATTTTCTGTTGGTGCCCATTCTAACTGGTGTGAGGTGATACCTCATTATAGTTTTGATTTGCATTTCTCAAATAATTAGTGATGTGGAGCAGCTTTTCATGTGCTTCTTGGCCATCTGTATGTCTTCTTTGCAGAAATGTCTATTTAGGCCTTCTGCCCATTTTTGGATTGGGTTTTTTGTTTTTTTAATATTGAGCTGCATGAGCTGTTAATATATTTTGGAGATTAATCCTTTGTCTGTTGATTCGTTTGCAAATATTTTCTTCCATTCTGAGGGTTGTCTTTTCGTCTTGTTTATGGTTTCCTTTACTGTGCAAAAGCTTTTAAGTTTCATTAGGTCCCATTAGTTTATTTTTTTTTTATTTCCATTACTCTAGGAGGTGGATCAAAAAAGATCTTGTTGTGATTTATGTCACAGAGTGTTCTTCCTCTTTTTTCCTCTAAGAGTTTTATAGTGTCCGGTCTTATATTTAGGTCTCTAATCCATTTTGTTTTTATTTTTGTGTATGGTGTTAGGGAGTGTTCTAATTTCATTCTTTTACATGTAGCTGTCCAATTTTCCCAGCACCACTTATTGAAGAGACTGTCTTTTCTCCATTGTGCATCCTTGCCTCCTTTGTCATAGACTAGTTGACCATAGGTGCGTGGGTTTATCTCTGGGCTTTCTATCTTGTTCCATTGATCTATGTTTCTGTTTTTGTGCCAGTACCATATTGTCTTGATTACTGAAGCTTTCTAGTATAGTCTGAAGTCAGGGAGTCTGATTCCTCCAGCTCCGTTTTGTTTTTTGTTTTTTGTTTTTTTCTTTTTTTGGTGCGTGAGCCTTTCACCACGCAGGCTCAGTGGCCATGGCTCATGGGCCCAGCTGCTACGCGGCATGTGGGATCTTCCCAGACCGGGGCACAAACCCGTGTCCCCTGCATCGGCAGGCAGACTCTCAACCATTGCGCCACCAGGGAAGCCCACCAGCTCCGTTTTTTTCCCTCAAGACTGCTTTGGCTGTTGGGGGTCTTTTGTGTCTCCATACAAATTTTAAGATTTTTTGTTCTACTTCCGTAAAAAATGCCATTGGTAATTTTTAGGGATTGCATTGAATCTGTATTTTGCTTTGGGTAGTGTAGTCATTTTCACAATACTGATTCTTCCAATCCAAGAACATGGTATATCTCTCCATCTGTTGGTATCATCTTTAATTTCTTTCATCAGTGTCTTATAGTTTTTTGCATACAGGTCTTTTGTCTCCCTAGGTAGGTTTATTCCTAGGTATTTTATTCTTTTTGTAGCAGTGGTAAATGGCAGTGTTTCCTTAATTTCTCTTTCAGATTTTTTATCACTAGTGTATAAGAATGTCAGAGATTTCTGTGCATTAATTTTGTATCCTGCAACTTTACCAAATTCATTGATTAGCTCTAGTAGTTTTCTGCTGGCATCTTTAGGATTCTATGTATAGTATCATGTCATCTCCAAACAGTGACAGTTTTACTTCTTCTTTTCTAATTTGGATTTCTTTTTCTTCTCTGATTGCCATGGCTAGGACTTCCAAAACTGTGTTGAATAATATTGGTGAGAGTGGACATCCTTGTCTTGTTCCTGATCTTAGAGGAAATGCTTTCAGGTTTTCACCATTGAGAATGATGTTTGCTGTGGGTTTGTCATATATGGCCTTTATTACATTGAGGTAGGTTCCCTCTATGCCCACTTTCTGGAGAGTTCTTTATCATAAATGGGTGTTGAATTTTGTCAAAAGCTTTTTCTGCATCTATTGAGATGATCATACGGTTTTTATTCTTCAATTTGTTAATTTGGTGTATCACATTGATTGATTTGCATATACTTAAGAATCCTGCATCCCTGGGATAAATCCCACTTGGTCATGGTGTATGATCCTTTTAATGTGTTGCTGGATTATGTTTGCTAGTATTTTGTTGTGGATTTTTGCATCTATATTCGTCAGTGATATTGGTCTGTAATTTTTTTTGTAGTATCTTTTTCTGGTTCTGATATCAGGATGATGGTGGCCTCATAGAATGAGTTTGGGAGTTTTCTTTCTTCTGCAATTTTTTGGAAGAGTTTGAGAAGAATGAGTGTTAGCTCTTCTCTAAATGTTTGATATAATTCACCTGTAAAGCCATCTGGTCCTGGACTTTTGTTTGTTGGAAGATTTTTAATCACAGTTTCAATTTCAGTGCTTGTGATTGGTCTGTTCATATTTTCTATTTCTTCCTGGTTTAGTCTTGGAAAGTTACACCTTTCTTAGAATTTGTCCATTTCTTCCAGGTTGTCCATTTTATTGGCATGGAGTTGCTTGTAGTAGTCTCTTAGGATGCTTTGTATTTCTGTGGTGTCTGTTGTAACTTCTCCTTTTTCATTTCTAATTTATTGATTTGAGTCCTCTCCCTCTTTTTCTTGATGAGTCTGGCTAATGGTTTATCAATTTTGTTTATCTTCTCAAAGAACCAGCTTTTAGTTTTATTGATCTTTGCTATTGTTTTCTTTGTTTCTATTTCATTTATTTCTGCTCTGATCTTGATGATTTCTTTCCTTCTGCTAACTTTGGGTTTTGTTTGTTCTTCTTTCTCTAGTTCCTTTAGGTGTAAGGTTAGATTGTTTATTTGAGATTTTTCTTATTTCTTGAGGTAGGCTTGTATAGCTATAAACTTCCCTCTTAGAACTGCTTTTGCTGCATCCCATAGGTTTTGGATCGTCGTGTTTTCATTGTCATTTGTCTCTAGGTATTTTTTGATTTCCTCTTTGATTTCTTCAGTGATCTCTTGATTATTTAGTAACGTATTGTTTAGCCTCCATGTGTTTGTGTTTTTTGCGGTTTTTTCCCTGTTATTGATTTCTAGTCTCATAGCGCTGTGGTCAGAAAAGATGCTTGATATGATTTCAATTTTCTTAAATTTACTGAGGCTTGATTTGTGACCCAAGATGTGATTTATCCTGGAGAATGTTGCGTGTGCACTTGAGAAGAAAGTGTAATCTGCTGTTTTTGGATGGAATGTCCTATAAATATCAATTAAATCTATCTGGTCTACTGTGTCATTTAAAGCTTCTGTTTCCTTATTTATTTTCATTTTGGATGATCTGTCCATTGGTGTAGTGAAGTGTTAAAGTCCCCCACTATTATTGTGTTACTGTCGACCTCCTCTTTTATAGGTGTTAGCAGTTGCCTTATGTATTGAGGTGCTCCTATGTCGGGTGCATATATATTTATAATTGTTATATCTTCTTCTTGGATTGATTCCCTGATCATTATGTAGTGTCCTTCCTTGTCTCTTGTAACATTCTTTATTTTAAAGTCTATTTTATCTGATATGAGTATAGCTACTCCAGCTTTCTTTTGATTTCCGTTTACATGGAATATCTTTTTCCATCCCCTCACTTTCAGTCTGAATGTGTCCCTAGATCTAAAGTGGGTCTCTTGTAGACAGCATATATATGGGTCTTGTTTTTGTATCCATTCAGCAAGCCTGTGTCTTTTGGTTGGAGCATTTAATCCATTCACGTTTAAGGTAATTATCAATATGTATATTCCTATTACCATTTTCTTAATTGTTTTGGGTTTGTTTTTGTAGGTCCTTTTCTTCTCTTGTGTTTCCCACTTAGAGAAGTTCCTTTAACATTTGTTGTAGAGCTGGTTTGGTGGTGCTGAATTCTCTTAGCCTTTGCTTGTCTATAAAGCTTTTGATTTCTCCATTGAATCTGAATGAGATCCTTGCCGGGTAGAGTAATCTTGGTTGTAGGTTCTTCCCTTTCATCACTTTACGTATATCATGCCACTCCCTTCTGGCTTGTAGAGTTTCTGCTGAGAAATCATCTGTTAACCTTATGGGAGTTCCCTTGTATGTTATTTGTCATTTTTCCCTTGCTGCTTTTAATAATTTTTCTTTGTCTTTAATTTTTGCCAATTTGATTGCTGTGTGTCTCAGCATGTTTCTCCTTGGATTTATCCTGTATGGGACTCTCTGCACTTCCTGGACTTGGGTGGCTATTTCCTTTCCCATGTTAGGGAAATTTTCGACTATAATCTCTTCAAATATTTTCTCTGGTCCTTTCTCTCTCTCTTCTCCTTCTTGGACCCCTATAATACGAATGTTGTTGTGTCTAATGTTGTCCCAGAGGTCTCTTAGGCTGTCTTCATTTCTTTTCATTCTTTTTTCTTTATTCTATTCCACAGCAATGAATTCCACCATTCTGTCTTCCAGGTCACTTATCCGTTCTTCTGCCTCAGTTATTCTGCTATTGGTTCCTTCTAGTGTATTTTTCATTTCAGTTATTGTATTGTTCATCTCTGTTTGTTTGTTCTTTAATTCTTCTAGGTGTTTGTTAAACATTTCTTGCATCTTCTTGATATTTGCCTCCATTCTTTTTCCAAGGTCCTGGATCATCTTCACTATCATTATTCTGGATTCTTTTTCTGGAAGGTTGCCTATCTCCACTTCACTTAGTTGTTATTCTGGGGTTTTATCTTGTTCCTTCATCTGGTACATAGCCCTCTGCCTTTTCATCCTGTCTATCTTTCTGTGAATGTGGTTTTTGTTCCACAGGCTGCAGAATTGTAGTTCTTCTTGCTTCTGCTGTCTGCCCTCTGGTGGATGAGGCTATCTAAGAGGGTTATACTTCTTCTGCCATTTTTTGAATGGGTTTTTTTTTTTTTTTTTTATGTTAAGCTGTATGAGCTGTTTGTATTGTTTGGAAATTAAGCCCTTGTCAGTCACATCATTTGCAACTATTTTCACCCATTCCATAAGTTGTCTTTTTGTTTCATTTATTGTCTCCTTTGCTGTGAAAAAGATTTTAAGTTTAGTTTGATCCCATTTATTTATTTTTGGTTTTATTTCTGTTACTCTAGGGGATGGATCCAAAAAAATATTGCTGAGATTTATGTCAAAGAGTGTACTGCCTACGTTTTCATCTAGGAGTTTTATAGTATCTGGTCTTACTTTTAGGTCTTTAATCCATTTTGAGTTTATTTTTGTATATGGTGTTAGAGAATGTTCTAATTTCATTTTTTTACATGTAGCTGTCTAATTTTCCCAGCATCACTTATTGAAGAGACTGTCTTTTCTCCCTTGTTTCTTGCCTCCTTTGCCATAGTTTAATTGACCGTAAGTGCCTGTGTTTATTTCTTGGCTTTGGACATCCTAGCCATAGCAATCAGAGAATAAAAAGAAATAAAAGGAATCCAAATTGGAAAAGAAGAAGTAAAACTGTTACTGTTTGCAGATGACATGATGCTATATATAGAAAAAGGTGCTACCAGAAAGCTACTAGAGCTCATCAACGAATTCGGTAAAGTTGCTGGATACAAAATTAATACACAGAAATTTTTTGCATTTCTATACACTAACAACAAAAGGTCAGAAAGAAAAATTAAGGAAACAATCCCATTTACCGTTGCATAAAAAAAAATACCTAGGAATGAACTTACCTAAGGAGGCAAAAGACCTGTACTATGAAAACTATAAGACACTGATGAAAGAAACTGAAGATGACACAAACAGATGGAAATATATACCATGTTCTTTGATTTGAAAAATCAATATTGTTAGAATGACCATATACCCCAAGGCAATCTACAGATTCAATGCAATCCCTATAAAATTACCAATGGCATTTTTCAGAGAACAAGAACAAAAACTTTTTAACTTTGTATGGAAACACAAAAGACCCCAAATAGCCAAAACAATCTTAAGAAAGAAGAACAGAGTTGGAGGTAGCATACTCCGTGACTTCAGACCATACTACAAAGGCACAGTCATCAAAACAGTATGGTACTGGCACAAAAACAGACATATAGATCAATGGAATCAGTTAGCTTTTTATTTTTAAAAGTTATATTTTTATCTAGTGGCTACTTTTAAAACTGCTACCTTGATGTACTATCCTCTTTCCCTTTTCCTTATAGTTGGTTCCAATGATCTGCCTCAATAAAACTAGTTTATATCTTCTTCCTCCTCCCTCTCTCTCTTCTACCATCCAGTTTAGTTAGTAGTATGTCGTTCACATGTTTCTAGTGTTTTCCTTTGTACTATTATGTGTGTTCACATATTTATATTTGATCTGCTGACTTTAAGTACTATTTTGTACTCCCATGTAGTACAGCCAAAGCAACTGTAAGTGGACTTTACTTTCTACTTTCTACCATTTTTGTGTGTGTGTGTGGTATGCAGGCCTCTCACTGTTGTGGCCTCTCCCGTTGCAGAGCACAGGCTCTGGACGCACAGGCTCAGCGGCCATGGCTCACGGGCCTAGCCGCTCTGCGGCATGTGGGATCTTCCCGGACCGGGGCATGAACCCGTGTCCCCTGCATTGGCAGGTGGACTCTCTGCGCCACCAGGGAAGCCTCTTTCTACCA
This sequence comes from Orcinus orca, assembly GCF_937001465.1. Classification (NCBI taxonomy): domain Eukaryota; kingdom Metazoa; phylum Chordata; class Mammalia; order Artiodactyla; family Delphinidae; genus Orcinus; species Orcinus orca. The sequence continues at coordinate 81,353,802 of NC_064560.1, forward strand.
TTTTTGTTTTGGCAGAATGTTCTTCTCTGTCATTTGTATCTGTACCTTTGCTTTTACTTAGCTGTACAGTTAACTACATTTAGTGCTGCCTCAATTTCCCTTTGCCAAACCTCCATTCATTCTTGATTGGCTGGAACTCATCTTCTAGTAGTTTTCTCAAGAAAGATCCATTTGACTAATGTTTCCTGAACTCAGACCTGTTTTAAATGATTTGTCTGTAGCCTTTATCCATGAAGGAATGGCCTATATGGGTATAAACATTCTTAGCTCGCACTTCTTTACTTCATTCAGTATCTTGTAAATGTGGCCCATTATCTTCAGGCATTGAATTTGGCTGCCAAGAAGTATGTTACCAGCCTGATTATTTTTCCTTTTTGCTGAAATATTCAAATAATTCTCTTTATCTTTAAAACATAATAATATTATAAGGCTATATCATTGTATTGATTATACTAGGACAGTTTCCTTATATACAATGTGCCCTTTCAGTGTGTAGGATCAAGTATTTATGTCAGAAGTTCTCTCTTTTGAAAGGCTAAATCTGCGATTGCTGGTCTTAGATTTCTCTCCAAAAACTACCATCTCCTCTGCTCCTGATTTTCCTCCACTTTTCCCTAATTGTATACCCAAGATCACTCTATGATGGCTATCCATTTTTGTTTCTTCTTAATTAATGAAAGGATATTGAGAAGACTGTATGTTTTAAATTGTTTTAGTATTTACATTTGTGTGCAAATAAGTTTTTCTGAAATGATGAAATAAAGTAGAATATATATGCTTGGTACCATGTATTTTTTTAATTTCTCTTTTTGAGAATCAGCAAAAGAGGGAATCACAAGTACCCAGAATGTGAACCACAGTGCCTGTCCAATGTGATGTGGTTTCATGTGACAAATGCTCTTCCTTGTCTTGAAATTTCGTGAAACTTTATTACCACAGCATTTTACAAATTTAATTAGCATACCATTTTGTTGAGATTGCCTGATTATAAGGAAATAATAAAGTACCTCCATATGGTTAAAAAAAAAGTTTTCTCTTTTAATCATAGTTTTTAAATTATTTTTTCTTTTCCATTGTTTTAGATTTCTTACTTTGGGCTCCAGTGATGTGTACGTGGCATTTCCTTCACCTATAATCTCTATCTACCATTTCCCTGTAACCCTTTGTTTCTTTAGTTCTATTTCATTTTGCTCACTTTACTAATTTTCATTTTTATGGTCCTTACTATGCTATCTGTACTTGTTTTCTGTCTGGTCCCTTATAACTGGACTTCGTCTCTGAAATTAACTCTTTTCTTTTCTTTTTTCCTTGAGTTTAGTCAGTTCCTGTTTCACATCTTCCTGTGGGCTCATATATCTCTGCTTCATCATTTTCCTTAATGGATGTGAAGCTTTAGAGACAAAACAAAATAAGCCATTTAACCTGAGATCAGACCCTGCTTGATGTTCCTCTTAAGACAATAAAAAATAAAATGAATTAAAAGTTTAAAGCACAAGCACATCACCAGTAAACTGTGCTAGAGGGTAAAACCTGTACCTGCTGGTACCCCAGTCACCTGCTCTATGTGACAATAAAAAACTGAGGCAGCACCCGGAAGGAAACATTTATCAGGCAACTGTCTCCATCTCCTTGAGGTCTTCCAGACAGTGATACTGTCCTACCAGAAATACTGTCCTTGGAGAAATACTGTTGGAACATCACTGGAAACCCTCAGGTTGGCTGCAGGAGAAAAATGAATATTTCTAACTGTGCGAATTGCTCTTGCAAATAAATTAGGATTCTGTGCATATAGAATCAGACAGGAATAGAGATTGGATAGTTGACTAGCATCTGCCATCTTTGAACATTTGGCCTTGAAGCTTAGGATACAAACTGTAACTAGATTTATGATTATTCCCATAGAGATGGACTTAATCTTCAAAAGAGAATATATTATAAATTAAGAGAAGAAAAGAAAAACAAGAAGAAAAGTGGAGGGAATCCATGTGCTTTAAGGACAGGGAAAGGCAAAGCAGCCAGAAAAGGGGACATGGAGTGTTTAGAGTCATAGTAAAGGGGTCTGTTAAGATGTCGTGTTGGAGAGAGGCCTTCTGGTGTCCTCCCAGCAGCCTGGTGGCTTGCTGGTGTTTAGGAGATGGCACAAGTGACACCTGAATGAGAATTTCACATAGTACAGGTGAGTCTGTGGGGAACAGAGCAAGGACCCAGCAGGTGAAAACAGTGGCAAGGTGGGGATGGAGGGATCTGGGAAGTAGGGCAAGTCCTGTTATGGAGTCATGATGGGCGGCCACGGGAGAGGGAGGTTTCAAGGGTGGTCAGCAGCCAGGAGCCGTGACTCCCAAAACAAAGTCAGGTTCAAAGGAACTGTAGCCCCAAAAGCTTAGGTTTTGATCAAGACAGACCTGGATTTGAATCTCACTTCTGTCACTTACCAGCTGGATCTCAACCATAAGTGACAGAAGTTAGGCATAAGTGAAAACTTATCATAAATGGTTGTAACACTAATTGCTTTCCGTGTGCTAAGAACTTCACAAATGTAGTCTCCTCACCTCACTTACTCCTCCTAGGAATTTTCATCAGGTGGATTTTATTATCCCAATTGTTCAGAAATGTAACCCAAGGTTTCACATGTTGGTATTCTGTATTCACTGTCACAGAAGTAGCCAGGAGGTAGGTCCAGGCCCAAAGCCTGAGCTCTTTACTGCTCTGCTGGACTGATCCCCCCCTCTAATGAGTGTGCTGGCTTCAGGGCTCACAGCCTGTGGCCACCCCAGTCACCTGGCTATGGATTCCTTCTGGCCTCAGCCCGTTGCATCACTGTGGTGGTGTCACCATGGTGGGCTTGTGTGCCCTTCCACCTCATCCTCCCTCCATGCGACACCTTTTGGGACCCTCCAAGACTTACAGTGGAGAAGATGAAAGGGGATCTTGAAATGTATGCTCTCTGAGCACCAAACCCTGCTCCCAGGCCACCAGGGGCCCACTCCTGTCCCTCTCCTCTAGGTTTCGTGCTTTTAGATACAACCTGTACAACCCTCCAGTGTCAAGCTCATCCCTTGGGTGGCCCCTGTCCACACATCTGTCAGTCACCACTGGCATTCCTGGTTGTCCGGAGCTGCAGTCTTTGGGACTGGGCAGAGCAGAAAGCAGATCTCGAGGGGCTCTGACCCCCTAAACATCTGATGAGTGTGTCTGTCTTCCTTCCGTCTTGCTTTGTTCCCTCTCAGTGGCCTCTTGGACCCTTTTCAAGTGCACAGACCCTGGAGTCCTGGATCCTTGAGGAGTTCTCTAAAATCTGGAATCGAGCATTTGGGGATCGTTTGGGAGCTGGGCTTTGTGGACAGTGCCACCCCCTCCTCCATCTTCGCTGTCACCTGACACTGGATCCCCGTTTGCTAAGAGGTGCGGCCCAGATTAGAACCAGGATGCTTGCTGGTTAAGGATACGGGCAGGTGTGTAGCAAAGTGAACAGGAGCCCAGGGCAGTGATGGGAGAAGACAATGTAGGCAAGAGCAAGTGGGAAAAATCAGCGAGTGAGAGGTCCCCGGGTGGGAGAGAAGAGCGGACCGGCCTTTGCTGATGGCTGGACACGTGCTTCTCGGCGTTGCCCCAGCTGATGCTCTAACAGAGGCACACGGTGGGAACACACCCCACCCTGGAGTTCTGGTCCACAGAAGCCACGCATGAGCGCTGTGGTCCTGCCTTCATACTCGGGCCTGATCACCTGTGATGGAACGTGGATCAGGGGGCTCCGAAAGGGTCTCCTGTTGGGAACAGACAGGAACAGCAGAACAGGCTCTTTCCAGTTGGTGGGAGAAGCACAGTGGGCTGGCTCCTGAGAGCAGGAGCTGGGGGCCCACAGCTCTTTCAGGACTGGGTCTTATGTCCATGGCAGCCCTGCAGGGGAGATGCAGCTTGGTGGACAGATCCAGAACTATGGTGTAGCAATCCTCTAAGCCTCACTTTCTGTTTGTGAGGAGCCAGGACAGTGCCTACTCCTTGTGGGGCTTGGGGACGATGACACCCCCGGCTACACCTGGGTGCTCCATGCAGGCTCTTTCCCTTCACAACCAGGATTTGTGGGGCTGGTGTCATTGCTAATACACACTCCCATATTTAACGTGTTTGCATTTCGTGATAGGATCGCAATCCGGGTGCCTCTCCTCCACCTCCCCTCTCCTTGACCTTCCTCCCGGACACAGGTTTGGCCCTCCCTGGGGCACCTGCCACCCTTGGCCCTACTTTAGGGCAAGGTGCCCACCCAGATCATTGCCCCTGCTAAGGAATAATGTCCCTAAGGCAGGGCCTTGTCTTGCCCTTCTTGGACTGCACCCTGGAACGAGGATGTCCATTTGATAGACACAAGCACTTAGACTCGAAAGCACTTAGACAGGCAGTGTGTGTACACTGTGATTGTTAGTCGTGTGTAAGAGTGAAAGTGCATGCTTGCATTTCTGCTTCAGCTGGTTCCCCTAAAACGACTCTCTCATCACTGCCACGTTGCACGATACAACTACTAACAGTAGTGGGGCTGCATTCCACCCATGTCCCCACCTGTCACCACTTACAAAAGTGCCCCCAGACCCTGCTAGGGTTTTGTTGAATAACCCAGATGGTTTCGTTTCCTTTTCTTCCCCACTGAGATGTGTGTGCAAAGATGCTTCAGTGGTGTCTTTGTTAGCTGACTGTGGAGGAAAAAAATATGATTAAATTGTACATGTCCATGTGATAGAATTTAAACATTCTGATTGATAGTATCAAGTCTGCAGCAGAAAAAAGTAGAAAGACCAGAGGAAGATGTTCAGATATTATTTTAGACGTTCAAAGCCTCATTCTGTTGTCTACACCGCATAATTCATCGTATTGTTAGTCAATATAGTGAATACTGCAATTTGAAGTTAATCGGGAGAGGATAAGATTTTATTCGCTCTTTAAAATTAGAGCTAAGCTTTTAATTCTTTGCCTTTAAAAAGCATATGGTTGGGACTTCCCTGGGGGTCCAATGGTTAAGACTTCGCCTTCCAATGCAGGGGGTGTGGGTTCAATCCCTGGTCAGGGAGCTAAGATCCCACGTGCCTCCTGGCCAAAAAACCAAAACATAAAACAGAAGCAAAACTGTAACAAATTCAATAAAGACTTTAAAAAGTGGTCCATATCAAAAAAAAAAAAATCTTTAAGAAGCAAATGGTTGCCTAATGGAATCGGATGCGGTGTGTGCCACCTCCTTCCTTCTGTTAGAAGTCCACTAAGTCTTAGAGTCAGGGATTAGAGCCTCCACACTGAGTCCAGCCCCTCATGAGCTCCCCCTCATTCTGTGAACCCCCAGCACCCATCCCTGCTGAGCGCTGCCTGGGACGGGCACAGCTGTCCCGCCTGGAGTCTCACCCAGTTCAGCACCTGAGCTCTGAGGTTGCCTCCCACTGAGCCTCCCACACAGCCCCCTGGAGGCTCTGCCCTCTCCAAGCTAAGCTTCAAGAAAAAGGTGAAATACTGAGCAAAAGCCCAAAGAAAACATGAGAATTCCTTTCATTCCTTTTTTTTTCCACTGGGAACTTCTTTTCCATTTTTTTTTTTTTTTTTTTGCACTCAATGTTTTGCTCCCCTTGGAAATTAAGCTCTATGACTTAGTTTTCAGAGGCGTGGAATGTTCTGCAGGGTGTGTGAATCTAAGGCTAGCATCCTTAGATACTACATGATGTACTACTGTAGGTACATCACGTACTTCAGAGGGATGGATCTCAGGCGTGGGTGTGAAATTCTACTCTTAGAGAGTACGCGTCAGGCCATTTTACTCCTTCGAAAGCTGAGAACTAAAACTACACAGGCCTACTGTATAGCACAGGGAACTATATTCAATATCTTATAATAACCTACAATGGAAAAGAATCTGAAAAAGAATAGATCTGTGTATGTGTATGTATAACTGAATCTCTTTGCTATACACCTGAAGCATTGTAATCAACTATATTTCAATTTTTAAAAAAAGTTTCTTTTCAGGGTAATGAAAAGTGTTCTGGAATCGTATAGTGTGGATGGTTGCACAACTCTGTGAGTATACTAGAAAGCATTGAGTGAAAAACCAAAAACAGAAAAGAACAAAAAGAAAAATGAGAACTACTGGTGGGGAGTTCATGAGTGAACACGTGCTAACAGAGACCCTTCTTTGCGTGATTCTTTCCTAAAATGTGACCATTGTTCATGCATCAGTATTGTAATGTCTTGTCATTTCTCGTCTCCAGGCAAAAACTGGGACCTGACGGCCGCTCTGAGTGACTATGAGCAGCTCCGACAGGTGCACACAGCCAACCTGCCGCCTGTGTTCAACGAGGGCAGGTGCCCCAAGCAGCCCGAGCGAGAGCACCCCCCACCTGCGCACACGGCCGAACGGCCCTGCCCGCCCAGGCAGGACGACATCGCCCAAGGTACCAGCTGAGGGACCCGCCCTGGCTTGCGAGGGGGCTGGGGTGGGGGTACACAGAAGGGCGAGGTCATCGCCTCCCAGCTGCAGGCAGATGGCGCTCTCTGGGCACCACACCTCATACTCCTTTACAGCTTCCGTTCCCGCCTCAGAAAAATTGGAGAGTGTGTCCACTTTTCTGGGACCCCACATTCCTCCTGGAGTCCTGGTTTTTCCAGATCCAACATCTCTGCTCCCTGCAATTATTTCTTTTCTTTTTTTTTTTTTAATAGTGATCTTGGGGTCTTCTTATTTATTTATTTATTTATTTTTATTTTTGGCTGTGTTGGGTCTCCGTTTCTGTGCGAGGGCTTTCTCTAGTTGTGGCAAGCGGGGGCCACTCTTCATCGTGGCGCGCGGGCCTCTCAGTATCGCGGCCTCTCTTGTTGCGGAGCACAGGCTCCAGACGCGCAGGCTCAGTAGTTGTGGCTCACGGGCCCAGTTGCTCCGCGGCATGTGGGATCTTCCCAGACCAGGGCTCGAACCCATGTCCCCTGCATTAGCAGGCAGATTCTCAACCACTGCACCACCAGGGAAGCCCCCTGCAATTATTTCTCAAGTAGCATAGAAGCCTCCAAACCTGTTCGAGATTGATGTTCATCATCCGATGTGCTTCGTTTTCTATGTCTTAATTACAGAAATGAGAAAAGCTCATTGTAACAAAGGAAACAATGCGAAGATCTATAAAAGAAACATAAGAGTTTTCTTCTCCACACCTCCCAAACCTCAGGGAGACTGACCAGTGGCCCCAGCTTGTTCTGTCTTCTCTGCTCCTTCTTACTTTGCTTGTTCAAAGTGCAAACGCATCAGAGTCGACTGCACATAATGCACTTGGCAGAGTGCTTGTTTCATTGAAAAATAAATCACAAACATTCTCTCTAAATATTTTATTCCACAGCATATGATCATTTTTAAACCATGCCTGCTCATCGTGATTCTGTTTTTTCTTGGATTTTGTTGTTGGTGGTGGTTTTTGACACTATAGGCACTGCTAAAATAAAGTTTATACCTGTAATTTGTATGTACTAGTGCTGTTATTTCTATAGGTTGGCATTTCCAAGGTGGATTTGCTGTGCCAACATATGTGTTTTTTTATTTGATAACTTCAAGACTTCGTTCCCAAACACATTTCTGTTCACCATGTGTGAAACTGGGTGTTTCCCTTCATTCTTCCAGGACTGGGTGTTCTCATGATGGTTTTACATTGTTTTTCTACTCCGAAGGGCAAAAAATAGTGTATTTTAACTTTCATCTTGTCATTTGCTTGTTAGCCAAGTTGGATTTCCCCCTCTGTGACATGCTTGTTCACATACTTTGCCCATTTCTCCATTGATTTGTTTGCATTTTTCTTATCAGTTTGTAGCATTCTTTATAATGAAGACTAAAAACATTTTGTGTACATATATATGTATACTCATGTCTATATATACATCCCACTGCATTTTTTGCCTTATGACTCTTCACAGAGTATTCTGCCTTACAGAATGTTTACATTACTATACATTCATGGCTAATGAGTGTCCTTTTTCACTTTAGAAGTTCTCCTGGAGTGCCAAGTTACTAGCATATGTTCCCATATTTGTTTTTAAATTTTGTTCTTAGGTCTTATAATCAATTTGAAATTTTTACGAATAATAGCTAAGGATCTAGTTTTGCTTCTCTGGATTGAGAATGAGGTATTCTAGCACATTTATTGAATAAAGCATTCCTTTCCTACTGAACTAAAATGCCAACTTTGCTGTACATTAACTTCCCCAAAGTGTATTTGGCTCTGTTTCTGGACTCTGTCTGTTTGTGTGCCCACCCAGCCTGTTACACTTGACTCTTGTAGTTTCATATAGTATTACTTTCTGCAAAGGCAAGTTCCTTTACTGCTGTTCTTTTCCAAAACTTTTTCACTATTTTTGGATATTTATTCTGCCATAGTAACCTTAAAATTGGAATTCTGATTGGAATTGGATTGGATTTTTATTTTATTTTAGGAATAATTAGCATATTGTAATATTGTTTTTCCATTCAAGAACATTGCATATACCTCTGCATTTATTCACATTCTGTTAAGAGTTTAGGCACAGAGAAAAGCAACTTACTTTTTGTATATTTATCTTTTATCCAGTCATTACATAAGTTCTCTTATTAATACTAATTGTTTGTTCTCAGAGAATATCTTGGGTTTTCTAAATATATAATCATAGGATCTGAAATAATTTAATATTCCTCTTAATATTTACACAATGAATTCCACTTCTCCTATTGCATTAGGTCAACCCTCCCAAACTGTTGTGAGTCAATGTTGTCTGTTTCTTTTAGCTCAGCCTTCTTATTCAAGCTACATTGGAATCTCTATCCTGGATTATTCTTCTATGCTTACTCTGTTGTCTAGAAAAGCCACACTTGAGTTAGAAAGTTTAATACTCATGACCTGTTTCTTCTCCTAGCTTCATCCCTTCCACTACGCTTTGGGGCTGTATTGGTAGGTGCATATGTATCCATAATTGTTAGGTCATCTGGCTCTAATATGCTTTGTTACCAATATATAGAGTGTCTCTTTGTCCCACATAATTGTTTTTATCTTTTTTTTTTTTTTTTTAATTTTTGGCTGCATTGAGTCTTAGTTGCAGCATGCTGGATCTTCATTGAGGCATGCGGGATCTTTCATTGCAACGTGCAGGCTCTTCGTTGTGGCAAGCAGGCTTCTCTCTAGTTGTGGCATGGGGGCTTTCTCTTCTCTAGTTGTGGCATGCAGGCTCCAGAGCACGTGGGCTCTGTAGTTTGAGGCATGCGGGCTCTCATTGAGGCTCATGAGCTCAGTAGTTGTGGTGCGCGGGCTTAGTTGCCCCACGGCATGTGGGATCTTTGTTCCCCAACCAAGGATTGAACCCGTGTCCCCTGCATTGGAAGGCGGATTCCATACCACTGGACCACCAGGGAAGTCCCTGTTTTTATCTTTAAATCTGTTTTAGTTGATGTTAAGCCTCTACTCTGCCTTTCTGTTGGTTCATATTTGGAATAACATTTTTTCAGCCGTTATTTCAACCTTTCCTCATCCTTTTATATCAAATGTGATTCTTGGAAGTAATTTATCATCAGGTATTATTTTATTATCCAATACGAGTCTGTCTTTTAAGCAGTGAATTTAATCCACTTACTTTATTTTTATTATTGTCGTATCTGTGCTGCTTTATGTTGTGTGTTTTATTCACCCTGCTTTTTGTATGCATCTTTCTCCTTTTCTATCTTTTCTGGCTAATTAAATTTTTCAACTGGTTTGAAAGTTATACATTCTCCTTATGTTATACTTAACCCTGTTCTATTAAAACCTATATTTAGGTTTTCTCCCTATTAATTTTTAAAACTTATCAACAACTATATTTTACCCTGAAAAAGACATGTGTCTTTGTTTTTATCTTCTCCCTCCTGCCTCCATGTGCCCTCAAACATATTTAGGTTCTTTCTGTTGCTTGCTTAGACCACAATCAACTTCTTTATTTACTCACATTTATCTTTTGCTGAAAGAATACTTTTTCAAAGACTATTTTCTAAAAGAATTTTTGCATGATCAGTCTCCTAACGCTGTCAGTACCTAGAAGAGTTTACATGACATACTTAAATTTTTGTTTAGTGGAATAAGAATTCTGGGTCCAAATTATTTTCCTTTAAAACCATTCCATTCCTCCATTGTCTTCTTGCATCTTAATTTCACATCTTCTAAGAGATTTCCTTCACTTGCTCTTCTAACATCCTAATTTATTCTTCACATGAATCCATTCTGTTAATCAGCATTCACATTATTTCATTCCAAATTAGCCTTTCTCATTATTATTACTATTTCACATTCTCATATTCTCCCTCTTTGAACATATTTACTAGGCTTACTTTATTTTTTTAAAAAGTCTTTATTGAATTTGTTACAATATTGCTTCTGTCTTATGTTTTGGTTTTTTGGCCACAAGGCATGTGAGATCTTAGCTCCCTGACCAGGGCTTGAACCTGCACCCCCTGCATTGGAAGGTGAAGTCTTAACCATTGGACTGCCAGGGAAGTCCCATCTACTAGGCTTACTTTAAAATCATGTCCTCCTGTGCATTCCAGCCCCGGGTACTTTGTGGACTTTCTGTAACTGTGTTTGCACTGCTCAGATGTTTCCTGAGTTTTCCCTGTGAACACACAGCACCTTGCAGTTACCAGCCATCTTAGCTCATGGTATCAGGGGAAAGGGACAAAGGCATGGGCTCTGGTTTGCCTTCCTGTGAATGAGAGCATGGGGGGAAGCACACTCAAGTTGGCGAGTTCTGAATGCTTTAATATGGGCTCAAAATGTTCTCCACTGGCTCTCTTCCCCACAGTTGGCTTTATTCCTTAGGGAACCTCTCAGCTCATCTGTTCTAGAAATTGCTCATTTGCAGGGGCTACCACCTTCTATTCTAACTGTCAGCTCACAGGGGGTGTAGGAGAGAAGAGGGAAGGCTCCAGGCCTGGCCAGCCCACCTGTTCCCATCGTGGTTGGAGCCCCGTCCCAGCTGAGCATGAGCATTGCCCTGACGCTCTTCCAGCTGGCTTTGGCCAAGGTGGGGCTGGCCCACGCTGTGGTGGTGATGGTTCAGGCAGTGAGCCACCAAGGGCTAGCTGGGGAGAGGAAAGGCACAGCCAGAACACCTGCCCTCAGCCCCCACCCATGGAACCCAGCCCATTCCCATTGTTCTGCTCCTGTGGGCTTCCTGGGTGGGTTAGGAAGAGGGTGCTGAGGTGTGGTCACTGACTTGTCGATCTTGTTGTATTGTTCTTAAGTTCTCCTTCATTCTGCCCTTAGCTCTGACTCTGGTGGAACCACCTCTTCTAACCATTTGGTTCAGTCTTTCCCCCAGGCCTTCTGTGACTGTGTGTTCCTTCAGAACCACACAGGACCGCCTCCTGACATCTCTCATGCAGTGGAAATCCAGAGAGCTGACAACTTGGCAGTTCCTGCCCTTTTCGAGTGGCAAACAATCTAAACCATTATCTCACCCTCCCAGGAAAGGGGCTAGAAGGATCCTTCTCTCTGTTTTCACACAGATTCCAGAATCAGGGCCTTATACTGATACCTGCTGCTGTCTGATTTTTATCAGATATTATTTAAGGGGAAAAAAAAGAGAAGTCTATCATAAAATAATTTCATTAACTGAGCCTTGTGAACAAACATATGCATTTTTAATAAAATAGAAATTGTAATTTCTGCATTAGATCTATATATCCTTTAATTGAATTCTTCCTGAAATCACAGTGCCCTAAAATGGAAAATACAGTCCTCCATATTCTAAATTCTAAATCAGCAACAATGACTCCTGAACCAAATCTGGCCACTGCCTGTTTTTTTTAATAAAGTTTTATTGGAACCCATAAAACTTTATTTATTTATTTGCTGTCTATGGCTGTCTATGTCTGCTTTATTTATTTATTATTTATTCACTGTCTATGGCTGCTTTAATACTACAAAGACAGAGTTGAGTAGTTGTGACTGCGACTTGTATGGCCCATAAAGCCTAAAATATTTATATCTGTCCCTTTTAGAAAAGTTTTGTCTACCTGCTTTAAAATATACCCAGGATTTGTTTTACTCAGGTATAGTGAGACACACAGACATGGACATGGCTATCTTAGGGGAAGAGGTTCTTATACTCACAGTTCCCTAGAAACAGGAGGCATGGCACACCCTGAAGGGACACACGGGGAAGCACCAGGGTTGATCAGGAGGCCAAGGGGACAGAGGAAAACAAGGGCAGGAGCCTGTATTGTGTTTCTGTGGGAAAGATAAGGCAGGGTAAACAGACTTAGGACTGGCCAGTTTGAGTCATTTCTGCAGCTCTCTGGGGCATAGGGGCCATCTCTCGTTGTCTGGCACCTGGGCCTGGGGTAATTAGGGCAGGAACATGGCTTGCTGGTGTAAGAACCAGATAAGGAAGGTGATCCAGAGTATGGGCTCTGAGTTGGTTGGTTTGCATAGGAAAGATGTGCTCCTGCGTGAGTCCTTTGGTATCTCTAAGAACTGGCTAATTCTGTAGGGAAATCCTCTCCCCATTCACGGAGGCCCTGGATGCCAGAGCCTCAAGAATACAGAAAATAAGAAAACAGAGTTAAGACACATCCCCTGGCCTAAATCATAGATGGTTTTTTTTTTGTTTGATTCTTTGTTTTGGGTTTTTTTAATTTATTTTTTTAATTGAAGTATAGTTGATTTATAATGTGTTAATTTCTGCTATACAGCAGAGTGATTCAGCTACACATATGTATACATCTTTTTTATATTCTTTTCCATTATAGTTCATCACAGGATATTGAGTATAGTTCCCTCTGCTACACGAAATCATAGATGTTTGAGTTGGCTTTGTCAAGGGATGGGAAATTCTCTAATTCCCTCACTATTTTTTTAAAAGCTCTCTGTATTTCTCTGGGGCATAACTTTGAACATGGTAATTCCTGTTTTATTTATTTTATTTATACTTCCAAAGGAAGGATTGCTGCGTTCATGTTTAAAGAATCAGTTTGTGAGTGTGTCTGTGTGTGTGTCTGTGTGTGTGTGATTACATATATGCATTCATGGACGTGGTAGTTGGGAGGAGTTAGAATTAGGAGTGTATGTTTCTTGTTATATGATCTTTAACATAATTTACTTTTAGTTCAAAAAGATTTTTCCCTTCATGTGAAGTCTTCATGTGAAGACTCCAAATATTTAATATTTGGAACAGCTTAATAGCATCATATTACACTGTGAGTCACAACGTTTCCAAGGTCCTCATCAATTGGCAATAGGTGCTGATTGATAAGCCAAGAAGGCGTATGGATGACCCCGCCCAGCACATTCCCTCTGTTGGGAGAAGTGCGGGTTCACGTCACCTCAGGTGTTTGAGCAACCCATCGGGTCCCGAAGGATGGGGCAGTTCCTACTTTCCCAGATTCCAGAAGGCAAGAGATGTGACCTCAGCAAGGCTTGTGAGGGGGAGAGGGGCAGGAGGTCTCCTCTGATCCCGCACTGGGGGAACTGGACCAGGCACAGGACAAGCGGCTGGCCCACGTGCTCTGTGGATCCTCTACCACATGGCCTCTTTGGTCTGCTGTTTCTTCTCGTCCTTCTTCAAAATACAACATACTTAAACACCTTGAATTCATCTCAGAATGAAATTGAAGGTGAATCAAAACTATCCGTTTGATAGACAGACACTGTCTCTGAGATGTACTGTGAAGAATAAGACCATCATTTTTTGAGATTGCCAAGACAACAGAAAATCCAGGCAGAGAAGCATGTAATGGCTTAATATTTGTGTCCTGGGAATCTTCGTGTGGGATGTGTTTATCAGAGTAATTTTTTAACCTCTTTATTGGAGTATAATGGCTTTACAATGGTGTGTTAGTTTCTGCTTTATAACAAAGTGAATCAGTTATACATATACCTATGTTCCCATATCTCTTCCCTCTTGCGTCTCCCTCCCTCCCACACTCCCTATCCCACCACTCCAGGCGGTCACAAAGCACCGAGCTGATTTCCCTGTGCTATGCGGCTGCTTCCCACTAGCTATCTACCTTACTACGTTTGTTAGTGTGTATATGTCCATGACTCTCTCTCACTTTGTCACAGCTTACCCTTCCCCCTCCCCATATCTACAAGTCCATTCTCTAATAGGTCTGTGTCTTTATTCCCATTTACCCCTAGGTTCTTCATGACCTTTTTTTTTTTTTCTTAGATTCCATATATATGTGTTAGCATACGGTATTTGTTTTTCTCTTTCTGACTTCCTTCACTCTGTATGACAGACTCTAGGTCCATCCACCTCACTACAAATAACTCAATTTTGTTTCTTTTCGTGGCTGAGTAATATTCCATTGTATATATGTGCCACATCTTCTTTATGCATTCATCTGTTGATGGACACTTAGGTTACTTCCATGTCCTGGCTATTGTAAATAGAGCTGCAATGAACATTTTGGTACATGACTCTTTTTGAATTATGGTTTTCTCAGGGTATATACCCAGTAGTGGGATTGCTGGGTCGTATGGTACTTCTATTTGTATTTTTTTAAGGAACCTCCATACTGTTCTCCATTGTGGCTGTATCAATTTACATTCCCACCAGCAGTGCAAGAGGGTTCCCTTTTCTCCACACCCTCTCCAGCATTTATTGTTTCTAGATTTTTTGATGATGGCCATTCTGACCAGTGTGAGATGATATCTCATTATAGTTTTGATTTGCATTTCTCTAATGATTAATGATGTTCAGCATTCTTTCATGTGTTTGTTGGCAATCTGTATATTTTCTTTGGAGAAATGTCTATTTAAGTCTTCTGCCCATTTTTGGATTGGGTTGTTTGTTTTTTTGTTATTGAGGTGCATGAGCTGCTTGTAAATTTTGGAGATTAATCCTTTGTCAGTTGCTTCACTTGCAAATATTTTCTCCCATTCTGAGGGTTGTCTCTTGGTCTTGTTTATGGTTTCCTTTGCTGTGTAAAAGCTTTGAAGTTTCCTTAGGTCCCATTTGTTTATTTTTGTTTTTATTTCCATTTTTCTAGGAGGTGGGTCAAAAGGGATCTTGCTGTGATTTATGTCATAGAGTGTTCTGCCTATGTTTTCCTCTAAGATTTTGATAGTGTCTGGCTTTACATTTAGGTCTTTAATCCATTTTGAGTTTATTTTTGTGTATGGTGTTAGGGAGTGTTCTAATTTCATTCTTTTACAGGTACCTGTCCAGTTTTCCCAGCACCACTTATTGAAGAGCCTATCTTTTCTCCACTGTATATTCTTGCCTCCTTTATCAAAGATAAGGTGACCATATGTGCGTGGGTTTATATCTGGGCTTTCTATCCTGTTCCATTGATCTATATTTCTGTTTTTGTGCCAGTACAATACTTTCTTGATTACTGTAGCTTTGTAGTATAGTCTGAAGTCAGGGAGCCTGATTCCTCCAGCTCCATTTTGAATGCTCAAGATTGCTTTGGCTATTCGGGATCTTTTGTATTTCCATACAATTGTGAAATTTTTTGTTCTAGTTCTGTGGAAAATGCCAGTGGTAGTTTGATAAGGATTGCATTGAATCTGTAGATTGCTTTGGGTAGTAGAGTCATTTTCACAATGTTGATTCTTCCAATCCAAGAACATGGTATATCTCTCCATCTATTTGTATCATCTTTAATTTCTTTCATCAGTGTCTTATAATTTTCTGCATACAGGTCTTTTGTCTCCTTAGGTAGGTTTATTCCTAGATATTTTATTCTTTTTGTTGCAGTGGTAAATGGGAGTGTTTTCTGAATTTCACTTTAAGATTTTTCATCACTAGTGGATAAGAATGCCAGAGATTTCTGTGCATTAATTTTGTATCCTGCTACTTTACCATATTCATTGGTTAGATCTGGTAGTTTTCTGGTAGCATCTTTAGGATTCTCTGTGTATAGTATCATATCATCTGCAAACAGTGACAGCTTTACTTCTTCTTTTCTGATTTGGATTCCTTTTATTTCTTTTTCTTCTCTGATTGCTGTGGCTAAAACTTCCAAAACTATGTTGAATAAGAGTGGTGAGAATGGGCAACCTTTTCTTGTTCCTGATCTTAGTGGGAATGGTTTCAGTTTTTCACCATTGAGGACGATGTTGGCTGTGGGTTTGTCATATATGGCTTTTATTATCTTGAGGAAAGTTCCCTCTATGCCTACTTTCTGCAGGGTTTTTATCATAAATGGGTGTTGAATTTTGTTGAAAGCTTTCTCTGCATCTATTGAGATGATCATATGGTTTTTCTCCTTCAATTTGTTAATATGGTGTTATCTCTTTGCTTGATTTGCATATATTGAAGAATCCTTGCATTCCTGGAATAAACCCCACTTGATCATGGTGTATGATCCTTTTAATGTGCTGTTGGATTCTGTTTGCTAGTATTTTGTTGAGGATTTTTGTATCTATGTTTATCAGTGATATTGGCCTGTAGTTTTCTTTCTTTGTGACATCTTAATCTGGTTTTGATATCAGGGTGATGGTGGCCTCATATAATGAGTTTGGGAGTGTTCCTCCCTCTGCTATATTTTGGAAGAGTTTGAGAAGGATAGGTGTTAGCTCTTCTCTAAGTGTTTGATAGAATTTGCCTGTGAAGCCATCTGGTCCTGGGCTTTTGTCTTCTGGAAGATTTTTAATCACCGTTTCAATTTCGGTGCTTGTGACTGGTCTGTTCATATTTTCTATTTCTTCCTGATTCAGTCTCCGCAGGTTGTGCATTTCTAAGAATTTGTCCATTTCTTCCAGGTTGTCCATTTTATTGGCATATAGTTGCTTGTAGTAATCTCTCATGATCCTTTGTATTTCTGCAGTGTCAGTTGCAACTTCTCCTTTTTCATTTCTAGATGTATTGATTTGAGTCTTCTCCCTTTTTCTCTTGATGAGTCTGGCTAATGGTGTATCCATTTTGTTTATCTTCTCAAAGAACCAGCTTTTAGTTTTATTGATCTTTGCTATCGTTTCCTTCATTTCTTTTTCATTTATTTCTGATCTAATCTTTATGATTTCTTTCCTTCTGCTAACTTTGGAGTTTTTTTGTTCTTCTTTCTCTAATTGCTTTAGGTGCAAGGTTAAGTTGTTTATTTGAGATATTTCCTGTTTCTTAAGGTAGGTTTGTATTGCTATAGACTTCCCTCTTAGAACTGCTTTTGCTGCATCCCATAGGTTTTGGGTCGTCATGTCTCCATTGTCATTTGTTTCTAGGTATTTTTTGATTTCCTCTTTGATTTCTTCAATGATCACTTCATTATTAAGTAGTGTATTGATTAGCCTCCATGTGTTTGTATTTTTTACAGATCTCTTCCTGTAATTGATATCTAGTCTCATAGTGTTGTGTTCAGAAAAGATACTTGATACGATTTCAATTTTCTTAAATTTACTAAGGCTATATTTGTGACCCAAGATATGATCTATCCTGGAGAATATTCCATGAGCACTTGAGAAAAGTGTGTATTCTGTTGTTTTTGGATGGAATGACCTATAAATATCAATCAAGTCCAGCTTGTTTAATGTATCATTTAAAGCTTGTGTTTCCTTAATTATTGTCATTTTGGATGATCTGTCCATTGGTGAAAGCGAGGTGTTAAAGTCCCCTACTATGATTGTGTTACTGTCGATTTCCCATTTTATGGCTTTTAGTATTTGCCTTATGTATTGAGGTGCTCCTATGTTGGGTGCATAAATATTTACAATTGTTATATCTTCTTCCTGGATCGATCCCTTGATCGTTATGTAGTGTCCTTCTTTGTCTCTTGTAATAGTCTTTATTTTAAAGTCTATTTTGTCTGATATGAGAATTGCTACTCCAGCTTTCTTCTGATTTCCATTTGCATAGAATATCTTTTTCCATCCCCTCACTTTCATTCTGTATGTGTCCCTAGGTCTGAAGTGGGTCTCTTGTAGACAGCATATATACGGGTCTTGTTTTTGTATCCATTCAGCCAGTCTGTGTCCTTTGGTGGGAGCATTTAATCCATTTACATTTAAGGTAATTATCAATATGTATGTTCCTATTTGCATTTTCTTAATTGTTTTGGGTTTGTTATTGTAGGCCTTTTCCTTCTCTTGTCTTTTTTGCCTAGAGAAGTTCCTTTAGCATTTGTTGTAAAGCTGGTTTGGTGGTGCTGAACTCTCTCAGCTTTTGCTTGTCTGTAAAGGTTTTAATTTCTCCATCAAATCTGAATGAGATCCTTGCTGGGTAGAGTAATCTTGGTTGTAGGTTTTTCTCCTTCATCACTTTAAATATGTCCTACCACTCCCTTCTGGCTTGCAGAGTTTCTGCTGAAAGATCAGCTGTTAACCTAATGGGATTCCCTTGTGTGTTATTTGTTGTTTTTCCCTTGCTGCTTTTAATATGTTTTCTTTGTATTTAATTTTTGACAGTTTGTTAATATGTGTCTTGGCGTATTTCTCCTTGGATTTATCCTGTATGGGACTCTGTGTGCTTCCTGGAGTTGATTGACAATTTCCTTTCCCATATTAGGGAACTTTTCAACTATAATCTCTTCAAATATTTTCTCAGTCCCTTTCTTTTTCTCTTCTTCTTCTGGGATCCCTATAATTCGAATGTTGGTGCGTTTAATGTTGTCCCAGAGGTCTCTGAGACTGTCCTCAGTTCTTTTCATTCTTATATCTTTATTCTGCTCTGCAGTAGTTATTTCCACTATTTTATCTTCCAGGTCACTTATCCGTTCTTCTGCCCCAGTTATTGTGCTATTGATCCCTTCTAGAGTATTTTTAGTTTCATTTATTGTGTTGTTCATCATTGCTTGTTTCCTCTTTAGTTCTTCTAGGTCCTTGTTAAATGTTTCTTGCATTTTGTCTATTCTATTTCCAAGATTTTGTATCATCTTTACTATCATTATTCTGAATTCTTTTTCAGGTAGATTGCCTATTTCCTCTTCATTTGTTAGGTCTGGTGGGTTTTTACATTGCTCCTTAATCTGCTGTGTGTTTTTCTGTCTTTTCATTTTGCTTATCTTACTGTGTTTGGGTTCTCCTGTTCGCAGGCTGCACATTCGTAGTTCCTGTTGTTTTTGGTGTCTGTCCTCAGTGGCTAAGGTTGGTTCATTGGGGTGTGTAGGTTTCCTGGTGGAGGGGCCTAGTGCCTGTTTTCTGGTGTATGAGGCTGGATCTTGTCTTTCTGGTGGGCAGGTCCACGTCTGCTGCTATGTCTGTGGCCTTATTATGATTTTAGGCAGCCTCTCTGCTAATGGATGGGGCTGTGTTCCTGTCTTGCTAGTTGTTTGGCATAGGGTGTCCAGCACTGTAGCTTTTGGTCGTTGAGTGAAGCTGGGTGGTGGTGTTGACATGGAGATCTCAGGGAGATTTTCACTGTTTGATATTACATGGAGCTGGGAGGTCTCTTGTGGACCAGTGTCCTGAAGTTGGCTCTCCCACCTCAGAGGCACAGCACTGACTCCTGGCTGGACCCAAGAGGCACAGCACTGACTCCTGGCTGGAGCACCAAGAGACTGTCCTCCACACGGCTCAGAATAAAAAGGAGAAAAAATAAGAAAGAAAGAAAGAAAAGAAAGAAAGAAAGAAGGAAGGAAGGAAAGAAAGAAAGAAAGAAAGAAAGAAAGAAAAGAAAGAATAAAGTAAAGTAAGATAAGTTATTAAAATATAAAATAATTATTAAAAAAAATTTTTAAGTGGAAAAAAAAAAAAATGGACAGACAGAGCCCTAGGAGAAATGGTGAAAGCAAAGCTATACAGACAAAATCTCACACAGAAGCATACATATACATACTCACAAAAAGAGGAAAAGGGGAAAAAATCATAAATCTTGCTCCCAAAGTCCACCTCCTCAATTTGGGATGATTCGTTGTCTATTCATGTATTCCACAGATGCAGGGTACATCAAGTTGATTGTGGAGCTTTAATCCGCTGCTTCTGAGGCTGCTGGGAGAAATTTCCTTTTCTCTTCTTTGTTCGCACAGCTCCTGGGGTTCAGCTTTGGATTTGGCCCCGCCTCTGCATGTAGGTCGCCTGAGGGCATCTGTTCTTCGCTCAGACAGGACGGGGTTAAAGGAGCCGCTAATTTGGGGGCTCTGGCTCACTCAGGCCATGGGGAGGGAGGGGTACAGATGCCGGGCGAGCCTGTGGCAGCAGAGGCCAGCATGACGTTGCACCAGTCTGAGGCGCGCTGTGCATTCTCCCGGGGAAGTTGTCCCTGGATCACGGGACCCTGGCAGTGGTGGGCTGCACAGGCTCCCGGGAGGGGAGGTGTGGATAGTGACCTGTGCTTGCACACAGGCTTCTAGGTGGCGGCAGCAGCAGCCTTAGCGTCTCATGCTGGGTCCATGCTGATAGCCGCGGCTCGTGCCCATCTCTGGAGCTCCTTTAAGCGGCGCTCTTAATCCCCTCTCCTCGCGCACCAGGAAACAAAGAGGGAAGAAAGAGTCTCTTGTCTCTTCGGCAGCTCCAGACTTTTCCCGGACTCCCTCCCGGCTAGCCGTGGCGCACTAGCCCCCTTCAGGCTGTGTTCACGCAGCCAACCCCAGTCCTCTCCCTGGGATCTGACCTCCGAAGCCAGAGCCTTAGTTCCCAGCCCCCATCCGCCCCGGTGGGTGAGCAGACAAGCCTCTCGGGCTGGTGAGTGTTGGTCTGCACCGATCCTCTGTGCGGGAATCTTTACGCTCTGCGCTCCGCACCCCTGTTGCTGTGCTCTCCTCCATGACTCTGACGCTTCGCCCCTCTGCCACCCGCAGTCTCCGCCCACGAAGGGGCTTCCTAGTGTGTGGCAACCTTTCCTCCTTCACAGCTCCCTCCCACTGGTGCAGGTTCCGTCCCTATTCTTTTGTCTCTGTTTTTTTCTTTTGCCCTACCCAGGTACGTGGGGAGTTTCTTGCCTTTTGGGAGGTCTGAGGTCTTCTGCCAGCGTCCAGTGGGTGTTCTATAGGAGCAGTTCCACGTGTAGATGTATTTCTGATGTATTTGTGGGGAGGAAGGTGATCTCCGCGTCCTACTCCTCCGCCATCTTCTTCTGTCTCCCAGAGTAACTTTAATAAAGGTGACCTATCTTAAAATACAAGCCTCAGTGGAGGAAGCCGAGTGGATTGCTTCTCACTTTAAAAATATAAATGTGGACTTCCCTGGTGGTGCAGTGGTTGAGAGTCCGTCTGCTGATGCAGGGGGCATGGGTTCATGCCCCGGTCCGGGAAGATCCCACATGCTGCAGAGCGGCTGGGCCCGTGAGCCATGGCCTCTGAGCCTGTGCGTCCGGAGCCTGTGCTCCGCAACGGGAGAGGGCCACAACAGTGAGAGGCCCGTGTACCGCAAAAAAAAAAAAAAAAAAATATATATATATATATATATATATATATATATATATATATATATATATAAATGCATAAAAACAAAGGCAGTCCCCTGTGTAGCATTTCATTCCAGAGGAGGGCAGCTCTGTTGAGCTGAATTCCATGTAACTTAAGACCCAGGAAGCAAGTCTGGTTATCTTTAAGGATGCTGAGTATTTGTGTGGTGGACTTACCCTTAGCCTCCTTCTAAGTGGTTTCATGACTAAGTGCCATTTGTAGTGATGTTAGCCCAGCATGAGGGAGGCCTGCAGAGAACACTGGGAGGGTGGCAGGGCTGGTGCGGCGGGTAATGGGTGTATGGGTGTCCATGGGTGTGCCTCTGTGTGTGGTGTGTGTGTGTGTACATGTGTATGTGTGCCGCATGAGTGTGTCATGTGTGTTTACACGTGCGTGTGTCGTGTGTGCGTGCGCGTGTATGTGTGCACACGGGTGGGGTGTGTCATGTGTATATGGTCACATGTGGGATGTGTGTCGTGTGTACATCCACGTGTGTGAGCATGTGTGTGCGTGTGTCGTGTGCACACGTGTGAGATGTGTCGAGTGCTCATGCAGAGGCCCGCATCTCTCAACCCCCCTCGTCTCCCTCCCCCCACCCCCACAGAGAAGCGACTCTCGCGCGGGATCTCCCACGCCAGCTCAGCCATCGTGTCCCTGGCGCGGTCCCACGTGGCGAGCGAGTGCAGCAGCGAGCAGTTTCCACTGGAGATGCCCATCTACACGTTCCAGCTGCCGGACCTGAGCGTGTACAGCGAGGACTTCCGGAGCTTCGTAGAGCGAGACTTGATCGAGCAGGCGACAATGGTGGCTCTGGAGCAGGCGGGTAAGTACCCCCCAGGCAGGTCCGCCTGGTCGGGAGGAGGGGCGGGGGCGAGAGGGATGCGCGATCCAGCTCCACACGCTGTCGGGCTTGGGTGCCTGCGGGCCCTGCCCGGCCCTAGCCTGGAGCCGGTGGATGTGGAGCAAGGACCACGTGGTGCCCCGATCTCCTGAGTGTTCCCTTTGTCGCTAATACAGCCTGGCCAGGTCAGCACCCCTACAAAGAGAACCCTAGGCTGCTTTGCCTTACTTCTCTCCTTTCCCATCCAATCCCTGGCCCCCAGTTGGGTGTGGAACAAAAGATAAGAAAGACCCTGTGCTTGGAGAGAAATAAGAGACCCTGTCAATTCCTGTGGAAACAGGCAAATTAGGTGGCCTCTTTGAGCCTCAGTGCTCCAGTCTGCAAAGACTTGGAGAAGACGGATGCCGGCCTGGTGAGGCTGAGCTGTTAGATGGCACGTGCCCTACCGAGCTGCTTCTCTCCCACCCTCACCGGCACCCCAGCCTCCAGGTTAAGGAAACATAAAATTTGACTTTGGTTTCTTCCCTCTCCTTAATGTTTCTCTGACATCCTGATGAGGATGAGATTCAGGGAGCAAACCAAAACTTGTCTTCTTTGGAATGCCTAAGGATAAAATAACTAGTTCCAAACAAATTCTGCAACAGATGTTGGTTCTTCCTGAGAAGCGCGGCCCCTTTCTCACTCATGATCATTTGCATTGTAAATCTTTGCACAGTCACACGTTCAGGGGGTTCTCAGACATGCATGTAGAGGATGCTACGCCCTTCCTCTCAGGCCCCTGTGCAACTCCCATGGGGGCACAAAATCCACACCGGTAAAGAGGGGACGGTGGTTAGTGGGGCCTTACTTGTGCTAGGCAACCTGGCGGTCAGGTCTCAGCGCAGGGCTCGGGGGCCTCACCCGTGGCGTGTTTGCTTTGACAACAGGATCTGCAATCCTGATAACTGTGTTGGATCAGATGTTGTGACCACGGAAAAATCATTTTCTCGGCTGCTGCACAGCTGCCAGAAGCCACCCAGAGACCGACACCCACACCTGGCTCTGTCTTACCTCCAGGTCTTTTACTGATCGACACACATAAAACAGCCTCTCTACTTACCTGCAATCTTAAAGCCCTCCTTCTGGAGGCTGGTTATTTTAAAGATGACTCTTTGAGAGTAAATCAGATGAGATATTTTAAACCAAAGAGTCACTATTCATAGAGAAGGGAAAATTGGTATAGGTTAAGAAAGAAAAAATTTCATGAGCTAATTTCTCTTGAAGGGTACGGCAGCCGAGCCCTTGACAAAGTTCAGCCCCAAGCGTTGCCAGTAGCAATAATTGCTGCCTCATTTAAGCTGAGTCCTGGGACTTCCCTGGTGGTCCAGTGGTTAAGAATACGCCTTCCAATGAACGGGGCGCGGGTTCCATCCCTGGTGGGGGAACTAAGATCCCACATGCCACGGGGCAACTAAGCCCACGCACCACAACTACAGAGCCCATGCGCTCTGGAGCCCATGCACCACAGCTAGAGAGAAGCCCAGACGCCGCAACAAAAGATCCTGCATGCCTCAACTAAGACCTGATGCAGCCAAATAAATAAATAAATATTAAAAAAATTAAAAATAAAGCTCGAGTCCTGGTAAAGGGCATGGAGTCCACCGTGCCAGCCTTTTCCTCCAGCTTTGTCATGCTCAGCAAGAGCCCTTGCTCCTTTGGAAGGTCTCTTGTGTGTTTTTTTCCATAAATCACATATTAGTTTTTATCACTTACATGTGACCTTCCAGACCAGCATTTTCAAAGGGTGCTATTTTACCCTAACTATCCAATTTTGGAAAACACCTTTTACAAACCCAAACTTAAGGAGTTAAGATGCTACATTCACCCACAGTACCTTATTTCCGTCACGTGCCAAGAGGATAGAGAGAAGGGACAGCAGGGTGGCCCACCCGGGGATGCAGACAGCACCCCGTCAGTGCCGCAGGAGGCCTTGGGGAGGCCAACTGGTGCCCCGGCCTTCAGGAATGTGATCCTGGGCAGGGCGGGTCTGAACGTCAGGGTTCAACGAGGGCAGGAAGGTGAGGACTGGAAAATCACAGAGGGCAGAATACACGTTCATTCCTCTCCCCCCGCCACCACCACTGTCCATCAACTGCTCTGAACTCTTTAAGCAGTAGACCCGATCATCCTTCAGGCTCTTTCCGTGCCGGATCCTGGTGGAGATACTGGCTGAGGCCGGCGAGTCCCTCTCAGCCCCCCACCCCAGCTGAGTGAGGAGGCCAGGCGCTGGGAGGTGGCCCAGGCTGCGCCCCTTGGGCCCTGCTGTCACTCTCCGTGGGGCAGACAGAACTCCACCAAGGAACAGTAGGGAAAAAGCTGCTCGCTGTGGCCAGGTGTAACGTGTCCATTCCTCCGTCCAGTAATTAGTGCTCGGATCGCTGTGAATCAACCATTGATAATCAATATTATTTACTGTGTTCATGGGAGATGGAAATACAGATGTCAAAAAAATTTTAGAGAAAAATATCTACTTGTTCAAGACATAATTCAAGTTGTGTTTGGAAGGAAATGTAAACTCTGTCCTAGGGCCTCAGGGTGGGGGACGTCCCCCTTCCCGGGGGCTGGACGGGAACCCAGGGCTCATGTGGTCCAGAAAATGGGCCAAGGACTTCCCTGGTGGCACAGTGGTTAAGAATCCGCCTGCCAGTGCAGGGGACACGGGTTCGAGCCCTGGTCCGGGAATATCCCACATGTTGTGGAGCAACTAAGCCCGTGCACCACAACTACTGAGCCTGCACTCTAGAGCCCGCATGCCACAGCTACTGAGCCCACATGCTGCAACTACTGAAGCCCACGCGCCTAGAGCCTGTGCTCCTCGACAAGAGAAGCCACCACAATGAGAAGCCCGCGCACAGCAACGGAGAGTAGCCCCCACTCACCACAACTAGAGAAAGTACACATGCAACAACAAAGACCCAACACAGCCAAAAACAAAATAAAATAAACAAATTTTTAAAAAAGAAAGAAAATGGGCCAAGAAGATGGCCTGTGTTGCCTATGGTCCAGCTGTCCCTCCCAGGGACCCAGCTCCACTCCCTCGGAGCCCAGCGTAGGGTGGGTATCCAGAATGGTCCTCCAGCTCCCCAAGGCACGTGGGCAGCCCCACCTGTTTGAGGAGTCTGTGTATCGAGTAGTGAAGCTTCACCTCCCACAGAACCCACAGGAGAGGGAGTGCCATTCTCCTCGGGCCTTAAAACCCCGGAGGGCATGACATACTCCCACCCCATGACAGTCGGGGACAACAGGAGGGCCACATTTTCAGGACGTAAAACCACTGACCTCCTGAGAGAGGAAGGAAGATGAGACTGCAAGAAAGCATTTGTTTCTCAACCGGGTTATCCTGCTGCATTCACACGTAAGAAGACGCAGAGATCATGGGTCTCTCGGTTTGGAAAGTAACATCTGGCAGCCCTTTGGGACACCCCCACGGTGAGGATGAGATGGTGTGATGCTCCAGTGAGTTTGTGGATCCAAAGGCAGAGGCATGTCTGCATACAGCAGTTACTGCACACACGGGACACTGAAGTCTAGACGTCAGAAAGTGTGGGGACACCTCTGAGTTGTGGTGTTGAGTCTGTCTCCACGGGAGTAGAGTTGGATTGGAGCAAATCTGGCAGAGAAGCCCTAAGATGTGCAGGTTTTCATGTGAGTCAGCCCAAATCAGCTGAGAGGCCCCCTGGAGCCTCACTTCCTTCCATCTTAAAGTCGTAGGCAGGACAGCTGCCAAGACAGATTCAAAGGCAAGCTTGACCTGCGCTCCCACAGACACCCCATCCAGGTGCTGGGTGTCCCACCGCTGCGAACAACGCAGGTGAAATTGCTGCCCTCATGGATGTGAAGTTCTAGTGGGGAAGAAAGGTGATAAGGTAGGCCCTCAATATGGCGTGAGGCCACGAGGTAGGGGCTCTGAAGTGGAGGGAGGGAGCACGAGGCAGGGCTCTTGAGGGCAGGGAGGAATGGGCCATGGACACCGTCAAAGCCTTGGCACATTTAAGTAAGGCGGGACACGGGAGCGGATGGAGTGAGGGCTGGAGGGGTTGGAAAGGAAGGTGAGAGAATGGTAGCAGGGGCCAGGGAACACTCCTGAGCCTTGGGGTTCACAGTAAGGAGGCTGTGCAGCCCCGGAAGGGCTTTGAGAAGGGGTGGTGACATGTTTGGATTCACACTGACACGTCCTGGCTGCCGTGTTGAGAGTGGACTCTGTAGAGGAAAAAGGAGCAGGAACAGCGAGGCGGGCAGCTGCTGCGTTAGCCCAGCGCCATGGGGGCAGCAGTGGAGGTGATAAGAAGCAGCTAGATGTGAAGGCAGGATCTGTTTTGAGGAAAGACCTGCAGGTCTCGCTGATGGATTGGATGAGGCAATGGCAGAAAGAGAGGAGTCGAGCATGACCCTGAAAATGTTGCCTTTAGCACATGGGTAGATGGTGGTGCTGTGCAGAGATGCAGACCCTTGGAGGAGGGGCGGGGGATGGAGAAGCAAAGTCTGAGATCCTGGTGAGACTTGGAAAATTGCTGTCCAGTTGAAAATGTGGGTGTGGAGCTCAGGAACAGTCTGGGCTAAGGATGCAAATATGGGAGTTAGTGTGGGATGAAATCTGCAGGAGGGATATGCCCATCGTAGGGGCCTCCCACAGCACCCCTGACACAGCCCTGTGCACTGTTGGGTACCAGGTGGATGAGGGAGTCTGGAGCATGGGCAGAAACATAAGGGAGACAGACCAGGAGCAAATCATCACAGTCCCATTGGAGGAAATCTCAGAAGCACGTGCACAGCACAGTGATGCCCAGAGAAGGGAGGTCAGTGGCCCTGGGTGTGTGGGGTGGCTGCAGAAGGGCAGGGATATTAAAGGGAATCACAGGGTCATATTTAGGGCAAAAATGTGCTCATCTTTCTGCTAGAGAATTGTCCCATTGTTTTCTTTCATCTAAGTGTCTTCATGGGTGACAAGCAAAATGACATCTTTTCTTTTTTAGCATCTTCATTAGAGTATAATTGCTTTACAATGGTGCGTTAGTTTCTGCTGTACAGCAAAGTGAATCAGCTGTACGTTTACATATATCCCCATATCCCCTCCCTCTTGTGTCTCCCTCCCACCCTCCTTATCCCACCCCTCTAGGTGGTCACAAAGCACCGAGCTGATCTCCCTCTGCTATGTGGCTGCTTCCCACTAGCTATCTATTTTACATTTCGTAGTGTATATATGTCCATGCCACTCTCTCACTTTGTCCCAGCTTACCCTTCCCCCTCCCCGTGTCCTCAAGTCCATTCTCTATGTCTGTGTCTTTATTCCTGTCCTGCCCCTAGGTTCTTCAGAACCTTTTTCTTTCTTTTTTTAGATTCCATATATATGTGTTAGCATAGGGTATTTGTTTTTCTCTTTCTGACTTCCTTCACTCTGTATGACAGACTCTAGGTCCATCCACCTTACTACAAATAACTCAATTTCGTTTCTTTTTATGGCTGAGTAATATTCCATTGTATATATGTACCACATCTTCTTTATCCATTCATCTGTCAATGGACACTTAGGTTGCTTCCATGTCCTGGCTATTGTAAATAGTGCTGCAATGAACATTGTGATACATATGACATCTTATTTTAAACTATGCAGTAACCACCCAAATTAAGTGGTCCTGTTATCATGTTACTTGGAAAAGGCAGAATAAGTGATTAATGGCCCCTCACCACTATGTAATACTACAGCCTTCCCTTCGTGATGTTCATCTGATTTTCGTCTCTGCAGGAGCTCAAGATTTCTTTCTTGTTTTTTAACATTCACAGTATTCATTCCCATGTTTTTTTTTCTGTTCTTAAATGAAGTCATTGTGTGGGGAGATGTGAACTACCACCCTGTCCAAGCTTGGAGTAGGAACTTTGAACCATATTCTCAATCCCACTGCTCCTGCAAAAAATCCTTTATCTTGGGCATCCCATTCTGGATCCAGCTGGAGATGTTAGAATAGCACTGGGCCATTTTTGGTTCTCCAGAGGCTGGAAGGTGCTGGCATTTACCATAGCTGGGTGATCTTCCATAGTAGCCACAGCTGACTAACAGCCCCAGGAATGCTCTCAACTGGGTAAGAGTCTTAACTTCCAGGACCAAACTTAAATCAAACCACTAAAATCTTGCCTTCCTTCCCCTAGCCACATAACTAAGTCTTGTTGTGATTCAGTTATGTGAAAAGTGTGACTGAATATGTGGGCTGAATTGATATTTAGAAAATGATAAATTTCCCATAAGAAATGTGAATGAAAGGTAGCATGTCTAGGGAAGATGCCTTGTTGAAGATGGCATTAATTCTCAGATCACAAAAGGTTAATTCTAGGTGTAGGAGATTCCTTCTAGATGAAGGATGACTTCTAGTGTGCAAGATTACTTCGAGATGAAACATGCGGTGCTGGTGAATTCACACCACCGTGCTTCCCCTCCTGTGTCCAGAGTCCTGGGCAAGGTGGGGAAACAGCCCCCCTGGAGGAGGGGGCTTAGGGTCTGATGGGAGCAGATACTGTCTGGTTAAGCCTGGCTTCATGGGGTGCCCTATTTGACATATATGAGCAGTTAATTAGTGCTTAAGTTTTTGAAGATAATGAAGCGTCATCTGACACACATGCTGATTTCCAAGGCATCCTCTCCCTGACCTGGGAACACATTGGTGATCAACCCTGGGATATATTTTCTAGAAGGTGAGCGTGGTGGTGAAGAGGAGGGGCCTTAGAAGGAGAATTTGGGCAAGAACACTGTCTGAATTGTATCAAAGGGGCACCTTTTCAGGTGGCATTTCCACCCCAAAATGTACGTGCTTTCCCTGATTTCTCAGAAGCCCCAGGGAGAGCCTTGAATCCTTGTGGGGAGACAGCGCTAGTTACGTTAGTATCTCAGATCGTGAGGTGAACGGGAAGGAAAAGAAGAAATCTATGGTCTAGAGGATGAGAGTGAGATCAGATAAAGCGGCTTCTGTGAGTTAAGGGAGTGCGTTCCCTTCCCTCTGGGCAGGACAGCCCCATGCCTGGCCTCGTGTAATGGCGCTGTCTCCCTCAAGCTCAGGTCACACTTTCTCTCTGTCCTCCCACCAGCACACGGGAGGCCTGGGGGCCCCAGACCCCATCTCCCAGTGTGTATCAGCCACCCTGAGCCCAAGCCCGGCACAGAGATGCAGTTCTGCCAGAGGTAGACACACCTGCAGAGAGCCCGTGGAGTACATGATGCAGTACAGACATACAGCAACCTGGGGGCAAGGATTAAGCGTGCTTGGGGACACCACTGAAAAGAAGTACTCGTTCAAATCCCTGGAAGTGACTGGGGATGAGGTGGCCGGCAGTCCCTGCACCAAGGTCCCACATCTCCAGGACTGAGGGGCAGTGACAGAAAGTTGATGCTGCTAAGTATGCCCGGCATGTCGCTGGTGTGGGTCCCTAGAGGGAGGGTGCAAGTCTGGAGGGAGGAGAGATGGCTCAGAAGTGACAGGGGGAGCAGGGGCGCTCCTGGTCCCTGAGGGGTATGAGAGGTGAATCCATGTTGTTAAGTGTAATTATAGTTTATTTTTTCTCATAATTAATGTTGCAATGTACAGGCAGACCTCTGATTTTTTGGGTCTGGTTCCAGACCACCACAGTAAAGCAAATAATGCAACAAAGAAAGTCTCACAAATTTTTTGGTTTTCCAGTGTGTATAACAGTTATGTTTATACTATATCGTGCAACAGCACATTTAATAAACCAATGTACATACCTTAATTAAAAAATACTTTATTGCTAAAGAAATGCTAACCATCATCTGAGTCTTCGTGAGTCATAGTAGTAACATCAAAGATCACTGATCACTGTAATAATATAATAATAATGAAAAAGTTTGATATATTGTGAGAATTACCAAAATGTGACCCAGAGACACAGTTAGAGAAAATGCTGCTGGAATATGATGCTGACAGACTTGCTTGATGCAGGTTGCCACAAACCTTCAGTTTGTAAAAAGCTCACTAAAGCCAAGTGCAATAGAACAAGATGTGCCTATGTGCACATACTACAAATTATTTATCCATCATATTATGATGGACATTTGGTGTCACGGTCAGTCTGGGCTGCCATAATAAAACACCACAGACTGGGTGGCTTAAACAACAGAAATATATTTTCTATCAGTCCTGGAGGCTGGAAGTCCCAGGTCAAGGTGCCAACTGATCCTGTTTCTGGTGAGGGCTTTCCTCCCAGCTTGTATACAAGCACCTTCTTGTCTTCATGTGGTCTTTCCTGTGAAAGACCCTCGGGGGAGAAAGGGAGGCAGAATGAGCTCTCTGGTGCCTCTTACAAGGACATTGATCCTGTTCAGATCAGGGCCCCACCCTTCTGACCTCATTTAACGTTAATTACTCCCTTAGAGGCCCCATCTCCAAATATAGCCACACCAGGGTTAGGGCTTCAACATACGAATATGGGGGGATGCATTCAGTCCGTAACAGTTGGGTTGTTTCCAATTTTTGATTATTGTAAAGAGGGTCATTATGGAATTCTTGTACATGTTTTCAATGAACACATGAATATCTTTCTGAAGATACATACCTAGGAGTGGTATTGTTATGGAGTCCAAGCTTGTACTGCTCTCAGCACAATAGGCCAGTAAATCGAAAGATGAATTGTTGGGGCAAGGGATAACAACTTTATTTGGAAAGCCAGCTGCAAGGGATAAAAACTTTATTTGGAAAGCCAGCTAACCAAGAAGATGGTGGACTTGCGTCCCAAAAATCATCTTGCCTGAGTTAGAATTCAGGCTTCTTTTATACTAAAAGGGGAGGGAGTAAAGTCAAACACTTCCTGGTTCCCATCAGTCTCCGGAGGGGAGGTGTTAATTTCTTCCTCCAGCAGTTATTCACAGGTAGGACTGGTCAGGATGTTTCCTGTGAGCTAAACAGAGGTATTTTAGCTTAATGCTCATTACCTGGGAGGCAGGGTTCGCAGAGATGGGCCATTATGTATAATTTAAGCTTAGAGGAAACATCCCTTTAGTGATTCATTTGTAATAGAATACAAGTTTCTTCCCTATTACAATATTGCTGGATTATAGGATTTACATATATTCAGCTTTATAACAGTTTTTCAAATAGTTTTCTGAAGTGTGGATGTACCAATTCACTCTTCCACTGTTGAGGGTTCTGGATAGCCCACATTTTTTGTCTTTCCATTTTAGTCACTGTGTTGGAAGTGTGGTAGTCCCATAGTGGCTTTAATTTCTATTTTCTTATGGCTGATAAAGTTGAGTACCTTTTCATGTTACTGGCCATTTGAATATCCTCTTTTGTTGGGTGCCTTTTCAGGATTTTGCCCATTTTTACCTTTGTCTTTTTGATTGATTTGTGGGAATTCCTTACACATTCTGAATATGAGTCCTTTATCAGATGTGTATCACGGACTCCACCCACTCTATGGGCTGCCCTTTTACTCTCTGACTGATACACTTTAATGAACAGATGATCTTAATACTAAAGTAGTAAAATTTACCTTTTTTTTCTTTACTTTGAGAACTTTTATTTTGGTTTAAGAAATCTTTGCCTACCCCAGGTTTCTGAACATAAAAACTCCTGCCTTTCACATTTAAATCTACAACCCACCTAAAAATAAGTTTTATGTATTGTGTGACATGTGGTGAAAGTCCGTTTTCCCATATGTTTACACACCTGCCCTGGTACCATTGTTGAAACAATTCTTTCTCTATTATGCTGCAAGGTAAACTTTGACAATAAAGCAGGTGATTGTATATGTGTGGTCTGACTCAGACTTTATTTTGTTCCATTGGTGTTTCTGTCCTTGGAACAAAATGACCACAGTTTAAGTCTTACCATGCAGTGTAAGTGCTCCAGCTTTGTTTTTCTTCTTATGATTTGTCTTTGCTATTCACAGCCTTTGCATTTCTATATAAATTAATGTATATGAACTCTATGTAGAATAACTATATATTTAATATGGAACCTATGTAAGTTAATTACATATAAATTAATCTATAGATCAATTGAGAGAAAATTGATATCTCTGCAATGTTAAATCTCCTAGTCATGGTCATGGTATGTTCCTTAATTCTCTCATAAATATTTTTTAGTTTTCAAAGTAAAGGACTTGAATGTTATTCATTAGATTATCTCTATGCATTTTATGTATTTTTTTATTGTAAAACACATCTTTCAAATGCCAGCAACAGCTGAGATATAGAAATACAATTTCTTCTTATTTATTGATCTTGTATTCTGGAAACTTTCTAAATTTACTTATAAATTCTAGTAATTTGTAGAATCTTTTGGACTTTCTAGGTTCATGACCTATAAACCGCAAAGAATGATAGTTTTATTTTTTCCTTTCCAGTTGGTAGGGGGTGGTTCTTTTTGTCTTGTTGCATTGGGTAGACCCTCCAGGAAATTTTTGAATTGGAGAGTTAATAGCAGATACCCTTGGCTAGTTTCCAGTCTCAGAGTGAAATTTGTACTATTTCACCATTAAATATGATGTTAGCTGTAGCATTTTTGTAGATACTACATATCAGATTAAGGCAGTCACCTTCCATTCCTGGTTTGCTATGTTTTTATCATTCATAAATGATGTTGAAAGTTATCAAATGCTTTTTCTTCATCTGTTGAAGTGATCATATGATTTTCCTCCTTTTTTTCGTACACTGGTGGATTATATTGTTGATTTTCAAATGTTTACCCACTCGTACATTCCTGGAGTAAACCTCATTTAGTTATGATATCATGCCTTTTGTATATCATTAAATTTGATTTGCTAGTGTTTTGATTAGAATTTTGACATCGATGTTCATGAGAAACATTGATCTTTCATCTCCTGTAATGTTCTCATTATTTTTATGTTTTATTTTTTCTTTTGCATTTCAGATAAACAACTAATACTTTATTCTGGTATAAGTATTCCTTTTTTTAACATCTTTATTAGAGTATAATTGGTTTACAATGATGTGTTAGTTTCTGCTTTATAACAAAGTGAATCAGTTATACATATACGTATGTCCCCATATATCTTTCCTCTTGCATCTCCCTCCTTCCCACCCTCCCTATCCCACCCCTCTAGGTGGTCACAAAGCACCGAGCTGATCTCCCTCTGCTATGTGGCTGTTTCCCACTAGCTATCTGTTTTATATTTGGTAGTGTATATATGTCCATGCCACTCTCTCACTTTGTCCCAGCTTCCCCTTCCCCTTCCCCGTATCCTCAAGTCCATTCTCTAGTAGGTCTGCATCTTTATCCTGTCTTGCCCTTAGGTTCTTCTGACCTTTTTTTTTTTTTAGATTCCATATATATGTGTTAGCATAGGGTATTTGTTTTTCTCTTTCTCACTTACTTCACTCTGTATGACAGACTCCAGGTCCATCCACCTCACTACAAATAACTCAATTTCATTTCTTTTTATGACTGAATAATATTCCATTCTGTATATGTGCCACATCTTCTTTATCCATTCATCTGTCGATAGACACTTAGGGTGCTTCCATTTCCTGGCTATTGTAAATAGTGTTGCAATGAACATTGTGGTACATGACTCTTTTTGAATTATGGTTTTCTCAGGGTATATGCCCAGTACTGGGATTGCTGGGTCATATGGTACTTCTATTTTTAGTTTTTTAAGGAACCTCCATACTGTTCTCCATAGTGGTTGTATCAATTTACATTCCCACCAACAGTGCAAGAGGGTTCCCATTTCTCCACACCCATTCCAACGTTTATTGTTTGTAGATTTTTTGATGATGGCCATTCTGACCGGTGTGAGGTGATAACTCATTGCAGGTTTGATTTGCATTTCTCTAATGATTAGTAATGTTGAGTATCCTTCATGTATTTCTTGCCAATCTGTATATCTTCTTTGGAGAAATGTCTATTTAGGTCTTCTGCCCATTTTTGGATTGGGTTGTTTGTTTTTTTGATATTGAGCTGCATGAGCTGCTTGTAAATTTTGGAGATTAATCCTTTGTCAGTTGCTTCGTTTGCAAATATTTTCTCCCATTCTGAGAGTTCTCTTTTGTTTATAGTTTCCTTTGCTGTGCAAAAGCTTTTAAGTTTCATTAGATCCCATTTATTTTTCTTTGCATTTATATTTCTCAAGGACGTGGGTTAAAAAAGATCTTGCTGTGATTTATGTCATAGAGGGTTCTGCCTATATTTTCCTCTAAAAGTTTTATAGTGTTTGGCCTTACATTTAGGTTTTTAATCCATTTTGAGTTTATTTTTGTCTATGGTGTTAGGGAGTGTTCTAATTTCATTCTTTTACTTGTAGCTGTCCAGTTTTCTCAGCACCACCTATTGAAGAGGCTGTCTTTTCTCCATTGTATATTCTTGCCTCCTTTATCAAAAATAAAGTGACTATATGTGTGTGGATTTATCTCTGGATTTTCTATCCTGTTCCATTGATCTATATTTCTGTTTTTGTGCCAGTACCAAACTGTCTTGATTACAGTAGCTTTGTAGAATAGTCTGAAGTCAGGGAGCCTGATTCCTCCAGCTCCATTTTTCTTTCTCAACATGGCTTTGGCTATTTGGTGTCTTTTATGGTTCCATACAAATTGTGAAATTTTTTGTTCTAGTTCTGTGAAAAATGCCATTGATAGTTCGATAGGGATTGCATTGAATCTATAGATTGCTTGGGTAGTAGAGTCATTTTCACAATGTTGATTCTTCCAATCCAAAAACATGGTATATCTCTCTATCTGTTTGTATCATCTTTAACTTCTTTCATAAGTATCTTATAGTTTTCTCCATACAGGTCTTTTTTCTCCTTCAGTAGGTTTATTCCTAGGTATTTTATTCATTTTGTTGCAGTGCTAAATGGGAGTGTTTCCTTAATTTCTCTTTCAGAGTTTTCATCATTAGTGTATAGGAATACAAGGGATTTCTGTGCATTAATTTTGTATCCTGCTACTTTACCAAATTCATCAATTATCTCCAGTAGTTTTCTGGTAGCATCCTTAGGATTCTCTATGTATAGTATCATGTCATCTGCAAACAGTGACAGCTTTACTTCTTCTTTTCCGCTTTGGATTCATTTTATTTCTTTTTCTTCTCTGATGGCTGTGGCTAAAACTTCCAAAACTTTGTTGAATAATAGTTTTGAGAGTGGGCAACCTTGTCTTTTTCCTAATCTTAGAGGAAATGTTTTCTGTTTTTCACCATTGAGAACGATGTTAGCTGTGGGTTTGTCATATATGACCTTTATTATGTTGAGGTAAGTTCTCTCTATGCCTACTTTCTGCAGGGTTTTTATCATAAATGGTGTTGAATTTTGTTGAAAGTTTTTTCTACATCTGTTGAGATAATCATATGGTTTTTTTCCTTCAATTTGTTAATATGGTGTATCACATTGACTGATTTGCATATATTGAAGAATCCTTGCATTCCTGGGTTAAACCCCACTTGATCATGGTGTATGATTCTTTTAATGTGCTGTTGGATTCTGTTTGCTAGTATTTGTTGAGGATTTTTGCATCTATGTTCATCAGTGATACTGGCCTGTAGTTTTCTTTCTTTGTGACACCTTTGTCTGGTTTTGGTATCAGGGTGATGGTGGCCTCATAGAATGAGTTTGGGAGTATTCCTCCCCCTGCTATATTTTGGAAGAGTTTGAGAAGGTTTGGTGTTAGCTCTTCTCTAAATGTTTGATAGAATTTGCCTGTGAAGCCATCTGGTCCTGGGCTTTTGTTTTCTGGAAGATTTTTCATCACAGTCTCAATTTCAGTGCTTGTGATTGGTCTGTTTGTATTTTCTATTTCTTCCTGGTTCTGTCTCAGAAGGTTGTGCTTTCCTAAGAATTTGTCCATTTCTTCCAGGTTGTCCATTTTATTGGCATATAGTTGCTTGTAGTAATCTCTCATGATCCTTTGTATTTCTGCAGTGTCAGTTGCAACTTCTCCTTTTTCCTTTCTAGTTGTATTGATTTGAGTCTTCTCCCTTTTTCTCTTGATGAGTCTGGCTAATGGTTTATCAATTTTGTTTATCTTTTCAAAGAACCAGCTTTTAGTTTTATTGATCTTTGCTATTGTTTCCTTCATTTCTTTTTCATTTATTTCTGATCTGATCTTTATGATTTCTTTCCTTTTGCTACCTTTAGGGGTTTTTTTGTTCTTCTTTCTCTAATAGCTTTAGGTGTAAGGTTACGTTGTTTATTTGAGATGTTTCTTGTTTCTTTAGGTATAATTGTATTGCTATAAACTTCCCTCTTAGAACTGCTTTTGCTGCATCCCATAGGTTTTGGGTCATCATGTTTTCATTGTCATTTTTTTCTAGGTATTTTTTGATTTCCTCTTTGATTTCTTCACTGATCTCTTGGTTATTTAATAGTGTATTGTTTAGCCTCCCTGTGTTTGTATTTTTTACAGATTTTTTCCTGTAGTTGATATCTAGTCTCATAGCATTGTGGTCGGAAAAGATACTTGATATGATTTAAATTTTCTTAAATTTACTGGGGCTTGTTTTGTGACCCAAGATATGATCTATCCTGGAGAATGTTCTATGAGCAGTTGAGAAGAAAGTGTATTCTGTTGTTTTTGTATGGAATGTCCTATAAATATCAATTAAATCCATCTTGTTTAATGTATCATTGAAAGCTTGTGTTTCCTTATTTATTGTCATTTTGGATGATCTGTCCATTGGTGAAAATGGGGTGTTAAAGTCTCCTACTATGATTGTGTTACTGTTGATTTCCCCTTTTATTGCTGTTAGCATTTGCCTTATGTATTGAGGTGCTCCTGTGCTGGGTGCATAAATATTTACAATTGTTATGTCTTCTTCTTGGATTGATCCCTTGATCATTATGTAGTGTCATTCTTTATCTCTTGTAATAGTCTTTATTTTAAAGTCCATTTTGCATGATATGAGAATTGCTACTCCAGCTCTCTTCTGATTTCCATTTGAATGGAATATCTTATTCTGTCCCCTCACTTTCTGTCTGTATATGTCCCTAGGTCTGAAATGGGTTTCTTGTAGACAGCATATATACAGGTCTTGTTTTTGCATCCATTCAGCCACTCTACTATGACTTTTGGTTGGAGGATTTAATCCATTTACATTTAAGGTAGTTATCGATATGTATGTTCCTATTACCATTTTCTTAATTGTTTTGGGTTTGTTATTGTAGGTCTTTTCCTTCTCTTGTATTTCCTGCCTAGAAAAGTTCCTTTAGCATTTGTTGTAAAGTTGGTGTGGTGGTGCTGAATTCTCTTAGCTTTTGCTTGTCTGTAAAGCTTTTAATTTCTCCATCGAATCTGAATGAGATCCTTCCTCAGTAGAGTAATCTTGGTTGTAGGTATTTCCCTTTCATCACTTTAAATATGTCCTGCCACTCCCTTCTGACTTGTGGAGTTTCTGCTGAAAGATCAGCTGTTAACCTTATGGGGATTCCCTTGTGTGTTATTTGTTGTTTTTCCCTTGCTGCTTTTAATATGTTTTCTTTTTATTTAATTTTTGATAGTTTGATTAATATGTGTCTTGGCGTGTTTCTCCTTGGATTTATCCTGTATGGGACTCTCTGCACTTCCTGGACTTCATTGACTGTTTCCTTTCCCATATTAAGGAAGTTTTCAACTATAATCGCTTCAAATATTTTCTCAGTCCCTTTCTTTTCCTGTTTGTCTTCTGGGACCCCTATAATTCGAATGTTGGTGTGTTTAATGTTGTCCCAGAGGTCTCTGGGACTGTCCTCAATTCTTTTCATTCTTTTTTCTTTCTTCTGCTCTGTGGTAGTTATTTCCACTATTTTATCTTCCAGGTCACTTATCTGTTCTTCTGCCTCAGTTTTTCTGCTATTGATTCCTTCTAGAGTATTTTTAATTTCATTTATTGTGTTGTTCATCATTGTTTGTTTTCTCTTTAGTTCTTCTAGGTCCTTGTCAAATGTTTCTTGTATTTTCTCCATTCTATTTCCAAGATTTTGGGTCATCTTTACTATCATTACTCTGAATTCCTTTTCAGGTACACTGCCTATTTCCTCTTCATTTGTTTGGTCTGTTGGGTTTTTGCCTTTCTCCTTCATCTGCTGTGTGTTTCTCTGTCTTCTCATTTTGCTTAACTTACTTTGTTTGAGGTCTCCTTTTCACAGGCTGCAAGTTCGTAGTTCCCATTGTTTTTGGTGTCTCCCCCCAGTGGCTAAGGTTGGTTCAGTGGGTTGTGTAGGCTTCCTGGTGGAGGGGACTGGTGCCTGTGTTCTGGTGGATGAGGCTGGATCTTGTCTTTCTGGTGGGCAGGACCGCGTCTGGTGGTGTATTTTGGGGTGTCTGTGACCTTATTATGATTTTAGGCATCCTCTCTGCTATTGGGAGGGTTTGTGTTCCTGTCTTGATAGTTGTTTGGCATAGTGTGTCTAGCACTATAGCTTGCTTATTGTTGAGTGGAGCTGCGTCTTAGCGTTGAGATGGAGATCTCTGGGAGTGCTTTAGCCATTTGATATTACGTGGAGCCAGGAGATCTCTGTTGGACCAGTGTCCTGAACTTGGCTCTCCCACCTCAGAGGCATAGGCCTGAAACCTGGCTGGAGCATGAAGACCCTCTTAGCCACATGGCTCAGGAGAAAAGGGAGAAGAAAAGAAAAGATAAGAAAGTTATTAAAATAAAAAATTAAAAAATTATTAAAAATATAATAATTAAAAAGTAATTAAAAAGAGAAAGAATGAAGAGAGCAACCAAACCAAAGAACAAATCCACCAATGATAACAAGCGCTAAAAACTATGCTAAAAACAAAACAAAAACATGGACAGACAGAACCCTAGGACAAATGGTAAAAGCAAAGCTATATAGACAGACTCACAGAAAGGAGCATACACATACACACTCAGAAAAGGAAATATATATATATATATATTTAAAAAAAGAAGAGAGCAACCAAATCAATAAACAAATCTACCAATGATAATAAACTCTAAATACTAAACTAAGATAAACATAAAACCAGAAACAAATTATTTTCAGAAAGCAAACCCCAAGTCTACAGTTGCTCTCAACGTCCACCACCTCAATTTTGGGATGATTCGTTGTCTATTCACGTATTCCACAGATGCAGCATACATCAAGTTGATTGTGGAGGTTTAATCTGCTGCTCCTGTGGGATCCTCCTCTTTGTTCACACAGCTCCCAGGATTCAACTTTGGATTTAGCCCTGTCTCTGCATGTAGGTCGCCTGAGGGCATCTGTTCTTCGCTCAGAAAGGACAGGGTTAAAGTAGCAGCTGATTAGGGGGCTCTGGCTCACCTGGCCAGGTTGGGGAGGGAGGGGTACGGAATGTGGGGCAAGCCTGCGGCGGCAGAGACCAGCATGACATTGCACCAGCCTGAGGCGTGCCGTGTGTTCTCCTGGGGAAGTTGTCCCTGGATCACGGGACCCTGGCAGTGGTGGGCTCCCGGGAGGGGAGGTGTGGATAGTGACCTGTGCTTGCACACAGGCTTCTTGGTGGCTGCAGCAGCAGCTTTAGTGTCTCATGCCCATCCTGATGTCCACGCTGATAGCCACGGCTCGTGCCTGTCTCTGGAGCTTATTTAGGCAGTGCTCTGAATCCCCTCTCCTCGCGCACCCCGAAACAATGGACTCTTGCCTCTTAGTCAGTTCCAGACTTTTTCCCGGACTCCCTCCTGGCTAGCTGTGGCACACTAGCCCCCTTCAGGCTGTGTTCAAGCAGCCAACCCCAGTCCTCTCCCTGGGATCTGACCTCCAAAGCCTGAGCCTCAGCTCCCAGCCCCCATCCACCCCAGCGGGTGAGCAGAGAAGCCTCTCAGGCTGGTGAGTGCTGGTCAGCACCGATCCTCTGTGTGGGAATCTCTCCGCTTTGCCCTCTGCACCCCTGTTGCTGCGCTCTTCTCTGTGGCTCCGAAGCTTCCCCCCGCCACCTCCCGTCTACCCCAGTGAAGGGGCTTCCTAGTGAGTGGAAACTTTTCCTCCTTCACAGCTCCCTCCCAGAGGTGCAGGTCCCGTCCCTATTCTTTTGTCTCTGTTTTTTTCTTTTTTCTTTTGCCCTACCCAGGTACGTGGGGAGTTTCTTGCCTTTTGGGAAGTCTGAGATCTTCTGCCAGCATTCAGTAGGTGTTCTGTAGGAATTGTTCCACATGTAGATGTATTTCTGATGTATTTGTGGGGAGGAAGATGATCTCCACGTCTTACTCTTCCACCATCTTGAAGGTCTTTCTCTACTTTTTTTTTTTTTTTTTTTGCGGTATGCAGGCCTCTCACTGTTGTGGCCTCTCCCGTTGCGGAGCACAGGCTCCGGACGTGCAGGCTCAGCGACCATGGCTCACGGGCCTAGCCGCTCCGCGGCATGTGGGATCTTCCCAGATCGGGGCACGAACCCGTGTCCCCTGAATTGGCAGGCAGACTCGCAACCACTGCGCCACCAGGGAAGCCCTCTCTCTACATTTTTAATGTTTCTTTTCTAACTTCCTGAGATGAATGCTTAATTCATTAATTCTTAGCCCCTCTTCTTTTCTCTTGTAAGCATTGAAAGTTATTAATTCTCTCTGATTATTCTAGCTACATCCCACAAGTTTTGAAATGTAATGTTTTCACTATTATACAGCCCCCAAAATTTTTCTGATTTTCACTTTGATTTATTCTTTGACCCATGAATTATTGGAACTGTTTCTCAATTTCTAAATATATGGAATATCTTTGAAATATTCCTAGTTACTGTTATTTTTGACTTCTAGCTTAATTGCTCTGTGGTCAGAGCACATGGTCTATATGTGTACATACTTTTGCTTTATAGCCCAAAATATGGTTCATTTTTTAATTTTCCATGTGTGTTTGAAAAGAATATAGTCTTCTGTTGGGACTGCATTGTCCCAACATATGTTTTGCATATGTCCATTTTGTCATTAATTGTGTTTTTCAAATTTATATATCTATTTTTTATACTTGTTCTTTTAATTACTGCGAGAGATGCATTAAAATCTCCCATTGTGATTGTACACTTGTCTGTATCTTCTTTTATTTTTATAGATACTTAATCATATCTAAATCTGAAGATATGTTATTAGATACAGCAACTAAATTTACATATTTATGAATTGAGTTGCTTAACATTGTGAAGGGCCTATTTAACTCTAGTCATGCTTTTTGCCTTTGATATTAATACAGTTATCCTAGCTTTCTTTATGTTAAAATTTGCACCATTTGTCATACTTTAACCTTTAGCACTTTGGATGCCTATGTTTTACATGTGTCTTTTGTGAACAGCATGTGGTTGCTTTGTTCTTAAAATCAGTTTGACAACTTTTATCTTTTAGTGAATGCAGTAATTTTTAGTGTAACCACTATTTATCCCTGTTCTATGTGGGTTTTTTCCTCCCTTTACAAGCCCTCTTTTAAATCTTCTGATTATTTTTTAATCATTTTATTCTTTTCCTCTACTAGTTTTGAAGGTATACACTCTCTATCTGTTATTGAGAGGTTGCCTTAAAAAATCTAACATGCATATGAATCACATCTCAGATTAATCAACATCTTAACCTATGCCCAGATAATACCGGAACCTTACACTGGATTCATTTTATTCACTACCCCTCCTGATTTATAAGTTAGTGTCATTTATCAATACTTTAGTTCTGTGTTTTTAATCTCATCAGACATTATTATTATTGTTTTATGCAGTCAGTGTTCATTTAGCGTTACCCATATATTTACCATTTCTGTTTCTCTTCATTTCTTCTTACATATCAGATCCTCCTTCTATTTGAAGTTCATCCTTTAGAATTTTCTTGGATGAGTGTCTTCTGTGTTACTCTCTCAGTTTTTATTAGTTTTAAAATGTGTTTGTTTTACCCCCATTTTTGAAAAGCATTTTTCTTAGAAATAGTATCCTAGGTTACCAGTTATTTTCATTCAGCACATTGAAGATATTATTCTATTGACTTCTGTTTTCCATTGTTTCTTTTGAGACATTAGCTGTCAGTCTGCCACTCCTTTGAGAATAATCTTTTTAAACTCTGCTCTAAGATCTTTTCTTTGTCTTTAATATTCTGCAGTTTCACAAGGATTTGCTAAGGAACATACTATTTTTGTTTGTTTTACTTGAAATGTCTTAGCCTTATTAAATCTGTGAATTTCTTTCTATATATTTCTTTTAGAAAATCCTCAGTCAGAATCTCTTCACTATTGCCTTGCCTCATTTTTTTCCAAATTTCAGTTAGACAGTGTTAGAACTTTTCAGTCTGTTCTTCTTGTCTCATAACCTCTTTTTTGTATTCTCTCTCTCTCTCTCTTTTTTCCCCTCTTAATTGCATTCTGGGTAGTGTCTTCTGACTTATCTTCAAGTATATTAATTTTGTTCTTCAGTGATGTCTAATCTGTTATTAAACTGATTCTGAGTTTTTTATCTTAATTGTCATCTTCCATTTTTAACTTCTATTTTTGTTTTCCAAACCTACCTCCTATTCTTTGGTCGTGTTCTGTTTCATTCTTTTATGTCTTTAACATATTAAATATACTTGTTTATAGTCTCTAGCTGACAATTCTTAACCTCAAGTTCATAGATATCTATGAATAGCTGATTTTGTGTCTGTGGCTCTTACATAGCTTGTTTCCTGTTAGGCTTGTAATTTGGGGTTGTGAGCAGGACATTTATCTGTGGACATCTTGTATGGCCTGTGTTGAGAGTGTACTCAGTGACGTTGAGCAATATACTTGTTTGATCGTTTTTGCCAGACTCCCAAGGGAAATTACCATCCTATAATCAACTTTTATGGTAATTTCTTGGCTTAGGGGTTCCAAGCCACAAATCAATTTTAGCTCAAATCAGAGCCAAGTCAATAATTACAACATTTCTGGGAGAAGTTGTTTTGGGCTTTCTTTTTTTTTCTCCTGTGCTAATCCCAGTCTAGAAGAGACAAATGTACTTCTCAGCTTCCTTTGCCAGTAGGAAAATTACTTCTAATCCTTGGACTCAAGGAATAGTGTTTGAGGGTCCTAACTTTATGTCTGGGGGAGTAGGGAAGGGGTCCTCAATCCCAATTCCCCACATCACAGGCCTCAAGGCCTTTTTTCTGGTTTTTGTGTAGTGACTAAATGGGCAAAATGTCTCCACCCACAGGTAGTTGCAGGTTAAGAGCATATTTCTAATTTCCATTCCATATTTATCTTTTGGTCATTAGGGATTTACCACACTTGATTTCAATCTTAGATATATGTTTCAAAGGATTGTTGATGCAGAGGACTTTTATTTTCTCTGATCCTTTTTTCTCTTTAAACCTATGTCCTCCCCCTTGTCTCAGAGATGGGAGCTTCTCTCTTCTAACGTTGGACGACAAAGCCTTCCTCTCCCACTGTCTTTGCTGTTCTACACACATGCACACAATTTAAAATAATTTATTATTTTAAATTACTTTTTGTTAAGCCTTACAGAGAAATTGAGAATAATTAAATAGAGAATAACAAAAGTAAATATCATGGGAGGTTGTAGGGATGTAAGAAATAGTTCAGAGTGTTTAAAGTCATTTCCTTTGGTCCCTTGGACTTGGTACCTATAAGGCTAGCTGAGCTCCTATTCCTCCCTTATATTCCTAACAGGATTCCTTTCCCCTTACACCTACTCAACTTTTTTCTTTAAAGTCTCTTTCTCCAAATACCACAACCTAAACAATGAAGGTAGGCAAAAAAATTGTCATGCTATTTGCAGACACCTACTTGATTCAAGAGTGTAATTTGCATTTCCAATGACCTCTAGACAGTGCTTCTCAAGCCATGTGTACCGAAGGGCCACTTTTTTTAAAATTCCCAATGTGCTATGAACTGATACTTCTATAAAATTCAATAAAAGTACTGCAGCGAAATAAAATTAAGAAACAAACAGGCAGTCATTTTAAATGGCCAATGGTACTGTCACCTGGGTGAAGTTTGATGGTGCAAGGAGGGTGATGAGGCAGGGTCACTCTTGGGTTGGAGGAGGGAGGAATTAACCAAAAGTGAACAAAGTTGTGAGTCAATCAGAAAATGAACAAGGTTCACCTATGTTCACACCCAAAGAAGTGGTGGACTGTCTTCTCTTTCTGGCACTCACCTCTCAGAATCAGATGGCCATACACCATTATGTGAAGCTTTGTATGAAGCAATGAGGTGAAACAAGGAAACAAGCAAAACCTCTAAAAAAAAAATACTGCAGCAAAGCCCAGTAGAAGCTCCTAGATGGCTCCTCACATCCTTGTGCACCAATGGACCTTACTGAGCAGTACCAGGCAGTCTGCACAAAAAGAGCTTCCTTTTCTTAGATGTTTCCTCTGTGAATGCGAAAGCAACCCTGCTTACCCCCAAAAGGACCTTAGTATGTGAAGGTACTTTTTAAGCCAAAGGGTATTGGTTCATTCAGTCATTTACCATTGGTTTATTTGTAAATACACTCCTTGATTTAACCAAGGGTTTTGAACCTGTTTTAACAAAAACACATATACGATGCCTTCTATACGTCAAGCCCTGTTTTAAGTGATTTCCAAATGTTAAATAATATATTATTCATAAAAACTCTATTAGGTCAATACTGTTACTATCCCCATTTTTCAGAAGAGGGGACCAAGACACAGAGAGGTTAGTAACTTGCCCAAGGTCACACCACTAAGAAACAGTGGAACTGAGATTTGAACTCATGGAGTCTACCCCCAGAGTTCCTGCACTTGACCACTCTGACAGCTGC
Source organism: Orcinus orca (assembly GCF_937001465.1). NCBI lineage: Eukaryota > Metazoa > Chordata > Mammalia > Artiodactyla > Delphinidae > Orcinus > Orcinus orca. The sequence goes on from NC_064560.1 coordinate 81,398,613, forward strand.
CTCTCCAAGCCCTTCACTATTTTAGACCCTTTGGTCTCAGTTCTTCAAATACAGATTTTCCAAAGCCCACTTTATGGGTGAATAATTCATTCCAGCATCATCGTCAACTTTGGCCATTATTGCATAAAGCTCTGAATCAAGGATGAGCAGGTCTTCTGTCTCCTTTGTGGGAAGAGTGATGATTGATTAGCATGTCTGCCTTGAAAAGGATGGTGATTTATGAATGTTGTCTGCATGGGTGTGAAAGGGCATGGACATGATATGTGTCAGAGGAATCACCTGTAAGCTTCAGGGCTCTGGGCCTCTGAAAAAATAAAACATTATAACCAAACTGTTAAAATTCCAGCTCATCTATTGAAGAGGAGAAAATTTCAGTCCAACAAGTATCAGTTAGGTTCAGTCCAACAAGCATCAGTTAGGTTCCCCCCAAATATGTTTAACTGAATTCAACCAATCTTTTAAAACTTAAGACAAGTGAGTCAATTCCTTTACAAGTGAGGAATTGTCTTTGGCACCAGAATAGAATGTCTCCACTCATACATGTAAAACTGCGGGACAGACTCACATGGCATTCATTTTCAAATCTAGGGAAAGTTGGAAGATTAGTATCTATAAATCTTGCACCAAGAATCACCAATTTTCAGTTTTGTCACATTTGCTTTATTTCTCTCTCTCTCTCTCTCTCTCTCTCTCTCTCTCTCTCTATATATATATATATATATATATATATATATATATAAAAACATACACATATATATATTAAAAACTTATAAATAAGTATATAAAACTTTTCCTGAGCCATTTGACTCTGTATTGCAAACATGTATCTTCTGAAAATTCTCCTATAAAACCAGAACACTATCACTCCTAAGAAAAATAGCATTCACTTAATATGCTATGTAATACAGAGCTCATATTCATATTCTCCCAATTAGCCCCGAAATCTCATTTCTAATTTGTTTTTCATTCCAAGACACAAAGTTTCTACGTTGCATTTGATTATGGCTCTTTAGTCTCTCTACAAGAATGTCCCATATCTTTTCTTTTCTTTTGTTTTTTGTGATAAGAATTTTTTGAGTCCCAGCCAACTATTCCATATTCCATTCCTCTATAAGCTTGCTCTGCCCGGACACTGGTGAGCCCAGAGAGTGGGGGTGGGAGGGAGACAGAGACCACAGGGGAAGAAACATGGAAGAGAAAGAGATAATATGGTTTTGATGTAGAAACTAGAGGCAGAGCCTTGTGCACAGCACACATTTTTCAACATTTAATGGCATATTAATGTTGCTTATGATATGACTTAAAAGACATTATCTTCGTGTTATATAATGAAAAAGTTACCAAATTCATGTGGTGGTCCCTCTGGGGAGGGAGGAATGAGAATGAAAATTGGGGAGGCACATAAAGGAAACTTAAACTTGATCTTTAGTGTTGTTTTCTTTTATTCAATACATTGAAAGGCATGAGCTGAAGCAGATTATGACAGAGAGTTGGCATTTGCTTGATCCTGAGGGATGGGAGTATTGCTCTCAGCCCTTTTTAAAACTTTCAAAGAAAAAATAGAATGAGAGAAACCAGCAAGAGAGCAAGAGCATACCGGAAAGGGGGACTGGGTGCCCCTGGTCTCTTCACAGAAGCCTGGTAGAAGGAATGGTCTGCGACTTCATAAACACACACACACACACACACACACACACACACACATTTTGGCCCCACTGCATGGCATGCGGAATCTTACTTCACTTGAGCTGCAGCTCTGCTAGTTAGTGAAGAATCTGTTTTTTGAAATGATAGCGGCTCAGAGAAGTTAAAACTGCTTGCCCCAAACTCAACCATGTCCGACTGAATTAGACCAGCTTTGTTCATGATCTGATTTTGCCCTGGGTGAGAGGGCTCCTTTAAGAGTCAGTCCACCCTGGGCAGGTTTATTTCTCTCCCTGAGTCTGTTTCCTTGTCTGTAAAATGGGAACATGCACCCCACACAGAGCTGGTGGGTGTACCGTGGGTCCTGCTGTGAGCAGGAGAGACCCTAACACAGCCTGCAGGAGTTCCACCTTTCCATCCCACATTTTTATACCCCACACATTGTAAGTCTGGGGGCAGGGCTGGCAGCTCCGCAGTGTCCCGGGTGAGGGGGAGTGGGGAACCCAGGCACACCCACCTTTCTGCTCCTCCCTCCTGTCCTCGGCTGGCAGGTCAGTGCTGCCTCCACTCGGGTATAGTGTGGCTGTAGATGCACCCAGTGACACATCCTCACCCAGCATCATCCACGGCAGCAAGGGAGAGGCCCCATGTTCCCCTTTGAAGGGTGACCAACAATTTCCCAGTAGCTGCCCAGCACATTTCCTGTTACATCTCATGGGCCAAGTGGCAGCCTGTGGCCACACCAACGCCCGTCCCTGCCAAGGGGCATGGAGCTGCACAGATTGTCTTGAACACATCAAACTTGGCTCTCCACAGGGCCAGGCAGGGAATCTCCTCTCACCTGAGAAACACCAGACAGATCAGGGGTTTGTGAGTAAGAATGGGAGGTCAGTCATAAATGCAGACCACAGACCTCTTAGCATGTCCCCTCCCGCTCCCCCCATTTCCATGACAGGCCCCCAACCCCACCCCGTCCGCTGCACCTACTGTCTCTTGCGAGTGGCCACTGCCAACTCAGATCCCATTCAGAGGATGGATGGGGTCCAGCCACTTTCATATATGATGTGTCGGGCTCTTAGGTGTGACAGCCACTCTGTTGAGTTTCATACCTTATAAGCAAGAATCTTGTCATTTTCTTTCACTTTGTGGCAACCCAGTTTTCATGTCTCCCAGCCTGGTTGTTTATAAAAAGGCTTTGTAAAAGTAAGGTGAGACAGGTTGCTAATTCACAGTCTGGAAAAACAAAATTACTAAGTGCAGACATGTTGTTTCTAATTATGTCTCCAACCAGCCATCCAGGGGCACTGTCACGTGAGGCCCTTGATTGCATTTCTCATTTAGCCTTAATAAGATGACTTGCACATGGCGAGAATTTACCAATTTGTTAGCATAAGCATCAGTGTCTTCATGTAATAGATGCTGGTCTATTTAATTTTGTAATGTTAATACGTTCTCATTCAGAAATAAGGGTACCATTATTTTATATTAATAAACTCACTTATCATTAAAATGCAATTTCTGAATCTTAGTCAAAAAAGCACTGTAGAGCTGATAAGTACCCCATTTAAATGAAACCCTGTCAAGATTTATTATATTAAACTTGGTTAATGTGGTAATCTATTAGGCTCTGACTCTCTCTCTGACTCTGAACTAAATGTACTTTTGAGGGCCTTAATTTTCTAGTATTACTTGCAATTCTTATCCTTCATGTTTCCTTATTTATTTACTGAAACAATAACACCCTTTATTAAAATGTATTCTTAATAATGACAGATGGTTTATTAAATAATGCGATGCCCCTCCAACTGTTCCAATCCTCTTAGTATTATTCTTTCCTAAAAAAAAAAAAAAAGTTTTAATTAAGTACTTGCACAACTTGTTGGAAATAGGTATCGTAAACATTTTCACGGGCTTCCCTGGTGGCGCAGCGGTTGAGAGTCTGCCTGCCGATGCAGGGGACATGGGTTTGTGCCCCGGTCCGGGAGGATTCCACATGCCGCAGAGCGGCTGGGCCCGTGAGCCATGGCCGCTGAGTCTGCGCCTCTGGAGCCTGTGCTCCGCAATGGGAGAGGCCACAACAGTGAGAGGCCCGCGTACCGCAAAAAACAACAACAACAACAAAAAAAACATTCTCACTTGATTGAAATTTCACAAAGAGTTGAAGGCCCTAAGAGGTGACCATTAGATTTCATTCCCAAATATGTCACTAGTAATTTCACATAACATTAGAAATATAAGATAAAACCATTCATAAACTGGAAACAATTTTACAAGCAATTTTAATATAACCCAGAAATGGTCAGGATGGAATTAAATTTGCCGGCCAGCTCTGTGTAACCCCCTAACTGTTCATCCTGATCATTACTAGGGAAGAGCTGAATGAGGATGATCCCTTTCTAGGGCAGACATACAGTGAACAAACTGCCATACTAAGGCACCATTATGGATGGGATGTTTGTTTCTCCCCCAAATCCACATGTTGAAGCCCTAACACCCCACTCCATGTGATGTTATTTATAGATGGGGCCTTGGAGAGGTAATTAAGTTTAGATGATGGCAGGAGGGTGGGGCCCCATGATGGAATTAGTGTCCTTCTAAGAAGAGAAAGAGAAACCAGAGTTTGCTCTCTTCCTGCCATATGAGGACACAGTGAGAAGGCGGCTGTCTGCAAACCAGAAAGAGAGCCCTTGCCAGCACCTTGCTCTTGGACTTCCAGCCTCCAGAACTGTGATCAATATATTTCCACTGTTTAGTCCTCCCAGTCTATGGTATTTTGTTATAGCAGCATGAGCTGACTAAAACAGGTACACACCCAGAAGAGGAGAGAGGGAGAGCCAGAAATCATTTGAGTCTCTTTTTTAGAGGGCAACCCAATATTCAGCTGAACCGGATGCCTGGGGGTGGTAGGGAATGTGGAAAGCTCATTGCATATCTCGACTATCACCCCATCACCGAGTGCCCTTTTTATTTATTATTATTTTTTTTTTTGCTTAATATATCTTGAAGATTTTTTATTGTCAGCACATGGAAACCCATCTCATTCTTTTTTTTTTTAACATCTTTATTGGAGTATAATTGCTTTACAATGGTGTGTTAGTTTCTGTTTTATAACAAAGTGAGTCAGTTATACATATACATATGTTCCCATATCTCTTCCCTCTTGCATCTCCCTCCCTCCCACCCTCCCTATCCCACCCCTCTAGGCAGTCACAAAACACCAAGTTGATCTCCCTGTGCTATGCAGCTGCTTCCCACTAACTATCTAATTTACGTTTGGTAGTGTATATATGTCCATGCCACTCTCTCACTTTGTCACAGCTTATCCTTCTCCCTCCCCATAACCTCAAGTCCATTCTCTAGTAGGTGTGTGTCTTTATTCCCGTCTTACCCCTAGGCTCTTCATGACATTTTTTTCCCTTAGATTCCATATATATGTGTTAGCATACAGTATTTATCTTTCTCTTTCTGACTTACCTCGCTCTGTATGACAGACTCTAGGTCCATCCACCTCACTACAAATAACTCAATTTCGTTTCTTTTTATGGCTGAGTAATATTCCATTGTATATATGTGCCACATCTTCTTTATCCATTCATCCGATGATGGACACATAGGTTGCTTCCATGTCCTGGCTATTGTAAATAGAGCTGCAATGAACATTGTGGTACATGACTCTTTTTGAATTATGGTTTTCTCAGGGTGTATGCCCAGTAGTGGGATTGCTGGGTTATATGGTAGTTCTATTTGTAGTTTTTTAAGGAACCTCCATACTGTTCTCCATGGTGGCTGTACCAATTCACATTCCCACCAGCAGTGCAAGAGTGTTCCCTTTTCTCATTGTCAGACTGAACGTGGTCTGGAAAGCCAAAAGCATATCATGGATTAGTTTCAAGGGTCACAATGGTGTGGCCTGAGTTAACTCTGTTAAAAGTGTCAACAGCGGTGAGGCGAAGCTGACAGTCAGCCCTCCAGGAACAGGCAGGGGCAGGGCATCCTCCTCCACCACAAGACAAACGGGTTGACTCTTGGCAGGAGTCCCAGGTGTGGCGTGCAGTGGCAGCCTCTGCATCAGACCTAGGAGTCCTTCCTTCATTGGCCCTGTGTGGTGGCAGTCACCATGTGCAGTGCAGCAAGGGGTCCAGGCAGCAGTGGTGGTGGTCTGAGAGGTGCAGCCTCAACAAGCAGCTTGATTCCAGTTAGTCTCATCAGAGGACAGACCCTCACCATGCCCGTGGACAAGACTCACCCAGATAGTTTGATCAGCATGTGTGATTTCTCATCACATTTCCTGGCTCCAAAAAAGTGTGTCTTTAATCTACCAGTCTGTAGTTTTCCAAGTAACAGACCAAACCAGTAGGCCAAACAGCCCAAGGGTCAGTAAAGACATAGCAAACTTCCTCCAGGGAGTGCTGGCCAGAGCTATGAGAACAGCCTTGAGCCCTGCCCACTGGACAGAATGACCAAGTCCACTTTGGTATCTGCAGAGCTGGCACTGGGGCCACACAGCCACCATGGTCCAGTCACCACTACCAGGCTCAGCTTAGCTGATGCATCAGTGCACAGCCTAGGCATTCAGGGGCTTCCTTGCGTCCAGGGCCCTGCTGAGCCAGCAGCTCTGCTTCAGGCTCAGGGTGGGGGATAGTTTCTTCCAGAGGGGCAGCTGCTACTTTTTCATGTAAAACCCAGAGGCTGCTGTGACCAGGCCTGCTGTGTGATTGAATACACCATTTGCATCTGACGAGTGATGCTCACTGGGCACTTCTCACCTTGTTTTGCACTGAAGCTGAGTTGACCACCCCAAAATGGGAATATCAGGCCAGGGTCACTGGGCCTCCACGGGGGAGATGTCCAGTTTGGGCTGGAGTCCAGTAGCAGGTTAATTGCAGCTTTCCCAAAGGGATGAACATGGTAGCCATGTCAGGGATGTGACAAGTCTGAAACCCCAAGGGGCACTTCTGGGTGGATGCCGCCTCCCCTTGCCAGAGGTTCCGGTCAGCGAGAGCACTGGCCACAGACACTTGGAACTCAGAGGGCCCCCAAAAGTAGCAAATATGCCAAGAGTTTGCTGGACCACTTTCAACATAGCCTGATAGGCTGGCTCCACTCACAGGAGGCTGATTTGCAAGTCGGAGGTCATAAAAGACCAACTAGAATGCCCAGCTGAGGCACATTGCATCTTCATCCCAGAGCCTAAGGAGGAGCCTTCTTTTGGCAGTGGGGTGTGGGGGCTGAAGATACAGCAGTTTTCCTTGACTGCCAGAGGGATTGAGCATTGTGAATCCCCAACAGCATCCCAAGGAACTTGACTTGGCAAGGAGGCCCCTGAATTTTTTGGAGACTTATCAGCCACCCAGCTGGCTGAGGTGTGATATCACACAGTCCAGGCCCCGAGGCCGAGCTTCTGACGTGCAGGCCAGCAGTCACCATCTACAAGGTGAAAACTCGGACACAGTGGGTCGAGCCCTCACGTGCAACCCTGACCCATCCATGAGGAGTAAATGGCAGGAGCATTTTCCCCATTGGCCCTTCTCTACCTTTGGCTCTTCTGATCAGGAGAATCCCCTCTGGCACTTATGGGATGGGATGTCCATGCATGTGGACTTAATCCCTGTGGTACATTCAAGTGTAGAAGCAGCAACAAGATTGCCCTGGATTAGACCCAAGGGCGCTACCGCTCACAGGATCCCGCGAGCTTCTGTTCTCCACTATGAGCATACCCAACCCCCATCAGTTGAACTCAGATGCCCCTTCCCCCTGTGACTGTGTGGGATGGTGACTTTGGCACCTTTCTCCAACATAGCCATAAAAGTTTGAGCTCCTCTCCTCCATGAGGTGTCCCAGCTCACTTGGACAGGTATATGTGACCTCTGGTCCTCCTCTGGGGCAGGGAGACCTGGGCCCCATCCCTACGACCTTTCATGAAAGCAGCTGATGCCAGGGTAGAGAAGTAGGGAGGGGCCAGGAGGTACAGAGGGAGAGAGCCAGGTGCAGTTACTTTCACATCTGAGCACTTTTGCAGTTCAGCCAAATGAACTTCCCATGGTCTGGTCCACCAGAAGCCCTGTATCAGCTGTGGGGGCTCCTTGGAGTCACACAGGAAGGGAGTGAGCATCAGCCCCCATTCAGCCCTACCTCACTGCTTCACCTCTAAACAGTTGTTGATAGGACTGTTAGGCCCTTAGTCACTGGCCCTTTGCCTATCACCTGGGTAAGAGAGTTCCCTACAGGATCCTAGGGCATCTTTTCCCATCTCCTAACCTAGCCCAAGAGGCCCCATGTCCTGTCTCTTTTAGAAAGCCTGGTGTCTGTTGGAATCTCATCCCCATCTTCAAAAACTGTCCAGAACTGTGAAGATCCTACTCTGCTTGCAAGCTAGCTAGTCAGCCCAACACAGGTTCAAGGATGCTGGCAAAAGACATGAGACTCCTGGGTCAGAGACAGAGGACTTCATCACTCACAGCATAGCAAGCAGCACGAGTTCCATGTTTATGTCAGTTTCCCTTGCCCTCCAAACCCCATGGGTGTTGCAGAAGCAGGGATGGGGGGATACTGTGCACACAGTGGATTTGTGTCAAAGCTCAGAGCCCATAGCTTAGGAAACTCCAACACAGTCAAGTCAGTTGAAAGTATAACAGTATTAAATGTGTATATACCTAAGATTTAGCCTAAAATATATATAAAGCAAAAATTGACAGACTGGAAAGAGAAATAGACAAATCTAAAATCAAAACTGGAGATTTTTAACAGAATTCTCTTGATAAATGATAGAATCAATATTCAAAAAAATCAGTAGGGATCAGATGAACATAAATAAAGAGCTTAACCTAATTTACATATATACCACATGGCACCTACCAATTGCAGAATAAATATATATTCTTTTCAAGTAAACAATTTTCCAAATTGACTACATAGTGGGACATAAAGATTGTATCAATAAATTTCAAAGGATTTGAAATCATTCAGGGTATGTGCTCGGACCACACAATGAAATATCCCTCTTTATCTCATGTCTTAATGATGTCTACTTCATCTGATAGCAGTAAAAGTTTACCAGCTTTACTTTTGCTTATTTTTGAATGATATATCTTTCTCTACCTACTTACTGTCAAATTTCTGTGTCATTATATTTATGGTTTCTTTTGTCAACAGTATATAGTTGGTTTTTAAGGAGGGCTGACAGTGTCTTTTAATTGGAATATTTAGTCCATCCACATTTAATATAAATGCTCTTTTGGTTTAAATCTGTTATCTTGCTGTTTGTTTTTTGTTATTGTGTTTCTTTTTTCTCTTTCTTGTACTCTTTTGAATTATTTAAGGATGTTTATCATTCTGTTTTCCCCTCTACTATCTTGTTAGTTATACATTTCTTATTATTCTTTTCGTGGTTACACTAGAGTTTACAACATGCATTTTTGAGTTATTAGAATTTATCTTAAGTTAGCACTTTTACCTCTTTCTGGTCAATTTATGAACCTTAGAATTTATGTCATTTGTTACAGACTCCCATATTTTGTGTTGTTGCTGTCATGTGTTTTAATTCTACATATAACTTGATCCCCAAAAGCCATTACTAGTATTGCTTTAAACAATCAATATTTACCAACATATTTGCCCTTTCAAGTCTCTTTATTCCTTTTGTATACCCTGCCTCCCATAGAGTCATTTTCCTTCTGTCTGGAGATCTCCCTTTAGAATTCCTTACTGCAGGTGTGCTGGTGATGAATTTTTTCTTTCTATTTTTCTGGGGTATAGAATTCTAAATTGGTAATAATCGCCTTTCTTCAAAACACCTTGCTGAGATTACGATAGAAATTGCATTTAATCTATGCATCAATTTAGAGAGAATCCACATCTTTACTGTGTTGAGAGTCTTCCAGTTCATGAATATGGTATGTCTCTCCAGTTGTTTAGATCTTCTTTGATTTCTTTCATCAGCATTTTATAGTTTTTAGCATACAAGTACTGAAAATGTTATTTTATACCTATACTTCAGTATTTAATTTTTGAGCTATTGTAAATAGTATGATATTTAAAAATTTGAGGCCCATGTGTTCAGAGTTCCTATGTCAAAATACCGTTGATTTGTGTATGTTGATCATGTATTCTGTGACCTTGACAAAATCATTTATGAGTTATAGTATTTTTTGTAGCTTCCTTCTGATTTTCTACATAAACCATCCTGTCATCTGCAAATAAGGACAGTGCTAGGTCTTTCTTTCTGATATGTGTTACTTTTATTTCTTTTTCTTGACTTATTTCACTGGCTAGGACTTCCAGTACTATGTTGAAGAGCAGGTAGAGAGAGCATCCTCACCTTTTCCCAGTCTTAAGGGGAAAGAATTCAGTCTTTAACATTTAAGTATGATGTTAGCTGTATGGTTTTTGTAGATGTTCTTTACCAAGTTGAGAAAGTTCCCCTCTGTTCCTACTTTTAATGGGAGTTTTTGTCATGAATGAGTATCAAATTTTGTCAAATGCTTTTTCTGTGTTGATGATATGATCAAGTGATTTTTCTTCTGTAAACTGTTAATATGGTGAATTATATTAATTGATTGATTTTCAAATATTAAACTAGCCTTGCATCCCAGTAATAAACCCCACTTAAATGTAGTGTATAATTTTTCTATAAAATGCTGAGTTCTACTTGTTTTTATTTTGGTAAGAATTGTGTATCATATTCATGAGAGGTATTGATCTGTACTTCTCTCTTCTTTATATTTTCTTTGTCTGGTTTTGGTATCAAGGTAATACTGGCCATTTTCTGCAGGAGTTTGTATAGGATTTGTTGAGTATGTCTATTTGTATAGGCTTTTTAGTGGTTGCTCTAGATATTATGTTATATACATACTTTATCAAAGCATACACATAAAGTGCTGACACTTTACCACTTTTATGAAGCATAGAAACCTCACCTGCCTTTATGCTCCTTTATCCTCCACCATCTATAATTGTCTTAAATATTTCTTATACACACATTGAGACAATGTTATAATTTTTTCTTCAACTCTCAGACATAATTTAGAAAATTCAAGAGGAGAAGGAAAGTCTCTGTATTCATTCATATTTTTGCTCTTTCCATGTTGTTCCTTCCTAATGTTTGAAGATTTCCTCTTTTGTCATTTCCTTTCTGTCTAGAGAACTTCCTTTAGCCATTCTTTTAAATTAGGTCTACTGGAAACCTAAATTCTCTTAGTTTTCCTTCATCTAAGAATGTGTTGATTTCCCCTTTATTTCTGAAGGATACTTCTGTTGTACATAGAATTCTGGACTGATGGCTCTTTTCTTTTAGCACTTGAAAAACATTGTTCCACTTCTTTCTGATCTCCATGGTTTCTGATAAGAAATTCACTGTCATTACAATTGTTTTTCCCATATAGGTAAGGAGTTGTTTCTCTTTAGAAGCTTTCAAGGCTTTTTCTTTGTCTTTAGTTTACAGAAATTGGACTATGATGTGTTTTGGCATGAATTTCCATGGGTTTTTCCCATTTAGAATTTTCTCAGCTTCTTGAATTCATATATTTATAGGTTTGTTTGTTTACAAAAATTGGGAAGTTTTCAGTGATTATTTCTTTGAATACTTTTCTCAGCTCTACCCTATTTCTCCTCTCCTATGGGACTATGGTCACGTGATCTTTTTTAGTTTATTTTCTCTCCATTATTCAGTTTCTGTATTTTCTATGTTATACCTTGTCATCCACATATTCTTTCTTCTATTCTCTCCATTCTGTTATCGAGCACATCCATTAAATTTTTTTAACCAATTGTTGGATTATTTTAGTTCCAAAATCCTAATTTGGCTTTTCTTTGTATCTTCTTTTGTTGTTGTTGTTGAGACTTCTTTTGGCTGACATTTTTCTTTTTTTTTTTCATTTGTTTCAAGCCTGTTTGTAATTGCTTGTTGAGACATTTTTTATGATGCCTGCTTTAAAATCTCTGTCAGATAATTCTAACATCTGTGTCATCTGTGTTGGTGTTGGTTAGTTGTCTTTCCTCATTCCATTTGAGGTCTTCCTGGTTCTTGGTGTAAATAATTTTCAGTTGAAAATTGTATATTTTGAGTATTAAGTTATAAGACTCTGAATCATTTAAATCTTGTGTTTTAGCAGACCTTCTCTGACACCATTCCATTAGGTGTAGGACACCATTGATTCACAGCCATCAGATGGGGGTGGACGTACAGGTTTTCCACACTGCCTCTGCTGGAACCTAATGTGGCATGGGCTTCTTGGTACTGCTGGGCGGTAGTGGGTGAACCTCATCACCATCAGATTGGGCTGAAAGTCCAGGCTCCCCATAAGTTCTCCATTTGGTAAGGGTGGAATCCTCATTACCATCGAGCAGGGTTCAAGTGCTGACTCCGCACCACCTGGCAGTGGCGGAGGGGTAGAGAGTGACTCATGGCAGCCTGGCAAGGATGAAGTCTCAGCTCCCCACTAGGCCTCTGCTAGAAGAGTGGTGGGAGGGCTACAGTTTGTTCTGTGGGTGTGGCTGGAATAGAGCAGCTGTTTTCTAAGCAGTGGCTGTCTGGCTAAGAGGCCCCTCTCCTGGTGTTCTGACTAGAGAGAGCATGATTTTTTTGACAGCCTCCATTATTTCCAGATTGTAACCTTCTCTAGCATCTACTCTGGGGTTTGTGAGGCAAAGAGGAACCCAGGGCACCTACCACCAGGTTGTGCCTCAAGTCCTGAGGTTCCTAGCCAGTCTGCCTTCTCTTCTCCACCTTTCAGTCTTCCCATGTTGTTTTATACGTAATGTCCAGGGGTTTTAGTTGTAGTTAGTAGAAAGGGTAGTGGAGAGGATGTCTACTCTGTCTCCCTGCAAGCAGAAGTCTCGAGATGTGTTGATGAAATTTAACATGACTTACCAAAATAGCTACAATGTCAGACAAAGACAAATATAACATGACATCACTTATATGTAGAATCTTAAAAAAATAATAATACAAATGAACTTATTTACAAAACAGAAATAGACCCACAGACACAGAAAACAAATTTATGGTTACCAAAGAGGAAAGGGGGGATAAATTAGGAGTCTGGGATTAACAGATACACATTACTATATATAAAACAGATAAACAACAAGGACCTACTCTATAGCACAGGGAAATATATTCAATATCTTGTAATAACCTATAATGGAAAAGAATCTGAAAAATTATACATATATATATATATATATATATATATATATATATACACATGTATGTATAACTGAACCACCTTGCTGTACACCTGGAACATTGTACATCAACTATACGTCAATTAAAAAAATTAAATATAAACCATACTCTCAAAGGTGTGTATGCATCAACAAAGAAGGATGGGTTTTTTTTAGAAAAATAACTTTTGGGAGGGGAAACTGTGTTCAAGGAAATTACACAAAGAAAAATTTTACATTTTGTGTAAAATGTGTTCCCAGATTCAAGGAGAGAAGGCTTTAGTCTTGAGTTTCTTGCTAGTTGATGGGAGAATTTGGCCGTTTTTTATCTTAGGAAAAAAATCTATATATTTTTTGAGAATAAGTAACCATAACCCTCCACCTTACCAATGAAGTTCTCTAGAATCCTCTAGAAAATCATCTGCCAATGTTTAAGCTTACTTAGCAAACATCCCTGCCTGTCCTGGGATTCTAAACGTGAGCTTCTGTTCCAGGTCGCCTGAACTGGTGGTCCACCGTGTGCACGAGCTGTAAACGGCTTCTTCCTTTGGCCACGACAGGGGATGGGAACTGCCTTTTACACGCTGCCTCACTGGGTAAGCCCCACAGTGTAGACAGAGGGTGGCAGTGCCCAGGCCTGCTCTGTGCGTCATTAAAGGACAATCATATACTAAGTAGAACCACGTGCATTACTGTCATCTGGAAGAATCCCCAAGGGATGGAGCCAACAATTCCTGCCCTTCTTGTCAAGCAGCTGGCAGGCTTGGTGGGGACATAGAGCACACACGAGAAAAGACCTGTCCTGATAGAACGAGGCCTGAGCAGAGCTGCAGGGATGGGCATTAGACATCGTGATCTAGAGCAATCAAAGAGGACTTCCTGGAGGAGGTGAGATTTTACTGAGACTTGAAGAACTTGAAAGACTATAAAAAAGGACCTTCCAGGCAGGGAGACCACATAGATAAAGCAGAAAGGCAGAAATTAACATGGTGTTTGGGGTCGGGGCTAAGCCCTGTTGGGCTCGAGCAGGAAGTCTGGGGAGCAGTGCATGAGGTTGGGTAGGTCTGGGGCCAGCACACTGACTGCAGCTGATGCACTCAGACTGACAAAAAGACAGACATAGGTACTGCTTGGGTAAATAACACGGCACAGTCAGAATACACCACAGAGAGGTCAGCAACCTCCTCCAACGGAGATGCGAGCTTCCTGGTTACAAAAAGCGATACCAGCAAATGCACAAGTGTGGGTGGCAATATTTGGATGATGGAAGGTCACGGTAGACTTTCTGGAAGCTCACTTAACCCCTCTGGACCCAGGCTTACAACACAGGCAGAACTGAATTTGTGCCGGGGACCCCAGTATCAGTGCCAGTGGCGCCTTATCAGTCCTGCAGTATGAGGACCCTCTCCAGGGGTGGGCCCCTCCGACGAGAGTATGGTCCTTGTTGGTCAAACTCGCCTCCCCAGGTAAACATGACCTTAACCCGATGCTCTGTCCCAGAGCAAGGACGCCCCAGACCTTGCTTCAGACCTGTAGTGAGGCCTATTCTGTAAGAGGTGGGCTGAGATGAGCCTGAAAAGGCTTAGAGGGTAATGAGGGGACCTGGAAAGGGCCCCGAGATGCCCAGAGGAGGATGGAGCCCAAGAGCAAAGGGAACATCCCACATTCCATGGGCTTGACAAGGAGTGATGGGGAAGACAAGGGTACCCACCCACCTCCTCCCTTTCAAAACTAACGCATTTCTGTCTGTTGACTCCACATTCATCATCGTAAAATAACAATCAGCAATCCCACTGCCCAGCGATGGCTGCTTTTAACATTTTGGTATATTGTCTTCCACACTTTTGTCTATTCTTCCAGTGAAATTAGGACCTCACGGTGCTCACAGTTTGGAATCCAACATTTTTCCCTTAAAATTGTATTGAGAATTTTCCATGCTGTTCTTCAAAAACATATTTTTGCTAGTTGTGTCCTATTCCATCGTAATGTATTCACTATCTCCCTCTTATGGAACTTATTTCATCTTGTTCTGTATAAAACCTGGAGAAGGAAAATGAAAGAAGAGATCTCTCCTCTGTGTCAACCAGCAGCCTCTTTACAAAGTTTCAGGCATGGAAATGCCTTTGTCCTTCTGAAACTGCAGCATGCAGAGGCACTGTCCCTGGCATGACCATGGGTGGATAAGGCCACAAACCAGCTGGCCACACGCTACTGTGGTCCTGTCTGATGGCATGTGTTTCCCCAAGAGCCCAGCAGGCCCTCCAGGTCTGCCTGGGAAGAGAAAGCCTTCTGCAGGTGGCCCTCACTCCAGCTGCAAGAGAGGCTAGGCCAAGACTGAGCCTGGGACTCGTGGCCTGTTGGTTCTTTTCTCCCAGTACTTTGTTCCCCTTTTGTACTTAAATTGCTGAACCCCACAGGAGCAGGACTGCCCGAAGTGGCCATACCACACTCACCAGCAGTGCTTAATGGACCTGCTGACCAGCCCTGGCATTGACCTAGGGTGTGGGGCACACATAGAAATGACGGTAATCCTGGGGTCAGGCTTGTGGGCAAACATGTATGGGACAAGGAGACCCTCTTTGCAAAAGAGACCCGAACAAGGAGCCATGGCCTGTAGACTGGACCCGGGACTTGCCCTGCCTGGGAGGACGCTGCAGGCAGGTCTGAGGGATGAGAAAGCTCAGCTCAGCCTGTTCATAAAAGGAGTGTTGATAGCCACCTCCCTCCGCCTGTGCTGCAGAAAAAGACCAAAGCCTCCCTGGACAGAAAGCCCACAGCAGCCCAAGGTTATCCGCGTGTCTTTGCACTAAAGGATGTACAGCCAGTTTGGGCTTTTGATCAGCAGTCAGTGCGGGTCACTGCTCTCTGAAAGCTCTCCAGGGGGTCCCAGCTCACTTCAAGTCCACCTTTCCAGTCTCCACCTCTTCCCCTCCATCCCAGCTCCAGCCACCTTTCCCTCCCTAGTATGCCACGTGGGCCTCCTCGGGGCCAGCCCTGGCCTCTTCCTGTGACTCAGCCCCGTCCTTCACCACTCAAGTCTTTGCTCCAATGTCTCCACTCACGCCGTGACCAAACCACCCACCACTCTGCCCTCTTGGCCTGCTTCATCCCCCCGACGGTGCTGCTGCCCGCAACATAGGGTGTTCCATGCTAATTCGATGTCTGCCTCTCCGCCCCTCAATGTGGGCTCTGTGGGATTTTAGGAATTGTCTGTCCTGGTTGCTGCTGTGGATATTCCCAGCACTCAGAATGGTGCCTCACCCCTACTGTGAAATAAGTATGGAATTAGGTGGAATTAATGGGATTCAATTAAACAAATGAATTAATGAATGAATTCCCCCACTCTCTCCCTGTAGCCAGAGCTGCATCTCTCTTTCACGATGCTTCTTCCATTGGTTGGGTTTCTTGGCCACTTCTGAGCTGTGCCAAAGGCATACTCAGAGATGCTGGTTTGTCTTTATTGACCCCTGGGCACCCGGCACAGGCCGGGAGGGGCACTTCCTTCAGAAGCAGGTGCTCTCCGGGGGCCCCAGATGTGTGCTGAGATGCCTCAGGGCCACAGACATCAGATGCGGCAGACCCCCGAAGAAGCCGGAGTCTGACTGCCATCCTGGCTCTGGGCCCTGTGTGAGGGCACATCACCGATTGTCCCCACAGACTCTCTCCCACTCGAACACAAGGCCCGAACCACAAACATTATATCCCTCAGAGCAAACCTGAGAGGTTGAGGGCAGCCTGCCAAGGGCCCCTGAGACAGGCAGCACTTAGCGAAACTGTTGTAGCTCTAAGGAGGGGCCGTGCTCCTTCACCGCTGCCTGCATCCACGGGAAACATCACAAGGGAGCACAGAGGGCAGCTGCTTGCTAATCGTCAGAACTGAACAGCTGGCTACTGAGCTAGTCTGCTCACACAGCTGCAGGGGCCAAGGCTGGAAGGTGGTGGTGGTCTCAGCGCCTGCCGGCCTGCCCCCCTCCTCCTCACGTCCCTCCTCTCTCCTCTGCCCCTCACGGGCCTCCCGGCTGCAGGTATGTGGGGCTTCCACGACCGGGACCTGGTTTTGCGGAAAGCTCTCTACACCATGATGAGGACGGGGGCCGAGAGGGAGGCCCTGAAGCGAAGATGGAGGTGGCAGCAGACGCAGCAGAACAAGGAGGTAGGTACCTGTCGGCGTGGCAGAGCCGGGACCACACCATGCGTGGCCAAAGCCAGGGTGGGGTCCGGATCTGGGCCCCGAGGCCAAGTATGTCTTGTGAGATCAGCAGCAATGGCTCCGTCCCCCACTCAGACCCACTAAAGAGGAGCCCATTGCAACATCAGGCCCTGCCCACAGCGACCAGACGTCCATTTCCCCCACCCGTCCTGGTGTAATTATGAAAACCAATCGCCTTCACTCGCAAGGCTGTCCCGACCTGAATGGTGAATTAGATGGTCACCCGTCAGGTCACTGCCAGTGCAGCCACAGATTGGCCCTGGCACGGCCCACGGCCCCAGCCCCAGTGTGTGTGCTCAGTCCAAAGGGAATCCTCATCCCTGAACCTCGGTGAGCACTGGCCCTTCGCTGGCCTGGAAGCCCTTGAAGATGGGTCTGCCCGGGTCCCTACGCACGTGTCAGTGGTCGGTGCCCTGCCCGGTGTGCGTACAGGTTACACTGGTCGTTCTCACCCCTGGGAATAACCCCTATTACTGGGTGGACTCCCAATGGCATGGAGGTTGGAGATTGGGGGTTCTGAACAAATTCTGTCAGAGCAAATGGGGATGGTCCTCGGCCACTAACAGGTGCCCCAGGCCCAGGGGCTGACGAAACCGGGAGGTGAGGCTCTCGGCCAGGATCACCTGGGTGGGGGTAAGGGGTGGCCGCCCCCTCCTGAGCCCGCCCCCCTTTGCGCCAGTCAGGGCTGGTGTACACAGAGGAAGAGTGGGAGCGAGAGTGGACAGAGCTGCTGAAGCTGGCCTCCAGCGAGCCACGCACGCACATCAGCAAGCACGGCGGCTCGGGCGGTGGGTAAGTGCTGCCCCGGCCGTGCCCCCACCCCCAGCGGCACAGGAAGTTTGGGAGGACGCGGGACCCCCAAGCTGGGGGCGACATGAGAACGACTCCCGCCTTCAGACCTTAGATTCTACCAAGGATGCAGGGCAGGTGGTGGGGGGTCGGGCGGGACAGCAGGACCCTGCCAGATGTTTGGGCGAAAGTGTGCACAGTCCCCATGTGCATCTCATGAGCTCACATGTGCCCCCCGACACCACAGCAGGGAGGGACTCACCGCCCAGCCAGCCTCGGGAGGGCCCACACTGCCCACGCACTCACCAGGCTCTGAAGCCTCAGGCTGCAGATTTGTGATTTTTCATCTGAACATCTAATTTCTGTCTTTAAGAAGTCACAGTGAAACAAAAGATAGTTAGGCGAGCCCAGCGTCTCCCAGACGGGCTCCAGGGACATCCTGCGTGTTCCTGGCACCCAGGCTCTACTGCCCTGCACACGTGGGCAGCGGCTGTTCTTCCTGCAGACACGGCTGGACCGTCCCCACGTGGGAATGAAGGTGCAGCCAACAGGGCAGCTGCAGCCCCTTTGGCCCCAGCTTTTTGAAACCGAGGGCCAGGTTGTCACCCCCCAGAAAAAGTCTCAGCCAAACACAAGAGAGGATGCTTGTTGACAGCCGGGAGACCCAAGAAAGGATCAGAGGCTCTAGACAGCCCCTGCAGGCAGTGCATCCCAGGCCCTACCCTGCCCCCATGCATCTCTGCATCCGGGTCCTCAGCCTCTGCAGCAGGACCTAGCGCTTTCCAGGCCGGCACCAGACAGAGGCCCTTCAAAGACAAGGCTTAGAGATGATAAGGGAACCTGTAAACACTATTCCTACAGGGTTGTTTTGTCACTTTGTTTTTTTGTGTTTTTTTGTGTGGACCACTTTTAAAGTCTGTATTGAACTTGTTACAATATTGCTTCTGTTTTACATTTTGTTTTATTGGCCCCGAAGCATGTGGGATCTTAATTCCCCGACCAGGAATTGAACCCGCACCCCCTGCATTAGAAGGCGAAAGTCTCAATCACTGGACAGCCAGGGAATTCCCTGTCACTTTGTTTTAATCGGGAGACTTGTCAACACCAAAAGTCTGTCTTGTTGAGGACATTTGGGGACAAATATCCTAAAGACTCAATCCACTCCTGAAAGCCTGCTCTCTACTTTCCCACACTGCTGAGTCTTGCCTGGGATGCGTCTAAAGGGTTCCTCGCCATCCTTTTCCCCATTGTCCCTCTAGTCCCTGCTGCTCTGTAGACGCTGGTACATTGGATCCTGCTTGGTGACTCTTCCAGGGTGGGGAAGATGTGGGGAATGACAGCAGTAATGATAAGAATAACAGGTCACAGTCACCACATACTGTGTCCCCCCCCGAGTCCTCCCATCCAGGAGGCACTTGACGGATAGTCACATGGCTGGTTCGGGTCATCTGACTCCTAAGGCCATGGCCTGGGCACTGCTGCTACTCCCTGGGGCCCCAGAGGACTCAGAGCAGGAGAGTGGGGGCAGGCAGCAGACGACATCTGTTTGTCCCTGTCGCCCCTCACAGGGACTCGGGTTTGCCAAGGTCGAGGCAGGACCACCACATAGAGGCCCCTAGGTGATGGGCAGCGTCTGTGTCCCCTACTGTCCCCTCCTCTTTCTCCCACTCCTTACGCCCTGAGGATATGGGGTCGGGGGAGAAGATGCTGGACCAGCTGACCACTCGCCCGGCGCTCAGGCATTGCTGAGACCTGCCAACCCGATGGTAGCTGCCCTGTGCCTCCAAATGCCCCCCTCCTCGCAGGACCCCTTCACCATTAGTTTGGTTTCAGTTGTAAAGATGGAAGTGTTTTTGGCCACAACACGCAACTCTGACCAGGGATTGAACCCAGGTCACGGCAATGAAAGCCTGTAATCCTAAACACTAGACCGCCAGGGAACTCCCGCCCTGGTCTTTTTAAGTTCCCTCCATGGAACTTGGACCAGAAGGTTTGGGGAGCAGGTAAGCATCATACTGGCCACTAGTGTCCTCTTCTGTGAGAGGTGCTGGGTGGGCAACCCCAGGTGCAGGCAGGATTCTGACACGTGCCAGGGCCTCGGGAGGATCCCTTTGCCTGTCGCTCTGCACAGATCATGGCACAGAAATGCTCTGCAGGTGGTGTCCCAGCCCCATGTCTGGTTTCTGCTGGATTTTAAATGGTCCCAGGGGCTCCAATCCTCCCCCACCCCATGCCCTCCCAAGCCAGGGCACAGGGTTTTTTTGTTTTGTTTGTTTGTTTTTTAACATCTTTATTGGAGTATAAGTGCTTTACAATGGTGTATTAGTTTCTGCTTTATAACAAAGTAAATCAGTTATACATATGCATATGTTCCCATATCTCTTCCCTCTTGCATCTCCCTCCCTCCCACATTCCTTATCCCACCCCTCTAGGTGGTCACAAAGCACTGAGCTGATCTCCCTGTGCTATGCGGCTGCTTCCCACTAGCTATCTACCTTACATTTGGTAGTGTATATATGTCCATGCCACTCTCTCACTTTGTCACAGCTTACCCTTCGCCCTCCCCGTATCCTCAAGTCCATTCTCTAGTAGGTCTGTGTCTTTATTCTCATCTTGCCCCTAGGTTCTTCATGACCATTTTCTTTTTTTTCTTAGATTCCATATATATATGTTAGCATACGGTATTTGTTTTTCTCTTTCTGACTTACTTCAATCTGTATGACAGACTCTAGGTCCATCCACCTCACTACAAATAACTCAGTTTTGTTTCTTTTTACGGCTGAGTAATATTCCATTGTATATATGTGGAGGGCGCAGGGTTTTCTGGCCCAATAACTGCAGTCTGCAGGGCTGTGTGTGGGCTCCGGACAGTCACCTGGACCCACAGCAGCAGGTAGATCCCAGACACAGGTGGGGAGCTTCTAGAACCAAGGCTGTTTTGGTTCTGACACGTTACTATGGTAACATTTGAGCTCTGTGAGAGAGCCCTCACAGAGGCTTTTAGTCACTCTCACGGGACCTCCCCACATCCTCCTCCCTGGAGAGCTCTTATGCGGTCACACCACAGAGAACAGGACTGTTTCCTCCTTCTAGGAGGTATACCCCTGCTGGGGGGTCCACCTTCTCTTGGGGTGCAAAAGTCCAAAAGAGAGACTTTTCTTGAGCAAGTTGTCAGCATCTCTGCATTTTGCCTCTGTCTTCTCTTGGCAAGGGGAAGAGGGTCCCCTCCTCGTGCTGAGCTGAGGGACGGGGAGCATCCCTGGGGCTCCAGGGTTGCAGAGACTGAGCGCGAATCCTGGGAGGAGGCCTGGGCCACGCTGTCTTCAGGACTCTGCCTATGAGGGAGAAGCCCAGAGGCTAGGCCTGAAGGGCGGGCGCAGCCATTGGCTTGGGGCACCACTACCTCTGTCCAGGGAATGGAGGGCAGAGACCCTCAGCTGGGGGGAGGTCTGAAGACCTGCAAAAGCACGTCCTTGGAAATGGAGTCAGCATTAGGACCTCCCCCAAGCCCAGCGGGCACCCAAAGGAGGAGAGCCAAGATGGCCTTGGCTGCCCTCTGGCCTCTCCTGTCTGGCCTGCGCTGGCCTCTCAGGAGACACAGGTGCTGCCAGAGAATGGGGAGGAGGTGAAGCGAGAAACAGAGAAGAACCGGCTAGGCCTGCAGTGGGCTCGGCTCAGGGCTGATGTGATAGCCCCCTGAACAGAACTAGGAAAAGTGACCAGAAAGGCCACACAGAGTTTATCCTGAGGAAAGGAGAGAGCTGGGCAAATGAGTGCATTTGCAGGTACAATGGCGAGAAAAACTACAGTGGCTTTCCTCGTGTTCCCCCCATGCCCTGGGAACCTGGCCACCATGGTGAGTGACAAGTGCAAGCACTGCTCCTGCCCAGCCAGCCCCTGGCCGCCTGGCCCTGGGACAGATGGAGACAGACGCCACACTGTGGCTCCCAGCATGGACGCTGGCCCAGTATCTTTTTTTTTCCAGAAAGCAACCAGGTTAAGTATCTGAAGAGGCTGGAAGGGACCAAGGGCCAGACCCAGGGATGCGCTTGGCCTGCTTCCTGCCTTCCTCCTGCATGACTCGCAGTGGCCGGTCCCCAGGCTCACTGACCAAGCCCCAGCAGGAGACCCTGGAGGCAGGGATGCCTGTACACAACTTGACCACGGAGAAAGGTGGAGACCAGGCTGGGGTCTGGGCAGGGCGGGCCACCAGCCAGAGAGCCACCGTGGACAGGCTGCTCAGGACTGGTGACCACAGAGCGGGATGCCCTCCAAGACCTCAGGAAGGCAAGGCCAGCGTGAGCTCCCTGCTGAGTTCAGATGTGTGAGAAAGATGGGGTGGCACCTGCACCCACAGACGCAGCAAACATGGTGAAAGCCGAAGCAGGCAGAGGCGGGGGCTTCCACGCAGGCGCACTCAGAACTACAGCACCCGTTGTCTCTGCTGCTCCTACTTGCGAATCAAAACGTGTATGTTTCTCTGTGGCTAAAATGAGAAATCAGACGTTCTGTGCTGCTGCTCCTCCAGAGACCCTCTGAGGCACGACGTGTGAAGTGTGACCTCCTTCACACTGCTGCTGGGGTTTACAGCCCCTCCACCAAAGGTGAACTAGGCTCGCCCGTCACCAGGGCTGCAAGTGGGGCCATGGGGAAGAGGGCTGCTCCCCAGAAGGAAAAGGAAGACACGGAGGAGAGAAGAAAATAAGTCCAGCCTAAGTCATGCAGGTCTGCAGGGAAAGCAGTGCTGAGCTGAAGTTGTCCGTCACCGGCTGGCACGTGCAGCGCTGCCCCCCCCCCCACCCCATGCTGGACACTGCGGGAAGAGGGGGTGTGTGCAACGGGAGGAATCCATTACTTGTTCCAAAACCGGTAAAATCTCTGAAAGCAGTTAGTTAGTGGTGGCCTCTGGGAGCTTCATCTGGTTTCAAGGCAACTGAGAACTAGGAAGGGGGGATGCCTGGTGGACCCCGACCAGAGGCCCAGACTCAGATGACCTGGGTTAGAGTCCCAGGCTGGGTGTGTGATCTCAGGCCCGTCTCTCTGAACGTCCGTGTTGTTCAGATGTAAAATGCACTTGGTAATAACGTCCCTGCCAGGCTGTATCGGTTTTTGATGGTTGTGGAGAAAACCACACCAAAACTGGGTGGCTTAAAGCAGACCCACTGGATTTGCTCGTATGCTGGGGGTCAGCAGTCTGGTCTGGAATTGCCTGGAGCTGCTCCTGGGGCTGCAGCATCTGGCAGTTGGTGTGGGTGGGGCTGCATAGTCCAGGATGGCCTGGTTCACAGCTCTGGCTCTCGCTGGGCCTCTGTCCAGATGGGCTTTCATCCTTGAGAAGGCTCAGGCTCCTTACAACATGGATCAGAGCAGGAAGAGGAGGCAGCCCCCATTGTGGAGGTGCGGCTCAACTCTCTGCTTGCATCGTGTTTACTAATGTCCCACTTGCCAAAGCAAGTCCCATGGCTGAGCCAGCCTCTGGGCAGAGAAAGAGACTCCATCCTTAATAAGAGGAGGGGCAAGGTCACATTGCAAATAGACAAGTACACAGCAGTAAGAAGGCTCTGTGGCCATGAAAGCAATCAGCCACATTCTCTGATGCTGTTGGGATGAGGCGGTGAAATCATGGGTTTGAAAGTGTTTGGAAAGAAGTTTATACAACTGTAAAAATAATGTTTATTAAGACATTGTCACACTCAGCCTGTGAGTTGGCCTGCCTGCTGCCTATATGGTATGTTGTAAAGGCCCATCCCAAATACTTGAAATGTGTTCCTTTTCCCTGACTTTCCACTGGTTCATCTCACTGTCCATAGTGTAGTGGTTATCACATTCGCCTCACAGTCGCTCATCTCAGTGTCTGATATTCCACCCTTAGAAATTCATTCCTTTGAGTCTTGAAAACGTTGGAGCTTTTAGGGGCTGTCAGGAGTCTCTGACTGTAGAGCAGATCCTTCCTGTGAGCTTATATGTCAGGGTTACTGCACTGTATACTCTGCAGCCTGACCTCCAGAGCCTGGACCTCTGGGAATGGAACACAAAAACAGCTTATAGGATTGCACTGGACACAGTGAGGATTGGAGAGAGGAAGGCATGAACCTCTGCTGGGCACCTACCTGCCTTACATACTACCTAAGTGTCACCACCTTACACCCTTTATCTCCACTTTATAAATTAGGCATCATCCTCCTTTGTACGTTGGAAAACTAATGCTCTGAGAGATTAATTGACTTACCTCCAGTTTGTAACTGCTGGGGCTAGAATGCAGACCCAGACCTGAGTCCAGAACCCTGCAGTTTCCCAGAGCATACACTGTGACAAGCTTTATAGCTTCTCAAGAAAGAGTGTACTTGCAAATAGACTTTTTTGGATCCTTGTGTATTTGAATCTGTCTTTATTCTGTCTCACCCTTGGTGGATAGTTTGTCTGGGTATAAAATTCTAACTTTAAATTCATGGAATGAATGATGTCATCAAAGGAAATAAATCAGACAGAAAGCTATCAGCTTCCTGGCACTCAGTCCAGGTTGGCTAATTTGAAATAAAACAATTATATAAAATCAAAGACTAAATATATTCAACTTCTTACTTTGTCTTTATAGGCTGTGAAAAAGATTTATTCATTAACTCAACATGTATTAATTGCCTGCTATGTGCTGTGCATTTGCACACACACTATCTCATTCTGCCATCACAGTAACCCTGTGAGATAAGGATTGTAACTCTCATTTAAAGTATGAGGAAACTTGGATTCAGGATAAAAATGATTTGTCCAGGGTAATCTACTGAGTGGAAAAGCCATAGTTCAAATTCAGGTATTCTGCCTCCCAGGTTCCCTGGTCCCTGCTTTTCCTCCTACCCCTTGGCTCAGAAGCCTCTGTCTCTGTTTATAGAGAATTGGGTTCTTGCTCTTTTCTGTGAGTGATAGAATAAGGCCTCTTTGTTTTCTAGTCCAATTCCAGGATGTGTTTCAAGGGAGTATCATTTCAGATCCCAGCCTTCATTAACAACAGACTAAACCTTTACCATCAGTTGTCTTTCTCTGTGAATGTACAGAAAGGCATTTTCCAACTCAGCCTCCCTGAGTCTCCCTTTCCTCCTTGCCAAATATTGAAAACCTTTGTAAGCATTAGTTCTATGATGAATTAATGAGAGGAATTATTTTAAATTACCAAGCAATATCCAACAGTCACTATACTCTTGGGAGGCAGGGAGAAAACCAGGACCCTCTCAGTTTGAAGAATACAATGTAGACCCCATTAGGGAAATGAAAATTAAAACCACTACATACCTGTAAGAAGGTCGAAAAGAAAATATACTGGCAATACCAGGTGGTGGTGAGAATGCAAAGCAAATTTTACATCACATTGTTGGTGATGTAAAATGACACAACCACTCTGGAATACAGTTTGACAGATTCTTGTAAATTTAAAAATACGTTTGCCATATGACCCAGCAGTCCTACTCCTAAGTATTTACCCTAGAGCTGTGGTTCGCAACCAGGGATGATTTTGCCCCCATGGGACATTTGGCAAGGTCTAGAGATATTTTGGTTGTCACAACTGGAGGGTGGGCTGGATACTGCTAGAATCTAATGAGCAGAAGCCGGGGATGCTGCTAAACCTTCTAAAATGCACAGAACAGCACCCCAAAACAAAGAATTATCTGGTCCAAAATTTCAATAGTGCCAAGATTGAGAAAATCTGCCCCAAAGAAATGAAAATGTACATTCACACAAAGTTCTATGTAAAATGTTTATAGAAGTTCTACTCATAATTGCCAAAAACTGGAAATAACTCAAATGTCCATTGATAAACAAATTGGAGTACATCAATATTATGGAATACTATTCATGAATTAAAAACAAACTATTGATACATGCAACAACTTGCATGAAAGGATCAAGTCTCAAAAAGTTATATGTTGTATGTATGATGTCATTTATACGACATTATCCAAAAGGCAAAACTATAGTGATGGAGAACAGATCAGGGTTCCATTTACTTACACATGAATGTCCGACTTTCCAATATCATTTCTTGAAAAGACTATTCTTTCATCACTGAATTGCTTTTACCTTTTTCAGAAACCAATAGGCAATATTTATATGGGTTTTGAGGGGAGTTTCTCTATTATGTTGCATTGAAATATGTGTCAATGCTTTTGACAATATCACCCTCTTGGATACTGTCACTTTATAATAAGTCTTAAAATTGGGTAGCATCATTCCTCCAACTTTATTCTCTTTTTTCAATATTTCTGGTCTTTTTTTTTCTTGCTTTCCCATACAAATTTATAGAATCACCTTATCTATATCTGAAAACTATCCTGCTAGGATTTTTATTGGTATTGCATTAAATCTATACATGAATTTGGGGAGGATTGAAATCTTTAAAATGTTGAGTCTACTTACACATCTTTTTCCATGTATTAGGGAGACACTATATGTCTCTTCATTTATTTAGATCTTCTTTGATTTGTTTCATTAGCATTTTATAATTTTCATCACACAAGTTCCATACATGTTTTATTAGATTTATACCTGAATATTTCATTTGGAGCTATTGTAAATGTGCGTGTGTGTGTGTGTGTGTACATGCACATGTGTATGTGTTTTCATTTGGGTCTGCAATTATTCATTGCTAGTTATAGAAATGTGATTTGATGTTTGTTTTGACTTTGTATTCTGTGATGTCACGAAACTCATTTATCAGCTCTAAGAGGTTTTTTGTCGATTCCCTGGGATTTTCCACAGAGACATTCATATCATCTATGGGTAGGGATAGTTTTATTTCTTCCTTTCCAATCTCTATGCCTTTTATTTCTTTTTCTTGACTTATCGCACTAACTAGGATTTCTAGTATGATGTTGAGTGGACATGGTGAGAGAGGACACCCTTCCCTGGTTATCAGTCTTAGTCAGAAATCTTTCATCAATATGATGTTTGTTATAGGTTTTTAGTAGGTATCTTTTATCAGGTTGAGGAAGTTTCTTTCTATTCCTTTTGTCAAGAGTTTCTGTCATTAATGAAAGCTGAATTTTATCAAATACATTTCTACATCAATTAATATGATCATGTGGATTTTTTTTTTGTCTTTAGACCATTAATGTGGTGGGTTACATTGAATGATATTTGAATATTGAACCAGGGATTCCATTGCAGGGAATCCTTGAATTCCAGGGATTAATTCCACTTTCTCTTGGTGTACTGAACTTTTTATTTTGTTCATTCAATTTGGCAATATTATGTTGAGAATTTTTGCATCTGTGACCATGGAGGTTATTGGAATGTAGTTTTCTTTTTATATACTACTGTCTTTGTCTAGTTTTGGTATCAGAGTAATGCTAGTCTCATAAAACAAGTTGGGAACTATTACCTCCTCTTCTATTTTCTAGAAGAGATTGTATAGAACTGGTAATATTTATTCTTTAAATGTTTGGTAGACTTCACTGAACCTATGAAATCATCTGCAACCAAACATTTCCTTTTCAGAAGTTTATTAACTATAAATTCAATTTTTTTAATAGTTACAGAAAACAAATAGGTTTGGGTAGCTTGTTGTTTTTGAGAAATTGTTCCATTTCATCTAAGTTGTTGAATTTATGTGCATAATATTGTTTGTAATTTTCCCTTTTTTAACTTATAAATATCTTGGAGGGACTTTAGTGATATTCCCTTTCTTTTCAGACTCAGCAATTAGTGTCTTTCTCTTTTTTTTTTTGGTCAGCCTTGCTAAAGTTCTATCAATTTTATTAAAGTTCTTTTAAAAGAACCAGTTTTATCTCAATTGATTATCCCTATTGACTTTTAGATTTTAATTTCATTGGTTTCTGCTCTTACCTTTAGAGTTTCCCTCCTTCTGCTTGCTTTGGGTTTATTTTACACTGATTCTTCTACTTTGTTCAGGTGAAAGTTTAGATTATTGATTTGAGATCTTTCGTTTTTGTAATATATGCATTTTGGGGCTATAAATTTCCCTCTAAGTACTGCTTAGCCGCATACAACAAATTTTGATACGTTGCATTTTTATTTTCATTCTGTTTAAAATATTTTCTAATTTCCCTTGAGACTTTCTCTTTTACCACTGAATTATTTAAAAGTGTATTGTGTAATATGTTTTTGTTGTCTTTCTTTACTAATTCTAGTTTAATTGCATTATGGTCTGACAACATAATTGGTATGATTTAAATTACTTAAAATGTGTTCAGTTTTGTTAAGGAGTAAGCATATTGTCTATCTTTGTGAATATTCCATGTGCATTTTAAAAAGATGTGTATTCTGTACTTGTTAGATGGAGTATTCTGTTGATGTCAGTTAGATCCAATCGACTGATGGTTTTGTTCAAATTTTCTATACACTTGATGATTTTCTGTCTACTTGTTCTTTCAGTTACCAAGAGAGAAGTTTGTAGCCCTACAATTGTACTTGTGGCTGTTTCTGTTTCTCCTTTCAGTTTTGTCAGTTTTTTCTTCTAAGTATTTTGAAGTCTTATTGTTAAATCCACGTTCATTTAGGACTATTCTATCTTCTTACTGAATCTTATCCTTTTATCATTATGTAGTATTTCTTTTTATCTGGGGCAATTTTCTTTGCTCTGAAGTCTACTTTGCCTGATATTGATAAAGTTTCTCTAGTTTTCTCTTGATTAAAATTTTCATGATCTGTAATTTTCCATCCTTTTACCTTTAACCTACCTATATCATTATATTTGAAGTGAGTTTCTTCAACACAGCAAATAGTTTTTATTGATTCTAACAATTTCTATCTTTTAACTGCTGCATTTAAACAATCTGTATTTAATGTAATGATTGACATGCTTGAATTTAGCTTTTTTGTTTTATTATTTGTTCTCTTTTTCCTTTTGTTTTTTTTTTTTTGTTCCTATGTTACCCTTTCCTTGTTTCAGTTATTTGAATTTTTTAAGTTTCTATTTTAATTTAACTTTTGTGATTTTAACATCTCTTCATATAATTTTTAAGTGGTGGTTCTAGGGCTTCCCTGGTGGCGCAGTGGTTGAGAGTCCGCCTGCCGATGCAGGGGACACGGGTTTGTGCCCCAGTCTGGGAAGATCCCACATGCCGCGGAACGGCTAGGCCCGTGAGCCATGGCCACTGAGCCTGCGGGTCCGGAGGCTGTGCTCCGCAACGGGAGAGGCCACAACAGCGAGAGGCCCACGTACTGAAAAAAAAAAAAAAAAAAGTGGTGGCTCTAGTAATTACAATATACATAC
The DNA here is from genome assembly GCF_937001465.1 of Orcinus orca. Classification (NCBI taxonomy): domain Eukaryota; kingdom Metazoa; phylum Chordata; class Mammalia; order Artiodactyla; family Delphinidae; genus Orcinus; species Orcinus orca. The sequence goes on from NC_064560.1 coordinate 81,427,643, forward strand.
TTTAAGCAATCCCTTTTGGAATTCAAGTGAAATTCAAAATCCTTGTCACTATATGGGTCCCTTATCTTCTCCTTTATGTTTTAATTTTCTTATGTATTGCATCTACATACTTTAAATACCCCACCAGCCAATATAATAATTTTAATGTGAGTCTTCAAATATATATTAAAGAACTCAAGAGGAAAAGGATAGTCTGTTAATAGGTATGCAGATCATGACTGTTTCTGTTGTGCTTCCTCCATTTCTGATATTCCAACATTTCTTCTTGTATCATTTTCTTTCAATCTGAACATTTTCCTTTAATTTTTTTAGGGAGATTTGGTGGTTATGAATCCCCTTTTCTTCATCTGAGAATATGTTTATTTCACCTTTATACCTGAAGGATATTTTTACTGGATATTGAATTCTAGTTTAACATCCTTTAAAAATCTTGTTTCTCCTTCTTCTGGCTTCCAGTGGTTCCTGATGAGAAATCTACAGTCATTCGAATTATTGTTCCCCTGTTGAGAGTGTCACTTTTATCTGGCTGCTTTCAACATTTTTCCTCTGTCCTTAGGTTTCAGCAATTTGATTTTGTTGTGTCTGGCCATGGATTTCTTTAGGTTTATCCTCTTTAGTTCTCTGAGCTTCTTAAATCTACAGGTTTGTATCTTTGCACAGCTTAGGAAGCTTTCAGTCATTATTTATTTAAATTTTTTTTTCTTTTTAGGGGCACTGTACTCTTTCTCCTTATTGGACCCTCATGACATGAGTATTACACCTTTGGCGTTGACTGACAAGTCACTGAAATCCTCATTTTGTCAATCTTTTCTTCTCCCTCTTCTTCAGATTGGGTCATCTGTTGATCCATCTTCAGATTTACTGACCCTTTTTCTTTCTCATCTCCAATCTGCTGTTGAGTCCACTCAGTGAATTTTTTCTTCCAATTGTTGTATATTTAGGGTCTAAAATTTCCATCACTTATTGGAGCATTTTCATAATGACTTCTTTAAAATCTTTGTCAGATAATTCCGATATCTACCAACTCAGAGTTGGTGTCTTTTGATTGCTCTCTTCCTTGGGCATTGAGATTTTTGTGGTTCTTCATATGTCGAGTACATTTGGATTGCATCCTGGACATTTTGGATCTTATGAGATTCTGAGTCTTGTTTATAATCTAAGAAAAATGTTGACTTTTTAATTCTATCAGGTAGGTTCATCCTGTAAATTTCAACCTGCCTTCTCTGGGCTGTGGTTTTCAAAGCCTTTGCTGTCCTATTTGGCTAAGCTTCACATTATGCAGTCTGTGACCTGGGCGGGGGTCTCTTCAGTAAGTCGTCAGAGCCTTTGGTGTACTGATTAGGACAGATCCACGCATGCATAGCTCACAGTTGGGGAGAGGGGAGTCCAGGAGTTCATAAACAACCTCATGGGATTGTTTTCTGAAGCCCTCTTTTTATAATCTTCCAGGTACTTTTTGGTTCCCTGGGACTCCCTTTTCTGTCCTCCAGCCAGAATGCACCACTGTGCACATAGCCCTGTCCTGCACCCTGCTCATGCAGGACTTGTGTATGTTTTATATTGTCTCCCCTTCAGACTGCAGTATCCTGTTGGTGCAGCCAACCCAATGCTTCTTTTTGATTCTTTTCCAAACCATAGCTCAGTGCTGGCCACTTGGGGCTGTGTGTACCTACAGAACCAGATCCAGGAGCAGCAGGCACGGAGCTAAGCACTTGTGCCTCCACACACCCCCAGGGGAGGCATTCCTGCCTGGAGCCCATGACACCAGTGCCCAGACCTGAGCCATTAGCAGGCGGGGAGCAAAGGCCAGCCCTCGTGGGATGAGTGCTCACACCATTTTCCCACACTCGTGCAGGGAGGGCTGGCCTTCTTAGAGGATAAGGATTCCCTAGAGATGGGGAAGAATAGCATCATCAGGCAGGATTTAGAGCCATGTCGTCTACTGAGCACATGTGTTATGTTCTGCGTCAAGCAGGGCTGCAAAGCTGTCCTTATCATGGCCAATGACAGAAACCTGAGTTTCAGAAAATTAAGTCAGTTCCCAGCATCCCACAGCCCAGAAGAGACAGAGCCAGGATCTGAACTTGGAACTGACCACAAACATAAACCCATGCTCTTATCAAATGCAAAACAGGCATGAAAAGCAAGAATCAAGAACTTATCCTGAGATTTGTGATGAAAGTAATCAATTTTGTTCTTTAACCTTTTATAAAAGAAAAGCTGACTTGCTCACCATTAGATGAGACAGGTTATGGAGGCTGAGAGGCTGTTTGAACAAAGAGAAAAAGAGGCTGAGAGAGGGGGGCCATTTCAAGGACTCTTGGGCAGCCCCCACAGAGTGACTGACACCCCAGGCCCCTATTTCTCTTGTGTGCTGCTCATTTTGTAACTGACTTTCCATAATTTCATTGCTGTGTCTACATAATTTCATAATATGTTTGCTGCCTTTCTATTTTATTGGACTTTTTCAGAAATAACTAGAATCCTAAATGGTTACCTGATGTACAGTCTCAGAGGTATGAACTTAAGTCAGTCTTTTAAGGAAAGGTGAGTGGCATGCCACTGCTGGGAGGTGCCCACCCCGCAGGGTCAGGGCTTGGCCCCTTGTGGAAAAGGAGACTTTCTTACAAATATTCCTCAAGGTGCTGTGACTTTTACCAGTGAACCAAGCAGGAAGAATGTTTGTTCACCTAACGAGTTCTCACATTTGCAAATGTGGAATCCAGGTCAAATTTTTAAAGACATTGCTAATTGAAAATATGATTGAAGCCAGCTCTTCATCTGTCAGGAGCCTTCCCTGACCTTCCTGTATAAAGCAGCCCCTTTTTACCACTGTGCTTATTAACACCTGAAAGTTATTTGTTTGATCATCTGTTAATTGTCTCTACCGCTTAGACCTGCATACATGTGCACACATGCACACACACACACACACACACACACACACACACACACACACACACACACCCCTAGCAACAGTGCTATACCCAGAGCAGATACTCAGTAAATATTTGTCACACAAATGACCCCAGCGTATTCATTTTAGGCAGTGAAATGAGTCCTCACCCCCAGGCTACCCTGGCCACAGTTGAGAAGCTCCTGTCAGAGCCCGAGACCCTCTTGGTCCCCTCAAAGTGCCAGGGGTGCCACCCTCCTTCCGTCCTGGATCCCCAGGCCATAGCATTTAGTAAGGCCCTAGCAGCCTACACTGTGCCTTAGGAAATCTTTTGGAAAAGCTTCCCATCTGGGCAGACACAGTTCCTGACTGGATACAAAGGCCCACAGCAGGAGGCCTGCTGGCCTCAGCCCCTGTGAGCCCCTCAGGGTGACTCTCCAGCCCCCCTCTGCACCTATGTGCCAGCTCATCAAAGATGTCGTCATGGCTCCAAACCCTGCCTGGGAGAAGGGGTCGAGTCCCACCACTGACAGAAATGCTGCCGTGCAGCTGTGAGAGGGGAGGAGACCCACATACTATGACGGAGGCCTCTCTGGGATGTACTGTTAAGAGGAAAATCAAGGGTCAGAATAGCCCATGTAGTGCCCTGCCTTTCACCTAGAGGTAGGGGGAGGGTATGTGTATAGAATCTAAATATGCACATACATTCATATTCCTATATATGTGCGCGTATGCACACACACACAAACACATATATGCTTATATTTTTTAAATTTTTATTGAAATATAGTTGATTTACAATGCTGTGTTAGTTTCAGGTGTACAGCAAAGTGATTCAGTTGTACATATATATATATTCTTTTTCAGATTCTTTTCCATTATAGGTCATTACAAGATATTGAGTATAGTTCCCTGTGCTATACATTAGGTCCTTATTGTTTATTGATTTTATATATAGTAGCGTGTATATGCTAATTCCAAACTCCGAATTTATCACTCCCCCTTTCCCCCTTTGGTAACCATAAGTTTGTTTTCTATGTCTGTGGATCTGTTTCTGTTTTGTAAATAAGTTCATTTGTATCATTTTTTAGATTCCACACATAAGTGATATCATATGATATTTATCTTTCTCTGACTTACTTCACTTAGTATGATAATCTCTAGGTCCATCCATGTGTGCTTATACGTTTGGATGGGAGGGTACACCAGAAACTGATAGCTATGTCACCATAGATAATCACCATGGATGATGACTCTACAATTTATCCAAATTGGTACATTTGGAGGAGGGAGAGTGGCCACTGGCCATTGGTGACCCACAAAGCAGGACTTTCCTAAGCAAAACAGGAGGTGTGGTCACCTCACCTTGGGGAGGGGGACAGGGGAAGTGTCCTGGGGGGCCTGCACCCAAGCTGCGCCTCTGTGCGGCCGGGTGACTGCCCTTGGGCAAGACCCCACCGGCTGCCCAGACTGGTTTCCTTGTCCATGACATGGGCTCTTGCTGGGGTGGCCGCTAAGGCTGTGGCTGCCGTTTAAGCCAGGACACCCCCAAATCTGCACTGTGCCTTTTCATTCCTGCCACCGACTTCCATGCCATCTGGACCTCACTCCACCGCTCTTGCTTCTTGGTCCCACCAGGAGGGGGGGTCTGGCCCAGCCTCTGTCCAGGTCACCCCTTGTCTTCCTCAGGGGGTTTTCACTGGGTGGGTGGGGTATCCCTATGCTCCTGATTCCCCCTCCCCAGGTACACACTGAAGAAGAGGGAACAGGTGTGCTGTGGCCTAGAGCATGTGAGGAAGCTCTCAGACATGCCCAGATGTGAGGATGAAGCAGTTATACTGCGTGTTAGTCTTAACAGTCAACACCAATTAGGTGTTGTATTTTAGGGATTTTAAGTGTTTTTGCCCAGAGGCGAGATCCTGTTTACAATCCCGCATCTAGCATTTGCTCAGTAAACTCACAGGAAGATGATGTGAAGCCTTGGGATGAGAAGTGGACGTTAATATTCAGGACTGGTTTTGCTGGAGCTGATTTCTACCAGCAGGCTCCATCACAGTAACGCACATGCGCAGGTCACTGTTCCAAAGCGTCATCCCAGTCATGAGCCCATTTGCCCCTCAGAGGAGCCTGAGGAGTTGTCGAGCCAATGTTCCAGCCTGAGTTTAATGAACAGGAATAATCACTGAGGCTTTTGAAGCACAAGGGCATGGCCGTGGTTTTGAAGGGAGAGCACAGAACCAGGACCCACCCCCAGTTCAAATTTGCTCCCTGCACCCTGGGAACAAGGAGCTGGAGCAAGTAGGGAAGGATATTGGGATTCTCCAGCTATGCCCAGGGTAGAGCTGGGACCCTCTCTGCAACCTCCTGGGCCACTGAGCAGAGTCACAGTTGACTTTTGGCTCTCATGTTCAACACCAAAACAGGAGTGAAGAAAGGTCACTCTGCTCCAGGCTCGTCTCCATAACCCCCTCCCAGTTGGGCCTATACCCCCATCACTGCTGCCCATGTCTGGCCATGAGGCCTCCTGATGTATGTGGTGAAACTGCATGCTCCAGCCCTAGCACAGATCTGGGATGGATGGACAGACAGACAGGTGGGCAGGTGGATGGGTGGATGGATGGATGGATGGATGGATGGACAAATGGATGGGTGGATGGATGGATAAATGGATGGGTAGATGGGTAAATAGGTGAATTAATGGACAAATGGATGATTGGACGGATGGATATATGGGTAGATGGATGGATGGATGGGCGAATAGATAGACAAATGGGTGCTTGGATGGATGGATGGACAGGTGAACAGATGGATGGTGGGTGGATGAGTGGATGGAGGGATAAAAGATGGCTGGATGGACAGATGTTACCTGGGGGCCTCTGCAGTGCCTTTCATGGTGCCAGCTTGTAGCAAGTACTCAATAAATACGTGCTGTTTTTTCCGCTTGAAATACAATGGCCCTGCTTTGAGTTTTGCATGAACAGAAAGCCACGCCACTACAGTGGTGCCTAATAGTCAGACGTTGCACCGTGGTTGTTGCGGGTCCCCTCTGCGTAGCTGGTCGGGTATTTTTCTCTTGAGTACGCAGGCTGTAAGTCTGTGTTCTGTCTTCTCTGTGCTGCTGCTTGTCTCGTTCAGCCATACACCTGCCTGTGAGCGCTCACTGTGTGACAGGGGTGAGCGAGCACCCGCTCAGAGCCCTTGACCTCACATACCCGTGGCTGGACAGGATAACTACCCAGGATGTTTGGAAATGTACACCCGAGAGCATTGTGTTAGACTCAGCATGTGTGTATGTATTCAACACACTCCCCTTCCACTTCCCTTCCCTCCCTGAAAAATTCAGTCCTAAATCCATAGGTTCATCAAAGCAAGGTGGGCACCTGCAGTGGGCAGAGTGGTGTTTTGTGGGATTTTTTACCTTTTAGATTTTTATTAGTAGTTCTCTCTGAAAAATCAAAATAGTTAGCAAATTCCTTTAGATTCATCAAGACTGTATATCCTTTGTATTTAGATCTTTAATGATGTACAACATAATACAAAACAAACCAAAGAGACTGATTTCTATGACTAGGTGCTATTCATTGTGTCATCCTAGAGCAAGGGGCTGGAGGGAGAGGCTGTTCTCCAGGGAGAACTGAGGTGGAGTTAGTGCTGGGTGACTAAATCACAGCTCTATCTTCCCCACTTGATGTGCTGGGAAGGGGCCAATGATTTCTTAAACTGACAACTGTTTTCTAGAGCAGGGGGCTCTAAAATCTCGGGTAGCAGAAGACTGTGGTCCAAACGAGGCCAAAAGAAACAGGCTGGGGCAGGGAAGTATGGTAACTGCCTGGCAGAAAAGGCAAACCCAGGGCCCCAAGGGGAAAAGGGCATTCTTTGCACCTCAGAGACATTGCAGAACCAGTGTTAACGCTAAGTGACGTCGTTAAAAGGGGAAAAAAACAAAACTCTGGAAGAACCTTTCAGTTGCACTCAACTTGGATTAGAGGTCAGTCCACCCTTGCAGAGAAGGGAAACATCTAGCCCCAGAGCAGCACTGAGTCTGGCCCTCCCACCTCCTTCTCCCCAACTCCTTTTGGCAGCTGGGCCAGGTTTTGGATGAGGCCATACAGACCCCAGAAAGACCAGAGAAGTCTCTCTGGATGGCCAAGGTGGGAAGGACACTTCTCAGAATACAAATACTTTTACTATGGAAGGAGCCGGGACAGTTCCGGGGGCATATGCACACCCAAATCTTCCCCACTTTCTCCCCAGCTCAGGACCTAGAGGACACAGAGACCAAGGTCAGGGTGTCAGAGCCAGACAGAGTGAAGAGGGCAACTCAGGGGAAGGGAAGCAGCATTGGTTGGGGGCTGTTTACATACCAGGATCAAATAAGGAAATAGCTTAAGATTGGTAGAAACCAGGTTTCTCACTTTCGGAGAAAGGAGTTACAAGTAGAATGAACTCTGGGGTGTTAGATTGGAATTGGGAGTATCAGGGGACTCAGAGTTTCAGATGAATAGATGATAGGTAGATAGATAGATAATAGATGGATGGATAGATAGATGACAGATGAAAATGTCTGTGTACACATGTGGATGTGTACACACACATGCACACACGTGTTCCCCAGCTCTACTTACTGAGTCTAGGAGCAATGACATCAGCAATAATCATATTTTGGCTTCTAAACACCATTATCCACTATCTTAAAAAAAAAAAAAAAAAAAAAAAAAAACAGGAGAAATGGCTGAATCCAGGGCTGAAGCAGAAGAGATACAAGATGAATCTTGTTGACTGAAAAAAAAAATGCACAGCCTAAAAGTTGAAAGTTATGTTTTACTCGATGGACAGAACTGAGGACTTAAGCCTGGGACACAGACTGTCAGGTGGCTCTGAGGGACTGCTCCAAAGAGGTAAGGAGGGGAACCAGGATACATAGGCATTTTTGTAACAAAGACTGGGTGGTCAGAACATCAAAAGATTACTGTTAATTAAAGAAAACCAGACATCTCAAGTTAAGGAATTTAGTACTTTTCTGTGTATGGGAAGATGCAAGAGTCTGGACTCACTGAAATCATTCCTATCAATATGCACCTCAGCTCTCTGTGGCCAGTATTCTGTGTTTTCTCATCCTGAGTCCTCTCAGTGTGCACCGTCGGGGGTGGCTGCCGCAGCTGACTGCTAGATGTTGGGGGGGGGGGGCATCCTGCTTCCATCCTGAGTTCCCTCAGGGCTCACCATTAGGGCACCTGTAGTGGCTGATGGCTGCAACAGCCTTTGTTTACTGAAATGGCAGGCGGCGTTTTTAGTTCACAACCTTGACCATCTTCTTGTGCTGGAAAGCAAGGATGTGCTCTAAAAAATGACGGGGGCTGTCACACAGACACAGATCCCACTTGAACAAGCCCCACTGACCAGGGCGGGTATCTGAGCATCAAAATAATCACATGGATGGATTATAACACAGTGAATCAAATAGAAGCCTGGAATCAGTAAATGTATCAAGGCTTGGTGAGGAGTGGAATATGTCTGTAGATTCCAAGTTCCTCCCCATAAAATGCTTATTAATTACGGAGAGGAAGGGAGCAGCTCTGCAAGGGGGAGCCTGGCTGACGGCCACGAGAGAGATCCACCCAACTGGACACCACGAGAAGGATGCAGTGTAACCCAATCTGCTCTGATTGTGAGGAAACACACACCCAGACCATGGACATTCTACACAATACTGGGCCTATGGTCTTCAAAACGGCTTAGGTCTTAAACGTCAAGTACCCTGAGGAATGTTCCAGACTGAGGACGGCTAAAGAGACACCGCAGCTGAATGCAGTACACCATCCAGAACTGGGGCAGATGGCACGTGGTGACTGGGGTCTTTCACGGTGACAGATGCATTGTTGCCTTCATGATTAGACGAATTCCCAGTTCTGATGGTGATGTAGGAGAATATATCTGCAGGAACGTAACCCCACTCACAGGAAGTGCACACGAAGTTCTGCTGGGTGATGGGATTTCAATCTTGGTAGCAGTGGACCAACCGGCCCATCAGATGTGCCCAGGCATACCTGACCCCCTGAGGGTAAAGCTTCAGCCTAAGCTGCTGGTTGTGAGCATGAACCCAAGGGGGAACCTCCATGCCTCTTGCCCCAACTGCATCCCCGTCAACCCGCCCAGAGAACCAGCCCCCATGTTGTCACACACTCTGGGCGCCTCTGCCCCCAGGGAGACTGCATCTTAAAGGGAGCTGGCTGCCCACGTTGCCAGGTTCTCTGCTTCGGCTTCTCTCCTGAGACCACCCACCCCAGGGTCAGAGTGGAGAGCTGGGTTCAGTGTGCTTGCCAACATCGAGTGGCGTGGAGGGGGGCCGTGGCCTCAGCTGGCCACGACGGCCAGGGTCCACGCAGGGAAGGGCCACAGGGAGGTGTTTTGTCTTCCACTCCCTGTCCCGACTCGCTCCAGTGACGGGCTTGCTTCACTGTGTCCCCAGCATGGACAACGCCGAGGACCCTGTGTACGAGAGTCTGGAGGAGTTCCACGTTTTCGTCCTTGCCCACATATTAAGGAGGCCCATCGTCGTTGTAGCAGATACGATGCTGAGGGACTCAGGCGGGGAAGGTAAGTTTACTCATAATGAAACAGATGTATTTTATTTATCACCCAGAAAGCGTAACATCCCGAGTAAGGAAGGGACAGTCCAACATAATGGCTGAGCCTCCAGAAGGACACAGAGCCTTACTCTGCCTGGACAAAGGTCTTATTTCTCCTCGTTTCTCCTCGACTCCACATGTTTCTGGCTCCTCCCAGTAGAGAAGGGATTACTCTTTTTTATTTGTTTAATATTTTTTTTTGGCCGTGCCACACGGCTTGTGGGATCTTAGTTCCCCGACGAGGGATTGGACCCGGGCCCTCAGCAGCGAAAAGTGCAGAGTCCTAACCCCTGGACAGCCAGGGAATTCCCAGGAGAGATTACTCTTGGCCGTCCATCCACCCTGTGTGTCCACGGCAGGAGAAATGTGGCTGAGTGGGGGTGGGGATGAACCCCGAGGGGCTCCGGGCCCCACCCATTGCCCACACCCTCCAGCAGTGCCGGCCTCATCCCAGGGCCACTTGGCCACTCAGCCACTCCAGTCCCCTCCTGCCCCTCGCATGTGTCTTAAAGAAGAAACAAGGAAGGCAGAAAATGCAAAGTCATCCGCAAGGCTGTGATGGGACCAGGGCTGGGGGAGAAGGAGGAAGGGATGGAGGACGTCCCAAGGCCGGTACCCACTGCACTGCCAATCATGTGCACCCTCTCCCTCGGCCAGGCCACTACCTCCCAGGGTAGACATTGCCTCCCGCTTTACAGACGAGGAGCCCGACGCTCAGAGAGGCCACACAATGTGCCCCCGCCTTCAGCTGAGGCCTTGAGGAAGCAGGGTCGACCCAGGCAGGGAGGGCTCCACGTGTGTCCTCCCTCTAGCCTTTCTGCTGGAGCCCACAGGGCACCATGTTCTCTGAAAAGGAGGGAGACAGGAGGGGCCAGGATGGTGGATGGACCAGGAAGGTCACCCTAGTGTAAGTGTCCTGCCTCTCGTGGCTGTGGTTACCACAGAAAGCAGGGAGCTGGGAGTACCTTGGTCACTCCCAGTGACACAGGCCTGCCGGGGTCTGCAGCTCTCTGGGTGCAGAGCCCGGCCTCCCATCGGGGTCCCTGTACTCATCAGATCCCACAGAGCTGGGTCCACACTTCCTTCCTTTGCACCTGTCCTGGAGGGTGCAGCCCTCTCAAAGGCGGACCCACCCTGCCTCTCAGCAGAGAGGGAGGCAGAACCATGGTCACTGATATAGACAAAGCAAGGGTGGGGAGGATTCCTGAGCTCATCAAAGACATCCCTGATGTCGACTGTCTTTTCCTTCCACAGAAGGGCAGTGAGTCACTGAGTCTGAGGCCAAGAGGCAAGGTTCTTTGTAATTAAAAAACAGCTGCCATGTCAGGGCAGGTATTTCCAGTAGTTATGTATTTCAGTGAGGATTTAGGCTTTTTCCCCCTTTTGGTAAGGAAATGAACAAGACTGTGTCCCAGTTGCTAAAGGAGCTGATCCCCGTCCCTCATTTCCCATCTGACTCACGACTTGGGCCTGGAGTGCTCTCACTGAGCTTCTCAAAACCTAGAACAAATAAGCTCTCAAGCAGCACATACGTTGTTCTGTGTGCAGATGCTTTTGTGAACACAGGAGAGGAATAAGTACGTTCAGGAAAACACGGGTTTCTAGGTGGCCATCAGCACACGTCCTGGCTGACCATCTGGGGTGGGCGTTTTGATCACCTTGGCCGGACTCAGGGCAGCAGGCAGGCCCGGCAGGTCACAGCAGAATCCCCTCAGCCCTGCTTGTTCCTAGGGTGCAGCTTGACAGGGCGCAGGGACAAACGAGCCAGGAGGACTCTGCCCAAGGAGGCAGGTGGAGCAGGGTGCCCTGGTCAGGTACAGGACTTGGGGTCTAATGGGCCTGGCCCCTGCGAGCCTGGGCTTCCCTATCCATCGGTGGCAAGCATCACCTAGCTCTCAGGGAGCTCCTGCCAGGTGGGTGGAGGCCCCTCTGCTGTGGAGTAGGTGACAGATGACAACACACGGGGCTGCAGCCTGAGCCTGCCCTCCCTTCCCTCCACCCTGTCACCTCCCCCAGGATGGTGAGGGATGCTGTCCATGCCCCCTCCAGATCCACATGCCCTCACCCTTGTTTGTGTCTGCAGCATTTGCTCCAATCCCCTTCGGAGGGATTTACCTGCCCTTGGAGGTGCCTCCCAACAGATGCCACTGCTCACCTCTGGTTCTTGCCTACGACCAAGCGCATTTCTCTGCCCTTGTGTCCATGGAGCAGAGAGACCAGCAGAGAGAACAAGGTACACCCGCCGCCACCTAACAGTGCAAGGTGGGGAAGGGGTGGGCCGGGAGGGGCAGGAGGTGGAATATGGAGACCTCCCTGGGAAGCGCACTCAGCAATGATAGGTTTTGCCTAAAACTACCATATGCATGCAAAAAAATATCATTGAAAATAATGCCATTTGCAGCATCATGGATGGAATGGACTTAGATTATCATTATCATAGATTATCATACTAAGAAACTTAGATTATTATAGTAAGTGATGTCAGACAAAGACAAATATCATACGATATCACTTATATGTGGAATCTAAAAAAAATGATACAACTGAACTTATTTACAAAACAGAAACAGACTCAGACAGAAAACAAACTTATGGTCACCAAAGGGGAAAGGGGAGGAGGGAAAAATTAGGAGTTTGGGATTAACATATACACACTATTATATATAAAATAGATGAATAACAAGAAACTACTATATACCACTATACTCAATATTTTCTAATAACCTCTAAGGAAAAAGAATCTGAAAAAGAATATATATGTATAACTGAATCACTTTGCTTGTACACCTGAAACTAACACAACATTGTAAATCAACTATGCTTCAGTTTTTAAAAAAAGAAAATAATGCCACAGTCAACTTTTAATTTAAATTATGAAGCAAATTAATAATCAAGCCACCCTTAAATAACTTTCACTGTGGTTCCCTTTCACATGTACGCATATACTATACGGATGTAATTAATCTCAGATGTAATTTTTTTTCTTTTTTTTTTGCGGTACGCGGGCCTCTCTCACTGTTGTGGCCTCTCCTGTTGCGGCGCACAGGCTGCAGACGCGCAGGCTCAGTGGCCATGGCTCATGGGCCCAGCCGCTCCGCGGCATGTGGGATCTTCCCGGACCGGGGCACGAACCTGTGTCCCCTGCATCAGCAGGAGGACTCTCAACCACTGTGCCACTGGGGAAGCCCTCAGATGTAATTTTTAAAAGCCCGTCTACTTTGTTAGACCAACCAGACGATCAAAATATTAAAACTCTGGGCTAGTAATAAACTTACACTTAATAAACAAACAAATAATTAATTAATTAAAAGCCCGTCTAGTGCAGAGAGTCAGCAAATTACAGCCCACTGCCTGTTTGTAAATAAAGTTTTATCGGAACACAGCCACACTTGTTCAAAGACGTATTGTCTGTGGCTACTGCTTTTGTGCCCTAACAGCAGAGTTGAGAAGCAACCCCAGAGGCTGTGTGGCCTGCAAAGACTAAAATATTTACTAATGAGCGCTTTACGGAAAATGTTCGCCAGCCTCTGCTCTAAAGTAAGCTTTTGAATCAAAAGATGGATTCTTCCATTCAAATCATTACATGGGAGTTTCCTGCCAGGAGCCATTTCAGTGCTGCAGAGAGGCTTGCCGGGCTGGGCCCACAGGCTGTGCACTGCACAACTCCAACCACCAGTCACATAGACTCATGTGGGGCCTGTCTTCAGTCAATGCATTATGGGTCTGCTGTGGAAATGGCGGGATTTTGTTTGGAATGTTAACTGCTGACGGATGTGTGACTAACTGAGCAAATAGAGGGAAACTCTTCCTTTTTCACTTCTGTGTCTGGTTAGACAGAGAACTCCCAGGATACTAAAAGAAGGAAAGACTGACCAGTTTCAGGGTCCCTGCCATAGGATGTGGTCCCAGGAAATCCATGGTGGCTCATCCTGTGGTGATGTGAGTCCAGAAGGAGAGGGAGCAGGGCTGCCACTGGCTGTAAGGGGACTATCACGTCCTTTTCCTGTGCTAGTTACAGACATCTCACTTTAGCCATAGGAAGACATGTTTCGTCATTAAGGCCTAGGTGCCATTTGGCTTTTCTGTTGTCTCTCTGCGTGTTGGCCAGTGAGAGCTGGCACCTCCCTCATGGCTTCCAGCTCTTCTCAAAGTTCACCGTGGCTCTGGAGAGACGGGAGGGCCCTTTCTCTGCAGCCTCACCCTATCAGCAAGTGATTGAAAAGACCAAAAGCCTTTCATTTAGAAGCCAGATGTTGGCCATGAATATTAAGAAGAAACTTAATCAGGATAGTAGGTCAGAGGCTCCTAACTGGGCAACTCAGGACTTTGACTTCTATAGAAGAACTGTACAGAAAAAAATGAAAAAAAACTCTAAAAGAAAGGTGAAATAATAAATCCATGATTTAAAGGTGAAACATTTTAGAAACAATTAACATATCGAGTATAAATTTTGGAGAATTTGAATAAAATTGGCTGTGTTTCATTTAGAAAATTTTAAAAAGAGGGCCCTTCTCAGGACCAGGGATCCAGGCCAGGTGCGGGGCCTCTCATCCAGTCTCCCAGAGACTCTGTGGTCAGGGAGAGATCAAAGTCCCAGGGCTGGCATCTCCAGTTGCTGAGCAGGGCCTTCAGAGCCCGGCTCCCTCCTCACAGAGGCACTGAGCTTTCTTTCAGGCCTTCCAGATACTGCTTATGGATGCTTTCAAGGCCAATATGAAGGTGCTCTTCAATAAAAGGACAAATGTGGAGGGGTTACCGCCGAGCAAGAGAGCGTTGCAGAGGTGCAGGTGGTTTCACCTCTAAAGACTTTTTTTCCCATAAGTGGATTCTGGTCCCAGCGTGGGTTCTGAGCAGCTGTGTCGTGGGCTCCTGCAGCTCCGCCTGCTGGCTTGCTCCTAATAGCAGTGTGGTCCCTGCCTCCACAGCCCTCACGTGACCAATGTGCAGGGCTGCACGTTGACCCATTCAGTCCTCACGACCATCGCACAAGCAGAAGCAAAGCACATGTAAGCGGCTCCCACTGGCTGGGTAACCTCTGTGCTACATGTCAGGCCCTCACACATTGGGAAAGGATACAGATGCTCTGCAGACTTTGAGGCTTTAAGTACTGCTACCGACACATCCCCTGTGCCACCCTCACTGAGCTGGTGGGTGCTGGTAGGCACAACCCTGCTTCCTGCTCCTCCCACTGGCCTGAAGTCCAGTGGTCCTGCATGCAGTATTTGTTTGGGGGGCCGAGGGCCCATTCAGTGAAGCACCTGTTGCATCCAGGTTTGGGGACCCAAAGATGACAGTGTCCTTGCCTTGGGGCCCTTACCACCTTGTAGGGGAGACAGGCACCCCCATCAAGCCACATACTACACAAGGCAGGATGTTTCCCGAGCAGTCACGAGCTCCATTCAGCAGGGGAGCAATTACTCTAATTGGGAAGAACAGACAGATAGACCTGAGCAGAAGTGCTGGGCTGATGCAGGGATGTTGCTGGTGGGTGGCTGGCATGTTGCTGGTGTGGCCCAGCAAGCACATGTCATAGGAGCGTGATGGTGTTGGGCCTGGGTGCTGCCGTATCCTCACCGCGTTGCCCGAGGGGCGCCATGTGCCCTCCCAGCCTGTCCCCTTATCTGTTGCCGGTACAATAACACCCATCTCCCTGGAAATGAAAGCTTTCTCCTCCCCTTCCTCACCCTCATTCCCTCCCCCCTCCCCTGTCCTCTGCCCTTCCTCTTCCTTTCCGCCCACTCTCCCATTTGGTCTCTTTTCATTTGACACATGTAAGGACATCACCACTTAATTATGAAGTGACCACTATGGTCACTTCCACACACTGAAGTCCTCAGTCACCCCTGGGAATGACATTGCCTGTCCCAAAGCCAGGCCTGTCCCCTGATCCTTAAATGTTGCTTCTAAGATAAACCTAAAGGCCTTGACTGGCTCCCTTCCTGGCCACCATTAGTGCCCAGCATCTCCCTGAAAGGACCTGCCATGGGCAGGAGGAACAGAGCAGACATTGTCCGGGGAGCCATCACCAGAGGAAGCCTACCCCAGGGTTCCTGTGGGGCACTGTCCTACCTTCCAGCCCGACGGTAGAGGCTGTCGGGGGCTTTCTGCAAATACCAGATCCTAGCAATTCTGCCATTGTTACCCAGTGGTTGAGGATGGTGGGGAGAAGCTGAGAAGACGTCAGGAACCTGCTCAGGGAACAGACTCAGTCTCTCTTCTCAGCCTTTATGATGCCAAGAAAATGGAAGCAACCACAGAAGGCCATGATATTAGCCCCCAAAAGAAGATAGTTCAGAATAGCATTGGGATGCAAGGGGCTCAAAGGAGAAAATGGCTGCTGCAGCTGCTTCTCTAACAGGGAGTCCTGAGGTAGGTGGTCCAGGGCTGGTGCATCAGCTCTAGGCATTCTCAGGTACTCAGGCTCCAGCCTCTCCCTGCTCCACCATCCTTATTGTGTGGTTTCAGCCTTATGGTCATAGAATAGGTGCTGCAGCTCCAGGCATCACATCCATATTCCAGGCTGGACCAAATGCCTCTCTTCTTGAAACTTTGTCATTTCAGTTGGGAAGAACACCTTCCCTCGACACGTGCTGGCATCTTACTAAGGCTGAGCTCTATACTTGCAGTTTCCCGGCTTCAGAGCAGCCTGAGAAATGAGTGCAGTGGAGGAAGAAGGGGGTGAGGTGATGGGTGGGGGTTCAGTGAGCCAGCTCTGAATCAGGGAGAGGATGTGATGTTTCCAGGCAGTTCCATCTGGACTCTCCTCTTTATTTCACCAGCAATGACCACTCATCTGGGGAAGAGCAAAAGTGCAAAAATGAGTTCTTTACCAACTTGGGTCCTCATCTGGAAATAAACCACGTTAGCTGTTAGGTTCTTAATTCCCTAAAAAGCGGTGGTGCGTGAGGCTGTCAGTGCTGTGCTCCTTAGGAGAAAATCCATTCTCTTTCAACGCAGAGAGAGAAGCAGCCTTGCTCCCAGGGCCGCTGTGTACCGCCCGTGGATGTCAGGTTCCGGGCTGCCTGGGTGAGGGTGGCGCATGCGTCTGGCGGTCCTGGCCGTGGCCACGCCCCCACAGGAGGAAGAGCCGGGGCGGGGGCGGTCCTGCTGAGAGACAGACCTGGCGCCACGCGGCTGACTTGATGGCACGCTGCTGTCCCCCCCCCCCCCATCTAAATGCCACCAGGAAGTTTCATGCCCAGAGGCTTTCTCTCCTAGAGCCCTGGTTCTGTGCCAGAACCCCCCCCACCCCAAAGCTGGCAGGAGCCTTCTGACCCTGCTGAACTGAGACCTCGGCCTGGCCCGGGGCTTTTCACTCCGCCTTCCAGAAAGTCTCCAGCTCTGTGCCTTCAAGCTGCGTTGCACTCTGCCCCCAGGGAGCCTCCCAGGAAGCTCTTTACAGACACTAAGGTCACCACCCCCATAGCATCCTTGCCTACGAGGACCAAGGATGCTCAGTGAGAGGAAAGATAGTGGGAAACCATCCTCTTCCTTCCTGCCCTTCCCTGCCGTGCGGGGCTTCCGTCCGTTCACAGGGTTTCCTGGTTGCAGGTTAGAGCCCCTTCGACCGCAGGTCACCAAAACCCGACATGGCTCAGACAGTAAGAGGGCTGGTTGTCACACACACCACACTCTCAACATTGTGGGGCAGGCAGGCCCCCCGGGGCAGGTGGGGCGTTTCAGGAATGTTGGAGATGACCAGGCCCCTCCATCCTGCCTGCAGCCTCCTACCTTCTGTTCCAGGCAAGCCCCTGCCACCATCCCCTGCTGCAAGCAGGTCCTGTTCGCCCCCAAACTCCGGTGTCTAAGAGCATGGCCAGATCTGGGGCAGGAAGTATGCACAAAGATCGTATCACATCTTGTCCTGGAAGAAACAAGGCATCTTCAAAGACCACGAGGGTAGTGTCAGAAGGGCTTCTGGGCTGATGGACGAGGCTCCTACAGGACGAGAGGGACAGTGAGGACCACCACTGGAAAGAGTAGAAACATGATGAAGTTGCTTCGGTCCAGGAATTCATGATGATGCTCGGGGAAAGCCTCCCTCATCAGCTCTCCAGGAAGCTCAGGTCCACCACCTTGGAAACATAAAAAGCAGGAAAGTATCAGGCGAGATCCTGTGTTTCCTTGGTGAACTAGTGACGGGACCTTCCTCTGAGTTCAGGTACCCTGGCTTGTCATGAAGGGAGAGGTGTTGGTAAGGGCTGAATTCATGTGTTGAAGAGCTAACCCCCAGGCCTCAGGCTGCGACTGTATTTGGAGATGGGGTCTTCAGAGGAGTAATTAAAATACAGTGAGGTGATCAGGGTGGACCCTCATCCACTGTGACTGGTGGTCTTATAAGAAGAGGAGGTTAGGACACAGACACACAGAGAGAGGAGATTGCAGGAGGACACAGAGAAGACAGTCACCTGCAAGCCAAGGAGAGAGGCCTCAAAAAGAAACAACTCTGCTGACACCTTGTCCTTGGACTTCCAGCCTCCAGACTGTGAGAGAATAAATGTCTGCTCTTTAAGCCCCTCACTCTGTGTTCCACTGTTATGGCCACCCGAGCAAACCAATTCAGACAGAATGAGAATACCAGGTTATTCAAGCCCATGGGAATGAATGAGAAACTGCCATGTTTCTCATTATTTCTGGCTCAGTTCATCACTGTCACCTTCTTGACCAGCGGATGCTGCGTTCAGATCCATCAGGGGCCTGGTCAGAGTGTGTGAGCTCCCCACCCCTCAGCAGCTCATGCGTGGGGGTCCTGGGACCTGTTGTAGCTGGTGGCGGACTTTTTACAAAGTAATATTCTGCAAGCTCTGTAGATCCAGGTCCCAGCAGATGTTTGGAACGTGACTAGTCTCTCGACTCCTCTCCAGGGGAAGGGGTGGTCCCACTGGGAGGCCCAGCAGAACAAAGAGCAGGCCCACTGTATGCATGGTCGAGAGCCCCCAAAACCTGCCGTGGGCGCCAGCTGCTCTGAGAGCAAGGTCTGGGTCTGGGGATGAGCAGCTGGCCGTGGTCCAGGGGACAGGCTGTGGGCGGGCTCCAGCTCTCTTGTGTACAGCCGCACGGGCCTGAGCCACGGGGAGGTTCATTCAACAAGTGTTCAGTGTGACAGCACACTTGTGACAGTGACAGTACCAGACAGCCCACACCTGGCATGGTAAGAGCTTGGAGTTGAATTCCTTCCATCCCGGGGTCAGCCAGGCCTCAGGCATGGGTCTGAGCAGAGCTGAGCCTCACCAGGTGAGCTGGGCCCCAGAGACAGCTCATAAGTGGCCATAACAAGCTCCACTACCAGGTGCCCCAAACTCAGGGGCTGGTGTCCTCAGATTGGAGGCCTTAGGAAGGAGGGCCGGGGGGCGGTGGGGCTCTTTGTCATGCACCTGCTGGCCCCATCGGTTCTCTTGCCTGCAGCCCTCCTTCAGTGTGGCAGACAAAAAAACAGAGTCCCAGCCTGTGCCCTCAGCTCGGCTAGGAGAGGGACTAAGAAAGCACAGTAACACCAGTTTCTAGGATGGAACCGGGCATTATTCTCTGAAGCCAAGATAAGAGACTCTCAGACCACAGCTGGGCCCAGGCTCAGGACCGAGCCACCAGGCCTGTGGTCTCAGAGCCTGGGGAGGAGGCAAGGGTGTAGGACACAGAGCATCAAGGTCCAGGGCACCTGCTGGTCCCCCACTGCCGAGCAGAGCTGTCGCCCTGCCCCAAGCAAAGGACACCTTGTGGAGGGCGCCCCCCACCCCGGACCTCCCAGCACCCTGGGATGGAGGCTGACAGGTACAGTCATCACAGGCCCAGAGAGAGCAGCTGTCTTGTTCTTGCGTCTGAGGAACGATGTTCTGGGAGCCTGAGAATGAGACAAAATGTGTTGTAGAATGTGACATGGGACTGCCTTCTTCCCGCCACTCCCTTCCTTCTGCTTGGCCCAGTGCGTCTCATCTGAATGTGTCCAAGCTCCTGGCGGCTTAAAAATTCCATGAGGTGTCCTTTAAACCTCTCGTCCTTCCCTGTGTTGAAACTATGTTGGGAAAGAATCCACTGCTCCCTTACAGCTCTTTCTGCCTCCCCCGCCGCCCCGCCCCTGCCGCTGCTGAGGTTGGCCGGCTTCTAGGAAGAACCCCGCTGTGTCCTGCAGGCTGGGGTTCCCGTGGGGAGAAGGCAGGGCTTGCTTGCAGTGGGCAAGCTTGGGCTGGAGGGATTGGTCAGGTGTGGGCAAGCTGAGTGGGCAAGGCTTTGCCAGCGCATTTTGGGACTTTTTGTAAATAACAGTTACCCGTACTTTCGTGGTAACTTCCACAGATGATTGATGGTCCCCTGCTTTCTCCATGCGGAGGATGTTAGTCCTTTGCCCCCAGGACACCTGCACCCTAGTTCTGCAGCTTGCAGGAAGGATCCTCCCATGCCCACAGCATGGTGCCCGTGGCCTCCCTGTGCCACGTCCTCAGATGGCTCTGCAAAACTCAGACCTGGGCTGAGTCTGCACCCCACAGTCACGCCAGTACTTGCAGGCACTTCCTGTGTGCAGGCCTGGTCTAGGTCCTTTCCAAGGGCAACACTTGACCCTCTGCATGTTCTGTGCCCACCTGACAGAGGAGGACACTGAGGAAGCAGGGCCATCCCCAGGGAATGGTCACAGCCGGTGAAGGGTCACTAGGGCAGGTTAGTAGGGTGGATGGTGCGACTTCCAAAAAGCAGACTTGGCCAAACAGGGTGATAATCAGGGAACAGGCATCTCCCAGAGACAAGGTCCGGGAAGTGGTACCCAAGCCAAAGTTTGCTTGGGATATAAAGGCAACTCACACCTGGTGACTTAGGGACCTTCAGGATGGGAGAAGGTGGGGGAGGGGTGCCTCGCTTCCTGGGAGATGTTAATACCATCTGTTTCTATTCTTTTTAAATAAATAAATAAATATATATATATATATATATAGTAATTATTTCAATAGTTTTTCCTCCTAAATGCAAACAGCCTGAGAGCCTCTGGGGCACATCCAGGGGCCACATGGGGGTCAGGGTGCCCTCACGGTGTCCCTGTGCCTTCCCTAGGGGTTCCCGCTCAGGTGACCCAGAGAGCTGCGTTCTGCAGCCTCTAAGGAGCCAGACGGAGGAGGGGATGCTGATGTGAACAAGGGGCTTGGACAGTGATGCCCACGCAGCTGTCAGACAGCTCTGAAGGCTGAGACTGACATCCACGGATGATCACACCAGAGTTTGTAGTTTATTTACTGGAAACAGACTCAACACACCCAAAATGTGATATTTGAAAAAAAAAAAAAAAAAGTTTTTGCAAGAGCAGCCTGAAACTTTATCTCTTGCCACTTAGAAACAACACCCCACGTTTACAAAACTGAGCAATTTGGGAATTTTGTGGAGCCAAACAGAATAACCCCACACACAGGACATGAACTCTGTCTTCAATCTGTATTTTATGCACAGCTCATAGTTAAATTAAATGCCAATCTATATTTTATGATTTCTCGAACCATATATAATGTGACATTTCATTTCCAGTCTATTTGACGACAAACTGTGCTCTTTCTTACAGGATTGATTTATAATAAACAGCACCTGTCTCCTATTAAGTAGAAATTGGTCTTAGGCTATGAATATTATTAAATATTCCATTTAAATGGATTTTATAATATAATTTTGTTAATATAGCTATCTAAAATAAAGTGATTTTTACTTAAAAAGCACTTCTTCATCATATTCTAATCAAACGGGCCCATCTGTGGACCTGTCTGAATACAATAATGGGAGGAATTACGTACCAACCCACCTGTTACTGGACATTATAAGAATCAGATGAACTCATGGTAGCAAGAAGGCTTGTAGAAACCAGAAAGTGCCTAAAAAATGCAAATTCCCTGCATTGTCTTTGCAATCAGCCTCCTTCCTCTTCAGCCACCTTCTAGGCTTGCAGTTTGCCACTAAAAGACACACTCGGCCTGGGCGTGCAGAGCCAACTTGCCTCCCCGCGTGGTCTGCAGGCAGCCTTGCTGAACCACTCGCCCCGTTCCTTTGCTGCTCCTGCTGTAGCCTCGAGCATGGCCCCTGGAGGCCTGGGCCACACCTGCAAAGGCCCCTCACTGTTGGAGAAGAGGAAGAGTCTCTGGGGGCATCCAAACTCTTAGCTCAGACCCTGCACCCCAGGGCCCGGGGACCAGACGAGGGGTGTCATCTTTGACATTGTTGGTTCTTGACCCAAGAATATCTCAAAAGGCCCCTACGTGACCAGGAGCCATGTGTGGAACTTCAAGGCCGTGAGCTCTGTCCTGGCCTTGCAGGGGGACGCGAATTCAGAGAGCTGGGTCTTGCTGATCAAATGCCCAAGAGTCCAGTTGTCCACCGACACCTGCGTCACCCCAAGGACCATCGGCTCTGGAGCCTGAGACTCAGTTCCAGAGAGGTGCCAGCTGTGCTCAGCTACACGGAAAGAACTGGCCAAGGGTCTTTCACGAGGAAACCGGGGCCTGGAGAGATGAGGGAGCAGGAGGCACAGACACAGGCTCCCCCAGGCCTCCCCAGGGTGTCTAAGCCACAGAAAGAGTGGCCCCAGGAGCACCCCCAGCCGCCATCTCCCCCACTCCTGAATCAGCCCAGCCCCCATCTCCATATGAAGTGCCGTCTCTCCCTCAGGCTGCCCCAGGCTCCCTGTGGACCTGCAGGCTTCTGATGGGTGGTGTCAGAACAGGACACGGCCTTCATCGATCCTCCTGCAGAAGAGAAGGAAAACAAAGCCCCAGGCACCTGTCCTGCCCCCTGGACATGGGGAGGGAACCTCTTGGTCAGCCAGCATGACAGCCTGCTTCTGCTCTCCGAGAAGCCCCCCTCAACACCGTCCCCCAGGGCTGCGTCTGATGCATGAGAGGACACGTATCCAGAAGAAATGGCCGGCTTCCTGATAACCTGAGTCCGCTCAGAGAATTGTCTCTGGGGACGTTTTTCTGGGGAAAGTGTCTGTGGGAAAGAAAGCAACCTGATCAGAGCCTAGTGGGTGGTCTGGGGCGTGAGGCCATGGGCAGCTCATCGAGCAGGAACTCACCACTTTCCTTGCGTTTGTGGACGGGACAGGGCTGCCATTGCTTTGCACCTCGAGGTCTCATGAAGCAAATCCTCATAAAGCAAGTCTGATCTTTCCCAGAGGCGCAAGGATGCAAGGTTCTCACCCAGCCGGGGACTCTACGTCAGGCCCGCTGGAGGTTGTTCTCAGGCACTGGTGAGCCACAGCCAAGGCCGCCGTGGGGGAGGGAGCAGGGAGAGGAGAAGGATGACAAGGACCACCCTTCGGAGGCTTCTGTTCTTCACTGGCCAGATCCTGGATGTCTTGAAGCCAGATGTCCTGTCTTTCTCATCTTTGTGTCTCCAGCACCAAGACACCTGGGAGGCAATTAAATGTTGAATGAATAAATGAATGAATGAACGAGATTAGATGCTCACGATCTACTAATTTCAGATAATTCAAAAAAAGGCAGGGTGACACAGTAGTGGAAGACAAAGTACACAGTGTGGAGGAAGGCAGACCTGCTTTTCAATCACAGCTCCAGCTTTGGCTTGGAGTCACTTATGTACCAGAGTTTCACTTCCTCTTCTGTAAAGTTGGAGCAAAAATCCTGTAGCTGGTGTAAGACTTGTAAGTAATGAATGTAGAGCTCCTGACACAGTACCTGGTATTGACGGAGAGTTAGACACAGAGATCAATGGAACAGAATGTGGAACCCAGGAATAACTCCAAAAAATATGATTTTGACAGAGAAACAAAATAAATTCAATAGAGGATGGATAGTCTTTTCAAACAAATGGTGATGAAGTGATTGGACATCCATAAGCAAAAAAAAAAAAAAACTTAAACCCAAACCTCATTTATACAAAAATTAACTCAAAATTAACCATAAAGTAAATGTAAAATGCACAACTATGGACCTAGAGGTAGATGAAGAGTTGGTTTTTTTTAATATAAATTTATTTTTTTTATTCATTTATTTTTGGCTGCATTGAGTCTTCGTTGCTGCGCGTGGGCTTTCTCTAGTTGCGGCACAGGGGGGCTACTCTTCATTGCAGTGTGCGGGCTTCTCATTGCGGTGGCTTCTCTTGTTGCGGAGCACAGGCTCTAGGCGTGCAGGCTTCAGTAGTTGTGGCTTGCAGGCTCTACAGCACAGGCTTTGTTGCTCCGTGGCAGGTGGGATCTTCCCGGACCAGGGATCGAACCCGTGTCCCCTGCATTGTCAGGCAGATTCTCAACCATTGCGCCACTAGGGAAGCCCCAAGAGTTCTTATATATGTCTCCTGTTTGTTCTGTGTCTCTGGAGATCCCTGACTAATAGAACCACAAATCTGTTGTTCATCTCTAGAATTTTGTCATTTCCAGCATGTTGCATAACTGGAATCATACAGAGAATGCAGTCTTTTGGGATTGGAATGATCCCCCAAAAAAGATGAAATTAATAACTTGGACCTCTGCTCTGCAAAGAGAAAAAGAGAGGGGGGGACAGGAAGGGAGGGAAGGAAGAAAGAAGGAAAGACAAGTTATAGACTGGGAGAAAATATCTGAAAACCACCTATCAACAAAGGACTTACATCTAAAATATACAAAGACCCCTCAAAACTCAATAGCAAAAAAAATCTCCAAACCATCCAAATAAAAAATGGGAAAAGACATGAACAGACATTTTACCAAAGAGGATATATGGATGGCAAATAAGCACATGAAAAGATGGTCAACATTAGAACCACTGTAAGACGTCCCTACACACCTGTCAGAATGACTAAAATCTTAAAAACTGACGACACCAAATGCTGGAGAGGATGTGGAATAACCAGATTGCTCCTGTATTGCTGGTGAGAATGTAAAAATTGTTCAGTGACTCTGGAAAACAGTTTGGCAGCTTCTTATAAAAGGAAACATCACTTACCATATAACCTAGCAATTGTAATCCTGGGCATTTATCCCAGAAAAATGAAAAGTTATGGTCACACAAAAGCCTGTACACAAATGTTTATAGCCGCTTTATCTGTAATATCCAAAAACTGGAAACAACCCAAATGTCTTTCCCGGGTGCATGGTTCAACATACCGTCTATGCCACAGAATCCTACTCAGCAATAAAAATGAATGACTATGACTCATGCAATTACTTGGGTGGATCTCAAGGGAATTATGCTGAAGGGAAAAAACCAATCCCCAAAGACTGCATTCTGTATGATTCTAGATCTATAGCATTCTTGAAATGACAAAATTATAGAGATGGAAAACAGATGAGTGGTTCTGTTAGTCAGGGATGTCCAGAGAAACAGAACCTATGGGATACATATAGATATATATATATAAGAGGAGATTTATTATAGGAATTTGTTCACATAATTATGGAGGCCAAGTTCTACCATCTGCCAACTGCGAGCTGAAGAACCAGGAAAGCCAGTGGTGTAATTCAGTCTGAGTCCAAACGCCCAAGAACCAGTAGCACCGATGTCTGCGGGCAGGAGAAGATCAATGTCCCAGCTCAAAGAGAGCAAATTCCTCCTTCCTTGGCTCTTTTGTGCTATTCGATCCCTCCATGGAATGGATGCTGCCTGCCCATGTTGGTGAGGGCAGTTCTCTGTACCCAGTCTATCAATTCCAATGCTAATCTTTACCAGGACCACCTCCCAGACACACCCAGACATTATGTGTACCAGCTCTCTGGACATCCCCTAGCCCAGGCACGTTGATACATAACATTAACCTTCACAGCGGTGGACAGGGATTAGGGACCGATAGGATTATTTAGAAGCACACTGTTTAAATTGCAAATAGTTGAGGATTCTCCAAATATCTTTCTTGGTTATGGGTACATAGTTTTATTTAGTTATGGTCTGAGAACAAACTTTTTACGATTTCTATTCTTTTAAATCTGTGAAGGTTGGCTAAGAATATGTTCCACCTTGGTGAATATTCCATGGGGTCTTGAAAAGAATGCGTGTTCTGCTGTTGTTGGGTTCCATAAATGTCCATTAATTCAAGGTCTCTGATGACATAGTTCAGTTTTCTATATCTTTGCTGATTTTCTAATTGTTCTGTCGTTTCCTAAGGGAAAAGTGGCAGTCTCCATCCACAATGAATGTGTCTTTCTCCTTTCATTTTTGTTCGTATTTGCTTCATGTACTCTGAAGCCCATGCACACGTGTAGGACTGTGATAGCTTCATGGAGAACTGTAATGTTCTTCTATATCTTTGGTAACTGGCCGTGCACTGGAGCCACTCCAGCTTTTTTTTATATTAGTATCTTTTAACCTATGTATGACTTCATATTTAAAATGGATTTCTTACAGTCAGTATATACTTGAGTTTTGCTTTTATATCCAATCTGACAATGTCACTTATTAATTGGTACATTTTAACTATTTACGTTTAATGGTAGCTCTTTTCTATTTGTTCCATCTGTTTTTTGTTCTTTTTTTCTCTTTCCCTGCCTCCTTTTGCTTACTTTTTTATTTAATTTTTATTGGAGTATAGTTAACTTACAATGTTGTGTTAGGTTCAGGTGTATAGCAAAGTGAATCAGTTATACATATACATACATCCACTCTTTTTTAGACTCTTTTCCCATATAAGCCATTACAGAGTATTGAGTAGAGTTCCCTATGCTGTACAGTAGGTCCTTATTAGTTATCTGTTTTATATATAGTACTGTGTATATGTCAATCCCAATCTCCCAATTTATCCCTCCCCTGCCCTTACCCCCTGGTAACCACAGATTTGTTTTCTACATCTGTAACTCTATTTCTGTTTTGTACATAAGTTCATTTGTACCCTTCTTTTAGATTTCACATATAAGTGATATCATATGGTATTTGTCTTTCTCTGTCTGACTTACTTCACTCAGTATGACAATCTCTAGGTCCATCATATTGCTGCAAATGGCATTATTTAGTTCTTTTTTATGGCTAATATTCCATTGTATATATGCACCACATCTTCTTTATCCATTTTTCTGTTGATAGACATTTTGGGTGCTTCTATGTCTTAGCTATTGCAAATAGTGCTGCTATGAACATTGAGATGCATGTATCTTTTTGAATTATGGTTTTCTCTGGATATATGCCCAGGAGTGGGATTGCTGGATCATATGGTATTGGGTGGGCCAAAAAGTTCGTTTGGGTTTTTCCAATCATCTTATGGAAAAAACCCAAACAAACGTTTTGGCCAACCCAATAGTTCTATTTTTAGTTTTTTAAGGCTCTTTCGCTTCTTTCATTGGTGTTAATTGAGCTTCTTAATGGTTCCATTTATCTCCACTGTTGATTTACTATTATACCTGTATTTTTAATTATTAGTGATTTCCCTAGGGTTTACAGTGACCATCTTTAATTACTGAGACTGTTTTCAAGTAACATTTTACTTCATGTGTTGTATACAGATCTCATGACAATGTATTCCCAACCCCTCCCTCCCATCCTCTGGGCTATTATTATCAAGCTCTTTTCTTTTACATGTGCTGTAAACATGTAATACACTATGGCTCTCTTTGCCTTACTTCTCAGAGTAATTAAAAGGAAGAAAGCTGAATTTTATTTTCAAATTCATTTATTTTATTTCTATCACTTTTCATTTCTTTGTGTAAATCCAAGTTTCTACTGGGAACATATTCTTCCCCTTAAAGAATTTCATTTAACATTTCTTAGTGCAGGTATACAGAGGACGAGTTTTCTCATTTTTGTCTGAGAAAGTTCTCCTTCGTGCTTCAGAGCTATTTTTGCTGTGTATAGAATTCTGGATTAGCAGGGTTTTTTCATCCAGCACTTTAAAGATATAACTCCATTGTCTTCTGTCTTACCTGTTTTATCATGAGAGGTATGCTGTGATCCTTAGAATTGTTTCTCTGTATGTAATGTGTCTTCTTCCCCTGCTGCCTTCAAGATTTTCTCTTTGTCTTTGGTTTTTAGCAGTTTGAATATACTATGTATACAGATTTGTTGCTGTTGTTTTTCCTGCTTGTTTTTTTCTTAGCCTCTTTGATCTGTGGTAGAGTTTGTCATTCATTTTGGAAATATTTAGATAAATAATGTCAGCCGTTATTTATTTAAATATCTCTTCTGGTTTTTTTCTGTCTCTCTTTTCCTTCTGGGATTACACTTACACAGATCTGCTGCTATCTGATACTGCCCCGCCGATCTTGGGTATACTGTTCTGCAACCCTCCCCCCACTTTTTTCTCTTTCTGTTTCAATCTGATTAATGTCTATTGACCTATCTTACTGTTCACAGCTTCTTTCCTCAGGTGTGTAAAGTCTACTGATCAGCCCCTCAAAGTCATTCTTTACTTCCATTATTGTGTTTTTTTATTTCTAGCATTTCGATTTGACTCTTTCTTACTCTCTGCTGAAATTAACTATCAAATTCTGCATGGTATCTACTTTTTCTATTAGAAAATTGTTTTTAATTAGTTGTTTTATTTTTTTAATCAGTTTTATTTTTTTAATCTTTATTAACTTTGTTACAATATTATTTTATTGTTGTTATTAATCAGTTGTTTTATTTTTTAATCTTTATTAACTTTGTTACAATATTATTTTATTGTTGTTATTAATCAGTTGTTTTATTTTTTTAATCTTTATTAACTTTGTTACAATATTGCTTCTATTTTATGTTTTTTGGCTTTTTGGCCACAAGGCATGTGGAATCTTAGCTCCCTGACCAGGGATCAAACCCGCACCCCCTGCATGGGACGGCAGAGTCTTAACCACTGGGCCACCAGGGAAGTCCCTAATCAGTTATTTTAAATCACATCCTATAGTTTCGATACCTGTGTCATATCTGTCTTGTTCCGTCACCTGTCTTTTCTCTTGTCAATGTGTTGGTTTTCTCCTGTCTTTTCTTATGCCGAAAATGTTTCGTTCAAAGCTAGCCATCTTGAGTAGGGCAATAAAGACTAAGGCATATCGTTCTGATTCCTTCCCTTTTCCTGCACGGGGTTTGGATCAGCCTAGTCAGGATCTGATGCTGCCCTGGTTATCCAGCCTTCAAATCCTTCTAGTTGTATCTTGTGTTTATGGTGGGGCTGGTATTTCTCATTGTCTCCTGTACCTTTGTGCTGAGCCTCACCTCGGTGAGGGTCTCTCTCCATATTCTTGCCCCTTTTCTAGCAGCTTGTTAGCCTGGGTGCAGGAGGCAGAGCCCAGAAGGGTAATGTTTCTGTTGTTCTGATTAAGCCTCTATCTTAGGTGGGTGCTGTGTCCCTGGATCTGGGGGGAGGGAGTGACTGGAAAGGCCCAGTGCCCTAAGACCAACAGTGTGTGTTGCCCTGCTCTCTGCAGTTCCTTCCTTAGCAGATGGGAAAGGTCCGTGAAGGACACTTTCTCAGAATTCTGGCCAGTCTTTTTGTGAGCACCAGGTCAGGTCCCATGGAGAGGGGCCTGCAAGTTCTTGTGAATTTCCCTTATGTCTGTGGCCCCCAAGGTTCTGTATTCTTTCACTAGGCTACACCCTTCCTTTACCAACTTGTTAACAATTTTAGCTGAATTCTTCTTAGTGGGGTCCAGCTTAGTGGGGTCCAATTAAGCTCATGTCCATCCCTCCTCAAAGGCACCTGTCTTTCCACCTGTGGCTGGCCAGTTGCCTATGACTTCAGCTCTCAGACGGGTTAAAGGAAAGTTGTGAATCTGCAGTTCGTCTAGCTTGTTGTTATTATACTGGTGGGACATTGCTCCTTCGGCTTTTTACAGCCCAAACAGAAACCAGAGGTCTCCACTCTTTTTTGGAAAATAAGTACTGAAAATTGGTTGCTGCTTCGGTTATCCTTTGTCCAGGCTAGTTTGAGATGATGCCTGTATGTTTCCAGGTTAAAAGATAGAAGAGAGTTTTTTCAAAGGCGAAAAAAAAGGTTGCAGGTTTATTTTGAAAAGTATTTGCTGTTCCTGACATTTGCCACCAGAGGGCAAGTCACCGCATCACTCCCCCTCTCACTGGGTGAGGCCAGGTTTCCAACAGGGAAAAGTAAGTGTGTAAAGTAAGAGGCAGAGGCAACAAAAGTACCCGAGGCTCACAGAGGCCTGTTTTCGAGGCCGCTCTAGGCTGTACAGCTACAGGTGGGGCTCCTGGGCCCTGCAGCCCCAGCCCTGACCGGCAGGCCACAGCTGTGCCCTCTGCACAGAAGACGCCTTCTGACATCCAGGCTGAGAGGCTGCCAGGAGCCTGCTGGGTGGTCAGGCTCTAGCACCTGCAGGTGATTCCAACCTTCTGCTTTGTGCATTGGGGTGGGGGAGCTGGGGGGGGTGGTCAGGGTGGGGAGTCCAGGAAGTCCGTTCCAGCCCAGCTACTGAGTGTAGGAATTTCCAGGAGCCCTTTGGTAGGGAGGCTGAGGGGGGCTGTATAGCTGTACTACTTTAGCTGGTTTATCTGAAACAAATAAACCAAAATCACAGTGGCTTCATGTGATAGGAGTTTGGTTCTCCTGCAGATAAAGTCTAAAACAGGTGTTCCTGATGGGCGGGCAGGTCCCCTCCAAATGGGGAGTCAGGAGCGCATTCCTGATATCTTGTAGGGCCGCCATGATCAGAAGGCATCACGGCGGGAAGGGGTGAAGGGGAGAAGGCGCACCCACCCCACAGCCACATCGCCCAGGGCTTCCCCCAGCACTTCTGCTCACGTCCCATGGGTGCGAATAAGCATGTGCTCTTTCCTAATGCTAGGGTGGGGGCCTGGGCAGGCGCCCTCAAGGCACCTCTCCCCTGGGAAGGTGGACAGCCAGACCCCAAATCGCCCACGTTGCACCCACAGAAACTGCTCCTAACAGATTATTCTAGAACAATGTTTCCCAGATTTGCTTGATTTTAAGACCCACAGAGGATGCTTATTTAAAAGAGTCCTTGGGCCCGTTTCCTGGACACTGGTTTGCCCATCTGCATGGCCATCTGCATGGCACCTGGAGTGGGTGCCTTTACCAAGCCCTCCAGGGAGCCATGCTGCCCTGTCTACAGAGGGAGCCTCTACCCCCTGCCCACACCCATGGGTGGGAAGCCGGGGCAACCCTCTCTCTGTTGTTGTGGTGACCCTTGGAACTATGGGACTAGCTCCTGGGTATGGCCCAAGGGAGGCTGGTCCTGAGCTATCCTGCAGCCCTCCCTGGGTGTGACTACCCTGCAGCTCAGCCTGGGGAGGGGCAGCCTGTATGTCACAGCCACATCAAGGCTGGACTGAGCAGTTTGTGGCCTAGGCAGACCAAGTGGCCCCTGACCTCCCAAACCTGAGCACAGTGCCACCCAGCCACATCGAGATGAAAAGGAAATTCTGGAGCAAAGCTGTGTTTCCCTTATATGAGGGGTTAGGGGCTGGGGTAGAGGAAGAGGATTATTTGTGTGTCTTTAGCAACTGGAGGGCAGCACTGAGTCAATGTTTCTGATTTCTTACCAGAAAATCAATTATTAACGGTATTCAATCGTAGATTTTATGTATTTATTGTTTATTGATTTGTCTTTTCTGTTTTTGCCATGATTCCCTTGTCATGAATCTTGGGGAAGTGACACCAGGTTCATGACCAGCATGGGGTGGGGGAGGGGGGAAGTAAGGAGAAGGTAAGGTAAACCCCAGGAAGGAGCAAGGCCCCGTGCATCCTGGAGTGGTGCCTGGGGGCTCAGTGTCCCCAAAGATGGGGCTCTCGGTGCCAAAGGAAAGCAGCGTGTGGGAGGCCCCATGTGTTCAATCAGGCACAGGCAACATCTGGCCGCCAGCATAGGAGCAGGAAAGAGGTGCTCCAGGGCCTGAATAGGCAAGGATAAGCCTGAAACAGGGAGGCCCCCATCCATGAGATTTCAGCTCCTAGCCCACTTCCCCCGCTAGAAAGGGGCCCGGCCACAACTGCCTCCTAAGCCAGTGCGACAGCGGAGGCGAGACCTCCCTGTGGAGGCCGCAGCAGGGTCTGAGTGTCACACCTGAAGGTGCACCAGGCCCTGCACCCACACATGCCAGCCCCAGCGTTTGGGCAGGCTGGTTCCCCAGGCAGCACTCAGGGCAGCACCCAGTGCTCTCTCCACCAGCCACTGGCATGGAGCCCAGCTCCAGCAAACATAGCAGCTGGCCTGGCGGAGCCCCAGGCTGTGCTACTCTGCTGGGGCCTGATGCTCAGGTGAGGCCTGCAGGGGAGCTTAGTGCAGTCCCCACGCAACGCTGTGCCCAGAGGGCAGAAACAGGATGGCTCCTGTCCTCTCCCCGCATTCTTTCTGCCCCTGACAACAAGAGTAAGCCCGTCACTAGGGAGCTGATCCCACCAGGCTCAGAAGCTCCCAGCAGATCCCAGACAAACCTGTAAACAGCAGCCTCCAGCCCAGCCTTTCTGAGGAGGGCCCAGGTTCCCCCAGGGCAGGGGTGTGTTTTGATGAATCCATCCCTGGGTGCAGTGTGGAGCCCATCTCTCCTCACTGCCTTGTCCACCTACGCGTTCCCTCCCCAGAAGGCTCACTGGTCAGCCCTAGAAAAGCTTGCCAAAGCTCCCTCAGCCTGCTGTTCACCCTCAGGGTGCTATCACCACCTGACAGCCTGAGCTGTATGTCACCTGTTCATCCTGTCCCTAGTACAGGATGTGAGCTCCCTGTGGCAAGGGCCACAGGGTCCGTGGGTCCCGCAGCAACACAGAGCAGGTGCGCAGGCAGTCCTCGCTCCCGTTCTCTGGGAGGAGATGGGCGGGCCTGGCCCCAAGCCCCCTCCCAGGTGACCTTGCTCACTGCGCTGTCTGGCCTGGGTCGTTCGTTAGAAACCACAGAAGCAGTAATAGCTGTTTTTTGTCTGCTGCCCAAGGACGGCACCTGTCTTTTGACCCAGGTCAAGCCCAGGTCTCCAAATGCTCTTCAGCCTCCACAATAAAGAGGAAACTTTTTAAACTGTTCACGGTGCGTTTGAAACCTCCGGCCTTAACACCCCTCCTGGCGTAGAGGTCCTGTGTACAACTCCATTCGGTTTCCTCAATCATGGAGACACCTGGTCTCGGTGGCCTTTTCCTGTCTTCCCTGGGGGTCACGGGGACTTCGAGCCTCCCATCCCCGCCCCCGAGCCACCTGGCACGGGTCTCTCTCTTTTGCGTTCCAGCCGTGATCCCCCTGACGGATTCAGAGCACAAGCTGCTGCCTCTGCACTTTGCGGTGGACCCCGGGAAGGACTGGGAGTGGGGGAAAGACGACAATGATAACGCCCGGCTGGCCCAGTAAGACCGTACCCTGTGTCCCCTCCCCTGGCGCCCTACGGGGCGGTCTGTCTCCGGGCTTCCCAGGGAGGGGCTGGACACGGCGCCCCTGCTCCTCGGGGCTGGCTGGCTGCACTGGCGGGGTGCGCGAGGGCGAGCTGGGGCGCATCTCACTCGGTGTTCCTCTCTCGATAGCCTGATCCTGTCGCTAGAAGCCAAGCTGAACCTTCTGCACAGCTACATGAATGTGACGTGGATCCGGATCCCCTCTGAGACCCGGGTGAGCCTGGCGCGCGCCGGGACGGACGGCAGGCGCACTCGGCCCGGGGCGGGCAGGCGAAGTGCATCCCAGCCTTGCCCGCGGCCCCGCCGCCCTGCCGCCCCGGCTGGGCTGCAACGCGTGCCTCTGTGCGCCTGTGCCTGCGAGTCTGGACGTAGGCGCGCGCTCCGGCTAGGGGAGTTTTTGTCCCCTTACTTTCTCCAGAGCGACAGGAATAAACACGCCCACTCAGAAAACAAACCGTAGGCAACTCACAACACAAAACTCTCTCTTGCCGAGATGGGAACACGATGTGCTGCCACGGAGCGGAATTAACTATAAAACTGTGTGTGGGTCCTTGGAAAAGGCAGGGAACCGAGGGCGCGATTCCTCGGCACCCCCTCCTTTTCTTCTTCTCTCCTCTCTTTTTCTCCCCTCCATGAGGGGAGGGCTGTGAGACAGGGGGCTGGCGCCCCACTTGGCCCCCTCCCCCAGGGAGTACCCATGCTGGCCCTGCCTCCAGATGCTAAGAGGGATTCGCTTTAAGTATCTGATGTTTTTGTGATCTCAGTAGTAAAGTCCCAGGAAAAGGGATTTGTTTAAAAAACAAAAATTACAAATAATTGGCCCTCCCCAGACATAAATTTACTTACCCATAAAGTCGGGCTCGTAACGAATATTTTTTAAGTTTCATGAGGAAAGCAAGGAGGGCAGTGCCTGGCACACAGTACCCAGGACAAACTGGCACTGCTCAGAGTGCTTTGTACTCCAGCGTTTACGTGTATCTAAACTTCACAGGGCTCCCTGAGGCAGGTCCCGATACCCCATGTTACTGATGGCACGAGTGACAGTGGATGGCAGTCTGGCTCCAGAGTCCAGCTGCCTGGAGTATGTCATGACGTGGCTGTGGGTGTTCTTTTCTCACCCCCACGAGGGCTGTGAAGGCAGCGGCTCTAGATCGAGAATCAGGAGACTCTCAAGCTGGGACACAGCTCGGGTTTCGGGCAGTGAGGCCAGAAGCCACACCGCGGCGGCGGGGTCTGCCTCCACCGGCCGCGTGGGGCCAACTGATCTCTAACCTCCTCCCGTCCCTGCCCTCCCTCTCCCCTGCAGGCCCCTCTGGCGCAGCCGGAGTCCCCGACGGCCTCGGCGGGGGAGGACGTGCAGTCCCTGCCCGACTCGCTGGACTCGGACCGCGACTCGGTGTGCAGCAACTCCAACAGCAATAACGGCAAGAATGGCAAGGACAAGGAGAAGGAGAAGCAGCGCAAGGACAAGGACAAGACCCGCGCGGACTCTGTGGCCAACAAGCTGGGCAGCTTCAGCAAGACGCTGGGCATCAAGCTGAAGAAGAACATGGGCGGCCTGGGCGGCCTGGTGCACGGCAAGATGAGCCGCGCCAACTCCGCCAACGGCAAGCACAGCGACCCGCCCGAGCGCGGCAAGGAGAAGAAGGCCAAGGCGCGCAAGGGCAGCAAGGAGGAGTCGGGCGCCTCGGCCAGCACGTCGCCCTCGGAGAAGACCACGCCGTCGCCCACGGACAAGACGGCGGGCGCGT
The DNA here is from genome assembly GCF_937001465.1 of Orcinus orca. Taxonomy (NCBI): domain Eukaryota; kingdom Metazoa; phylum Chordata; class Mammalia; order Artiodactyla; family Delphinidae; genus Orcinus; species Orcinus orca. The sequence goes on from NC_064560.1 coordinate 81,462,124, forward strand.
CGCCGGCCGACAAGGGCGGCGGGCCCCGCGGCGATGCCTGGAAGTACAGCACGGACGTGAAGCTGAGCCTCAACATCCTGCGCGCCGCCATGCAGGGCGAGCGCAAGTTCATATTCGCCGGCCTGCTGCTCACCAGCCACCGGCACCAGTTCCACGAGGAGATGATCGGCTATTACCTGACCAGCGCGCAGGAGCGCTTCAGCGCCGAGCAGGAGCAGCGGCGCCGCGATGCCGCCGCCGCCGCCGCCGCCTCCACGGCCAAGCGGCCGCCGCGCAGGCCAGAGGCCGAGGGCGCGCCGGGCCCGGAGCGCGCCTCGCCGGGCCCGCCGGCCGGGCCTCCCACGCAGCTGGTGCTCAAGCTCAAGGAGCGCCCGAGCCCCGGGCCAGCGGCGGGCGCGCGGGCGGCGCGGGCAGCGGCGGGCGGCGCGGCCTCCCCGGGCCCCGGCGGCGGCGCGCGACGCGCGGGTGCCAGCGGACCGGTCCCGGGCCGCAGCCCCCCGGCGCCGGGGCGCCAGAGCGTCATCCACGTGCAGGCGGCGGGCGCGCGGGACGAGGCGTGCGCCCCGGCCGTGGGCGCGCTGCGGCCGTGCGCCACGTACCCGCAGCAGAACCGCTCGCTGTCGTCGCAGAGCTACAGCCCGGCTCGCGCCGCTGCCCTGCGCACCGTCAACACGGTCGAGTCGCTGGCGCGCGCCGTCCCAATAACCCTGCCCGGCGCGGCGGGGGCGGCGGGCGCGGCCGAGCCCAAGTCGCAGACCTACACCAACGGCTTCGGCGCGGCGCGCGACGGCCTGGAGTTTGCCGACGCCGACGCGCCGGCCGCGCGATCGAACGGTGAGGGCGGCCGGGGCGGCCCCGGCGCGGGGCCGGCGCAGCGGCGCTGCCAGCGCGAGAACTGCGCGTTCTATGGACGCGCAGAGACCGAGCACTACTGCTCGTACTGCTACCGCGAGGAGCTGCGGCGGCGGCGCGAGGCGCGCGCGGCCCGGCCCTGAGCGCGCGCCGCGGCCCCGCCGGCTGGGCTGTCCTCTCCACGCTGTTGGTGTCTCCTCCGCGCCCTGGTCCACCGGGAGGCCGGCGATCCTCTGTCCGTGCTGTGTACGTGTTTGGTCAAACGTTCCTAATGGTGCCTGAACCTACACTGACGCCACTCAGGTAGTAGACGGATAGGAAACAAGTCATACTGTTGGAAGTGGGTGTGCTAGCTAGCATCTGCCTCGTACCTGTGGAAACTCAATAGCCATTGCAAGGGTATTTTTGTTCTTCAATAAGAGAAATAAAGAAATTTGCAGCCCTTTGTTTTTAGAAGGGAGTGTTTTACATGCCTTTTTTTTTTTTTTTTTTTTCTTTTTTCCCTAACCCGGCGACTGACCTCTTCCATGTAGCGGTCACCTGCGTGCGATTGTTGCCACCTAGGGTTTCGAAGCAAACGCGCGGCCCCGGGACCGCGGTGGCGGCTCTGCCTCGGGCTCCCACCTGTGCCCCTCCCGGGTCCCTGGAGGACAGGGCGGTTGGCCTCCCACTGGCGCCCTGGTGGTCCCTGTGACCCTTTAGGAATACACGGCTCCATCTCATAAGCAAAACCTCCTCCCACAGTCCCCGGCTCGAGCGACATTCACACTGCCATCAAAGTCGCGGGCGTCTGTAGGATGGGCACCGGACAACCTACCTCGCAGGGCGCGGTGAGGTGTAGCGATCACTCCCGGTGCCGGGCAGCTCAGGCGACAGGAGCTTTCCAAAGACACCTTGGGGCCCAAAGGCAAGGTTCCGAACTCACAATTTGGAGTTGACCATATATGAGCAAAGATGACAGCCTGCTCACATTTCTCCTTCGAAGACACTTCCTCAATGCTCTGTCACCAGAGTGGCCCCTAGGAAGCGACCATCGGTGCCCCAGGAGAGAGGCGAGAACTTGACCCTGCGGTCACTGTGTAAGCCCCCTCTAGGCCGCCCTGAAACCCGGCCTGCGCCTCTTTCCAGAGGGGAGGGGCTGAGGGCCGCCGGGAAGGAAGCCCACCCCCACCTCCCCCTCCACCCGCATCTGTCTGGGATCAGCCAGGTGGAGGGGCACCGCTCCCATCGGGGTCCCCTCTGCAGGGTGCGGGTAACCCTGACTGTGGCTCCGGAGCACATGAGGGGCAGCCCCATCCCTGAGCAGTCCCTATTTTGGTGCCTCCTTACATTTCTTGAGGAAAAAATAATGTGTCCTTAGCTACCCTGTTCTGAGCAGCAATATGCAGCGTCTTCCTTCCAAGATTACCTCTGGAGAATACCGTTCTTGGCCAAGGACACTGAGGCGTTAAACCTGCCTCACTAAGGAAAGATCTCGTTTCCAAGAAATACAGATACGATGGGTAAAATCCTCACTAGCAAAAGAATCCTTTAAAACCTGTGAGAGCCTTAGAATAGCCTCTAATAATCCCAAGAAAGAGAGGAGAAAGCACCCAGCTTCTCTGTGGGTGTATCTTCAGAAAACACAGGAGGTAGACCATCTCTTCATTGGCGCCAGCTTCTCCTTCTCCAGAAAGGATGCTTTCCCCCGAGATAAAGAGCAGAAAAAAAAATATATATATATATGGAAGGGGATTTTTGTTTTTACTTGTTTGAAGAATTATTGATATAATAAACTAATTTGAGTATCTCCTGTGAGTAATTTCTTTTTGTTTTTAATTGTCCACAGCACGTGGAGTTTTCAGTAATTTATTCAAGGTTTACATAAGTGGTTCCTTAAAATTATTTATTAAATAGGATCTTAAATTTTTCGAAAGTTTTACTTTTCGTGCTAAACGATACTTTCAGTGTGTGGTAATTACTAACATTCATGTCCTTCATATTACTGGGGTTTCTTTTGTTAAAAAAAAAGTAGTTTTTAAAAATTCTCTCCTCAAGAGGGTTTGTGGCAGCTTTTTGGACTGATTCTTCACGTCATGCTGACCAGCTGCTTTGCCATCCAAAGCTGTGAGGTCACAGGAAATAAATATGGCTTCACGTGTAGACGCCAGTTCCTGCCCTGCATCTCACAGAAGGTGGAACAGCCAGCCTGGAAAATGCTCCCCTGCGCATTCAGAAACCAAACACACACGCACAAGAAGTCAAGGAGGCAGAAAGTAATCTCGTGTTTGTTTTTTAATTTTTTTAACATGAAAACAGCCAACCAGAAATTTCCAAAACTGGCTGTGCAAATATTTTATCTTTCTCATGCTCTCTGCCAGGTTAAAAAAAAAAAGGGGGGGGGGAAGGCAAACTGAGAATAAAAATGGTCCATTTGTAGTACCAGAGGAAAAAGGAAAACCTTTAAAGCCAGGCAGTGTTATTTGTAGGTAATATCAAAAAACAGTGACCTGTTCTAGCTCCTCGGATTTCAGGGTCACCACCACCACACCCACATCTGACATATATGCCATAAATAAGAGCCTGAGATCCAACCCCAGACCCCACCCCCAGGCTCCTCCCCTCCCCCCCACAGCATGGAAGACCCCTGCACCGGCCGCTCCATGTGCAGGGCGCCTGTGGGTGTCACTCCCATCTGGTACGATGCCCTCCGTCCACATCGTTTACAAATAGACGTCTCCTCTTGTGAGAGATCTGGATCCATCCTTCCTCTAAAAACAATGTTAAAAACTGAGAGAGCCCACTGTTCCCTTAAATGTGCTAGTCCAGCCACCCACCCCACCCCCGCCCCAGTGTTCACAAGAGACCTTTAGCCCTGGTCCCAAGCCAGACATCTCTCAGGCGAAATGAGTTCATCAGGCTGGACGGGAACTATTAGAAACTGCTGTGTTTCTCACGTGTGGGTCAAGAGGTCCTCTAATGCCCTTCTGTGACTTAGGGGCCCTTTGTGGAGTGGGAGGAAAAGGAAGTGGATTGGGGGTGCTAGAGAAAAGGAAGACGGCCAGTCCCGATTCTAGAAAGGCCATGAGCCCCACCTAGGCACAGGTCCTGGACACGGGCTGAGCAGCTGCCCCACCTGTGGGCTGCCTTCCCCAGCCGGTCTGACCTGGCCAAACTTCCCTTTCTGGAAAGGTCAGATGTCTCTTAAGTGACAGCAAGTTTCCAGAAGGATCCCAGATACTTCTAAACCCCAGTGGAGGTTATTTCAGTCATTTGCTTCACACTTCCTGCAACTGCGTTACCTGGGTATATGACTTTTTAAAAAATAATATATTGTGAAAGGAAGGCGTTTTTAAGTGTATTCCGTTTGTAGATTTTATGCTGTTATGTTGAGATTTTACAAGCCAAGTTTAAACTGTACTATAGAAATTATTTTTATATTATTTTCAGAATATGCCAGAGAGCAATATTTTGCACCCTTATATTGTCACAGGGTTACCCCCTTGGGGGGCTAACTTTAGGTTGGGTGGGGCTCCGCTGTGGGCTCTTGGGGGTGAAATGTTTTCTGCTCTTTGTTCAAATCCCCTCTGAAAGTGGAACTGTGTAAATGTCTCCTCTTTTTCCATGGAAAGCTTGATTTGTTTTCTGCTTCTGGATTTTGGTACTGCATCTTTCCTCTTAAATGAATACTTTCTATTCACTAAGTTACTGTGGACCTTTTTCTTGCCTATCACCACCCAGTGGCTCCAGTGGCATTCTGAAAAGTTGGGATCTGTTACTTTACAAACTTTATGTTTTCCAAAGTGATTTGATTTATTAATTCTGGTAGCTTACCGTCAGGAATTTAGTGACTCAAGATAGCAGGGGGCACACCTCGAGGCGTGAAATCCTCCAGGCAGTGCCCACCGCCTCTGGGGCAGGGCCGTGGCTATGTGGCTCTCACCTCCTCGCTTAGCGACTTCAAGCTTATTTTGCGAACTACTCTACTTTGCAGAAATAAACTTAACCGATCAAAATATATTTCACGTTGGTTAAGAAAAAAGGGCTGTACCCATCAGTGGTGGGAAATTTGTGTGAGGAAAAAAAAAAAGGCTTTGCCAAACCATGTGTTCCATTCGCTGTGTCTTTCATGTTTACTAAGAGACGTGGAGTAATGCACGTTTGGGAGGGTTTCTTTCTTTAGGACACGATTCAGTTTTCCTCATTGTGGTGTGGACTTTACAAATTAAGTTCCTCGAGTGCTTTTTTCTTTTTCTTTGTTCCAACGGTTATAATAAATAAGAAGAAAACGTGTGTCGTGGTTGAGCGGACCCTGCCTTGTCAGACCCTGGCCGCTGTGACATTGCCTCTGTCCAGAGTCTGGTTCTGCTGTCATCCGAGCGCAAGCACATCCAAGAAAGGGCCCCACAGTGGCTGGCACCCCTGGCACCAGGGAGCAGGCACCCCCTTCCAAAAAGCCTTAAAGAGGTGGCTCTCTGGAGACCTCCGGTCCCCACCTTGCCCTTCAGTCCTAACTATAAGTTCTCCTTGCTACTGGAACTGGGCCGCTTCGGTGTGGGGCTCCAGGGTGGGGAGAGGTGCCCAGCTTCATTCTTGTTTCTGTCTCATCCCCCCAGTGCCCAGATCCACTCTCCAGCACAGGTCCCAGCGGCCCAGAGCGTGATTCTAACGGTGGATCTGCTGACACGGGGTTGGGCCCAGGGCGCTTCATCCCCAGGAGACCCACAGGGCACACATGATGACGAGGGGCCCCACACTCCCCTCAGGAGGCCTGGAGGCTGCAGGGAGCTCTCCGAGGCACCCTGATCAGGAAGACTTTCATGATTGCTCCGAGCAATGTGCGAGATGGTCTGTTCGCAGTCACGTGGGTAACTTTGTTCCCCAAAACCAGTCCTTCCTCTTCACTCCATGCCCACCCCCAGCAGAGAATAGAGAGGGGGCTGCCCTGCACAGACCTCTCGGGAACAAGTGTGTAGTCTGTGCTGTGTCAAGATGCCGTGCTCCTCCACCCCCACCCCCACCCCCCACCGGCTGACTTAACACACACATCACTGCAGGAACAGCACAGAAACCAGAATCTCCAAACAAGGCTAAAATATTATATTTCCATTTTATTTTGCAAAATAATTTGCTGAAATTTCAATTTTTGCTGTTTGATGCTTGCAAAAAGAGTCCCACCCTAATTATGTATGTACAAAATGATGCCCATTGCTTATCCTTTTTTATTCCTCCAAGAGAGCATCTCAAGAATACACACACACACACACACACACACGCACAATCAGTTCTTTAATGTAAGATGAGAGGTACCACTGGCTTTTTAAATATAGGCTGAATATGCTCAAGACCAAAGCAACTCATTATTTTAAAGAGGATAAATTAGTGGAGCCAGCTCCTTGAGAACATCTGTGATAGAACAGACACTGCAGGATGACTTCAAAGAAACAACTAGGTTCTGACAAAGACCACTCCCACCCCTGTACTTCTCCAACCTCTGCCCCAGTAACACAAGCCTGGCCCAGGGCCTTTGCACATGCCCTCTGCCTGGAATGTCCTCTCCCAACACCCACCCTCAGCCACCCTTCACTACCTGCCAGTCTTTGTTCCAATGTCACCTCTCAATGAGGCTCTCCCTGACTTCTCTATTTAATAAGCCAACACATCCCACCCTCCCTGCCGCCTCCCTGCGCGTCTTCCTCTTGTGCATTTATCGCCACCTGAGGGCTGCGTGTGAATTATTCATTCATTCATTCATTGTATGCCTCCCTCCAGCCCCCATAGAATGTAAGCTCCACGCGGGCAGGAATTTTTGTATGTTTTGCTCACTGCTGTACTTCTGGTGCCTACAACAGCGCCTGACATATATTAGGTGCTGGATAAACACTTGTTGAAAAAAGAAAATGAAATCAGTAATTTGATAGCTATTAAGAAGCCTAAAAGTATCAGTTGCAGCCTTTATCAAGTCGAGATTCTACTCTTGCCCCTAAATGGGGAGAATTTTAGCTGATACAGCAGCCTGGCTGCTTCTCCAGCCTGTGGTTTACGAAGGCCGGATGCGGCAGTGAGCACCAGACCTGATGGTGGCGGGTCTCCCGTGTAAACGCCTGCCCCAGGGCCCTCCCTCATAGAGAAGGTACTCCGCTGTCTACAGAGGGCCCTCTGGGACAGGATGAGGTGGGGACAGTTTCCTCCAGGGCACCTCTCGTGATCACACCCCCTCCATGAGGTCGTCATGGGCCTGGACCATTCTGGAGAGTCCCTTATAATGGGTCCTTAGGACGCTGTGCCTTCACAGTGTCTCCAGGGAGACAGGCCTTCCTTCCTAGAGCAAACTCAGTGGCAGCAGATGACCCCGCCCAGGAAAGGGCATCAGCCTGACCACTAGCAGGACCCGTTCTTATGTCACCAAAAGCAGGCCTTCAGGGAAGGGGAGCTGCTCACACAGGTGTGGGGGGACTGCGTTGACAAAGTTGGAGGCCCCCTGTCGCCCCTTGGTCACAGGTGTGTGTGTACTGCAGGGGCAGAGCCTGGACATAGCAGAGCCAAACAACACAGCCTCCTCGGCCAGGCCCCCTGGTGGCCTCGCCCACCAGCAGGGAAGGGATGCTTCCCCCTCTGAACTTCCTACCCCTGCGGGATGATCTTCCCAACTACCTAACCTTGGTGTTTACTTCTAGGTCCTTTGGCCAAATGTGTTTTCCTCTACCAGTTGTTGGCAAAATACTGTTACAAGCTTCTTATAGGACCCTTGTCCTACTGTGGCCTGGTTAAAAGCCTTTGTCCTTCTCTTGTTCCCTTTCCGTGGTTCTGACGTCACTTCTCTGTGTGCCATATTTTAGGGTCCCCCATTTGGGGGGCCAGGAGCTCCCTCGTAGCACTCCCTCGGCAGCTGCAGACAGTGAGTGAGCCCACACGTGTGTGTCCCTTCGCTTGAATTGCCAAATACACAAGGCCCCTTTCATTGCTGCCCTGACACACGCGGGTGTGGCAGACATGCTCCTGGCCAGTGCTCAGAGAGGGCGACCTTTCCAGGGCTGCTTCCTTGGCCCTCGCCAAACTTCCTCCAAGGCAGGAGCCCTGCAACCCGTCCAGTTTTTCCTGCTTGCCTGGAATGGAATCCAAACGCCTGCCCTGGAGTGATGATTTGGTAGGTGGGAGTGGGGCAGCTTGTCCCCACTAACTCATGACCAAAACTAGTAAAGCCACCGGAGACGGGCAAGTGGCCCAGAGCCCCTGTACACGAGGCAAACGCCACCTCCCAGAGCCAGTCATCATTCAACACCCCGAGGAAGCCCGGGGCCCTCCACCACCCACGGGGCCCTTAGAGCCACAGGGGGCTCCCCTGAGTCTGCACTCAGAACCTGAACCCCGTTCACCCTCAGCTTCGACCAGTGTGTCTCGTTTTAACTGATGATTGCTGATGTGTACTTGCTTGGTTCCTTCCAACACGCATTGGCAAGTGAATGTAGTTCCTCTGTTTCTTTCCCTTTCTTTTTTCTTTTACTGGTTCATTTGACTGATTTGGGATGAAATACATGACTTTGTTTCCCCAGTTTACTTGTTACCATGGACGAAGGAAAACATTGAGTCAGAAAGGGGTCAGAAATCCCTGTTGCTTCAACCGAGTTGTCCAGAACCCTTTTCTGATTCAATGCAAATATTCTTTTCCATCTGGTCTATCCTTGGAGAAGGAACCCATTGTAAGAGCTTGTCTTTGGTGGTTGGGTTGTTACTTTGTAAAGTATTAAAGCACTAAACCGATTTTTGCAATATGTAGTAAATCTTGCTTTCATTTTGGAAAACTTCCAGTAATGACTACTACTGCACTTTTTATAGAAGAACTGTATTTCATTTCTTTCTTTTATGAAAGATTATTTCAAGTAACAATAGCTCTGTAATCCGTGTGATACGGCTTCTCCATTACTTGACATGGAGAGAAGCTTTGATGCCTACTCAATAAATTAACATGTTTGTAAAGCACTGGCTGGTCCAATTATTTACCCACTCCAGTGTCCCTGGTAAAACACCATCTAAGAAAAGTTTTATGGCACGGAGGAAGAGGATTCTAACAGATGTCCCTCCTTACCCATTTTTATTTTAAGTGTTCTTCCAATCAGATGAGATGTAAACCTAGGTATCACAGTTTTATTATGTGAGACAAGAGTTTCTGTCCTTTTTAAATGGTCAGGACACTTTCTGTCAAAATGAAAACAATAGAGCTTCCCTTAACGTGTGTTCGCCAGAGGTCAGCAAGACAGCAACTGGGAGGCCACAGAGAATGAGAGGATTTGACTGTGGATTTTTGTTTGCACATGTTTTTCTGTGCAGGAGAGGCATGGTGTCTGTAAAAGAAAGTAAGTCGTTTCCCTGTGGGCTGCGGGCCTGTCCCAGGCAGGCGATGGGCTCCAGCACAGTCAGAGCCGAGCACCTCGCAGGAGCTGGGGCAGGGGCGGTGGTGGTGGTGGTGGCGGCCACCACGTGCTGTGCTTTGCCTCAGGCACATCACGGACATCGTGGGATTCTAACCAGGCAACAACCCTGTGAGTTAGATGTCAAAATCCCTGTTGTGTAGACAAGGAAGGAAGTTTGGCAAGGTAAGTGGCGAAACCAAGATTGCAGCTCTAATTTGCCTGATGGAAGAACCCGCGCTCCCAGCTGCAGGGCCACCCAGGAGCAACTCCCAGCCTGTCCAGTGGGTGGACTTGACACACAAGGAGAAGGAGAGGGAGAGGAAAGATGCTCAGCTGGCCTGTGGGATGCACTGTGGCCCTGAGGACAGCGTCCGGCCAGGGCTCCACCTTCCATTTCTGGTTCGGACGTTCTTCTCCACTAGAAAATAGGAGACTGTACTTAGTTCTTGCAGGACAGGTGGAGAATCCCACGTGAAAGGCACACTCCTCCACCAGCAGCTTTGAGAGGTGCTTAAAAGGCTTTACAGGATGGTGGTGGGAGCCCTGCACAGGAAGAAAGAAATTCTGGCCCCTAAATTACAGTGACCTTGAGAAAGGCATCTCCCCTTTCCAGGTCCCAGTTTTCTATAAAATTTCAGTATATTCTGTAAAATGAGGGACTTGAGGGAAGGATCTCTAAATCCCCAACAAGTCATGGAATCCGTGTATCATTTAGGAAAACAGAAGTCATATCAGTTATTTTAACAGAGAGGATTTAATATGGGGACTTGGTTGAACAGGGATCAGAAGACTGAAAAGAACAAAAAGGGCCCATGGAGGCAGCATGGAGAAAGTGAAGCTCATCACAGGGCTGGGGGCAAAGCTCAGGGGCCAGGTGGTTATGAGCTACAAGCATGAGGGGTGGGGGGCACCCAGGGCTGGAAGCAGGCCTCTGAGGAGGAAGAGCTGGTGTCTCTGAGGGGGACACGGTTCGGCAGAACCTTCCGTGTGGGGAAAAACATAATTAGAACAAACTGCAGCTGGCAAGTGGCGAACTGTTGCCAGGACAACGCTGAGAGATACTGGAAGTAAAAGAAAAGAGCAAGTCCTCTGTGTGTGTGTGTGTGTGCGCGCGCGCGCGTGCACATATGCGTGCATGCACGCCCATGTGCATGTATGCATATGTATGTGTGTACATATACACGTATTGTCTGTATACACACACACGCACAAACACACACACACCCCAAGCAAGGAGGAAAATTAGAATAGACAAGCCGCATGTCTGTCACCAGCGGGGGACCATGGCTGACATTCCTGACCTCCTTCTTCCAGAATGCGTCTGGTTTCCTTTGCCCTCAACCAGGACCTCAGCTTGTTGGGATCTTTCATTTCTGATGAAATAGCCCAAACTTTCATTCCCGAGAGGTCTGAATCATCACAAGTCCCCTGTTGGATGCTGTAGTTGACCATTAACTTTTATTGGGGGCGTGGATGTAATAAAAGGCACCCCCAAGAGTCCCCTGAATGTCACAGATCAACCCCTCTGTGTAGCAGCGGCTCCATGTTGCCTTGATAATTAAAGTTTGTCACCAGCCAAATAATAGCTCCCTCCTCTGCGTTGAGGTGGTGGCCTGAGGAGACCCCATGGCTGGGTCTCAGCCTCCAGACCAGTGACACCCTGAATGGCTCCTGGAGGAGGCCCTCCCTCCCTGGGAACGGGGTGGGGGCGGGAAAGCACAGGTTCTTGGTTATGAGGCAAAATGGTGACAAGAGCCACTCCCACTCCCATGGGACAGACCCCACCGTACGGCCGTGGCTGATTCAAATCATCAGGTCCATCTGTAAGACCGAGCTCCTGCCTTTGCAGGAGCTGCCTCCCTGCTGGCACCATCGCTCAATCTCCAGCGGGCTGTTCCCGGCTCCATCAGGCCAGCTGCTCCCGGGTCAGCTGGATACGCAGTGAGTGAAGCCCCTGTGTGTGATCCCATAGCCATGAAGCTGAAATTCTTCTGCAGAAGCAACACTGTGTGGAGCTCCATCATGGTGAGCAAGGCATCCTTTGAACCCATGAATGGTAGTTTTTGGCAGAAGTGTTGCAGGCAGGGAAGGCACACCTGAATCCAGAATACATGTATTCCAGTGAGAGAAATGGCCTTACTTCATAATGGAAAGGGTCCAGCGCAATCAGCCAGCCACGTCTGACTGGCCACCCTAGGGAGGGAACCATACGGAGGCTCTGTACCGTTCCCCACTGCCAAATGTCACTCGCGCTCAGCAGGGGCGGCCTCCAGGCTGGCCTTGAGGAGGGGAAATCGTGTAGTTTCGCTCATCCCCAGCCTGCATCGCTGCAAGTGGGTCCCTCTGTACTGGGGCCGATTGAGCCTGGAGAAAGGGTTGGCTGACATCACAGGACCTGCCATCTTGTCCAACCGATTCCTGAGAGCCTCCTCTGCACAGGGTACATTTAATGAGCATAAACATGGGACATGATATCTCCATGCTCTAGGAGAGCCGTCCCCAGACATCTTCCTTCGTCACCACACCTCCTTGTCACCGATCTTTGAATCCTATTCTTTCCAAGTTCTTGACTGTCCAGTCAACTATTTGTCCCTGCCCATAAATCAGTGTGGATTGGGATTCCTCGACAGTGGCGCGAATGATGTTTGGGGCCAGATCGTTCTTTTTGGCAGTCCTGTGTGCATGGTAAGATGTGCAGCAAGTCCCTGACTGACCTCTACTCACTAGATGCCAATAGCTCTCTCCATCTGGATGTGACAGTCAAAAATGTCTCCAGACATTGCCAAATATCCCCAAGGCGGTGGGGGGAGGGGAAGAATCACTGGTGTAGGTGAATTCTTCTGGCTGTCTTTCATTCCAGAAAAGTGATAACCATTTGTTCTGCTCAAGCTCTGTCCACTGGGATGATTTCCCTTCCCCACCGTCTTCCAGGGACACTTGAGACTGGGGCTGTAATGCCCTCATAGCCTGCTCTCAGCTGGAGCTGGCATGTCACAGAGAACCACTGGAAAGCAAGCCTCCTCCGCCATTTGGTTACTGGGAACTTCCCAGAAGGTATCAATTGCGGGAGAGGAGGCCACAAGCAAGAGGACATGTTGCAGGGTCTGAGCCACCTGTTCACGCAACTGCGTGTGCCTTCTGGGTTTTCTTAGGCTCTCACACACCATCTCCACGAGATGACAGATTGTAACCACATAGACCCGACTTCCTGGGAGGGCGGGGCAGATCACACCCGCCCATAATGCACTGAGCTCAGGACTGTAGTCCACTGATGTCCCCTCAGCTGTTCAGTCCCCACCAGGACCCAGTAGCAGCCAGGACCTCTTTCTTGGAGAGAAGAATAGTCACATGCAGAGGAGGGCATGGCCTTGTCCAGAACTCTGGTGCTCTGCACGGTGGTCTGCCCACTGGTAGCATTGCTGTTGGCCACAAACACTGAGTGTCACTGGGTCTATTAGGAGATGAGGTCCAGGGGCCCCTCACAGCTGGTGGCCTTACAGGTTCCTTGGTAAAGGCTTTGGGAGGGTACACCCAAATGGCCAATATGTTGCTTTTAAACTCCAGAAAGTCTCCGCAAACGTCATGCCTGCTTTTTTTAGGTATAATGATGTCTCTTTCACTGTATTGGGCTGTCCTGAAACGTTCCATGGTCTCCCCACAGCTTTGTCAAGAGGATGGGCCCCTGAATATTTGTGTGGGGGGGTTTCTCCCTCTTTTGTGTCTCAGGGAGGCAGGTGCAATCTGCATGAGGACATCAATTGTGGGATCCAGCGTGGTGTTCTGCTGGGCCTCTGCCAGCTGTGCTGTGGCAGGAAAACAGGATGAGTCCCAGGCACCCCCGGACATGAGCAAACTGCTCCTGGTGGTCCTTGCAGATGCCCAGGGAGAACCAAAGCCACCCATCAGTGCCCATGCTGTGGAACGATAAAGGGATGCATTAGGAACCTTCTCGAGTCACTGATAGCCCCACGAATCTCTGCAATTCCTCCAGGATGCAAATTAATCACCTTTGATTTACTCTCATGGTAGGGAGGGGAAGTGCCAGGACTTTCCCTTTTGTCCCATTTCTACCAAAGTAGCATCCATTCCAAGGCGGGAGAACTGATGTGGGGGCTCAGCCAGCTGCCAACGATGCACTGGAAGCTGAGGAGATGACCACAGACCCACCAGCGCCATGGACACCCGCACCTGGGACAAAACTTTTTGTCTCCTGACCTCCACAAGCCCCCACTTTGACTGTGGAACCACAGTGGTATTTTGAAGTCACCAGGAATGAGTGACAACTCAGAGCCAGTGCTGAGTACCCTGAATTCTCAAAGTATCCCTGCCTCCCCGCGGTTACAGGGGAAGAGACATCTGTCAGAACACGTCTGTCAGTTGCAGGCCACAGCTGCCCTCGGGAAAGGTCTCAGGCCCCTTGGAGGAGATCTGGAGGGGATGTGCAGTGTCAGCCGGGTGATACGGCAGGGCTTTCTCAGGGGAGCCGAGGGGCTCCAGACGTGTGAAGTGGCTCAGACCTGCCAAGTCCACGAACAGCCGTGACTCTACAGGGTGGTTACTTAAGTGAGGAATTTTTCTTTCAAACCAAAAGTGATTTTTTGTAACATCAGTTTTATTGAGGCGTATTTTATGTACAGCCAAAGGCACAAATATCAAACGTACAGTTGGGTGCGTTTTGACAAATGTCTACTCCCTGGTCACAACCAGCATGGTCGAGATGCGGAACATCACCCTCACACCCTGCCACACCGAGTGCATCCCACCCCCAAAAGCAGCTCTTATCCAGGCTGCTCTAGATTTGCTCTGTCCTTACAAACATACAAAGGGAATCAATATATGTACTGTTTGGTGCCAGTTCTCATTTGTTCCACTGGTTTGGGGGATTCACCCACATGGGTATCGGCATCGGTCATTTGTAACTTTTTATTGCTGGGCATTGTGACTGTAGCACAATTTGTGTATCCACTTTCCTGTTAATGGACAGGTTGCTTCCAGTTTGGGGCTATCATGAATAAAGTCACTATGAGCCTTCGTGAATGTTCTGTGGACATAAAGTTTCATTTCTTCTGGATAAATACAAATGAAGCAAAATTGCTGGCTCACAGAATGAGTGTATATTTCACTTTATTAGAAATTTCCAAACAGTGTTCCAAGTAGGTTGTATGGTTTTCCAATCCCACCAGCAAATGGTTTTGGTTACCTGAGACATGAACATACCCTGTCCTTCTTTTCTGGCGCCCATGCAGTAGGCCCCAAGGCCTTCCAACAACCCCCCTCCCTGGAGCAGCCTGGGTGGACGTGGGCTCTCGGCACACACAGGCTTTTACACGCCTTTCTCTGGGAGGCTGAGCTCCGTCTGCCCTCTGCCCTGGCCAGACTCACATGCGTGCATCTCCTTGCTTGGGTGTTCGGCTCCTGGACATCGGAACTGTTGTCTGATTTCCCCATTGCCCAGGGGACCCAGACCATGGGTGTGACCGGCACATTTTCCCTCCGTGCAGAAGAGGAGCCCTCCCCTGTGTGCCCAGGTGAGCCCAGCAAGCAGCCGCCCAGGGAATGGGGGCGACTACCTGCTCTGCATTTTCCAGGTAGCAGCTGGGAGCGGGGCACTGGGGCTGAGCTCGGCTCTAAGCAGGGATCGCCAGGTAAGGAAGACTTCTCAGAGAGCTGAGAGTTGAATCAGACAGAGAAGGGGATAAACGACTGTCCAGCAGGCAGGGTGAACACTCCTTACACAAACACTGATCAGGAGCCTGCTTTGTGCTGGGCTCACCAGTGCTGGGGACCCGCCCATGAATACGACAGACCAGCTTCCTTCCCCACCCCCTGCCCCCGGGAGGTGGGGGGCAGGGAGGGGAGAAGGCAGAAAGGGGGCAGCAACCGGTTAGTGTAGAGGCTGCTGGGAAGAGGATGGACAGGGACAGTGGCCCCATGGCAGTGGCCACTTCAGCCCTGGGTCCCAGGACTGGGGAAGGCTTTGGGGAGCCCCTGCAGGGGACTTGAGGCCATCCTGGCACAGCCTGGCCACTCTCCCACCAACAGGGAGGATCACCATTGCAGCTGGTGGACCAAGAAACCATGGCCCAGAGAGAGTAAGAGCCTCCTCCCCAGGTCCCACAGCAAAGAAGCAGCGGATG
The DNA here is from genome assembly GCF_937001465.1 of Orcinus orca. NCBI lineage: Eukaryota > Metazoa > Chordata > Mammalia > Artiodactyla > Delphinidae > Orcinus > Orcinus orca. The sequence goes on from NC_064560.1 coordinate 81,477,503, forward strand.
GGCTGCAGACAGCACCACTGGCCCCGAGGTTCGTGCTTGTCCCAGATGTGCTTGTGGAGAGAGGGGAAGCTGAGGGTTTCAGGAACACCGTGTGTCCAGCAGCTGGTGGCGCTGGCCAGGCCTAGAGGTAGGGGGCCAAGAAGACCATCCTCTCTGGCCTCTTCACCTCCCCTTGTCAATCACACACCCCACACAGGGGCCCCAAAGGCAAGTCCTCAGCCCAGCCCAGGCTGCCCCCCAGGAAGAGAGCACAGCCCTCCCTGCACTGCACTCAGCTATCCCTGGCCTCTGTCCCCTGCCTGTCTGAGCAGAACACACACGATGTGCACAGCGCTGTCTGAACTTTCGACCAAAGGCCAGCACCCACGCTCATTCTGGTAGGACGGGTGCCATAGAACGAGCCCTGAGGTGGTGGCCAAGGCCCCCTGGCAGAGAAGTGGGGACAGTCCTGCCTTCCCGAGGCCCCCTCTACCCTGGCAGAGCCCTGACATCCAACAGGTCCAAATGCGTGGTCTGAATGTTTGAACCTCCAGATCTCAGTAAAAGCAGCACAGTTGCTGGAATGAGTACTCACCATGGGACCTGGGTTGGGAGCATCGTGCCTCGTGCCCTCTGCCTCTGGAAAGCCCGGCAGCCCGAGGAAGGGGGCTGCGAGGAGAGGACGGTGAGCCCCAAGGACAAGCAAGCAACTCAGAGGATGGCAGGGGTGTGAACAAACAAGGGGTCAAACTGCTTCTTGCCTGTCAGTCCAAGGATCTTGGAAAATAGCTGGCCACGATCAGTGACATGAGAGGGAAAGCCATTTTATGACCACCACCGAAGGAAAGCTCCCCAGGTGGGATGGTGTGGGCTAAACCCCAACCAGGGGACATGAATGCAGAAGCTGACAGCTAAGTCCACTGATGGAGCAGACAGGTCCCCTGGGGGGAGGGCTGGACCACGACGCACCGCAGGAAGAGCAGAGGGGCTGCTGCCCGCGATGCCGGAGCGAGCTCTGGACCCTCCCAGGATGGACACACAGCAGGAACTGGCCGGCTCCAGAGGTTTTTGGATTCGTGAGGAAGGAGAAATCTTGGTGCTGGACCCAAGAGGATGTTGTCTGGACAAGAGAATGTGGGTGAGGAGGCTGGCGCCCTGAGGAGCAGCACTCGGCTGAGGTCTGTCACCCACGGCTGGCCCTTGAGTCCCCCCGCTGTTTCTCCCTTCTCCACCTGGAACCTTCTGGCTAAGGCAGACCTCGGAGATCTGCAGGGTCAGTTCCTGACCACAATAAAGAGCGTTGCACTATTTTTTTGGTTTCCCAATGCATATAAAAGTTATGTTCCCATGCTGGAGAAGGTATGGAGAAAAGGGAACCCTCCTACACTGCTGGTGGGAATAGAAATTGGGCCAGCCACTATGGAGAACAGTATGAAGGTTCCTTAAAAAAATAAAAATAGAGCTACCATATGATCCAGCATTCCCAATCCTGGGCATATATCCAGAGAAAACTGTAATTGGAAAAGATACATGCACCCCAATGTTCACTGCAGCACAGTTTACATTAGCCAAGACGTGGAAGGAGCAAAATGTCCATCGACAGATGAATGGATAAAGAAGAGGTGGTATATATATACAATGGAATATTACTCAGTCATAAAAAAGAACAAAATAATGCCATTTGCAGGGACATGGATGGACCTGGAGATTATCATGCTAAGTGAAGTAAGTCAGACAAAGACAAATATCATATGATATCACTTATATGTGGAATTTAAAATATGATAGAACTGAACTTATTTACAAAACAGAAATATACTCACAGACATAGAAAACAAACTTGTGTTTACCAAAGGGGAAAGGGGTGGGAAGGGATTAAATTGGAGTTTGGGATTAGCAGATACACACTAACAGCAAGGTCCTGCTGTATAGCACAGGGAACTATACTCAATATCTTGTAATAACCTATAATGGAAAAGAATCTGAGGGAATATATATATATATATATATATATATATATATAAAACTGAATCACTTTGCTGTACACCTGAAACTAACACAATGTTGTAAATTTACTATACTTCAATTTAAAAATCATTAAAAAATAAAAGTTATGTTCCCAGTATACTGTAATCTATTAAGTGTGCAATAGCATGTCTTTTAAAAAACAATATACATACCTTAATTTAAAAATACTTTATTTCTAAAAAATACTAACCGTCATCTGAACCCTGAGAAAGCAACATCAAAGATCCCTGATCACAGATCATCATAACAATATAATAATAATGAAAAAGTTTGAAATATTGCCAGAATTACCAAACTTTGACAGAGACACGAAGCGAGCAAATGCTGTTGGGAAAATGGTGCGTATAGACTTGCTCAACACAGGATTGCCACCAACCTTCAATCTGTAAAAAATGCAGTAAAGTGCAGTGCAATCAAAGGAGGTCTGCTGTCCTGTGATGACCGTGACACCTGTCCAGTCACTGTGTCCACCCTGTGAGACGGGCCAACAGCAGTGTTACTAAGGGGATGTCAGAGCCAGAGGAGACCACACGTTCTGGGCACAACAAATACTAAAGTCAACAAAGCTGCATCTGGAGATGTCTTTGGATGAGTGGTTGGTGGCTCCTGTGCTTCTAAAAAAAAAGGCTTTGCTGCATTCGCAGGACTTTTGGCTTTGTCCTTACGGTGTGCAAAGCTGCATTTAAGTTGTACACAGAGACCCATATGATGATAAGAAAGTGCAGGGAGTAAATTTTTTACCTTCGACTCAGTCTTGGAGGGCTTTTAACTGCTTTTTGTTTTCTGTAGATAGATTTGAAGCCATAAAAGGAAGAAGGCTATGCGTCCTGGGCAGCGTAAACTACACTGACCCAAATGGCGGACTAACGTGTCCTTTGGATCTGGGACTAATTCTAAATCTGTTGATTAATCATTTTAAACTTCAACAGTAGTAAATGTATTAATTCTGCCCTTCACACGCAATCCAGCTGGAGACTACGGGTGACTTTTGTATTTGCTTCTGGGGCAGAGAGAAGGTAACCAGCCTGCCTGCGGCCGCCACGCCCCGCCGCGCCCCGCCCCGCCGGCAGACAGACCAAGGAGGGGCATTGGAGCCACAAGCAGCCCAGCGCTGCCCCCTGGTGGTCAGGGCCTCCACGCAGGGCCTGAGGCTCTGGGAAGTCTGTGAAGGATGGTCTCCCAAGCTCTCCTCTCCTGAGGTGTCAGGACGGCCAGGAAACCCACAACAGGGTTTTCATCGTGTTGTTTCCTTTACCCAGAAGGGGACAAAATACTCTGCAAATTGTGTTTAGCAAACCCACCACTTACTTCTCCTTTCAAATCCAAGACCGGTTGATTCTGTAGTTCTAGATTTTGCTGCAGTTTGTGATCTGTGATCACACGCGACAACAACTATGGTGCACCCAACCATAACTAAATCAGAAGTTTGGACTCAACACAACATTTTGTTTATGATAAAATAAAGCCCAGTCTCTTTGCCACCGACAAGTGATTGGGGAAATGCCCAATCCATCCATTTCCCTGCTGGGAAATAGAAATGAATAATGATACCAAAACACATCCACTTCAAAAACAACTTTTTATTTAAAGATAATCAATTCCATCAGTTAGATTTTTTGACACCATGTGTTAAAAAATCCTTTTCTGGATGCCTCAAAGAGAGATGCAATAGATATAATCACAAACCACTGCCTCCAGAAGAAAATGCTTCAAAAGTGGTTTTAATGGTCTCAAGTTTAGGATCCCATTGAATATTTTTTAAGGCACCAACAATAATCCCCCCAAAATGCTAAGGATCTTTCCCATTTGGTTAATGCTGTGATTATCCACTGCCACAGGTGTTGTTATTCTGGTGGCCATATTGCAGGTGCTTTGTGATCATGGATGAAACCCGTTGGGTACCCACTCCTGCAGGTGTGCTGAGCTCCCAGATGCTGAAGAGTAGACAGAGAAAACAGTGAGTAAGGAGAGGGCAGAGGGCCCCTGGGCAGGACCTGGCTGTGAGGAACGCTTGTTCGTGACCCGCGTCCCACAAAAGCTGTCCGATAATAGTTGTAAACCTCCTTTGTCTTTAGTTTCTTTTTTTTTATTATTTTGGCATAGGATGCTGCAAATGGACATCCTTCTCCGTGTTTTTTTTTTTTTAATTATTTATTTATTTATTTTGGCTGCACTGGATCTTAGTTGCAGCACACAGGATCTTCGTTGTGGCACGCGGGCTCCTTAGTTGCCACATGTGAACTCTTAGTTGTGGCATGCATGTGGGATATAGTTCCGCCCGACCAGGGATCGAACCCAGGCCCCCTGCATTGGGAGCGTGGATTCTTACTCACTGGACCACCAGGGAAGTCCCTGTCTTTGCCTTCTGTTATAGATGGTTATAGACAGAATATTTGTGTCCCCCTCAAAATTCATATGTTGAAATATGATGGTATTTGGAGGTGGCACCTTTGGAAGGTGATTAGGTCATGAGGGGGATCCTTGTGATGGGATTAATGTCTTTATAAGGAGAGGCCAGAGAGCTCCTTCTTCCTCTCTCTCCCCCCCGCCCCCGCACCCCCCTCCCGCCAGGGAGGGCACAGCAAGAAGACGGCCATCTGCAAACACCAAAGCAAGCCCTTACCAGGAAGCATATCTGCTGGCAGCTCATCACCAGGGGCAGAGCCCTGGAATGCTTCCCAGTACCTAGCCTCCACCCTGGCACTCAGGCTCCTGAGGGCAGGGCCCTGTGGTCCTGCTACCCCCACCCCCCTCCCCCTTCCCCCTCTGCCTGGCCTGGAGCTGAGAAAGTACTCAGTGAACCTCTGCTGGGGGAGAAGCACAGAGAGGGTGAAGGACCAGAGGCCCGGCAGGGGCAGAAGGAATGCCTGGGGTGGGCACCTTTCAAGAGTACTGGAGGCAAGGCTCAGGAGGCCAAGGGTGGGACAGGGTGGGGAGGGCAAGCTGGGCAGAATGAAGACCAGCGGGGCTGGGAGGACTGACACTGGGAGAGGGCCCACCAGGAGCTACCTCCTCTCAGGGCTGGTCCTGCAGGAAGAGGCCCACACAGCATCCTCCAGTCAGCTGCTTCGTGAAGGAAAAGCGAGCCTCAGATAGAAGGGTCTGGGCAGGGTGGCCAGGTTTAGAAAGAAAACATAAAATATAGGGTACTCAGTTAAATTTCAATTTCTGATAAACAACAAATACAATTTTTAGTATAAGTATGTCCCATGCGCTATTTGGGACATACACTAAAAACAATTTTCCATTGACTTTCCATTCAAATTCAACTGGTGTAGGAGTCCGTTTGGGCTGCTACAACAGAATACCATGGCCTGGGTGGCTTATAAACAACAGATGTTTATTTCTCACAGTTCTGGAGGCTGGGAGTCCAAAATCAAGGTGCTGGCAGGTTCACGCGTGGTGAGAGCCCACTTCCTGGTTCATATATGGCCAACCTTTTCCTGGGTCCTCATCTGGCAGGAGGTGCAAGGGAGCTCTCTGAGGTCTCTTATAAGGACACTAATCCCATTCATGAAGGTCCCACCCTCATGACCTAATCACATCCCAAAGGCCCCACCTCCTCATACCATCACATTGGAGATTAGGATTTAACATAAGAATTAGGGGGAGCAGGGCTGCCACATAAACTGAGTCCACAGCATGTGGGCATCAAGGATTTTCTCTGGCAAGCCCAGCCTAGCAACTCCTGAGGGACAGATGTCCCTTCAACTATCTGGGCACAGAGGTGGGAGAAGGGCCCTCAACACTTATGCTGACATTAAACCATCATGAAAACTCCATCGCCAGAATTCATGATCTCACGTCTGACTCCCCTGAGTCGTGGACCTGCTCTTGAGGGGGAAGCAAATCTGGGAGAAAGGAAATGAAAGCAGAGAACCCATCACTCCTGGTCACCGATCACTGGAGGGCTTGGCCTTGTGACAGACCTGCTGGCCAAGTGGGCTTGGAGGGGCTGGGGGAAAGAGGGCTGGGTGGCCCAGGATGCACTGGCTGAAGGGCCCCTCAGCTCCATGTTCGGAGGGACCATCTAGTGCTCAGACCTCCGCAGCCCTGGAACATGGAGGCTACTCCTTCCTGACTGTGGGAATTCACCTACTCGAGTCTGAGAAATGGGCCAATGGGCAGAGCAGAACAGCAGGGTCTGAGACAGAGCTCTGGAGGCCTCTGCAAGGAGAGCAGCAGCAGGTGGGGAAGGGGCCAACCCTCTCCCTGCTCCCAGAGTGGACGTTGGTGTGAGGCTGGTGCATCTGACAGCCTTGCCGGCCCCTGAGAGAAAAGGCTCCCTGGTCTCGGACCTGGCAGGGCGGCTGCAAGCCTGGCTCTGACGCAGCCTCCACAGAAGAGGAGATGAGTGTACAGGAGGCTGAGCAGAGTGAGTGCCTGTGTGTGTGTGTGTGTGTGTGTGTGCGTGCGTGCGCGCGCGCGCGCGCGCGCGCGTGTCTGTGCCTGGCAGCGTGTCTGCATAGGTGAGGGGTCTGTGGGTCTGTGGGTCTCCTGTGCACACATTGTGACCATGGGGGGGCACATTTCTTCCTCCACAGCTGTCCCCCCAATTCTGCCCAAGGGAGGCTAAGAGGGGGAAACAGGCCTGCTCCATTGCAGGCTGAGATCCTGCTGGTACCCCTCTCCTGCTGGAAGGCATCCGGTGGGGGTTTCCTTCTGGCCTGGAGGCACCTGGTGCCTTCCTCTGCAGCAGCCTGGGGTCCACCGTGGGCAGGGGCCGCTGGGGTGGGAAGGTTTGAGGTGAGTCGCTCTTAGCTCCGGTCCAGATGGCTCCTCAGGCCAAAGCGGCTGCTGGCCGTGCCGTGTGGGACAGGAGCCCAGGTATGTCTGGAAGCCCCAGTAAATAAACAGGAAATTCCCAAGCAGCTCATGCCAGGCTCACTTTTTCCCAAAGAGATGTTTTGATAAAACTGTGAATGGATTTTAAACATGCATGATAGAAGGACATGGAAAGCAGACTTAAAATGGATGGAATCCTGATTTAGGTAAAGGAAACAGTGATGCAGGGAGTTGGGGTCTGACACCCATACCCCAAGGCAACAGCCGTAGCCTGCAGAGCTCATGTGTGTCCAGGTGTCCAGGCCTGCGTGAGCCTGGAGAAGGATCCCTGGGCAAGCGCTTCCACACCCGTGGGAGCTGACTGTGCACACGTCAAAGTCAGCACCGAAAGCAGAATCCCGCTTTACAGCAGCAGACATGGGCCACTGTGTGAGTGGGCAATCCTAGACTGAAAGTGGGCCATTTCGTGAGCAGTAGGTGTCTCTTTGGTCACAAGCTCAACTTTGTCATTTGTCTTCATCAATTTTGAGTACCTTTGCAGGATAAAATCCTCCAGGCAGAAGCACTGAGTCAGTTGTGTGCAAACACATGTGGAGTGACACTGCTGGTGCCCCAGCACATGGAGGCGGGCAGAGCCAGGAGTGGCCAGACACTAGCCATGCAGCCACCAACCTCAGCCACATGCCCAGTGGGGGCCAAAGGAGCAGAGCCAGGGTGTCCCAGAGAGGTGACAAGTGCCACCTGTTGCCACACCACCTTGGGGGCAGGGGCTGGGGGGAGCTGGAGAGACACTCAGCACCAGATGAGGCGGTGTCGATGCCCACCGAGCTCGCCCCACCCAGGACCAGGCTGAGAGGAGCACCGGGTCCCATGTCCCTGCTGACCCGCCGGCCAGAGGAGCAGGAGGCAGCTGGCAAGGGCAAGCTGCTTCTGCACTAGCGCGGGAAGAGCGGCGTTTTCTCGCACTTAGAAGGCAAGCAGAGTCAATGCGGGGCCCAGCTTAAGCGTGATTCGTCAGCCTCCATCGTTATCCCCTCAAGCTCCGGTTCATCCCTCCCAAAGTTGGCCCCATAGCCAAGCCTGTCTTCTGTGTCTCACGTTCCATACCTCTGCCTGGGCCAAGCCACCCAGGACGGGAGGCGGCCACAAGTGGGATTCCTAGGCCTTCGGGGTCTGGGACCCACCTGCGGACCTAGAGGGTAGCGGAGGCCTCCAGCCAGGACCCAGAGTGCCTTCTGCTGCCTGGGGGCCTGTGGGTGGGCTCCACCCAATTGTTACCGACCAGGGCTCTTGGCCTCCTTAATCAATAGAAATTGATCAGAGGCCAGACAAGAAATTCAGGCAAGGCTTTACTGGGGCCCCTATTGCAGCAGGGAGGAGAGAGAACGAGTAACAGTTTCCTTTGCTAGCTCCCTCCCTGGGGCTGGGGGGACTGGCGAGCTGATTCCTAATATGGGGTGAGGGAAGGGGTGTGCCCAGGGTCAGGCCGGAGGGGTGGCTTAGGTGATCTGCCCACCCCCTTGGTGGTGCTGTGTGCAGGGGGCATGCGCAGTACCTTACTTTTGCTCCCCACACCCTGTTTTTGCTCCTGGCTCTTCAGAAGCGGCAGTTGGGGGTTTTTTTGGTCTCTTTGTATCTTGTTGCCCATAATTTGCCCCAACTGCGCATGCACACAGTTATTTTTAGTCCCTTATAGTTTCTTGGTATTCTGTTGCTCCAGGAGACCTTTGTCCAGGTGCAAGCACTGCAGCAAAGGGTCCCAGGTCCCAGGTCAGTGACTCCCACTCCTGAATTCACTGCTGAGTGTGGGCTGGTGGTGCAGACCAAGCCTGAGTCTGATACACTGTGTGGTATAGCAGCCCCATTCTGATACCGGTGGGTTCAGGCCCCACGTGGACGATCAGACCCTTCACCTGGGCCCCACCATCCAGGGTTCTGCATTCACCCAGCACTGTCTGCAGGCCACTTAGAAAGGACACAATGACAGCTCTTGGACCTCATGAAGACAATGCTGCTTCCCACCCTGTGGACCTGAAACCTCCTCCTATAGAACAGGCGTCTCTGGTCACATTTGAAGAACGAGGAGTTGGTCAGATGAACGATCTGCTCTTTTAAAACTTGCAGACAGTCGTACAGAGGATGTCCTATGACCAAGATGGAATCAGACTAGACCTCAATGCCAAAAACACAACAGAAAAATCTATAAACACTGAAAGTTACACAACACACTTCTAAATAATCCATGCATCAAAGAAGAAATCTCACTGGAAAGTTTTAAATACATGGAAATGAATGAAAATTGTGCTGATTAACTGTATGTGTCACCTTGACTTGGCCACAGTGAGGCAGAAGATAGATGGGTCCCATGCTGAGCCGCTGGAGTTTGTCCCCTGTGGACAGATACTCCAAAATAGCAGGAGTGAGAGAGGAGCTGAGCCTTGCCCAGATAAAAGGTAGAAACCACATATTTCTCATTCTCAAGGTCAAGGAGACCTTCCCAACCATACATGCGCAGAAAGGCTCCTTAGAGGTCAAAAAGGGAGTGATGTCAACCTACCCATAGGCCTCTTCACTAGAATCCATCTTGGCTAAGTGATGCACGTGCACACACGCGAGGACCCTGAGATAAACCAAATACAGACTCAGAATGAGGCAAAGCAAGATGACTGGCCAAATGAAGCCCAGAAGAAGTGCCCCATATAAGTGATTCAAACTACCATGAGGGAGCAGCTCTCTCTCCCTGAGCCCTCCCATTTGTCTATCCACACGTACTCTTTTTCCTCCTCATAAACACTTTACCTGTTTCACTACTTTCTGTTTCTTTGTGGAAATTCATTTTCTGCAAAGCCATACAGGCCAGGGCCTTGTCACTGGCCACTGGTCTAGTGGCTAGGATTCAGCACTCTCACTGCCTTGGCCTGTGAGTTCAATCTCTGGCCAGGAACTGAAATCCTTCAAGCCACTGCAGGCCGAGGCCAACCAAGATCAACAGGATGCTCCTATCTCCGGCTAAACGTGACTTCTGAGTGTAGCTGTGAGGGTGTTTTTGGAAGAGATTTTTAGCATTTGAATTGGGAGCCTGAGCAAAGCAGATGGTCCTCCCCAAGTTGGGTAGGCATCATCCAATCTGGTGAGGATCTGATAGAACAAAGAGGCAGAGGAAGGTTGGATTGGCTCTCTGCCTGACTGCATGAGCTGGGGCATTGATCTTTTCTTGCCTTCAGTGCTGCTGGTCCCCAGGCCTTCAGCCTTGGACTAGCTCTTGGACCTTCAAACTACATGACCTACTTTCCTGGGTCTCTAACTTGTAGATGAAAGATCACAGAACTTCTCAGTCTCTGTAATTGCATGAGTCAATACTTTACAACAAATATCTCTCTATAGTTAGATAGATATTTATATCTATCTATCTATAAATATATATATATCTATTTATATATGTATATGTGTATAAATATATCTTTTAGATGTGATTAACATTTAAATCAGTAGATCCTGAGTAAAGCAGATTACCCTCCATAATGTGGATGGGACTCATCCAATCAGTTGAAGGCCCTTTTGTCGCTGAGATTTCACACCATACAAAAAACTAACTCAAAATGAATCATAGAACTAAATGAAACACCTAAGACTATAAAACTTTTCATAGGAAATAGAAATAAATCTTCATTACCTTGGGTTAGGCTAGATAAGACACCAAAAGCAAAGACAACAAAAGAAAAAAAATAGATAAATTGCACTTCACAAAATTAAATAATTTTGTGCTTCAAAGGACACAAAAAAGTAAGAGGACAACCCACAAAACGGGAGGGGAAAAATTGCAGATCATATATCTGATAAGGAACTTGCATTTAGAATACATAAAGAACTACGACATCCTAACAACAAAAAGTCAAATAATCCAACTAAAAATGGGTGAATAACCCAGTTAAAAACGAACAGATATTTCAACAAACAAGACATAAAAAGATGCTCAACATCATTAACCATCAGGGAAATACAAACAAAATCCACAATTAGATATCACTTCACACTTACCAGACTAGATCTGACTAGAATGAAAGTCAGATGACCACAAATGCTGGCAAGGATGTGGAGAAATCAGAACACTCATACACTGCTGGCATGAATGTAAAATCATGCCACCACTTTGGAAAATGGTCTGGCAGTTTTTAAAATGGTTAAGGATAGAGATCCTGTATGGCCCAACAATTCCACTCCTAGGTCTATTCCCAAGAAAAATGAAACCATATGCCGACACAAATACTTATACACTGATGTTCACAACAGCCTTATTCATAATAGGCAAACACACTAAATATCCATCCATTGAAGAGTGGATAAATGAAATCTGGTATATCTATACAACAGAATATTAACTGGCAATAAAAGTAAAGTATTGATACAGGCTGCAAAATCAGCAGCAGTGATTCTGAATCAACCCCCACCACTCCCTTCAGCACCATAAAGCTTTGTTCAGACACATCCGTGGTCATGTGAACTTTTCATTTTTTTTAATGGAGGAGTTTATTTCAGGACCAGGAACCTTTTGGGGGGACTGGTGAGTGCATGGAGTAGAGGGGACACCATGGCAGATGCCCTTTCCCAGGTGCCTGGACTGGGTTTGAGCTCTTGGTGTTGAGAGTGAGGGCAGGAGCTGAGGAATAGATGTTTCTGGAGCAATGTGGAAAATGTCTGAGCCATGGGGTTATAGTCAGAGGTCACCTAACCTTTGAGGACAAAGTCTTGGAGGTCAGACTGGGGCCCAAGAGGAGTTCTGCTTGGTCCAGGTGACAAAGTGTGGCTTAGAACTGATGGACCCCATCAGTCTTTCCACTGTTATGGGAAGACAGGCCATTTTCTGCAGAGGCCTGTGTCCTTGGCAATGGGACATGGGGGTGCACTGTGTCTTCATAGTTTGGGTATAATTTAGGTATAAGAAGGACTTGCCTATTACTTTGTGGTCATAGGCTGGTGACCCGTGAGCCATAACTACATCAAATTTTATTTTTAAAAAGACCACTTTCCTTCCCAGCAGTCAAGAAATATTTATAAAAAATGATTACATATTGGGTCATAGAGGAAAATCTCAATAAATACCAAAAGGCAGAAAGTGTACGGAAGTCCTAAAACCTCAGTGCAATAAATGTACAAGTTAATAACTTGTTTAATTTTTAAAATGCAAATCATACCTCAACCCTAAAAATCTACCCACTGGAAACTGAAAATAAAAACACTCTCCTAGATAAATGTTGTATGACAGAAGAAATGGAAACTGCAATTAACACAGACAGGAACGATGAGAAAACTGCCCAGCCAAACTCCCAGGACATGGCCACCACCTGTTCTATAACCAAGCAAGAAGGAATGAATAGAAATGAGATGTCTTCAAAAAAGAGAAATAAGACGTGAGGACTGTGTTTTGGGCATGCACAAGGATAAAAACAAAAGTAAATGAGTTAGAAGAGAAAAAAAAATATCGAGTCTTGATGAATAAAATGAAGGCCTATTCTATGATGAGACTCATCCTTGCAGGCCAGGGGCCAGGGACTGGCATCCTCCTCCCAGCTGTGGGCCTCCAACTGGGCCTCTCAGAGCCCCATCCCTTCCTGCATCTGCCCCAGGCCAGCTGGGGTCATTGAGGTTGAGTGTAAATCACAACACCCTGGACTGGGACCTGAAGGAGGGATGCCAAGTGCACTGGCGATGGAAGACCCAGCTGTGAGCCACGTTGTGAAGAAGGCCTGGGTACCAATGTGTCCCCCTTTCTAAGTCAGCCTAATTAATTAAATTCATCCTAATTTAACTGCCTAGTAACTCTGGATAACCAGACTGGATCCTTTGTTCTTTGTAGATCTCACCTCCTGATCTCTGTTCTCTCCAATCTAAGGGCACAGAATGAAGGAAGAGCGTGGCTCCACAGGCCCTGGCAGCCCGTGACATCCATCTCCCACCCTCCCCCCTGCCCACCTCCAGCAAAGCCTAGGTGGCTCTGGCCAAAGAAAAATTTCTGTCCTGGCAAAACGCCTCCTGGGGGCAGGTGGGTGTTTTCGAAACAACGCTCCCTGCTGAGCCCCAGGGGAATTTATTTTGCAGATTCATGAGCAAAATAAATGTCATTGTTAAGCCACTAAGTTTGGGGATGGTTTGCCACACAACCATAGGGACTGGGAAGAGTGCATTGATGTCGAAATTGAAGACGGGTAAGAGTCGATCTCCTGCTGTGCGAAGACGGAAGTGCCTTGGACTGACGTATTTATGCTTCAGTAAAAAAAGTTGTTGTTGGGGGCTTCCCTGGTGGCGCAGTGGTTGAGAGTCTGCCTGCTGATGCGGGGGACACGGGTTCGTGTCCCGGTCTGCGAAGATCCCACATGCCGCGAAGCGGCTGGGCCCGTGAGCCATGGCCGCTGAGCCTGCGCGTCCGGAGCCTGTGCTCCGCAACGGGAGAGGCCACAACAGTGAGAGGCCCGCGTACCGCAAAAAAAAAAAAAAAAAAAAAAAAGTTGTTGTTGGGGTAACCCCTGAGACAATGTACATAAAGTGGCTGGCGACGCGCCTGGCACACAGCACGTACTCAAGCAGTAAACAGCGGCGGCCATCGCTATCATCACCCGCCCCTCTCCCAGTACAGGTAAGTGTTCAGCAAATGGTGTTACGTGGGAATTAGCTGCCCCGTTGCTGGAACCACAGAAAAGACACCAAGGGTTTTCTGTGGCCACTGACTAGTCCCCACACTAACGTGCCTTGCTTTTTCTTTCATTCATAGACCTCTTTCTATTAAAGGTTTGTCTTTGCAAACTGGTCTCCAGCCAGCTTCCAGGTTTAAAAATAGGCTCTGGGTTTAGCTGAGGCCGGGTGCGCGGTTTGGCGGTGCGCTAGGGCGCAGCTGAGCCGGCGCCGCGGGGTCGCGGAAGGTCGCGTTGGCTGGGGCGCAGGGGCACGCGGGGGCGGCGGAGGGCCTGGGGGCGCGGGCGTCTCCCCGTAGGGCCGCAGGTACCGCCCTCCCTGGCAGGTCACCGTGACCTCGGCGCCGCGCTCGCCCAGACTTGCGCTTTCCGCTCTCTCCGCGGGGCGTTTCCCGGGACAGGAAATGTCGGCGAGGTTAGCGCGGGCCACCCGCTGCCTTGCCTGTGGGCGGCCGCAAGTGCCACAGAAGGGGCGACTGAGCGAGCGGCGGGGTTCAGGGTGTCCCCGGGCGTTCTGCACCTCCACCCCCGACCCCGTCACGAAGCCGCGAGCTGGGCGGGAGGAGGTGTCTTAGTGCCCTTGACTCGCATCGACTGTTCTGCTAAAGTGAGGTCCGTGCGCAGGTCAAAGTCCCTGGGCGCCGGGGGCCAGGCTGGACCCCGCCTCCCCTCCAGGAGCCCCAGTGTGTCGAGAGGCAGGCGAGCACAGACGTGGTTCCAAGATGAAGCTACAAGCTCAGCCTGCAGGAGAGTCCAGGCTGGGGTCCGCATGGACCTCCTGGGGAAGGTCGTCCAGGAGCCTGATATGAGCCGGTGTGAAGGGATTGGTATGACCGCACCCATCCAAGCGGGCAGCGAGGCCCCATGGCAGGAACAGGAGGGAAAGGCCCTGGACAGCAAAGATCCCGGGGAGAGGACTCCGGAGGATGCTCAGTTTGGTTAGAGTTTAAGGTTGAGAGAATGTTGGATGGGCAAGATTAACCCTCATAGGCCATTCAGACCTTAGCTCAAATGAGCACCCCATCAGCCAGCCGGGAATATTTGATAGAGAAGAAGGAAGGCAGGGGTGTAGATCCTGAGAGACTGAAAGGATGAACAGACTGGGGCCATCTCAGAGCAAAGCAAGGTCTCAAATTGTCCAAAAGACTGTCAGGAGAGGTCACCCTATGCTACAGCAACAAACAGCCCCAGATCTTAGAGTCTGAGCACAGCAAAGGTTTATTTCACTTCTGTACGTTTGTTTCTCACACACAGTACACTTCAGATCTGGGCCACTCTCAGGGATGCGATTAACCAAGTGGCAGGTGGCCCTCCAAGCTGCACCCACCCTGTGGCTCTGTCTCCCCTCAAGACCTCCTATCTGGTCAATGTGTATGGAAGAGGGAGAGGGCCCGGAGAAGCATGCCTCGCCCTGGATGTCACAGAGAGCATTCCACTCACAGTGCACAGCCACCACCAGTCACATGACCCTTGACTGTAAGGGAGTTAGCAGTGTCACCTCCCAAGAAACTGGAAGCAGAGGGAGACCAGATGTTCAGCAACAGAAGTTTCCATCCAAAGGGCCTGAGCCCCAAGGACCAACTCTGCCTACACTCTGCTTTGGCAGGAGGCTGGCTCATTCCCCAGGCCCTGCCCGAGTCAACTGTCAATGACATAAATGCACAGCCTTCTGATTGGCTTGTTAAACGTCAAATTAGCAAAGTTTTGGGTAAAATGACTAGGGTTAGCTGAATCCACTCTCATACGGACCACCCCTCTCCTCTCCAGGTGAGGTCCCTGCTGGAAACACAAGCACTAGGACGGTGAGCAGAGAATTTAGCAGGAGAATACACTGCCCTGTCTGCCCAACTTACTCTTCCCTCTTGCCCTCACAGGAGTGGGCATATGACCCTGGGCTGGCCAAGCTCTGCCTCCCTAGCACAGGGGTCCATCTGGGCTGGGCGTACAACCAAGGGGACCAATCAGAGTGGCCTTAAGGACTTGAGTTCTCTGCTGTGAGGCTCTGGCTTGTCTAAATGGAGCTGTTGATGGCCAGCTTGACACTCTGACCATGTGGGGGAGCTGGCTGCAGGAAGAAGCGAAAGGGGGATGGGGGACAGAATAGAATTATGTACAGAGAGGTTGACATGTTGACTATGGATGCAATGTGAGCACCTGGATCCAACTATGCCTGAAGCTAGTAATCCTGTTACACAGCCAATAAATTTCCTCTTTCTGTTTAAGCTAATTTGAACTGTATCTTCAAGCAATTACAAAAAAAAAAAAAAAGTTCCTGAGTAATACAATTACTAAATGGCCTTTGGCCCCACACCCTAACACAGAATTCTTCTTAGCTGGGATGTACTGCTAATATCCCTCCTTCCCTCCTAGAAGCTAGGGTTCTAGGGCCCTCCTTTTCCCTAAGGCCAAGCTGTTAGTGAAAGAAAAGCAAGTTACCTTGCTTGGGTGTGGGAGCAGGAAAGACCCAGGCCTTTCTACTGGGGCTGTGTTTATCCCTGGGACATACCTCTCACACCCAATCTTCCCTTTTCTCTTCAGTCTCATGTCCTGTGGTTCCAGGGGTCAGGGCCTGATGGAAGTGGGGTGCCCCCAGGACTGCTAGAGAGCCCCAGCTCCTCAGATATAGGGGGCACAGGGGCCAGCGGAGCAAGCCTTCTCTGTTCCCCCAGGGGAAGCATCTGGGGACCAATACCCCACTGCAAGGTCAGGGGCTGGTGAGGGACAGGGTTTGGGGAACAGAGACCCTTTCCAGTGAGCTTGGGTGGAGATCACAGCCATCCACATGAGGGCTCGTGGGCTTGGAACATGCACAGCTTCTGTCTCTCAGGCTCTGTTCAGGGCCTTCGGGATCTCGCTCCTATGACCCGTTCTTTCCACATCTGCCCTTTGCACCTTTGCTGTCTGGTGGGCTGTCCTGGCTGCCTCAGGCCTGCAGTCTCAGCCCCCAGCCCCTACAGACTTCGGGCTCAAAGGTCTTACCATGGAGCCCAAGGTCTAGGAGGTAGAGTTGACAAATACAGGACACCCATGCAACATTGGGGCCATGCTGATACTAAAAACGTATTCATTGTTTATTTCAAATTCAAATATAACTGGACAGCTTGTATTTTTATTTGCTAAACGTGGCAACAGTAGTGGGAGGAAGCACCAGCAGGGAGCAGGGCTGACATAGAAAAAGGACCCCAGGCTTGCCTCCTGCCAGTTCTCTTTCCTGGGCTGCACCCCATCCCACAGATACTCGGGCTGTAAAGCAAGGGGTCTTCCCTTACAATGGGAGCTGGAGATGGCTGCAGAGGCACCCAGAGCAAACCCCAGCATGAAGGAAGCGAGCTGCCCCACCCACATTCCCCACCCGGGTCACCTGCCAAGCCCCTCTGACCAGCAGATCCTCTCCGTGCATGAAGTCACTCTGGGCAATTATGGTGTAAAATCTCGCAGCCGCTCTGGGGGCCGTTCAATGGTTGGGTGTATCTCTAATCTGGCCCAGTGACTGTCTTTCCATGGAAAGATAATAAACATTCACTGCCTCTCCCCCTTGCCCACACTCAATGTCAGGTCCCAGGGGAACACCAGTACACCATGAATGGCTGGGAACCGGGGCTGGTGCCCACACTTCTGGCTGAGCTGGTGGGGGGGCAGCCTGCACCCTGCAGCCCCCACATCACCCCCCTCCATGGTTGCTTAACTCCTCGGGAGACCGGCCTGCAGCAGGCTTGCATCTGTGGTCCCTGCAGCCCGGGTGGACCTAAGCTGTGGGAGGGTCATGTCTGGATATCTAGTTCCATCACTGGCCACAGAGCCCTGCAAGAAAGTGCCCATCAGAAAGGGCCGTGGGCACTTTCTCAGATGGGCATCATTGTCACCTGGCGTGGAATAAAGGGGCTCCACAGCCACGTGGCACTCACAGCAACCGTGGACAAAGTCTCTCTGAACAGCCTCTTGGGTCCCCCCATCCTCCCCCCACCCCGGCCACACACACACAGGGCGTACCTGGGTGAACTGACACTGCCCTCACCTTCAACTCCTCCCACCCACTGCGGTGGGCAGGGCCACCAGGCCTCTCATCCCAACATGATTAGGAAGAAGCACCTCCACCCTGAGCACCTCCTGCCACACGAGGTGAGCTGGCTGTGCTTTGATCATTATCACCACCACCCACATTTAGAAGAAACAGGGCTCGCTTGGAGGGGCAGCGAGTGCCGCATGTGGCCACGTGGGCGCCTGTCTTTGGAGGTGTGGCCTCAAGTTCCTCCTACCTGGACCCCCCAAACACTTGGCCCCCTAGGAAATCCCGAGTCTGGGGTAGCGCTCCCAGGCCTGCCCCATGGGCAGGGGCAAACCTTCCTGCGCTCAGGTCCAAAGCACACGTGCAGCTGACTGCGTGGAGCGCAGGTGCCCAGGGACTGGGTGCGGGACTCTGGGGCTCCACACAACTCCTTCCTTTTCAGTGCCTGCCAAACATCGATTGTGACCCACTGATGTGTGGACATAGCTCAGTGGGAGGTGGCCAGCGGAAAATGGATTGGATCACACATCAAGTATATCACACTTAGGGTGAGTTGATGCTGTTTCCTAAAATTTGCATCAGTTACACATTTATGTATGTTTACATGCATCTATACAGAAAATGTGAGTGTATCACAGGTAGGGTGAATGTGGGGCACATACAGAGAGTGTTTCTTATGAAAATTGTATCCGTTATAGATAAATGTATACACATGTGCACACATTATACACACATGCATATATATATACATGTGTACACTCGTGTGTGTATGGGGTTGCTATTTGAATTATATTATCTCCTGTGAGTCACAGCCAAGAAAGTTTGAGAAACTCTCTTTTATTCTGTTTACCTAAAGAGAAAGAAAAACTAACAAGCCAAAGTTCCCTTTGCTTTTCAGGAAACAGGCAGCAGATGTTTTTAGCGCAGGCTCTGAAGGTTGAGAAGAGGTGTGGCTGGCCGCCACAGGCACTGGAGGGCGTGTTGACACTGCCCGTGGATGTCCAGGAAAGCGCTTGGACACAAGAGGCAGGAAACCTCGGCTCCAAGACCACGGCCAATACCCCAGCTTCCCGGACCTTCCACGTTCCTCACTTGCCTTACCTGTACACAGGAAGGTCCTTGTGTGTGGCCCTAAGGAGACCTTCTTTCTCATTCACACCAGCAGAGGCTTTTAACTTGCAAAGAAAACTCAAGTCATCCCCAATGTCCCTTACAGTGACAAAGGCCTCTTAGAACCAACCTCACCCTCCTAGCGTGCAACTCACAAAGGAAAGAGACATAGACAAAAACTTAAAATAAGCAACAACAACACACACGGAACCCATCACCTCCCTCAGCCAGAGTGTGTAAGATACACTCAGGAAGGAAGTGGCCGGGTGATTCAAAGAGGCCGAGCTGCAATGTCTCAGGAAAGGAATATTTTCCTGGAAATATTCCTGGAATATTTTCCTGGAAAGGAAAAGGCCTGCCGTGTCTGTGGTTGGGAACAAGGTTTCAGATGTAACCTTGGCCAGTGCCCCCTCCTCGACCCCCGCCGGCACTCTAGACACAACAGCAAGGGTGGATGGGTGCAGGAAGGTGCCCAGCAGGCCCAAGCAAACTTCCTCCCGCTGGTCCTCGGGCCAGCACTGTGGTCCAGGGCCGGCAGGCAGGCCTGGGCAGCTGCACAGTCTGCAGGGCCGAGGGAAGACCTCCAAGAAGCCTGTTTCTCCATGTGCTCCCAGCCGCTGACTCACCCACAAACCTGTTTTGGATTTCTTGTCATAACCAGCTTCAGGCCCTGGCAGATCCAGCCCTATGGATGGTGTCATTCCCTAGCAGAATCCCTTCCACACCCCTGCAACTCGGGAGGACCCAGCTCTGAGCTCGTCCTGCCGCTGCCACCCCACAGGCCCAGGCTCAGTGGGTGGCCAGCACCCTGATTTGTCTGTGCTGTTTGTTCTCTGCCTTTCCTCCGTCTAAGAGCCCATCCCCATCCCCAGAGCCTAGCTTAAGGCCACCTCCTCTCCCTTGCTGAGGCTGATCTGGCATTTTCCCATGTCAGCAGCCGTGTGTCTAGCTGCATGAGCCTGAGCAAGATGATGAACTCTCTGAGCCACATTCCCCATCTGCAGGATGGGGATAATCAAGTTGCCAGCTGAGGCAAGATCATGGCTGCAAGGCACTGAGCCTGTGCATGGTACCCCTGGCTCCATGAGTGTCAGCACCAGCGGTCATGATGATACCTGGCCTTCCATCCTCCGACAGACATAATCTCTCTGCAGTAGGACTTATTGGTCCTGGCTCCATCTTCCCTTAGTGCCTATAGAATCTTCCCTGCAAACAGCATCTGATCAGAAAAGAAAGGTGAGGGGATGTGTCTCCTAGCTGTCTGGGGACCCTGCACGGTGGAGGGCAGCTAAGAGCCAGAGGGTGGCAAACAGCAGCCCCTGCAGGAGGGGCAGGAGCAGCTGGGGTGGCCACACCTCGGCTGCCGGGGACTGGCCTGGGGCCAACGTCCACGGCCCAGTGCCCAAGACATTGGTCAGTGTTGGCCCTCCTCCAACCAGGCAGGGGCTGGGCTACGGCCAGACCAAGGGCTCGGGAAGACCTTGCAGGCTGAGTGCTCAGCGTGGGTGTGTCTTTGAGTTGACGTTTCCTGGGGCCCTTGAAGCCTCTAGAATCCAAGCCCCCAGGCTGGCTGGGCATCCCCACCCCTGACCTTCGGCAGGAAGAAACCAAGCACACTCACCCACAGAGGCCAGAGCTGACCAGGGCGCTGGGCTGTCACAGCCCCAGTGCCTGCAGGGCGGCCGACGATGGGCGGGGGAGGCTGGATGCTCCTCTTCCTCCTCCAGAGGCGGGTGAAGTAAGGAGGACAAAAGGTGGCATTCCAGGGCCCTGCACGTGCTCAGGCAGAGGGAGACCCCAAGAGGACAGCTGTCTCAGCCTGGAGCGGGGTGACTGGGCCTCCTGTGTGTTCTAATGAGACGGGTGGCTGGACGAGTTGGTCCAGGGAGAGGAGGGGCTGGGCCCTGTCCTGTGTCGTAGACGCACTGAGGACAAGAAGCCAGGCCACCAGCAGCAGCGGCCAGACGCCCCTGTGGGCCTGTCTCCTGCTTCTGCACATCCTGGTGAAGTTGAGAAAGGTGAAGGTGGGGTGGTACGCGCAGTTCATCTGAATATCTTTACTGGTGTTGAGGGCACAGTTGCTGAGGTCACTTAGATTTTCCAGGCGGAGGCTCATGTTCCTCAAGTTAAAACAAACACGTTGTTCTTGAGAATTTCAGGACAGAGAATTGTTGAGGGTTTCTGGCTCTTCCCAAAGAAATGGGCTATTCTCAGGCTCGTGAAATAGAGAGGCCTGCAGGACCAAGGCCAAGAGGGTGCCAGGCCCTGCGCAGACCAGCAAGGCTGGCCTTGGATGGATTGGCCCAGCACCAGGGCCCAAGAGAGGCACCTTTCAAAGAAGGGTTATGGAGGGGAATCTCAGTGGGGTGAACCCAGGGGATCACGTTTCCCTTATAATCAAAAGCGAGGACCTGGTCACCCCACCTAGGCGTGAGCCACAGCACGGGGCCTGAAAACCAGAGCCAGCTGGGGCTCGCCTGGCCATCCCATCGAGGGGCTTCTCGGCCTCCGTGCTGCTAGACATCACACAGGATCCCCTGATCCACTAGCTCTCTACTCTCCCCTGCAATCTCCTCTCTCCTCAGGCCTCCTCCCTCCCCAGCTCCTGCCTGAGAAAAGAGACAGCAGAGGAAATTCTGAGACCTCTGCCTGCCAGCCCTGTGCTCAGAACCTTCTCTCCTGTCCCACCTGGGGTACAGCCCAACCTCCACTGGTGCACCCAGGATGGAGTTGCAGATTTACCAGATTTACCCTTCCTCCCCAAACTACCAACACTACCAGACAAGCTCGGTGAACAACAGAACATTGGGCGAGGAAGGATGGTGGTCCCTGGGAGATGGGAAATGGATGGGGTGAGCCCTGCTCCCTG
Organism: Orcinus orca; assembly: GCF_937001465.1. Lineage (NCBI taxonomy): Eukaryota > Metazoa > Chordata > Mammalia > Artiodactyla > Delphinidae > Orcinus > Orcinus orca. Next base: position 81,498,966 of record NC_064560.1, read on the forward strand.
CCTGAGAGGTTTATGGGCTGCAGAGCACACCGGGGGTTTCCTGGATGAATACAGAGGGCTCCCCAAGTTCAGGAGATGGAGCTGGACGTCCAGGGAGATAAAGGAAGCTAGAGTTTTAGGACAGAGGACCTAAACAGAGACCACTGCCAAGAGAGAGCCCTGGCGATCTGCAGAGTACTCACACGTGCCTGTGAAGAGTGCCCTAAGTGGGGAGAGACCAGTACCCTGTGCCCACTTGGGGTTTCACCGGCCAGACTGGAACCTCAGATTCACTGGGTATCAGGAAAGAGTGCTCAGGGGTTAACCCAGACTCTTAGATCTAGACGTACACAGCTCCAAACTCACCTGACAAATCACAAAAGTAAGCCTATAGAAGATCAAACAACTTCTAAGTAACTTTATTGCATCTCAGAAAAAAGCTCAAGAATAGTTCTCAGAATACAAAAATATCAAGCCTACAACCTGGTAAAACCTACAACACCTGGCATCCAAATAAAATGGACTTGCCAAAAAAATTTAAAGATTGAAAAATAAAAATTTTAAAAAACAAGGGGAAAAAATTAAAAACAAACAAAAAAAAGAATGACCTTGCCTACGAAGAAGCAAGAAAACACATCCCTAAGGAAGAGGGCTGGGCCTGGTCAGCTGGCCAGCACAGAGCGTCTTCTGTGGGCCAAAGGCCGGGCCTGCCTGGGAAGCAGCGATGAGGGAGTAGAGGTCAGGAGCGTCCCCTCTCCTAGCACAGGAGCTCCTCTAAATGCTGGAGGATGACAAGGGGGGTGGGGTAGGGAAGAGGTCATCAAATACACAAAAGAACAAAGAAAGAATCTGCTTCCACATCCCCCCCCAGTAATACTACATGAAAGGGTTTTCATACTTGCCCTAATTTCTATTTTTCCTCTTTATGGTGAATATACATCCAGAAAAAAATGTTTAAAATATGTGTTCAACTAAGCAAATTATAGCCAAGCAAACCCCTGTGTCACCACCAGTCAAATGCATCCCAGTGGTATCTCCTCGCTCCCTGCCCCCTGCCTGGATTTCTGCCCCCAGCATTTGCAGGAAGCCCTTCCTGAAATGGTTTTATAGTTGACCAGGCGTCCTTGCGTCCAGTGATGATAGTGAGAGCTGCGTGTCTCTGTAACATCTATCAATGGAATCAAGCAGTGTATGCACAGCTTTAGATCAACCTTCTTTCTCTCAATATTATGTACTTTGAAGATTTAACACTGTTGCTGGATGCATCTGTAGTTCATTCTATTCCTGGTATATAGAATTCAGTGTATGAACATGCTTTCTTTTTTAGTCCATTACACTATGGATGGACATTTGCATTGTTTCCATTTGGGGACTGCTATAACAAAAATACCACAGACTGGGTGGCTAAAACAACAAACATTTATTTTGCACAGTTCTGGAGGTGGGAAGTCCAAGATGAGGGAGACTGCATGGTCAGAGGTCGGGTTCTGGTGAAAGCCATCTAGACATCTTCGTGATTTAAAGATGGCTGTCTTCCCGTGTGATCTCACATGGCAGAGAGAGAGAGAAACGCTGGTGTCTCTTGTATAAGGTCACTAATCCCACATGAGGGCCCCACGGTCATGACCTCCCAAAGGCCCCACTTCCAAATACCATCACATTGGGGATTGAGTTTCAACGTATGGATCTGGGGGACACATTCAGTCCATGGCAGAGGCTATGATCAACATATTGCTAAGAACATACTTGCGTATGTCTTTGGCTGCAACACACACACATGCTAGTAAGTAGCTCCTAGAGGAACTGCAGGCTCGTGGGTGTGCAAATCTTCAGCTTAGAAGACACTGGCACACCATTCTCCAAAGTGATTACAGCACCAGCAGTGTTAAGAGTTCCTGTGATTTCACACCCTTACCAATCCCTGCCAGTGCCAGTCTTGTTGTGTGGAGCTAGTTCACTGTGATTTTAACTTGCATGGTTAAAGCACATGTGTATGTTATTGTCCATTTGGGTGCCCTCTCTTTGGAAATACCTGCCCATTTTTCCATTTTACTCGCTGTTCTATATCTTTTTTACTGATTTTTAGACGTACTTTATATATTCTGAATGTGAACCCCTTGCTGGTTACATGTGTTGCAAATATCTTCTTCCACTCTGTGACTTAATGTTTCTCTCTTTTAATGGTATCATTGATAAAGAAAAGTTCCGTAATTTAAATGAATCAAAGCCATCAAACATTTTCTTTATCATTAGTGTCTTTTGAATCTTGCTTAAAAGACCTTTCTCTAGGCCAAGATCATGAAGTTATTCTTCTATATTTTCTTCTACAGCTATATTATTTGCTTTTCATCTTTTTCATTGTTAAAATATATATAACATGGTATTTACCATATTAATTATTAAGTTCATTCACACTATTCTGCAACCATCAGCACCGCTCATTTCCAGAATTTTTCATATTCTCAAACTGAAACTCTGTACCCATAAAATAATAATTCCCCATCCCCCCTCCTCCCAGCCCCTGGTAGAAGCCATTCCCCTGTCTCTATGAATTTGACTACTCTAAGTACCTCATGTAAGTGCAATCATACTATACTTGTCCTTTGGCATGTCTTATTTCACATAGCATCATGTCCTCAAGGTTCATTCATGTTATAGCATGTGTTAGAATTTTCTTCCTTTTTTAAGGACTTTTTCATCTTTTCAAGCCTATACTTTTATGCACTTGGACTTTTCTCTCCTCAGTATATACTGAAAAGACTGTCCTTTCCCCATTGCTCCTGCAGGGCCACCTTTTGTCGTGAGTCAACTGAGCTTATGTGCCTGGGCCTGTTTCTGGGCTCTTTATTTTGGTCCATTGATTTTATATTTTTGAGCCAATAATCAGGCCGAATTCATGGGCTTGCCACCAATGCAGCTGCTCAGGGCCCCATGCTCAGAAGAGCCCAGCATTTGATGTAATATTCGCCTACTAATGTCTTAGAATTCTTGAAAGCCCTCACATTTTCATTTTACACTGGGTCCTGAAAATTACACAGCCAGTCTTGCCAGTAACACATTGTATTATTTTAGTTTTATAGTAAATTTGAAAACTTCCCACTTTCCTCCAATACTTCTTTAAGACTATCTTGGCTATTTTTGGTCCTTGCCATTTCCATATAAAATTTAGAATCAGCTTCTCAAGTTCCACCAAAAAAACCCAAAAACTGCTGCTTTTGTGATTAAGATTACATTCAATCTATAGATCAGTTTATGGAGAATTGAAAGTACTGAGACTTCCGGTCCAAAAACATAGTTAATTCCTCCAAATACTTAGATCTCTTAACATCTAAAAAAGATTTTTACATTTTCATCCCTATGCATGTTGTACAAATATCCAAGGAAGCTGACTTTCTTAAACTGTGGTAAAAATATGTAACATAATACTATCTTAAACATTATTAAGCATATAGTATTGTTAACTCTGCCCACATTATTGTACAAGGGTCTCTAGGACTTTCTCATCTTGCAATTCTATACAGCTCCTCACTTCCGCCTCCCATTAACCCCTGGAAATCATCGTTCTACCTTCTGCTTGCAAGTTTACTATTTTAGATCCCTGATATTGATGCAAGTAGAATGATACAGGACTTGTCTTTCTGTGACTGGCTTCTTTCACTCAGCATAATGTCCTCAAGGTTCATCCATGTTGTAGCATGTGTCAGAATTTCCTTCCTTTTTAAGACTGAAAAATATTCTATTATATGTATAGACCACGTTTTCTTTACCCATTCCTGTTGACAGACTTTTTTTTTAATAGATCTTTATTGGAGTATAATTGCTTCACAATACTGTGTTAGTTCCAACACTTGGATATTGTGAATAATGTTTCAGTGAACACAGATGCACAAATATCTCTTTGAGATCCTGTTTTCAATTCTTTTGGATGTACATCCAGAAGTGAGATTGCTGGAGTATATGGTAATTCTATCTTTAATTTTTTGAGGAACTGCCGTACTGTTTTCCATAGGGGCTGCAGTCAAACAAATTAGATTGAATTATTAGAGGAAGTATCATTAACTATGAAAAAGTGATGACTATCTCGTTTTGGATTTAAAAGCTTTTATCATGGGGACTTCCCTGGCGGTCCAATGGTTAAGACTTCACCTTCCAGTGCAGGGGGTGTGGGTTCGATCCCTGGTCGGAGAGTTAAGATCTCACATGCCTCACAGCCAAAAAAAACAAAACATAGAACAGAAGCAATGTCGTAACAAATTCAGTAAAAACTTTAAAAATGGTCCACATCAAAAAAATCTTTAAAAAGAAAGTTTTTATCAGAGGCAAACCAAGAGAACCACAATAGTTTAAGATATTCCAGTAGCCGTTTTAGATTGTTCACTAGAGTGTTTCTGCTGCCAGAGCAGAAAAATCTGCCAGTCTAGTAGAGTTTGCCAGAAGTTGATACAACAAAAATAACATTCAAGGATACAAATGATCAATAGGACTTAAAATAGACTTATAAACTGTATCAGTATTACACCATTAAGATATATGTACACACACATAAAGTTCTTGACCATCTCCATAAATCCAATTTCAGCCATTTTAGAACTTTAAAAACATACATCTATGTATTCAAAACAAGTAAAAAATAGGGACTTCCCTGGTTGTCCAGTGGTTAAGATTCCATGTTCCCAATGCAGCGGGGCATGGGTTCAATCCCTGGTCGGGGAAGATCCTGCATGCCTTGCAGTGTGGACTAAAAAAAAAAAAAAAAAACTAAAAAATACTAATCACACCAACACTTTTACAATCTTTCTTTTTTTTTAATTTATTTTTATTTTTGGCTGAGTTGGGTCTTCATGGGTCTTCGTTGCTGTGCGCGGGCTTCAGTAGTTGTGGCTCGCAGGCTCTAGAGCACCGGCTCAATAGTAGTGGCACACAGGCGGCTTAGTTGCTCCACGGCATGTGGGATCTTCCCGGACCAGGGCTTGAACCCGTGTCCCCTGCATTGGCAGGTGGATTCTAAGCCACTGCACCACCAAGGAAGCCCAACACTTTACAATCATTAAGGCTATTTTCACAAATATAAACTATTCACCAAGAACATATGTAGAAATTGCCTTTAACTAAATATTATTCTATTTAGTATACTGCTCATTTTTTTAAAAACTACAACTGTTAAAAAATGTTGATGCATCTTAAATATTTGTGCTAAAAAAGTTACCAGAAACAAAATACTAAAAACATTTTTGACTTGGTAATGCATTATCCCATTTATCTTTGGCTAAATGTAAAATCAGTTTTTATTACCTGAGTACAACATTAATACAGAGAAAAGGGAAAGGGAACCCCCAGGATTCAAACTTTGCCAGACAATCCAACAAACAGAAGTTAAATGTACTCATTTTAAATGTTAGCTTTTACCTTTAACATAACTACTCAGTGCTTACTCAGCATATTATATTTGCAAATAAAACTGACTTTGGTAGTATTTTCTCACAAGTCATTAATTACACAAAGCTTATCTTGCTCCCATAAATAGTCAATCTTCTATCTTTCCCCTCAAATGCTCTTTCCAACTACTGGACCTTTAGCAGGTCAGTAAGATGAATGGCAAGATAGCAATGCTTTATGTGACCCACTAAGCAAGCAGTTAAGACACCCATAGAGAGAAGATGAGGAACTATGAATCTATGAAAATATATGAAACAGGCAGCTCTCACTAAAGCTACCAACCATTGAAATCTGGTATTATCCAACGACTAAAAAGTGCCTTTGGTTTTTAAGTAAAAATAAAAGACACATTTTTCATTTTCACTGAGAATTTTATTGAACAACGTATTTATCATTTTGTTCCACTACCTTGTGCCATTTTTCAGGCAACTCATAATTCCATCTTCCCAAAACTTTTCATCTTTTTGAGCAAAGAACTGTTCCAGGTGCCTTTTACAGTCTTCCAGGGAATTGAAATTTTTTTCTGTTAAGAGAATTTTGTAAAGACCAAAATAAATGGAAATCAGAAAGTGCAATGTCTGGTGAATACGGCGGATGAATCAGAACCTCCCAGCCAAGATATAACAGTTTTTGCCTGGTCATCAAAGAAACATGTGGTCTTGTGGTATCCTGATGGAAGACTATGCATTTTCTGTTGACTAATTTCGGACGCTGCTTTCAGTTGGTCTAACTGGGAGCAGTACTTGTTGGAATTAATCGTTTTGTTTTCCAGAAGGAGCTCATAATAGAGGACTCCCTTCCAATTTCACCATATACACATCACCTTCTTTGGATGAAGACCGGCCTTTGGTGTGGTTGGTGGCGGCTCATTTCGCTTGCCCCACGATCTCTTCTGTTCCACATTATTGTACAGTATCCATTTTTCATCACCCGTCACAATTTGTTTTAAAAATGGAATGTTTTCGTTACATTTAAGTATAGAATCGCATGTGGAAATATGGTCAAGAAGGTTTTTTTTTTTTTTCTGCTTAACTCGGGGGTCCCCAACCCCCAGGCTGCGGATCGGTAACCGGTGCGCAGCCTGTTAGGAACCAGGCCGCACAGCAGGAGGTGAGCGGCAGGCAAGCTAGTGAAGCTTCATCTGCCGCCCTCCATCGCTCCCCATTGCCCACATTACAGCCTGAACCATCCCCGCCGCCGCCCCCCATCCCCCACCCCCGTCCATCTGTGGAAAAACTGTCTTCCACGAAACCGGTCCCTGGTGCCAAAAAGGTTGGGAACCGCTGGCTTAACTTATGTGGAACCCAAACATCAAAGCGACTGACATAACCAAGCTGGTGCAAATGATTTTCAACACTTGATCTGGATATTTTGAGTATGTCGGCTATCTCCGCGTGGTATAATGTTGATTGTTCTCAGTGAATGTATCAATTTGATCGCTATCAACTTCAACTGGTCTACCAGACTGTGGAGCATCGTCCAGCAAGAAATCTCCAGCATGAAACTTCACAAACCACTTTTGACATGTTCGATCAGTCACAGCACCTTCTCCATACACTGCACAAATCTTTTTTGCATTTCAGTTGCATTTTTACCTTTCTTGAAATAATAAAGCATAATATGCTGAAAATGTTGCTTTTTTTTCCATCTTCAATATTAAAATGGCCACACAAAAATTCACCAATTTTGATAAGTTTTTTTTAAATGCACGCTGGTATAACAGCTGTCACAATACAATCTAACAAAATTGTTTTGAACGAAGTTAAAGACAACTAAATGCTACTAGAGCCAGCTTACAGGAAAACCGAATGAACTTCTTGGCTAACCCAAACTTCATAAAGAAGAGGCCCATGAAAGCACAGCACTCTCTCACCTGTAAAAGTAAAAAAGAAAAAAGAAGTACCAGGTTAGTTGTGATTTCTCTTCATATTTAAGAATAGTCACATCTGGGACAGCCATCACACTTGTATTACGATATTTCTCAAAAAAATTAGGCAAGTGAGTAAGGCAATGTATCCATCAACACTTCAGATCAAACTTGAATATAACAAAAAAACCTTAGCATCTAATGTAAACGACTAAAAACAATTAGGATATCGACCTATTTAAATCGTCAAATCATGTATCACCTGCTAAGCAAATAAAATCTACTATAGCCATCTACTGGCAGGGTTGGTTTATTTTTCAATATACATCTGGGATTTAAAGAAATTTTAAGACCTTATGCTCTACTTATTCTTTCTCTGCTTCCAACCCTTTTAAACTGATTAAGAAAAACATTCCATACAAAAAAATTTCAATGTGCATCAGATACCGCTGTTTTTTTTTTAAAGAGGTCCCACTATGTTCATGCCTTCAGTGTGGTCAATGATGCTTGGGTATTGGGCTGCTTCAATAAACAACAACAAAAACCAGACAAGAATTCTAACCTTTGGAACTTACACTCTATGTTGAACCTACCATTAAGACTTGCAAGACTAAATGTTAGGGACTGGAATAAGATCTGGAAGACATCCCTGCTCATCAGACAAATCAGGCAGGCAATTCTTGGCAGTACCTCAAAATATCATTTGATTGTAGAAGAAATAGATTTCTCACATTATTTTCAGTCCACTTGGTTTCAACAGACCCAGAGGGAACCGAAGTGCCAACACAGTCAGCTCTTCTAGCTCTAAAATTAAAATAGCCTCTACTAGCTCAGTTCTGAAGCGACTATAGAGCAGTATGGGTGACACTGATATGTAACCAAATAGTTTTACAAAATTTACTGGATTTCATATTTTAACTGTTTTCATAAACAATAAGAAGAGTGACTGATAAGCTACTTGGGAAGGTCACAGGGAAGGGCCCAAGCTGAGGAAAACAATTGGTACAAAAGCATAGAAGAAACATGATATAAATTCTTGTGCAGTAGTCCACTCTGAGAAACCACTGCCTGAGGCTGCTAGGCCTATGCAGAACTGAAAGTGGAGACTAAAAACAGGGAGACCAAAGACTTTTCCCAACAGGGATAGAACAGAAATAGGTATGAATCAAAAGCAGTGAGGACAGCTAAGCCAAAGCAGAAACAGTTTAAACTGACTTCCAGCATGGTGGGAGCATTAATCAGAAAAGGAAATGGAGGGAGGGGGTTTCAGATCAATTTTGGAATAAGTTACAGTGGCTACAGGATGTCCAAACTGGAGCCATCTAGTAAGCAGTTGAGTATATACGTCTGGAGCTCAAGAGAACGCTGGGCTGGAGCCATTGCTGAATACTGTGGACAAGAATGAGACCATGGGGATGTAGATCCAGGTTTAGGGCCTAAGCAGCAGCACCAAAGATCAGACCTCTGTACCTAATTTAACTCTCCAGGTACTCTTTAAAGCACCCTGAAAGTGGCCTTACTCCCCTCTCCCTCCTTTTGGCTGCTGCCACCAAAGACAACCGCACTGAGGCTAAGACCCTTTGACCTCCATTCTAGCTACCTGGCCCTAACATCCTGTTGAAAACATACACAGTAAGTTGAGGAGTATGAGCCAAGATAACAAATGCCTATTTTTTCACGGAAGTGGAAACACTGTTAATTGGGGAAGGAGCAAACCACTGTCTCAGATATGGTTTTTTAAACCTTAATCCTTGCTAGTATCAAACTCTAAAGCTAATTTTGCCCAATGCTCTCAAATTCAAGGGTGATGAGATTCCAATTCCCCATCCTCCCACTGGTTTGCTTACTGGGAACATTACTCAAAGCCCAGCATCAGTCAGTCTCCTGACAAGCCAAAAGAGTCTCCCCCCCCGACAATGGGCTAGACGCCCAATAGTCTTCTTTACCTTATGCTTTAACATTTCAAGTGGAAGACCAAGTCCGGTGCAAACCAGTCACTGTGCTTAAAAACTGCTTATAACATATGTTGTATCATTATTAAATTAAGAAAAACTTTCAAGTTTAAAAGAATCATGAAAAAAACTGTTTCTGATCATTCATATTCCCATTACAGAAGCTCAATTCTTCTGCAGTGTTTTAATACAATTTTTAGTTCCAACAGAATATTCCTTTTTCCTTACAAGATATTCTCTGAAAATGTCTTATAAATAATTATAACTTCTTAAAGATGGTTATACAACTCAACTTTGACACAAGAGTAGAAAACATGTCTGGAAAGTGATGGTAACTGCAGATTCTTGGGTAGCTTCAGAACCTTACAGAGGGGCTTCCCTGGTAGCACAGTGGTTAAGAATCCGCCTGCCACTGCAGGGGACACAGGTTCAAGTCCTGGTCTAGGAAGATCCCACATACTGCAGAGCAACTGAGCCCATGCTCCACAACTACTGAGCCAGAGTGCCACGACTACTGAAAGCCCATGCACCTAGAGCCTGTGGTTCACAACAAGAGAAGCCACCACAATGAGAAGCCCGCACACCGCAACTAGAGAAAGCCCGCACGGAGCAACAAAGACCCGATGCAGCCAAAAATTAATTAAATCTTGCAGATACATTGGTTCCTACTCTTGTCTAATTCAACACTACAGCAGCACATGGATTCTCCTTCACTATTATCTCCTCTCACTCTACCATCCCTCTAGCTTAGAACTAAAGCACTTCCTCCAGAAAGCCATCCTTAACTGTCCCAGACCTGGGTGATTCTCCTTTGATATCCTACAGTGGGGATTAATTTTTTGCACCATGGACCCTTCAGTCTGATTAAGCCTTTGGGCCTTTTCCCAGAATTTTTCTACAAACACGTAAAACAATATTACAAAGGAAACCAACTGTACTGAAATAGTTTTCAAAACATTTAAAATATCATGGTCTATGGTATTATATGAGCTTCTTAACCGATGTAAACATTTAGCTGTTGATCCAATAACTATCACAATTCTGAAGTAATGAAGAGCATACATTACATCCGAATGTATCTCCCACAACTGTAATGCTGGGATGTGAAAACATACAGCTAATACTACTGTGGGGTTTTTTGGTTTTTTACTTTTCTTTTATTTCTTTTTTTTGTTTTTTTGGTTGCATTGGGTCTTAGTTGCGGCGTGCAGACTCTTCATTGTGGTGCGTGGGCTCCTCTCTAGTTGTGGCATGCTGGTTTTCTCTCTCTAGTTGTGGCATGCGGGCTCCAGAGCACGCGGGCTCCAGAGCACGCGGGCTCTGTAGTTGAGGAGTGCAAGCTCAGTAGTTCTGGCGCGCGGACTTAGCTGCCCAGCGGAATGTGGGTCTTAGTTCCCCCACCAGGGATGGAACCAGCATCCCCTGCACTGGAAAGCTGGTTCTTTACCACTGGGCCACCAGGGAAGTCCCGGGTTTTCTTTGCTTTTTTTGTGGGGGAGGGGATCTACATTCATAACTGAAATACTAAATTTTAGCGAGACAATAGCAAAAAAACTTTTTCCCGTCCAAGTTCACGGATCTTCTGAATTATAAACACTGACCCTAGATTAAGAATCCCTGCTGTAAAACATCTAGTTTAAAAAAAAAAAGGCAATCCATAGAACTCACACAACTTCTCAGGGTGGGAGAAAGCAGGTATTAAGAGTCAGTTATAGCAGAAACACCCTTGGAAACCTGTTAAATATTCCATAAAGTTACAGTATAATTGTGTTTTGTGTACATGACTCAAAGTAATTCTAATGCACATTAAAGTTTGAAAATCCCTACAACAACTTTTGCAGACGTCTCGACATCCATTGTAACTAACACATACACCCATAATAATGAATGGGAATTTTAAAATGTTCTTGCTTGACTTACAGAATTTTACTTCCATTTTAGTTTACTATTAACCTCCACTTTAATATAAATTAATAGATGCGTTAATTGTGAAAATTAAAGAGCTAGCTGCCTTCCACTAGAAATCAAGTTCTACCGTCAGCCAAGGCACGTCGATCAAAGACTATAAAAACTCAACTTTCGAATCACTGTTAATCACATATTATTGCAATTAGTCAAACAACTGCTGTACTTAGAAGATGACACCAAGGCAATGGAACTTATAAATGGAAACAGAATACCATTAAGGTAGTTTTTATTTATTGTTTTACAAGCAACTGCACAGCAAGAGCGCACTCACATTCCCATAGGATGTTGGCACTCGGCTTTTCAGAAAGCAAAGGGATGCCTTCGGGCAACACAAAGCCGACCCAGACGCTGGCGCTTTTTCTTTCCTGTCCCCACCCACCTCTTTGGGGTAAGCACCGGAGAACAGGTCCCCGGACGGTGGCGGTGGAAGAAGGGGGCGCTGCATCTGCCCTAAAGCGGCGTCTGCGGCTGGGAGCCGGGGGATCAAGGCGCTGGCGGCCAAGACGGGATGGCCATCTTGCAGCGGCCGTTTTACAACGCAGTTCTCCCGCCCCCAGGCGCGAAGCCCCCCCCCACCGCCCAGCCGCAGCCCGGAGGCTCCACTGAGCGCGACCACCTCGGGGCTCGAGGTCGCCCCCGGAGCACCAGCCGTTGGCCGCCCACGCAGCCGGAGGGCCCCGCACCGGCGCCCGAAACCGCCGCCGCTCCTTCGCCTCCCTCATGCCACATCTCTTCCCCTAACGGCCACCTTGGCGCACCCGTCGCCTCCCTGCAATAGGCTTTCTCCACGCCTTCTTCCTCAGAACAAACACTGCACTAACGCTTTGCCACGCGGCAACGGCTCCCTCTGCCACTCTAACGCCTGCCTAACCCTTTCGCTTCACAAGGTTTTGTCTCCTCATGACGCACCGAAATAACCCGCCGCAATGCGCTTTCCCCGCACAAAGACCTGCCCGCTGCCTCCTCGCAGCGCAGCCCTTGCTGCCCCCGGTCCCCGAACCTCAACCAACCCAGCCCGCCTGCCTCCCTCTCCTGCGCCTGTTACCGAGCCCAGCCTTGTTCTGCTCGCCGCAAGACTGGCCAATAAATCGGGTGCTGAGTTGTTGGAACAAGGAATAACAATTTTAATCAGAAAGCTAGCCGACCCAAAAGATGGCAGACTAGCAACTCAAAAAATAAAACCGAAACCATTTTACTTCAATCCAAATTCCCGCTCCTTTTATAGAGAAGAAGGGAAGGGGAGAGGCCCACTGTGGCGCCCACCAATGGCTGAGCGGGACCACTTACCGGTGGCTCACTGACAGTTGCTCGCTTTGGGGAGCGGCCCGCTGCTGCGCCCACCAATGGCTGAGCGGCGGTTGCTGGAGCAACGAGGCTGCTAGGACTCGCGTTTGCCCCTCCCCTATTACAATTCTTCTCCCTCTCCCTTAACACACTGTTAGACGCCTTTTCCCCAGGGGCTCAGACTCACCCTCCTGGAATTTAGACTTCAGGCCATGCTTCGGAGCCATTTGTAAGCGATTCGCAGCCGCCTCCTCCTTCTCCTACCTCCCCCGACTACTGCCCCCTACTCTCTATCCCACCCAACTCCGCGTCAGACGCGCCGTCAGGCACCGCCATCTCTACATCCTGGGCCGGATTTACCAGCACCCACGGAGCCGACAGCATCGCGACCCACGCAGCCGCTGCTCCAGCCAATGGCAGCCCGCTGCGCACGTGGCCCTACGCCGGCGCCGTCCCGGGGCAAGCCAGGATTGGTAGCTCCAAGGCACTTGAGGCGCCGCGAGGTGGGGGAGGGCCGGCGGCTTCTTCCCATCCCCCACCCCCTAATGCTCTGCCCCTCCCCCACCCCCTGACTGCCTGGGATTTTTAAAGCTTAAATTTGATTTTGTGTGTTGTTGGGGCGATGGGAAGGGAGGCGGCGCCTCACCCGCAATAAAAGAATGGGAAAGGCCCAGTTTCGGAGGCCCTTAGGCGGCCACAAAGATGTGGGCTTTGAAATGGCCTGAGAGAAAAGGCTACCTCTGAAGCCTACTTTCAATAGCATCTCGACTAGTGTCTTCATAGGAAAGCTTTAGGGTCAGCAATCTGGACGGAAGAGGGTAGGTAATGGAGTCTGCGTCTAGAAGTTTCATTGTTTAGCAAGCTCACTGCCGGCTTATTTGGTGGGACTGACGGCCATCTGTCGGGTCCTGCTCCTCCCCTTCTCCAGCCCTGGTCCTGCGGAAATGAGGACGAAGAGGGAGACACAAGGCAGGCTGCGGGGAGTCGAAGTCTGGCTTTTTGAGATAATGGAGTTCAGCCCACCTCTGAAAGAGGCCAACGTGAATAATACCACACGATACCGAGGTCGGGGTTCTGCACCTGCCCTATTTGTGCAAATTTTTGTCACCTAATTTCTTTGAGCTATTATTGAATATACACACAAATGAATTTCCTCATGTCGGTTCCCCTGTTCAAAAAGTGTGTAGTTTTCTCAGCTGCAAAATGGGAAGAATAATAGTACCTTTCCATCCGTTTACTGTGCGAATTGCATGGAAAGGCTTAATGCGGTGTTGAACAGTGAATTGGTGCTTAAGAAACGTTAAGGAGGATAAATCCCAAAGTCCTTAGCTTGGCATTTGAAGTCCTTCCACAAACAGTCCCCAACCATCCTCCAGGCTTTACACTTGTCTCATCAGTGCCTTTTCTAACCCGCCCCCCCCCAACATGCTATGCACCCCGTGAATTCCAGACGCCTCTCCATTTATCTGACGCCAACTTCTCCTTCAGTCTTCCCTTAACACAACCCCTTCTTTGACCACAGAAACCCACAGAGAACCCTCACTCCATTGTCTGTACAGCATCTGGTCTGTACTGCTTAGAGCATCAAAAGAAGGGGCAAGGGTCTCTTTGTGACCACACCACCACACCAAAACCCTGAAGTACACTTCTTTTTTTTAACGTTTTGAATACAAAATATTTCAAAATAATTCAAAATTCAATAACTCAAAAAAAATTAATATAAAAACGCAGATAGTGAAAAGTCCCTTTCCTACTTCAGTCCCTCATCTGCCCCTTTCCCCAGCAAAGGTACTACCCCGTTGGTACCCAATTATTCCTCCCCCAACAAAATAAATACACACAAATTCCAAATATGTCTATTTCATTTCTAAACAAGTGAGTACATATCTCTAAATGATAAGGGCTTTTTAAAAACACAGTACCATTATTACATTTAAAAATAAATGCTTCCTTAATATCTTCAAGTATCCAGTGAGTGTTCAAATTCCCAGGATTGTCTCATACAATCTAATGATTGTATTGTGTATGTCACATTATAATCTTATGATTGGTTGGTTCAAATCAGGATCCAAACATGGTCCATGTATTTCATTTGATTGAGTTCACTCTGTCACTCTCTTTTTCTTGCCATTCATTTGTTGAAGCAACTGGACCACTGAGAATTAGCACACTTTCTTAAAGTAATTTATTTATTGAATAATTGAATATAAAGCCTCCAAATATGAGTTCGATGGGAGAAGAAAATGTGTTTAACTTAGTGTATCTTTGAATATATTATTTTAGTACAAACATTTATGAATCATTAGCCAACATAATAAATCACCAGCCAACAATAAGAAAATATAGTTTGAGATTGCGCTCATTTCTAAATATTACTTCTGAAGGAGCTGTGATCATAATGTCCTCACTTGAGCTGAATGTAGGTCCACATCTAAACAAACCATTGCTTTTCCTACAGCTTTGGAAATGAAAGGAAAGGAAGATGATGACAACTATTTAATATAAGTTTGAAATGAAATGAAGATGATGGCAACTATTAATATAACGTATACTAAAATAAATTTAAAATCAAAATCACCTCCCCATAGAACACCGATTGCATTAGTTTCCTGGGGCTACCATAACAAAATACCACCAACTGGATGGCTTAAACAGCAAATGCATTGTCTCACAGTTCTGGAGGCCAGAAGTCCAAGATCAAGGTGTTGGTAGGGTTGGTTTTTTCTGAGGGTCCTGAGGGAGAATCTGTCCAGGATTTTTACCTAGCTTTTGGTTGTTTGCTGGCAATCTTTGGCATCCCTTGGCTTATAAACACATCACTCTGATCTCTGCCTTTATTTCACGTGGCATTTTCACGTGTCCAAATGTGCATTTCTGGGTGCCTACCTGTGTCCATATTTCCCCCTTTTATAAAAACACAAGTCATATTGGATTAAGCGTGCATTCTACTCTGATATGACCTCATCTTAACTAATTACATCTGCAACAACCCTATTTCCAAATAAGGTCACATTCTGAAGTACTAGGGGTTAGAACTCCAACATACGAATATCAGGGGGACACAAATTCAACCCATAACACTGACCTTCAACTTAAAATGGATATATATTTAAAAGTAAGTATATCTTCATTGACTTCTCATCAATTTACCAGTTTGAATTTTCTCTGACAGAGTTTGCCTTTTAAAAAATTCTACTTCACCTCCCATCCCCTAGAGATTAAATATTCCTTTGTAATAACAGGAGTATTTAGGGGTCTTCATTTTCGATTGTGAAATTTTCCATGTGTTTCTTCCAAAGTCTGAAATAGTATCTTGAATTGATGATAATAACATATGGTAATTGTGGAGAATGTTTGAGAATTGCTGGGAATGACAGGAAATATTTAAGCAAGGAAAGAATTTGCAGCTGTGAATGTAGAAGCAAAGTTTCGCCCTAAGAAATTGAGTTCTTTTAGGAAAACATATGAAGGAAAAAATAATTACTTGCTTTGAGATATGGTTTTTTTAAAATTGAGGTATCGTTGATTTACAATGTGTTAATTTCTGTTGTACAGCAAAGTGATTCAGTTACACACACATGTGCACACACACACACATACATACACATTCTTTTTTATATCACTTTCCATTATGGTTTATCACAGGATATTGAATATGTTTTGAGACTGCAAAATTGCTACAGTAAAAATGTTCAGTTTGGATCACTGACTTAGAAAAAAAGAATTATGAAACTCCTATGTCTGTTCACAATAGCTATCATCACTAAAACAATCTTACAGTGGTTTAAACAACCCATAATAATCACTAGCCCTTCCCAAATGCACAAAGTAAATTACTTAGAGGAATTCAAGGATATGAAATTAATGTGCATAGTAAACCCTGTGAATCAGAGCTGATCTCCAAACTAATTTTCGGTATCACAGGGCATAAAGTTAAAATTACACATTTCAAACATTTTGACAGAGATCACTTCAGCAATATTTATGAACCCCATAATTTCATTAATTTTTCATGTCTTCTATCTCCTAACCTTTGGCATTCCACTGACCTTCAAATAGACCACTCAGTAACAAATATTTTTATACACAGATAACCTTTAACTGTGTATTTATAATATGAAATTGTTTTCTAGTTTTATTGTTCCCTTTTTTTAACTTGTTCAGTCTTAATTTTTAATGTGTTGAACTGTTTGAAAATAAGTAACACTGGATTGAAGTCAGTTACGTGTTGAATTGTTTGAAAGTAAGATCGTCTAGATTGAGTTCAATTATTATGGACCATATGAAGTAATAGCGAATTGGAAAAAACGCAGAAAAGCAACCGCCCAACGTGGGGCTCGAACCCACGACCCTGGGATTAAGAGTCCCATGCTCTACCGACTGAGCTAGCCGGGCAGCTGAGCAACACCCTTTTTCTAAATCTTTTCAAAGTAATAAGATTGTTTTAACTTGTTCCAAGATTTATATTTTGTATCTAAATTTTTTCCCATAATTTTTTTGGGTAAAGTTTTATACTACTCTCAAAATTGTGTTTCATTTCCGACTCTGTGCACACAAACTTTTACTGTTTAATAAATGTTTAAATGGCCCTCTAGTGGTCAGCGGTAAAGCGGGCTGATGCAGGCGCCCCTGAATTCCCGCTGAGAGGACGGAAGTGAGCGTGGGTGCCTCCTGTTTATCCCCGAGATCCCCGCTGAGAAAGCGCTCACCCCCTGCCGCTCCGGGAACCAAGAATGTTCTCGACACCTGCGTGGCCGGACACAACAGCTGGGTCTGGAGGAACGTCCTGCGTACCTTCTAAAGAAGATCAGATCCAAAGCACATGTGTAGAGCTGGCTGGCCTCTCGGGGGCCCCCGTGTGGCTTTGAGGTATCTGGCATTTTTCTACGACACGACGGTGGTTCAAACGAAGCCATGCCCCATTGTTCACATAGTAGAAGATTATTAAAAAGCTAACTCAGTCTCAGAAATTAATTGAATTAATTGTGGTGTTTGCTCACACACAGAACTAAAAGGTAAAAACATTTATCCTACAGTATGATAACACCTCTGTGTGGGAAGGGACCATTATTTCAAAACTCTCCCCACTAGAACGAAAAAAATTAAAGATTTATTCTGCTTTTCTAGTAGTAACCAAATAGTCCCAGTTGATGAGGGAGTGCTCTATTTTATAGGGTGGGGGAAAAAACGTAGGATTAGAAAAAGCGTAAATCGGCAAACCCTTGTAAACGAGGATTATCCTTCGAGGTTAAACCGTTATGTTAATAATTGTTAAGGGTCACACAGGTTCAAAGCAACACTACACGGGTTACTTCCTAGATTCAAGAGTAACTGTACAATGGAAGAATCAAGCTGTCACCACCCTAACTGAGAAATTAATCTGAGTTTTGCTAGTGGTTTACTAATCTTCAATGAGACTGTGTGTCTTCAATGGTGATATAATCTGAAGTACACAAGATCAATGGTCATTATTTATTCTAGCCAAAAAATACTTTATGTGGATCTATCAACCATTAGATATTAATTCCAGTTTACAGGAAATAAAGAGAGGAACCAGACAAATGACAGCAGAAGGAAGCAATAGCACAAAATCAGAAAGCGGGAAATTCTGCAGGACAATACTTCAACAAGTATTGTATTTTTAAAAAATGACTTTTGCTAGGTTGAAAGAGATACAGTGGCAATAATAATCGATGCAATAGGTGATCCTGGATTGGATACCATTCTGTATTGTGTGTTTCTTTTTTTTTAATTATGGCAAAATAAACATAACATAAAATTTACTACTTTAACCATTTTTAAGTGTACAGTTCAGTGGCATTAGTACATTCACATTGTTGTGCAACCCTCACCACCATCCAACTCCAGAACTATTTCATCTTCCCAAATTGAAACTCTGTACCCATTAAACAACTCCCTATTCTCCCCTCAGCCCCTGGCAACTGCCATTCTACTTTTTGTCTCCATAAATTTGACTACTCTAGGTGCCTCATGTAAGTGGAATCATATAATATTTTATCTTTTTGTGTCTAGCTTATTCCACTTAGCATAATGTTTCCAAAGTTCATCCATGTTGTAGCATACCTTACCTCCGAATATCCTTTCTTGTTAAGGCTGAATAAATATTCCATCTCATGAATATACCACATTTTGTTTATCCATTCATCAGTTGATGGGCATTTGGGTTGCTTCCACCTTTTGACTATTGTGAATAATTCTGCTCTGAGTGTCGGTGTACAAATATCTGTTCGATTCCCTGCTTTCAATTCTTTTGGGTGTATATCCAGAAATGGAATTGCTGGATCATATGGTAATTCGATATGTAAATTTTTGAGGAAGTTCCTTTGTAATTTTAACCTTTATGTGAGTCACCTCCATAATGTGGGCCTCTGTTTCTTCATCTACAAAATATGGGGAGGTGGGGAGAGAAGGGATGAGAGTGAGAGAGGGAAGGCTAAGAAAAGGGACGGCTTAACGAGGTCTCTAAGGAGCTCATGACCACATAGACCCCTGGACAGAAGTGCTGGTCGCTTCCCTTGAGTTTCACTGAGTGAGTGTAAGAAGAAAAGCTTTTCTTATTCACAACAGGTACAACTTGATTTCCGCTAGATGTTGCGCCTGGGGAGGCCTAAAGGTGGAGGATGGAGGATGGGTGGCCAAGGTTGCACAGGCTGGTGGCACTGCTGGGGCCCGTCTGCCTCATACCATCTCAACCCAGCATTTCCTTCTCTACTCCCTCTACTTCTCTGTTTGCCTGTTTGTGTTCAGAGAGAAGGGGGAGAAGCCAGTGTCTAGGCCATCCTGAAACACAAAAACACTTGAGGGGCTTCCCTCGTGGCTCAGTGGTTGAGAGTCCGCCTGCCGATGCAGGGGACATGGGTTCGTGCCCCGGTCTGGGAAGATCCCACATGCCGCAGAGCGGCTGGGCCCGTGAGCCATGGTTGCTGAGCCTGCGCGTCTGGAGCCTGTGCTCCGCAACGGGAGAGGCCCGCGTACCGCAAAAAAAAAACCCAAAACACTTGAAATTTTAATAGGGAAATTTCATTGAAAGGAACTGTACCATCTTCCAGTGTCACCATGGAGATGGCTGAGATGAGCACTATGAAGACCCTGGTACTCCCGTCTCCTTCCCTCCTCCCTCTGGGTACCAGCTGAAGCTAAACCACACTCCTCAGTGGTCTGGGGAGATCTTTGCAGCCAGCATGCTGATCTTTCTGCTATTTCCCTTAAATCTCTCCAAGGTCATCCACTGCCTCAGGATGAAGCCCAAATTACAAACTCCTTAATGAAGCCTGTCTGGTCTTGCCTGATCAAGATCAAGTTACCTCTCTGGCTTCGATTACCCACCCCTACCTGTACTAGAGGCTCCAACCCTACTGGGCTAGAAAGAGCAAAGACATGGACTTTCCAGCTTCCACGATGCCAAGTGCACTTCTCAATATTTAAGTTGTAAGATAAATGTTTACTTTTGCCATCTTCTCAGTGTGTTTAATGATAGAATATACAACTTCATTTGGAAAAAGGGTCAAATGTCTGAACAATGCCTCAAATGCCCCTATGAATAGAAGACCTGGAGCAGTAGGACTTCCTGCTCTCCCCTGTGTGAGGCTCTGGTTCCCACCCTTGATTTGCTCTGTGATGTCAGATGCTCTTTCCCACTCTGGTCCCCAGATTCTTCACCTACATAACAAGGAGACTGACACACAAGGACCTTGCAGGGCGGTCTCTCCTCTGGCATCGTGTGCTTCTTTGACCTTCCCTGAGACCAGCTGGTAAACTCTGGACGGGCTCCCACGCCCTTCCCACTCAGGTCCCAAATGGCATCCCTGCAGGTTGAAAGGACAGAAAGGAAATTGTGAGACCGCATGCTCACAATGGTGCCTTTGTACCCAGCATAGCCTCTTTGTTCTTTTCAGCTCAATCTCCCAGTCTTCCAGGTCAATATCCATTCCCCAGCCCCGAAAGTGGTGGGCAGCAGGGCTCGTGTGGAAGCAAGCCAAGAGCATTCAGCAAGCACTTAATACTAACAGCTACCAATTGTGGAGTCTCCACTCTGCGAAGTGCCTCCATGTTCTCAGAGGACCTTCAGCTGGATTAAATGACTTGTGCAAGACTATACAGCTAACACGTAGCAGAGCTGGGCTTGACACACCCCTGTCAAGCTGGTGCTGGGGCACCTTCAAGGCCTCCAATGTCATAACCACTTCTTCTTGTACCCCTTCTCCTTTTCCATGACCCAGGCACTTTGCAAAGTACTGTACTGTATATGTGTTAATTCATTTCAGCTTCATAACAATCCTAGGAGGAAAGTGGTGTTGTTATTATCATCATAAGGATAAGGAAACTGAGACATGGAGTGGTTAAGTAACGTGCTCAAGGGCACACAGCTAATGAATCTGTACCGTCAGGCTGCTCAAGATGGCTGTTCTCTTGCTCTCCGTACATCCCCTGCTTGACCAGTCCCTGCTTACTCACAGGACTGTCCAATCCCCTTAATCATAGGGCTTAATCAGTAACTGACTAGGTGCTTGCCCCCTGCCCCAGCTTCTGGTTTCCCTGGTAACTGATGAGCCCCAACCTATTGTCAGTCCTCCCTCCCCCTATATATGGTAGCTTCCTTCTCCCTGCGAGTAATGAAGATGGCTGCCATGTCCTATCTGCCATACACTGTGGAGTGTTGCTCCAGGACCTTTTGCTTCAGATGTGTAAGATTCCATATTGTTGACGTCTCTGTTACTGTCTACAGGCTTTTTCTTTGGTCTTGCAGCTGGGCAATTACAAGGCTTGCAGGCCTGTTTGGTACAATGCAACGAATCCTAGAGCTGGAACTTGGATAAGGCAGTCTGGCTCCAGCACCCATGCTTTGGTCATTATGCACCAGTCAGCTAACAAATTCTTAAATCTGACCTTTCATTTCCTGGGGTTTATGAAGCATTTCTTGGTTGGTTGAAAAGGAATTATAGTCGAAAGGGCTCTGGTGTTACAGGACTAGGCAGATGAGTGAAGGGCCAGGGCTGCCTGTGAGAGTAGAGGTCTGATCTAAAGGGGCAGCCACTGCTGGGCATGCAGGCCCAGGACCACCAGCTCTTCTGACTTTATTTAAAAAGGAACCAGAAATCTGGACTTTAAGCAAAAATTCCTGATTTTCAAATGTTGACAACTAACTTTTTTTAAATGCCAAAACGTGCTCGCTGAATAAAACCCACCCATGGGTCACTTGTAACCTGCAGGCTGCCAGTCTACACCTCTGGAGTAGACTGAGTCAGTCAGTCCCTGAACCTTCCAGGATTGGTTCAGTGGTGGAGACAGGCCTCCCTGCCCTCCTGCCATCTCAGACATCATGGGGAGAGGCTCCTGCCACCAAGGGTTAGAGCAGAGGCCCCATGCCTCACTACCAAAGACATCCCCTCCTGGGCCAGAACCCCCCACCCTGAGACCCCCAGTCCTCAGGGAATTACCACCTGATCTGGTGGGTCAGACCAGGATTCCAGGCTCAATTTGAACACTTCTTACCCGGAGACTGTCCTCTGTCTCCCTAGGACTGCAGCTGTGGAGGGAGGGGCTGCTCCAGCCATGCCATTGTCCAGTCTTTTTTTTTTTTTTTTGAAAGTACTATCAAGTTTTGTAAGAGAAAGGAAAGAGAAGGGTTTTTTAAAATTAATTTATTTTATTTTTGGCTGCGTTGGGTCTTCGTTGCTGCGCACGAACTTTCTCTAGTTGCGGTGCACGGGCTTCTCACTGCAGTGGCTTCACTTGTTGCAGAGCATGGGCTCTAGGCCCACAGGCGGCTTCAGTAGTTGTGGTGGACGGGCTTAGTTGCTCCACAGCATGTGGGATCTTCCAGGACCAGGGATTGAACCCATGTCCCCTGCATTGGCAGGCAGATTCTTAACCACTGCACCACCAGGGAAGCCCCCGTTGTCCAATCTTGCCACACACAGTGGGCACACGAGAAGCCTCTACGTTCCTGGGGAGGGGCAAGTCACTGGCATGTATGTACCTTTGACCTCCCAGCCCTCTTAGTCCATTTGGGAGCCCGTTCATTGCATGGAGTCTTAGAGCTGGAAGTTGCCCAACTGCTCATTTACAAAGTAGGAAATAAGTCCCCATAGGGTCATTTTAGAATCTCAGACTTGAACAGATATTTGTACACCAATGTTCATAATAGCCAAAAGATGGAAACAACTTAATTGCCTAGCAACAGATCAGTGGATAAACAAAATATAGTATATGCATACAGTGGAATAGTATTCAGTCATAAAAAGGAATGAAATTTTGACATATGCTACAACATAGATGGACCTTAAAAAATTATGCTAAGTGAAATAAGCCAAGCACAGAAGCAACATTGTAAATATTGTTCCACTTATATGAGGTACCTAGAATAGTCAAATTCATAGAGACAGAAAGTAGAATAGAGGTTACCAGGGTCTGGGAAAAGCAAGGAAGGGAGAGGTATTGTGAAATGAGTATGCAGTTTTGGTTGGGGATGATGAAAAAGTTTCAGGTATAGACAGTTGTAATAGTTATACAACACTGTGAATATATTTATTGCCACTGAATTGCATACTTACAAATGGTTATAAATATTATATTTTACCACAATAAAAAATATCTGAAGCCCTCAGTACACTTATTAGTGGAGTCCCCACCCAAACACCATATCAAACATATTAACATTTTAGAAAGCTGTATGCGTTGAGGAAAGCAAGGATTTCTGCTTCTGGCTATGTTGTACTAGCTTGTAGCAGACCAACTATCCTGCCAAGATCTGCTAGGAAAGCTGGATAAAATATAAAAAGCAGCTGAGACAGAAGACAGAAGCGTGGTTACATTTTGGGAAAGTAGTAATGGAAGAGGGTGCGAGAGGGCCTCCAGGGATGTTGGTCATGGTCTCTTTCTTGATTTGGGTGCTGTTTACCTGAGTGTGTTCCCTTTGTGAAAATTTGAGTTAAACATTTACGACATTTGTGCTTTTTAAAATATTAACGTTATACTTTAATACAAAAGTTTATCAAAAGTCCTATCTGAGTTGAATCGATGTGGTGTTATGCCTTTAGACATTTATGTACTCATGCATTCATTCATAAGTTTCTTTTTTTTAAAGCATTCTTGCAAGCCCTTGGCACTGTGTCTGAAGGAAAAAATGTCCCTGGTCTGGAGAAGGGATGGAGACTGCCCACATTTCCCCCAGAAGGTTGGACTGGGCAGATCTAGGACTAGAATTCAGAGCCCCCTTATGCAAATGCACTTTTCTTTTTTTTTATTTTATTTTATTGAAGTATAGTTGATTTACAGTGTCGTGTTAATTTCTGCTGTACAGCAAAGTGATTTAGTTATACATATCTATATTCTTTTTCATATTCTTCTCCATTATGGTTTATCACAGGATACTGAATATAGTTCCCTGTGCTATACAGGAGGACCTTGTTTATCCATCCTATACATAATAGTTTGCATCTGCTAATCCCAAACTCCCAATCCTTCACTCTCCCACTGCCTTTCCCCCTTGGCAACCACAAGTCTGTTCTCTATGTCTGTGAGTCTGTTTCTGTTTTGTAGATAAATTCATTTGCATCATATTTTAGATTCCACATATAAATGGTATATGGAGCTGGGTCTTTTGGCTACTTCCAGGTAGGAGTTCAATTGGAAGAGAAATTTGCTGCACTGGAAGGAAGAAGTCAGTGTTGGAACCCCAGGAAGGGAGACAGACATCCTGGCCCTCAACCCTTCTTGTTTTCCTCAGGACTGTGCTGCTGGGGGCTAACCAGCAGACCAGTGAATACCACGCTGGGGCCAGGCCCTTCTCCCAGAAGAGAATGGCATGGGTCAAAGTCCTCATCCGGTGTCCGTACCCTCCCGCATATATTAATTCATTAAACAAACATTCATTAAATGCCACATTTATTAATGCCTACTGTGTAGCTAGCACAATCAGGTCCAAAAAAACTAAACTCAAAAAATTAAAAGCTAGATAGAGCCTTGGAGGTCACTGACTCTAACCTGCTTATCTCATGGATAGGGAGCCAGAGAGGCCCAGAGGGAAAAGGGCCTTGCTTTTGCCAAAAAGCAAATGAGGAGCAGACTTGGGACAGAGTCCTAGGTCTCCTGATGCCCAGGCCAGTGCCCTTTCTACCAGCCCCCAGCCCTTTCATCCACTCCACCTCCACCTAGCCACATCCAAATTCCTCCCTTGTTATATAATTGTAGCTCTCTATGTGGAAAACATGAGCACCCTTCAGAACTTCAACTCTGTTCTGATAATTTAAGGAGAAAAGATGCTCTGGTGAAAAGCCTCTGTGTGGAAACTGTTAAATATTTAACAGCAGATTTGAGTTCTCGACTGGCAGCGGCCAAGAGAGAGAAGTCTTAAATTTTATCCACAGAGAATCCCAGTGTCTTCACTGACCCCTAGCTGACTCCCCCAAACCTTGGAGGAAGGGATAGACTGGACCCAGAGCCATCAGGGACCGGAGGTAACAACAGCAACCTTTTATTGAGTGCTTACTATATGATAGGCAATTTCTAGTCAAATTTCAGAGCAAGTCAGATAGGAATTTCCCACATATGGGGAAATCAAGGCTCAGAAAGATACGTAGATTTGCTCAAGGTCACACGGAAAGTTAGGGACAGAGCTGTCCGGATCCTCACCCAAACTAAAAAGCAACAGAAAGACATGCCAGCACATTGCTAAACAGTCTCTCAAAATACACACCATGTGGATCCTGGCATATACCAAAAGAAATGTTTATAGAGATCAAAGTTAAACAGCTCCGAGAGAGCTTTTAGATTGTCCTTTGTACAATAGAGCACAGAAGTCAAAGACTGGCCAAGCTGGAGACTCAGGCGAAGTGCTCAGAGCAAGCAGGGCCTCGGCAGCGTTAAGAGTCCCAGCCACTTTGGGCACCCCGTGCCCACCCCGCTCCCAGGCTAAGCCATTGGTCCTGATGGGTCCAAGGGACTGGCTGCATCAGATATCTTTGCTTTTTTCATATTTTTCCTAGAACCTCTCTTGGAGACATACAGACAGGGAAGACAGAGAAACCATGACCCACAGGGGTTAGGGGGATCGCCATCCAGGTTTGCCCAGTCTTAACACTGAAAGTTCCAGCTTCTTGGAAACCAGTCCCAGGCAAATGGTTGCTCACCCTGTGTCAGGGTGGCCTGCTTTCCTCCTGGGACCTTGTCAAACTGAGAAATCCAGGCTGTGACATGGGCTCCCTGTGTTACCTTGGACAGTGCCCTCCTCTTCCTGGACCTCAGTTTCCTCTAAAACAGGGGCTTGGCTAGGACCTCTGAGGAGGGTGCTTCTAGCTTACACATTCCTTGGTTTATAAGTCCATATCTTGCTGACCAAATTAATGGTATCTTTCTGTCCCCATATTGCCATCTCCCTCTACAATAATCCAAGGTGACAACTGGATTCCTTCAGGAATGACCCTTCCCACTCCACGCCCCCTCCCCTGTCCTGCCCCCCACACCCTTCCTTTGTCCTTTCATTAAGTGTGTCAATTAGGAGGTGATTATTCATCCTAACTACAGAAGAAGGGCATTTAAAATGGAGCTCACTCCACCCTCGGGGAAGTGAAAGTGGGTTTACAGATTCCTGTTTACTTGACATTTTTTTTTTCTTTTTTTTGTTTTTTTGCGGTACGCAGGCCTCTCACTGTTGTGGCCTCTCCCGTTGGGAGCAGGCTCAGCGGCCATGGCTCATGGGCCCAGCCGCTCCGCGGCATGATGGGATCTTCCCGGACCGGGGCACAAACCCGTGTCCCCTGCATCGGCAGGCGGACTCTCAACCACTGAGCCACCAGGGAAGCCCTACTTGACATTTTAATCAGCGAGCTAAGAGCAGAGAAACTTTAAGTGGAAGGGTCAAGAGTCAGGGCCACACACATTTCCATTTCAGCAAGGAATCTTCCAGCACCCACATCAGCCCAGAGGCTATCGTGAGGGTGAGACAAACATATTGGAGAAGCAAGGTCCCTGGCTTGGAGGACCCCCTGCTCAGCCCAGGGAGGGGGTTGTACTCATAGGGACTGAACCCGGGGTGCCCTGTGGCAGGTGCCCTGAGGGTCCCCAGGAAGTGGGGGAAGCCCAAACAAATGGTGGCTGGAGGGCATGACTTTATCAGTGCAAACCTGCCATAACTGGGAGGCCGGAAACATTCTTTCAGTCAGGCCCAAGCCACTGTTTGTGGTCCCTGAGTGCTTTAAAAGAGATAGCTGAAAATGCTTTAAGAGGTGGAGAGGGCAGGGGCAGGAAAGGGGATTCAGATTCAGGATGCTGAAAGGCCAGGGGGCAGCAGCCAGGCCAGCAGAGCAGCACGGCACAAAATAAGCAGGGGATGTGGGACACAGGCCAGTGCCCCTTCTAGCAGCCTTGACACCCCAGGTAGACGGGACAGCGTGAGTGGATTCGCGCGGGGTCCAGGGTCCAGAGAAGGCTGGAGAGGGAGCCCATGGTGCGGGCACAGGCTTCTGGGCTTTACCTTGTTAGTTCCTGCTTCTCATACTGGGGTTCTCTGTGGTGCTAACACAGGGTGTATTTGGAGCATCAGTCACTTGAGGATGGGGACATTATTTTTGTTGTGGAATAAACACGGATATAGTATGAAGCAGACTGCAAACTGGATGAATTTTGAAGATGAAACTCAAGGTTTTAAGGAACATTTCACTCACAGCTGAATGCAGAGCCTTTCAGAGTACTTCAGTGGAGAAGTCTGGGGGAGCACTGCCAGGCAGCAGGGACCCAGAGAAGGGTTTAAAGCAGAGAAGTGGCAAGGTCAGCTTTCCAGTTTATGGCCTGCAGGAGTGTCAGAGGAGGGTAGGAAGGCTACAGAAAAGGGTCCTTTGAGCTCAGCCTTGATGTAGGCTGGGATTTCGACAGGGAAAGATGGGGCTGGGAGGGGTTCCTGGGTGGGGGGCACATGAGGCTGCTGACGCTGGAATGACAGCCTGGCACAGTGGGATGCTGGGAGTTGTTGCCATGTCCTGGGTGTAGGGAAGGCCTATACTTCCTTTCTAAGAAGGCCACACGGTCACGCCAGCTAAGAACACATCAGCTAAGAATACATCAGGGTTTTGATATGTAGTTATGAACTTGAACTCCAGACCAGCTTTGAATCTCAGCTCTGCCATTTAGCTACAGTGGAACCTTGCACAATTTATTCACCTACTCCATGCCTCATTTTTCTCATCTAGGAAATGGGGATCTATAAACAACAAGGCATTTGGAACAGGCCTGACTCAGCAAACACAATAAATATTAGCTCTTCATATTTTCATTGCTCAGTTTCGAATGTTTTCTAATTTCCATTATGATTTAGTTTTTGCATTATTTAGAAGCTTTTTCTCAAACATAGGATTTTGTTTTCTTAATTTTGTTGTTATTGATTTCCGACTTCAATGGACTGTGATTGGAAACTGTATGTCTGTATAGTAGGGATTTATTAGTTTTTGTTGAAAGTTGTTCTATGGCTAGTTCATGGTTAATTTTTTAAAAATATTTCATGAACACTGGAAAGAATGTATATTCTCTAACTGTTGGGTGCAAGGTTTTATACTTACCCATTTGATCAAGCTTGTTAATTGTGTTGTTGAAATTTTCTGTACCCTAATTGTTTTTAACCTGTCGAGCTCTCAGTTACTGAGAGAGGTATGTTAAAAATCTGCCACCATGATCATGGATTTATCCATTTCTCCCTTGCAATTCTACCAGTTGTTGTTATGTGAATATAAGCTAAACTTTTTCAAATATCTTACTGGAGAATTGTTATTTTATATCATTATATAATGATCTTCTTTATCCCTAATAATGCTTTTACGCCTTCAGACCCCATTAATGCTTTAATGCCTTCAGCATTGTTAGAGATGTTAACAATGCTAGACCAATGGAATAGTACCGCCATTTGTATTTGCTCGGATTCGTATTTGCTAGGTGTGCCATTTTCCATCCTTTTTACTTTCCGTCTGTTTTTGCCCTTATGTTTAGGTGTGTCTGTGTAAAGAGCATAAAGCAGGATTATGGGGTTATTTTTAAAATCCAGTCTGACAATCTCTGGCCATAAATTGCTTGTGTGTGTGTGGTGTGCGTGTGTCCTTGTCCCCGGAGCCAGCACAGGGCCTGACACAGAGTCAGCCTTCAAGAAATGTTTGCTAAATGTGAAATTGATCCCCATGGCCAGAATGAAAACATACGGTAATGAGTGCTATCACGTATTGGGACTGTACTATTCAGGAGGCCCAGTGCCAATGCTGCAGAGAGCATGGTCTCAAGTACAAGTGGGGGCGGTTGAGGTCCAGGGAGGTCAGATGATCTGCTCAAGGGTCACACAGCCCAGAAGCGCCTCAGGGCCTGTGCTTTTTCCTCCAAGGCCACTACCTCTACTGAAAGGACTCCCCCTTTACCTTTGTGCTGCCTGTCGTCCCCCACTCAATGCCAGCCTCCCCGAGCCCAAACCCTCTATTGCAGCTCCATGTTAGACCATGTCGGGTGAGTCCATGCTTCTAGCCTCCCCAGGCTGCTGGTCACCAGGGAGGCTGGAAGGAATGAGTGGAAGCTACAGACTTTAGCCAGAGGTGAGCACCCCTCCCCAACCCTCCTCCACAGGCAAGCTCAGCTCATAGGATGTCTGCATTAGTTTCCTAGGGCTGCCATAACAAATTAGCACAAATGGGGTGGCTTAACAGAAATTTATTCTCTCCCAGTTCTCTGGAGGCTAGAAGTCTGAGATCAAGGTGTCAGCAGGGCCACGCTCCTTTGGAAGGCTCTAGGGAAGAATCCTTCCTTGCCACTTCCAGCTTCCTGTGGGTTGCTGGCAATCCTCGGCGTGTAGGTGTATCACTCCAGTCTCTGTTTCCATCTTCGTACACCACTCTCCTGTCTGTGTGTCTGTCTTCATGTGACCTTCTTCTAAGGACACCAGTCATTGGATTTAGGGCCAAGCCTAATCCATTATGACTTCATCTTAACTTGATTACATCTGCAAGGACCCTATTTCCAAATAAGGTCATATTCACAGGTACCTGGGGTTGGATTTCAGTGTACCTTTTGGGCGGACACAACTCAGTTCATAGCAACATCTGCTTTCAAATATGGTTGTCAACCTGAGGATCATGCTGTCTATAACTGACCCCCAACCCACAGGGACTCTGGATCCTCTCATTCCCGCAAGCTGTCACTCCTCCATCACCCCCTCTCTCCTCAATGTTCAACCTCCACCGTTCTGCTCCTTCCCACCAGCATCTAAAGGGCCGCCACCTTCCCTCACAGCCCTTTGTGACCTCTCACCCTCTGGCCTCCATCACGGGCCACTTTGAAAGAGCTGTCTACATTTGCAATCTCTAGCTTCTCCCCTCCCCTCCTGTCCTCCAGCTGCTAGAATCTGACTTTCCCCATCCAGCCTTTCCCATTTTTTCCCAGGAGGTATAATGGTCAGACTCCAGACATCAGACAGTGTCTTGATGTCTCTGCTTTAGCCCAAGGTCACCCTCCTCTTGCAACCCCCACATATGCAAGGGCCTCTGGAACGTTTACCCTCTGAGCTCCTATTAAATTAAAACAACTGTGGAAGGTAGGGAGCCATGAGCCGTCTCCACATTCACTCACATCACTTCTGTCTTGATTAACTGCAGTCTGACAACTCATATTAGAGGCAGGCAGGATGGCGGGCCTGGGGTGGTATCAGCTATTGCCAGTTGCCTATATGCCACTTCTGTACTTGGAGCCTCAGTTTGCTCCTCCATGAAATGGGGATAATGCCACCTGATTCCCAAGGATGCTATGAGGATGAATGGAGGTGATGACATAAAGGAGGTCTGGAGAATGTAATAGGCTGAATGAAGGCGGGTTCCAGAGCAGGTCCAAGCCAGTTGGCCCAGTTCACAGAAGCCTGGATTTTAGGAGCAGTCTTCTGGAACCCTGGGGAGGCTTTGGAAGACCCTGCTCAGGCTGAGGGAAAGGGGAAAGAGACGAAAGGCCATATCATACACAAGCAAACAGGAGAGTGAGGACATACAGAGCAGTGTTCACTCATTCATCAAACATTTATTGAGAGCCTACCGTATAAGCAACACAAGCAAGACTCAGACACAGATATTTACAGTTTATAACTGAAGAAGAAATGGAAACATACTCAGCATCCAGTTTGCTATCCTTCATGGGCAGAGCGTTGCACAGGGGACCAGGAAGACCTGTGTGCCTGCCCTTGTCCTCCAAGGTGGGTAGAGCAACTGCAGGGATGCCAGCAGAGTGGAAAGCCGAGAGCCATAACAGAGAAAAGACTCGAGGCACACAAGGAAGGGGTGCAAAGCAGGACACGAGGGCCCCAAAAACTTTCACAGAGAGCAGGCTGGGGTTGAGGAAAGGTGTAGAACATCTGCCTGGGGTTCTAACACTTGAAATGCTCCATGGAGGACCTGGGAGTGAGGTGACTTGGAAGAGAAAGAAAGGCTCAGCTGCCCCTGTCCTGAAGGGAAAAGAGAAAGGTGGCCAGGGTCGGGAGGGACTCCCGGGCTGTGTGACTCAGAGTAGGGGTGCAGGGATGCGTCCTGTCCTCTTCAGGGAAGAATTCAGCAGAGTAAGCTTGCCAAGGCTGAGGCACTGGGGCCTGGCTGTTACAAGGGGCCAGGGGGCCATCTCTGCAAGCTGAAGATGTCTTTAAGCCAGCCACCCACGCGCCTCCTGGCACAGGGTCCACGGCTCTATACCTCCGCCCACTTGGAGGGGCTTCAGAAGTCTGAGCATCCCCTCACACCTCTCCCCTACATGCCACTGAGGAGGCTGGGATGTGCTGGGTTAATGACAATATAAGATGTCCTTGCGATTCATTCAGGCCATCACTCCCCACTCTTCTCCCCTCTGCTGCAGCACCTGACACCACAGCCGACCTAGGGTCCATTCACTCATTCAGAGCACCTATTCTTTTGCAGGCACCTGGCTCCTTTGTTGCCTCTATGCCCGGGACACAAGTTGTCCTTTGGCCTCTGTGCATTTTACCCCCATTCTTGGCATCTGGCAGATGAGCCAAAAGCAATTAAGAGTGTGGGCTCGGGCTTCCCTGGTGGCGCAGTGGTTGAGAATCCGCCTGCCAATGCAGGGGACACGGGTTTGAGCCCTGGTCTGGGAAGATCCCACATGCCGCAGAGCAACTGGGCCCGTGAGCCACAACTACTGAGCCTGCGCGTTTGGAGCCTGTGCTCCACAACGGGAGAGCCCGCGATAGTGAGAAGCCCACGCACCGCGATGAAGAGTGGCCCCGCTTGCCACAACTAGAGAAAGCCCTTGCACAGAAACGAAGACCCAACACAGCAAAAATAAATAAATTAATTAATAAAAAAAAAAAGAGTGTGGGCTTTGGGGGCTTCCCTGGTGGCACAGTGGTTGAGAGTCCGCCTGCCGATGCAGGGGACACGGGATCGTGCCCCGGTCCAGGAAGATCCCACATGCTGCGGAGAGACTGGGCCCGTGAGCCATGGCCGCTGAGCCTGCGTGTCCGGAGCCTGTGCTCCGCAATGGGAGAGGCCACGACAGTGAGAGGCCCGCGTATTGCAAAAAAAAAAAAAAAAAAAAAGAGTTTGGGCTTTGGAATCAGGGAGCTGCTGTTTGAAATGCTTGCTATGCCGCCTCACAAGCTGTGTGACCTTGGGCAATTCCCTAACTTCTCTGAGCCTTCGTTTCCTCCTTACAATGTGAATAATACTACACTCCTCAAAATCCTTTTTGAGGACCAAGTATACACAAGCCCTGTGCCTGCCTCATTGCCCAGTGCTCAACAAATGCCAGCTCGCTGCTCTTCTTGCTCAACAAGTCTTGGTGTTTGTTCTTTCCCTCAGAAATCTCATTTATTCTGCACTTCTGCATGTGTATTTCCCTCATGTCCCTCTTAACATCTAGTGACGATGCACTCTTCTAGCTCACCTTTCCAGACAGTCTTCTCAGAGTGCCCCGTCCCCCGTGCGTGCCTCCTCACTATCCCCTCAGTGCTGGGGTCAGGACCATGCTGAATGCACCCCTGACTGGGGGCTGTCCTTCTGGGGCACACCTGGCTCCTATTTCCACACACAAGGCAGTTGCAAGGGAAGCCTCAAGAGTGCTGGCTCAGAGCTGGGCCCATGGTTTGAGACTACCAATACAGGTATGTGATCTGACCCTCCACAGGAGCCACAGTCCTCTTCTGGTCAACATGATGCTTTTATGACATGAGTCAGTAAAAGTTCATCCTGACCTTGATAAAGGGAACAGTTCACAAGAACTAAGAGTTAAATGAACAGTGTTGTGGCGAGAAATGACCCTAAAAACAGTTTGCAAGTAAAGAGTGATTAGAAAAGAACACAGAGGGGGTAAAAAATTAATCATTTATCTGGAAATTATTACAGGGAATTATCAACCCACTCATTTTATAGATAAGAAACTGAGGCTCAGACAGGCAGAGTGACCTGCTTAAGGTACAGAGCATGGCGGAGCAAGGGCTTCTGATCAGGCTGGCTCCAAGTTGAATGTCTTTGCCTCCCATACCCTAGGGCCCACTGTATGGTATTTATGGAGTCATTAGTGTAACTTTCTACAATATTCTTTAAACAGAATGATTTTAGAAATGACCATTGCCCTCAGGTTCTATTTAATAAGCTATTATTTCTTATTTAGAGCACTTGCAGCTCCCACACAGGTCTCATGTTCTCTTGGGAGAGCACCCCATGTCCCACCGTTTTAGTTCTTATGGCTGGTACCGTGGACAGCAGGGAATGGGCTGCAGGAAGACAGGTGAGAACTGTAGTAGTGGCTCCTTATCCCTCCTGTTGCTTCCACAAAGCACATTTCTCTGCACATGAGGGAGAAATGAGCTGCAAGAGACCCACTTTTAAAATAACACTGAGAAAAATAAGCAAGGCTTGGAGCTATCAGTGAATCACTACAGTTCTTTACTTTGCAAAACATTATTTTCTTTTTAAGCGGACAAGTACTCCAAGGAATACAGATTCTTCTGTACTGTGGTACTTTAGAGGAACAATGGTATCACCCACACCATGAGGCACAGGGACTCTCATTCCATCAAGGGCTAGCTGTGGGCCTCACCCCCCCTCCTTCCAGCTGCTCTGGGATGACAAATCTGCAGACATTTGAGTTGACCCAAGATCCTTCGTGGGCTCCTGACTTGGACACCAGGCAGTGGGGAATAGGTTTTTTTTTCCCTCTACCTTCAAGCATCAAGTCTTCCTCTGTCAGAAGTATCAGGCATGAAATTTATGAGCAAGTATTTGCAAGGATGCAAATACAAATTCTGACCTCTGATGACCTAATCTCCTCCACTGATGTGTGCTGAGAATGCTTTACGGTGGCTCTGCATCGACATGAGGATCGAGTGCTGTCCACCAGAGAAGGGATTTCAATCAGTTGCCTTTTGATTTACCTTCAGTGGTGCATTTGGAGAGCAGGGGGAGAAGACGCTGTTAAGGCCTATATCATGCAAACACTCCCACCTGTCCCATTTCAGTTACAGGCCTCCAGGCTCAAAGGGATTGCCGAAATCATCTAGCAACTACACACCCCCATCTGATGCATCAATTCTGTCTCCAACAGTCTCTGTTGTAATAAGTCCAAAGGCAGGGAGCTCACTATATCATGAAGCTCAGGTGCTCAAAAATGGGAAAGGTCTGCCCTAACGAGGGATGGAAACCTGCTTCCCATGACTTCTCTCCCACAGGTCCCAGTTCTGTCCTATGTGAGCCACTCAGGTCACTGCTGCTCTCCCCCACTGCCCCCCCCCCAAGCTGCATAGCTCCAGGCCTTCTGGCTGCTCCTTGCAGCCACTTTTCATGCAACCGCTAGCATGTTCAGGGTCACAGCATACTGCTGGATGAGTGATGGTGGGGTCAGCCAAGCCCCCAGGATCCAGGGAGGACAAGAAGCAGGCAGGCCTTGCAGATGAAAGCTCAGAAATCTTGAGCCATCAAGGGCTACCTGATATCCCTGAAGTCCCTCCACTCTAGGTTTCCACCCCTCTCTCACAGCTCCCTTATAACAACAAAAGCGGGGAGATCAGCTTGGAGCTTTGTGACCGCCTACAGGGGTGGGATAGGGAGGGTGGGAGGGAGGGAGACGCAGAGGGAAGAGATATGGGAACATATGTATATGTATAACTGATTCACTTTGTTATAACACACCATTGTAAAGCAATTATACTCCAATAAAGATGTAAAAAAAAAAAAAACTCATGAAAAAAGAAAAACAAAAGGGAGCATAAAGCAGGAGTCAGATTAAGTGCCTTAGAGGGCGATGAATGGAGCTCACACTGTTTGCAGGGGTTGTGCCAGGAAGCTCAAAGGGCTAGACGTGGCAGAGTCCCCAGGGTTCATCTAATCCTTCCCTCTCCTTGTACGGATGAGGGAACTGAGGCCAGGGAGGAAGGGACTCACCCTGGGTCACACAGGTTAGTGGTGAACTCCCGGTCTTAAGTAATCTCCCCGGCCAAAGGGCCTGCTTCTCCATTGGAACCCAGAACACGGGCCCTAAAGTCAGTCACTGCTCCTTGACATCATCACTCCAAACCCAAGTGGCATAATCTGCCGCATCACTCTTGGTACCGACGGAGCGGCGGGTGGTCCTTACTGAGAGGTGTGGTTCTGCGGGTTCAGGCCTAATCAGAGAGCACGGTAGCTGGGGCAGGGCAGTTGGAGAACGGTCGGAGGTCCATGGGGCGCTTGGCCCGGCCGGCCGCAGAGCTCTCGCAGGCCCTGGTGGAAGTCGCGGCGCAGCAGGCAGTAGAGCATCGGATTGAGGCAGTTGTTGGAGCGCGCCAGGCAGATGGACAGGGGGAAGAGGAAGGCCTAAGACAGGAAGTAGGCGCGGTCCCAGGGCACGACGTTCAGCTTGACCAGCAGCCCCCAGAGCGTAAGTGCTTGGTTGGGCAGCCAGCAGAGCACGAAGGCCAGCAGCACGCAGGCCAGCGCGCGAGTAACCCGGGAGCGTCATCGGAGCCGGACCCCAGGCAGCCAGCATGCCCGCCGCCAACGCAGGAAAGGTAGGAACAGCAGCGAGCAGGTGCCCAGCGTGGCCAGCCGCAGCACAAAGGCCACGGCGATCTTTTGCAGATGGTAGAAGGCCAGCCAGTCGGGACCGCCGTCGGGGAAGCGCAGCAGGCACAAGCGTTCGCCCCCGACGCTGGCCACTGTGGCGAACAGGGGGTGGGCGCGGTGGCCAGGACTGCAGTGGCCCAGAGCAAGCAGCACACCCAGACAGCCCATGGGGTGCCGGGCCGACTGGGGCGCAGCGCGCTCGCCACCGCGCAGTAGCGCGCCACGCTGATGGCGCTGAGGAAGAGGCTGCTGGCTTACATGTTGAGCACCGTGAGCGCCACCTTGCACATGGCATTCCTGAAGGGCCAGCTGAAGTCACGCACCATGTCAACGGCCCAGAAGGGCAGTGTCAGCACAAACTGCAGGTCGGTGGCTGCAAGGTTGAGGAGGAAGCAGTTGAGCAGCGAGCGGCGGCGCCGTTGCTGGGACCGCACCAGGACCATAACCAGAACGTTGCCCACCAGCCCAAAAGTGCACAGGGCCAGCTAGGCGCCAGCGATCAGTGCGCGCAGCGCCAGCCTCCGCCACACCCTCCAGGCCGTCCAGGTCTGCGGGGACCCAAGGTCGGGCGAGTGCTCTCAGATCCGTTGCCCACGGAACTGTTAGGGGGCTACCCCGACGACGCGTCTCCAAGCCAGTTCAGGGGGAGCACGGCCCCGATGGCGCGGGCGATGCGACAGCTGCCTCTGGCTGACGCCATCACCCTTGGTGGCGCGCAGGGGTCCGCTCAGGTCCCCTCAGAGAACAGCGGCCGGGCTTCGAGAAGTACCTGTGTTCGGTAGCGCGCCGCAGAACTTTTAAAGGGATGAAGGCAGCCCCGATTGGCCAGTTGCACCCGTGCCCCGCCCTAAGAACTTCCAAGCTGTATTTCTATTGGCTGCTTCTTCACCTTCGATTTCCTCAAGAACTGAGGACCCGTCGCCTAGGTGGAGGCCGGGAACTGCGACCTGGGGGCCGGAAAATCGGGACCTGGGAAATGGCTTCTTCGATTCACTTGGGCGCAGGATCGCGGCTTGGGTCGCTGCGTGAAGACGCAACGCCAGCAACAGAGCTTCTCCCGCAGCGGTTCCGACACTCGGGACTGAAGGAGATGGTTTCAGACAAATTTCGCCTCGGGAGGCAGCATACCCCTTCACCTTCAGCGTGTGCGGGTCTGGAGATATTCAACGGGAGACCGCGGGTCTGGAGATATTCAACGGGAGACCGCGGGTCTGGAGATATTCAACGGGAGACCGCGGAGGGTTGCTCAAGACCAGACAGCAGGGCATGGCAGCCCCTTTGCCCTCCAGCCCTGATCCTCTCTGAACGGTCCCCCAACCCCCGACTTCTTTTTTTTTTTTGGCCGCGCCATGCGGCTTGCGGGATCTTGCGGGTTCCCCGACCGACCAGGGATGGAACCTGGAACCCCAGCAATGGAAGCGCGGATTCCCAGCCACTGGCCCGCCAGGGAATTTCCTCTCCCTCTCCCTCTCCCCCTTCCCCCTCTTCCCCTCCTTTTTAAACTTTTTATTTTATATTGGAGTATAGGCGATTAACAATGTTATGTTAGTTTCAGGTGTACAGCAGAGTGATTCAGTTATACATATATATGTATCTATTCTTTTTCAAATTCTTTTTCCATTTAAGTTGTTACATAATATTGAGCAGAGTTCCCTGTGCTATACAGTAGGTCCTTGTTGGTTATCCATTTTAAATATAGCAGTGTGTATATGTCAATCCCAAACTCCCTAACTATCCCTCCTCCCTCCGAATTCTTTTTTTTTAATGCTTATTTATTCTTATTAGTCATCCATTTTATACACATCCGTGTATACATGTCAATCCCAATCTCCCAATTCATCCCACCCCCACCCGCCCCTGCCACTTTCCCCTCTTGGTGTCCATACGTTTGTTCTCTACTTCTGTGTCTCAATTTCTGCTCTGCAAACCAGTTCATCTGTACCATTTTCTAGGTTCCACATATATGCCTTAATATATGATATTTGTTTTTCTCTTTCTGACTTACTTCACTCTGTATGACAGGCTCTAGATGCATCCACATCTCTACAAATGACCCAAGTTTGTTCCTTTTTATGGCTGAGTAATATTCCATTGTATATATGTACCACATCTTCTTTATCCATTCGTCTGTCGATGGGCATTTAGGTTGCTTCCATGACCTGGCTATTGTAAATAGTGCTGCAATGAACATTGGGGTGCATATGTCTTTTTGAATTATGGTTTTCTCTGGGTATATGCCCAGTAGTGGGATTGCTGGGTCATATGGTAATTCTACTTTTAGTTTTTTAAGGAACTTCCATACTGTTCTCCATAGTGGCTGTATCAATTTACATTCCCACTAAAGAGGGTTCCCTTTTCTCCACACAGCATTTGTTGTTTGTAGATTTTCTGATGATGCCCATTTGAAGTGGTGTGAAGTGATACCTCATTATAGTTTTGATTTCCATTTCTCTAATAATTAGTGATGTTGAGCAGCTTTTCATGTGCTTCTTGGCCATCTGTATGTCTTCTTTGAAGAAATGTCTATTTAGGCCTTCTGCCCATTTTTGGATTGGGTTGTTTGTTTTTTTAATATTGAGCTGCATGAGCTGTTTATATATTTTGGAGATTAATCCTTTGTCTGAAGATTCATTTACAAATATTTTCTCCAATTCTGAGGGTGGTCTTTTCGTCTTGTTTATGGTTTCCTTTGCTATGAAAAAGCTTTTAAGTTTCCTTAGGTCCCATTTGTTTATTTTTTTTTTTATTTCCATTACTCTAGGAGGTGGATCAAAAAAGATCTTGCTGTGATTTATGTCAAAGAGTGTTCTTCCTATGTTTTCCGCTAAGAGTTTTATAGTGCCGGTCTTACATTTAGGTCTCTAATCCATTTTGAGTTTATTTTTGTGTATGGTGTTAGGGAGTGTTCTAATTTCATTCTTTTACATGTAACTGTCCGATTTTCCCAGCACCAATTATTGAAGAGACTGTCTTTTCTCCATTGTATATCCTTGCCTCCTTTGTCATAGATTAGTTGACCATAGGTGTGTGGGTTTATCTCTGGGCTTTCTATCCTGTTCCATTGATCTATATTTCTGTTTTTGTTCCAGTACCATATTGTCTTTTTTTTTTTTTTTTTTTTTTGCGGTACGTGGGCCTCTCACTGTCGTGGCCTCTCCCGTTGTGGAGCACAGGCTCCGGACGCGCAGGCTCAGCGGCCATGGCTCACGGGCCCAGCCACTC
Source organism: Orcinus orca (assembly GCF_937001465.1). Classification (NCBI taxonomy): domain Eukaryota; kingdom Metazoa; phylum Chordata; class Mammalia; order Artiodactyla; family Delphinidae; genus Orcinus; species Orcinus orca. The sequence goes on from NC_064560.1 coordinate 81,537,752, forward strand.
TGTGGCATGTGGGATCTTCCCAGACTGGGGCACGAACCCGTGTCCCCTGCATCGGCAGGCAGACTCCCAACCACTGCGCCACCAGGGAAGCCCTACCATATTGTCTTGATTACTGTAGCTTTATAGTGTAGTCTGAGTCAGGGAGTCTGATTCCTCCAGCTCTGTTTTTTAGACTCAAGACTGCTTTGGCTATTCGGGGTCTTTTGTGTCTCCATACAAATTTTAAGATTTTTTGTTCTAGTTCTGTAAAAAATGCCATTGGTAATTTGATAGAGATTGCATTGAGTCTGTAAATTGCTTTGGGTAGTATAGTCATTTTCACAATATTGACTCTTCCAATCCAAGAACATGGTATATCTCTCCATCTATTGGTATCATCTTTAATTTCTTTCATCAGTGTCTTATACTTTTCTGCATACAGGTCTTTTGTCTCCCTAGGTAGGTTTATTCCTAGGTATTTTATTCTTCTTGTTGCAATGGTAAATGGGAGTGTTTCCTTAATTTCTCTTTCAGATTTTTCATCATTAGTGTATAGGAATGCAAGAGATTTCAGTGATTAATTTTGTATCCTGCAACTTTACCAAATTCATTGATTAGCTCTAGTAGCTTTATGGTGGCATCTTTAGGATTCTCTATGTATAGTATCATGTCATCTGCAAACAGTGACAGTTTTACTTCTTTTCCAATTTGTATTCCTTTTATTTCTTTTTCTTCTCTGACTGCCATGGCTAGGACTTCCAAAACTATGTTGAATAATAGTGGTGAGAGTGGACATCCTTGTATTTTTCCTCATCTTAGAGGAAATCGTTTCAGGTTTTCACCATTGAGAATGATGTTTGCTGTGGGTTTGTTGTATATGGCCTTTATTATGTTGAAGTAGGTTCCCTCTATGCCCACTTTCTGGAGAGTTCTTTATCATAAATGGGTGTTGAATTTTGTCAAAAGGTTTTTCTGCATCTATTGAGATGATCATATGGTTTTTATTCTTCAATTTGTTAATATGGTGTATCACACTGATTTATTTGCATATATTGAAGAATCCTTGCATCTCTGGGATAAATCCCACTTGGTCATGTTGTATGATCCTTTTAATGTGTTGTTGGATTCTGTTTGCTAGTATTTTGTTGAGGATTTTTGCATCTATATTCATCAGTGATATTGGTCTGTAATTTTCTTTTTTTTGTAGTATCTTTGTCTGGTTTTGGTATCAGGGTGATGGTGGCCTCATAGAATGAGTTTGGGAGTTTTCCTTCCTCTGCAATTTTTTGGAAGAGTTTGAGAAGGATGGGTGTTAGCTCTTCTCTAAATGTTTCATAGAATTCACCTGTGAAGCCATCTGGTCCTGGACTTTTGTTTGTTGGAAGATTTTTAATCACAGTTTCAATTTCATTACTTGTGATTGGTCTCTTCATATTTTCTATTTCTTCCTGGTTCAGTCTTGGAAGGTTATGCCTTTCTAGGAATTTGCCTGTTTCTTCCAGGTTGTCCATTATATTGGCATAGAGTTGCTTGTAGTAGTCTCTTAGGATGCTTTGTATTACTGCAGTGTCTGTTGTAACTTCTCCTTTTTCATTTCTAATTTTATTGATTTGAGTCATCTCGCTCTTTTTCTTGATGAGTCTGGCTAATGGTTTATCAGTTTTGTTTATCTTCTCAAAGAACCAGCTTTTAGTTTTATTGATCTTTGCTATTGTTTTCTTTGTTTCTATTTCATTTATTTCTGCTCTGATATTTGTGATTTCTTTCCTTCTACTTACTTTGGGTTTTGTTTGTTCTTCTTTCTCTAGTTCCTTTAGGTGTAACGTTAGATTGTTTATTTGAGATTTTTCTTGTTTCTTGAGGTAGGCTTGTATAGCTATAAACTTCCCTCTTAGAACTGCTTTTGCTGCATCCCATAGATTTTGGATCATCGTGTTTTCATTGTCATTTGTCTCTAAGTATTTTTTGATTTCCTCTTTGATTTCTTCAGTGACCTCTTGGTTATTTAGTAACGTATTTTTTAGCCTCCATGTGTTTGTGTTTTTTAGATTTTTTTCCCTGTAATTGATTTCTAATCTCATAGCATTGTGGTCAGAAAAGGTGCTTGATATGATTTCAATTTTCTTAAATTTACTGAGGCTTGATTTGTGACCCAAGATGTGATCTATCGTGGAGAATGTTCTGTGGGCACTTGAGAAGAAAGTGTAATCTGCTGTTTTTGGATGGAATGTCCTATAAATATCAATTAATCTATCTGGTCTATTGTGTCATTTAAAGCTTGTGATTCCTTATTCATTTTCTGTTTGGATGTTCTGTCCATTGGTGTAAGTGAGGTGTTAAAGTCCCCCACTATGATTGTGTTACTGTCGATTTCCTCTTTTAGAGCTGTTAGCAGTTGCCTTATGTACTGAGGTGCTGCTATGTTGGGTGCATATATAATTGTTATATCTTCTTCTTGGATTGATCCGTTGATCATTATGTAGTGTCCTTCCTTGTCTCTTGTAACATTCTTTATTTTAAAGTCTATTTTATCTGATATGAGTATTGCTACTCCAGCTTTCTTTTGATTTCCATTTGCATGGAATATCTTTTTCCATCCCCTTACTTTCAGTCTGTATGTGTCCCTAGGTCGGAAGTGGGTCTCTTGTAGAGAGCATATATATGGGTCTTGTTTTTGTATCCATTCAGCAAGCCTGTGTCTTTTGGTTGGAGCATTTAATCCATTCATGTTTAAGGTAATTATCGACATGTATGTTCCTATTACCATTTTCTTAATTTTGGGGGGTTTGTTTTTGTAGGTCGTTTTCTTCTGTTGTGTTTCCCACTTAGAGAAGTTCCTTTAGCATTTGTTGTAGAGCTGGTTTGGTGGTGCTGAATTCTCTTAGCTTTTGCTTGTCTGTAAAACTTTTGATTTCTCCATCGAATCTGAATGAGATCCTTCCTCATAGAGTAATCTTGGTTGTAGGTTCTTCCCTTTCATCACTTTAAGTATATCATGCCACTCCCTTCTGGCTTGTAGAGTTTCTGCTGAGAAATCAGCTGTTAACCTTATGGGAGTTCCCTTGTATGTTATTTGTCATTTTTCCCTTGCTGCTTTCAATAATTTTTCTTTGTCTTTAATTTTTGCCAATTTGATTACTATGTGTCTCAGCGTGTTTCTCCTTGGGTTTATCCTGTATGGGACTTGCTGTGCTTCCTAGACTTGGGTAGCTATTTCCTTTCCCATGTTAAGGAAGTTTTGGACTGTAATCTCTTCAAATATTTTCTCAGGTCCTTTCTCTCTGTCTTCTCCTTCTGGGTCCCCTATAATGCAAATGTTGTTGCTTTTAATGTTGTCCCAGAGGACTCTTAGGCTGTCTTCATTTCTTTTCATTCTTTTTTCTTTATTCTGTTCCACAGCAGTGAATTCCACCATTCTGTCTTCCAGGTCACTTATCCATTCTTCTACCTCAGTTATTCTGCTATTCATTCCTTCTAGTGTATTTTTCATTTCAGTTATTGTATTGGTCATCTCTATTTGTTTGTTCTTTAATTCTTGTAGATATTTGTTAAACATTTCTTGCATCTTCTTGATCTTTGCCTCCATTCTTTTTCTGAGGTCCTGTATCATCTTCACTATCATTATTCTGAATTCTTTTTCTGGAAGGTTGCCTGTCTCCACTTCATTTAGTTGTTCCACAGGCTGCAAGATTGTAGTTCTTCTTGCTTCTGCTGTCTGCCCTCTGGTGGATGAGTCTAAGAAGCTTGTGCAATTTTCTGATGGGAGGGACTGGTGGTGGGTAGAGCTGACTGTTGCTCTGGTGAGCAGAGCTCAGTAAAACTTTAATCCACTTGGCTGCTGATGGGTGGGGCTGGGTTCCCTCCCTGTTGGTTGTTTGGCCTGAGGCGACCCAACACTGGAGCCTACCGGGCTCTTTGGTGGGGCTAATGGCAGACTCTGGGAGGGCTCACGCCAAGGAGTACTTCCCAAAACTTCTGCTGCCAGTGTCCTTGTCCCTTGGTGAGCCACAGCTGCCCGCCCCCCCTCTGCAGGAGACCGTCCAACACCAGCAGGTAGGTCTGGTTCAGTCTCCTATGGGGTCACTGCTTCTTCCCCTATGTCCTGATGCCCACACTACTTTGTGTGTGCCCTCCAAGAGTGGAGTCTCTGTTTCCTCAAGTCCTGTCGAAGTCCTACAGTCAAATCCCACTAGCCTTCAAAGTCTGATCCTCTAGGAATTCCTCCTCCCGTTGCCAGACCCCCAGGTTCGGAAGCCTGACGTGAGGCTCAGAACCTTCACTCAAGTGGGTGGACTTCTGTGGTCTAAGTGTTCTCCAGTTTGTGAGTCAGCCACCCAGCAGTTATGAGATTTGATTTTATTGTGATAGCACCCCTCCTACCTTCTCATTGTGGCTTCTCCTTTGTCTTTGGATGTGGGGTATCTTTTTTAGTGAGTTCCAGTGTCTTCCTGTCGATGATTGTTCAGCAGTTAGTTGTGATTCCGGTGTTCTCGAAAGAGGGAGTGAGAGCATGTTCTTCTACTCCGCCATCTTGAACCAATCTCTGAATTCTCTTGATAAAGGCATTTCTCTAACTGTGCTTTAGCTCTGGGTACTCCTCATCCCCACTCCCATTTTTTTCTGTTCTCTACGTGCCTGAGACCTCCTTCCCATGGCCAGATTTTCTTATGGCTGGCTCTTTCTCAGCACTTAGGCTCAAATGTCACCTCCTCAGAAAAGCCTTCCCTCAACCATCTCCTTCTGTACTTCCAAAAATATTTATTGCATACCTTCTATGTGCTAGGCACCTTGCTAAGCACTGGGGATGCAGCAATGCACATGGAGTGTATTTTCTGCTGGGAGAGAAAGACAAAAAAATTGGATGAACTCATATGGGGAAAGTGCAAAAAATTTTAAAAAAACAAAAACAAAAACAGGGTAATAACTCAGTGGGTGTTAGGGCAGGAGGCTCAAGGAAGGGGGGTTGGGTTTAAGGATGGGAGAGTTCCCAGGAAGGAGGAGACCATAGTCCCCAGCTGCGTGTCCTGGGGCTAATTGATTAACCTTGCCCATCTGTAAAGGAGAATAATGATAACCTCTTGCGAGGGTCATGGGAGAATTAATCAAGCTAATGAGGGAAAGCTCTTAGCTCTCCCTGCTATGGAGCCCTCCCCCCCCCCCATTCTCATTCTCATTCTCATTCTTATTCTTATTCTTATTCTTATGGAGAGGCCTGGCCAACTCCTGTTTTGCTGAAGGCCCTGTCTGTGGTGGCCGGTCCCCCATTGTCTTTAGTCTGTTGCTCCCACTCTCAAGAGCCCTTTCCTTCTTTCCTACCCTCCTCAGGAACATTGGGACAGAATACCACCAGGAGCTGGGAGGTAGTCCCCAGAGGGCAGGTCTTCCCCATGTCTCCTATCCTTGATCAGTGACCTAAGGCAGATTCACTCCCAGGCCTCCATTGCCCAGGAGACAGAGAATCTGCAGCAAGTGGGATTCTCTGCCCAGTGGTCACAAAAGAGGAAATTAACCCAATTACCCAGCTCTAGTCTGGGCCAGAACCCAGATGAACTGGTAATCTGATAAAGTTTGCAAAATTAGATTATACTTTCCCTGGGGGCCCTGGTGGTCTAGGAATTCTTCTTCCTCTGATGGGAGTTATCACTGAGTGTCAGGTAGCCTGGGTTGCTAGTCTCTGTGCCCTGACCACTAGCTTGCTGTGTGACTTGGGGCAAATGACTTGCCCTCTCTGGCCTCAGTTTTCTCATCTGTAAAATGGTCGGTAAGTCCCCTTGTGGTTCTCACATGCTAAGAGTTCTCTATGTATGTCTTGCTTTCATTCATTCATGTATGACTTTTGGGTTGCTACAGCCCAGGATCTCTTCTCCCCTCAGCAGTCAGAAGGTGAGTCAGATCACAGCATGCCCCTGAATAAAACCCTCCATGACATATTATCTTATTTAGAATAAAATCCTCACTCCTTCCCTGACCATAAGGCCTTGCCTGATCTGGTACCAGGTCACCTCTCTGATCTTGTCTAGTAGCCCTCCAACCCACTCTGCTGGGCTCTACCTGCATTGGCCTCTGCTGTCCCTCCAAATTTTTTCCTGCCTCAGGGACTTTGCACTTGCCAAGCTTGGGGTGCTTTCCCCAAGTTTGTCCCAAGACTGACTTTTATTTATTTATTTATTTTTATTTTTGAAAGTTAATTAATGTATTTTTATTGAAGTATAGTTGATTTACAATGTTTCAGGTATACAGCAAAGTGATTCAGTTTTATATGTGTGTGTGTGTGTGTGTGTGTGTGTGTGTGTATGTATGTATGTTTTCTTTTACAGATTCTTTCCCATTATAGGATATTACAAGATATTGAATATATTTCCCTGTGCTATACAGTAGGTCCTTGTTGTTTATCTGTTTTATATATAGTAGTGTGTATCTGTTAATCCCAAACTCCTAATTTATCCCTCCTCACTCCCTTTCCCCTTTGGCAACCATAAGTTTGCTTTCTATGTCTGTGAGACTGTTTCTGTTTCATAGATAAATTCATTTGTATCGGTTTCTTAGATTCCACATATAAGTGATATCATAGGATATTTGTCTCTTTCTGTCTGATTTCAGTTAGTATGGTAATCTCTAGGTCCATCTATATTGCTACAAATAGCATTATTTCATTCTTTTTTATGGCTGAGTAATATTCCATTGTGTGTGTATATACCATATCTTTATCCATTCATCTGTCAGTGGACAGTTAGGTTGCTTCCATGCCTTGGCTATTGTAAATAGTACTTCTATGAAAACTGAGGTAGATGTATGTAGCCTTCTGAATTAGAGTTTTCATCTTTTCTGGTTATATGCCCAGGATTGATGGATCATATGGTAACTCTTTTTTTAGCTTTTGAAGGAACCTCTATAGTGTTCTCCATACTGGCTGCACCAATTTACATTCCCACCAACAGTATAGGAGGGTTCCCTTTTCTCCACACCCTCTCTAGCATTTATTATTTGTAGACTTTTTGATGATGGCCATTCTCACTGGTGTGAGGTGATACCTCATTGTAGTTTTGATTTGCATTTCTCTAATAATTAGCGATGTTGAGCATCTTTTCATGAGCCTGTTGGCCATTTATATGTCTTCTTTGGAGAAATCTCTACTTAGGTCTTCTGCCCCTCTTCTTTTTTTCTGGCTGTGTCAGGTTGTTGAGACATGTGGGATCTTTCGTTGCGGTGCGCGGGCTTTTCTCTAGTCGTGGCTTGCGGGTTTTCTCTCTCTAGTTGTGGCCCTCAGGCTCCAGGGCGTGTGGGCTGTGTAGTTTGCGGTACACGGGCTCTCTCATTGAGGCGCGTGAGCTCAGCAGTTGTGGTGTGCGGGCTTAGTTGCCTTGTGGCATGTGGGATCTTAGTTCCCAATCAGGGCTTGAACCCATGTCCCCTGCATTGGAAGGCAGATTCTTTACCACTGGAGCACCAGGGAAGTCCTTTCTGCCCATGTTTTGATTGAGTTTTTGTTTGTTTGTTTTATTGAGCTATACAAGCTGTTTGTATATTTTGGAAATTAATCCCTTGTCGGTAGCATCATTTGCAAATATTTTCTCCCATTCCATAGGTTGTTTTTCGTTTTGTTTACAGTTTCCTTTGCTGTGCAAAAGCTTTTAAGTTTAATTAGTTCCCATTTGTTTATTTTTGCTTTTGTTTCCATTATTCTAGGAGGTGAATCCAAAAAAATATATTGCTATGATTTATGTCAAAGAGTGTTCTGCCTATGTTTTCCTCTAGGAATTTCGTAGTATCTGACCTTACATTTAGGTCTTTAACCCATTTTGAGTTCATTTTTGTATATGGTGTTAGGGAATGTTCTAATTTCATTCTTTTACATGCAGCTGTCCAGTTTTTCCAGCACCACTTATTGAAGAGACTATCTTTTCTCAAGACTGACTCTTAACCCATAGGTCTCAGATCAAATGTTACCTCCTCCAAGAAGTCCTCCCTGACCATCCTACCCATATCACCAAGTCCCACCTCTACCCCCAAGTCTCCCTCTCATCCCCCTAGAATTTAAAAAAAACCAACTTTTAAATGAAGTGTAATATCCATATGCACATGCTCACGTATCATAAGCAAATACATATCGCGTATTTTCACATACCAAACACACCCATGTAACCAGCACCCACATTCAAGAGAAAGAACATGAACAGCATCCCTAGAAGCCCCCTCATGTTTCTTTAGACCCCCTGCTTCCTCCCAGGGTAATCGCTGTCCTCCTTTTTAACAGCACAGATTAGTTTGGCCTGTTTTTGTATTTTATATGAATGGAAACATATGTGCATACACTTTAGTGTCTGGCTGTGTGGGTCTGTGAAGTTCATTCATATTGCAGAGTGTAGCAGTAGATCATTCATCCTCCCTGTTTTATTCACAGCACTTGTCACAATCAGAATTTATGTATTTGTTGGCATTTTTAAAATCTGCCCCCACCAGAAAGTTAGTTCCATGAAAGCAGGGACTGTCCTTGTCATGTTCATCCCACATGGTGGGAGGTCAGTAAAGAACCATAGGATGAAGGCCTGCAGGACACTGGCCAGCTGGCTCAGCATTTGGTGGGCCTTGTGATGGAGACAGAGCTGGACCAGCATCAGTCCTACCCCTGAGCTCACAGGTCACAGGAGAATTCAGACAGGGAGGGCCAGCGCTGAATGAGGGCCACTGAGACAGCGTTGGGGGCAGAAGTCTCTTGCAGGGGCAGGCAGGGAGGGTTGGGGGCTGTGAGCTCTGAGCTGGGCTGTAAGGATTCATTCCATGAGCACTTGTGAGCACACCTTGTAGGAAGGGTTCTGGTTATGGGGAGGCCTTGTCTGGGCCTTCAGGAAGGCCAGAGCTAGAGGGGCAGTGAGTGACAAGTGCTAGAAAGTGGATTCACCAGGACAGGGGCCCAGGGAGTGTTCCAGAGAGGGCAGTTGGAGCCAGGGGAGGGGATACCACTGAGGCCAGGGCGCCGAGATGCTTTCTGGGAGGCAGCTGCCGTCCGCTTGGTTGAGCAGCTACTATGTGCCAGGCCCAGTGCCAGGCTTTTTACAAGTATCATCTCTCCAATCCTCCGACTCCCCTGTGAGGCAAGAAGTGTGATCCTCATTCGCACAGGAGGGAACTGAGGCTCAGAGAGGGGGCTTGCCCTATGTCCCACAGCAGAACCAGGAGTTGACCCCAGTCCTCCCTCTGTAGAGCCTTTTTCCCTGTGGTGCTCTAATGACAGCTCTCCGAAAACCTGCATGTTTGGGGATCCACCCAAGAGAAAGTAGTTATTGGTGGAAGAGGGTGACAGGTTGGGGATATATTTTCTTTTTCTAAAAAAAAAACAGAAAATCTCTTTACTATTGTTACTACAATGAAAAAGTAGCACTTCCACAGAGAGTTTTCTACAAATGACATGGCCAGTGTTGGTTTTTCCCTTTGGGATGACTCCCCCCGCCCCCCCAAGTGAGATTACAGATGGCAATGTCAAGGGACGTGGGTCATTTTGGGTTCTTGCTGTGTAACCCCCTCTGGTTTCCCATTTCCACGCCCAGTCTGGGCCACTCAGCCCCTTGCTTCGCTGTACTAGGAAGATCACAGGAAGCCCTGGAGAGCCCAGGGGAAGTGCGGAGGTTGGAAAGCAGGGGCCAGGAGGTGGAGGCCGTGGCGAGAATGGCCTGGCTCAGGAGCGCCCTCTTGGAACTGCATCCCCTCCTGCCGCAGAGTGGCTGTTTTTCAGCTTGTATGGCTGTAGTACCTTTTGACTCTTGTAAACCATGAACACGTATTACTTTGATATAAATGCAAATTAAATTGTAAAAGAACAAAAACCTTTGCAAATTTGACAGGTGAGAAGTGCTCTGCAGTTGCTTGGATCTGCATCCCTTTAATTACTGGCAGGGGTGTACATTTCTCAAATGTTTCTGCACTATCTGTGTTCTCCCTAAACTCTTGGTGTCTGCTGCCAGGAACAGTGGCATGGTTGGAACCTGGCACCTGAGGGCAGACCTCCTTTCAAGTCCTGCTCTGCCAGTGACTGTGTAACCTCACACAAGTGACTTAATCCCCGTTTTTCTTGCCTATAAATTGGATAGTAATAGCTTCCCTCATAGGGTGGCTCCAGGGTTAATAGAAAATTCATGTAAAGCATCCCTCATGTAAGTATGCCAATGTGAGTTCAGGAATAAAGAACGCTTGGATTGGATAGGAATAGCTATAATGCTGGGGTGGTGGTAGTGCGGGAGGTACAGGGCTGACTCAGGGTAAACGGGGAGGACTTGCTGTCCTCAGGCCTGGCCCCTGAGGTACAGTACACCAGCAGGCAATAGCTCCAGGTATCAAACCCTTCCCAGAAGGCTCCTGTACTGAACTATAATTCTAGGCCACTCACCTTTATCATGTCTTCCTAAAACATCCAACCTAGTTGTCATAGAAACAACAACTCTCCCTTTGTACTCAGGTTTGGGTTTACCTATTTAATTATGTTTCATAATATAATAGCAGAAGCGACAGTATAGACTGGTTTGGGAACAAATCCAAGTAGCTCTTGGGAAGCCTGCAGCTTATTCGGTGGGAAGAGAAATGTTTGGGGCCTGCTAGACCAGTGTTTAAGGTGCCCACCCATTCCCTGAGGATTTGGTGAAAAATGCAGATTCTGATTCAGCAGGTTTGGGGCAGGCTGAGACGTTGCATTTCTCACAAGCTCTCAGGTGATGCCTGTGCTGTTCGTCCAAAGGACCACACTTGATATAGGGTGGGAAATTGTACTTTACCAGTAGCAAGAGATCAGCATGCCTTGGGCAGTAGTCTGTATATTTTCCCAAGAGATTGGCTGTCTTTGTCCAGTAGGGCTGCTAAAACAAAATGTCACAGACTGGGTGTTTTATAAACAACAGAAATGTATTTCTCACAGCTCTGGAAGCTAGAAGCCTAAGATCAAGGTGCTAACATGGTCAGGTGAGGGCCTTATTCCAGGTGGCAGACTTCCCATTGGGATTGTATCTTCACGTAGTGGAAGGGGCGAGGGAGCTCTCTGGGACCTCTTTTATGAAGCCCATTCATGAGGGCTCCAATCTCATGACCTAATGACCTCCCAAAGGCCCTACCTCCTAACACCGTCACCTTTGGGGGTTAGGATTTCAAAACATGAATTTTGGAGGGACACAAACATTCACAGCAAATGGCAAAGTTTTAGTGAATTGGGTTGGCAGCGGTTGCTGGATAACTTCCACCGTGACGAACACCAGTTTACAAAGCACTTTCACATGTATCATCTTAATAAATCTTCGCAATATCATGGATCATTGTTTAAATCTCTTATTTACTAAGGTTATAAAGCTCAGAAGGATCAAGCAATTTGCCCAAAGGCATGCAGCTAGTTCTAGGCAGAGCTGGGACTTAAACCCAACCAAGCCGACTGCAGAGTCTGTCACCCACTCCATCACTGTGTGGAGCTCACCTTGAAAACATCTCTAGATCCTGAACCCAGCCAGCCCAGAGTGGTAGCTAAGCTTAGCCAAGCCTGTGGGTCTTATCTTTACCACTGAGTGTTGGAATCGGTCATTCAGATAGTTAGCAATTAGGCCTTTGTGGGTTCTTGTACATACATCAGGTAACTTATATTTCTTCAGTTTTTGTTCATTTCTTTTGAGACCTCCCTTCTGCATCTCTGACTTCTACTGTGGACTGGTGACTCTCTTGGCCTTGTGATTCTGAAATTTTCCTTTACTATTATTTTTGAGACTCCCTTTACCTTACATTTGTGTTGGATCACCTGTTTCCTAGTTCCCAGGTCTTTCTTATAGCTTACCTCCTCATTTTGGTGGGGCACATCCTCCAGTAACTTTCTGAGAAAAACAGCATAGAAGGTAAATGTTTTGAGACCCTCCATATCTTAAAATGACCTTATTCTACCTTCACACTTGATTGAGAGTCTGAGAATTGAGTTCTCTGTTGGAAACCACTTTCCTCAGAATTTTGAAGGCATTGCTCTGTTGGCTTCTAGCTTATAGGGTTGCTGTAGAGCATTCTGGTGCCATTCTGATTATAGAGTCTTTGTGACCATTTTCTCCCTGTCTCTGGAAACTCTGGAAACAATTTTCTCTAGTTCCTACAAGTTCTGGTACGTCAAGATATTGTGTCTTGGTGTGGGTCTTTTTAATCCATTGTGGTGGATGCCAGTAAGCTCTTTCAATCTAGAAACTCATGTGCTTCAGTTCTGAGAAAGATTCTTGTATCATTTATTTGATCATTTTCTCTGATCTCGCTAGGTCTCTTAATTTTTGATGTTGGATTTAGGGAATTTTATAGTATGGAGAAATGTTTGCTTTTCATGTAGGCACATCTATTAACTATTTTTCCTACATATTTTGCTATTGATTTCATCTTTAAAATATCCTTCCCAACCCCCAAATTATATAACCAATTCCATTTTTAATGTTGGCAATAGCAATTTCAGAATAAATTTCATGCTGTTTTTATTCATTCAAGCTCCACTTCAGGCAGCACAAGTGAGAATTTGTTGGATAAATAAAGGAGTGAAGTGATTTGTTGATTAAAAAAGAGAAAAAGAAAAATGACCCATGTAATTTATTTTATCCAGGATCTTATTACCAGCAAAGATTCTGATTTTTAGATGTTGAAACAAGTATTTTCTTTACAAAAGTTAATAAAAATACGTGAAAAAAATTGTTACAGGATAAATAATGAACAGAAAGAGCTCCCAAACACTCAATAAATACAGTAGAAAAGCATAAAAAGTTTTCAAATTATTTCCAGACACAAGAATATGGAACACTCATTGCTGAAACAAGAGCATGAAGAAGAAGAAAAAAACACAATTAAAAAATAAAAGGGTCGGGGGGAGGGTGGACTTCCCTGGTGGCACAGTGGTTAAGAATCCTCCTGCCAATGCAGGGGACATGGGTTCGAGCCCTGGTCCACGAAGATCCCACATGCCGCAGAGAAACTAAGCCTGTGCGCCACAACTACGGAGCCTGCACTCTAGAGGCCGTGAGCCACAACTACTGAAGTCCGCACGCCTAGAGCCCATGCTCCGCAACAAGAGAAGCCACCAAACTGAGAAGCCCGCTCACTGCAATGAAGAGTAGCCCCTGCTCACAACTAGAGAAAGCCTGCATGCAGCGACGAAGACCCAACACGGCCAAAAAATAAAATAAAATAAATTTAAAAAATATTAAACAAACCACCAAGGCAATCATCAGGCTACTGAGTATGGGGCATTACGAGATCTAAGGATGGTTAGGGTTGTGCCAGGGTCAGGCTGGGGACACAGCCTCCCACACAACAGTCTTCCTCTGAGATCTACTAGTCTTCAGCCCCTTAGGACCCTGGCCCTCCGGGAGTTCATGGACTAGATGTGAAGACAAGATTTGACTGCAGGGAATAATGTGATGGGCATTCTTAAGGGTCCCTTTGGAAATCAGCATGGCTCTTGGCACTTGTCACTTGGGAGGTTTTCCTAAATGAAAGCCATGGTGAATCCCTAGTGAAGGGTAAGTGGCCCATTTCCCACACATCTAGCTGTCCGACAGACTTAGAAACAACTCCCAAAGAAGGAGCCGGGGAGGAACAGATCCTTTGATGCATAGAAGCTGAAACTGGCAATCTGGGAGGCAGAGGCGTGTAGTGCTCAGGAACTTGGGTGCTGGGACCTTCAGCAAACTGCCTAACCTCTCCGTTCTTCAGTTTCTCCATCTGTAAAATGAAGATAATAATAGTGTCCACTTCATGTTGGGAGGAGGATTACGTGAGACACTGCGTGTAAAGCATAGTGCCAACACATGGGGTACAGCGCTCATTCAATATCACAATTAGCCTCTGTCTAATCATCATTCTCACTGCCCAGATGGCTGCTGGTGAGACAGTGGAAGCCAATCTTGGACCTTTATCCCCTGAGCTGACTGTCAGCTCTGAAATCTCCATGTGGATGATGTCCATGAGTCCTGTGGTGTTGTCCCTCATGGCAGTGTAGGGGCAGGCACCCCTCCTAAGGCTGGGTAGTTGGCAGGCAAAGGCCGCAGTGTTTCAAAGTATGGGAATATATTGAGAACACCCATGTCTCCAGGGCTTCCAGAACAATGGCTAATCAGGCCCATGGTGGCAGCTCATCATCCCCTTCCAAGTCAATCATTTTATGCATTTCCAAGACCAGCTCTTAGGCCAGTTCCTGTCCCACAGAGGGGGCTTTTTTTGGGGCATCCCTGTTTAGCAATCTGTACCCTAAATTAGCATTTAAAATTATTTTCACAGTTCTTGCAAAAATAATGCCCTTAATCTGCACATGCCCTTGACAGCAATCCCAGTTCCAGGACTTTATCCTACAGATGTACTCACCCATATGCACAGAGGATAGTCACAGCAAGAGATCAGAAACAATATAAATACCCACCAGTAGGAGATGGGTATAATGGCGTATACACATAATGGAATGTCAACCATCCAACATTTATATGAATAATTGAAAATATCTACTGAACGTGTATTATATGCCAGTGATTGTTCTAAGTGCCTAGGATACATTAGTGAGCAAAACAAAGATTTCCTGCCCCCATGGAGCTTACATTCTGGTTGATGTGCCACATGCTATTAAAAGACCGCGGCAGGTCCATAAGTAAGGATGCTGGCCCAGCTTCCATCTCTGAGCTATACTGTTAAATGAAAAAAGCCAGGTACAGAGTGTATCTGTGCCACCATGCGTGTACAATGTAACTTTGTGTTTGCATAGAATTTTTCTAGAAGGATTCAGGAGAAACAGAAACGGTGATGGCCCCTGGGAAGGAGCACGGAGGGACTAGGGGTCAGCTTTGGGAGGGAAGAGTTACTTTTCACTGTTTATAAAGTTTGAATGTTTATCCTGTGCTTGCTTTACCAAAAAATGCAAAATAAAATACTAAAACAAAAGGGCTTTTACTCTGCCAAGTGCCTGCCTTCAGACTATTTAATCGTCTAGACCAGAGTTTCTCAACCTTGGCGCTATTGACATTTGGGGCTGGATAATTCTTTGTTGTTGGGGGGAGCTGACTTGTCCACTGTAGGATGTTTAGCAGCATCCCTGGCCTCTACCCACCCGTTGCCAATAGCACCCTTCCCAGAGTTGTGATAACCAAAAAAATGCCTCCGGACATTGCAAAATTCCGTGGAGGCAAAATCACCCCTGGTTGAGAACCACTGCTCTAGAAAACTGTGAAATGGGGGAGTGGGAATCACTGTCTCCATTAGACAGATAAGAAAGGTGAGGCCCAAAGAGGTTTTATAGTATTTTAAAAAATTATATACCTCACTTTTTCATTGTTATCTATTCATTTATGATTTTAAATATACAGTGCTCTACTGTACTTGCATCTTTTTAAGCCATCTATTAATATATAAGTGGATATATAGAAGCAGAATGAATTTAGTTTCTTATTTAGTTTGATCAGTTTCTGGAGTGTTTTAGCTAAGTTAAATCTTACTGGAGATGTTGGGCTACATAGCATAACAATCATTTAAAAAATAAACGAAATACTTCTAACAAGATTTGGCAGGGGGAAACTCTAATCGGATACTTGACATTCTGGTTAATTACATGTTGAAATATCAAATCTCTTGCTTTGTTCAAAATGTACACTTTACCTCCCAAATTTGGAGCTGGCTGGCCTTATTTTTCCGGTTGGATTGTTATTTGTGTCATGAGGGCAGGACTAAACCTCGCATTCTTTTGTATCCTGTCGTGTCCACTATGGCTCCCGAGGAGGCTTAAAATGAAGGCAGCCCAGCAGGGTGTGAACAGAGTAAAGGCCAGGACCTGGGACGCAAATGGAAACAGGTGAGGACTGTTGTCAGCTGATGCGTTTGAAAACACAAACTTCTAGGCTGCCTTTCAGAAAATCCTCTACTCTGTGTTTGGCCCTGGCGGCTCACCAAAGGATCGAGGACAGCAGGTTGTGGTGCTGGCCGGGGAGGACTGTGTGTCCCCTCCCCAGATCCTCTCCATCTTTGGGGCTTACTGTGCTGGGGGCTGGGATCACAAAAGAAAGAAGACATGGCCTGAGAGTCTCACAGCGTGGTGGGGTGGACAGACACATAAACAGACAAGAGCAGTGCAGTGTGATTCGTGCCATGATGGGGGTGGCAAAGGGTGCTCTGGGGACCCTGAGAAGGGAGTGCGGGAAGACTTGCTGGGAGAGGTAACATATAAGCAGAGCCTGAAAGGACAGGTCTCAGATGCACCAAGTGTGTGCCCATCTCTTCCCTTTTACCTTCACATGCCTGGTAAATGTCACCTCTTCAGGAAGGCCCTCCTTGACTGACCCCTTGGAAAGTAGACTCTCTAGCCTCCCAGTATTATTTTCTTCATAGCCCCTCTCAGCAGCTGGTCTTGTTTATACCTGTCTACTAGCTTGTGGCCTGTGGCTCTCCGCCAGAGTGAGAGTTCCAGAGACTGTGATCCTCTCATTCACTGCTGTGGCCCCCGTGAATACCCAACACCTGTGGGGTGAAGAGGAGGTTTGCCAGGCAGACGAGGGTAGAGTTGAGGAGTGGGGAGGGGGAGGGCACCTCTAGAATACATCGGGCAGGTCAAGGTGACAAGGACTGAAAAGGGTCCTATGGCTCTGGCACCAGGGTGGAAGACGGTGGAGGGGGTGAGTCTGAGGTGCAGATGGGAGGAGGAGAAATCTAGATAACGCCCTGGAGAAGTTACACTGAGAAAGGGAGCAGAGATGTGCAGTGGGAACTAGAGGGACCACTTGTTCATGGATGGGTATAATCACGATCTTTAATAGGAGGGAGACCAGAATGTTTTTAGACTAAGGGTCAGGAACCAATGGAGACCAAGGAAAGAGGGGAACCCCTAGAGCAAGACCCTAGGTGAGGAGGACGAGGAGAGGGGAGGGGAGCACAAAGGCCTGGTGGAAGCCTTTGTCTCTGACCGCTGGAAGGTGCCTGGTCCATTGCATTCAGAGGGAGGGGAAATGCATGGGTGCCAGTTACAGATGCTTGGTGCACAGGATGGGGGTGTGGGGGACAGGATGTGGTGGTCTGAACTGTCCCTGTCACTGGCAGCAAGGCCAACTGCTGTTAGGGGCAGGGGAGAAACGGAAAGTGGTTGGGTAGGGGCTGGGGGTAGAGCAGTGAGTATAGCTAGGGAGGGAAGTAGGTGAAGCCAGGAGGGGCAGGTAGGTGGGGGGAAGAGGCAGGTGACAAGAGGCGAGTAAGGAAAATACGTAGTGTGATTGTGAACGTTCAGGGAGGGTGGGAAAGACATCAGGGTGTGGTGTGAGAGTGGGGCATCTGATCTTCAGATTTCAGAGTGGGCAGTTGGGGATGACGTAGCCCAGGCTGTGGCGGTGAGGGCTGGTGGCTAAAGTGCAGGGAAGGGTCATTAGAGATGAGGAGGTCAAGGAACTCTGTAGCCACATGCTACATGGGTCCCCCAGGAGGGCAGCAGGGCTTGGGGTGAAGGAGCCAGAGGGAGCTTCCAGGAATGAGGGAAAGTGCATGTGAGATTGAACAGGGAGGAGGTATGTGGGCAGCAGAAGGCAGGGGGGTGGCTACACAAAGGCTGGCCAGGGGAAGAAAGCGGGCCACCACTGTCCTGAGGAACAAGAGGTCGACCAGGTTTAGTGAAGCAGGAGGTGGAGGGTGGGAGTGCTCCTTGACAGGGGCGGGGGCTCCTGGGAGCATCGGGGGAGGGAGCAGGAAGCCAGGATCAGGGCTGCGGCCACGGAAGGACAGATGGCCTGTGTTTGCAGCGGAGGATGTGAGGCTGGGGTTGGCTGGCCTCCAAGCTCCCAGGGGGCCCCTGCTGAGAGTCTGTGGGCTCCAGCCCGTGGGCCGAATGCTTTGCTTCCCTCCAGGCAAACACACTTGGAAAGGAGTCTGGACATGAGGAATTGAGAGACCCCGCCCCTCGTGGGAAACAGCTGCCCACTTGGGAAGAGTCTGGGCCTCTCTCTCCACCTGGCTTTCGAGACCCTGGACCCTCGGGAGGCCTCCGTGTCCCTTTTCCTCAGAAGGGCAGGCCTGCCTAGCCCAGGGAGCACACCGGAGGGCGCCTCCTCGAGCACAGTTTAGGGACAAGGCAGAAATTCCAGAAATTCCAGATTCTTTGGGGGGCCTTGGGGGGCTCAGGTCGGGAGGGGCCTGCTCGGCTCCACCGCCAGAGGGCGCCCTCGGCCCGGTGGGCGGCCAAGCGGCCGTCTGGGGGCGCTACCAGCTCCCTGCCCCAGCTCCGCCCTAGAGCGGTGGGCCGCCGGCACCGGCCCCGAGTGGCCCGCGAGGGCGGGGCCAGGGCGGGGCGAGGCCGAGCCGGAGCTGAAGGGCGGGCCGGGGGCGGGGGAAGGAGCCCGAGGGGCGGGGCGGGGGCCGGCGACTTCTCTCCCTCCCTCCCTCCCTTTCTTTCTTTCTCTCTTTCTCACTCTCCGGTCTTTTCTTTGCCTCCGCTGCCGGCCGAGGGGGCGGGCTCTGCAGCCTTTGTTGCCAGCGGACTGAGCGCAGCCGCCCGCCGGGCCGGAGTCCGGGCCCGGGACGCCGGGAGCTGCACGCGGGTCGGGCATGTCCTGAGCCGGACCCGGGACCGGGCAGCGAGCGGACGAGACGAAGAGTGTGCGCGCGGGATCGCCCGGCGGCCGCCCGGCACCGGCCATGCCCGGCGGCCCGAATCCCCGCAGCCCCGCGCTGCTGCTGCGCCCACTCCTCCTGTTCCTCTGCGCTCTGGCGCCCGGCGCCCACGGATCTGTACCAGGTGGGTGGTCGCCCTGCCCCGGCCGGCCGGCCGGCCCTGCCACCCCTCCCCGCTTCCCCAGCCTCGGTTTAGCCCCTTCTCACCTCTGCGAGACCCTGTGCCCGCCAGGTTCTGCCTGGAGCTGTCGCGCCCCCTGGTGTTAGTGACAGGGGTGGGGTTGGGGCCGCGAAACCGCGCCTCCAGGGAGCCTTCCCTGGCCCCCGACTCCGTTACCCACCTTGCCTGTAGCCGGAAAGAGCCTCTTAGACGCTCTTCGGGCTCCAGTTTCCCCACCTCGGGTACCGCAGAGCGCGTCTGACTCTCCCGGGGATCTCTCGTCGGAGGAACTGGACGGAGCGTGGCTTACACGCGATGGATTCAGCTTCTCGCCCTCCTCAGTGCGCCTCGTCTGGAAAGCAGGCTGGCCAGGGTGCTGCGGACGAGGGCTCGGGGTCGCAGGTCTACGCGGTCCCCCGCCGCGCTCCCGCCCCGGCCCCTACCCACCGCCTCTAGGTGCCTACCGGCCCTCGGCGGCTCCCCGGGCCGGGTCTCCCGCGGTCCTTGCGCTTCCTGCCTCCCCCTCCCCCAAGTGTGAAGGCTCCTGGAGTGGAGCGGGGAGAAGGAGCTTCTTTCCCCAGCCCTGGGCTTGGCTCTCCCCGCCCCGGCCGGCTGGCCTCCGACGAGCCTCTGGCCAGTGTCCAGAATCTTGCTCCGCCGCCGTCCGCCGCCGTCCGCCGCCGACCGCCGGGCCGCGGAGCTCCTGGAGCGTCCGGAGTAGACGGCCTGGGAATTTAGGAACAGAGGGTGTAGAGGACCCCTGGCCTGCCCCTCAGGGAGCTCCTGGTCTGATGGGGGCGGGTCGAGTAGTGGGGAGAGCCGTTCTGGCGAGGCAGACGGGAAGGCTTTGTAGGAGAGGAGGGGCCTGAGCTTGGAGGGACTGGAAGGATGGATGAACTTTGGATGGGCTGGAAGGGTGCGTGTTGGGGGTGGGGGTGCATCCCGGCCGGGCTTGGTGGAGGGAGGTGGCTAGATTAGGCCTGCGTGCTGGGCCTGGGGGAGACCTGCCTCCCCAGCAGAGGGATTGCGGTTGTGAGGCTAGAAAAGCATATGGGCCGGAACGTAGGGGACATTTAAACCAGATCTTAGAGGTCGGGGGAGCCGTTGAGGGGAGCAGCTGATGAAGGCAGTGTTTTAGGGGGGAGGCTCCCTATCTAGCAGCAATGTGTAGGGGATAGAGCAAACATCTAATGAGAAATACCATGTGCCAGGCTCCCTAGTTCTTACTTCTCATCAGCTCCACAACAACTCTGCAAGGTGTGTGATGGAAAGTCCTTTTATAAATGAGGAAAGAGGTTCAGAGAGGAGAGTGACCTGCTGGTTTGGACTCCTGGGCTACTTGGGTAAAGCCTGTGTTTTCCTTCTGTCCAGAGCTGGGGACCCATGAGGAAGAACCAGGTGATGGAGATGAGGGAGCAGGAAAGTGGTTACCCCAAGGAACTGCCCCTGAGCCTGAACTTGGGTCCAGGCCCCCTGGCAGCTGTGGGAGAAACGTGGGGTGGGGGAGTCCCCTGTGGTCAGGGTCCCCTTTACTTCTACTGCAGACCAGACACATGTATGAGGTTGCCCATTTTGTTAAATGGGGATAATGGTACCTACCTCCAAGGGTTTTTGTGAGAATTAAGTGAGATGCTAAATGTGATTGTTTTGCACAGAGCAGAGAGCCTACCACGTGGTGGCCGTGATTTTTATTAATCTGCCAGGCAGACCCAGTAAGATCAGGGAGTCCTTGGTGTGTCCTGTAACTTGAACCTGCCATTTGGGGTGGAGCGAGGCAGGCACCCCTCCTATCTAATCTGGGTCCCCCTTCAAGGTTAGTGTCTGTCTCTAGTACTCCCATTGATACGTAGCAGGGGGCTCTCCCCAGTCTGCTCCCGATCAGGATGCCTGATCCTGAGGCTGCCGAGCTTCGTCATTTTCTTTGGACTTGCCTGGGGGATGTAGACCAGGGCCCCTGCCCACTGAATGCTACCTTCTTTCAGGCCAGAGAACTTATCTTGGGCTCACTTTTAGGAAAATGTGACAAACCAAGGACTTGTTAGGATTGCTGGGACTGGAGCAGGGGCCATCAAAACACTGTATCACACATGTGAGCTCTATGTGTGTGTGCAAGTGAGGCAAGTGAGGACAGACTCAAGGAGGAGGGTGTGTGTGTCACACACACACACACACACACACACACCCTGGTTATTTTTTCTCTTTGGCATGAACTGTGGGTCATTTGAAGGGCTGGATTGTAACTCAGGTACTCGATAAGGAGGTGAGAGTAAACACCATGTTGGCATTTCTTTGGGAAAAGTTCCAAAGTGACAGTTCTGTCACCTAGGGGTGATATTCAAAGTATTCAACACCCATTGTGGCAGGAACTCCATCCAGTCACACCCTGGCAGGACAGTCTCAGCCATAAACCACGAGTAGTCCCTGCTCCCATCCTGCTGTAGATTTAGCTCTGTTGGCTCAGCTCTGATGCACCCACAAACCAGAGACTGGAACCTGCAATTACCCTTTGCTGGCACTGGGTGGTGGTAGGTTCAGCCATCACTGTTGCTACCAGGGGTCAGCTGTCGGAGACGTTGAAAGAGTTGTTTATTTTTTAACTCACTCTGTCCTCATTTAAAAATATTTTAATGGCAAAACGATACAAATTGACTATTGAAAATGAATGCAGAACAAAACAAGAAGATGAAAATTATTGCAGTAAAAGTGGTAACATCCTGTAAGTATTTTTAAATTTTTGATTAAAAAATATTTTATTACACCATTAGGCAAAGAGATAAAACAGGTTTTTCAAGAAATAGCTAAGTATACCTTAGAACTTCTCTTGCTAATTTTCAGTCATAACTTAGTTCACATTTGCTATATGTTATCTCCTGTACTAAGCACTTACATATTAACTCATTGAATTCTTACACAACCTAAGGTACGATTATGATCATACCCATTTTACAGATGGAAGGACCGAGACTGTGTGGTTGAGTAATTTACCCATGGCCTCACAGCTGTAGGTGGCAGAGCTGCAAATTCAAACCCAGGCACTCTGTCTCTAGAGCACATTAATTCTAATGCCTTTCACCTGCAGCATATTTCTACTTAGCCCCATTACATTTTGAACTTAAGAGGATGCTTCTTTATAAATCACTTGAATTTCTGTCTTGCAATAATTTCCCAAGGTCTGGAGCAGGGATTGTCAACAGGACCACATGACCCCGAGGTCATGGATCCCTCCCCAGGGACACTGTTGAGCTCTTGGAGCCATTTCTCCCCAGTGGTTCCGATTCCCCAGCCACATACATACTCCCCTCTCCCACCCACACACGTTTGAGGACACTGCTGTTGCCTAGAAGTATGCCATGTAGCTTTCGTTTTTCTGGTATACTGAGCACTTCATGGCCGGTTAGCCTCAGCACTCCCAGACCTTCAGCTTGTCTTCAGCAGCGTTGGCTGTGACGGTTCATGCCCTGGGAACTGCTGTTAATACTCATCTAAAACAAAGCCTTGGAGTGTGGCTGTTGTCTTATTCTCTGTCTATTTGCCCTGTGACCCTCCTTAAGTTTTCTGACCTGGATTCTCTGAGCAGTTGAGGAAACAGGCTCAGCAAGATTCAGTGACTGTCTAGGCCACACAACTATGAAGTGGCCAAGTGGGCACCTGAACCTGGGTCTTCCTATGTTTAAAGCCCATACTTTTGACAGTGCATTATTTTGTCACTCCATTGTCTCTCATTTCACAAAACACACACCTGGGCCAAGCTTCTTACTGCTTGTTCCCCTCACCCCTGGCTTTTTCCTACTTCTCTGGGGGTCTACCACATGGTGTCCACCACCAAGATGCCCTCCCCATCTTCACGCTTAAATACATACCTGTATGTCAAGGGACATTTCACATGTGCCCCTTTAACGAAGATTTTCTTCATCCCCGTCCATCTGTGGGGTATCCCCTCCCCTCTCTTGGACCTTCTCAGCACTGTGTGGGGGGTAAGGATCACGAGTGCCCTGCACCCATTTCTGTATTCTGAGGGATGGACCAGGCAGGTAACATAACAAGGCTGGTGGGAAGACATTTTTCTCGAAACATGGGGCTTCTTGGCCCACCCCTTGTTTTCCCATTTTTGTTAGAGATTCAGTTCTTTACTGAATGAAAGACAAGTGTGAAGCTGAGGGCAAAGCTATATTTAGCTACAGTGTTGAGAACACCATAGGGAGTGGTAGAGACTGAGGCAGATGGGGGAGCACAGGCCCTCTCTAAAGGGCCACTTTTGACAAGTGTGAATTTAGGCCTGACAGGGATGGATGATAAGACTTTAAGCTGAAAATGGAGATTTTTATACAAAATTATGTGATTTTTTTTAAACACTAGCAACTGATTAAATACTTTCCAACATTTTTGCCAGCCCAACAAACCACGCCACCCCCCCCAAGTCAATACACTGACAAACAAAAAAACAAGTCTGCCGGCTGTGGTTGTGGAGTTGCCATCCCAAATGCCCTTATTAGGATGTCAGAGCAAGAAGTCTCCTTCAATTATCCAGCCCAGTGGCTTTCAAATGCCATCCCTGAAATGGTTACAACAGAATCCCCAGAAGGTTTAGAAAAATACAGAAAAAAATACAGATTCTGGGGCCTCAGAGCCCTGGACCTATGGAATCGGAATCTCTGGGCTGGGTCCTGCACAGCTGCAGTTTTTCAGAGCTCTCCAGGTACTGCCGATGTTCAGCCAGGTTCACTTCCAGTGAGGAATTTCCTAACTTCCCTGATGATCACAGTCTCCTGAGGCTCTTGGTAAAAACACAGCTTCCAATGGACTTGAGGACACGGGGAGGGGGAAGGGGAAGCTGGGACGAAGTGAGAGAGTGGCATGGACTTATATACACTACCAAACGTAAGGTAGATAGCTAGTGGGAAGCAGCTGCATAGCACAGGGAGATCAGCTCGGTGCTTTGTGACCACCTAGAGGGGTGGGATAGGGAGGGTGGGAGGGAGACGCAAGAGGGAGGAGATATGGGGATATATGTATACGTATAGCTGATTCACTTTATTATACAGCAGAAACTAACACACCATTGTAAAGCAATTATACTCCAATAAAGATGTTAAAAAATTTTTTTAACAAACCCCACAGCTTCCCAGTCCTGTTTCCTGGAGATGCTGATTCAGTGGGTCTGGGGAAGGGCCTGGGAATTTGTTTTTAACAAATTCTCATCTGAGATGTCTGGAAAATCCTTGCACTGGTGCCTTCCTGAAATTCAGAGACAGGGAAAATTTGTCCAGAGCCACACAGCAAGTCAGCCCAGCCCATCCTGCCTCGCTCGAGCACGCTCTTAGAGGACCGTGCCCTGATGGCTGGCCTGCTGGGGCAGTTGTGGGCCGCGGGGGTTGTCCTCAGCAGGGGGGCACACCACTGGCGTGTGCAGGGCGCTTTACACGTGGTTTGACAGGAGACAGATTGCAGGGCAGTTTGGGTTTCTGCGGCCTGGCCTGGATGGAGCTTCAGGCTGGGCTTGGCTTCCCTTCCAGCCCCAGCAGTGGCCACACAGAGAGCCCTGTGGGACAGCTGCAGGGCACTCAGGCATTCTTGTGGCCTCGAGGGGTTATTGTCACGAGCAGCCAGGATCCCAGGAGCTGAGCATAAGGCCAGTTGATCTGGGCAGGACCTGAAGCTGGGAGACACTTCACATGGGCCAGTTTCCTACCTGTACCTCAGAGCCTGGGAACTGCAGAGAAGGAAAAGGGGGAACAAGAACACCAGCCCTGGGGTTCCCGCCCACCCCCAGCAGTGCTGCTCTTATGTGTGTATGTGTCCCCATGAGATTTCTTTTGAAGACTAGGTCTGGTGGCCAAAATAGTTTGAAAAACTTGATCTGGTCCAACTCCTTACGCTGGCGAAGGGGAAACTGAGGCCCAGCAAGGGACGGACTGCTGAATGTAGAACGATGTTACTGAGAGATTGAAGCCATTTGGGAGACTTTATTACTCTCGCTGTGTGGCTTTAAGCCAGTCTCTGCACTTCTCTGAATGTCTCTTTGCATTCTCCAGAAACAATCTGGGGACTCTACCGCAGGTGTCCTAACCTGGATCTGCAGCCATAGAGACCTGGGTAGAATTCAGAGGATCCATGACCTTGGATGGGAATATATTACATCTTTAATTTTTGTAACCTTGAAGTGAAATGTAGCATTTCCTTCAATTATAAATATTAGCAACAAATCACAATAGCGTTGGCAGTATCTGTGATTTTGCTACCAATAGGAAAAGCAAAATATTTTATCTCAATACAGTTGCAGGTATCTTGAAATAAGGTTGACATTTATCACTACTTCTAAATCACCATAGTTGTTAAATTTGCCATTAGATCTTGTTTAGTGCATTAGTAAAGGAGCACATAATTTCACATCTACTTTTTAAATTATTTTGACAACTGTATTTCAATATAATCAATTTCCTTGGTATTTCCTTGGTATATTATTCTTATACATTTAAAAACATTTTTCTGAGAAGGAGTCCATGGCAAAAAAAGGTTAAGAATGAAGCCTTACTGGGAAATCCAAGCAGACTGACTATGAGAGGATTCTGCAAATGGCAAGGGCCTGAGCAGAAGTTTTGCAGCCCTGGAACATTTTCATTCAAACTCTTAAATGTGAAAGAAATAAACTAGAGCTGCTCCAACGAAGTGGTAGTGATGAGGGGCTAGGGGGCCCTACCTGGGTGGTCCTTCTCTGACTCCCCATCTCAGGAGACCTGGAGATGTGTGCAGAACCCTCGGGCACTTAAAAAAAAATCCATTAGGCTAATAGTCATACTAATCATACTTGCCATCATGTTCAGTCAGTGGGCCAGGCTATATGTGGAGCAGTTCAGTTCATTTAATCCTCAGCTCCCAAAGTGTAAGTAATTATCCCCATTCTACAGATTGTACACAAACATTTACTGAGAAACTACTAGTTTCCAGATACTCTGGCACTTAAACTCTTCAGCAAAGACTATGAAGATTCTTGCCCTCCTAGAGTTCACACTGGGAGGAGATGGAGAAAGAAAAATAGGAAAAAGAATGAAAATGTTAAGTGATACAGTATGTCAGAAGTGCTATGGGGAAAAATAAAGCAGGGAAGGGGGAATAGGGAGAGCCAGGGAGTTGCAATTTTAAAATAAATCGAGGAGAGCTTTGAAGAAGGACTTGAAAAGAAGTGAGGGGTTTAGTCAGATGGAACACTGAGGTTCGCGTGTTTCCGGTGGAGGGAATAGCAAAGCGAAATCCTGAGGCAAGAGCATGTCTGACTGAGGAACAGCAAGGAGGCCAGTGGCCGAGGGGAGGGAACTCGGGAAGTGTAGCAGAGATGAGATTGGAGCAGTAACCTTGCCTAAAGCCTCACAGGCCATCGCCATAACTCTATCTCCTGCTGTGTGTGAGCTGGAGGCCACTGCAGGGTTTGGAGCAGAGGAGGGCCATGATCTGACTGATTTGGAACGAATCCCTGTGACTGCTACGCTGAAAGAAAACTAGGGGAGAGGGATGCCACACGGGCAATCGCGGAAGCAGGGAAACCTGTTAAGAGGTTATCCCGATAACCTAGATGGAGCCATCGAGGCACGGAGAGGTGAAATAGCAGAGGTGGTGGGTGTTTGAGTCCCGGCGCTCAGACTTTAGCCGCCCTCTCGGCCGCTCCCCACTCCGGTCCGGCTCTTCTCTCTGCAGAGCACACCGCCGAGGGCCGGGCAGCGTTGGACATCGTGCACCCGGTGCGCGTGGACGCGGGGGGCTCCTTCCTGTCCTACGAGCTGTGGCCGCGCGCGCTGCGTAAGAGGGACGTGTCCGCGCGCCCCGCCGCGCCCGCTTTCTACGAGCTGCAGTACCGTGGCCGGGAGCTGCGCTTCAACCTGACAGCCAATTCGCACCTGCTGGCGCCCGGCTTCGTGAGCGAGACTCGGCGGCGCGGCGGCCTGGGCCGCGCGCACATCCGGGCCCACGCCCCCGCCTGCCACCTGCTCGGCGAGGTGCAGGACCCTGAGCTCGAGGGTGGCCTGGCAGCCATCAGCGCCTGCGACGGCCTGGTGAGTGTGCGCAGGGTGCGCTGGCGGGACGCAGGGCTGCCCCCGGCCTGGCCACGGACCTGCTGCTAACTTCGGCCTGTTGGCTTTTCCTCTCCCAGCCTCAGTATTCACACCTGTAAAATGGGGTGGACAACGTAGGCCTCTTTGTTCTCTAGCAGTTCTCAAACTTTAATGCGAGCCAGAGTCACCCAGGCCTTGTTAAAAACCCAGTGTACCTTGGGGGGGGGGCGGTGCGGGTAGCAAAATCTGAATTTCTGGCAATTTCTCAGATAGTGTTGAAGCTGCAGGTCCAGACACCTCACTTTGAGAACCACTGTTTGTGGTGTGTGTAGACTAACTTAGAAAGCAGCTGAATCCTTCTTCTTTGGGGGATCAGTTATGACTTTGTTTCCCTCCGCGCCCCCCACCCTTTAGGCTGCTGTTCTCCAGGACAGGCTTCCTCACCTTTACCTTGCCTCAGGGGGTGATGAGAGCAGGCCTCAACCTCCAGGTTTTTCTGGGTTGAGGTAATGCTGGCTACTGCCTGCAGCCCTAATTGCCTCCCTCTGCTTGAGTGCCCAGTTAGAGCAGCTCCACTCCAAGCAGGATAGGGCCCCTTTCTGCTCCCAGCTCCCAAGCGTGGGGTGTGGGAGGAGTTGAAGGGTTGCACATTCTCAGCCATCCACTGTTGGTGGGGGGGAACCTCAGCTCAGATTGCTCAGGAAAAGCCATGGGCTGTGGCAGGGCAGGGCCTAATACAGCCCACCTCACAGGCTCTAGGGTATCTGGGCCATTGAGAGCCCATATGCCTGGGAAAGTCTCTCATTTACCCAGTCTGTGCCCCTCCCTTTCCATATAGTTGATTAATCTTGTTGAGCCTGAGTGACAGGTGCATCATTCCCACTTTACAAATGAGGAAGCAGGCTCAGAGAACTTGCCTAAGGTCACCCATGTATCCAGTGGTGGAGTCTGCATTCAACCCAGGCCTCCAGCCCCTAGAGCTGATGATGCACTGTCTAGCGCTCCAGGTTCTCTGGCCCTGAGTGACGCAACTGGCCGACTTGGAGCCAGTGAGGGAGGTCCAAGGGAGGTAAAACCTTCTTCCGTGTTGGAGTCCTGAGCTTCCCCAGGAGGTGGTGGTCTGCTCAAAGATACTTACCAAGGCCCCTCCTTCCTCTGGCCTCTTTGAATACCAGCAGACATGACCAAGACATCCCTTCCAGCTTTCCTTCCCTGGCAGACCCTGGGACCAGGGACAAGGATGTCCTCGTGGCAGTGGGCATCTCTGTGGACATCTCGTTAGATTCGGAAGCAGACCCATTTCTTTCTTTCTTTCTTTCTTTCTGTGATCAAATTTCTTTCTTTTTATTGAGATATCATTGAAATATTAGTTTCAGACAACAATTTGACACCTATGTGTTGTGAAATGATCACAATAAGTCTAGTTACAAATTTATGTACATATAGTTTTTTTTCTTGTGATGAGAACTTTTAAGATCTTTCTTTGCAACTTCCAAATACACAATACAGTATTAACTGTAGTCATCATGCTGTACATTACATCCCCAGGACTTTTGTTTTTCTTCTTGATGTTAAGCTTTTAATTGTAATTCCTGCTTTTCTTTGGGAATGCAGGAGATGCAGACCCACTTCTTGCTTCTTATGGGCTAAGGGGCAGGGTGGGAGCAGCTTGCTAGGCTGGTGGCTCCTGAGCTTAGCCTAGAAGCCTTTGGCTGGGTGGAGCTGTAACGAAGGACATTCCAGGCAGAGGGTCCAAAGTGAACAGAGGCCCAGAGGGAGGAAAGCACAGTGTATCAGGGTCAGTTGGGGTGGTGGGCTCCGCTGGGCAGGACAGGCCTCTGGGATGGGTGGGAAGAGCAGCTGAGTGCCAGCCCTCCCCAAGTGACCCTGGTGCTTCTTTCCCAGAAAGGTGTGTTCCAGCTCTCCAACGAGGACTACTTCATTGAGCCCCTGGATGGTGTCCCAGCCCGCCCTGGCCGCGCCCAGCCACACGTGGTATACAAGCGCCAAGCCCCTGAGAGGTGGGCAGAGCCGGGGGACCCCAGGGCTCCAGGCACCTGTGGGGTGAAAGGTATGCTTCTCTGCTACCAGCTCTGGGGTAGGGGATGGGTCTGGGGGCATGGAGGGGCCTTCTAGAAACCTCTGTCAACACCTCCATGCCCAGCTCCTTTTAGACCAAAGGGACACAGACCGACAGACACATCATCATAGCCTGTGCCCTCCAAATGTGCCGCGGGCCTGAGGCCTCTGCCTCTCAGGCCTGCCCCCGCTCTTGCCCTGGACTGGCACCTCTCACTGTCAGCTCCTCCGTCTCCCCACCTCAGGGCTCCGTCTCTGTCTCTCCCTGCCCCTCCCCACTCACTGCCTGGGGCACCTCCAGCTGTGCCAACTGTTCTTCGAGTGTCCAGGTGAGGCCGGGCCATACCCAACCCCAGCAGGACAGCTAGCCAGGAACCTCCCTCCCCTCCCCACTCTGGTCCCAGCCCAGGATAGCTGACTTGCATTTTGGAGACCTAGAGTGTGGCACCCAGCACCTCTTCTGCAGAGTGGCCACAGTCAGTGCTGGCCAGTCTCTGTAAGGAGCTGCCTGCTAAGGGCTGCTGGGGTTTGGGGACTGCTCCAACTTCACAAGCTGCCCACAGCTCAGGGACTCTCTTTGCTGGAACAGATAACCAAAGAGGCATGCTTCTCACCCTCAGTTTCCCCAGCTTCATAAATGTGCTTCCTCTTCTGATCTGGGGGCAGCCTGGGTCAGTGGGGCAGGTCCCCAGTGGGGTCAGCTGGTTGGGGTCTTGGTCAGCCTCCCCAGGCTGGGGGTTAGGCCGGGGATCTGCATATGCTGGGATGTACTTACCCCTCAGCGAGGGAGGGATCAGTGTGGGGAGATAGGGGCTTAGGAGCTCGCCTCACGGACACAGTGCTTTACTGTGTTCATATCCACCATTTCATTAGCCCCCCGAAGTCACTCTGTGAGGCTGATCAACTTATCTATTTATAGTCAGGCATCCCCCAGGATCAGAGAAGGGAAGTGACCAGGTCAGGGTCACACAGCACAGGTCTGGGGCAAAGCCATGACGGGAGTCCAGGCCTTTTGCCTCTGATCCCAGCACTGTTCCCACTGACCCAGAGAGAGCTCACTGGGGAAAGGCCCTTGAGACGTGTGCCCTGGGCCAGTCTACTGGCAGCTAACCCACAGCCCGTCTGGGGCCCACAGAGTCCCCGGAGCTGGAGCCCCGGCGGGAGCGTTGGGAGCAGCGGCAGCAGTGGCGGCGGCAGCGGCCGAGGCGTCTACACCAGCGTTCGGTCAGCAAAGAGAAGTGGGTGGAGACCCTGGTGGTAGCCGATGCTAAAATGGTGGAGTACCACGGGCAGCCAAACGTCGAGAGCTACGTGCTGACCATCATGAACATGGTGAGGCTGCTGCGGGCGGTGCGTGGGGGGCGGCGAGGGCTGCCAGGGGATGGTGGTGTTGAGGTACAGAGGGTGGGTGTACCCCAGGCCCCAAGCAGGAGGTATAAGCTTCCAGCTCCTAAGTCCAGGAGGGGATGGGAGGCCCCGCAGGGAGTCACTAGGAGAGAGCCTGGGCAGAGGTGGGGCCTTTGGGGCTGCTGTGAGGACACCACTGAGTGTCATTCCACCCCATTGGCTCAGCAGCCTCCACCCCCTGCCAGGACCAGAGCTGGGGGAGGGGAGGCTGAGGGAGCTCGTAGACTGGTTGACCCATCCACACCACTCTGAACAAACCTCCCTCCTCTGTGCCGGGACCTGTGCTGGTCGCTGGGGACACGGAAATGACCAAGCAGACCAGCCCCTGCCTGAGACATCAGCACGCAGCAGAGTTAGAAGGATCTGTACAGTTCTGTGTTCTACTGGCCGGTGACCTTGGGCAAGCCACATTACCTGTCTTAGCCTCAGCTTGCCCACCTGTGAACTGGGGATGACAATACTACCTTACAGCATTGTCATACCGCTCTTGACGCCATGGGACAGTTGAGATAACTAGGCCCCGGGAGGGTGAGTGACGTGCCCAGGTCACAAGCGAGGCAAGACAGAGCTGAATAGGAGCCTAGGTCTCCCAGGTCCCACCTGGGGCACCGTGGCAGGCTGGAGCTGGTGACTCCTGCTCCTGTAGTGCCAACCAGTCCCTCCCTGCTGCTGCCCTGGGTGTGCAGGTGGGAGGCCTCAGGGCCCCCGGGAGAAAAGATCTCTGCCTTTGGCGTTCTTAGCAGGCCACCCACTGAACAACACTGTTTTCCTCCTGGGCTGGGTGACTGAGAACAGGTGAGGTTCTCAGTACAGTGTGCTCTGCAGCTGATGTGGCCAGTGTCATGTGCTGTGACTTCCACCCGTGCCAGCCTCACACCCCCTGCAACATTAAAGGAAGTGCGCTCTGGATCATCGAAGGTCTGGCCACCCCTTTTATTGCCATGAAGCCTGGGGTCAGAGAAAGAAAGGGGCGCCGTCTGTGGCCACCATGCCCCCACTACTTCAGTCTGCATTGGCAAGCTCAGCTCCAGGCCGGTTCCTGCCCGACTTGGCCACCCATGTTGGCTCCCTCCTCCTTATGGAATAAAGGCCATAGCCTTCTGCCTGGCACTTTAGGGCTCTAAGACCCAGCCAAGCTTCTATTTAGCCTTGTCTGCCCAGGGAGACAAACCACGAAAGACCAGGGTTCAGGAGGGACTGTTGCTGGACAGCGGGGCCTGGCTTCTGGGCTCGGGGTGGGCAAGGTCAGGTTCCCAGGCCATGAGATCCTCCACTCAGGGGCTCAGCCTGAAGGAGGCCCAGGAGCTTGGCTGGAGCCACCAATGGTTAGCTGGGTTTATTTGCCTCATTTTTTCTGAGTGTTCCATGTGGGCAGGTACTGAGCCCTCCAGGCTCCCCCGTGACATCCCCTGTGTGCCAGGGGTCAAGGATTTGGGCCCCTTCTTGCTTCCCTGTCCAGGCTCACAGGACGCGCACATTTACGTTGTGAGCCCCACCCTGGAGGAGGGAGTGTCTGGCTCTCACAGTCACCTGCTCTGGACAGTATCGGGTTTTCCCAAGCTGGCAAGTCCAGCATTGGTCAGGAGAGAGTCGGGGCACCTATGAGCCTAACAGTGCTAGATACCTGATAGGGAGACTCCAGGAGATGGCAGGGGCATGGGCGGGCATGCAGCCAGCCTCCGAGGAGGACCGTGTGTTAGGGCTGGAACCTTCCGAGCACCTGCTGCTTGTCCAGTGCTCCACACTCACTGCCTCATCTAAGCCTCAGCCCCGTTTCATAGTTGAAGGAACAAAGGTTCAGCGAGGCCAAGGGGCTTGCTCAAGGTCACACAGCTAGTGAGTGGCAGAGCTGGGACCGGAGGTCAGATGTATCTGCTTCCAGAGTCCCACTCTGTCCTCTCTGCCCCTCAGCCTGCCCCAGAGAGGGACAGCTGGGTAGCTGTGGTGGCCAGAGTGTGCTGGAAGGATGGGGGAACAGGGTGGTGTGGATGGGGAGAACTTACCCTCTTTTCCCTCTGGAGCAGTTCTGTAACGCTGATGTGATGAGTGCCAGCTCTGTACCAAGGATGAGGTGATGGATGCATAAGAATAGGATCCCATGCTGGGGAAGCTGTACCTCATTGTAGCATTTCTCAAAGAATATTCCAGGGAGTACTTGTTCCAAGGGATGCTACTTGTTCCAAGGGATGCTACAGGTGTTCTGTGAAGAAAGATTGTGCTGTTGAAAAAGTTTGGCAACGCAGGGTTAAAAAAAAGGAACACAGACTTTACTGCAGGACTTCTCAGAGCCTCCAAAGCTATAGGCATTGAGAATCCCTCAGAGAGGAGGCAGGCAGCGCTTTCCAAACTTAAGAAGTAAGAGCAGAAACTTCGATGCAGTCAGATCTGGGTTCTGATCCCCTATTCTGCCTCTCTTTGAGCCTCGTTACTCCATCTGTAAGGTGGGGATGGTTATGCCTGCCTGAGAAGTAAGAAGGTTAAGTGAGATGAGGCATGTGACGCTCCCAGCATGAGGACTGTGTGTGCTGGGCTCGGTCAGTGTTACTGCTGCTTTGGTGGCT
Source organism: Orcinus orca (assembly GCF_937001465.1). Taxonomy (NCBI): domain Eukaryota; kingdom Metazoa; phylum Chordata; class Mammalia; order Artiodactyla; family Delphinidae; genus Orcinus; species Orcinus orca. The sequence goes on from NC_064560.1 coordinate 81,570,595, forward strand.
GCTTTAGCATCTGCCCTTTGGCCCCACAGCCACCTTCAGGACAGCTCACTCCTCTTCACCAGGGCCTCCTGCAGGTTCCAATCTGTCAGTGTCCTCTCTGTGCCAGACCCAGGTCTGAGCCCGGGAGCTCAGGTGGGTCTCTTCCAAGCATAGCAAGAGAGGTCCCCCCCACCCAACTTTGCGCCCTCAATTCTATTCATGTCCTCTGAGGTCACAGGCCCTTTTTGAGTGGCTCATGTCATACTGTCAGCTCATTGGGAGGTTGTGGTCACCTGTAACCCCCAGATCTCACTCTCATGAATACTGCCCACCCTGGCTTGCTCTCCAAGCCTGCACCAGAGCAGGGCTTGTCTTCCCTAGGTATTGTTTATCCAGACAACCACACTGACCTCAGGCCATAAACAGACACTCATTGGTTGATCTGGTCAACAAGTAATGATTCTGCCACCCTCCAGTCCCTCCCAGCATCTGTTTCACCTCCATACTTCTTGGGGGACAGTGAGAGGTGTTATATATGCTGGGGGTGGGGCTTTGTGGTGACAGGAAGCTATCCCAGCGCTAACTCAGGATATGGGCTGGGCTAGTTGTTGGGACAGGTCTTAGCAGACCCTCAGGGGCTCCTCTGGGCTCCACCTGCATGTCGACTAGGAAAGACTTATTCTTTTAATCTGACTCTCTCCGGGGTACTCTTTTCATTTTTCACTGTTTTTTGTTTTTTTTTTTTAATGAAATAACGCATTGGAAAAACTTAGCAAGTGCTCAAGATTCATTCATTCCACAACTGTTTCTTGAGTCCATCATGTGCCAGGTACTGGACAGATCACTGGGGCTGTAAGAGGGAGTCCACACAGACATTGCCCTCATGGAGCTTATGGTCTGGAATGGGAGAGAGACGTTAATGAAGCTGTCACCCTGATGAATATGAAGGTGTGATGGAGGGGGTACTAGGAAGGACAAGTTCATGGTGGTTTGGGAGTGTCGGGTAGAATAAAGCTCCCCAAAAGACATGATGGAGGGGTGAGAGCTCAGAGAGGGTGAGAGATAACTTGGGAAGGTGTTCCAGGCTGAGGGCACAGCATCTGCAAAGGCCCTGTGGTAGGAAGGATCATGGGATTCTGAGAGAAAGCCAGCGTGGTCGGAGCCAGGAGTGAGGGGGTTTGAGGAGGGGAGTGAGGCCATAGAGGTGGGCAGGGGCCAGACCACACAGGCCTGTATGCCGCACAGGCCTGTATGCCTTATGTGTGGGTAGTGAAGACCCACTCATTGCTTTAAGCAAGGGCATAGGGTGATTGGGTTTGCATTTCAGAGACAGATGACTGGGGTGCAAGGCTGCAGGTGGGCTAGAGGACAGAATTCAGGAGGCAGAACTGGCTGATGTGGTGGAAGAAGGCAGTGCAGAGGGGCTCCCAGCTCCAGCACGTGCATGGAGGGCACAGAGACACGTTAAATCACTGTCTTCACCGTTCCTGACCTTGGGCTCTGACAGTATAATTCATCCCCGTTATCAGGGGCTTTTTGCCCTCTTAACAGTATGTGTTTTGTCCATTCCTATTTGAATATTATTTTTCTTGATGGAATTGCTAGAAGCCAACTCACAACTGGTGTGTCCTGACATCTCTGCCTGCTGGGACCTTGACAACTGTCCCCAGTTGTGGGCTGGCCCCTTTCTTGTTCTGAGGGAGCTTTAAAAGAGCAGATAGCTTTGACCCCCATTTCCCAGCACCTTGGCACACTGTCCGTCTTTGGGGATGGCCTTCTGTCTTGGGGCTGAGTGTGGAGCCGCGCTTGTAGCTATGGGGGCCTCTGAGAGGCACACACACCTGCCCTCGTGGCCCCATGGCTCTCAGCCCCAGGGAAGATGGGCCTCTGCCTGCCTCCACCCCTCCCCCAGGCCGTGCCCAGGTCACGCCTCATGGGAGCGCTCACTCCTGGGATGCTGGTCCTGGCGTCCTCAGGGCAGGAGGGGGCTGCAGGGCTGTCCCAGCCAGGGCAGGTTAGGGCCCTGAGGTGGGCCAACAAGCCAGCATTTGGAGGTGTGAGCTGGGGAATAGGATCCCAAACTGGTGCTCAGGAATGGCCAGGTGCTGGGAGGCCCTCTCGTCCTCCCCAGGTTCTGCTGTTGCTGGTTGGGGAAGTGTGTGTACAGGTGTGGGCACGTTCATGTATGGGATGCATGCACTGGTGAGCTCCCCATTGTGTGAACTTGGGTGTGCACCCCTTGAGGTGGGCAGAGGCTGCCCATATCCTGTATCCAAGGTGACAGCCTGACCCGTATCTCTTGGGCAGGTGGCCGGCCTGTTTCATGACCCCAGCATCGGGAACCCCATCCACATCACCGTTGTGCGCTTGGTCCTGCTGGAAGATGAGGAGGTGAGAAGTCACGTGGCCCCACACTGCCCCCTGGGATGGGCATCGTCTGCCAGGGCCCTCCTTCCACTTGCCTGAGCTGCCTCATGTGGAAGGGCACAGCGAGGGCCTCCTTGGCCCAAGCAGTGTCATCTGTCACCCCCAGTCCCTGGCTGACCCTCTCTTAGGTCCCGTCTGGCACGTGCCTGTAGGCGGGGTTGTTAGACTGGAGGCTGGACTGGGGGCCTGCCTGCTTGTCTTCCCACTGCCACCTCTGGGCCTCTGTCTCCCGCCTTCATGTGAAGGAGAATTTGGCCTGACCCTTCAGAGCTCAGGGATAGGCTTGAGTGGCCACGCTCTCTGCCCCCAGGAGGACCTAAAGATCACTCACCACGCAGACAACACCCTGAGGAGCTTCTGCAAGTGGCAGAAAAATATCAACATGAAAAGGGACGCCCACCCGCTGCACCACGACACCGCCATCCTGCTCACCAGGTACCGCCACTGTGAGGGGCTGGGCCGTGGGTGTGGCCGGTAGAGCTTGCGTGGGCGGGAGGTGCTACCTGACCCTCAGGGTGGGCAGACACAGCCCTGCTCTCAGGGAGCCTCATTTTGAGGAGGGTTTTCACACCTTTGACCCAAGACTGGATTCCAGCAGTACTGGGGGAGATCTTTTTATTTTGGAATAAATGTGCATTCCATGCAGTTGTCAGAAATAATACAGGGAAGTACCATCTATACTTCATCCAGTTCCCCACAGTGGTAACATCTGGCATAACTGTAGTTATATCCCAACCAGGAAATTGACGGTGATATGATCCACAGACTTATACAGGTTTCATTAGTTTTATTGGGGTATAATTGCTTTACAATGGTATGTTAGTTTCTGCTTTATAACACAGTGAATCAGTTATACATATACATATGTTCCCATATCTCTTCCCTCTTGTGTCTCCCTCCCTCCCACCCTCCCTATCCCACCCCTCCAGGCGGTCACAAAGCACCGAGCTGATCTTGTGCTATGCGGCTGCTTCCCACTAGCTATCTACCTTACGTTTGTTAGTGTATATGTCCATGCCTCTCTCTCACTTTGTCACAGCTCACCCTTCCCCCTCCCTATATCCTCAAGTCCGTTCTCCAGTAGGTCTGTGTCTTTATTCCTGTCTTACCCCTAGGTTCTTCATGACATTTTTTTTCTTAAATTCCATATATATGTGTTAGCATACGGTATTTGTCTTTCTCTTTCTGACTTACTTCACTCTGTATGACAGACTCTAGGTCTATCCACCTCATTACAAATAGCTCAATTTCGTTTCTTTTTATGGCTGAGTAATATTCCATTGTATATATGTGCCACATCTTCTTTATCCATTCATCCGATGATGGACACTTAGGTTGTTTCCATCTCCAGGCTATTGTAAATAGAGCTGCAATGAACATTTTGGTACATGACTCTTTTAGAATTTTGGTTTTCTCGGGGTATATGCCCAGTAGTGGGATTGCTGGGTCATATGGTAGTTCTATTTGTAGTTTTTTAAGGAACCTCCATACTGTTCTCCGTAGTGGCTGAACCAATTCACATTCCCACCAGCAATGCAAGAGTGTTCCCTTTTCTCCACACCCTCTCCAGCATTTATTGTTTCTAGATTTTTTGATGATGATTTTTTGATGATATCATCTCACTGGTGTGAGATGATATCTCATTGTAGTTTTGATTTGCATTTCTCTAATGATTAATGATGTTGAGCATTCTTTCCTGTGTTTGTTGACAGTCTGTATATCTTCTTTGGAGAAACGTCTATTTAGGTCTTCTGCCCATTTTTGGATTGGGTTGTTTGTTTTTTTGTTATTGAGCTGCATGAGCTGCTTGTAAATTTTGGAAATTAATCCTTTGTCAGTTGCTTCATTGCAAATATTTTCTTCCATTCTGAGGGTTGTCTTTTGGTCTTGTTTATGGTTTCCTTTGCTGTGCAAAAGCTTTTAAGTTTCCTTAGGTCCCATTTGTTTATTTTTGTTTTTATTTCCATTTGTCTAGGAGGTGGGTCAAAAAGGATCTTGCTGTGATTTATGTCATAGAGTGTTCTGCCTATGTTTTCCTCTAAGAGTTTGATAGTTTCTGGCCTTACATTTAGGTCTTTAATCCATTTTGAGCTTATTTTTGTGTATGGTGTTAGGCAGTGATCTAATCTCATACTTTTACATGTACCTGTCCAGTTTTCCCAGCACCACTTATTGAAGAGGCTGTCCTTTCTCCACTGTACATTCCTGCCTCCTTTATCAAAGATAAGGTGACCCCATGTGCGTGGGTTTATCTCTGGGCTTTCTATCCTGTTCCATTGATCTATCTTTCTGTTTTTGTGCCAGTACAATACTGTCTTGATTACTGTAGCTTTGTAGTATAGTCTGAAGTCAGGGAGCCTGATTCCTCCAGCTCCGTTTTTTGTTCTCAAGATTGCTTTGGCTGTTCGGGGTCTTTTGTGTTTCCATACAAATTGTGAAATTTTTTGTTCTAGTTCTGTGAAAAATGCCAGTGGTAGTTTGATAGGGATTGCATTGAATCTATAGATTGCTTTGGGTAGTAGAGTCATTTTCACAATGTTGATTCTTCCAATCCGAGAACATGGTATATCTCTCCATCTATTTGTATCATCTTTAATGTCTTTCATCAGTGTCTTATAATTTTCTGCATAGAGGTCTTTTGTCTCCTTAGGTAGATTTATTCCTAGATATTTTATTCTTTTTGTTGCAATGGTAAATGGGAGTGTTTTCTTTATTTCACTTTCAGAGTTTTCATCCTTAGTGTATAGGAATGCCAGAGATTTCTGTGCATTAATTTTGTGTCCTGCTACTTTACCAAATTCATTGATTAGCTCTAGTAGTTTTCTGGTAGCATCTTTAGGATTCTCTATGTATAGTATCATGTCATCTGCAAACAGTGACAGCTTTACTTCTTCTTTTCTGATTTGGATTCCTTTTATTTCCTTTTCTTCTCTGATTGCTGTGGCTAAAACTTCCAAAACTATGTTGAATAAGAGTGGTGAGAGTGGGCAACCTTGTCTTGTTCCTGATCTTAGTGGAATTGCTTTCAGTTTTTCACCATTGAGGATGATGTTGGCTGTGGGCTTGTCATATATGGCCTTTATTATGTTGAGGAAGGTTCCCTCTATGAGAGGCAGTGTTTTTGAACTTGAGGTGGAGTTATTTCCCTTTGCTGAGCTCCAGCAGCTTCTGTCAGCACCCTCGCTGGGGTAGTAACCCAAATTGTGCATAGGTGTACTCCCCAGGCCCAGATAGGTGTCCTGGGTGAACGAGGGCACCTGCTTCCCAAATGGCTCCTGCGCTGGTCTCAGAGCGATGGCAGGGACATCCTTTTCACTCCCAACCTCCCTCAGTGTCAGCAGGGGCCCCTGCCTAGCCCCGTCAGCTTGGGTGGGCCTGGCTTCTGGCCAAGTCAGCCTGAGGACCCCTTCTCTCTGCATGTGCAGGAAGGACCTGTGTGCCGCCATGAACCAGCCCTGCGAGACCCTGGGCCTGTCCCACGTGGCGGGCATGTGCCAGCCTCACCGCAGCTGCAGCATCAATGAGGACACGGGCCTGCCCCTGGCCTTCACCGTGGCCCACGAGCTCGGGCACAGGTACCCTGCCAACCCCACTGCCACACTAAGAACCCGACCTCACCTCCCAACCTGTGGGCACCAGACAGCCAAGCCGATGGCCCACACAATCCCAGGGAAGGGAGCCCTGCCTTGAGGAATGAGCCCAGCCTGACCACATTGCTATCCCTGGCACTGTCCCCACCCCACAAACAGGCCGCTTCCCTGTTAGGAGAGGGGTGAGTCTTATTTGAAGTGGGGTTGAGATGGGCCAGAAAGTCACCATAGGCCTTTGTCCCTCCCTGTTGCCCTCAGTGCTTTGCATTTCTTACTCTTAGTCCCTGCCAACCCCCTGTTCCTAATCGCTCTGTGACCCTAGGCAAGTTCCCTGCCCTCTCTGGGCCTCTGTGTGTTCCCTGTTGATTGAGGGGGTTGGATTCAGTGATGTCCAAGGCTCCCTCTGTTGGACACCTCCACATGAGGCTATTATGCCTAGGCATGGCCCGTACCCTTGGCCCTCTGTGCCCAGACAGTTTAGCTGTGAACATGGCAGTCTTAGATGTCTGGGAGCCAATGAGGGCAGGCTCACAGAGAGCTCTGTTGGTCCGAGGTGTTGGGTCATCCCTGAGGGCTGAGAGAGATAGTGTTTCTCACAGTGCTTAGTATGGTGCCTGGCACATAGTAAGTGCTCAGCAAAGGTAATTTTTCTCATGTCTTTCCAAAGGATGGTCTTGAGACTTTTCCTGTAGTGCAGGAGCTCAGACTCCCTAACTCCACTGCACAGCCTTGGGACAGGACTTGAGGGGTGGCAGGAACTCTGTCAGACTGTTCTTGGCACCAGTGAGGTTGCAGGGGCCACAGTGGGCCCCACGCATGACACCTGGCTTGCCGTTGTTGGCCAGCTCATTGCAGGAGCCGGGCTGCCCCGTGTCCCTGGTGCTTAGTTCAGGCTCAGGCTGGTGCACCTGGCAGAGGGCCCTGTGGGACACTAGTTAGCACACCCACGTTTTACCTTAAGGAAACTGAGTCTCAGAGATGGGATATGACTTTCCCCAGGCCACACAGTGGTTTGGTGGCAGAGCCAGGCCTGGGAGCCAGGACCCAGCACCTTGCAGACCTCTGAGGGAGGGGCGGCCTGGTGGCTTCCCACCAGCTCACTCGCCCCTGGGGCCTGTGCTCTCACACAGTTTTGGCATTCAGCATGACGGAAGCGGCAATGACTGTGAACCCGTTGGGAAACGGCCTTTCATCATGTCTCCACAGCTCCTGTACGACGCTGCGCCTCTCACCTGGTCCCGCTGCAGCCGCGAGTACATCACCAGGTTCCTTGAGTAAGTCCCTCCCCGAGCCCTGGGCCTTGTCTGAGCCCCTGAGGTCAGGGTGTGACCGGGGAGATGCAGACAGCACCTTGGAGGATAAGCAGGAGTTCACAGATGTATAGAAGGGAGAAGAGTGGTATTCCTGGTAGAAGAGGCATGGGCAAAAGCATGAGGACATGAGCAGTGTGGGATAATTTTCAGGGAACGGCAGGATATTAAGTGATGCTACAGGAGCCAAAGCAGGATAGGAAAGGAAGCTGGAGGAGGTACAGGGCTGGCCATGTGACCGGAAGGGTCCGGTGAAAAGCAGGGAAGCAAGTGCCCTTAAAGGCAATGAAATATAAAGCTTTTCCTTTCTTTTGTGTCCTCTTGATTTGCTATGTTATATTTTTATTTGCTAGTTAATGTTCTAAGTAAAGACAAACTTAAAAATTTAAATGATTAGCACAAGTTTTTTTTTTTTTTTAATTGAGGTGTAGTTGATGGTACCGTATTATATAAGTTTCAGGTGTACAACAGTGATTCACAATTTTTAAAGTTATATTCCATTTATAGTTATAAAATATTGGCTATATTTCCTGTGCTGTGCAATATATCCTTGTAGCTTATTTATTTTGTACATAGTAGTTTGTACTTCTTAATCCCCTGTCCCTATCTTGCCCCTCCTCCCTTCCCTCTTCCCACTGGTAACCACTAGTTTGTTCTCTGTATCTGAGTCTGATTCTTTTTTGTTGTATTCGCTAGTTTGTTTTATTTTTTAGATTCCTCATATGAGTGATATCATACAGTATTTGTCTTTCTTTGTCTGACTTATTTCTCTAAGCATTATATTCTTAAGTCCATCCATGTTGCTGCAAATGGCATTATTTCATTCTTTTTCATGGCTGAGTAGTATTCCATTGTATATATATATACTGCATCTTCTTTATCCATTCATCTGTTGATGGACACTTAGGTTGTTTCTGTATCTTGGCTGTTGTAAACAATGCTGCTGTGAACATTGGTTTGCATGTATCTTTTCAAATTAGTGTTTTCATTTTTTTCTCATATATACCCAGGAGTGGAATTTCTGGGTCACATGGTAGTTCTGCTTTTCTTTTTTTGAGCCATACTGTTTTCCACAGTGGCTGTACCAATTTACATTCCCACCAACAGTGTACAAGGGTTCTCTTTTCTCCATGTCTATACCAGCATTTGTTATTTGTGTTCTTTTTGATGATAGACATTCTGACAGGTGCGAGGTGATATCTCATAGTTTTGATTTGCATTTCTCTGATGATTAATGATGTTCAGCATCTTTTCAAGTGCCTGTTGGGCATCTGTATGTCTTCTTTGGAAAAATGTTCAGGTCTTTGGCCCATTTTTTAATCTGGTTATTTTTTTTTGATGTTGAGTTGTATGAGCTGTTTAAATACTTTGGATATTAACTCCTTGTCAGTCATACCTTGCAAATATTTTCTCCCATTCAGTAGGTTGTCTCTTCATTTTGTTGATAGTTTCCTTCACTGTGCAATAGCTTTTAAGTCTAATTAGGTCCCATTTGTTTATTTTTATTTCCTTTGCTTTAGGAGATGGATCCAAAAAAATATTGCTACAATTTATGTCAAAGAGTGTTCTGCCTATGTTTTCTTCTGGGATTTTTATGGTTTCCGGTATTATGTTTAGGTCCTTAATCATTTTGACTTTATTTTTTGTATATGGTTTGAGAAAAATGTTCTAATTTCATTTTTTTACATGTAGCTGTCCAGTTTTCCCAGCACCACTTATTGAAGACACTGTCTTTTCTCCATTGTATATTCTTGCCTCCTTTGTCGTAGATTAATTGACCATAAGTGTGTGGGTTTATTTCTAGGCTGCCTATTCTGTTCCATTGCTCTGTGTGTCTGTTTTTGTGCCAGTACCATACTGTTTTTTTTAATGTTATTAAAGTATAGTTGATTTAAAGTGTGTTCATTTCTGCTGTACAGCAAAGTGATTCAGTTTTATATATATATATATATATATATATATATATATATATATATAAAATATTCTTTTTCATATTCTTTTCCCTTATGGTTTATCATAGGATATTGAATATAGTTCCCTGTGCTATACAATAGGACCTTGTTGTTTATCCATTTTATATGTAATAATTTGCATCTGCTAATCCCAAACTCCCAATCTTTCCCTCCCCATGCCCCCTCCCCCTTGGCAACCACAAGTCTGTTCTCCATGTCTGTGAGTTTGTTTCTGTTTTGTAGATATGTTCATTTGTGTTGTATTTTAGATTCCCTATATAAGTGGTATCATATGGTAGTTGTCTTTCTTTTCCTGACTTACTTTGCTTAGTATAATAATCTCTAGGTACATCCATGTTGCTACAAATGGCATTATTTCATTTATTTGTTTATTTTTGCTTTTATTTCTATTACCTTGGATACTGACCTAAGAAAACATTGGTATAATTTATGTCAGAGAATGTTTTACCTATGTTCTCTTCTAGGAATTTTATGGTGTCATGTCTTATATTTCAGTATTTAAGCTATTTTGAGTTTATTTTTGTGTATGGGGAGAAGGTGCGTTCTAATTTCGTTGATTTGCATGTGGCTGTCCAACTTTTCCAACAACACTTGCTGAAGAGACTGTCTTTTCCCCATTGTATACTCTTGCCTCCTTTGTTGAAGATTAACTGAACTTAGGTGTGTGGGTTTATTTCTGGGCTCTCTGTTCTGTTCCACTGATCCATATGTCTGTTTTTGTGCCAGTACCATGCTGTTTTGATTACTGTAGCTTTGTAGTATTTTCTGGAGCCTGGGAGGGTTATGCTTCCAGCTTTGTTCCTTTTTTTTTTTTTTTAAGATTTTCTTTTTAAAGTCTTCATTGAATTTGTTACAACATTGCTTCTGTTTTGTGTTCTGGTTTTTTGGCTGCGAGGCATGTGGGATCTTAACTCCCCACCCCGCACCCCCTGCTTTGGAAGGCGAAGTCTTAACCACTAGACCACCAGGGAAGTCCCTTCAGCTTTGTTCTTTTTCCTCAGGATTGCTTTGGCAATTTTGGGTCATTTATGGTTCCACATCAGTTTTGGGATTTTTTGTTCTAGTTCTGTGAAGAATGTCATGGGTAGTTTGATAAGTATCACATTAAATCTGTAGATTGCTTTGGGTATTAGGCTGGCCATTTTAACAATATTCTTCCAATCCAAGAGCATGGGCTGTCTTTCCATTTCTTTGAATCATCTTCAATTTCCTTTACTAATGTTTTGTAGTTTTCATCATATAAGTCTTTCACCTCCTTGGTGAGGTTTATTCCTAAGTATTTTATTTTTTTGATGTGGTTTTAAAAGGAATTGTTTGTTTACATTCCCTTTTTGATATTTCATTGTTAGTGTAAAGAAATGCAACCAATTTCTGTATGTTAGTCTTGTATCCTGCTACCTTGCTGAATTCGTTTATCAGTTCTAGTAGTTTTTGTGTGGAGTCTTTTGGGTTTTCTATATATAATATCATGTCATCTGCAGATAATGACAGATTTACCTCTTCCCTCTGAATTTGAGTACCTTTTATTTATTTTTCTTGTCTGATTGCTGTGGCTAGGACTTCCAGTACTATATTGAATAGAAGTGGTGAGAGTAGATATCCTTGTCCTGTTCCAGATTTTATTGGGAAGGCTTTCACCTTTTCACCATTGAGTATTATATTGGCTGTGGGTTTGTCATAAATAGCTTTTATTATGTCGAGATATGTTCCTTCTATACCCACTTTTGCAAGGTTTTTTTTTTTTATCATGAATGGATGTTGAATTTTATCAAATGCTTTTTCTGCATCTATTGAGATGATCATGTGGTTTTTGTCTTTTGTTGATGTGGTGTATCACATTGGTTGATTTGCATATGTTGAAACATCACTGTGACCCTGGTTGAATCCAACTTGGTTCTGGTGTATGGCATTTTTTGTGTGTTGTTGGTTTTGGTTTGCTAATATTTTGTTGAGAATTTTTGCATCTATATTCATCAAAGATACTGGCCTGTAATTTTCTTTTTTGGTAGTGTGTTTGTCTGGTTTTGGTATCAGGATGATGGTGGCTCATAGAATGTCTTTGGGAGTTTTTCTTCCTCTTCAGTCTTTTGGAAGAGTTTGAGAAGGATCGGTATAAGTTCTTCTTTGTGTGTTTGGTAGAATTTGCCTATGAAACCATCTGGTCCTGGGCTTTTGTTTGTAGGGAGTTTTTTCTGTTTGTTTTTTTATTCCAGATTACAGATGCTATTTCACTTCTAGTGATTGGTCTGTTCAAGTTATCTATTTCTTCTTGATTTAGTTTTGGTGAGCTGTATGTTTCTAGAAAGTTGTCCATTTCTTCTAGGTTGTCGAATATGTTGGCATATAATAGTTCATCATATTCGCTCATGGTTTTTTATATCTCTGCAGTATCAGTTGTGATTTCTCCTCTTTCATTTCTTATTCTGTTTATTTGGGTCTTCTCTCTTTTCTTCTTGGTGAGCCTGGCCAGAGGTTTGTCAATTTTGCTTACCCTTTCAAAGAACCAGATCTTGGTTTTATTGATTTTTTTCTATTGTTTTTTAAATCTGTTTTATTTATTTCCTCTCTAATCTTTATTATTTCCTTCCTTCTGTTGACTTTAGATTTTGTTTGTTCTTCTTTTCCTAATTCTTTTAGATGGTTAAGTTATTTATTTGAGATTTTTCTTGTTTCTTAAAGAAGACCTGTATCGCTATGAACTTCCCTCTAAGGACTGCTTTGGCTGCATCCCATAGATTTTTGTATGGGTGTGTTCTCATTGTCATTTGCTTCAAGGTATTTTTTTATTTCTTCTTTGATTTCATTGTTGACCCATTGGTTTTTTAGTAGCATGTTGTTTATTCTCCCAGTAATTGTGGTTTTAAAAAAATAATTAGTTTATTTATTTTTGGCTGTGTTGGGTCTTCATTGCTGCACTGGGCTTTCTCTTGTTGCGGTGAGCCGAGGTTACTCTTTGTTGCACTACGCGGGCTTGTCATTGCAGTGGCTTCTCTTGTTGTGGAGCACAGGCTCTAGGCACGCGGGCTTCAGTAGTTGTGGCTCACAGGCTCAGTAGTTGTGGCACGTGGGCTTAGTTGCTCCGCAGCATGTGGGATCTTCCTGGAGCAGGGCTCGAACCCGTGTCCCCTGCTTTGGCAGGCATATTCTTAACCACTGTGCCACCAGGGAAGCCCTTTGTAATTGTTTTTTCTTGTTTCTTTTTCTGTGGTTGATTTCTAGTTTTATGCCGTTGTGGTAAGAAAAGATGCTTGAAATAATTTCTATACTCTTAAATTTTTTGAGGATAGTTTTGTGCCCTAGTATGTGGTCAGTCCTAGAGAATGTTCCATATGCACTTGAAAAGAATGTGTATTCTGCTTTTTTTGGATATAATGTCCTGAAAATATGAATTAAGTCTAACTATTCTGTTGTATCATTTAGAATCTCTGTTGCCTTATTGATTTTCCATCTTGAAGATCTATCCATTGATGTGAGTGGGGTGTTAAGGTCTCCTACTATTCTTGTGTTCCCATCAATTTCTTCCTTTATGTCTGTTAGTATTTGTTTTATGTATTTGGGTACTCCTGTATTGGGTGCATATATGTTGGCAAGTGTAATATCACCTCCTTGTATTAATCCTTTTATCATTATATAGTGTCCTTCTTTATCTTTCTTTACAGCCTTTGTTTTTTTAATATTTATTTTTTTACTGAAGTATAATTGATTTACAATGTGTTAGTTCAGATGTACAGCAAAGTGATTCAGATATATATATATACACACACACACCACATCTTCTTTATCCATTCATCTGTCGATGGACATTCAGGTTGCTTCTGTGTCTTGTTTATAGCCTTTGTTTTAAAGTCTATTTTGTCTGGTATGAGTGTTGTGACCCCTACTTTCTTGACATTTCCTTTTGCATGAAGGAATATCTTTGTCCATCCCCTCACTTTCAATCTATGTGTGTCCTTTGCCCTAAAGTGGGTCTCTTGTAGGCAGCATATTGTAGGCTCTTGTTTTATAATCCAGTCTGCTGCTCTGTGTCTTGATTGGAGCATTTAGTCCATTGACATTTAAGGTAATTATTGACAGATATGTATTTATTGCCATTTTAAACCTTGTTTTTCCATTGATTTTATATTTCTTCTTTGTCCCTTTCTTTTGCTTTTTGTTTTTCCTTTTGTGGTTTGATGATTTTCTTTTGTATTATACTTCTTTTTGGTTCTCTTCTTTTTGGTTTTTGTGAATCTGTTGTATGTTTTTGATTTGTGGTCACCCTGTTCTTCAAGTATGTTATCCCCTTCCTATATCTACTTGTTTTAGACTGGTAGTCATGTAGGCTCAAACACATTCTAGGAAAAAAACCCTACATTTTCTGACTCTCCTCACCCACATTTTATGATTTTGATGTCCTCTTTTACATTTTCATGTTCATCCTTTTATTGTTAATTGTGGTTATCATCTCTTTCACAGAAATTTTTTGATTTCTTTTTAAATCTATGTACTGACTTATTTAAGTGATTTACTTTCCAATTGTGATTTTCTCTTTCTTAGAAGTCTTCTTTCTATTTAGAGAAGACCTTTCAATATTTTCTTTATGATAGGTTTAGTATTGCTATACTCTTCTAGTTTTTGCTTGTGATAATTGAAAATTTTAAAAATGATAATTTTGCTGGGTAGAGTATACTAGGTTGCAGATTTTTCCCTTTCAGGACTTCCAATATATCTTGCCACTCTCTTCTGGCCTGCAACGTTTCTGTAGAGAAATAAGCTGATACCTTATGGGGGTTCTTTTGTAATTAACTCTTTTTTTTTAACATCTTTATTGGAGTATAATTGCTTTACAATGGTGTGTTAGTTTCTTCTTTTTAACAAAGTAAATCAGTTATACATATACATATGTCCCCATATCTCTTCCCTCTTGCGTCTCCCTCCCTCCCACCCTCCCTATCCCACCCCTCTAGGTGGTCACAAAGCACTGAGCTGATCTCCCTGTGCTATGCGGCTGCTTCCCACTAGCTATCGTTTTTACGTTTGGTAGTGTATATATGTCCATGCCACTCTCTCACTTTGTCCCAGCTTACCCTTCCCCCTCCCCAACTCTTTTTCTCTTGATGCTTTTAGAATCCTCTCTTCAACTTTTAATTATAATATATCTTGGTGTGGGTCTGTTTGGGTTCATCTTGTTTGGAACCCTCTGTGCTTTCTGTACCTGGATATCTACTTCCTTCTTTAGGTTTGGGAAGTTTTCAGCCATAATTTCTTAATACATTTTCAATCCCCTTTTCTCTTTCTTCTCCTTCTGGGAGCCATATTATACGTAGATTGGCATTATCCCATAGGTCTCTTATTTTCAGAACTCGGTGTCTGTTAGACTGAAGAGATCTGTTTCATTGTTCTTTCAGGGCAATTCTCTTGACCTTTTAATTGGGAGCGGTTCCTCTGCTTCTTTATTTTACTTATATTTCTCTTGCTCTGAGTTTAGGAGAAACAGTTATCTACTGTGGTCTTGAAGGGCTGTTTTTGTGTGGGAGTGGCCCTGTGTAGCCTCTGTGGGTTTAATAAGTTTTTGGTGCAAGGGCGGTTTTTAGTATGAATGCCCACCACCTCTTTCTTCAGTGTATGCTGGCCATTATCCCCTTGATAGTAGGTGTGACTAGAGCCTGCATTGGATGTTGAGCAAGGCCTTCCTTTTTGCTCTGTGGTGGTCACTGCCTTGTCTAACTGTTCCCTAGTCGTTGGAATAGAAGCCCCCAGATCCGTTTCTGAGCTGAGGTGTAAGGTAGGCAGGACTGGAGCATTCCCACTGGGAGAGGAGCCAGAGCCATCCACTGGTGTGCATGCTCTGTTGTGTCACCTGTTGTGTGGGATCACAAAGTCCACTGTTGCTGGCACTGCCCTTGGCCCCGCCTCAAACATGGGAATGACATCAATAAACCCTGGTGTTTCTCAGGCGTTGTTTTCACAAGGCCACCAGTGCAGATCCACTGAAGTCAGGTCCCAGGACTGCAGTAGTCATGCACCTGGACTTGCTGTGGGAGTGAGGCAGCTCAGATCCTGGCCTGGCCCAGCCCCTGCATGCAAGTGCCCACAAAGCCCACAGCTCCTAAGGCCAGACCCGTCCCAGCTGCAGGAGCACCCATTGTCTGCTCAGATGTCCCACAGGTGCTGAATTTACAAAGCTGGCAGCAGAGGTGTACATCTGCAGTTCACACAGCTGGGGAAAGATTTCAGCCCTGCTTCATAAGTCATGCGGTCACTGGGGCTCAGTTGTGATTTCAGCCCCACCTCTGCACATGGGCAACCCACTGGCACCTGCTCCTGGAGCCCGCCAAGGCAGTGGCTGGCATGGGAGCCCACCAAGGCTGTGGCTGGGGTGTGTGGGCCCACCCAGGTGGCAGCTGGGGCATGGAGAAAGAGGCTGCTATGGCGGCCCCACCCCTCCCTTTGCTCACCACTCAACAATGGTGCATCGCTTCTATGGCAGGCCCGGGCTTCTTCTGCAAACAGCCCTGGTTGCAGCCATACCACATTCCAGCCCCTTCAGGCTGTCTCCACACAGGCAACACCAGTCCTCTCTCCAGGTCTCCTCTAAACCCCAATTTTCAGCACTGAGACCCCTCCTGTACCAGCAGATTCTTGTCTCAGGATGCAGCATGCAGGGTGGTGGCGTGGACTGTCTGTGCAGGTCTCTCTCTGTTCTGCCTGCCGCAAACCAGTTGTTTTGCTCTTCTCCAAGCCTCTGTAGCTCCGTTTCTGTCTCAGTTGATCTCCCAGTGAGGGGACTTCCCAGGGTGCAGGAACCTTTCCTCTTTTACCTCTCTCTCCCAGGGGTGCAGGTCCCATCCTGCTTCCTTCCCCCTCCTTTCATCCTGCCCAGTTATGTGAAGGTGTTTCCTGTCCTTTCAGGTGTTTGAGGTCTTCTGCTAGTGTTTAGTAGGTATTCTGTGAGAATTGTTCCATTTGTAGATGTATTTTTGATGTATTTGGGGGAGGAGGTGAGTTTTACATCCTTCTACTCTGCCATCTTGATTCCTCTCCCAGTACCATACTATTTTGATTACTGTAGCTTTGTAGTATAGTCTGAAGTTAGGGAGCATGAAATCTCCAGCTCTGTTCTTTCTCAAGATTATTTTGGCTATTCGAGGTCTTTGTGTTTCCATACAGATTCTAAAATTATTCTAGTTCTGTGAAAAATGCCATTGGTATTTTGGTAGGGATTGCATTGAATCTGTAGATTGCCTTGGGTAGTATGGTCATTTTAACAATATTGATTCTTGCAATCCATGAACATGGATTTTTCCATGTGTGTCTTTCCATCTGTTTATGTCATCTTCAGTTTCTTTCATCAGTGTCTTACAGTTTTCTGGGTACAGGTCTTTTACCTCCTTAGGTAGGTTCATTCCTAGGTATTCTATTCTTTTCAATGCGATGGTCAATGGATTGTTGCCTTAATTTTCTTTCTGATAATTCACTGTTAGTGAATAGAAATGCAGCAGATTTCTGTATGTTAATTTTGTATCTTGCGGGACTTCCCTGGTGGCGCAGTGGTTAAGAATCTGCCTGGCAATGCAGGGGACACAGGTTCGAGCCCTGCTCCGGGAAGATCCCACATGCCATGGAGCAACTAAGCCTGTGCGCCACAACTAGTGAGTCTGCACTCTAGAGCCCGCGTGCCACAACTACTGAAGCCCACGCACCTAGAACCTGTGCTCTGCAACAAGAGAAACTACTGCAGTGAGAAGCCCATGCACTGCAACAAAGAGTAGCCCCCGCTCGCCGCAACTAGAGAAAGCCTGTGCACAGCAACAAAGAACCAACGCAACCAAAAATAAATAAATAAATTCATTTAAAAAAAAATTTTGTATCTTGCCACTTTACCGAATTCGTTGATGAGTTCTAGTGGTTTTTTGGTGGCATCTTCAGGATTTTTCTATGTATAGTGTCATGTCATCTGAAAATAGTGACAGTTTTACTTATTCCTTTTCAATTTGGATTCCTTTTCTTGTCTGATTGCTGTGGCTAGGACTTCCAATACTATGTTGAATAAAAGTGGTGAGAATGGGCATCCTTGTCTTGTTCCTGATCCTGGAGGGAATGCATTCAGCTTTTCACCATTGAGTATGATGTTTTTTCACCATTGTGTATGATGTTAGCAGTGGGTTTGTCATATTTGGCCTTTATTATGTTGAGGTATGTTCCTTCTATTCCCACTTTCTGGGGGGGGTTTGTTATAAATAGTTGTTGAATTTTGCCAAAAGCTTTTTCTGCATCTATCGAGGTGATCATATGGTTTTTATTCTTCAGTTTGTTAATATGGTGTAGCACATGGATTGATTCACAGATATTGAATCATCCTTGCATCCCTGGGATAAATCCCACTACATCATGGTGTATTGTTGGATTCCATTTGCGAATCTTTTGTTGAAGATTTTTGCATCTATGTTCATCAGTGATATTGGTGTGTAATTTTCTTTTTTCGTGATATCTTTGTCTGGGTTTGGAATCTGGGTGATGCTTCATAGAATGAGTTCGGAAGTGTTCTTTCCTCTGAAATTTTTTGGAATAATTTGAGAAGAATAGGTATTAACTCTTCTCTAGATATTTGGTGGAATTCACCTGTGAAGCCATCTGGTCCTGGACTTTTGTTTGTTGGGAGTTCCTTTGTTGGTTTTTGTTTTTTAATTACTTCAGTGTCATTACTGGTAATTGGACTGTTCCTATTTTCAGTTTCTTCCTGGTTTAGTCTTGGGAGATTATATATTTCTAGGAATTTGTCTATTTCTTCTAGATTGTTCATTTTATTGGCATATAATTGTTCGTAGTAGTCTCTTATGATCCTTTGTATTTCCATGGTGTCAGTTGTAACTTGTTTTTCATTTCTGATTTTGGCCCTTTCTCTTTTTTTCTGGATGAGCCTGGCTAAAGATTTATCAGTTTTGTTTATCTTTTCTTTTTTTTTTTTTTTTCAGGCAAGGCTTTATGGGGGCCCCTGCTGCAGCAGGGGGGAGCACGAACAAACAAAAGGTTCCCTTGCTTGCTCACTCCCTGAGGGGGGGGCGTCGAGCTTGTTCCTTATATGGGGTGAGGGTCCAGCTCTTATTGATCTTTTTTATTGGTTTTTTTTCTATTTTTTTTTAGTCTTTATTTCTAAATGATTAGCGTAAATTTTACCATTCATCTTTATGCAGTGCCAATTTTTAAATGCAAATATAGGCACATTGAACTCATATGTGGAATCACCAAAATGATGCAATTCGTATTTCATAGCTCATATTTACCAGAATGGTGGACATACTGCACAAAGCTAATTTGACTGGTTTTATTTCACTTCATAACACGCACACATTCTCCCAATACTCTCTGCCTTGGCTTACTGATGAGTGAGGAAGAACTGACAGGAAATGGAACTATCTTTACATTTCCTTCTAGCCCATCATTTTCAGTGCAGTAGTTGGCTGATACAAGGAAGTAACACAAATAACAAAAGATTATAGAGTTCCCTGGTCATTTCTGTTTCTTAAAACATCATTGCCTTCTTTCTGCCTTTGAAGCAAGTTCTGGTTGTCGTGCAAAGTATGGCCTCTGGGGCTGTCCTAGACATAGCATGCTTATTTTCCATTTGCTTAGAGTCTCACTGAATTCCTCCACATCATGGGCCCGCTGGGATGCTGTGCTCATGAGGTGGCAAGGAGCAGAGGACACAGACATCGCGTATCTCCCCTGCTCACGCACATGCTTCTTGTTCCATCAGAACTCGCTTAACAGAACACAAGTTCAAAAACATTAAGAGTTCGAGATGGCAGTAGCGGAGCTTTAAATCACCGGCTGCACTCTTCCCCACCCTCCATTCTTTGGGCAGCGACTTTCAACTTTCATCCTTTTTAGCCTTTTCTTACCTTACTTACTTTCCTATTTCCCAAAAGCCTTCCGAGAGTGCTGTTTCTTGATTTTTCAATTTAGATATTATCAGATGACTTGTACAATGGAAGGTTGGGATTTAACCTCCTTGTGTCACTTCCTGCACACATTTGCCCCTGCCATCACATCCCAATATCGTGTTAGCATAGCTTTTTTTTTTTTTTTTTGGCGGTGTGCGGGCCTCTCTCACCGTTGTGGCCTCTCCCATTGCGGAGCACAGGCTCTGGACGTGCGGCCATGGCTCACGGGCCTAGCCTCTCCACAGCATTTGGCATCTTCCCGGACCGGGGCACGAACCCGCGTCCCCTGCATCGGCAGGCAGACTCTCAACCACTGCGCCACCAGGGAAGCCCCTGTTAGCATATCTTGATTAAATCCACGTTCAGTGTTTTCATTATTAGGATTGTATCGATAATGCCGACCCAAGGTTGTAACAAAATGATGTTCTCTTTTTAAGAACCACTTTTTTATTTGCCTAGTTTTCTTTGCTTCTCTAAGTCTTCCGTATCCTCTAACAATTCTACAAAATGTCTCTTAATCCAGTTTTCCAGAAGGCAATCCCTGCCCCATCGTCTACCAGTTTCCTTCTTTCCTGGACATCCCCCAAAACTTCCCTTTGTCCTTCTGCTCCAGTCTAAGCTGGGTGCTTTCTGTTGCTCCCCTGAAGTTGTCACGCATGGTCTTTCTGTCTCCTGGATCTCTTGCTTACCTTTTGCAGAGGACTTTACTTCTTTTTTTGGTGGAGCATATTCTCAAGTAGCCTTCTGAGAAGGGGGTGTGTGGAGGTGAATGGTTTGCTTGTCTTAAAATGTTCGCTTGTCTTTATTCTTCCCTCATACCTGACTGATCATTTGATAGCAACTTCTAAGTTAGAAGTCTTTCTCCCTCAGAATTTCAAAGGTGTCTTTCCTTTGTCTTCTAGCTTCCAACACTGCTGTTGACAAGTCTCATACCAGTCTAATTCCCAAACCTTTGTATGTGACCTTTTAAAAAGTCTGGAAACTTTTAGGATTTTCTCTGTCTCTCTCTTAATATAGAGAATATTCTGTCTGTGTCTCCCTCTCTCTTTTTTTTCTCTTGGTGATTTGAACTTTTGCAGTTATGTGCCTTGGTCTACTTTTATTCTGGGAGGACACTTGGTAGTCCCTTTTCATCTAAAAATTCATGTCCTTCAGTTCTTGGAAATGTTCTTATTATTTATTTGATAGTCGTCTTGCTTTTATTTTCTCCTTCTGGAACCCTTCATATTCAGCTCTTCTCTCCCGTTCTTTTTTTTACTTTTTTTCATCTCTTTCTGTTTACTGGAAGACATCCTTATCTTTACCTTATAACCCTTCTATTACATTAAAAATTTTTTTCCTATTGTACTTCTACTTTCCTGAACTTTCTTATTCGCTAAATACTCCTTTTTATTATCCTCTTCTAGTTCCATGAGTAGAGTATCTTATCTTTCTGAGGTTATTATTTATGTGGATTTTTTTTTCTTTTGCTCCCTGTAATATCTTTCTTTCCTTCGAGTTATTTTTTTAAATCTTTCTGTCATGTTATAGGTCTTCTTAAGATGGCATGGCTGTATTCCCTCCACGGAAGGAGGCTCTGGGCTGGAGTTGGGAGGTCTGTGGACTGGGCCGCACTTTTCCACATCACCTCTGAGGGACTGGTGGGGATGGGGCTGTTTCTTTGGGAGATCTTTAAATGTCAGTATCTAGGGTCATTTTTCTGAGTGATTGTTGCCCCAGAGAGGCATTCTCTAGTCTTTTCCTGGGAAGGTGTAAGTCTGGCTACAGCGTTCTGGCATCCAAATGGGGAAGGAGCTTGGCGGTTATCTCAGCCTTCCTCATGTAGACTTTTCTCTGTAGGTCCCTCTGCCTCAGGCCTTCCACTGTGCCTGGTGTTCCTGGACCAGATCTCCTGGATCACCCCGAGAGTGACCCCGGCCCTCTGCCAGGCAGGGAGGTGGCCATCGCCTGGCTACATAGGGTTGGGAAGGGGATCTAGTGGGTCTTACAGACTTTCAGCCAGGCTCTTGTCCTCAGTCTTCCTGATGCACAGGCCTCCAGGGGTCCCTGGGACCCTGATTCCTGAGCCCTTCCAGTGTCCCACTTCTGTGTAGTTTCTCCCTGCAGGACTGGCTCTCAGCATTCACTGCTGTGGTAAGTCAGCTGCTACTCGATCATCTGCTTTCCAGCTTCTAGAATTTTTGCTGACATCTTCCATCTGCCATCATCACCTCTCTCTTGCCCTTTGTCCTTGTGGATTTATGCCTTGTTTATTCCTTTCCTATCATCTTAGTGAGGCTCTGGAAGGGAGTGGAAATAAATCTGTGTCTGTTCAATGAGCCATATTTTTCTAGAAGTCCATTCACTGGGGCCAGGTTCATTATGGATGTGAGAGCAAGGACTCTGGCCTCTGATAGAAGAGGGATAACTGGGTGGAGAGTGAGACTAGAAGCAGAGAAGTGTTGAGTTTGATGTTAAGACCCTGGACTCTGGGCCAGGTTTCTACCTGTGTTGGCAGACAGTTACATTAGCCTTAAGCCTCAAAGACTGGGGATAATGATGGGACTGCCTCCTGGGTTACTCTGAGGATTCAGTGAGCACACATGTGAAGTGTGTAGCACAACACTGGCCACACGGTTAGCATTCAATGCCTGGTGACTGTTGTCACTGTTACCAAGTGATAAGTGACAAGGAGCTGAAGCAGAGAAGTGGCCCGCGCAGGGCAAGCTGGGTAGAAAACCATCCCAAGGGTCTGTCACCTCCCGACATAGGAGTCAAGAGTGAGAGAAGGGCTGGGAAATCAGAAGAGTAGCCGCCCCTGCAGTACCCTGAGGGCTTTTCCCAGCTGCCCCCACCCAGGGTGCCGCCCAGCCTGACTTCTGTCAGGACAGACAGACAGACAGATATGTCTCTGTCTTCATTCAGCTGCTGGAATGCGTGAGGGACTTGGCTTGGGGCCTGGGGTGAGGGTGGGAGGAGAGGGCGAAACCCTGAGCCAGCCAGGGCCTCCCGGAGCCTTGGCACTGAGAAGAGCTGGAAGGAGGCGGAAAGAGAGATACAGGCGGAAAGAGAGATACAGGCGGAAAGAGAGATACAGGCGCGGCAGATGGAGGGGAGCTGGGGAGGGAGGAGAAGTTCATCTCCCCAAGGGTGGTCGCACTCTCACCTCTCCATCCTGGAGGGTCAGGCAGGAGGGGATCACGAGGCCCAGGACAGGTGCGGGAGGGGGTGCTCAGACGGAGAATGTGGTACCAACCTGTCCTCTAGCCCCTCCGCCCTCTGTCTCCTTGTTGGGGGTGGGACAGAAGACAGGACAGGTCCCACCTAGACAGGATGGAGGCCAGAATGAGCAAGATTCACAGAAGGAAGGCACCAGGTGGAGTCAGGCAGTGTTTCCAGGGCTTGAGAGTGTCTTAGAGGCACTCAGACCACCCCCCCTTCCCCACTGGATGTGACACTCCTCGGCTCCCTGCAAGTAGATGTTTATTAGGCCACACAGACCCAGACATTGGCGAATCCCACTTGGTCTCAAACTGTGCTCAGGGGGACAGTGGTAGAGGAGGTCGTGTCCCTGTCCTCAAGACCCTCACCATCTGGGGGGCACAGACATGTGACAATTCCGGGTAATTAGCACTGTGGCAGACAGGCCTGTGGGGTCTGTAGGAACCTGGAGAAGAGGGGCAGGGACGTCACCTCTGAGAAGGAGCCGCGGAGCTGCCCTCTAAGGACTGCTGCAGCACCCTGAGGAAGAAGGGTGCTCTAGGTGGGGTGCACAGCGTGGTCCAGGGCTGGCAGTGCGGGAGCGTGGGGTGGGATGGAGAATCTTCAAGAGGTGGTGGTGGGGCTGGAGGAAAGCTTCTGGGGCCTGTGGTCATTGGCCAGTCCAAGACGTCAGCCTGAAGAACTTGAAGCGCCTTTCTAGACTGAGAGCTGCTTTCAGGGACCCTGCTGTTTCATAAGGGACCTCTCGTTTCTTGAGCTACTACTTGGACCTGGGGCCAGGGAGGGAAGGCCCTGTTCTCTCATGCCTTCGCAGCCAGGATTTCTGGAAGGAGAGAGGCGGGCCTTATCGTGTGTCGGGCCCTTGCCCCCACCATCTGGCGACTCCATGACTAGGCCCCCAGGGGTGGCGAGGGGAGGGGGCACACAGGCCTCTTCCAGATGATGGGCAGCTCTTTGCAGCCCTTGAGGTGGGAGTGACACTTCCGACTGGAGCCACCCGCTGTCTGCTCTGACCCCATGTGGGGTTGCCCAGCCCACTATAATTAGAGCGAGGAGGGGCCCCGAGGGGAAGGGCTGACGTATGTCAGCAGCACGGGGAGCCTGGCAGTGAGCCGACCAGAGGAAGGAAGGGCCGGCTGCCGGCCGCCCGTGTGACTTTTCCCAAGTAGGTGCTGCTATTTATACCTCTGTTGCTTGGGATCCCATAGGCTGCCTCAGCCTTTTGTAGATGAGGATGTGAAGGCCCAGAGAGGGTAAGGGATGGCCCAAGGCCACACAGCATCTGTAGCAGGGCAGAATTGGGGTTTCCAGTCAGCATCTGGGCCTGAATGTGTGGCTCTGATTCTGGTGGTGGGTCCTACGAGGACCCTTCAGGCCCCCCAACCTCGCACACACATATAGGATGGCCCTGAGAGGTTGTGGTCGCCCTGGCTGTCCAGCAGCAGGCCACAGAAGCTTGATTCGTGGCATGTCAGCACCGGGTCCTGGCCGGAAAACTGCAGGGCTGGATGTGGCCTGGGACCTGTTGGTGTGGGGCTGAGGCACGTTGGACCCCAGTCAGAGGAGCTCCCTGGCTGGGTCTGAGTCAGAGGAGTGGGTGAAGCCCCCAGCTACATCTTGAGTTGTGTCCTGCCAGGCAAAAAGGAGGAGCCCTGGGGCCAGGTTGACCCTTCACCCCCTTCCTCCCCGTCTCAGCCGATGCTCTGCCCCAGGGTGCAGGCGCAGGGAGCCCGCAGGCTGAAGCCAGCAATCAGAAGACTCCTTTCTCCCTGCCAGACCTCAGCTGCCATGATTTAGAGCTTCTGTTTGGAGTGAAGTGTTTGAGGCGGGCTCCTCGGATGGGAGGAGCTCTGCACCAAGGGCAGCCTAGCAAGTGGACACGTGGGCGTTGGCAGCCTGGCCTGGCATCACATCCTGACCATCACTGCCCGCCCACGTGACTCAGGGCAAGGGACGCACTGCCCTGGGCCCTGAAAGTGGAAGGAGATGGTGGTAGAGTTTTCTGCTTGAGGGGTTGTGAGCGGCAGATGGGAGAGCACCCGCTCAGCACCCAGGGCTAGCCTGGCCTGCGGCGATCCGGGACAGACAGCTGGGTCCCACACCTGCTCATTCGCCCGACGCCCATTTTACAGGGTCCATTTCTAGCTAACACAGGTGGGCCAGGTGATTCTGGGTGGGGAGGGGCCCCCAGGGTCCTCAGCAGGCGTCTGCTCACTGAGGCTTTGTTCCCTGAAGCTCTGGTGGAGCCCGGGCCCTGCCACTAGCCAGGGGACTTGGGAGACCACATGGACCACCCACCCTGGCCTGGGCTCGCAGCTCCCAGACCTCTGCCTCTGAAATTTGGACTCCCAGATCCCAGTGGCTGACTGCCCCCAGCCTTCCCTCACGCGGGCCTATAAATTGGCCTATTTCTCGGCCTCTCCGTGGCCCGTAGTGTCTCCTCCTTCCCTCCTGGCCAGACCCCAGCATCCATCACCTCTGCCTTTCTTTCCTGTGCCTCCCTCAGTCCTAACCAGGACCCTTTGCTCATCCTGGCTCCCTGACCTGGCACCAGCCACCCTCAAGCCTCCCAGACTGGAAAACTGGGGGGTTTCTGCCTCCCCCTACCCTGCTTAGCCTGGGACCCCAAGTCCCACAGGTCCTGCCTCCCTCCTGCCACTGCCAGGGAGTCCTGGCAGGAGATGGACAGGAGTAAATAAGGGAGTGACACAGGCTGGCAGACACTGGCCTCTCTCCCAGGTTGGCGGCCGGACAGGGGGCAGCCTTCAGGCCTTGGTGCTCCCACAGATGACCCTAGGTCTCAGCCCAGGGCGGGGCTCTCAGAGGCCTGCTGTTGTATCAGCTGTGATGTGATGCTCTCCAGATCGTGGACAGAGGGGTGGAGGCTGCAGGAGCTCCGAGCAGGCTTAGTGGTCCAGGAGGCTGCAGAGGGCAGGGCCTTTCGGCTGGATCTTGGGGAAAGAGGCTTCACCAGTGGAGGAGTGGGGAGAGTGTCGTGGGTGGAAGGAATAGTTTGTGGAGAGGCCTGGCACTGGGGAGCGGGGATTAGCCAGCTGGAGTGCCCTGGAGATGGATGGGAGAGGCTGGGAGGGTCTTTCATGCTAGCTTAGGTCAAAGAATAGGATAGGTGAGCAAGGAGGCTGGAGTTTTCCTGTAAGTTTAGGGCTTTAAGCCCCTTCCCACCTTCCCTGCACAACTGGTCTGGTGCGGCCTCCCTGATGGGTCTCTCAGGCTGCGCCCTCTGCCCCAGAGGACAGGTGGCTCCTCACTTCATACTCCTGTCTCATCTCTGCAGCCGTGGGTGGGGCCTCTGCCTGGATGACTCTCCCACCAAGGATGTCATCGACTTCCCTTCGATACCACCTGGCGTCCTCTATGACGTGGGCCACCAGTGTCGCCTCCAGTATGGGGCCTACTCTGCCTTCTGCGATGACATGGACGTGAGTGTGGGGCCTGTGTGGACACGGGGGAGGAGGGCAGCCCTCAGCAGCCTGCAGACCCCACCCAGCCTGGGCTCGGCCCGCACGTGATGCCCACGAGACATGAAGTGGCCTGTGGGAGAGGCCGAGGGTTGGGCGGCCGTAGACCCGGGTCTGCATTCTGGGTGGACCATTTACCAACCATGGGACTTTGGGCAAGGCCCTCACCTGCTGGAGCTGGATCATAAGAGGTAAAATAAAACCTCTCCTGCGGGGTCCTGGGGAAGATCGCCCAAAGTGATGGCCATGGGCATGTCAGAGACCCTGCGGCTTCTAACCAGGGTGTTTCCAGACGGGTAGGCTGGGGCTGGGAGAGGTGTGGGTGAGCTGGGGACTGCCTGAGCCACAAACCCGAGCCTGGGGCCCCAGCCCAGGACCCCCTACACCATGTGCCGGCCCCAAGGAGGGGTTCCCAGGGGTCTCGTGGGGGTGGTGAGGGGGCAGGGCAGGTGGTGGCACCGAGGAGGAGGTGAGGGTATGGCCCTTGCCCTCCTCCTTGCAGAATGTCTGCCACACGCTCTGGTGCTCCGTGGGGACCACCTGTCACTCCAAGCTAGATGCAGCTGTGGATGGTACCAGGTGCGGGGAGAGCAAGGTAGGGGTTCGCCAGTCCAGCTGCGGAGGGGGTGAGAGGTGAGACTCCCTGCTGTGTCCGTGCTCTGGGGTCGCTCATGCCCTTAGCAGAACCCCAGCCCTCTCTGGCCCAAGTCCCCACCTGCAGAATGGAGGCTTTGGGGCAGAGCTTGACTGGGCAATTCTCCAAAGTGCCTTCAGCTCGGAAGAGTCAGCATGTGGACTCTTATTTTATTCCTTGCTCAGCTCCACCATGGGGCCCAGGTGTTGGGCGACTGGAAGGGGGCCTCCCCCAGCCCTTAGGTCCTTCCCCTCTGGGCCTTTCCAGGCCTTCCACCCACCTTGTTCTCACTAGGGTGAGGAGCTTGGAGTGGGCTTGCTCTACCTCTGTCTGTCTCGGTAGTGGTGTCTGAATGGGGAGTGCGTTCCCATGGGCTTCCGGCCCGAGGCCGTGGACGGTGGCTGGTCTGGCTGGAGCGCCTGGTCCGTCTGCTCCCGGAGCTGTGGCGTGGGCGTGCAGAGTGCCGAGCGGCAGTGCACGCAGCCTGCGTGAGTGCGGGGCCGGGGCTCCCG
The DNA here is from genome assembly GCF_937001465.1 of Orcinus orca. NCBI lineage: Eukaryota > Metazoa > Chordata > Mammalia > Artiodactyla > Delphinidae > Orcinus > Orcinus orca. Next base: position 81,597,623 of record NC_064560.1, read on the forward strand.
GGGCAGGTGGGATGGGGCGCCCTGAGCAGAGCCGGCGATTGCAGGGACACTGGCTCTGTCCCAGCCTCCCACTCGCAGAAGTATCCCCATGGAGGCCAAGCCTGGAGTGTCCAGAGCCACCTCGGGTCACTTCTAGGAGTGCCCCGGAGGCTGATTGAGTCGCCACTGCTGACCCCATTGCAGAGAGGGAAACACCAAGGCCCAGACACTGGAGGGACTCATCAGAGGCCACACAACAAAGCAGCAGCTGGTGGGAGGGAAGCAGGGAGGACAGTGGCTAAGAGCTTAGACCCTGAACCTTAGATGGATCAGGGTTCAAATTCCCTCTCCACCCCTTCTCTGGGCCTCAGTTTCCAGAGAAAGTATATGATGGGGCAGCAGCAGTGCCCATCTGGTAGAGGATAAATGCAGGTAAAGCCCTACAGCTAGTTCGTAGTAAGCGCTCAGTAAATAGAGCCACTTAGTGGCATTTGAGGTACAAGTGGGTCCAAGATGAGACTGGGGACAGCTGGGAGAATTGGTCAGCCTGGGAGGGGTGCTGTGTGACCTGGGGTGAGTGACTTCATCTCTCTGGGCCTCAGTTTCCCCATCTAAGAGTGGTGAGGTGAAGATTCAGGGAGATGCAGAGAGGCCAGCTGTACTGTAGACCGAGGGGATGCCTGGCACCTTTGGATGAGCCCACTTCACTAGGCTGCCCCAGGGTGGGCATGGGATTCAGAGCCAGGTCCTTCTAGGGCCCCGTGCTTATACCCCACCCTGCCTCCAGGCCTCTAGGCCTGAGCTGGGTTGGGGGCAGACAGGGTGGGGTTAAGGTTCAGGCTCTATGCTGGGGGCATACCTCTCAGCTGGGCCAGGGCCAAGGGGGCTTCCTTTTGACCTGGGCTGGGGTGCTGCCACCAGGAACACATCTGCTGACACATGGGCTGTCAGGACTCTGGGTCCCACGGGCTGGAGACTTGGAGTGGCCCCTTCAGCCAGTCATGTCTGCAGCTTGGCCCAGCCTCTGAACAACCCTCTGCAGAGGCAGCCCCAGTCCCATTTTATAGATGAGGATACTGAGGCCCAGAGGGGTCCAGAGACTTGGCCAAGGTCACACAGCAGGTTAGGGGCAGAGCCCAGGCTTCCTGCTGCCACCTCCCCTGAGATGCTTTCAAACAGGGAGCCTGTGTCTGGACCAGAGTGTGGGCGACCCACAGGGAGAGCAGCGTGAACGGAGGTGGACGGCAGGAATCTCTGGGTGTTAGGGGTGCAGGAGGAGCCGCTCGCTCCGAGGGCCCACTTCTGGATCCGGGTGTGCAGTCGGCACTCACTGCCCCCCACCCCACTCTCCCCACAGGCCCAAATACAAGGGCAAATACTGCGTGGGTGAACGGAAGCGCTTTCGCCTGTGCAACCTGAAGGCCTGCCCCGCCGGCCGCCCCTCTTTCCGCCAAGTCCAGTGCAGTCACTTTGACGCTATGCTCTACAAGGGCCAGCTGCACACGTGGGTGCCCGTGGTCAATGACGGTGAGTCCTATTGCCCACAGGGACACTGAGGCCTGGAAGGGCAGAGATCCAAGGGCCAAGTTTGCCCAGTGATACAGGCACTGTCTGCCGGGGCTGCTGCTCCCTCCTGGCTCCCGTGGACAGCCTTGCACCCCCAGCCCGCCACTGATGGGTGTCGTGGAGGCGGTCTTCCCGGTGGCCTCCGTGGCTCCTGCCCTGCCCTGGTTGCCCCTCACGGCTCCTCTGCTTGGGCCCCCAGTGAACCCCTGCGAGCTGCACTGCCGGCCCTCGAATGAGTACTTTGCTGAGAAGCTGCGGGACGCTGTGGTCGATGGCACCCCCTGCTACCAGGGCCAGGCCAGCCGTGACCTCTGCATCAACGGCATCTGCAAGGTGTGCCCAGCTAGGAAGAGAGTCTCCAGCACTGCCCTCCCCAACCCCCTGGCAGGTCTCCTCTGGCTTCCTCCTGCTTCCCTCTGGCCCCCCTCCCCAGGCTGTACCATTGGGCTTCCCCGCTCTGCCAGTGAAGCCCTTTGATGGTCTGCCATCGCCTCTCAGCAAAGCCTCCCGGCTCCTCCTGGGACTGGAGCCCCCGTATCATTGGGCCTCACCCCCAGGCTCTGCCTCTGCACCATGGCCTGCCCGCCATGGCTTCTGAATGCTGGCTTTCGTACCGGCCCAGCCCCGGCCCGGAAACCAGAGCTCAGGTGGTAGCTCGACCTCCTGCTGGCTGGATGACCCCCAGCAGTGGTTTCCTCTGCGATAGTAGAATGGGGACTCTCCGTCCATGTAGCCATGTCACAGGGTTAAATGCAGTCATTTAACAGGGCAATTGCAGGGCCGTGCAGGCCTCAGGGCCTGGCAGAGAAAGCGTCAGTGTTTGCTGACAATACTTAGACTTATTTCCAGCAGTATCAGTGCCACTCCCCCTGCCCATGTCCTCAGCACTTTCTTTCCTCTGCTCCTGGGAAGGGAAGCCCCTGGGCGTGGAGGCCTGTGCTCTGGGGAGGACCAGCAGGGAACACTGATTTCTGCTTCGGGGAAATTCCTGTCCACGCTGGTCAGGAGCGCGGGTGTGCCAGCTCCCCCTGCCTGCTGTGGCCTTTTACAAAGCTTCTCCCGTCTCTTGTCTCATGCGATCTCACAGCACACCTTCCCGGTGCAGGTGGTTCTCCCTGTTTCACATCTGAGGAAGCTGAGGCCCAGAGAGGTTGAGGGGTTTACGTGGGGTCAGAGGGCACAGCTGTGGTGGGGCCCCCGCTCCCTGCTCCGAGCTCTCTCCTCCCCACCCTGGCAGGCCCCCGAGGCTGGTGCCAGAGAGGGCTCGCCGCCAGGGGCCCAGCACCAGGGGGCTCCCCTCCCCATGTGTTGCAGAATGTGGGCTGCGACTTCGAGATTGACTCGGGTGCCGTCGAGGACCGCTGCGGCGTGTGCCACGGCAACGGCTCCACCTGTCACACCGTGAGCGGGACCTTCGAGGAGGCTGAGGGCCTGGGTATGGGTGGGACCCCTGGTGGGGGGCAGGGCACTCTTGACCTGGTGACCCTTCCTTGTCTCCCTTGAGCCCTGCCCACGGCCCCCATGGCCAGAGATGGGAAGCAGGGAAGCTGCCTTGCTGGGTCTAGGATCCTGGCAGGAGTCAGGGCACCCAGGCCCAAGTGCAGAGACCTGCCTTCACAGGGAGTCCTCCTGCCCCAGGGACCACAGCCTGGGCTTATCAGGCTTATGAGTGGCCTTATGAAGCTTTAGAGACCCCCCAGCTCCACTCACTCGCCTCAGGGCCTGTTTTGCATCCATTGCTTAAGTGCCAACTGTGTGCTAGGTGAGGGAGACACAGAGGTGAAGAGCTTACAGTCTCACCTTTTGGTGTGACAGATGCAGTGGAGGGAGGCCCAGAGGGCTGTGAGAGCCCTGAGGAAGGAGGTCCTGACATGGAGAGGTCAGGCAAGACTTCCTGTAGGAAGTGGAATTTAGCTGAATCATAAAAGACTCAGACGAGATGGGGAAAAGCATTACACATGGAGGAAAGAGCTTGTGCCCACCCAACAAAGCCTGGAGGCAAGAAGGAGCATGCTCTGTCTGGGGACCTATCTATAAGAAAGGCGGGGATGCCATAAGGCTTTGACTGCTCGACCAAGAAGCTTAGATTTCAGCCCCAGAGATGCAGTCCAGTGTGGTGGTTAAAGCTCAGACCTCAGAGCTTGATTCACTTCCCAGCAGAGCCCTGGTGCAAAGTTATGTAACCTTTGTGTGCCTCAGTGCCCTCGTGTAAAACGGGGATAACAGTAGTGCCTACGTCATAGGGTTGTTACACCTGCAGAGTCCTCAGGGTAACGCCAGGCACGTGATGGGTACTACTTAGTGAAAGAACAAAAACAGGCTGTATAGGTATGAGGAGGATATCCCAGGGGAAAGGCCCAGTCAATTGGGGTTTTTAGAAAGGTCATGCTGGCCCCAGGTATAGGGGATAGGCCCAGCCTTGTGACAGGGAGACCAGCTAAGGTTTCCCAGAGAAGGGTGGTGGGGCATGGGGCAGGGGGTAGGATTTGAGCCCTTCTGAGGCTTTGGTGATCTGGGACAGATCTAAGTGGGGAACCCAGAATCAACGATGGAATCTTTGGCATCGCCAGGCAGGGGCAAGTGGCAGGAGAGGTGAGGGCAGGCAACAGCTAACCCTCTTACCTCTTTGCACCACCTGTGCACAATGTCCCTGGCCAACAGGGTATGTGGACGTGGGGCTGATCCCAGCCGGTGCTCGCGAGATCCGCATCGAGGAGGTGGCCGAGGCCGCCAACTTCCTGGCCCTACGCGGCGAGGACCCGGATAAGTACTTCCTCAACGGTGGGTGGACCATCCAGTGGAACGGGGACTACCAGGTGGCGGGGACCACCTTCACATATGCGCGCACAGGCAACTGGGAGAACCTCACATCCCCGGGTCCCACCGACGAGCCTATCTGGATCCAGGTGACCGCCTCCTGGGGCCCAGGCTGGGGAGGAGCAGAGGTGGGGTCCGTGGCTCCCAGCCGCATGGCAGTCACAGAGCCCGGCTCCGGGCCTGGCCCTACTGCTGGGGCCTCTGCTTCGGTTTCCCCAGCTCTAGAATGGCTCCATGGTGTAGCCCCAGGTCCCAGAGGTGGCTGAGGTTGGCTCCTTTAGGATGGGTGGCAGGGCTTGGCAGAGGGAGAGGACACCTCATGCTCACGGAGGCCCCCCCCGCCTGCCCCAGCTCCTGTTCCAGGAGAGCAACCCTGGGGTGCGCTACGAGTACCTCATCCACAGGGAGGCGGATGGCCGTAGCCAGATCCAGCCCCCCGAGTTCTCCTGGCACTATGGGCCCTGGACCAAGTGCACAGTCACCTGCGGCACAGGTGAGGAGGCAGTGGGCGCAGCTCCTGCCCAGCAGGGCCTGTGTCTCTGGGCACTGATGCCTGGCTTTAGCCTCTGGCTCATTGCTTAGTTGCTGGGCTGCTGTGAACTTGGAATGCTGCTTCTGGGCCTCAGTTCCCCCATCTATATAATGGGGCTAGCAATGGCCCCATCTCATAGGTCCACTGGGAGAGGAAACAAGGTGAGGCAGGCACAGCACGTGGTGCTTGGCGAGCGCTCAGCGTGTCTCCCCCAGAGAGGCACCAGCTGCCTCTCCCTCTTCTCACTGCTCAGCTCTGGCAGGTCCTGTGCCCGTGGTTCTGCCCCATACCTGGGATCTGACCCCTTCATCCTCCCAGAGCCTTACCTGCATCTCCATCAGGACAAGCTCCTTCCTCTCCTCTAGCTCCTGCCACAGACAGGCTTCCCCAGGCCCCCCTCCTCCTCGGTGCCCTCCCACCCTTCCTGGGAGGCCCAGAGCCTGACACTCCTGGGCTGCTGGCCCAGGAGGGCTTCCCCAGTGAGAAGGGGGAGGGGGGAGGGAGAGAAGGAGGAGGGGCAGGGGAGAGAAAGAAGGAGGGGGAGGAGGATGGAGTAGGACAGGGGCAGGGAGGAGGGAGCTGGGACGTGACAAGGATCTCCCCAACCAAACTCTGAGCCTCGTAGCCCAATGGCCTATTCACCACATTTACTTATTCCTTTAAACTCTTCATAAAATGTGTAGCAATTTGACTAACTCTCAGCGCCCCCCCCCCCGCCGTGGCTTCTTCAGTCTCCCTTCCCCTCCCCCTCCCCCTCGGTGTCCAGGGGTCTCAGTATCAGGAATCTGGGACAGAGACATTTGAACATTCCTTGAAATGCTATTATGATGACAAATGAACACTGACCTACTAAAGCTGGGCAGGAATCTTCAAAAGCTATTAAAGGCATCCTACCCCGTATGAGTTAAATTTACAAATGTGAAAACAAATACATTTGATGAACCAGACACTGGGAAATTGTCTTTCAGCAAATCGGTGGCTTCCCACGTGGCCAGAATAGGAATGTGTTGAGTGGCAAGTGGCAGGATCCTGATGCGTGGTAGCTGGAGCAGATAAGGGTTTGCTTGGCTTCGGCAGTAAGAACCCCCAGGGAGGGTGCGTAGTCCACCATGGCTGGATGGCCTGCCATGTTTTTAGGGACCACTCTCAGCCCCACCTTCCCCTCATGTGTCACAAGATAGCACCCTTTGCCCAGGCTTCTTGCTGGCAAGAAGAAGAAGGGGCAAAGGGCTGACTCTCGGGAAGGACTTGTGTCTTTTTCTCCCGGGCACGACTGTGTCCCAGACCCCCTAGCTGCACGGGAACTACAGTGGGGAGTGTTTTCAGCAGGTCCCATTGTTACCTTGAACAAACCCTGCGTTCTATTAGGAAGGAAGGAGGCGGGTGGAGGGGAGACTGGAGGCTCAGGGCAGGGGTGAGTCCCCCCTTCTGTGCCATAGGGGGAGCAGGGTGAAGGCAGGGCCCGTTGGAGTTGGTCCTGCCGCTAGGCCTCAGCGGGCGGTGTGGGGTGCGTGTGGAAAGGGAAGAGCAGGGCTCTGCAAGGGTGCAGAGAGCGACAATGGCAGGGGGAGTGAAGGACAGGAACCGCGACCAAGCGAGTGCCGGGGCAGGGGGTGGGGAGTGCTGTGAGCTGGTGAGGAATGCCTGACTGGGAGGTCTGACGGATTTCTCCTCCAGAATTTCTGGGCACTGATCCTGTTGGGAGGAGTGTAGACACTGGAGGTGGTGCTAGGCCGTGGTTGGATTTGGCACTGGTTGCACTCTTACCACGCACCAGGCACGGGCTGAGCCTGCACGTCCGTAAGCACGTTATCCTCACACCTGGCCTTCAAGGCAGGTGTTATCGTTACTCCCACTAACAGATGAAGACAGTGAGGTTCAGAGGGGCCAAGTGAGCTGCCCAGGCCTCCCAGCTAGGAAGCTGTGGGGCTAGAGCCCCCGCCCACTGAACCTGCACACTCTGCTGCCTCCCTAGGGGTGGGGGTGACGGCCAGGAGGACAGTGAGGTGGGGGCAGTGGGGGCCTGCCTTCAACCTGACAGAGGCAGTGAGGCCCTGTTCTGGAAGGGATCTGAGCAGAGTGGGGTAGAGCTGTGTCTCTGGGTGCAGCGTGGCTCAGGCAGGGGGCGCCCTGAGTGCCAGGCCCAGGCTGAGCCCTCATGGCCTCCCAGGGATGCAGAGGCAGAGCGTGCGCTGCATGGAGCGGCAGGCGGGGCCCGTGGACGAGAGGCACTGTGAGCCCCTGGGCCGGCCCGATGACCGTCAGAGGAAGTGCAGCGAGGAGCCCTGCCCCGCCCGGTGAGCCCACCAGGCGCCTGACTCCCAGTGTCCCTCATCAGGGCGCCCCTGGGAGGAGCAGAGGGAGCTGGGCTCTTAGCCTTCCTTCCCAAGGCTGAAGCCCCAGCCCCTGGTTGCCCGCGACCTCAGCCTGGGCCTGGGTTCCCCTTCAATAGCCAGCATCAGCCAGGGACATGCCTGATCGCTCGTGCTTGGGTCCCTGGATGTGAACACGGGCCTTGGGTCTTGCCCAGGTCCCCCAGGGGTGAAGGTGGCAGGAGCAAAGGGTACTGTGCCCGGTCACTGGGCTTTGGGGGCCAGGGGGCCATCCCAGGCTTGGAGCTCTGGGAACTCGTCCCCTGGGCTTAGGCCCGACCCTCCCTGAGCCCTGAGTGCCTGGGAGTCCAGGTGACTGCACGCTGACGCTGCCCTTGTGCCCCCCACAGGTGGTGGGCAGGTGAGTGGCAGCTGTGCTCCAGCTCCTGCGGGCCTGGGGGGCTCTCCCGCCGGGCCGTGCTCTGTATCCACAGCGTGGGGCTGGATGAGCAGAGCGCCCTGGGGCCACCTGCCTGTGAACACCTGCCCCGGCCCCCTGCCGAAACCCCTTGCAACCGCGATGTGCCCTGTCCGGCCACCTGGGCTGTGGGGAACTGGTCTGAGGTAAGCAGCACGATGGGAGGGGGCCCGCCCCCAGCTCTGCCATCGGTCTTGGGCTACAGGGAGGCAGAGACAGCCTTTGGGGAGCCCTTACTGCCGGGCACTGTGGTGGGAGGGGCCTGGGGCATTCCAGGTCCGGCCACATCCCCAAAGCCTCAGGGGCTGGGATGCCCTGGCCAGCCATGGCCACAAGTCATGGTCTCGAGCTGGTCAGGGCGAGAGAGGGCTGCCTGGGGCCCTGTACACTGACACTGAGCAGTGAGCAGGGTACCTTGCCAGGCCCCAGCTTCCCCTGGCCCTGAGCCCCTCACCCTGGCCTTCCCTTTAGTGCTCTGTGTCCTGCGGCCCAGGCAGTCAGCACCGAAGCATCCTCTGCACCAACGACACTGGTGTCCCCTGCGCTGAGGACCAGCGGCCAGCAAGCGAGGCCACCTGCCTTCTGCCGCCCTGCCCGAGGGCCCTGGACGTGCTGGGCCCCGAAGGCTCAGGCAGCGGCTCCTCCAGCCGCGAGCTCTTCAACGAGGTCGACTTCATCCCTCACCGCCCAGCCCCACGCCCTCCGCCCCCCTCGTCAGCCAAGCCGGCTGGCATGGGCAACGCCATCGGGGAGGAGGACCCTGAGCTGGGCCCGCCGGGGCCCGTGTTCGTTGACGACTTCTACTACGACTACAATTTCATTAACTTCCACGAGAACCTGTCCTACGGGCCCTTCGAGGAGCCTGACGCAGACCTGGCAGGCACAGGGGATCGGATGCCCCCACCCCTGAGCGGTGCTGCCGAGCCTCCTGTGGGCACCCCCATGCCCACCACAGAGCCTTCTGGGCCTGAGGATGAGGGGGCACTGGGAGATTGGTCCCCTGCTCCTTGGCCCAGCCAGGCTGGCCGTTCCCCACCCCCACCCTCGGAGCAGAGCCCTGGGAACTCCTTGGTCAATTTCTTATTTGAGGAAGATGCCCCCGTGGGAGCCCCAGACCTTGGGCTCACCAGCTTGCCTTGGCCCCCGACTTCGGTCAGCGTGGAGACGCCTGCCGCCCCTGGGAGCCAGAACGGGCTCCTGGGAGGGGGGGACAGCCACAGCCAGCCGCCGCCTCCCTGGTGGGAGAGGACCAATGAGGTTTCCGAGGACAGCGAGGAAGCCTTGGGCCGCAGAGCGCCCCAAAGACCCAGCCCCACGCTGCCCCCCTCGTCCCCCATCAGCACCTCCCACTCCTTTCCTAGTCCCGACACAGTAGAGCTGTGGACGAGTGGCACCTTGGCCTGGGAACCAGCACTGGAGGGTGGCCCGGGGCCTGTGGACAGTGAGCTGTGGCCCACCGTTGGGGGCGCTCCTCCCACCGCCAATCTGCCAGACACTCAGGGTACAGACAGTGCCCTGGAGCCCGGGACTCCCACCCTTCCCACCCCAGGCCTGGCTCTACAGGACCTGCAGACCCTGGCGATGCCAGGAACCTTCCTTCTGAAGGCTCCGACCGGCCTAGGGCACGCGCCTTGGGTGACTGCCCTGAGCCTGGGGCCCTTGGGCCAGCCTGAGTCCCCCAGCCCTGAGACGCCCCTAAGCCCTGTGCTGCTGTCCACACCAGCTCAGGACAGTCCGGCCAACGGCAGCCGAGCCCCTGGGCCTCTGGACCCCAGCCCAGCAGAGGAGGGGCCCCCCGTATACCTGCTGCCCGTCAGGAATGCCAGCTGGCAAGTGGGGAACTGGAGTGAGGCAAGTGGTGCAGGGGTCGGGGTGGCCGGGGGGTGGAGCAGGACCTCACTAACTTGGTCTCTTCCTCTGAAAATGAGCAGAGCAGGATATAAGCCTTGTCTGTCCAGCCTCCTGGGTGGGTGGGGATTAGGGAACTGACAGCCCGTGGTGAGTGGAGGCTCTGTGAGGTGGGAGGAACTTTGCCCCAGCTCAGTCATACTGCCCTCCATGTGCCCCTGGGGCTGCTCTGCCCCATTGGGCCTCAGTTTCTCTTCTGAACAGTAGGGTGGGGCAAGGGGGCCTGTATCCCTAGGGTCCCCAGAGGCTCATTCCTGAGTAGCACAGGGGGCCGCTGGGAGGGCAGGGCAGGCACAGATGAGGGGCAGCCAGGGGGAACGGCCCTCTCATACTCTGGCTTGCATGCTTCCAGGGACAGGGAGCTCGCCCCAGGCAGCTGTGTCAGTGGGGAAGCCTCCTCCCATGGTCCCCAGGCCCGGCGGGGCTCAGCCTGGGTCCCCCAGGTGCTGTGCAGTTCCTGGCCACCTGGTTCTCCCCTCAGGGCTCCACCAGCTTTGTCGGGCCTGTGAGGGTCTGAACTGCATGGCAAGAAGCTGTCCTGTGTCCCTTACCCCACCCCAACGTCCCCAGGTTGTTACCATAGGGGAAGTGAGCTGCTTCTGTTCAGATCCCCAGTTTTGGTGTGGGAGGGACAGGTTGAGGCCCAGTGAGGAACCCAGACTTCCTTCCCAAGTGATTCTGGGAAGCAGCGAGCCTCGTCAGCACAGCCGGGCCACCTCACACATGTCTCCTGTAGCAGGGACAGTTGGTTGCCAGGGGATTTGACTTTTCATCTTCATGGTCTCCTTGGGAGGTGGGTGGAGGAGCCCATTTTGCAGACGAGTTAACTGAGGCACTGGCGGGTCCCTCTCACCTGGCTGGGGGGCTGGAGGGTGCAGGGATCTGCCCGGCCCTCATGGGCACTGCGTCCCTGCCCCCAGTGCTCTACCACCTGCGGTCTGGGTGCTGTCTGGAGGCCCGTGCGCTGCAGCTCCGGCCGAGAGGAGGACTGCACTCCCGCAGCCCGGCCCCAGCCCGCCCGCCGCTGCCACCTGCGGCCCTGCGCTGCCTGGCACACGGGCAGCTGGAGTAAGGTGCGTGAGGGAGAAGGCGGGCAGCGTCGGGGCACGGGGTGGAGCTCTGGGGCCCGTGGCCTGTGTTTGGGGTCAGCCATAGCCACCGGGGGTGGGGGTGCTCTGTGCTGCACATCTTCGTACTCTGATTTCTAGCCTCTGGGATCATTCCATCTGTGTGTGGTTCAACCTGCCCCACTCCCCTTCTCTCACTGGTTGTATCCTTTTCTCTCCTTTCTGTCACCCTCGGGATTTCACTTTCTCCTTTGTTCCACTCTTTCTCCATCTGTCCCATGCCGGGGCAGCCCCTAGCCACGCCACCCGCCGCCCAAGGCTGGTCAGCCATGGCTTCTCCCTGGGGCCCTTAAGGGACTTGCCGCGGGTGGGGGTGAGAGTGCCCAACGCTCGCCCTGCCACAGCCCTCACCGCATCCTCGTGTGCGTGCACGTGGTGGTGGTGTATCCACACGCGGGACCCTCGGCCTCCAGTGCTCCCGCAGCTGTGGCGGGGGTTCCTCCATGCGGGACGTGCAGTGTGTGGACACACGGGACCTCCAGCCGCTGCGGCCCTTCCACTGCCAGCCGGGGCCTGCCAAGCCACCTGCCCGCCGGCCCTGCGGGGCCCAGCCCTGCCTCAGCTGGTACATCTCTTCCTGGAGGGAGGTGAGGCCTGGGGATCTGGGATGGGAGCGGGGGTGTCCTCAGAGCCTAGCAGTGCCCAGACCCCTTCCCCGGCCCTCCTAGTGCTCCGAGGCCTGCGGTGGTGGTGAGCAGCAGCGTCTGGTGACGTGCCCAGAGCCGGGCCTCTGTGAGGAGGCGCTGAGACCCAACAGCACACGGCCTTGCAACACCCACCCCTGTACGCAGTGGGTGGTGGGGCCCTGGGGCCAGGTGAGCCGGCGCGGGGTTTCGTGCGGGGAGGACGTGCAGAGGGGGCACTCATGTCAGCAGGCATCCATCAGACCTTTGTTCACGCAGGGAGTTGTTGAGTGTGTCCTGTATGCCAGGCTCTCTGTGGTCCCTGCAGATACAGTGGTGGCCCGATGAGGTCCCCACCCTGCTGAAGCTTACAGCCCGCCAGGGAGACAGACTTAAAAAAAAAGGGATGTGCGCTGTGATGTCAGGGAAGGCCTTCTGGGGAGGGGACTTCAGAGCGAGACTGGAGGGGTTTGTGATGTGAAGGAGAGGCATACGGGAGCAGCAGATGCAAAGTCCTGGGGCAGGAGTGACAGACACAGGATGTTCAGGAGACTAAGCAAAGACCAGACTGGCAGAGGGGGTACGGGAGTGGCCAGTGAGGCCTCAGCTGGGCAGGACACTTCCTGCCAGGCCTGTTTGGGAATCTCAGTCCTTGTCCCACTGGCTGCTGAGGGACCCTGGGCAGGTTGCTTTACCTCGCCAGGCCTCTGTCTTCTCATCTGTAGAGTGGGGTTGTGAGCATTAGATGCTCCTCTCACACAGTGAGGCATTTAGCACAGGGCCTGGCACGATGTTGGCATAGATTAAATTTATTTTTACGGCTTTTTAAAAACATCAGACCCCAACTGATAAGAACAAAGCCTGACTTGGGATGGTGGGCCCTGTTTGAGAAACTTTCTCTCCCTTCCTTGCACTGCCCATGGGCTGCAGCAGGTCCTCCAGCCCCGGAGCCACTGCCCAGGCCTCTCAGGCGTGTCCCGTCCCGTGTGAGGGGCTGGCAGCTTCCCCCTCCGCTCTGCAGATGCAGTTCCTGCAAGCGAACACCTAGTGGCCTCTGGGGACAGGACCGACCCTCTGAGGAGGCTGGAGAGATGGGGCTGGGAACCATGAGCTAGGCTTCCTGGAGAAGGCAGCAGCTGCCCTGGGGACGCGCCTGGGATGCCCCCCTGCAGGGCTGGTAAGAGGATGCTCACCCCTCCCGCGCTCCCCACAGTGCTCAGCCCCCTGCGGTGGTGGCGTCCAGCGGCGCCTGGTCAAGTGCGTCAACACCCAGACTGGGCTGCCTGAGGAAGACAGCGACCAGTGTGGCCACGAGGCCTGGCCCGAGAGCTCGCGGCCATGCGGCACCCAGGACTGTGAGCTCACTGAGCCTCCGCGTGAGTGCCCCACCCGGCTGTCTGCTGGGCGGGGGGTGGGCAGGGTGGGCGGTGGGGAGATGGAGAGTCATGGAACCGTCCCCCTACAGCACTGGCTGACTGACAGGGAGCCACGCAGAGGCTGGGGCTGTGTTGGGGTCAGAGCCAAGGGGAGTCCAGCCCCGCAGGCAGCTTTCTTTAGCTCAGGGGTCTCAGTTACCCCCCGTTCCCAGAGTGAGGCCAGGGATGTTCCTGAAACTGTGTGGAGCTCAGGCCTGGGTGAGCCCCCATCCCCAGCTCTGGCCCGTCCATCTCCTGGCCAGAGGAGGGCTGCCCAGAGTGAGCAGTGTAACCGCATGAAGGGGCTTCCCGCCTAGGGTCCTGCTAGCTCCCAGCAGCTGGTGGCTTCCTGGCCAGCTGGGTCCTAGAGGAAGAGCTTGTGGCAGAGGTGGCTCTGGACATAGACACACACACACGCACACATGCACACACACGCGCGCACGCGCACACATGCACATGCACACGCGTGCACGCACACACGCATGCACACACACACACACGCACACACACACTTCCTTCCTGCAGCCCAGCCACCTCCAGCCACCCCTAGCCACCCCCAGCTGTGCTGAGCACAGGAAACTGGCCCTGGAGTCACACCTGGCCTCCCATCACCAGCTCTATGGTCTTGGGCTCCACTTCCCTGTCTTACGCATAAAGGGGGCAGACAACCCCCATCCTCATAAATGAGGTCTTGGGGTGAAGAGCCCAGGAAGTGCTCAGGGAAGGTTGGCTTCTTCCTCTCCCTCGTGGACACTATCATCCCCCATCATGAGGTCAGGAAGAACGCCTAGGCTACCTTGTCAGTCAAGAGAATGCAGCAGCTCCTATGCCTATCAGCTGTCTGACTCCTGCCCCTAGGCCAGAGCCACCCTAGGACAGAGTCCTCGGCCCTCTGGCATCCAGGGCCCCCAGGGACCTGCCGCAGTCTGCATCCTGTACCAGTGACTGGCTCCTTGGTAGCCCTTGGGCAAGCCCGGGCTAGCCACTGCCATCCCTTGCTGGCCACACCACTGGGAGGGATAGGCTTCCTGCCCCAAATCCCATTACCTCAAGGCCCAGCAGAAATTCCACCCACCCCAAGCGCCCAGCCCTCAGCATTCATCCAGCAAGCACCTCCGTGCCTCCTGTACACAGCCCCAAGGTAGCTGCTGGCACCCAAGCGAGTTTAAGGGTAGAGGCCAGCCAAGGAAGTGACTTGCATGCCGAGACCCTGGAGTCCCCAGGATGTTTTGATGATCTGTGGGGCTGTGTGGCAGGACGTTTGGAAAGCCTGGAAACTTGGTCATCACGGTGAGGCAGCTGACATAGCACGGCCACATCCGTTTGCCTGTGGAGGTGGGGTTACTGGCAGCGGAGGGAACTGGGGCCCCTTGAGAAGTTAAGTAACTTGCCTGAGGTCACACAGTGGGAACAGGATGCAGGTCTGCAGATGTGCAGGTTAGAGCTGCTGCTGAGAGCCAGGGTGGAGGAGGCTGCCCGTTGCCTCATGCCTTCTGCCGGGCCCCAGGGACATCCCAGGGACAGGGCTGCCAGTTGCCTTCCTGCTTCTCCTCCCCTGGGATGTCTGCTGAAGTGAGAGGGCCAGGGGGCAGCTGGGGGCTGTCACAGGCAGCGGGAGCAAGGCCGGGAGGCTGGAAGCAAGCCACTTCCCAAAATAGCTCTGATAAGCACAGGGCAGGAGGGCCCTCCAGGCCTCAGCCCCGGGCAGGCAGCCTCCCTTTGGCCCTCCTCAAGAGGCCTGGGCTCTGCTGACGGGCTGATGGCCCAGGCCACACCTGCTCTGTCAGGGCCTCGGTGCCGGGCCCGGCTGATGGGACTGTTCTCTGTGTGACCCGGAAGCTGAAGCTGAGTACAGCCCATGGCTGCAGGGCCAGGGAGGTCTGGCAGGACAGGTGCATTTGGGCAGGGGGTGTGGGGCAGAGGCCACTATAGGCTGGCAGGAGGCACCTGGGACTTCCGTTGTGTGCCAGGTCTTGTCAGGTCTCGCAGGGTCAGGGACCGAGAGGGGTGGCAGGCTTTCTGGCTTCTCGTGAGCACCTGAGGCGGTCAGGACTGGGGTCTCGGGGCCTTTCCTCTGGAAACCTGAGCCCAGCAGGGCCAGTTCTCCAGTCCTGGAGGCGGGGGCCTAGGCCAAGGGCAGGTGGGACAGGACAACAGCAGGAGATCTGTAACTCAGGCCTAGGGGAGCCCCTCCAGAAACAGGAGGCCGATGCTCTGGGGGTGGCTGCAGGTCTCCTTAAGGCCCAGCTAAAATCTCAGGGAAGCCCCTCCACCCTGGGTGCAGGTGGGAGGAGGGGGGCGGTTCCGGTGCCCGCCTGCTGGTCCTGACCGCCCCCCCTCCAGCCCTAGGCTGCGAGCGCGATCGCCTGTCCTTCAGTTTCTGCGAGACGCTGCGCCTGCTGGGCCGCTGCCAGCTGCCCACCGTCCGCACCCAGTGCTGCCGCTCCTGTCCCCCACCCGGCCGTGGTGCCCCCTCCCGCGGCCGTCAGCGGGTCGCCCGCCGCTGACCCACACCCCGGCCCCCCGCGGCCAGGATGCACAGCCAGACCGATGCACGGACCTCAGCGCCCAGCAGGACCTCAGTGCCCAGCACGGGCTGCGGTGGAGCCCCGCCCCTCGCGCCCTAATGGTGCTAACCCGGCCCCCCGACAGTGGCAGGCTGGGGACCCTTCCCCCTCAGAAAAGGTATTTTTTTATTCTAACAGTTTGCCTAACATTTATTATTATTATTGTCATTGTTACACATAAACAGGCATCTGCCGTTTCGAAGTACAGCTTGGCTTCCTCTTGGATTAGGGGAATTTCAAGTCAGAAACTACACCTCTGCTGCGGCCGACAGCATCTTTCCATCTGCTCCTCTGGGAGGCCCACAGGGGAGAAGGGAGCAGAGCCCATGTGGGCAGGAAGGCCTGAGGGAGCAGAGCGGAGGAGGGCTTCCTAGAGGCGGTGTGTGCAGGGCTTCAGACGGCCGGGTAACAGGCGGCAGGAGCGTTTTCTGGGCACCAGGCGCAGCCTGGCAGAGGCCCGGGGGTGCTGGTCCCTACTCACAATCCTTCCACACCTCCACTTCATGCCCCCTGCCCAGGCCCCCCAGCCCTTTCCCCCATGTCCCCACTCTGCGGTCTTCACCAGAGACTCGTGTTTCACAGGGATTGAGCCACACGCCCTTAGAGGAGCAAGGCCCATCTGGTCACCAGCAGGGACTGCCCCCTGGAGTGAACCCCATGGACACATCCCCGGCCCCCTCTGCTTCATCTGTTAACTCTTAACTCTTTATCTGCACCAAAGGGATGGAGGGAGGGGCTGTCTGGCCAGACACACCCTTCTCGGCCCCCACTTGTCCCTTTCTTTCATCTTCTCTGTACTCAGCGGTGGGGCTGGGCCAGTTGAGGCCAGGACGTACAGTGGCTTCTTCCTCACTGACAATCCCAGGCGCTGGGCTCTTGCTATGTTGACATGTGGTCCGGCTCCCCAGCACCTGCCACGCCAGCCCTTCCCTGCCTGCCACACTTAGTTCCATGGAGTCAGACTGTGGTGAACACACCAGGGAGCAGATGCGCATGAGGTGCTCTGAAGGTGTCCCGGGCCCTGGTGAGGCGTGAGGAGGCCGGAGAAGGCTAGACACTGTCTCCAGGAAGTGACCTGTGCAGGCGCCAGCCCTTACCTCTCACCATGAGCCTTGGACTGGA
Organism: Orcinus orca; assembly: GCF_937001465.1. Lineage (NCBI taxonomy): Eukaryota > Metazoa > Chordata > Mammalia > Artiodactyla > Delphinidae > Orcinus > Orcinus orca. The sequence continues at coordinate 81,614,069 of NC_064560.1, forward strand.
CCGTTTTACAATCTGCTCACAAGTCCTACTCCTGGAAGGGGTTTATCCCTTTTCTCCAAATGGGGGACCACCACTCATTCTAGGCTACGGTGTCCACCGTTCAGACTGTGATGTGAATGGTGGTTCTGGAGCTCTGCGTGTGGTGGCTACTCACAGCTTGGGTGTGTGTGTTGGGGGCGGAGGGGGAATGAAAATCACTCCCTGGGGACTGAGACCAAGAAACAGTATCAGAGGCTGAAGCAATCAGCACGTGTTTGTCCCAGGGCTGGCCCCTCCAAGGGTCAGAAGGGTGCTGGAGTGCCCAGCTCTCCCATTTCCCATGCTCTGATCGCACATCACACCCTATTTAATCATCAACACACTCCATGGGGCTGGAGTGAGTACCCCATTTTCAGATGAGAAGCCCAAGGCTCTGAGAGGGAGGTGACTGGCACAGGGCATATGCCCTGACTACACAGGCCTCAAGCTCCCATCATCTCCTGCTCTGAGCTCTGGGCCACCTCTAGCAGCTGACCCCTCTGACCAGGTAGGAAGATGGCCCGAGCAGGCCCCACGGTAGCTTTGCACAGAGAGCAGTCTGGGGCTTGCGTGAGTTCAAGCGTCACCGCACTGTCTTGAGAGTGGAGGGGTGTCAGGCTTGCTTCCTGTCTGTCTGCAGCAGCCCGGCTGGCCAGAGGATACCCTGGAGACCCATGGTGTGAGTAATGTCTTCCTAGGGATTTGCACTGTCACAAGAGCAACCCCTTACAAGGGACAGGGGGCAGGGCCTCTACTTGTGGGCCCCTGACCCACACACTGAGCGGGGGCTAGCACTCAGGTCCCAGTCACAGCTGTGCCACTGCTGTGTGCTGTGACCTCAGGAACCCCCCAGCCTCACTGAATCCGTGTCCCAGGAGGATACAGACTCAACAGTCTGTTCTGTCTGGGAATCCTCACTGGAGCTCCCCCCTCCCCCGCCACCATCACACTGTAGAAAGACATTTGGTCTTAATCATTCTCGTGTTTTTCTGATGATGGGGGGTGCGGGGAGTGGTGTCCCAGGTGGCAGCTGGGACTGAGCTGTCAGCCTAGGCAGGAGGCAAACAACCCATGACTCAGGCAGGGCACGTCACAGCTGGTGGAAGGAGGGGTGCTTGCCACCCTGTGGCTGGGGGTTGCTCCGGACACAGGGAACTCCAGCTCCTGGCTCTCGGCCAAACCCAGTGCCTCCAGCCCTCACCTGCAGCTTGGCCATGGCTTCAAGGGCCTCCCAGGCATTCTGTCCCACCTGCCCAGAGCAAACCAAAGACAGGGATGCAGGAACACCCAGCTGGAAGGTGAAGAGCCCCCCCCCCGCCCCCCCCCCCCCCGCCCCGTGCCCCCCATAAGCCCTGAGGCACTTCCGAGCCCTTGGGGCTGAGTCCCATCACAAGTGACTGTAACTGCATTTCAAACCAGAAGGTTATACAAATTAGTTGTTTATTTTGCCTTTTAGTATGACAATTCCAAAATTTAACTTGAAGATAAGCACAGAAGCTGCTGTGACATAAAAGGAAAAAGTCACTTGGCAACGCCCGCCCGGAGTCTTCCACTGCTGGCATCCAGCCTCCTGCCCGCAAGGATGGCCCCAGGCATGCCCAGCTGCCCAGAACACAGGCAGAAAGGCAACACCGTGCAAAGTGAGGAGGAGGGATTTGTGCAGTAATACATTTAGTTTAAAAAAAAAAAAAAAAAGGACTGGCTATTTGCCTAGAGTACTTCCTATATCAATATAATGTAGAAACCAGAATTGTTCCCAGCACTCAGCAGTCTTGGCTGCTGTCGGATAGCTGTCGGCATGACTGCAAGTAGCCCCGAGGCTACCTGGGGTAAGAAGTGGGCCCATGCATACATAAGGAGAAGTCAGTGATGGTCAAGGCTAGAGGTCAGAGATGGCACAGAGGTGCAGAGCGATTCCGGACGCTCAGGTTTACATAAATACGCACAAAGGAGTCGTGCACGCAGAAGGACTTGTTATATAAAATAGATGTACATAATCTAGAAAACCGTGATAAAAATAGCCTATAAAAATATAAACTGTAGTGAAAATATACAAAAGTATTAACAAATGTTCAACCCACACAAAACAACTCACCAACATGGAAGCTGGCAGTTCCCACCTGGTGTGATGAGCACGGCTCCCCTTGGCCACGGTGTGTGTGCCTGGGAAGCAGGCTGGAGGCTGCCCCACCCTAGGCTAGCACCTGTCAGAAGGGCCCTCCCCATGGGACCAGCAGGGGAGGCACTGGAGGGTACAGAGCAGCTCTTTCCTCAACAGCACAAGGAGAGGGGAAGCATTGGCTCAAAATAGTGGGACCAAACCCTACAATTCTGGAGGAAGGAATCAGCTCCATCCCGTCCCCAGTCTGGAATCGGGCCAAGCATTCCCTCTCCCTCCCTCTAGACACCTAGCGCTTTATTCCAGAGAGGAGAACCTCCTAGCAAGGGCTCCTGGTCCACTTCCTCCACGATCTCTCTGCTCTCCCATGCCCACTGCCTGACCACCGATGCTAACAGCCTGGAAATACTAACACGCCACCACCGCTCAGGGCACGGCTGACACCGGCCGCACACAGCTGGTCCCTGGGCCCAATTCAGGTGCTTTTAAGATGAGTCTTTTCAAGGCAGAACAGACAAAACAAGCATATTCCTAAAGGCAGCATTTTAGCCCACAGGACACAGCAGTTCCAGGGGGAAATCAGCTTGGAAAAGTCTCAAGGAAGCTGGAGCTGACCTGTGGGGCCCCAACCCCATTCCTACTGCACCTCCTGGGCTGCTGGCCGCTAGGCTGACAGCAGGTGTGGGAGGTGGGGGCCGGGAGGCGGTCTCCAGCAGCCCCAGTGGTCCTGCGGGGGTCTGTGCAGAGTGGCGAGGCCGCAGCCCAACTCACAAGGCAACTTCCTGAAAACGGCAGGCCTCAAACAGCTGCTCCCAAAGACCAAAACGATGATAAAGTATGTTCCTGACACCTGAAAACAGACGAAGGCTTTTGGCTACATACAGAGGCCAGCTCCCTGTACACAGCAAGAAATCAAATTAACCAGCTTGACCACAGAAAAGTTGAGCTTAGTCTAATACGCTGAAATGCCATCCTAGCTATGATACTGCTAGAAGGTTGACAGGAAAAAAAAAAAAATTGCTTATGAAAAAAGTGCTGCTTCAAACTACACTGCTTCAATAGTCTGTGTTTTGTATCAACTAAAGATTATTTCCAATTTTTTCCAGGTAGTGTAAAAATATCCGTGTCAAATTTTCTTTCCTATTTGAGTAATACTGTCCAGGAAACACTGTCTCTTATCTACACGTCAGGGATGGTCCAGAGTGATTAAGCAAAAATAACCTTCCTTGCGCAAAGCCTCTTTCCAGGCCTTCAAAAAGGTAGTGCTCTAAGTCCCAGAATTACCTAGGCAGCCTCACATACTGGGAGCAATGGTGACCCCACAGGGGAGGCCAGCTGCTGAGAACAAGGATGCCCCCGAGTGGCAGTGGGGAGGGGACGCGTCTGGGAGGGCTCGCCAAAGCTTTGACCTCAGGTGAAGGCTTCCCAGCCCAGGCCCTAGCAGCCGGCCTCCTGCCGTCCCAGCCAGACACACTGGCTGTTCCCGAGGAAGCCACAGTTCCCAGCTGCCCAACGGCATTCACTCTGCAGCTGCACCGTTGCCCTGCAAAGCACCCCCGGAAAAGCTCCCTCTGTCCCCTCAACCCAGGGTGGGCCTGCTTTGTAGGATGACGATCCACAGTTTCCTTGGAATCCCATCCACACGGGTAGAACGAACCAAGGATCAACTCTCAGATGGAAAGAAGAGGTTTGCACAGAGCCTCGTGGAGCCATGCGGACAGTGAGCGTGTGGTGTCTGGAGAGCCAGCAGGTTGGGAGTTACTATCTGAAAGGCTGTGCGTGGAAGGGCAAAAGCTATCCCAGAAACGGGGCACGGCCAGCACCCTGAAGCCACCAGCAGAAGGTCTGTGGGCTTTCTATAGGCCGTTTCTGAAAGAGGGATGTGCTTGCTTTCCTAAGGAAGTTCCTTTATTCACACCAACCTTATGCCACCCAAAGCAGTCAGACTCTGGCCCAGCAGTGTGTGAAGTGCAGTGGGCACCCTCCACAGCAACTGTTTAAAACACGGCCCACGACGTACGGGAGGTACCACAAGGGGAGGTGGCCCACGTAAGGTTCTCTAAGCACAGAGTCACCAACAAAGCTGACAGATGCTGTAAATAGGCTCTTGAAAATTGCCAGCTATAAGCCTAGCGATGCACTGATCAGGCGGAAAGCATGACGGGATACGAGTAGCCACGTGCCATGGCATGAAGACGGCTGTAAACAGATTAGACCCCCACCCCGAGCGGAAATGAGAAAGTGCAGTGTGGCTCTGGACATCTGCCCAGCAGACTTCCAGAGACCACGGATGTTACATTCTGGCTTTGAAACAAGCAGAAACGTCTCTGCAGTTCACCCTTTTGGCACACTTTGGTTGTGAAGGCAGGAAGAGCGGCGTCGCGGGCTGGGAGTGGTGGCACTCAGGAGTCCTCCTCCTCGTCGCTGACCAGCTCGCCCTTGTCAGGGCTGGTGTCCCGGTCACGCAGGAAGTCCTCCCGGATGGCCTCCAGCTCCGTCAGCTCCAGCCGGACCTTCTCCAAGTGGTAGGTGCGCCGGTTCCGGATCTGGCGCAGGGGGAATGGGTTCAGGTCCCCAAAGGAGATACCGATCAGCTTCCTGGCAGGACACAGCACAGAGACAGAGCATCAGGGGGGCTCAGGCGAGAGCTCACACACAGCACTCATTTCAGCCCAGCCTGGAGGCCTGGGGGTGTGGGGAGGTGGACCCCGGACACCACGTCAAGGGCCCGATGTAGATATGTCACTCGGAGGCCAGCGCTCACGCAGAGGCTGCAGGGGCAGCCCCCGAACGCCGGCCTGGATCCAGACGCCAGCTCCACCGTGACACGCTCCCCATGGGACGCAGAACAGGGAAAGTGACCCCCCTTTCCAGCCCCCAATTCCTCATCTGTACGTTCAGATAACAGCGGCGCTGCCTCCTGGGCATCGGGTTACTCAAGTTGCCACCCGTGAGCACAAGGACGGGGTCTGGCACTTGCTCAGCGATGGTGGGGGCCACGTGCCTCTGAGTCCTCGGAACCAGCATGAGGCCTGGCGCAGGGTGCGCTCAGAAAGGCTCTGTCACTGGACGGACTGACGCGGCGTGAATGGATGCACGGATGCCCGAGCAAACCTGGGGATAACTGTCAGACTCAGTGGTGTGACAGGTGTCGTGTCAAGACGCAGTCTACAGAGAGACGTGCAGTTTGTGGGTTTCGTACTATCCCCAGGTCAAGGCACTCATCTACAGTAAATACTTTAAAATCACGGTACCTTGCCCCTAACCACTGGCCAGCGGTTTAATAAAAACAGGACTAGAAAGTGCCCAAGGCCTGGCTAAGGGCTTCCAGCGCTAATCACGGCAGCCACAGCCGTCTGGTGGTGTCACAGAAGCCGGTTCCTCGCACACTAAGCCCCCGCCTCCCTTCTGCCGGCCCCAGCAGCAGGGATCTAAGGCCTGGTGCTCTTGCAGACCCGGGAGAGGCTGTGATGAAACAGCAGTGTCACAGGACTTCCTCCCCGCCCGTCAGAAAACAAACCGTTCACTCCTGCCGCTGCCCCACCACGTGGGGTGCTTTACTGTGACGCGTACATGCCCTTAGCATCCCTCCCTCTTACATACATTTTCAAATTTTATTTATTTATTTTGTTTATTTGGCTGCACCGGGTCTTAGCCGTGGCATGCGGGATCTAGTTCCCTGACTGGGGATCAAACCCGGGCCCCCTGCCCTGGGAACACGGAGTCTTAGCCACTGGACCACCAAGGAAGTCCCTCCCTCTTATATTTTTAAACACTCACACCTTAGACATGCTTCACTCCAAGCCAGAGGATGCTCCTGCAAGGAGGTAAAGGGTCAGAAAGGCTGGCTTTAAGAGCCGAGCTCCCCAGAGCATATTCTAGAACTCGTGAGCAGGAAAGGCCTACTCAGTGTGGGTCTCTGTGAAACAAAATGCTGGCTGGGGACTGGGAGCCAGGCCTGCATGACCAGCCCCTTTTCTCCATCAGCTATTAGTCACAGGCTCCTTACACCTGAAATTCAAGTGTCCAGGCCCTTCCCTGCTACAGAAAGCCCTGCATTGGATTGATACTGTCCGCTGCCTCCGTCAGGCAGCCACCGTCAGCGCAGGCTGGGGCAGCGTGGGGGACCACACACCGCTCTGCCTCGGGCCTGGCAGGTGCGGTCCAGAGATGAGAAAGTGCCCTGTGTCAGCTACATTCAGAAGACAACGCCTGGCGCGTGCGAGGCCCCGGAAGGTCCTGATTCAGAGACGGGTCTAATCTCGTTGCACCACACCCCTGACCACATCTCACTCAGTCGCCTGCCTCCTCCTCGCAGAACCAATCAGGGCGCTGCAGGTCGACGCTCCTTGGAACCGCTAGTCTGGGGAGCTTATTAAAATACTGGGGCCCCAGTCCAGAGGTGGGGCCAGGGCATCTGCAGTCCTAACAACACCCACAGGTGATCCCGCCGCACAGGGAACTCTGGGTCCAGTGGACGCAGACTTCCTGCGGCAAACTGACAGGAAACTGCACGAAAGCCACTCACCAGGTGGCGCTGCAGGAGTGCGCAGGGCTGACCGTATCCCAGCCAGGCCCACCACCCCTTGCGTCTCTGCCACCCGGCAGCACTGACAACCCACACAAAACCGTTAGGGGCTGAGCAGGATGCCCTCCACACGCATTAGCTGTTGGAGTGAAGTTCACTGAACGCCACTCCTGTCATCTTGACCCGATGTGAGATTAACCAACGCTCTCAAGGTTCACCCCAGGACTCAGCATCAATCTTTAACAGGCAAACATTATTCTTGGATATCCTATTATTGTTGATATAGCAATAAGCTTGAAAACATCTTAAAAATCTACTTCCCAAGTAAAAGATCCTAACAATAGTGGTGATATCCAAGGAAGCCAGGTGTGGCCTCAGCCGGCACCTTCTCCCAGCGTCCACCTCCCTGGTCCCTTGGCCTCACTCAAGAGAACCACAGGGAAATGGTCCTCCTTCCCCCCTCTCCGGCCCCACATGCTCTCCTGCCACAAGACTCCTGCAGCCCCAGAGCCCTCAGCCCCTCCTGGCTGACCAGAGGCCTGGACGCTGCCCAACCACCTCTCCCTACCCCAGCCAAGGAGAGAAGCCCTCCCTCCCCGTCAGGTGAGCATATCATGGGGGGGGGGGGAACTGGTGTCTGTCAAGTAGGTTGTCACCCATCAGTGGATCAAGGAATCAATTGAGTGAGTCATGAAGAGCATTTTAGATATGCAATAAACAGTGTATTTAGAAAATATATCAGAGGGTACAGCACAGATCTTTGGCAAGCACTGGAAATATTTCAACAAATTCTTTTGTTTCAGTTACATACACTCCAGTATGTGTGTCCTAGGTTGTGAGATAAAATGTTCTTATTATGGGTGGCAGTCAACAGAGTTTGAAAAACATTAATAAGCTCCAAATGTTTCTCAGTCAAAGGACTCCTGTGGTTTTCAAGAGGCCATAAGTCTGCTGCAGGGATCCACTCCCGTGCAGTACGGGCAGCTCCCAGCACCTCGGCACAGCGAACGTTAGCGCTGCCTCCGTGGTTCGCAGGGACGTGCGCCCTCACTTGCCCAATCAGCAGCAGGCCCACAGAACTCCCCTGGAGAACCCAGCCTTGGTCATTGGGGCCAGAGCAGCCGCCAACTGTAGTTCAGGGGACACACGGACAGCGAGGGTGGCTCAGAACAGGCAAAAAGTGTGTGGCTGGGGAGCGAGGGGGTGAAGAGATTCCCGAACGCTCAGCTGCCTAGGCCAGAAAGCCAGGGGACTTGGAAGTTCAAATTCCTTCTCCACCCCCTCCAACCTGCCCCCTCTTTTCTGTCTCTGGGGGCACCTCGCTGCAGGCTACCACCTCTCTCGCCGGGACCCCCTGGGCTCCTGCTGTCAGTCCTGCTCCAACCGGACGTGCCCTTTTGGTGTCTAGCCCTGCAGGAACTTCCCAACACTCAGGATGAAGCACAAGGTCCTGGGCAGAGTCTACAAGGGCCTTAACAGCCCAGCTCTGCTCCCGCCCGGCCTCGATCCCTGCCGCGCCAGCCCCACCCTGGCCGAGCCACTGCGGCAGTTCCCCCAAACACGCCGTGCACCCACAGCCCTACGAGCACACGGCTCCTGAGTCCCTCTGCCCAGGCTGCCCACTCCCCACCACCCCCGCCTGGCCCAGGTCACCCGGCCTTCCTCTGGCACTTGGCCCATCCCCGGGCTTCCTCCACCACAGCTCTGAGCAAACCAGGCCGTAACACTTCCCCACAGGTTCTTCAAGGACAGGGCCTGTTCCTCATCTACCGTCCTCAATGCCTGGCGGAGGGCTTGCCGTGTGGTTGATACCCAGCAAGTGCTCACTAGACAAATAATATGCTTTGGTTGCGGGGATTTATGTTGGTTGAATAAAGGATAAAAGCATCTTTCATCTTAGTTCCTCCCTAGTCTCTGGAGGCCGCTCCTTTCCCCCTTTTCCCTGGGAGGAAGCACCCTCTCTCACCACTGCACACCTGGGAAGGCTCTGGGTCTGAGACGGCCGGGACAGTCCGTTCTCGAGGAAGCAGAGGTCAGGATCCCTGCCCTCCTGGACGTCTGGGGATTCCCCCAAGGACTCACCTAGCGTCAAGGATAGTGCGAGTGAAGTAACGGAGATACTTGAATATGGACATTGAATCTTGCAATTTCAGGATCTCCTCTTCCTTGTATTTAAAAAGTGCCAGGGCAAAGCGGAAGATAACCTGTGGAAAGGACAGGGAAATCTATGAGTAGAGAAGCACCGTGGCTCCAGGCACCGGCTCCAGGGATGGAAGGCCTCCCTGCACGGCCTGCCCTGGGGCAGACACTTGACCTGAGGTGCAATTTCCACCAGTGCCTTTCTTAATAGAAAAAGTTTTCAACTCTTTGGTGGTTTTCAGCAACACTTCAGCCCAAACCAAAAATTTCCTTAAGGAGTAGAATCTTTGTGGAATCCTTCCACATTTAGCTCACAATTTCTAGTCAATAAGCTATATAGAACTAGAAATAATTTTTAAATTAAATCAAAACCAGGGTCCTCTGATTCTGAAACTCTTAGAAAGCTCCACCTCCAGAGGCAGTTTTTATCTCACCTACTGAAACTAGGGTCTGAATTTCTGACTTCTGAATATGGTGAAAGAAAATAAATTTTTTTTTTCTTTTTTTTTCTACTGATTTGTTTCTGGGTCACTGTGTTGAGGCCAGAGGGAATGGACTCCTGGTGGTCCTGCAAGTTCAAGCAGCTTTGGAACAAATTGCTTCGCCCACATGTAAGGGCACGGGCTGGCTTGCACCAACCTGAACTTTTTTTTATTTAGAAAACAATATTTACAGAGTTTAAATAGATTATCTTTCTCTTAACATCCCTACCTGTGGCCCAATAGGGAACACTGTTTAAGCCCTGGTTGAGAATTCTTTTCAATAATGACAGACTAGATTAAAAAGTTGATAATGTACTGTACTGGACAGAGTGTGAGGTAATATACACACTCAAACTTTGCCGGTGGGAGTAGAAATTGGTAAGGCCCTTCCGCAGGGCAATTTGGCATTCTCGATGAAAACTACAGGGTCCTTTGATTCTGGATTTACCCTGGACCTAGCACTTCCACTCCTAGGACTAAACCTATAGATGCACTTGCACCTATAGAAAGACAATTATAAAGAGTCATGGCAGCACAGTTTGAAGTGGCAAAAGACTGCAAACAGTGCAAGTGTCCATCATCAGGGGACTGTTATGTAAATTTCTGGTTCATCTGTAGAAGGAGATACTATGCAGAGTTTAAAAAAAAAAAAAAAAGAGCCAGATCTATATGCCCTGATATGAAACTATCGCCAATAAATAATAAATTAAAAAAACATATTTTAGATATACATAAAATACCTTGAAAAAAAGATACAGTACATTGAGAAGAACGGCTAGGAAACTGGGGATCTCTTTTCTACTGCACGCCCTTAGTTATATGATTTGAGTTTATCATGTGTTACTCACAAACTGATCTTTCTAAAACATAAAACAGATTGGGTGGGAGGCTTGTGGGCAGTAGGGCTCTGAAGTTGGCCCCCCGAGTCTGCCCCTGATCCTCTGTTTACTCTGGGCCTCTACGTCCTCATCCATACAGTGGGGATAATACCGCCATCTGTTTGACAGAAGTTGAGGCTCAGACTGCAAACCATCAAAGCCCCCATGCCTGGCACAGGGTTTGGCAGAGACTCAATGTTTCTGATAAACGAGCAAATGACTGCAGTTTCCTGCGACCCCAGACCAACCTCCAGCAGCACCTGTGCTGGGATCACTCTGCCCCTCGGCACCCTTCCTGCGTCCCAGCTAAGCCGGCCACTCTGCTGCCACTGCCGCTGCCCATGGAGTCATGCAGCAAGCAGACCCACCTTTGGTCCCTCGTAAAGGAAGGAGTCCCATATTTTAAAGAGGATGTCACTAACGACGCTATCCACAAACACCACCAGAAACCAGTTGAACGTGATGAGGGTGTAGTCCACTTTGTACTGTTCAAAGTGGGCATGCAGTCGAGGCAGCTTCTCGCTCATGAGGTCTCTGAACACCCGCTGGTCCACCTGGAGAGGGAGCAAAGGAGAGAAGTGTACGGGGGCTGCCACTGCACTGAGCAGGCCATCCGGGGCCCCGGAGGGGCTGCAGGCCCATCACAACACACAGCAGCACAGCTATTCCAAATGCGTGGCGGGCTCACCCCAGAGTGGACTGCTCTGCACCCACTCTGGGGTGAGCCCGAGAAGCAGCTGCCTTGCACACTGCAGGTGCTCACCAAGTGCCCCCTGACTGTCATCCTTTCCACAGTGTATGGGGGTGAGTTCTGTGGCCTGAAAGCCACTCCGGTACTCAAAATGCCCCATGAAAATGGGCTGCTGCAGAGCCGGTGGTGTAGTCGGTCTTGCTAATCCACGTGGAAATACAGAGGGTGCTGCTGCAAAGGGCCATATACCCGAGTCCCGGGCCAAAGAGGAAGTGTGATATCACCACATCCATTCACCAAATATTTACTGGGCTGTGTGGGGCAGTGAGGGAGCAAGGACTCCAGAGTCAGCTGGACCTGAGTCTGGCTCTCAGCTCTACCACTTTCTAGCTGGGTGGCCTTGGGCAGATTATGTTCTAGACAGCTCTGTGCCTCATCTGGAAAACAGTTAATGATCTCTCTCTCCCAGGGCTACTGTGAAGATTACATGAGACTTAGGTAAACACGTATCAAAATAGGTGGCTGTTACCCCTCCATGCTCTGTGTCAAGCAGGGGCCAGGGCTGGGCAGAGGGCTGAATCAGGTTCAGCCCTGACCTCTAGGAGCTAAAAGACAAGTGGGGAAGCCAGATGTATGGACTGTTACGATAGCTGTGGCCACCAGGGCTTGGTAAAGATGTGTTTACAGAGCATTACAGAGCCCCGGACGGGTCCCAGCCAAGCCTGGAGGAGAACAGCCCTGCAGTGGGAGCACAGGATTCTGGGCAGAAGGGGTGAGAAGGACGCAGCTCAGCCCGGCAGAAGCACCAGGTCCCTGAGGGGCAGACCTCACCTACAGGCCAGGGGCTTTTCCAGCCTTTGTCTGTGACCCACAAGAAAATATACATCAGCCATCACCTGGTCTGTATGCACAGAAGAGAAACAAGCTCACAAACAATACTTAACCTCACAAAGTAGGACAGTTCTACTCTATTCAACTTAATTTGATGAAAAAAACAAAAAAAGCTAGTGCCAATCCCGATTACTCATGTTTGAAAAACGCAGCAGGCAATGAAGGAGAAGCGTTAAGAGGCTTTAAGCAGGAGAGTGATGTGGTTGGATTTGTACTTTAGATCCATCTCTCCACCTGAAACAGGGGGCCAAGCTGAAGGGGAAGCAAGGCCCCATGGAGGCCCCACCACACCCGGGGCAGAGGTGATGAACATCTGAACCAAGGAAAGGTGGTGGGAGGAGAGGGGCGCCTGGATCAGAACTGTGTAGAGGTAAAGTCTGTATGAACCCACGGACCCCTCTGCTGTCAGAGGTCAGGAAGAGGGGTGCTCAGAATACACAGGCCTCCCACAGGGGCATGGAGAGGGCAGAGAGTGGTTCCCTGAGGCCGGATCACAGGAATGAGGGCTGGGCTGGGGGAGACTGGGACACGCTGGTGCCCGAGGGGCATCTGCAGCAGGATAACTGCAGCCCACCAGAGACCCGAGGCTGAGGCTCCAGGGCCTGGGTGGAGTGACGTCACCTTAGGTGAGTGGTGAAACCGTGAGAAAGAGACCAGCAGAGGAAAGCAAGCCACAGATGCACAATGGGCCAAAGCCAGGCCGTCCAGGAACGAGAGCGCAGTGAGGAAGAGCCAGCTGCACGGGAAGTGTATCACCTCCTTAGCGTTCCCTGAATGGTACACTGTGAGGGGAGTGCGAACCGGTACAACCATTTAGGAGAGCAATCCGGCAACACCCAGGAAACAGGAAGCCTCACCCTACAGCAAGCTTACTCCTAGGAATGGATCCCAGAAAAACCTGCCAAACTTTCACCTGCATATCAGTCAAGATAAGATAGAAGATGTGATAATTCTTGGGATTACTGGGATACGAAAATAACTAAAAACAATCTAGATAAATGTTAAAATGACATTTTAAAATGTCCTTTTTTTAGGACAATCCAAAACTCTGAAAATCTGAATTGTTTATCCTTTTAGGAAGGTCTGCTTTTTAAAAAAAATATAGAAGCCATATAGTCAAGAATTTTTTTTAAAAAAAGAATGTTACATAGGTTCAAGTAGGTATCATTGGTTGAAATTTAAAATTTTAAAAGTAACTTAAAAAACTAAAAAACATTATTTTTTACAGAAATGATTCCAAAAAATTGTAAAGTCACCCTAGGGTGCACAGAGGATAAAATACAGGAATCATGGTTGGAAACATACATTTTTGTCCAGTTTGCTTTCTGACTAGAAGAGACAAAATTTTGAAGATCTAAATTTGCTGAAATGAAATATAATTAAGTTTTCTTGGAAGACTTAAAAAACAAAAGTATATAAGAAGCTATAGGACTTCCCTGGTGGTGCAGTAATTAAGAATCCACCTGCCAATGCAGGGGACACGGGTTCGATCCTTGGTCCAGGAAGATCCCACGTGCCGCGGAGCAACTAAGCCCGTGCACCACAACTACTGAGCCTGCGCTCTAGAGCCCGTGAGCCACAACTACTGAGCCCGCGTGCCTCGAGCCTGTGCTCTGCAACAAGAGAAGCCACCGCAATGAGAAGCCCGCGCACTGCAACGAAGAGTAGCCCCCACTCGCCGAAAGTAGAGAAAGCCCGCGTGCAGCAACGAAGACCCAGTGCAGGCAAAAATAATAAATTTATTTTTTTTTAAGTTATAAAACCATCCCATAGTGTGCAAAAAGTATCAGCCTCTCACCTTCTCACCCACATCCACTTCCCACCTCTGTAAAATTCTGATAGGTGGACCAACAGCTGAAAGGCAAGTTGTAAAAGCATCCCACGCATGCATGTGCGGTAGCCACTCTGACAGGCCACTCCTGGACGTCTTCTTCGGTCAGCTTCCCTGGAGGCCCAGCTCCTCCCACTGGGCAGGGTCAGCATCACTCACTAGTGATGGGTCTTCTTTTCTGCTGCTACTATTCCATCCCTCAACATTTAAACAACGACTACATATTTGCACACACTTCCTGCTTAGCACTGGCCAGGGCTGGGGACAAGAGACAACAGGACAAGGTGCTACTTTTAAGGGGTTATAAACGGGCAAGGGACACAGACAGCTGACCATTGGACCAAGAGATGGCGATGTGATGCACTCTGCCCAGAGGGACTGGGCTGAAAGTGCCTGAGAGGAAGGGACCAGTCAGCTGGCCTTGAAATGGGAGAAGAACGAGGCACACACCTCTCCTCCCAGGTAGGTGGCAGATGGTGTCTTGTTCTCGAGGCTGCCGGGTGCTTGGCAGATGGCTGGCGTGGGGCAGGCTGCCAGGGACACTTGCTCGGGCCTCTGTTCAGCCCCTCTCAGCTCAAGAGGACGTGGAATGACTGTATTCATCTCTGTGTCCTCAGCGCCTAGCGAGGTCCTGGTGCACAATGTGCACTGAACTGACGGAGAAGCTGCTGAGCATCTGGGCTGCAGCGCAGCGTTAAGGGGCTCAGGCACTGGGCTCTGGCAGGAGGCAGCTGACAGCGATTCGCAAAGTACAGCGCTGGGGGCTGACTGCACACACAAAGCCATCCGCATTTTAAGAGTGGCCATATGCAATGTCCATCATAGGAGAATGGTTAAATACCTCAAGTCCATTCACCCAATGGAATATTACAGCCACCAAATATGATGGTTAAAAACTATATAACTGTATGAGAAAATGCTCATGCTGTCATGTGAACCAGCCAGGATAATCAGTCTCTCAATTTGGATACCTAAATGTATTGGGAAAAAGTAAAAAGTAAATATATCAAAATGCTAACTGTGATTCTCAAGCTGGTAGGATAACAGGTGATTTTTCATTTTCTTAATATATATTTCTGTATTACCTAACTTCAGACAGCATCTATTACTTTTAAAGTCAGGGGGAGGGACTTCCCTGGTGGCGCAGTGGTTGAGAGTCCACCTGCCGATGCAGGGGACATGGGTTCGTGCCCCGGTCCGGGAAGATCTCACATGCCGTGGAGCAGCTAGGTCCGTGAGCCATGGCTGCTGAGCCTGCGCGTCCGGAGCCTGTGCTCCGCAACGGGAGAGGCCACAACAGTGAGAGGCCTGCGTACCGCAAAAAAAAAAAGAATCCACCTGCCAATGCAGGGGACACAGGGTGGATCCCTGGTTCGGGAAGATCCCACATGCCACGGAGCAACTAAGCCTGTGCGCCACAACTACTGAGCCTGCGCTGTAGAGCCCGCAAGCCACAACTACTGAAGCCCACACGCCACAACTACTGAGGCCCGTGCACCTAGAGCCTGTGCTCCACAACAAGAGAAGCCACTGGAACGTGAAGCCCTCGCACCACAACCAAGAGTAGCCCCCGCTCGTCACAAGTAGAGAACGCCCACACACAGCAACGAAGACCCAATGCAACCAAAAATTTTTTTAAAAAACCTTAAAGTCGGGGAAAATGTCTCTTTAGAGTTTACATTTATGTTGATGTGACAATGTGAGGCAAATTTTATCTTAAATTCACATACTTAAAATAGGTCTTCCCCTTCTGCCTGTAGTAACACTATTAATAATAATTTGATTGAGTTTTTACAGTGTTCTAATCATATTAAACTCTTCTAATGCATCATCGGAATTCAACCTCAGACACTCTATAAGAGGAGAATATGACACTCATCTTACAGACAGGGAAACTGAGGCACAGAGATGTTAAGTGATGTGGCCAAGCTCCACAGCTCCAGGACAGGGCCTGTCTTCCAACCCAGCCATGTAACCCCGAGCCCAAGCACACCGAGCACTGATGTGCTCAACCACACCTCAGTGGAACTAAGAAAGATCAGTGCTTCATTTTTCTCATTCAGAAACACTGAGTCATCTGAATTTTTTTTTTTTTTTTTTTTTTTGCGGTACGCGGGCCTCTCCCACAATGGCCTCTCCCGTTGTGGAGCACAGGCTCCGGACACGCAGGCTCAGCGGCCGTGGCTCATGGGCCCAGCCGCTCCACGGCACGTGGGATCCTCCCGGACCGGGGCACGAACCCGTGTCCCCTGCATTGGCAGGTGGACTCTCAACCACTGCGCCACCAGGGAAGCCCCCACCTGAAATTTTGAAGCTACTAGCTTCCAGGTGTCCATGAACATATAAAACTTTCTTTACTGACCTCTTTATTCGCACCTGACTGTGCCAGCTGCCTCTTCCCACTGCTGTTCATTTCCTACTAGTTTACCCACTATCTTAACAAAAACTAATCTCTAGTTTAATTAGCAAAGTGAAGCGATCACAGGGAGACCAGATGGGCTTCTCCGGGATCAGGTGACATCCATGTAGCTGGGACAGGAACCCAAAGGAAAGCCCGCTCTGTAGGAAGGGCAAAGCTCACCCTCCTGCCATCCTCCCACAGCACTCCAAGAGGCAGTGGCGGGGCAGGGGGAGAGCCTGGGCCCAGAGCCACAGATGTCTGAGGCCAAACCCCAGCTTGGGCTCTCCGTGGTGGCACCTCAGGCAAGATGCTTAGTGGATTTGATCCTCAGTTTTCTCCCAAGTAAAATGGGGATAACCATACCTCCACTCACGTGGCTTTGTGCAGCTGTGTGGCTGCTAGCAATGGGCTGGGGCTCCCTTTCCCTGGGCAAAGAGCTCACGTGAATTCAGACACTCACTTCTGGGTGCGAGAGACACTAAAATGAAAGACAGGGCTGCAGCCCTTAAGCTGGAAGACAAGCAAGCACGCAGGACGACCCAGGATGATAACCACTGTCACCGAGGCCTGGGCCAGAGCAGTGGGAACGGGAGCGGGCTCTGAAGTCAGCTTTGGGAAGGCGGGAAAGCATCACAGAGGAAGGGGCACGTGAGCTCAGGCTGAGCAGCAGCTTTCTAGGGAGGTAAGCGGGGCAATGCCATCTAGGTAGTGGAACTGTGTACAAAAGTACACAGAGAATGGCGTACCACCAGAGGACAAGGGCTCCATCACAGGGCATGCTGCGCTCCCAGCAGCCCAGCAAACGGGCAGGTCAGGGTGTGGAAGGAGGCTGGGCTCTGCCCGGAAGGCGGGGGGTGGGCGCGGGGGGTGGTGAGGATATGGCTGAATCTGTGAGTGAGGCGGACAGAAGGGCTGGGTGAGTGAAGGCAGGAAGAGAGGAGATGAGGCAACTGCAGTGATGCAGGAGAGAGGATGGTGACCTAACAGTGAGGAGCGAATGAGAGAACCGATCTGAGAGCCGCCAGGCGGTGGCAGTGATCAGAAACAGCAACTCCAGGGACACAGAGAGAGAGGAAGGAGTGGTGCAGGCTGACTCGAGTTCCTGGCCTGGGGAACTAGCGGGTGAGGGGGCAGTACAGGTGGTAACAGAGGGCAGTAATGAGGATCCCTCCAGAGGCAGAAATGCAAATAGAAAGTAAAATTCAGGGCTCAACTAGGCAAACAGAAGCCACGCTAAACATTTATAACAGGGATTTACCCAGGGCAACAGTCACACTGGTGACGGAAAAGCTGAGAAACCAAACAGTTGATAGCGAGGCAGTCCAGAGGCCAGGGCAGGAAGCCACCCCCAGGCTGGAGCAGGGAGGTTCCCGCTGGCATGAAGAACCCGCCAGACAGGAGCTGGCACCACGGAGGAGACAGTCACCGGCAGAGGCAGTACCCAGGACGGAGAGGGAGAAAACTGCCTTCAGCTGCCGCGCCCTCCTCCGCTGGCCGACACAGGAGCTGGGAGACAGCCTGCGGGCCAGCTGTCAGGACAGGAGTAGAGCAGTGAGGGCAAGGAGTGGCTGTGAGCAGGCAGGCCAAGCACTGGCACGAACCTGGAGAAGAGGATGCAACGAGCACAGACACGGGCACAGCTGCGGTCAAGAGAAAAAAAGGCTCTTGGGCAGGACTGGACCAAATGTCAGACACAGGAGGAGGGCTGCCAGTGGGGAAGCAGGGAAAGGCCATTACAGAAGCCAGTCACGGCAGCACCCCCAGCCCAGCAGAGGGAAGAGATGCCCTGGGCTGCAATGGCCAAGGGTCTGGTCCAGGGTCGGGACTGTCCCAAGTGGAGACAGAACCCCTGGACTCTCCCAGCCCACATCATCCTACCCGCCCCCTGGCTTCAGACTCCAGGCGTGGTGGGCATGAACTGTGCTTGTTTAGATCTCCTGCTGTGGGCAGTACTGACAGCCCCAGCGCTGCCCCTCTGGATCCATGTCGCCCCCGCTGCTTCCAGCCAGTGAGTGAGCAGGGAGGGCGCTAATGCAGCCCGTTCCCACTGAGATGTGTGCACCTTTTAACAGGTGACGTTGGCTTGAGGACGCCACACGGGCCTGGCCGAAACTTTCTCAGAACCTCACAGTAGGCTGGGATTTTTGCCACCTACCCAAACCTCCTTCCTTCCCCTGGTCCGGGGGTTCACGGGGCCTTTCCCAGTCCCTCCCCTAGATCCTTCACAGGTCTTTTTCCTCAAAATCTCTGGCACATCTGCTTCTGCCTTGGTCTCCACTTCTTGGAGAACCCAAGCTAACACACCAAGCTCCCCAGGCACCCCTGGATTGTGACTTAGCTGGCCAGGCAGGCCGAGCCCGGGGTAGACAGTGCTGAGCAGTGACCACAGAGCAGGTCTGCAGGCCTGGTCTGTTTCTCTCTGGATGTAGCAATCACTCTGCTGGCCTCCAGGGCACTAAGTGAGCCTGACCCGGCACTTGCTCACAAGCAGCCCAGCCCAGTCTCCAGGGCAGGCCCAGCCTCGGTGTGCACCTTGTTCAGGGGTCCACACACATGGAGCCTCCCCCACCAAGGCTTAATTCAGGCCACATTTCAGCTCTAATTCTACAGGTTTTTGACTTGAAGCACAATATTTTTAGAAGTACCTGGGATCCTAAAAGAGTCTTTGTGTAATAGTCTCGAGGCATGAAAACTTCCACTATGGTGACTAGACACCAGAAAGCGTCTTCTTGTTCCAAGTATAGGAGGGCCACTGCCACCAATCTACAAGCAAACGGAGAACAAGGTGAGCGCCAGCCTCCTAGCCCAGACCCGGGCAGCACGGCCCGTCTTCACAGAGGCCTCTGCAGTATGCTGCACTCTCTCACGGCCACAGCAACTTCTAGTTCTCCAAGAAAGAACACTAAACGAGTGTTCCTTGGCGAGGGTGGCATTTCCTAGTTTGAGAAGCAAAGCTACATCCACATTCCTTCATTTGGTTTTTGTTTAAAGATGATGAAATTGTTTCCCAATGAGCAGCCAGCCTCATTTTTTAAAATGTTTTCACGATAAGATTTTTGCTAATGCAGCTAATTCTTCGAGTTTTTTGTTCAAGAAGTTCCAACTAATCCTTTTATGCACAAAAAATCCAGGGGTGAATATAAGGGGAAAAGAACACATGATGGTTTAAAAACAACTTTCTTGATACCAGTCTACTTGAAACGGGGCTTCAGACAAATGAATCACTGCGGTGGGGCTTTCTCAAAGAACTGCATCCACGGCACACACGTGGGGTGGGAAAGGGGACCGTATGTATCACCTGTTACGTCACTCACAATGGAAACTTGGGTCTGGCTAGTTACATGGTCACCACTGAGAGGTTACTCATCCAGTAACCCCAGGTTTGGCTCTAAGCGGGCATTCAGGGCAGAAGGCTGAAAAGGAAGAGGCAAGAGAAAAGCCCCCTCTACATATCCAAGAAGCTCTGCTCGCGACATGAAGCTTCTGTGCATCACTTATGGAAAACCCCAGAGTCGCTTCTCAGAATCTGTTTTTGTTTTCTTCCTTGGATAAAATTATAATGAAATCTCAAAAGGTTAAAAAAAAAAAAGAACTGGGAAGGGGATGCCTTGAGTAGGCATGAATGGGATGGAGAGCAGAAAGGTTACAACAGGTAGAGATGGACAGGGAGAGAAAACCAGGACATGCACAGCACCTGCGGACGCCAGGAGAAAGGGTAGAGAGACTGAAAAGAGCAGAGCCTTTGACGACATCACTTTTAGTTAACTGATGTTCCAGATGACAGGCCTGAATCACTGAGGAAAGGCTAGCATTCTTCTGCTGAAGTTCTGGGTTCACAGTTCTGTTCTCATGTACAAAATAATGTGGAGAAAAGAAGTCCAGTAAAACGGTTAAAATTTAGAGGTCCTAATGATGATGGTACGGAGAAAGATTTAATTTTCTGGAAAGTCTCCTTATGTGTGGAACAGCTGATTCCATGACAATGTCAGATAAATGGGGTGTTACTGCACCCCTAACAGGCATGCTCGAGTCCTCGCCAAGATCCCTTAAGTTTCGGAGGTTTTTAGCTTCCAGGAATTTTTAGACTGAGTATACAATGTGAACTGTGCATTTAAGCAAAACAAGGCTGCTTTGTTAGGCAATAACTTATTTACAGGCTTTTTTTTTTTTTTAAATGGGGACCATCGAGGAGCAGCCACAGTCCCTTTTACTTTCAGGACCCAGAGAGGGCACCCTGTCCATGACTTCCTGGAAACCATTGGTTTCAGGTCTTAACCAACTAACATTCCAGTTTAAAAGCTTTTCTTCCTGCAATACTCTCATTTCAGATGCAAATAGATAGCCCTTATCTGGAGGTCAGTATCCAGCACAGATGAGGATTAAAAAGGCCCATGAGCTGCCAGAATAAACTTCAGCATTCAAAACTCAACGCATGCACTTGACTTAAGGAGAACTGCTAAAGGTGGCACATGGAGCTTCTTCATTCTTTCTCCATATTTCTAGCAAGCTTGGTTACCTACTCTGATTACACAGAGGAATATAAAAGGACTCTAATGACAGCAGCAGAAGTGCACCAGCGAGGTAAGAGACAGACAGGAGGTAAAAAGCAGCCACAAGCACTCAAAGTCCAGTGATGGGGAGCAGCTCCATGGAGAACAGACCTCAGTACCTCCCGTGGCCTCATCCCGGTGCAGCTCAGCTCAGAATGAGGAGCCTGGATCATTTAGAGAAGGGGAGAGGCTTTTCAGTGTCCTCTGCCTGTATGCCAGACCTGCAGAAGGCTCTCATCCAAAAAAATAAGAGTTTGGGCTCTTCAAGGGCTAGGTTTAACCAGCTGAAAAATTGTTTGGGGCAACCTCCTGATTGACAAAGATCCTGTATAAATAAACAAGCAGTGGCCTTGTTTTCACATCGAGCATTATAAATGAATGATAGCAAACTTCTGATCAAAACCTGAGTGTGATGAGAACAACAAGGAATCAAAATGATTTCTCATTTTGTTGTTCCAAATAGTTTGACTTTGGTGTTCTTAATATTGGATTGGCCAAAAAGTTCATTCAGAAAACCCAAACGAACTTTTTGGCCAAGCCAATACTTTCCAAAAGCATGTCTGTTTCTCTCAATTATTCTAGAATTGGGGATACTGCATAATTAAAACTAGCTTACTGCAGCTATTGATATTTATTTCCCTTAAAAGACTGGTTTTTCTTGGCTCACCAGGAGGGGAGGGGGCTGTCAGGCAGTGCCTGGAGCTACAAGTTATCTTAACAGCAGAGAGGAGACCTCGTGGTCCAGGCACCCACCTGTTTAGACCTTGGCAGTAGCCAATGTCTGGATTCCGCCAGGAGAAGGCGAGCAGGACGTTGCGCAGCTTCTGTATGCCTTCCGAGGTGGGGCACGAGTAATGTTTGTTGTTGGGCAGAGTCCGCAGCAGGTCCAGCTCGATCTGCTTGGAGGCCGGGTTCTGTTTCTCCAGAGCCTTCTGAAGCAAGGTCTGGAAGTAACCAGGCTTAATGCTGTCCTTGAATTTCCTGGTGTGAAGGTCCACACACCACTTCCACACCTTGGAACGGTGCTCATGTGGAATGCCCGCGCGGATCAGGTTCTTCAATTCTGGAGAGCACATCATCTCCCTGTTCACTGTGCTCGCAAAATAGTTTTCCCACTTGACGCCAGTGGAAACCTCCTGGTTTTCTGTGAGGTAGAGAGTCTTCAGGTCCAATGCTCGGACTTTGGCAACCAACTTCTCTTCCTCGTCATCCTCTGGGACAGTCCTAAACCCATAAATGTCATATTCACTGTTGAGAAAAACAAAAGGAAAAATTAAATGATGCAATGTGGCAAAAAGGCCAATGAAACAGAAAAGAGAACCTAGAAATCTACCCATGTGTAAATGGCATTTTGATATATGACCAGGCATTTCAACTCAGGAAATAATAAACTTCTCAATAAACAGGGTGCGAATAACTGGCTATCTATATGGGAAAAAATTACGTTAGATCTTTCCTTGATACTATACAGGAAAATAATCAATTCTAGATGGCTGAGGTGCTAAATGTGAAAAGCACAAAAGAAAATACAAGCAATACTGCAAATACAAGGCTGATAAATTTGGCTACATTAATATACATGTGCATGTATGTTTATATAGCCTACATATACACACCCATAACACTTATGCTCGAAAAATGTTTTAAAAAGTGAAAAGACAAGGGAGAAAACATTTGTAAGACATTAGGGATGACAAAGAATTAAGAATTCTTTTTAATTCTTAAAAAGAAAAAGAATTATTCTGCTGTGGTAGGTAGAATAATGGCCCCCAAAAATGTCCCTGGAATCTGTGAATATGTCACGTTACGGCATGTGGAATTACAGTTACAGAACTTAAGACGGGGAGATTATCCTGGGTTAGCCGGGTGGGACCACAGTAAACACAGGAGCCCTTAAAGTGGAAGAGGAAGGCAGAAGAGTGGACCAGAGATGCGACAAAGGAAGAAGAGGCAGGAAGGATGTGAAGTGGGAGAGGGCCTGGACCCACGGTTGCTGACTTTGAAGATGGAAGGCGGCGGCCACAAGCCAAGGAATGCAGGTGGCCTCCAGAAGCTGGGAATGGCCACACCTGACAGGCAGCAAGGAAATAGAGACCTAGTCCTACAACCAGAAGGAACTGTATTCTGCCAACATCTTGAATAAGAAAGGACACAAACTGTCTCCTAGAGCCTCCAGAAAGGAACGCAGCACTGCTAATACCCTGACTTTCATCCAGCGAGACCATGCTGGGCTGCTTGACCGACAGAACTGTTGCATAATAAATATGTATCACAAACTTATTGGCTTAAAACAATAATTTGTTACGGCAGTCATAGAAAACCAATACAAAGGCCTTTCACACACTGCTGCTGAGTGTGTAAACCTGTACAAGAACTTCGGAAATCAGATCTAGCAGAGCTGAAGATATGCATTCCCTATAGGTCAGGAATTCCACTTCTAGCCTACACCCTGGAGAGACTCTCTCACGCAGACACACGGACACATGGATACATGTACCACGATGTTTACTGCACCACGGTTTGTAACAAGGAAAAATGGAACCATTCTAAGTGTTCACCATGAGAGAAGGAATAAAAATGTGAAGCTGTGAGGCAAGTAAAAAAAAATTCTCAGGAGCTACACGTATCAACCTGTATAATTTCAGAAAACAATGTTGAAAGAAATAAGTTGCAAAAAGGTATGAATATGGTAGGATTAGCATATTAAAACATGTCTTCAATTAGAGGTACATATTGAAGTGTTTAAAGCTGAAATGACATGTCTGATATTTGCTTTAAAATATTCCAGGGGAAAAAAAAAAAAAAACTTTGGAAGGGAATGGTACGAAGAAACAGGATTACCAAAATGTTAATAATTGCTAAATTATTGGGTAACAGGTTGCATATGGGGGTTATCATATGATTCCGTCTACTACTTTGTATGTTTGAAATTTTCCATAATGAAAAGTTCAAAGTAAATCAATATACACAGCTATTGTTCTAGTCATACATGAAGTTTGAAAAGATACAACATGAATAGTAAGAGCCTAAAACACAAGCAGGAAGAAGACGTGGTGCCCTCAGGACAGACTGCTAGGCCGCCCTCACGGGAGTCCCCCGCCACTGCGGACAGAGCACAAGCGCACAGCATGAAGACAGCGCTCCTGGCCTGGGAATGGGGCTGCCCAGTCTGGGGCCACGTCCTTGCCACTCACCATCTGTGTGACCTGGGCAAGTTACATCACCTCCCTAACCTCAGCTTCAGCATTTTCTGAGCAAGGATACAAACATCTGCCTGGCTGAGCTGCGTTAAATACAAGCCTGCACATAAGGCCCTTGGCACGGCTCCCGGCACACAGGCCTCCGTAAGAGTTTTGTAACAATGGCGTTGGTCGCAATCTGACAGCATAGTTTTACCTGTCGACTGAGTAACATGGACAAGGCAGGCCAGTGCTGTAAGCGCAGAGAAGGGAAAGAGTGGGTCAAGCTGAAGCCAGGCTTCCCCTGGGGCAGGGGTGGGGCTGGAGAAGCTGAGCCACAGCAGCGAGCAGGGCCTAGGCACAGGGCTGCCAGAGGGGCAAGGGGGCGGAGACAGGAGGAGACGGGACTGAGTGGATTTGCAGATTTCTCCTTGAGCCAGTATTTCATGAATCTCAGTTTTAAGAAACTAGGATATGAAGGTTCTTAATCCAAGATCCATCACGCGCTTCCACACTCCACGATTTTCTGAAAAGTATATGCAATACTGTGTGTGTGTCCAACTGCATTTTGGGGCCAAGGGTGTCAACAGCTTGTATCAGACCCTCAATGAGTTCTGAACCACTGAATCAGGTTACCCAAGTGTCCTTCCCTTACAGAGAAGACCCAATTTTCCACTTAGGGTCCCTCTTGGCTTTCAAACTACCCGTGGGTGCAGCCATGTCTCTGGAGAGGGTTCTACTCCTAGGAAGACGGGCTCCTCTTGCAGCAGGACTGGCTACCACCCATGTTGGCAGGGTACATGGCAGAAAGGTCTTGGAATGAAAACTTAGGCTGAACCCCAGCTCTGTTACTTGATTATTACAGCAAGACTGATGACATTATCTGTTCTAATGACTGGACGGTCCTTGTCATGAGCATCAAACCAGACACGGAGAATTGTGTAAAGTTCTCAATGAATGGCTACTGCTGTTGAAAGAGGGGCCTGAGAAATGGGTCCCACTATCCCCAACAGTCGCTAGCACCTTTACCTGACGAGATGAGGTTTAACGAATGCTTGCTCCGGATGCTCCGGGCTCTCAACCTGCAGAGCATCCTCCAGCAGCTGGGCTATGACATCCCGAGAAGGCCCCTGTTCTTCTGAGCAAACTGGTGTCTTCATTTCTTGGAGCAGTATCAAGTATTTGCTTTCTATCTGGCAGAGCTTGGCTTCCAGGCTAGAATACTACAGAGAATGTGGTAGTTACCTCCAATCAGACAGAGACACAGGAAGAGCAATCCTTAAGTACCTCAAGCAATCAAAGAATGACAAGCCAAGAACCACTGGCAAGTGAGCCAGAGAGAGACTGTATCAAAGACAAGAGATGGGGCTTCCCTGGTGGCGCAGTGGTTGAGAGTCTGCCTGCCGATGCAGGGGACACGGGTTCGTGCCCCGGTCCGGGAAGATCCCACATGCCGCCGAGTGGCTGCGCCCGTGAGCCATGGCCGCTGAGCCTGTGCGTCCGGAGCCTGTGCTCCGCAACGGGAGAGGCCACAACAGTGAGAGGCCCGTGTACCGCAAAAAAAAAAAAAAAAAGACAAGAGATGAATTTATGCCACAGGCCACCTGTCTTATTTAAATGGCCCACATGGGCCCCGTCTTCCTTCTAGGGGGTATGACACAGAAGTACTGGTAATAAGGCCTCTGCACGTCAACACACATATCAGTTCTGGACAGGGTTGAGGTGAGCAGCAGAAACCAGGCCACACACCCATTCCTGAGATCAAGCTGAGTGCCACTTGGACACGAGCCCCAAGCAGCCATCCCATGCAACATCAATACTTTCCTAGGACGCTGTGACCCAGAACTAGCTCTCATCTGCTACCTTACCAGACAAATCAATACACGCCTGGGAAACATGCAGGAACAAGGTTTGGGAAGATGTCCTGAGGACTGTTCAAAAGGTATATGAGGCATACAACAGCTGCTGACACAGTGTCGCTGAGCTTCATTTGATTGTAACTGGGAAGTCTGTGATGTCTCTACACCCTGCAAAGCCCTTTCCCGCCACAGTCACATCTAACTCTCAAAACAACCCTATCAGGTTCACAGAGGGGGCATCACCCTCACCATCCCCATTTATAGATAAGAAACTGAGTCACACAACTCAGTAGCATAAATCAAGATCCAAATAACCTTAGAATTGTATTTAATTTTTTTTCTGTAAACTTCATTATATGTGTGAATAAAAGCCACCTCTCAGGACATTTCTATTCGTCTTCATCACGAAGTGAAACTAAACACAGTGCTACGCACTTTATATACTTTAAATATAATCTGGTATCAATAACCACACCCTCCAAGCATGTGGGTTGAACTGATTTTAAAGCGTGTCCATTTTTAAATGGTTTCTGAATCATACCTCCCACCAGATAATAGAATATAACCGTCCTGACCCACCTTTGCCATCAGATCCCTCTCTCTTCTTTCTGCATTTCTCCGTAGAGCTGAGAGTTCCAAGATTTCCTTATTCAGAAATTTATTTTGCGTTTTGTACCCCTGTAGATTATCCTGTTGCAAAAAAAAGGTCCATCAATTCACATTGGTTGAATGTTGATTAATTATTCTATATCAGCGGTCCCCAACCTTTTTGGCACCAGGGACCAGTTTCATGGAGGACAATTTTTCCACAGACCGGGGGGTGGGGGGATGGCTTTGGGACAATTCAAGCGCTTTTCATTTATTGTGTACTTTATTTCTATTATTATTACATTGCAATATATAATGAAATAATTACACAACTCACCATAATGCTGACAGGAGGTGCAGCTCAGGCGGTAATGCGAGTGATGGGGAACAGCTATAAATACAGATGAAGCTTCGCTCGCTCGCCCACTGCTCACCTCCTGCTGTGCGGCCTGGTTCCTAACAGGCCATGGACCGATACCACTCCGTGGCCCAGGGGTTGGGGACCCCTGTTCAATGTAAGTAATATTTTGCTGCCTCACCAATCAAATAGCCCTGCTAAGTTAGAACAAGTTCTAAGGAAATGAAAGCTGATTCCTAGACACTTTCTGATTAAACTTTGCGGCTACCCTTGGCAGTAGAAGGTAGGCAGGGACTACGGCTGTAATGGAGGAGATGGGGAAATAAATTTATTTAATGGTGGAGATTTTTCTCACCTGTCCTTAGGAAAAGTAAGTAGGACTTATGTCCTAAATCTATGCAAATATTTTATCTACCCACATTCATTGGGTACAAAAGGTAATGCCTTACATTCATTTTGTTTTTTAACTAGAGAAACTGAACAAATTTTCTGTAGATTCTCATTTTTACGTATCCAGTTTATGTGGAAGAGGCTACACACATACACAAAGCCCTTACCTAAAGAATTACACTTAATAATGAATACCTATCACCTACAATGTACAAGGCACCTAAGAGTGTTCCTCAACTTTTTTACATTAAAAAATTTCAAACTTATGAAAACGTTAAAGAAAAGTACAATAAACACAATATACCCTTCACCTAAATTTGCCAATTGTTAACTTTTGCCACATTTACTTTCTGTTTTTAAGAGAACATCACAAGCTGGTGACACGTTCTGCCAAGTCCAACTAAAAGTTCAGCCCTGGCAGAAGCGGGTGCCACACGTGACCTTCAGCCCTTGACACTCTGAGCAAGGCAAGTGAAAGGGAACCTTTGAGACAACTGGGGCAGTGATTTCTAAATGCTCCCTACCAAATTCAGTCTTTTACAAATGTCTTCTTCCCC
Source organism: Orcinus orca (assembly GCF_937001465.1). NCBI lineage: Eukaryota > Metazoa > Chordata > Mammalia > Artiodactyla > Delphinidae > Orcinus > Orcinus orca. The sequence goes on from NC_064560.1 coordinate 81,641,528, forward strand.
TACTCTGTTTGAAGTTTTCAAGGAATTTCTGATCCCTCAAACACAGGAGAAACTGTTCACAACAGCTCCAAGAGAAGGCCAGGGGTGGTCAAAAAAGGCACTGACACCTGTGCTGTCCCAGGACAGAGACCATGGCCCCTCCCCAGAGATGTGTCCAGAGACATGCCCCAATCTCCAAACTAGAAGCCACCATGGCGGTACACAATCTCCCCTGAAAATACAGAAGAACTGAAAATGTTCCAACAGTCCCTTTAATCGCTGACACCTACGGAGCACTTGCTACGGGTTACAGGTGCCCTGTGGTCCTCGATCCCATTTAAACCTCACAACTCTTCAGCAGCCACTCTCGTCATCTCCACCTCCTAGGTGAAGAGCTGAGCCACAGGGAGGCTGCACAACTACTAAGTGTCGGGCTGGGAGCCAGGCCTGCTGCGCTCTTGGCCCAGGTGCTTGGCCCCTGACGCCCACCTGAGCTCTGATACGCATCACACCTTCTCAGTCTCAGCAAGACCGCACGTCATGACAAGCACTGAAGACGGGCGCTGTCAAACCCCAAAGGAGGTCCACAGACTTCCTTTTCTGATCAGAATCATGATGTTCTCCTTTCTCCTGGCGTCTTGAAGCTCTCATATTTGGAAACAATGAACAAACATGTTACTAAAAGGCAGGCTGATTGAAGGAAGGTGAGCTAGAGGGCAACAAAAGAATACACTGGGCTGTGACGGCCAGAGACTGAGCAGCACAAGGTGGGTCGAGGGAGCAGGACACCACAGTGTGCCCTCCGTGTCTTTGAGTCAAACTTTGCACTACAGTCTAAGGAAGTCCTGATAATGTATCTCAAGGATTCTTTCTCTAAAAAGGGAACCCTCTTGCACTGTTGGTGGGAATGTAAATTGATAGAGCCACTATGGAGAACAGTATGGAGGTTCCTTAAAAAACTAAAAATAGAATTACCGTATGACCCAGCAATCCCACTACTGGGCATATACTCTGAGAAAACCATAATTCAAAAAGACACGTGCACCCCAATGTTCATTGCAGCACTATTTACAATAGCCAGGTCATGGAAGCAACCTAAATGCCCATCAACAGACAAATGGATAAAGAAGTTGGCACATATTTATACTATGGAATATTACTCAGCCATAAAAAGGAACGAGATTGAGTCATTTGTTGAGACATGGACGGATCTAGAGACTGTCATACAGAGTGAAGTAAGTCAGAAAGAGAAAAAGAAATATCATATATTAACACATGTATGTGGAGCCTAGAAGAATGGTACAGATGAACGGGTTTGCAGGGCAGAAGTTGAGACACAGATGTAGAGAACAAATGTATGGACACCAAGGGGGGAAAGCAGTTGTGGGGGGGGGGGGTGTGATGAACTGGGTGATTGGGACTGACATGTATACACTGATGTGTATAAAACAGATGACTAATAAGAACCTGCTGTATAAAAAAATAAATATAATAAAATTCAAAAATTTAAAAAAAAAAAGGATTCTTTCTCTAGAATGATGATCACAGCAAGTTAAGACTCTATGAGGTGCCGGGTGCCCTGTGAGGACTTTACATGGAATACCTCTTTTAACCCTTACAAGACCCTATGAGGTAAGCGCCATTTCACAGATGAACACTGAGGCAGAGAGGTGAACCAGCCTGCCCAAGGTCAGAGGTCATGAGTGGCAAAGCTGGGTTTGAACCCAGCCAGGTCTGACTCCAGAGCCCATGCTCAGTCTAAACTGCCACCCCATACTGGGACACATCCCCTTCCTCATTGATGTTTGTTACAGTTGTGATTCTGCTTTTTTGTTTTTGTGCTTTATAAACTAAACTCTGAGCTCCAGGAGGACAGAGACTGTATACTTTGTGTGGAGTACAAAGCCCAGCACATGGCTGAATGAATGAATGAATGAAAGAGTCCCAAGAAGGAAAAGCTGCACGCATGAAGATATTCATGAAATAACAAATCACAGGAAAGAAGACAGAGGCTGATTAAGTAAATGATGACAGAGTCAAAAGATGGACAATCTGGAATCATTAACGATAGCAATACAGAAAGTACCTGGCTGAAAGAAACAAAAGTCTACCTACTCCAGGAAATAGAAGAATTATGTAAACATGGAAAAGGCCTGGAAGGAAGTGTGGGAAAAATATTTAAATCACTAGGGTGGTAAAATCCTAAGACCAATACGTGCTCCTGCCTCAAAATACTACAGGAACAGAAAGTGACCACATAGGAGACCAAAACAGAAATGTTTCTAAAAAGCAGAAATCTTTACAGGCACATACGCTGACTATAAAGCAAGACACTGAATAGTAACAGTAACAACAACAAAAAAGATACCTTCCCCCCACCAAAACACACACACAATTTTTTTTTCCCCACCTAGACATTTTAAATTTGGGGTCAAACGAAGAAATCAATATAGAAACCATGCGGTATCTAAAAGTGAAGGACAATGAGATTCTTCACTCCAATTCTCCCAGTGCCACCGCAGAGGAGGCACGAATGTGACTGTCTCCTGCATGGCACAGGGGATGCCCTGGCAATATCCGGCCCAGGCAGAGCAATGTCATAAACATGAGGTCACCAAGCCGGGCAGGACTCACTCAGAGGAACAGGTCACAGGGAAGTCCCCTGACAACCTTTCTGCCTCTCCATAAGCTATGCCACCACTTAACCTCACTCTTGTGGAATTCTGGAGCCACAGACTTTATAAATTAAGCTGAGAAATGTTGGAGAAAAAAAAAAAATGTCACCCGCTACCCCGCAAAAAGAAAAGGTCGAGAAGTCTAGCTGTGATCAGCTCCATCAGTCGTCTCCAAAAGGAGCTGTGTGGAGCCACAACAACAGAGCCACACACTCCCCTCCACACCCTGGCTCGGCTCCCCGGGAAAACATGCTCCCCACGCGTCCCCCACTGCCGAGCACTGGGACCTGGAAACCGAACGCCCTGGTGTCATTCTCCAAACACTATAAAGACGGACGTGCTCGCAAAATATAAAATTCAGTTGACCTTAAATAAGTGGTCTTAAAACGTGTATCACTGATGGGATGTATATTTAGGGTCAGTACACTCTAGGTTGCATATATAAACAAAACCAACTTTTACAGGCAACACTAACCAGGACCTTTTTTTTTTTAAACACGGCTATTTTTGTAGTAGATATAATTATAAAGTAACGAGATTGAGGGTTTTGGTGGTGTTTTTGCCCTTTTGGTCCTTCTCACCAATAAATCCTTCTGGCCTCATGTATCTACTGGGTGCTGTCACTGAGAAGTTGTCACCATGGGAGACCACATACATATTCCGACAAAGCTGCCATTATTCCAGTGTTTTAATTTCCATTTTGGAATTATCTTTAAGGCTCAGGCATGTCCATCAGGCATGCAGTCTACTGCATGCGTGACAGTACCTGCGTGACAGGTACTACTAGTCAGGAAGCAGGCTCAGTAACGACCTCAAAAGTGGCAAACCTTTGCCCTTCAAGGATAAGCTGCATTTGGGGGGCAAAACATCCTCGGTGCCACATTATTTGCAAAAAGTGGGTAGCCAGGTGAGGAAGACTTTGTGGCCAGGTGGGACCGATAGCTGCAGAACTATGTGGGGTCAGCTGGGGTCTGGGCTACACCCAATGCCTCATGTCCTAGGAGACACTTCTCCACCTGAAACTTCTCCAGATTGAGAACTGGTGGCAGCAAAACTTTTGGGACCCTCGCTGTGGCCTGACTGACAGTGGCCCAAGGCCATTCAGCTCTCCCCTCCTCGGGACCAGCACACTTCTCTGCGGGCACAGAGTCAGACTGCCCATGCCCCCAGTAACGCTCTTCCTACCTCATCAGCTGGCCACCACCCCAGGTATGATGGGGACAGTCACCTCCCTTTAGGAACCAGCCTCCCATCCCCAGGGCCACTGGGACACTGGGAAGAGAGCTCTGCCCTCCCTTCTGAGTGTCAGGACCCTCCTGCCTTAGGCATGGGGGGCACTGACTCTGGGCAGGCCCTCTTCCCCGGCGTGCTTGGGAGCCAGGGTCTGCTTTCCCACCTGACCCCACACTAGCTGTTGGGAACAGTGTTCCCTCACCTGGCCTCCATTATGTCCTGAGGCAGGCTATGCAAATAATGGTGTGTGCATCCACACACAGAGGGGGCAAGAAACAGCCTCTGTAGGTTACGTGGAATAATGAAGTTCTAAGGGTGTATAAACAGAAAGAGAAGTTTCAGCTGCCTGAAAGCAAGGGAGGGGAAAGATCTGAAACTGTTCTGAGCTATGGCGACACTGACGGGCTGAGACTTTCATTTTCCAAGGAAGCTTCTTAGAAACCTAGTAATTATCTGACTGGAAGTCCTGTGACACTTGTTTTTTTAAAAAAAGGCACAGCTGCTCTGCTGTCATGCCAAATTAGCTCACTGAGGCTAGCAGCTCTAGAGTGACATCAACAGACAGGCTGTTAGTGGGTTTTGGATTTCTTGTCCCAATAACAGGGGCCCACGCCCTGCTCTTACTTTCAGTCGGTCCAGTTCCAGCTGGTCCCTGGCTGTGGGGAGGGCCACAGGAGAGCTGGGCATGGAGGTGGGAGAGGATGCGCTGCCCTCGCACTCGCTGAGCTGCCGGGAGAGCTTCATGATGACCTCGTCCTTGGCCTGGATGGTCTCCATCAGCATCCCCAGCTGCTCACTGAGCTCGCCCACCTTGTTCTTCAGCGTCCTCACTTCCTGCTGAAGACTCTCTTTCTCCTGGTTGAACCTCTCCAGCTGGCTAGTGAGGCCCAGAATCTGGTCGTCCTTCTGGTGCAGAAGCCCCAGCGTGTCCTGCGGGACCCCCTCACAAAGGCGGCTGCTCGTGAAGTACTTGTCGTACTGGGAGGACCGCACCGTCTGCTGCAGGAGCCGCACGAGCTCCTGGGAGCCAGGGGAGGATGGAGTGGGGAGCAGGGGCGGGAGAAAAAGCAGAAATCATGGCAACTCTGCGTGGAGCAACCATTGGTATTTGAGCAAATGCAGAAACTTTACTGGAAATATTTTAATAACCAACTTCCTCTCGAAGGATCTCAAAAATAGAGAAGGAAAAATATTTATTCCATAAAGGCTGTCTGTAGAGAACAATAATAGGAAACAGGAAATAGTGGACAGGCAGACTGCAATTAGCAATGGCTCCCAGTAAACGTTCATCCGTATTAAAAAATCTGAGGTCTAAATTCACTGACCTGCTGAGGAATTAAGTATAATTAGGTGTGATCAGCTCAAAAGGAAGCTGCTTGTTTTAACAGGATGTGGAAACTCATTTAACAACTGTTCATGGGCCTTGGGCTGAAGCTATGCTCAGAGAGATTTGACGTCAGGGCAGGCGTGGGCAAGGTGCAAACAACACCCTCCCCGACCCACTCTGAGGGGTCTTCACTCTCGTCGGAACTTCAAATGTCTATGAAAAAATGACCAAGCAGAACAGCAGTGCCTAGGTCAGTGGCCGTGGCAACATACAACTCTTAGGGGAAAAGCACCGTCTGGGAAATAATGGAGTCAGAGAAACGTGAAAGCCGGGTTTTGCTCCTCTGGTCCCTGGCCTGCTGATGTGAGATGAGATAGAAATGTGAGGAAGAAGAATTACCTTCTGACTGGATAAGTCTTTCCTTAACCTTTCCAGCTCTTCCTGCTGGTTCTGGACCTGCAGCTGCATCTCGGAGGCCAACTTGCTGGTGCTACCACTGCCCGACGGCCCCTCGGCTGAAGGGTCCCCACTACTGTGGCGATTTTTATACGATCCAATCATGTCTTTCAAAGGGCGTTTTCCTTTGTAGGGAATACGTCCAAAATCAAAGGGAAATCCTGAGCCAGTTACTCCTACATAAAAACAAAACTTGTTTAAGTTCAGGTCAAATTTTCCTTTCGGAAATTCCAGTAAAATACATTAACATTCCATCCATCGTCCTCTAAGGAGTTCTGCGTGCGTCACTCTCTGCTCCTACCTCATTCTTGACAATAACCAAGCTGAAAATCAAAGATGATCTTTCATGTGATCACTTTTAAAGAAAACTTTCTCTATTTGCTCAATTTTTGCATTAAGACAGATGAAAAAAAGTCAGACTATACATTAGTACTAATGAGGAATTTATGACAAAACTGTACTAAGCTCTCTCAAGATTCTTTTGTAATGTTAAGTTTATTTTCCAAAAGATCAGTTCTAAGCCATGTGTTCATATCACTATTTTCTTATTTCAGCTACTTTGAGGACCAAAGAAAACAGAGACACAGACCAGGGAAGAACATGGTTGCTCCAAGTTCCTACAGCAACCTGAACACAAGGTGTCCCTTCCGCCGGGCACCTTAGTAAGGACAGGGCCTGCATCTACAAAGTTAGAGGGCAGGCCTTAAGAGATACACTAGGGATTCCCCAGCTGCTTATTTTTAGCTAATCTGTCCTTACTAAAAAAACAAACCAAAAAAACACCAAGTTTATGTTTTCTTAATTGTAAACACATTTTATTCTCTTCCTTAAAAATGAGTATTTAAAAATATTGAGGGATCCAAATAAATTTTAGAATAAATGGATTCAAATATATATTAAAAATATAAAGAGGAGAGTACATACTATATAGATTCCATTTATATAACTTTAGAAAACAGGCAAAACAAATCTATGATGTTAGGAGTCAGGACAGTGGTTTCGGGGGCGGGGATGGGAGGCGATGTAGTGACTGGGAGGGGTTTGGGGATAGAGGCTGTGACTCCTGGTACTGTCCTGTTTCTTCAAGTAAGTGCTGGCTACATGGATATGCTCACTTTGTGAAAATCCATTGAGCTACACATTTCTGATTGGGGGACTTTTCTGTGTGTATGAAGATTAGCTTACTTCCCATGAATGACACGGACAAGAAGCTGGCAGGCTGATTCTTGGAGCCATTACAGGAAATATCCATGAATCATCAAGATAAAAATCCAGAGACATCCTTGTCCCTCCGTGTCTTCCACACAGGCTCCCTCTCAAAGGGATCAGGGGCTGGGCAGAGGCTGAGAAGGCTGCTCCCAGACAAGAAGCTGCTGTCCAGGGGTGCTGGGAGTTTCTTGCCCCACCCGAGTCACTAAGCCTTACTGATTCTTCCTTCCCAATCTTGCTACCATTCACCCTTCCATTTCATTCTTAGAGTCTTATGGGGAAGTCAGAGCCAACAGTGTTTACCTTCAACAAGCCAAATCCCCAACACAAATCCCTGTTCCTCAGAAGGCCTTCCCAGTTGACAATGAGCCCCTCTCCTGGGTGCCCCGCTGGCTGCGCCACATGCTGGGTCACGAGGCACGTGACCCACATCTTCACCACGTCACACTGGACCTTAGGGTTCCATGCTACCATCCTGGGGATCACAAGTAAACTCCCTACCAAAGCAAGTCATGTGGTCCTTTCCCAGGGGACAGAAAAACATATTACCTTCAGTAAATATGTGCTCTCAGTAAAGACTTCCTAAAATCCTGCCTCCTCATCCTGCCAGCTCGTGCCAGAATGAAGCATAAGGCAGAATTTCAAAATTATTTATTGTTATTTTACATTTAAAACATCAATGTTCCCTCAATGGATCAATGGATGTAGGATCATGAAGGGCTGCTTAACGCATTAGGCAAAATGCCAATGGAGAGATGTATGAACGGGTCAGGCTGACACCCTAAATCCTGATTGACCTTAATATCACAAAAAGAGGGAAAACCAGATACGATGTGGTTCCAGATGTGATGCAACAAGAAATACACAGCATCCCTAGCCCCCACCCCACCCCAAAATATTCTTGTCATAATTAAAAGTCAACCCTGAATCTGGGCAGGCCTCTACTCTAGCGACAAGTGTATAGGAAATACAGGGATGGAGAAGCATATTCTGTGACCCCGCAAAAATAGAATTAACAAAATCCAGAATGTGGGCAATTCCTTGACAGGTAGACCCTGTTTCTTCAACAGGCGTGGCAAGGGAAACGGAAGACAAAAAACAAACAGAGAGCTGTTCAGACTGAAACAGACCCAAGAAGACACACAACTAAACACACTTGGGGGCCTGTTAGCCCCTCATTTGCTCGTGCCAACTGCAAGCAGACATTTATGGAACAACTGGGGAAGTAGACAAGAAGGATTTACTGTAAGTGTTTAGGTATAACGATGAAGCTGTGGTTCTTTTGAAGAGTCATCTCTTGGAGATACATACTAAAATGTTTGCAGATGCAAAGGATTAATATCTAGAACTTCCTTTAAAATAACCCAGCTGGTGGTGGGTGCCAGGAGGGGCAGGAGCCCAGAGGAGATAGAGAGGAAAAAAGAGAGGCCATAAGTTCAAAACTGTGGAATGTGACACTAGAGCTTCTACTTGTGTGTGCACTAACAAATTTCTATAAATAAAAAGTTTTAGTTTTTTTTTAAATCAGTATTTCTGTAAAGAGCACCATGACTTCCAGATCTTCTATCTCCTGAAAAAGTTGCAGAACCACAGGATTGGACAGTTATTTATTTCTTGTGACATCTCATTTTCAAGCCTTTAGGTTTTATTTCCCACAAAGAGAACGCAACTCCCGTTGGGTCTCATGCTCCCAGTGATACCTGCTACCAAAGGGTCTCCCACGTCACCAGTGGTTAACAGATGGCAGCGGAGAGAATGAAAGACAGCAGGAACAACATCCATACCTTTGTTTCCTTCAGGGATCTGCTTCTTCCTTTCTTCCTGCACCATGGACTCCTCCAGGTCCTTAGGGCTTGGCTCTAAAAGCTCCCACTCTTCATTGGTGTAAAACACACTCCTCCGACTGTCATTATGCCCTCTCCCAGGACGAAAAGAAGACATTGAATTTCTATTGGGAAAAATGAAATTTTTTTTTTTTAAATGGTAAAGCAAAACATAATGTCACATACATACGCTTGGCAAAAACTAAAATCTGATAATAGCAAATGTTGGTGAGGATATGGAGAAATGAGAACTCTCATACACTGCTGGTGGGAGTATAAATTGGAACTATTGCCATGGAGAACAATTCAGCAACATACAGATAAGTTGAAGAAGTTTTTGCCCTAAGACCCAGCGACCCAGCATTTCTTAGATTCTTCAACATGTGCACAAGGAGACACAAACAAGAACATCCACTGCAGCACTAGTCATATTAGCAAAAAACCCCAACAACCTAAACATCTATTGACAAGAGAACAGATAAATAAACTGTAGCATATTCGTACGATCAAATACTATACATCACTTAAAGTGAATTCATTCATTCAACAAATATTAATTAAGTGCCTACAATGTGCCAGGCACTGTTCTAAATGTTTGGGATATGCTAGTGAACAAATATTCCTGTCCTTCTGGAATGTACATTCTATCTAAAGCTACGTGGATCATATGGACAAATATTTTTTAAATGCTGAATAAGAAAAGAAAGAAAATTGAAGAATGACATGTACAACATATTTGTTTAAATCTTCAAGATAATACTATTAATAGATATCATTTATAGATACACACATATGTAGTAAAACTTAAAAATCCACACAAGAATGATAATTATCAAATACAGAACATGGTTACTCCTGTGAAGGGCAAGAAAAGAATGGGATCATGGAGACAAGAAAGGATTTGAACCATATCTGTAATGTTTTACTTTGTGTTTTAAAAAGCGCAGCAGAAATTTGACAAAATTATATACTTTAGCAGCGGTTACCCAGGTAATCAGTTTACTATACTTTACACTTGCCAGTGTGCTAAAATTATTTCATTAAAACTTTTATAAACTAGGCTGGGATTTCTACTTCCAATGAAGATGGACTAGGAGGGACTGGATTTACAGTCGTCTGAAACAACTGAAAAACTGAACAAAATACAGGAAACAATGACTTTCAGATATTGGACATCAGGCTACACCGGGCAGTGATCCCTGAGAGGTGGAAAACAAACGAGGTAAGCCCCACCCCTGCCCAAGCTTACTGCCTAGACACTTTCCAGGCCACGGTGCAGGCAGGGGGAACCCAGGTGGAGCTCTCCCATGAACTGATAAGACAGCTGGGAATCCCAAGGCAGGTGGAGTTCACAGCGCACAGTACTGGAGAGAAGAGAGCTGTATGGAGGGCTGCAGAAACATCAGAGGGTTCCCAAGTCTCCAGATGAATACTATCAGGCTTGTGTGTAAGAAAGCTATCCAAGAATGGGGAAAGAACCATCCCTCTGCTCACACAATCGTGTCTAGTCCCACCGGCCAGAGTGGAAAACCTCACACGTCATGGAGTATGGTAGACTGGTACTTGGAAAAAGGTTACTGACATTATCCCTAGACTAAAGCCTGCTCTCATACTACCTAAAAAAGCTTAAAAGTGAACTTCAAAAGTATCAAACTGTTTCTGAGTAATTAAACTACATTCCAGAGCAAAGCTTAAGAATATATGTACACGAACACACACAAAAATCTGGCACCCAGAAAGGTAAAACTCATAATATCGGGCATGCAATAAAAAATTATCAGGCATGCAAACAAGTAAGAAAATACAACTCATTCTAAGGAGAAAAATCACTAAACACAAACAGACTCAGAAATGACAAATAATAAAATTAGTAGACAAGGGTTTTAAAAGTTACTGTAACTGTTTCCCCACGTTTGAGAAGCTAGAAGAAAGACTGAACATGTTAAATAGAGATATGGAAGATGTGAGACAAAGATCCCAATCAAAACTTCTAGAGATAGAGGAAAACACAGGCAGAACATTCTTTGACATAAATCACGCAATATTTTTTTAGATCCATCTCCTAGAGTAATGGAAACAAAAGCAAAAATAAACACATGGAACCTAATTAAACTTAAAAGCTTTTACACAGCAAAGGAAACCAGAAACAAAATGAAAAGACAACTTACAGAATGGGAGAAAATATTTGCAAACGACACAACCAACAAAAGATTAATTTCCAAAATATACAAACAGTTTACACAGCTCAATATTTAAAAACAAAAAAACCCCAACACAAGCAAAAGAATGGGCAGAAGACCTAAATAAGACATTTCTCCAAAGAAGACATACAGATGGCCAACAGGCATGTGAAAAGATGCTCAATATTGCTAATTACTAGAGCAAGGCAAATCAAAACTACAATGAGGTATCACCTCACACCAGTCAGAATGGCCATTGACAAAAAGTCTACAAACAATAAATGCTGGAGAGGGTGTGGAGAAAAGGGAACCCCCTTGCATTGCTGATGGGAATGTAAATTGGGGAACAGTATGCAGGTTCCTTCAAAGACTAAAAATAGAGTTACCATATGATCCAGCAATCCCCTTCCTGGGCATATATCCAGAAAAGACGAAAACTCTAATTTGAAAAGATACATGCACCTCAATGTTCACTGCAGCACTATTTACAATAGCCAAGACATGGAAGCAACCTAAATGCCTGTCGACAGATGAATGGTTAAAGAAGAGGTGGTACATATATACAATGGAATATTACTCAGCCATAAAAAAGAATGAAACACTGCCATTTGCAGCAACATGTTTGGACCTAGAGATTATCATACTAACTGAAGTAAGTCAGGCAGAGAAAGACAAATATCATATGATATCATTTATATGTGGAATTGAAGAAACTGACACAAATGAACTTACCTATGAAATAGAAACAGACTCACAGACATAGAAAGCAAACTTATGGTAAGCAAATTTATGGTTACAAAGGGGGAAGGGGATGGGGAGGGCTAAATTAGAGTCTGGAATTAACATATACACACTACTATTATAAAATTAACAACGAGGACCTACTGTATAGCACAGGGAACTATATTCAATATCTTGTAATAACCTATAATAGAAAAGAATCCGAAAAAGAATATATAACTGAATCACTCTGCTGTATACCTGAAACTAACATAACATTGTAAATCAACTATACTTCAATTAAAAATAACCTAGGGGGCTTCCCTGGTGGCACAGTGGTTGAGGGTCCACCTGCCAATACAGGGGACACGGGTTCGTGCCCCGGTCCGGGAAGATCCCACGTGCCGCGGAGCGGCTGGGCCCGTGAGCCATGGCCGCTGAGCCTGCGCGTCCGGAGACTGTGCTCCGCAACGGGAGAGGCCACAGCAGTGAGAGGCCCGTGTATCGCAAAAAAATAAATAAATAATAAAAAAATAACCTAGGGATAAAACTACAATGTCTATGATGAAAATACACTAGATGGGATTAATAGCAGATGAGATATTGCAGAAGGAAAGATTGGTGAACTTGATGACAGTGCAATAGAAACTATCCAAAATAAAACAGAGAGAAGAAAGACGAAGGAAGAATCAACAAGCCATGGGGTAATGTTAAGCATGTAATAATGTCAACTGATGTTCAACAAGGGTACCAAGAAATTCAATGGGGAAAAGATAGTCTTTTCAAAAAGTGATACTACATCTGGTTATCTGTATGGGAAAAAATGAACTTCAACCCTTACTTCACATAATACATAAAAATTAACTTAAAATATATAAATGAGTAAGAATTAAAACAATTAAGCTTCTGGAAGAAAACAGGGAAGAAAATATTTGTGACGTTGGGTTAAGCAAAGATTTCCTACACAGAACACAAAAAGCACAATCTGTAACAGATTAAAATGATAAAAGAACTTTATCAAGATTTAAAAGTTCTTCTTGGAAAAATATTTGCAAAACCTATATCTGACAAAAGGCTTGTATTCAGAAAATATAAAGAACTCTTACAACTCAATAATAAGAGAATAAACAATTCAATTTAAAAGTGGGTGAAGGACTTGAATAGTCATTTCTCCAAAGATATACAGATGGCCAAGAAGTACATGAAAAGATACTCAACGTTATTAATTATCAGGGAAATGCAACTTAAAATCAAAATGAACCACACCCACCACAATGGCTAAAGTTAAAAACACCAGCAAGTGTCCAAGTGTACCAAGTGTCAGGAAGGATGTGGAGCAACTGCAACAGTCAGGTACTGCTAATGGGAACACAGAATGGGGCAGCCACCTGGAGGACAGTAGGGCAGTATGTTATCAAGTTGAATATACACTTAACTAAACAGCTCAGCAATCCCAATCCCACATATTTACCCAAAAGAAATGAAAACATGTCTACATGTAGGACTTGGATGTGAATACTCAGAGCAAGCATTATTCATAACAGCCATGAACTGGATATCAACCAAAGATCTGTCAACTGGTGAATGGAAAACCAAACTGTGACATATCCATACTTACTGCATACTATTAAGGAATAAAGAAGGAATGAGATGTGAAAACACTCCACAAAATAAATGAGTCTCAAAAAGATGATGCTAAATGAAAGAAGACATACAAATACAGTATGATTCCATATATATGAAATTCTTAAAAATTTCATGCAAAGGGGCATGAGGGAAACTTGCAGGTGGTGGAAATGCTCTATATCTTGATTATGGAGGTGTTTACATGAATATGTATAATCTCTAAACTCCATCAGCCTGTACACCTAACATAGATAAATTATACTTCAGTAAGGTTATTAAAATAAAGAAACAGGGACTTCCCTGATGGTGCAGTGGATAAGACTCCACGCTCCCAATGCAGGGAGCCCGGGTTCAATCCCTGGTCAGAGAACTAGATCCTGCATGCATGCCACAACTAAGGAGCCCATGAGCCGCAACTAAGGAGCCCACGTGCTGCAACTAAGGAGCCCATGAGCTGCAACTAAGGAGCCCACATGCTGCAACTAAGACCCAGCACAACCAAATAAACAAGGAAATATTTAAAAATAAAGAAAAACAAATACAGAAGAGGAAGAAATGTGCATCATTTGGAGTTTCCTGAGGTAGATTAAAGGTAGGGGATGAAAAGGTAGCTTCATCTCTAGTGTGAATCAGATGACATTCTCATGTAAAATAGTCATTTTCAGTGTTTTATGTTTTTGAAAGCATGATTTTTTTCGCTTTATTTGAATTTCATTAAAGTGCGTTAAGAATTTAGAAGAATGCAGAGAAATTACCTAAAACATTTATGTTCGCATCACTCTGTTTTAACAAGGAGTCACCAGGAACCTGGCAATTATACCTGCTTATATGTTTACACCTGCTAAAAGTTTTCTTATGGTTTATTTACTGGGACCAAGAGTGAACTGGCAAACAAACATGTACTGTTTATTTCCTAAGTCTCTCCTAGTGCCTGGCAACCGTGCTACACATCTTCCCAGAGAACTGCATAGAGGAACGCTAGTAAAATCCCCACTATAACCCAATGAGCAAAGTTGAAGTAAAGGCTGATTTTATAAAAATTACAGAATTGTGGAGAAAGCTATTTCAAAATAGTTGCTCAGGAGAAAAAGAAACTTTCACAAATGCTCCATATACTTTTGCTCATTTCTTTGATACAATTAGCTGGGTACACTGGACCCACTACACTACAAAATTTCAGTTGCCCCACTTATGGCCAGGGTCTCACAGCAGCCTTCACTCACATGTGGCATGTTACTACCACCACCATCGATTTGAGAAGTTAAATTCTCCTTGCCTTTTGCCGGAGCCTTCAAACTGTGCTACTCAGCCCTGGTCCTTAAATGGTAGATACAAGAGGGAGGAATGAGAGAACAGGGAAGAACAGAACATGCCTGGGGAGAGAGAAGAGCAACTTAAATGACTCAGAACTTCCACACGCCCTCCTTCTCTCCAACATGGTCTTGGCATCCCTGCCTTGTCATGAGGCCCACCTGCACAAATGCCATGCTCTCACCTGTGGCTGAGGGACTGAGCCTCGGTTGCGGGAGGTACCACCTGCCAAGCCTTAGGTGATGAAGAAACCAGATCTGGCTCAAAGCGAAAACCTCTTTAAGCTGAAACACTATAGAGCCAATCCCTGCTTTAGATCTTAGTGGTAAAACCGAATTCTGTGACTGTGCAACATGGGGGTCAGTAAAGCATATGCTTCTCAAACCTCTCGTCCTATCCGCTGCGGTCAGCAGAGGCCTCTGCACTGACCAGGTGTCCTGCCTGTGCACTAATTAGAATTCACTGCCAGTTTAAATGGGGTTCTGCTGGCTGATGCTCGAGGCCGTTCTCATACAGTGCTTGCCCTTTAAAGAACCCAATGTCATCTGACAAACCTTTGAGAGCAACTTCTGTGTCCTTCCAGGCACGGTGCTAGGTGCCTGCTGTTTTGTTCAATAAACACTCAGCTACTCTGATCTGAAGTGAAAAGCAGGAGACCACCAGGCAGCCAAATGTCACCTTGACAGCTGCAGTGTTCAGGCTGAACTTTTAAAAACAAACACCAGCAACCACATTGTAAATCCTATTTCATTGTAAATACTCCGATGAAAATTTAAAAACAAACAAACCAAATACCAGCAATCTATATACTTAATAAGAAAACCTGTTTCTAGGTTTACATATTTCAGTTCAATTTCTCTACATACAGTTTAAAATGTCCACCTAAAACAGTAATAATTTTTTCAACATTCATTTCAACTCTGATAATCAGCTAGAGTTTTACAAGTTGACAGAATGGCTGGAAAATGCCCCATTAAATCCTTCAAGAGCTCACAGCTCTACAAACACGCTGCCCAGCCAAGTTTTGGCCTCTGCTACTACCTTGTACGTGTCAGGAAGACAGGGGCAGAAGGAGAGCAGGCTACCTCCAGGGCAGCCAATCAGCTCATCCCTCCTAACTACAAGCCCTGTCAAGAGAAACAAAAAGTGGGGGCGGGGGGGCTCTGATTGGCAATAGCTATCCTAATAAAGACGATGCAGTATCTCCTCTCGCACACATCAATTCTTCAGATAGATTCTCACAAGGACATGGAGACGTATGTCAGGGATACCAGGACAATGTTATTTGAAATGATTGAAAAAAGGAGAAATAACCAAAAGGGACTTGCAGATGTGATTATATTAAGATCTTGAGATGGGGAGATGACCCTGCATGATCTGAGAGGGCCCTAAATGTCATCACGAGTGTCCTTATAAGAGAGAGGCAGAGGAAGATATCTCTGTAAGAAGGGGAGCAAGTGACGTGACTGGGGAGGCAGATTAGAGTGATGCGGCCATGGGCCGAGGAATGCTGGCAGCCACCAGGAGCTGGAAGAGGCCAGGGACGCATTCCCATCTGGAGCCTCCAGAAGGAACCAGCCCAGCTGACACCTTGACTTGAGCCCAGTGAGACTGATTTGGACTTCTGGCCTCCAGAACGCTAAAAGAATGAATTTATGTTGTTTTAACCCACCAAGTTTATGGTAATTTGTTACAGCAGCCAGAGCAAATGAACACAACCACTCTCCAATAAGCTACTGCCCTTCGAACCATGGGCCTTGCAAGACTACTTTTTGTTACAGTCCGTATTTCAACAGGCATTCAAGTTTGGAGCATTATATCTAAAGTTAAAATATATTTATTGTTGACATAATGAGAAAGAAGTGTCATCAGAAAGGCCCTTTCCAGGGACTTCCCTGGTGGTCCAGTGGGTAAGATTCTGTACTCCCAATGCAGGGGGCTCAGGTTCGATCCCTGGTTGGGGAACTAGATCCCACATGCATGCCACAACTAAGAAGTCCTCATGCTGCAACTAAAGATCCCTCATGCCACAACGAAGATCCCGTGTGCCACAACTAAGACCCGGGCAGCCTTAATAAATAAATAAATATTTTTTTTAAAAAAAAGAAAGAAAGGCCCTTTCCAAAATATCCTATACATTTAATGTGGATAATGAGTCCACCTATTCTAAAGAACACACATCTAATAAAATGTGCACCGCCTCAAAAGAAAAAAAAGAATCAAAGTAAAACTAATCTCATCATAGAATTTCCAGGCAGGTACAGCTCTACCGGCTTCCTATTGCCCAAAGGACAGACACTACCCCATCCCTTCACCCTGGGCCTCCCGGCCTCTTCAGCAACTGTTTGATCATCACCTCCACCCAGCACCCTAAGCTCCCAGCAACATGAATCTGTGAACTCATGAAACCCTGTTCTGACTTCCACACCTTTGCATAGGTGAGTCTCTGTACTTACCTTTCCCTTTGGCAGGTCCCACTTCATCCTCCACGGCACAGCCTGCCCCCCCCAACCTTCTCCCCGACCACCCCCTCAGTGCACCCGGGGAGGCATGACATGCTGGGTTCAGCCCTCAACTGCACCCTACAGTGCCTTATGACAGGACTCCTTACCTGCCTGTCTGTCTCCCCTGAGGACTCTAAGTACCTCAAAGGCAGGGAGGGACTACCTCTTATCCAACGGAGCACCCAGGCCACAGAGGAGGGGGAAGAGGAAGATGCAAAGATGACTGGGGTGGGGGGGCGGGCGCGGAGCCAGGCTACACAACCAGAGGCAGCCTTCCAAGCAGTGCTTCTCAAACTATGGGTGGCAACCCATTAGCGGGCCAGGAGATAGAATTAAAGAGCCATGAAATCCATTTCGAGGGTCATGATGGGAATTTTTTTAATACATTGGAAGAGAAATTAGTACTCGGCTTTACTAGATATATCCGTTAAAATTGCATGAAATTTCTGTTTCAGTTTTGTGTGCTTACAAACAGTATACATTTATGTATGAATGTATATTATTTGCTGTGGATTCCCAGTCAAGAAGGTGAACAACACTTCATTAGAAGGAAACCCCTTCCCAGGAGGCCAAATAGCAGAGACAGCACCCACGGAACTGCAGCCCCTGGCAGGAGGGTGTGGACAGTGCCACCCGCATGTGTGCACAGGGTGAGGACAAACCCCAAGCAGCAGGAACAGAGTGCTTCTGCCCTGGGAAGGGTACTGAGCCCTTCGCTCATCATTCCTTCCTCAAGCAGGCTCCAGACACCCACCACGTGCCAAGTACCATGTGAGGTGCTGGGGACACACCCAGCCAGGACAGACAGCGTCCCTGCCCCCCCATGGAGGCCCCAGCCCCACCAGGGAGGTGGACCACAGACAAGAATGCAAAGAAACAGAATCATACCAAGTGGTAGTAAGGGCTGTGAAGGAAAAGCAGGGGGGTGGGCGGAACGAGGCTCCCCTGAAGGGTGACTGGGAGTCACCGGGAGGAGAGAGCCCTCCCAGCAAAAGGTCAGCCTGACCAGGGCCTGTAGGGAAGACAGTGCGTTTGAAGAACCGAAAGAGGCCAAGCAGGCCTGAGATAGGGGAGATGAGCCCACTGGCCCTCTAATGCCACGTTCAGCAGCGTAGCCTGCGGCCTAAGGCAATGAGACGCCTCCCGAAAGGCTTGAGCCAGTGGCAAGAACTGATGCGGGTCACTGAGAGTATAGGGCCCCTGCCATAGGTGGGCCCAGGACCGGCAGACGGTACAGGGTGCAGGCAGCTTTCCCTTCCCAGCCCCCAACTCTAAATACAATGGCAGACGTGGGCCAACTACTCTCTCCCTCGGTGGCCCTGAACAAGGCACCCAAGTTCTCTGAGCCTGTTTCCCATGCTGACTAGGATGACCACACATCCCAGCCAGGGTTATAAGCCAAAGTCATCGCTCCTCTCACCACTGCAGCAATTTTCATGGAGCGGTGTCATGCAACCGTGGCCCTTCTGATTCGTGGGCCCCCAGAAGTGTGCGGCCAGTGGAGGTGGAGAGGACTGCTGGGACAGAGCTGCTGAGCATGACCCTTGCTCCCCAAGGAGCTGTCGGAGAGGACTGGGCGCTAATGCAGCAAGGTGCAGGAAGCCCAGCCAACTCCCGCAATCACTGAAACTCTGCCAGCCAGGAAGCCGGTCACCGTCCTTCATGCTTCCCTCTCCAAGAGGCTTGGCTTTGAAACATCAGCGTGGGGCAGCAGCATGGTGACTGAATTCTGTCTTGTATAGACAGAGCTGTGCCTTACAAGGGAAACCACAAATAAGTACCATGTTACAGTTACTGGGCATGAACGACTTCCCCAAATTCACCAACCATCTGCCTGCTTTGGTCTGGGCCGCACCCTCTGCTACAAACTGGGGAGGAGCCACCAGGCATGGTCCTAGCCAGCAAAACCAGAACAGTCTCCTGAGAACACCAGCCATGCACACAAGTAACTATACCTGGCCTGAGGGGTCAAGAGGGAAGCAAAAAACAAAGGGTCAGAGCAGGTCAGCAGCTAGCAGAAGACCTATCAGAGGCAAGCCCAGAAGGACAAGCACACCTTCCCAGTCACCCTGGTCTTCACACCCATCCTCCAGAAAGGCACCCTCTACTTTATTTATGGATAATAAAGTAAAGATCCACTTCACTTACTGGCTCAACGGAGGCAGGGTAACAACAGTGGCAGCAATACCAACAGGACTGGATCGTGTGACCACTTTTTCCTGAGCACTTACGATGAGTTAGACACTGAGCTAGGCAGTTCTTATTTCTAACCTTAACACACCCACCCACTGGGGAAGGGTATTCACACACACACGCCAATTTACTAATGGAGAATATAAAGCTCAGAGAAGTTAAGTTACTGGCTCAACATCACACAGCTAATGAGTAGCAGGACTGTGATTCCAAAACCCAGGCTGACTACAAAGAGCACGAGCCACGGCGTGACCCCACTCCTGAGCACAAGTAGAGCTGGACCCTGGGAGCTGCCGGCCACATGTCAGGCATGGCTGAGCACCTGGCAATGGACTCACAGAACCACAGGGCAATGCTCATTGCCATCACATAACCCGCAGCACTGCTGCAGCCTAAGCACACCTCCCACGCCTACCCATCTTGTTCAAACTCTGCACGGCCTCCAGGGCACACACTCCCACTCCCACCCCCACGCATGCACACTCACACGTGGACCAGCCAGAACTGCACGTGAGAGCTTTTACCTGAATTCTTTTATCTGAAGTGATCTGGACTGTTAGTAGATTAATGAAAACGTTGGTTAAAGCAGGAAACCATTTAACAGTAACTGAAAACAAACACACGTACCAATAAAGGCACAAGGAAGTGTGCGCTGGTGTGCCAGCCTCCTGATGTAGGCCAGCCAAGGCTTCTTCTTGAGTCTGAGGTTACTGAACACAGTTCCCTGGTATCTTTTTAGGATAAATCACACCCATAAGACATCATCTAACTTTTCCAAATTTGTTTTGCTTCTTTTTAAAAAGTAGAATGGGGACTTACAGTTGTGAAACAATCTAAGTATAGAATCTTTACAGGTTTTGAACAATTTTTTTTTTCCTATCTTTCACAACTGTGCCACCCACATCCTGGCAGTGTTTTAATGACTCACCTTTATGGAATTTCCCCCAAGCGTTCAACTTACTTTTCACAGAAAAAACGTTTCATTTTAATATGTTATGGGTTTACTAAGTATTTCACTGAATTATGTAATTACAAGAACAAGTACAACTAGTTAGGAACAAAGCCAGCCAACTATTGGTAAGTTTGCAGGTGGCTGGTGGGAGCAGAGGCACAGGGTGCCCTGCGGTAGCCCATTAGTCTCGTGCGGTCATTGCGGACCACAGCTCTATAGAGGGAATTTAGAATGTCAGTTAAATAGGGGAGCTGGTGGAATGGAAGCTGGTTAAGAGAGTTTCAACTGTATTGATAAACACAATAAAAGCACAGCAGACAAGCAACCAATTATCCCTCAAGGGGCTTCCCTGGAGGCGCAGTGGTTAAGAATCCGCCTGCCAATGCAGGGGACACGGGTTTGAGGCCTGTGCCACGGAGCAGCTAAGCCCATGCACCACAACTATGGAGCCTGCCCTCTAGAGCCCATGAGCCACAACTACTGAGCCCGTGTGCCACAACTACTGAGCCCACACGTGCCACAACTACTGAGCCCACGCACCTAGAGCCCATGCTCTGCAACAAGAGAAGCCACTGCAATGAGAAGCCCGCTCGCCGCAACTAGAGTAGCCCGTGGGCAACAACGAAGACCCAATGCAGCCAAAGATAAAATAAATTAAATAAATTTTTTAAAAAACTTAAACAAAAAATTATCCCTTAATCCATGACTACACTTTAATTAAAACACCATTTTAAATTTATATAAAATATATGTAATTTTTGAGCCACGAATTTATAATATAGAAATATTGCTTTAATACTTCTGTGGTCATTAAAATCTCTCTACGCACCTAAAGCATCTTATTTAAACCTTCGCTAAGCACGCCGTAAGTAAAAGAAAGAAAAAAACCATAAACACCTAAGATCCATATGCCAATCAATAAACATCAGGGTTTCTACAGGAAGTGGCCCCCTGGACCTCCGTGGAGAATGGCTTTGCCATGAGCTGTGTCTCCCCCAAAAATGGCAACAACTAGCCCTCATCTAGTACTTAGTGAGGGTCAGCTTAAGTTGTCATCATCATGTTGATCTCCCGAAGTATGTGTGATTATTACCCCCATTTTACAAATGAAACTTAAGTAATTTGCCTGAGTTATCCAGCTTTTAAGTTGTAGATCTGGGAATTGAACTCAGCTGTCTGGCTCTTAATCACTGGGCTACAGTGGGAAGGCACAGCTGACAGAAGATAACTCCAAGTGACCTTTAACCCTGAAAGTGAACAGTCAGTTGTTACAAGCAAAGGTGACACGTGCTCACTTTCCTAGGTTGGACACACTCCATAATCAGAAAGCCGCCAGTGTTACAGGTCTGTCTCTGCCCCTTTCCATTATCTAACTTTGAGGGCAGATGAGGCTAGTTAGGCATGAAAATCTGGCAAATCAACAGTTTCCCGAATATGTTCTTACAATGAGAGGTGGAAGGAACACTTGGCTCCAATCGAGGCACCCAAGGTGCCTTTCAGATCTGCCATACACCTGCTATGTGTCTTGAGCAAGTCACTTTACTGATAGGGACTGAGTAAAGGGACAAAGTAGGTGATTAAATAGTTAATTCCACTAAGGGATCGTAAGTAAAGAAAAAAGTATGGGAGACCCCTGTAAGTTAATGATCACTCAAGAAAGCAGACCTCCCTAGCAACAAAGCCAAGCAGGCTTGCTTAGCAACAAAACCATGCAACAGAAGCATGAGACATGTCCCAAAACAATAAAACAGTGGTGGAATGAGACCCACATCCTGCCCTGTGATGTCAGTAAGTTAATGACCCCTAGGACATGCTCTGCACACATAAAAAGCAATAATTTGGAAAAGGTGACATTTCAAAGTGAAAGACCCTCATTATACTGAAGTAATTTTTCCATAGCACCGTGACAGTGCTATGGATGGGCCATATAGGGTCAAAAACTCCCCCTCCCAACATGTCGGAGGAGTTAACGATGGAAGACTCAAAGAGTGGGGAAGAAGGTGGTCTTTTCCCCCTCCCCTCTTTTCCTTTGATTATAAAACTGTAGCCCACTAAGTTCTTGGGGAGGCACCCTCTTGCCCACCCGCTTGTAAACCTCACAAGTGTCCTATTCTAATAAACCACTTCTTATCTATCACTTTGCCTCTCACAGTATTCTTCCTGTGCTGAGACATAAAGAACCGGAGCTCCTCAGAGCCCCCCACCAAGATGCATTTCTGTGGTTTCATTACCTCTCTTAAGCCTCAGCTTCTTAACCTGTAAAAGAAAGGGATAAGCTCTTGGTGGCTTTCCAACATTTTTAGGAGCATAGAACCCTTTCTTTAAGGAGAAGTCCAACAGGTTGAAATCAATGAAAGTAGTGCTGCTCCAGTTGCAGGCACCCAGGGAGACAGCCCCACCTTGCCTCCTCCCTCCCACCTTACCTTCGGCACTGGCTGGCAAAGGACTCAATCAGATGACATGGGGCACCCCGAGCAGAAGGACACACCATGAGTGAAGGTCCTGGGTGAGGAGTAAGGTACGGAATGGCCGGAACACAGCAGCCCAGGGAGTGAGAATATGGGGAAACAGTGACCTAAGGAACAAGCCACTTCCTGGATCCATAGGAGAGGGGAGGACACAGGGCCAACTGCTATCCCCAATACTGGAAGGACAGGCCAATACGGGGAGTCGCAGCTTCCTAGAGCAGAGGATCACCTAAGGAAACAGTGCCAGGGTAGGAAAACTCACCGTAATTGATGACTTGCTGGAGGCTCAGTACAGACAACTGCGAGTTAAAAACTCCAGAGGTGGGCTTCCCTGGTGGCGCAGTGGTTGGGTGTCCACCTGCCGATGCAGGGGGTGCAGGTTCGTGCTCCGGTCTGGGAGGATCCCGTGTGCCGTGGAGCGGCTGGGCCCATGGGCCATGGCCACTGAGCCTGCACGTCCGGAGCCTGTGCTCCGCAACAGGAGAGGCTGCGGCAGTGAGGGGCCCATGTACCGCAAAAAAAAAAAAAAAAGAATATAAAAACTCCAGAGGGCCTGTCATAGGGGTCCCCACAATATTGTGAGAGTTACCTTCAGGAGCTCGACCAGGTTCCCACAGCGAATACCAGAGAAAAATTCCCTCTGACTTCTGGCAGGGAGAGGGGAAAAGGAATAATTTTTTTTTTTTTTTTTGCGGTACGCGGGCCTCTCACCATTGTGGCCTCTCCCATTGCGGAGCACAGGCTCCGGACACGCAGGCTCAGCAGCCATGGCCCATGGGCCCAGCCGCTCCGCGGCACGTGGGATCCTCCCGGACCGGGGCACGAACCCATGTCCCCTGCATCGGCAGGCAGATTCTCAACCACTGCGCCACCAGGGAAGCCCAGGAATAATTTTTAAATACTCCAGAGTACTCCGTTTTTAACAAGGCCTGAACTATTGACCAGAGCCTAACCTGGGTATTATCAGAGCCTAACTGACCTGTGGGAAGGGGAATACACAACTCCAGCCCATTCTAGCCATCCTGCCCCACCTAAGGGAGGAATAAAAACACGGAGAAACACTTGCAAAGTTCAAACTCCAGAGGCACAAGCTCACTAAAAGACTGAGCCCTCATCATAGGACTATACAACACTTCCTCACCTCCCACACCTCATCACCATATTACTAAAAGTCTATTTACAGCAGTTACCTTCTACCTAGAACATCATGTTCAGGTACCAACAAAAAATTACAAGGCACACCAAAAGGCAAAAGCCTCCACAGTTTGAAGAGACAAGCAAGCATCAGAACCAGACATGGCAGGGATGTTGGAAGTATCAGGCGGGAAATTTAAAACATCTATGATTAATATGCTCAGGGCCCTGATGGATTAAGTAGACCGCATGCAAGAACAGATGGGCAGTGTAAGCAGAGATGGAAATTCTAAGAAAGAACCAAAAAGAAATGCCAGAGATAAAAAAAACACTGCAAAAATAATGAAGGATGCCTTTGACAGGCTTATTAGTAGACTGGACACAGCTGAGGAAAGTATCTCTGAGCATACAGATATCTCAATAGAATCCTCCAAAACTAAAAGGCAAAGAGAACAAAGACTGGGGGGGGGGCGGGGGGGAAGGAGAGAAAAAAGAACAGAATATCTGAGGACTATGGGACAACCACAAAAGGTGTAACATATGCATAAAGGGAATATCAGAAGTAGAAGAAAGAGAGGGGAAAAGAAGAAATATTTCAAACAATAATGATGGAGTATTTCCCCAAATTAACCTCAGACACCAAACCACAGCTCCAGGAAGCTCAGAGAACACCAAGCAGGATAAATGCCAAAAAGCCCATACCTTGGCATACCATTTTCAAATTACAGAAAATCAAAGATAAAAAATTCTGAAAGAAGTCAGAGGAAAAAAACTACCTTACCTATAGAGGAACAAAGATAATTACATCTGACCTCTCCTCAGAAACCATGCAAATAATAGTAGACTGAAATATGTAAAGTGTTGAGAGAAAAAAAATCCCACCAACTTAGAATTCTGTAAACTGTGAAAAGGAGAATAAAAAAAATAAAGACTTTCTCAGACCAAAAAAAAAAAAATTGAGGGAATCTGTTGCTAGTAGATTTGCCTTGCAAGAAGTATTAAGTTCTTTAGAGAGAAGAAAAATAGTACAGGTCAGAAACTCAGATCTATCATAAAGAAAGGAAGATTACTGAGGAAGGAATAAGTGAAAGTAAAATGAAAACTTTTATTTTTCTTATTCTAATTGATCTAATAGGTAACAGTTTGTTCAAAATAATAGTATCAACAATGTACGCTTATGTATACATGTTACGTATGGTATACTGATGAACATTTTATATATGTGCAAGCTTATATTATGCATGTATTATGTATGCTTATGTATACATGTATATATGTGCTATGTATGCTTTATATATAAGTGAAATGAATAACAGCAATGATATAAGGGTCTAGAGGAGGATACTGGGATTATTTTGTTGTTATAAGGTACTCACACAACCTGTGAAGTGGATAGCGTTATTTCAAAGTGGACTTGGATTAGTTGTAAATGCATATTGGAAACTCTAGGGCAACCACTAAAAAAGTAAAAAAAAAAAAAAAAGTATAACTGATATGCCAAGAAAGGAGAGAAAATGGAATCATATAAAATGCTCAATTAAAACCACAAAAGGCAGTTAAGAGAGTGGAAGACAAAAATAGCAATAAAGAACAAGGACAACAAATAGAAAACAGTAACAAATACAGTATATATTAATCCAACTATATCAATAACCACTTTGAATGTCAATGGTGTAAATGTAGCAATTAAAAGACAGAAATCGTCAGAATGGATCAAAAATCAGCACACGACTATATGTTGTCTACAAGAAACCCACTTTTAAATAAAGACACAAATAGATTAAAGTAAATAGAGAAAAATATATTGTGCTAAATAACACCCATCAAAAGAAAGCAGGAGAGCTATATTAAATTCACATAGAGTAGACGTCAAAGTAAGGGAAGTTGTCAGGGATAAAGAAGGGCATGACATAATGATAAAGCAGTCAATCCTCCAAGAAGACATAACAATTCTTAATGTGTATGTGCCTAACAACAGAGCATCAAACTATGTGAGGCAAAAACTGATAGAACTGAAAGGAGAAATAGATGAATCCACTAACACAGATGGAGACTTCAACACCCCTCTATCCAAAATAGACAAATCCAGCAGGCGAAAAATCAATAAGGACACAGTCAAACGGAACACCATCAATCAACTTCATGTAAATGATATCTATAAACTACTTCATCCGACAAGAGCAGAATATACATTTTCCTCACATGGACCATTCATCAAGACAAACCACATTCCGGGTCATAAAACACACCTTAACAAATTTAAAGAACAGAAATCATACAACATCTGCTTTCAGACCACAGTGGAATTAAACCAGAAATCAGTAACAGAAGTTAATAGGAAAATCCTCAAGTATGCGGAGATTAAACAACACATTTCCAACTAACAGGAGTCAAAGAAGACATCTCAAGAGAAATTTTAAAATATTCTGAACTACATGAAAACATAAATTATCAAAATCTGTAGGATGCGCAAAAGCAGAGCTTAGAGGGAAATTTATAGCATTGAATGCATATAATAGAAAAGAAAAAAGATCTAAAATTAATAATCCAAGTTTCTACCATAGGATACTAGAAAAATAAGAGCAAATTAAATCCAAAGTAAGCAGAAGAAAATAAATAATAAGAAGTAGAGAAGAAATCAATAAAATTGAAAACAGGAAATCAATACAGAAAAAAATGAAACCAGAGACTTATCTGGTGGTCCAGTGCTTGAGAATCTGTCTTGCAACACAGGAGATGCCAATTCGATCCCTGGTCAGGGAACTAAGATCCCACATGCCATGGGGCAACTAAGCCCGTGCACCTCAACTACTGAGCCCACACACCACAACTAAAGAGCCCACGTGCTGCAACTACAGAGCTCACATGCTCTGGAGCCCACAGACCACAACTAGAGAGAAGCCCACGCACCGCAACGAAGAGCCCGTGCACCACAATGAAAGATCCCTAGTGCCGCAACTAAGACACAACGCAGCCAAAAAATAAATTAATGTTAAAAAAAAAAAACATGAAACCAAAGCTGGTTCTTTGAAAAGATCAATCAGTGTGATAAGCCTGTAGCCAGACTAACTAAGGAAAAAAGAAATGACACCAATTACTAATATCGGAGATTAAAGAGGGAAAATCACCACAGATTCCATGGAAATTAAAAGGATATGCAAGAAATACAACGAATAACTCTATGCCCATAAATTTGATAACTTAGATGAAATGGACCATCCCTTGAAAGACACAACCTGCCAAAACTCACACAAGAAGAAATAAAAGATCTGAATAGGCCTATATCTATTTTTAAAATGGAATCAATAATAACCTTCCAAAACAGAAAGTACAGGCCCAAATGGGTTCATTGATGAATTCTACCAAACATTAAAGAAAGAAATTATACTAATTTTTAAAATATTTATTTATTTATTTGGCTGCACCAGGTCCTAGTTGCAGCACATGGGATCTTCATTGCCACATAAGGCACCTTTAGTTGCGGCATGCAGGATCTTTAGTTGTGGCATGCAGGATCTCGTTCCCTGACCAGGGATCGAACCCGGACCCCTGCACTGGGAGCACAGAGTTTTAACCACTGGACCACCAGGGAAGTCCCAGGAAGTTATATTAATTATCTACAATCTCTTTCAGAGGATAGAAGCAGAGAGAATACTTGCTAACTCATTCTATGAGAGCAGCATTCCCCTAATGGCAAACCAAAAAAAGAATAAAAAAGGGAACTACAGACCAATGTCTCTTATGAACACAGATACAAAAATCCTCAACAAAATATTAGCAAATCAAATTCAAAAATGTATAAAAAAACTATACTTCACAACGAAGTGAGATTTATCCAAGGTATGCAAGACTCATTCAACATTCTAAAATCAATTATTGGGGGCTTCCCTGGTGGCACAGTGGTTAAGAGTCCACCTGCCAATGCAGGGGACATGGGTTTGAGCCCTGGTCCGGGAAGATCCTACATGCCGCAGAGCAACTAAGCCCGTGTGCCACAACTACTGAGCCTGTGCTCTAGAGCCCATGAGCCACAACTACTGAGCCCATGCACCGCACCTACTCAAGAGCCTGTGCTCCGCAACAAGAGAAGCCACCACAATGAGAAGCCCGTGCACCGCAACGAAGAGTAGCCCCCGCTCGCCGCAACTAGAGAAAGCCCGTGCTCAGCAATGAAGACCCAACACCGCCAAAAATAATAAATTAATTAAGAAAATAAAAAATAAAATCAATTATTGTAATCCATCACATCACAGACTAGAAAAGGAAAATCACATAATCATATCAACAGATAGAGATAATGCATCTGACAAAATCCAACACCCATTCATGATAAAAACTCTCAGTAAACTAGGAATAGAGGGAACTTTCTCAACTTGATAAAGACTATCTACAAAAAGCCTACAGCTAACATCATACTTAATGGTAAGAAACCTGAAGCATTTCCACTAAGGTCAGGTACAAGGCAACGATGTCCCCTCTCACCACTCCTTTTCAACTCCGTATTGGAAGTCCTTGCTAATGCAATAAGGCAAAGAAATTAAAAAGATTGGGAAGGAAGACATAAAATTGTTCATAGATGACACAACCATCTATGTAGAAAATCTGAAAGAATTAACCAAAAAACTCTTGGAAATAATAAGTGATTACAGCAAGGTTGCACAATATAAGATTAATATACAAAATTCAACTGTTTTCCTATATACCAACAATGAACAAGTAGAATTTGAAATTAAAAACACCATATCATTTACAATAGCACCCAAGAAAGCAAAGTACTTAAGTATAAATCTAAGTATATATATATATATATATATATATATATGATCTGTATGAGGAAAACCACAAAACTCTGATGAATGAAATCAAAGAAGAACAGAATAAATGGAGAGATATTCCACACTCATGAATAGAAAGACAACATTGTCAGTTCGTCCCAATTTTATCTATAGATTCAATGCAACCCCAATCAAAATCCTAGCAAGTTATTTTGTGGTTATTGACAAACTGATTCTAAAGTTTACATGGAGAGGGGAAAGACCCAGGATATCCAACACAATACTGAAGAAGAACAAAGCTGGAAGACTGACACTGCTCTACTTTGAGGCTTACTATAAAGCTATGGTAATCAAGCCAGTGTGGTATTGGCAAAAGAATAGACAAATACCTTAATGGAACATAACAGAGAATCAAGAAATAGAATCACATAAATACAGTCAACTGATCTTTGACAAAAAAGCAAAGACAATACAATGGAGCAAAGATAACCTCTTCAACAAACGGTGCTGGAACAACTAGACATAGACATGCAAAATAAAGAATCTAGACACAAATCTTACACACATCACAAAAATTCACTCAAAATGGATCACAGACATAAATGTAAAACTCAAAATTATAGAACTCCTACAAGTTAGCACAGAAGAAAACCTACACAACCTTGGGTATGGTGAAGGTATTAGATACAATACCAAAGACACAATCTTGAAAGAAATAATTGATAAGCTGGACTTGATTAAAATTTAAAACTTCTGTTCTGTGAAAGGCAATATAAGAGAATTAAACGACAGCCACAGACTGTGAAAATATATTTACAAAAAACACATCTGATAAAGGACTGCTACCCAAAATATACAAAGAACTCTTAAAACTCAATAATAAGAAAACAAACAACCCAGTTAAAAAATGGCCAAAGACCTTAACAGACACTCCACCAAAGAAGATACAGAGGTGGCAAATAAGCACATGAAATATGCATCACATCATATGGCATGATATGACAAAAATCTGACAACACGAAATGCTGGCAAGGATGTGGAGCAACAGGTACTCTCGTTCATCGCTGGTAGAAATGAAGGCAAAGTGGTACATTTCAGAAGACTGGCAGTTTCTTACAAAACTAAACATACTCTTACCATATGATCCAGCAATCGTGTTCCTTGGTATTTACTCAAAGAAGTTGAAAAATTATGTCCACATAAAACCTGCACACAGATATTTATAGCTGCTGTATTCATAGTAGCCAAAAAGTGGAAAGAACCCAAATTTCCCTTAACTGAAGAATGGATAAACAAAATGTGGTATACCCACATAATGGAATCTTATTGCTCAATAAAAAGAAATAGGGACTTCCCTGGTGGCGCAGCGGTTAAGAATCCGCCTGCCAATGCAGGGGACACGGGTTGGAGCCCTGGTCTGGGAAGATCCCACATGCCATGGAGCAACTAAGCCCGTGCGCCACAACTACTGAGCCTGCGCTCTAGAGCCCACGAGCCACAACTACTGAGGCCCGTGTGCCTAGAGCCCAGGCTCCGCAACAAGAGAAGCCAACGCAATGAGAAGCCCACGCACCGCAATGAAGAGGAGCCCCCGCTCGCCACAACTAGAGGAAGCCCGCACGCAGCAACAAAGACCTAACGCAGCTAAAAATAAATAAATTTATAACAACAAAAAAAGAAATGAAGTACTAGTATGTACTAGAACATGGATGAACCTTAAAAACATTATGCTCGGCGAAAGAAGCAAGACACAGAGGATCACATACCATATGGTGTCATTTATATGAAATATCCGAACAGGCGGATCCAGACACAAAAAGTAGATTAGGGGTTACCGAGGGCCGGATAGGAAGAGGTTTGGGGGAGAGGGGGAGGGACTGCCAACGGGTACTGGGGTTTCTTTCTGGGGTAATGAAAATGTTCTCAAATTGATTGTGGTGATGCTCATTCAACTCTGCAGCCTGGGAGACTTGTGACCTTAGACAAGGACTCTTCCTGAGCCAACTGCTCTCTCTGTAAAATGTCAACCATATGACCTACCTCACAGAGTCAAGCAACTAAACCATGAGTGTGAAAGTGTTTCACAGCAACAGGCACATAATAGTCATTCCATACAAGCTAAAAAAATAACAAAACATGCAAAAGTACCTTGTGATAAAGCCTTCACAAATGTCAGGTGGTTTTATAATTTCATATATAAAATTATAACATACATTATCAGAAATAAGCCATTTTCAGTTTCACATGCTGCTTTCCAAAGACTCACTTGAGCTCAGTGCCCCACTGTTTCAAAGAGAAGTTAATGGAATTTGGATGCCCTGGGGCGGGCTGATTTGCAGCTTGCTCTCCCACCAGCTCTCCAGGGGCAGTTTCCACAGCTAGGACATTTCTGGCTTTTTCTGCAGAAGCATTTGGGTGCAGGTTAATTAAATCTGAAAGAAAGGCAAACAAGTGTCAGTTACTCCAAGTTTCCACGGGGAACCTGATATCCTACATAGTACACTGTCTTGATATACTATATAAAAATCTATATAGTATATATTATAGTATATGTTTAATGTGTACTACATGAAAACACAATCTGTAGGCAGCTAGCGTGTTCTGCAACCATTTTCATCTAAAGTAGACCCATGGTCCTCAAAGGAAGGTGGTAGGTACATGCTTCAAACCACCAAGTTAACAGCATCGGCCCAGGGAAAGAAGAAGCTAGGGCTCTTCTCCGCTGTCTTGTAGATCAGTAAACCTGGTATAAAGCTGTGATCATGGTCCACTCACCTATACTGATAAGGCACAATTTCCAGGATAAACTGTTAGGTGAAAAAAGCAAAGTGCAGACCAGATTACATTAATGCCCTTTTCTGTAAGAAAGTGAGGGGAATAGAATATATATATACTTGCTGATCGCAAATAGTGACACTGAAAAAATAAGTTTGCATATAAAGGAAAGCAGTTCAGTAAATTCATAGGCAAATGCACTGATGCTAAAGCATGATCAAATTTCAGAATGTATCTTTAAGATGTAAGTGGTTGAGGGACTTCCCTGGGGGTCCAGTGGTTAAGACTTTGCCTTCCATTGCAGGGGGTGTGTGGGTTCGATCCCTGGTCGGGGAGCTAAGATCCCACATGCCTCGTGGCCCAAAAACCAAAAAACATAAAAAAACAGAAGCAAAACTGCAACAAATTCAATAAAGACTTTAAAAATGGTCCACATCAAAAAAATCTTAAAATAAAATGTAAATGTCTGAAATATTTAAGGTTGCAATCATATGATGCCCAAAATTTGCTTCAAGATAACAACATTTTGGTGCTCGCTTCAGCAGCACATATACTCAAACTAGAACGATACACAAAAGATTAGCATGGCCCCTGCGCAAGGATGACATGCAAATTCATGAAGTGTTCTGTATTTTTAGATTAGGATTGACATATATACACTAATATGTATAAAATGGATAATAAGAACCCGCTGTATAAAAAAATAAATAAAATAAAATTCAAAGAAAAAGATAACATTTTGTTATTTAACAAATAAATAATATTTGCCTCAAATAACATGTTATTTGCTTCCAAATAACAAAATTAAGTATATCAATGAAACAAGATGGGTCATGAAATACTAATTGTTGAAACTACCTAATAAACATTTGGTAATATTATGTTATTCTCTCTTTGCATATGCTTAAAATTTCCCATAAGACCCATAATAAAAACTTACTTTTCTAAAGTTTTGTTAAAATGTATCCAACAATAAATACTTTGTATTCTTCCAAATGATATAATCTCTCAGAGAATATATATGTTTGTAAACAGAATTTAACATTGTTTTACAATAATCAATTTGACCTATACTCCCCTTGAATAAAGCATCCCTACATTGGCAATATCAACCATCACTCCTTCAGTGGAAACAGAATCAGAATGGAACGCTGAACACTGATAACCAAGAAAAAAATTACTTTCTAATCAGATGAGCACACAACCTGAGTTCACTTAGGACAGGTCACTGTGAAGGTCATCGAGCACTCATAGAGAAGGCAGAGCACAGGGAATCCTGGACTCGGGGGCCCTTGAAAATTGATGTTCCAAACGGGAACACCTTATGACGGGCTCACACTTTGTTGGCAGGTCACTAACTTGACCACAGTCAGCATGGCAAGGGCTCCGGGAACACACTGGGAAAAGTATGCTGGCTGTGACATGAAATGACTGCTGTGTATCCATGAGGGGAACTGGTGCCTGCCCAGGAGAGTCAACACCTGGCTCATAGTAGCGTTCTAAGTGGAAAAAGCAAGAGGGTGCGTTGGGAGACAGAAGAACTATAGGCTTGGCAACGGATTATAAGATTAAGTCAAGAAGGCCAGAAGTTACAAACCACCACTGGTTCCTGATCCTTGGTTCAAGTTACCACTGTGTTTGAAGCACTAGGTGCTCGGGGTACAAAAAAAAAAAAAATGAGAGAGTTCTTGCCCTAAAGGAGAACACATCTAGGAGAAAGATATAAAATAATCAAATGTTAAGCTCCAAGTCACCACCGAATGCATCAAGTCCCTGGTATCCAGACTTTCCTCTGAGCCTTTGGGTCCAGGAGATGCCTTGGGGATTTTCAGAGGGAGAGAAGGAAGGGGTCCCACTCTCAGCTTCAACCACAATGGTTCCTCTTTTCACTCTTTTATATCCTGGAGTTCCTCTTGAGATTTCATTTGGAAAAAAAGAGTTCCAATAAACAAACAAAAAACAAGTTCAAACACCACTAACTGGGTCCAGTTTCCTCTACCTACTTTATTTGTCAGGACACAGAAGCCCTGAGCTGGGGCTAGAAGGCAGTCACCTGCTCCTGCAGTGACAACAGCCTTATGGCGGGTGCAGTGACTGTACTGGGTAGAGGCAGGCATCCGACATCTGTGAGTGTGTGTCGGTCATTGGGCACACAGGTGCACCACCTCTATTTCAGACAAAGGTAAAACCGATACCCAGGCTTCCCGGAGGCTGGTCTTTCGCAGACCCCTCACAGGCAAAGCATTACAACTCTACACCAAACCAGGAAATAAACACAGTGCACTGCACCTGTTTCTGTTTCGAGCAGAGTCCAGCCCCTTCTTCCTGTGTGGGTTGGCAGCAAGGTGAGGAGCGGCCCCTCTGCGGGTGAGACTGTCAAGCTCTCTCGCATAGCCAAGCACCTGTTACCAGGACGCCCAGGCCTGCCAGCAGCCCTGGACCCACACTGGAAATGGTTCCTGAGGAACTCAGGCACTGGGGGTGGGGTGCAGAAAAGGGACCGGAGGCCAGGGAGGATGTTGGCAAAACAAACCGTTTCTAAAAGTCATCGTTTGACGTGAAAAAGAAGCCATTTCCCAGTTTTAGCTGGATTGTTTTGTCTGGTTTTTGGTTGTTAAAAGACCACATGAGATTTCCTTAATTAAAAGCGGAGCTGCTGGCTTCCCCTCAATACATGTCCTAACATTAGCATTCAGGGAACCGCCTCAAGAAGGACACAAACTAGGACAGGGCAGTATTTCCTTGAAATCCTTAAGAGGATGGACTGGATTCACGAACATGTGCTTTATCTTGCAGCTGCAGTGGGGAGAGGGTCTGTGCTTGAAGAGTTTTGGTGTTCAGACCTTCTCTGTTATTTCTGAACACTTCCCAATGCCTAAATGACACCTCTGAGAGACTTTTAGACCACAGATTTCCTGGGTTCTGATTCCAGCACAGCCTCTATCATTCTGGTGTGGCCATTCCCAGATCTCCAGGAGTCCTTCCCGCTGAACGCATTCTAACACCAGGGGCCCTGTGGGGCCCACAGAGGGAGGCTCCTGCTCACATCTGGACACTCCGTGAGTCTGCCCTCCTCTCCGGCTCCTAGCTCCACCACGAGCAACCTCGCAGAGGGCAGAACAGAGTGCCCAAGAGGCAGCATCCTCCAAGAAAGGAGGGAAAAGCACTGGGAAAAGGCCATTGCCATGTGTGTCAAAGATACCGCAAAAGAGAGCCTGCAAGTCCCCACTGGGAGCCGGTGGAGGACACTGAGAGCAGGGTTAACCTGAAAAAGCTTTTTTTCCCTTTTTATCAAAGTGAGTTTAACCCAGATTGTGAAGGCGTGGTCAGGAGCGGTATAGTTATCTTCCAAGTAAGGGCACAGTGTGCATCTAACCCCAAAAGGAAGAGGCAGCAAGCCACCGGGTCTGAGCGTCCCCCGTGGGCCAGTCCACGTGTCTGGCTAATTACGCATCTGTCTGCTCGCTCCCATGCCTCACCAAGGACGTAAATCTTGTGAGAACTGGACCCCAGCCTGATCTGCTAACAGCTGCATACCCAACAGCAGCCACAGAGGAGGGACTCAATAAATGCTGGTAAAATGGTTGAAGGAATGAATAAACGACTGCCGTGGTGCAGCAGGGAGGGCCTTCTGGAGGCTGAGGAAATCACGCAGGAGGCAGCAGGCCCATGTCGTTCTCTAAGAAACCACGCCCATCATCCCTCCTGGCTGCCCCTCTCCTGCCACCTTGCCTCTGACAGACCCCCTGCATTAGGGGTGGGGAGCACACCTGACTCCAGGGCTTCCCTCTCTTCCCCTCTCCCACCGCCCTGCACTCCTGCAGCGGCTCAGCACCCCAGCACACCGCCCAACCCCGCCCCCCGTTCACTGCGCCACGTCGCACCCAGAGCCAGGCCCAGCCTGCCTCCACAGGCACCACACTCCAGCCCACCACGGACCGTCTCGTCCGGACCTTCTTCAGGAGGCTCCCCCAGGCTCCCCCAGAATCTGACCCTGCTCATCGTCTCCCTCCCTTTCACAGCCTGACGTTAGGAATCACAGAACCTTCCATCCAGAAGGAATCAGAGAGAGCATCTTGCTCCCAGAGAGGGAAACAGTGTGTGCCCTTCATTCCATCAGCTTTCTGCACTAGATCAGGCTGCCTCTCAGCTACAAGGCTGATAATCACCGTGACTTACACTTTAAAACAACACATGGCATTTTGTAGTATTCTACAAACAGGATAACATAAAAGCACAGCTTCTTTGATGACTTTAGGGAACTGTGACATGAAATGATTCCATGGAATTCCTGTGGCTTTGCTAATGTGGGGTCTGCGTCCCACCCTACGGTTTCCCTCCCACCAGTTCCAGCACTTGCACAGAGAGCGCGGCTCAAACTGGGGGAGGACTGGAACAAGCAGCCACTTCCCTTCCCCTCCCCCTGCTCCCACACAAGCCGAGAGGGTGGCAGTTACTCTCGAGGCTGCTTCACAGAAGGAAAGGTGTGGTCATCCCTCAAACCATCTTCACTGTACCATTTTCCCCCTGTGATGGTGAGGGCTTTTGTATTCCTGAACTCTCAGGAAGTCTTAAAAAAACAAAGTCTTGTTATCCCTGACTTGTTTGCCTATTAGTTTACATGGGAAATGAAGTAAACAGAACGTGCTGGACACACAGCTTGTAATGAGGCTGTTAGCTCGCTACAAGCCTCCTTTGAATTCTGGCTGCCTCATTCCCAACAGCTATGAAGGTCTGCAGACTCTTGATTTTATCTTTGCAAATTACTCCTTTGTGTTGAAACTAAGTCTTTATCTATCCAAACACGGAAGACAAGCAGAGTGGTGTCTGAGGCGTGGCATACTTTCAGAGGCCAGGCTGCAGATGGAAGGCAGACAGATCAGATAAAATAAAGTCATCTCACTTTCTAACACTTGATTGACTAATAGGAGGCTGCAAATTTCAGTCACACAGATGAACAGATTCTTACTCTAGAAACATGAACTCTTGAAAACAAATTTAATGTAGGTAATTACGTGACACTGCCAGCTGCCTATCTGATACCCATTCTAGCTCTTCCTTACAGACCTGGTTTTGATGGTGGCCACACGCTCAGCTAAAACACTGGCCTCCTCAAACTCCATTCCAGAGTCTCCATGACACAGTTCTAGTTAATAAGGCATAAAGCAAGAGTTTCTGGGAAAGCTTTCTCCTTTTTAATATAGGTGCCACTCCCGAAGGCAGCTAGCATGAGGAGGGAAGCTAATACTCTAAGGCTGGAGAACAGAATGGGTCCCTCAACGGCACTGGGGAGAAGGTTTGCCAGCTATGGACTGCCATCATGGGACAAATAAATCTCTATTTGTAAGTCCCTATTAGGTTTCCTGTTAATTGCGGCTGAACATAATCCTAACCGATTCAAAATGGTAATCTCATATATGTAGGTATACGTGTGTAGATATAATACACTTGACACTTTACACTTAACAATGCAGTTTCCCATCTGATCCTCAAAACAGAAATACTGCCGGGATGGGGACGGGTGGGGGACAAGGTTGTTGTTAGTATTCCTTCCAATCCCATCCAGCCAACTTCCTGGGCCTGGGAACGGCACCCTCTGCCTTCCCGCTCCCTCAAAGCTAATCCCACCTTTTAATCCACCAGTTCTCCCACCATACAATCTCCTGACTCTGCCCACTTTTTTCCATCTTCTCTGCTGCAACCCTACTCAAGGATACTAGGATTTCTAGGCTCAACCAGCCTTCTAACTGGTCTCCCTTCCTCTTGTCTTGCCAAGGAATCCATTCTCTCCCACTCGGCCATGGTTAATCATCTCAAATGCATAAGCCCTTCCAGGTCTGGTCCCTGATCATCCATCCAAATTTCTCTTTGTCACTCCTGTCCACACTCTCTACCTTCAAGTCACGCCCTGGTCTCTAGGGTCTCCAGGCCTTTCCTTTCCCTGCTTCACAAGGCCAGCTCTTCAGGACTCAGTTCAGCCCTCTCCTAGTCCAGGAAGCCTTCTCAGACACCACCAACACCCTATCCTCCAACACCCACACGCAGGTAAGCTTCCTGTGCTCACCTCTGGCCCTGTGCTTACCAGACTGCATTGTGCAGGCCTCTTTACCTGTCTGGGTCCCTCACTAGACCACACACTCCTTGAGAACATGACCCATGACTTATTTGTCTTTACATCCCAGGCACTGGAACAAATGCCTAGAATACAAGAATGCCTGGAGTGAAAGACTGAATGAACAATGTCCATTTTACGGATAAAGAAACTGAGGCTCAAAAAGAGAGGTATGCTCAAGACATCACAGCAAGGATCAGCAAACTTCTTCTTAAAGGCCCAGACAGTAGTAGATATTTTAGACTGGTGAGCCAAATGGTCTCTGTGACAACAATTCAACTCTACCACTGGTGTGCAAAAGCGGCCACAGACAATGTGCAAATAAATGAGCGGTGCTTTATTCTGATAAAACTTCATTTCCACAGGCTGCAGTTTGCTACCCTTTACTAGAGAGAAAATGACTCACTCAGAGTCTGACAAATAGTAAATATCAGAGCCAAGACTCAAACCCAGGATCACAGGGATCCTTCCACCAGAGAGAGCTGCCTTCCAAGATACAACTGCCTGTCAAACGTTAATTCCCTGTATCTTTCCCCATGTTGAATTTCGGTGCTAGGAGGGTACTGATGGGTGACACCCATTAGACAACAAATGAAAATGTTACCAAAAACTGGGTAACAAGGAGAGGACAGTAGGAAAAGTTTTATTTTTTAATGTAAATCAGAGTAATAAAAACATTTGTCTTCAATCCTAGCTAGAGTTAGCATGATTTAGGATAAGCAGAGCAGATAATTACAAGCATGGCTTCAGAAACACGACAGAGCACCACCACATACCTTAACTCATTTTACCTTTTAACCAATTTTTATCTAAAATGATGATAAAAAAGGAGGGTGACGAAAATCTAGCCTTTTCTTCTTGTCTTCCCCCTTTAGACTTTCTGACTTCCTGAATAATTATAGTCTTGCAAATTGCCTGGTCATCCAAAGTTTCATCATTTGTTCTTAAAAGCTATATAAAAATCGGCAGAAGTTCAAAATTACAGTCGGTTCTGCACATAAAATCTTCAAGATGACTTTGAACTTTTGTTCAAGATGACTTCAAGTAACTTTTGTTCACTATAATTGGTCAAGAAAATAGCAATTTTAAGAGCATTTAAGAGCATTCCACTGCTCTTAGGAGAGTCCAAAACCCCAAACCCAGAGGTCCAGGCCCCTCCCACCCTGGCCCTGGGTGTGCCTCCAGGCTCAGCTCACTGCTGGCACCCTCTGGCCACACCCTCCTTCCAGCTCCTGGAGGGCATTGCACTCCTCTCACCTGGCCTGACTCCGGGTCATCCTCAGATCTCAGAGAGTGAACCCACCCACCCCAAAGCTGTGCTCAACCCATTCATGGGGCTTGGTACCCTGTACCTTCCCTCTCATGTGATCTCACTTTTTCTTCACTCTGCTTGACTAGAAACTCTGTGAGGGGGGAGATCCAAGCCCATCGTGGGCATCTACTTGCTGAATGGATGAGTAAACACCAGAGGGTGCCAACTCCAAATTCCCAGGCTAGAGTCCCAAAACCAAATGCAGAGAACCAAATGCGGGCTGCAGGTGTTTTTGCCGGCTCCCTAGCCTCAGCACTTTGGCTTAAAAGAAGGAAGGATGCGTGTTATAAAGAGACCACAGGGTTTCATTCCTTTGGTCCTCCTCTCGGTCTAATGCCTGAGTCTCCCTTAGAGAGAAGTGCTTGGTGACCTCAGAAAGAAGGAACAGAGGCAAAGTTGAGTATCGTCTGTGCCAAAGGCACTAGCTACCACCATGAACACTGCTGGTTTCCCTGCAGGGTTTCCAATCGTTCCAAGTGACTGATACTGAGTTATAGAGCTTCTTTTGATCAAAAGCACTATAATAGTGTTTTTTTAAATAACTAAGTCATCAATGAGCAGAAGTACAAACTAAACATAGTGAGGGTTTTGGCATCCTCTCAGCCAAACTGGAGGCATCCTCTCAGCTCCTGCTATCATTCGTGTTAAGACATCCATGAAAATGACCTTAGAACTCTCATAGCACAGCATAGGAAGAGGAGTGAAGTACACATAGTAATTTCTCACTGACCAGAGGGTTAACCTGCTGATTGGTAAAAACAAGGCTGGCAGGAAAACAGGGATTTGGAGGAAAAAAATAATTTAAGAAGTCCAAGAAGGCGTTTGTTTCCAAAACAAGTTGGCTGCACATGTGCCAATGCCACCGTTCATTTACAGGGAGCTTGACTGTAGCCTGTGTTCTCCTGAGGAAAGGTCCCACAGGTGTTACAAAGCTTGGACCACACGTCTTTACAGGCATGAGAACCAGCCCATGCTGGCTAAATTCCAATATGCACTCCTTCAGTCCTTAAGAAATGCTGGTGTGATGGCCTGGCCTTTTCATGCCTTACTTCAAGGCCCAGGGGTCAGGTTTTTCTGGGCCTGCTCCTCTCCCTGTGTGAAGAGAGGGACCACAAATACAGACCCACCTCAGTAGTCCCTGCAGGTGCCGGGTCGGGGGTGGTCTGTGTATAACCATAGTCCTGTTCTTTCAGTTAACAAGGCTCAGCACCACCAGACAGTCATGAGGAGATCACAGGGTTCTAATTTTTGATATTCAAGGATAAAACCACATCATCTCCACACTGCAATCAGCCAGGGATCAGCATGAGTTATGGAAACACCACAGATCCAGGATAAAATGGAATTAGTGTCTGATAGTTAAAATCTTCCCAAGAAGCATCACTGAATCACATTGAGTGCTTTGAGAACATCTTGCCAGTGTGCACAAGTATCTGTGCACAGGGCTGTGGGTTTGGGTGCTTCACCTTCAGACAGGGTAGAGAGCGGGCTGGCGCTGGAGTCAGACTGGACTTCAGCACAACTCACGACCCACTGCTCTCAGCCGTACCATCTCTTTAGGATGCTTAGCACCAGCCTTGCCTTACTCCTGAGGTTGTCATTGGGCTTGAATACAATCCTGTACATGGAAACAGAAGCCCTCAATAACTATAGGATGCAGCCCATTTATAAGGGATCATCACCATTATTTTCATTCTCAATTCCTCTGCTAAGCTGACTTGCTACGTCAAACGGCGATACACAAAGCACTGACACAGGTGCCCTCCCTTTCTGACCTACCTGTGTTATCTCTGGCCACAAGACCCTTAGAAAAATCCCCTGGAGTCGGGGAGGTCCTGCTGTCCCACTTTACCATGTCGAGACTGTTGCAATATTCCCATCTCTTCTGCTGAAGCTCTTGTAACCAGTAAGTCATGAGTTGACGATTAGGGGCCTAAAAAGAAGGAAGGGGAAAAAGTGTTATGGCCACCAATAACATAGAGAGCTTAAAAAAATAATTATGTTTTGTGAGGACAGACTGGACACCTTGCCACATGAAAGGGAGAAGTAAGAAGAACAGGTCAAAGAAATTTCAATTTCAAGATTAGTAACTTTTGGGGCTTCCCTGGTGCACAGCGGTTGAGAATCTGCCCGCCGATGCAGGGGACACGGGTTCGAGCCCCGGTCCGGGAAGATCCCACATGCCGCGAAGCAACTAGGCCCGTGAGCCACAACTACTGAGCCTGCGCGTCTGGAGCCTGTGCTCCGCAACAAGAGAGGCCGCGATAGTGACAGGCCTGCACACCGCGATGAAGAGTGGCCCCCGCTTGCCACAACTAGAGAAAGCCCTCGCACAGAAACGAAGGCCCAACACAGCAAAAATAAATTAATTAATTAATAAACTCCTACCCCCAACATCTTCTTAAAAAAAAAAAAAAAGATTAGTAACTTCTGTTCACTACAATTGGTCAAGAAAATAGCAATTTTAAAATAAAGAATTTAACCCTAATAATAAGAAATCTTTTTAAATTCTAAAATTACAGAATGATACAATATAACATTTTCCTCAAAAGGTTTAGGAAGGCTTGATATCCCCAGTGCCCTTTCACTCTGAGCACCTATAAATTAAGAAGTCAAATCTCACATGGGTATGGATAACATCCCTGCCAAATCAAATCAAATAATGGTATTTAGATCCTGTCAGCAACTGGGAGAGTGAGCAAAGAAAACTGCAGATTAAAAACTAGAGAGGACATCTATTACAATGGCTAAAATTTTTTAAAATTGATAATACCAAAGGCTGGAAAGGATCCAGAGCAACTGGAACTTTCATTCATTGCTGGCGGGAATGTAAAACGGTGCAGCTCTTTGGAAAACAGTTTGGCAGCTCCTTATAAACATACACTTACCAAGTGACCCAGCAACTCCACTCCTAGGTATTCAATGAAGAGGAATAAAAATATACATTCACACAAAAACCTGCATGCAAGTGTTCAGAGGCTTTATTCATAATCGCCAAAAAGTGAAAAGAAGCCAAATGTCCTTCATCTGGCGAACGGATAAACTGTGGCACATCCGTACCATGAAATACTGTTCAGCAATAAAAAGGAGCAAACGACTGATTCACACAACATGTGTGAAAGAAGCCCGTCCCAAAAGGCTACATACTGCACAATACCATTTATGTGACATTCTTAAAAAGGCAAAATTATAGGGACAGAAGACAAATCTGTGGTTTCCAGGGCTTGGGTGAAGGGAGTGACTGACTACAAAGGGGCAGCACAGTGGATTTTTGGGTAATCAGCCTATTCTGCACCATGACTGTGGGGGTAGATACATGATTCTACGTATCTGTCCAAACTCAAAGAACTATATACCACAAAGAGTGAATTTCACTATAAACATTAAAAAAAAAAATCAACCAAGATACAGAGGGAACCCAAAACAATGAACCTAGCTATAAACAAACAAACTAGATGGCAGGTGTGGGTCACAGGTCTCCAGGCTGCCCCCAAAAAGGAGTCCCAAGGAGAAGGATGCCACGGCATGATTATGGGAACCAGTGGATGTAAGGTGTACAGACATCAGACACAGTGGTTTCAGCACCTATAAATTCTACCCCAGGGTCAGAGGCAATCTGGAAAACTGCTTCGTAGGCCCGACAGCAAGTGACGATCCAGAGACCAAACCTCTACTGTCCACAAGCAACGTGCTCTTGCTACAACCTGGAGTCTTTTTAGTGACACTTGCAGGCACAGCCCTGGTAAGGAAAACCATTCACTACATGATCCCTGGGTATCTTACAGAAAAGCCCTCCAACTATCAGCCAAGCCATCATTTCATCCAT
This sequence comes from Orcinus orca, assembly GCF_937001465.1. NCBI lineage: Eukaryota > Metazoa > Chordata > Mammalia > Artiodactyla > Delphinidae > Orcinus > Orcinus orca. Next base: position 81,684,118 of record NC_064560.1, read on the forward strand.
ACATTCAACCAACACTTACTATTAATATTTATCTACCAGGAACCTGGAATCGGGGCTTGTGAGAAAGATAGGCAAAATAAATCAGTAGTTTCAAGAGTGTGTTAAGTGCTATGACAGAGGTCAGAGTGGGTGAAGTGGGGCTGGTGTGAGAGTGCAGAGGAGATGGGTCAAGGGTCAGGTACTGAAAGTTTAGGAAAACTGCTACCTGTGGATTCAAAACATTCACAGTATTGGTTTAATGTCTCTCTTCTCCAATAAACATAAACTCTGAGATATCTCCATTTTTCTAACATCCAGCTCAGTGCCAGATACATAATGGTTGAATAAATAAGTGAAGAAATGAATGAACAAGTAATCATAAAATGATGCAGGAGGTTGGTCTTAAAGGGGAAGCAGGTGGTTGCCAGAAGGACAAGACAAAAAAGAAGCTCTGGGCAGAGACAAGAGTATGTGCAAAGGCCCAGAGGCAAGAGAGCACAAGCAAGGGAGGCTGGCAGGGGGGTGGAGCTGGGATAAGCAGGGACCGCGCCCAAAGGAACTCAGTGCCTTCCTGGATTCTTGGCAGGGCAATGATGAGATCAGACAAAGTCACTGCTCTTGGAAATTGGGGGTGCCGGAGGGGGGCAGGGGAGTGGGCAGGGGAAGCAGGGTTCAGGTAGAAGAGGAGATTTGCTCAGGCCCAGGAGCCCTAAAGCACAGCTGGGGGCTCAGCCTGGCTCCGAGGCTGGACAAGAGACCCCAGCATTCCCAGAGGAGGGGAGAGAGTGGCTGGAAGAGCAAGGGGCTGGGAGACAGCCAAATCAGAACCCAAAGCCCACCTAATCCCTCCTCCTCCCTCCTTTCACAGAGTCCATACTGAGCCCCTAGTCTCCCGACCCCAGCTTAGGGGAAAGTGTGTTTTGACAGTGCGTGCATGTGTGTGCACATGTGTGCATGCGTTCTGGTCCTCCCACCAGCTCCCCTGCCTGGTCCCCATCCCCATCCCAGGGAGAAGACCATACTGTGTCAGATCCATCACTAACCTCTCTAGCTGTCTCCTGAAATGCAAACACCATGAGAAGGCTGCTTGTTACAAGAAAGCCTTTTCCCTTTAAATCTCTGAGTATTAAATTCTGACTGAGGAACAGTTAGTAACTTCTTAATCATCTCTCACTAAATTCCTCGGGCAAAAAAACTTTTAGATCACATGCTCTCAATGTCTGACATATTATTCATGTTACAGAAATCAGGTCAATAAGGCAGGCAAAACTACGTCGAGACAATGATTAACTGGGGTTCATTTCCTTTAAAAACAAAAAAATCTAGCAACCACTAAAAGCATCTCAAATTCAATCCCCAAGCAGCTGTGAAAGGCTGTTGGGGGCACATGGCTCCACGGCATGTGCTATGATCAAGGAGGTGGAAAAGCCCCCAGAGGCCCTTCCCTCAGGGAGCTGAGACCCATGAGACAGGGCAGGATTAAAAGTAGAACAGCACAATCAGCAGCGATCCACAAAACCTCCGTGTTTCCCATTTGATATCTTTTAAACAGAGACTGAACTGAGATTTGATCTGGTTCAGTCCTAATTAGATGTAGAATCACAAACTAGTCTCTTCATTGCCCCAGTCCTGGTTAGTCAGGTAAAGTTAGTCTAGATCTGCCCCATCCAAACACAGTAGCCGCTAGCCACACATGGCTCATGAGCACGTGAAATACGGCTACTACCACATGATGAAATATTATAGACACATTGGGTTAAACAAAATATATTTATTAAAATTAATTTCACCTGTTTAATGTGGGTATCTGAAAACTTAAAAGTATATAACTGGCGAGACTTCCCTGGTGGCACAGTGGTTAAGAATCCGCCTGCCAGTGCAGGGGACACAGGTTTGAGCCCTGGTCCGGGAAGATCCCACATGCCGCGGAGCAACTAAGCCTGCGAGCCACAACTACTGAGCCCACGTGCCACAATTACTGAGCCTGCGTGCCACAACTACTGAAGCCCGTGCACCCTAGAGCCCGTGCTCTGCAACAAGAGAAGCCACCGCAATGAGAAGCTTGCGCACCGCAATGAAGAGTAGCCCCCGCTCACCGAAACTAGAGAAAGTCCGCACGCAGCAACGAAGACCCAACGCAGCCAAAAATAAATAAATAAATTTATTTTTTTAAAAAAAGTACATAACTGATTCACACTGTCTTTATTGAACAGTGCTGGTCTAGATCGTGATGGCAAACAAATTCCATTTTGAGAGCCAAGGTTGGTGGGAGATCTGGCTAGGTGGGAAACCCAGTGGGTGGGAAACAGCCTTGGGGATGACCAAGGGCATGGGATTCTTGAGAGTGTGGGGCAGCCAACATTATTCACCTCCCAAAGGACTTTATGACTCAAATAACTTTCTTCTTTAACTAGGTACCTCCATATCTCCAACCACCCCATGCTCTGTTAATGTCCATGGAGATACCAACATTATTTGGGGATCCCAAAGAATGGGTCTGGCTGGTCTGGCTGATGGCTCACAGTTTCAGTGTCTTCACTGCCCCCTCCCAAAGGAAGGCAAGGACCCTCGAGTGACCTGGCTTCACAGACAGCACCTCAAGGAGTCCATCACCAGGGCTCGCTCCACTGAGCTGCAGCCCAGCTGGTGACAAATGAGCCAGTCAGTGCTGAAGCTTATCACCACCACCAGCATAACCCGGAGAGAATCAATATCTGCCCCACCCTACCCCAAATCACCATTTTAAATGCTTTAGTCCCAAATTCTGAAAATCCAGACAGACATTCCAATCATATTGGAAGGAGCACAGACGAGGCAAAGCTTCACAGCTCAGTAGACAGTAAGAGCCGATGCCAGGCAGGCATCCAACAGGTCAGTGTCAGCATCTACTGTTTGAAGTCTCACTGGGACCATATCCTGAGTCTCCCATGACACCATTCTCTCCAACTCCTACTCATTCTTCAAAACCCAAATAAGGTTTCCCTGACCTGCATGCTCTTTCCATCCTCGGAATGGGGAACTCACAGCACCATGTAGCCCAGGACAGCTTCCCACGGCAGTGTGTGTTCTTCACTAGTCTAAGTTCTTTCAAGACAAAGGCAAAACCTGCTGACCTCAATATGGCCCAAGATGCATAGCACAGTGACTGGAATGCAGTTAAGCATTCATATATCTGACTCATTCTTTCCTATGTTCAGCTACTGCTACTGCCTCAAAACTGCTAAAATTATAATTCAAATATGGCACCAAATCCCAACATGAGAGACCACGCCAAACATCTTGGAAAGCCATTCTGGTTGTCCCCTACACAGCTGCATGAATGTCCTGGGGAGCTGGGGGCAGACAAGGACTGGGTGGGCACAGTCCTGATATGACAGACATCTGCTGCATTTAGGCACCATGACGTGAGGTGCCAGTTCAGAGAATGGAAACCAGGCCATGCCTCATCCAGCTTGAGGTGGAAATCAGTCCCTGACAGCTGGCTGAGAAGAACCATGCGATACTCCAGCTGTTCCCACGAGCCTTTGCACCCAGACCTCTAGTAGCCCAAAACAAGTCCACTCTTCGGGAGATGGGCCCCAGACACCTGATCCTTCTCTTGGGCCCCAGGGACTTCCCTCTCTCCAACACCAGCTCTTTCCTTGGTGCTCAGAAAAGTCCCACAGTAAAGTTAATTCATCTCAACACACATTTATTTATCAAGGGCCCACTCTTGCAGGCAAGTGCATTACTGGGGATGGGGGCTGGAGCCACAATCTTGCAGCACACACAGAGAGTCAGGCCTCGTCTCCTAACTGCATTCTCACTATACCACCAACTGACCCAAGCACTCTTATTCCCCAGCCCTTTGGTAAAGAATCTCCATCTAAAAAGACTCAGCACGTTTTAGAAGCTATAATAATGCTCATTTCCTTTAACCAAAAACTCCATTCCTGGGAATCTATCTAAAGTAATCCAAAAGAAGAAAAAGGAGGAACACCATATACATAGAAATGTTTGTTCATTCACTTGGCAAATATTTATTAAGAGCCTGACTTAGGCCAACGCAGCAGTCAACACTAGGGGTACAGAACTGGGTGAGACCTGGTCAATTTTCAGCTCTCAGACCCTCCCAGTGAGCAAACGTTTCCTTTATACCAGCAACAGACAGTTAGAAACATGCTCACAATTACAAACAAAACACAAAATGCATAGGTACACATTTAAGAAATCTGTAGGCATTACAGAAACAAAAAAAATCCAGCCAAAATTCTAAAAAGTTCTTCAAAGCATGGCAATGAAATTATAAAATTCATCTGCAGTTTAACCTTTGAGAATTCTGAAAAAGTAAATGAGGCATGAGGCTTTGCCCTACCAAATAAGTAAGCATATTATAAAGCCACAATAATTAAACCAGCACTCTACTACCAGAGGATCAAAATACAGGGCTAAATAGATATAAAATACTTACGTGGCATTTCAACTCAAATCAGTGGGAAAACTATTAATTATTAAACAATGACATTAGGACAACTGGCTAAAAATTTGGAAAGAAATAAAAGTATTATGAATTACGACCTAGGTGTGAAACCTAGGACACAATATAAAAGAAAATAAATTCAAAATTGATTCAAGATTTGAATGCAAGATAAAAACCATTTAAATTAGTAGAAGATGCCTATGTAAATTAAAATTAAGTTTCTGTCTCTTTCTGCATCTTGTAACAACAGTTGCGTAGATTTCTGCCAAATTTTAAAGGTACACAAGGGATGATCTGACTTTACATCCAACCGTCAGCATAGCAGCACTTCACACGGAAGGTCTGTGCAGAGATCTCCTGAACAGTTCACACTGAAGTACAATCAACGGCCACGACGAATGCCCTGTGACAACAAATGCCCTGTGCGTCCTGACTCTGTGGACAAGGAAAACCAACGCTCTTTCAGGACTGAGCCCCAGATCGAAGGCTCGAAGGGCAGATCTTCAGACTGCAAGCCACAGAGCTGCTTCTCACACGGGCAACTCTAGGGGGCTGACTCCAGGCTGAGGAGGGGCAGGGAGGCATTGATTTTCACTGCATTGATTATTTACCCTAGCAACACGGAAAAAAGTCTCTGCTGTAACATTTCTATTCTCTTGGAATGTAAAAGCCTGTCTAAACCCAAAAAGAAAGACAGCAGAGAAAAACATCTGGATGTGTGTCCAAAACCACCATACAAAATTAAAAGGCAAACTGAGAAAAAGACCAAACAAATTCTAAGTCACTAAACATAGTGTGCAGTTCCATAGCTTTGCAGAGGCACCTCACTCTGCCAGCGCTTAAGGAGCTCCTGTTTGCCTGGGAGCTCCCATTCAGCTTTAAAAAAATAACAAAAACAAAACCCAACAACATATTTTAGACTTTTATTTCAATAATAATAATAACGCATGTTTGCTGTGGAAAATCTGAAAAATCCAGAAAAACAAAGAAGAAAATAAAATGAATATAACCACATCCCCAGTAATAACTTCAATCAGCACTTTGGAGTACATCCTTTCAGATACTTTTCTATCCATAAATACATGTAGCAATTTTCTTTACGAAGATGGAATAAAATTATATAGACTATTTCATAATGTATACGTGCATATTAGTAATAATATTAGATACCATTAAGTAAACAATTACTATGTGCCAGACATTGTGCTAAACACTTTATACACACTATCATTTAGAGCTCATAACAATCTCACAAGATAGTATCATCTACTTTCCCAAAGTATTACCTACTTGGACTCAGGAGCCTAACTGAGTTCAAATCCCAGCTCTGCCATTTGCTAGCTGTATTAGGCAAGTTACTTAATGTGTCTCGGACTTCTCATTGGCAAAATGTGAATAACAGGAACCTACTTCATGTGATGTTGTTATGAGGATTAAATGAGTTAATGCGTGTTAAGCTCAAAACAGTGCCTGGCACACTCATTAGGCGTCAACCATCCATATTATCATGATCACCCAAGATCTCACAGCCAGTTGGCACATCAAAATTCAAACCTGGGTCTGTGTTCCTTGCTATTAATGGGAAGACGGAGAAGTGCACGTCCAAGACAAAATCCATCCCCTCAGCATGTCAGCAGGAATCAGAAGTTCCTCTATGGTCTTTCTCAGATACTGAAATGTTGATGACCCCAACCAACAGCCAAGTTCAATTTAAAGTGTATTGGCTTCATGAGCAAGGACAACTCCCACATCAGAGGCTGGTCTTTTTTTTTTTTTTTTTTTTTTGCGGTACGCGGGCCTCTCACTTCTGTGGCCTCTCCCGTCGCGGAGCACAGGCTCCAGACGCGCAAGCCCAGCGGCCATGGCTCATGGGCCCAGCCGCTCCGCGGCATGTGGGATCTTCCCGGACCGGGGCATGAACCCATGTCCCCTGCATCGGCAGGCGGACTCTCAACCACTGCGCCACCAGGGAAGCCTGAGGCTGGTCTTTTTGACAGTACAGAAGTTCCTCAGGACATCGAAGGGGGCTCAGCACAGCTTCACTGGGTTGGAGAGAGTATGACCATCAATCGGCTATAAGGTGCTCCCACTGGATGCTCTGAGCCACAGTTCTTCTCTAAAGACATTTCTTTAAAAATAGACTGCAGTGAGCAATAATAAGACCACACATAAACAAATGCACAGGAGAGAGGAACCGTCCTCCAGCATAATAGGATCACCAGGTCTCCAAGTCCAAAGAATCCCTTTGTCAGTCTCTCAGATTCCTGCTCCCTGACACTGTCCTGGTTCATCAACCTCAGGCCTCTGCAAGAGCGTCCTAACTGGTCTTGCTGTCTTCAGTCGCCCCTCCCCAAACCCCCTTCTTACACATAGCCACCTAAGCCATATTTATTCCATGCTTAAAACTCTCTGGTGGCTTCTAAGTGCTGGGCAATTTGGCATGGTCACCTGGCCTACACTGCCCCACACTCCACAGGACCATAGCCTTTTGCCCACACAACAGGCACACAGAAGCCAGCTCAGCTTCAACGACCCCTCCTCCTACTGCACTAATTAAACCCATTTGCAAACGCCTACTCACCCCTCAAGACCCAGTTCAAACACCCCATCTGTGAGGCCATCTGACGTCCTTTACAGAACCAATCATGCTATATGGTGATGACAGAGCACTTCAGTCACCCACTTAGGGTGTGAACTCTGGGCTCCTCCCCAAAGTGTCAGTGCCTACCATGTTTATAAGTCAGAAGAACAGAATAACCAACGGTCACGAGACAGCCACGAGAAGAGAAGAGAGATGGGCTAAGTTTGCACACGTCATAGAAAGCAATTTAAACTGCATGCATAGTTTGACTCAGTCATATCTTAAAAGGATGCAATGCCTGTTCATAATGAAAGAATTTTTGTTTCTTAAATCTAAAGAAGGATATCTGAGGGATTCCCTGGCAGTTCAGTGGTTAAGACTCGGTGCTTTCACTGCTGTTCACTGGGTTCAATTCCTGGTCAGGGAACTAAGACACCACAAGCCCCAAGGCGTGGCCAAAGAAAGAAAGAAAGAAGTATATCTGGATTTCCAAGGTAATTCTTCCATAAGCGATAAAAAGCACAAGAACACTGTAAACAGCCTGATAATACAAAACAAAACTCAGATGAAAAACAGACTACAACCCCATATCTGATAAATAACTTTAGGTTCCAAATATTCTTCTGAACATTTCAAAACCATGGGCCTGGAAACAGTCTCACGGGATCTGGCCCAGTACCAATGAAAAGAAAAGTAATTTTTCCTTGGGAAAGTTTTGAAATCTTCTGTTTCAGCCCAGTGACTGATGCTGAGAAGGGAAATAATACTGGATCTCCTGGCTCCTGGGAAAATGGAGTGCAATTGTACAGACCTCCGTTCCTCTAACACGATAAGTTCTTATTTTTTTGTCTTTTTAAATGGCTACCCTGAAGTCAGCATTTTCACATAACTTATTTTGCAAAATAATTACATGAATTCTAATCTAAATCCTTTTCAAAGGCTGAGCAAGAACCTAGACCTCCCCCGCCACCACCTTCCCTGGACAGTTGGCAGTGGGGGGCAGCCTCTCCTCGGGAAGGTGCCCCACTTCTCACCCATTCTGGGAGGTAGCAGTCTGAGGAGTTTTGCCATCTCTGATACTCAAGCATCTTCTTTTAAAAACCAAACACCTTGAGAGATCAGCCACTCCTTAAACCCATCTCTAACAATTTAATGAAGATTACAAACTAGGAGAAGACTACAAACAGAACAAAGACAAGCAAATGCGTGTTCTAGAAAAGAGGACAATAAAGATAACTGGGCTTGTGAGGGGCCTGGCTTGTGAGGGGCCTGGCCCAGATGACAGATTTCACCAAGGCGAGGGCAAGGACAAAGACACTCTCTGGGCCTGCTCTTCCCTGCAGGAAGTGTGGAAGCCTGTCAAAATGCTTTCTGTTTCAGAGGGAAGGGGAGCACGCGGCCTCCGAGTGACCACAGGGCTACATTCCTATGGCTGCCTATCAGCTCTGCCATTGCACAATAAGAGAGCGCCAGGGTTTTATGAGCTCAGGATAAATAAAAACTCCTGCAGCAACAGCCAGCAGACTGGTGGAGAGCCCCACGCCATCTCTGTCTGAGATGGTTTCCACACACCATGCAACACTGCAATGTTCTGGCTTGATGGTTTTTAACTTAAAAGTAGGACACAGGAATGACTGACTTAATATGAAGTTTTATGAACTGGGGTTTGGGAGGGGCAGATTCCCAGGCACCGCCCATCAGAGATTAGGAGGAACGTGGGAGCCTGAACCAGAAATCTGCCTAACCTTTTAGTGAGTTTACAAGAGTGTTTGGGAAGCATGTTGATTTCTAACAGTCTTTTAAGATAGAGTTGGTACCTCCAGAAAGTGCCAGATGGTTCTCCTGTATCAATCGGTTACTCCCCCCTCTCTGGGTGAAAAGCTGGGGGCTCTAAAAGTCCTTATCAGCTGTCTGGTGGTGGTAATCATTAAAACTCACCCTCCCAGAATCACCCTAAGGATGGCAAGCGAACACTATCGCCCTCCAGGAGCTTCCTGAATGGCCCTGGAGGAACACTGAAATGTGGTGCTGTGCCAGTGACTGAGCGATCAGCTCAGGAGACAGAAACTTCAGGGCCATTGGGAGGAGGGAGTCACAGGCCCCAAACCATTGCTCTGGAGCACAGAAACTCAGAATGCAAAGAAGGTAGCATACATAAACCACAGAGTGTCAACCTAAGGATAAATGGCTCACACTTCACTGGTCTCCACCCACGCAGTTTAGTTATTTCTAGTCTGCTTAGAAAACCATCCTCAAATAGGGCCAGTCTTTACTTCACAGTCAAAGAGAGCAGTACTTCATGATCCGGCGGAGAGTGGTGTTTCTCAGAGAGAGGACCATAAAGGTCTGCAGCAGAAGGGTCGGCACAATGGATAAAGATGCAGATTCCTGAGGTCCACCCTGGCCTACCAACCGAACCAGAATCTCTAGGGGGGAACCCCACAACCTGCATGTTAACAGGATCCCAGGAGGCTCCTTCCCCACACCAATCTGAGAACCACAATTCTCAAGGAGATGCTTCCCTTTAAAGGACAGAAATGAAAGATAGCCTTATCATCATGTTACCTCTGGGATAGTATATGTGAGAGAGCTGTGTAAACTGTGACGCTTAAAAAGCTGGTTCACTTCTTTTTTTTTAATTTATTTATTTATTTATTTTTGGCTGCGTTGGGTCTCCATTGCTGCATGCGGGCTTTTCTCTAGTTGTGGCAAGCGGGGGCTACTCTTCGTTGTGGTACGCGGGCTTCTCATTGCGGTGGCTTCTCTTGTTGCAGAGCATAGGCTCTAGGCACATGGGCTTCAGCAGTTGTGGCTCACAGGCTCTAGAGCACAGGCTCAGTAGTTGTGGCACACGGGCTTAGTTGCTCTGCGGCACACGGGATCTTCCAGGACCAGGGCTCGAACCCGTGTCCCCTGCATTGGCAGGCGGATTCTTAACCACTGCGCCACCAGGGAAGCCCCAAAACTGGTTCACTTCTGAAGCTAGAGGGCATGGCTTACAGAGCAGCAAGAGAAATCACACCAAGGGTCAGTTTTCCTCTGCACACCTCCAAAGAGAAGGCTCCTGAACAGGGATGTGCAGGTCTAGCCCCTGCCAGGGAAACACCACTAATGTCTATAATCAATCAACCCCCACTGGAAGCTTATCATCTATACTGTTAATTTCCAATCTTCATGTGACTTGAACATCTTACATCTATGCTGCAGCACCAAAGAGGTAAATGTACAATTTCAGAATCTGTGTACAACAACTAAAAACAGAATAAGCCTAATTTCCTCCTAAGGGAGTAGAACGGCAAATAGCATCAAACTGCTGGGTTTAAAATGGCTAAATATCACTCAGGTGTCTGGGGGAGGTTTTAGTGCCAGAGCTGCTGCTAACTAGCTGTGGGACTCTGTTTCTCTATCACACAAGGGGCAGGGCGGGCTCATCTGAGGGTCTCGTCAGTTCTGACTCAGGGATAATGACCCTTGGAACAAAAACACCAAATGACTTCCTCCACCTCACAGAGCCACTTGATGACAATGCCCTAATGAAACCCCAGAACAGGACAGCTCCGAGAGGCCAGAGGCAACACCTGACTCCCGCTAGATGTCCATCACGGCCTTGCCCAACCAAGACTGTTACGTGAATGGCTGGCTGGCTGCATCAAATTTCCAAGCACAGTCTCCCCTGGACATCACAGAGCTGGAAAGGGAAACGAAAACTGGGCTCGCTGCCTAGAAATAATTCCTATAATCCAAGATCAACATCTCTGATAACACTGGCCTGTCCGCCTCCAGTCCACCGCCAGGCCTGCCAGGCCTGCCATCCGACGCCCAGACAAGTTCTCACCTGAGGGCAGACCGCTCAAAGGACGTCTGCTCTTTCCAGGACGGCTGGCCCTGGAAAGGGCCAGAGAGGAGGCCAAAGGATCTCAGCTCCTGAATGCCCCCTTCTCCCCCAGATTCCAGTTTTCCCACACAATCCGTCAGAAGAAGTTAAGCACTGGCCAAGCATGCAAACTCATGAAAAGATGCTGATTCCCATCAGACTGGGAACACTTCTTGTTGATCCAAAAGGAACTAAACCTTTGAACAGCTATACAATTATACCAAAACCTAACCAACTCCCCAGCCCATTTCTCCAGGGAGCTCTTCTTGGTGATCAGTCACACAGATCTCCCCAATTCCACAATGCCCATAGAAATTATTGTACAAACCACAGATTTCTGGCCGTGGGTGATATCCAAATCAGTACTTTACATTCAGGATTCCCTGCCTCCCTCTTTATTTACTATGGAAAGATGCCAGACCCCCCTCAGGATCAAAAAACTTGCAGACATTTGATATTTACTCCCAACTCTGAATACTATAGACAAAAATGGTTTCTCTCCAAAGTTTTTTCTCAAAGCTATCAGGTGCTAACCTATTTTTAAAGTCTTAACACTGTAGTTTCTGAAATGAATGGAAAACTTTCACTGCTGTATATGCAGAAAAAGCATAATGCTTACAACATGGTGGATGCTCAAAACTATTTGCTAAAGGAAGAAATGGACACTGCAAATCTCCTTCTGACCGTGAGACAAGGGCATACCACACACCCACCCCAAGAGGGCATCATGAGGGCATGAAGTATTCATTCGGCTACCCAGTATATACAGAGCATATAATCCGTGCCTGACACTCTGCTCAGCATTAAGGCTGAAGCGGTGAACCAGGGACAAAACTCTGCCCTCCGGGAGTTGGGCTCTAGTAGGACACGGCATCAGATGCTCAAACACCAGAACAGGACTAGACCCATTTTAGGGAGCACCACCACCCTGAATCTGTCCATTCGGGGTTTCCTGTGCGGCTTGGCGAGCTACTATTCATTGCGTGATCATGACACCTGCAGCCGCTCCGGGGACCACCTCGGCCTCCCGCCCCTGAAGGCCTCGCACATCCACGCACCCAGCACATTCACTTCACCGAGTTCCCAGGAAGAATATTTAGCAGGACGCTGGTTAGAAGCATCACTACTTTCTAATTCACCATTCCATATTGCATTCACTCTGTGAAAGTGAACAAAATCCACTTAGGACTGGGCCTTCCAGGATGTAGCTAAACACCCACTCAAATGTCATTAAGACCCTACTACATAAATCTCTAAAAGAACTGAAAATTCCTAATCAAAACCCCTTCCACTCCACCAACCGGAGAGTCATTTCTACAATAACGGGGTTCTTTTCTTTCTTTGGAAGGAGGGTTATTATCTATATTTTGTTCTGCCCAGAGACGGGAAGGCTGATGATGGATGCAGGCACCTGAACAAGGAGAGCCGTCCACCCCTCAGAAGCCTCAGTGAAATGCGAGAGCTGTATTCACATCTCAACCCTGAATGCATGTGACCCCTCCCTCCATTTCTCAAGCAACGGTTTCCTCCAAAGGGGAAGGAAACTGGTAACACGCATATGAGCAAAGCAAGTGGGACATGAGAGAAGTCAGGGAAGGTGGCCATGAGGAAGGCTTTGGGAAAGGCAGTCCCCGAGAGGGGTGGGGCAGGCTGTAGCCACACAGCCCCCGAGCCAGCAACCCCTGCTCAGAAACAATGGTGCTTAAGAGGCAATGGACCATGAGATCTTCAACTCTGCATTTATCAACTTTAAAACCTGTTTTCCAGTGGGTAACATATTAATATTTCAACTCTTAAAACATAAGACAAGACAATCCTCCAACATAATTAGATGAAAATACCGGGTATAACCCAACCATCAGTTTGGGAGGGAAAAAAAAACGCCAACTATTTGTTAAGCCCTGCTGAAAATTCTTTGCTGATTCCTACAACTTGGGCCCCAAGGCCCTCCCCTTCACCCCAGCTGCCATCGGGCATTCCTTGAGTCCCCTACACACCTACGGGGCTCCGCTCCTGCCATTTCCTCTCCCTAGAACACTCTACTCCCCTCTCCATTTCTCCAGTCAACACCAATGTGCCCTTCATGCCTCAGCTCAAATGTCATTTCCTCAGGAAGTCTTCCCTAGCCCTCCTCCTTCCAAACTAAATTAGGACCCCCTATTATACATGCATCCCATCTCTTTCCTTTTAAACTTCACAGCACTGGTTGGTGTTGGTTTTGTTTTTATTAACATCTGTCTCTGGGCTACACAGAAAGCTCCCCAAGGACAGGAACTGTGTTCACCTTGTTCAGTCTATACCCCCAGTGCCTAAGCACACAGAATGGGTAAGTGACAGAATGAATGAGAAGTGTCCAGGCCTTTCTAAAACACCAGAGCCAGTGAACTACAGCCTGAGGGCCATATCCAGCCTACTGCCTATTTTTACACAGCTACAAGCCAAGAAAGCTCTCTATGTTTTCAGATGGCTGAAAAAAAAAAACCCAAAAGAACAGTACTTTGTGGCGTGTGAAAATTACATGAAATTCAAATTCCAGAATCCATAAACAAAAATTATGGGAACACAGCTACACTCATTCTACAGTTGTTTCTGTACTATAACAGCAGAGCAGAGTAGTCACAGAGATGGCACTGATGGAAGACCTGAAATATTTACTACATGGCCTTTTACATAAAACATTCACCCACTGCTACAACAGTGTCCTCAGAGTCAAGACTGTGGGCATGAAATACAAGAGACCTGAAAATGAAGGACCAACGGTAATCTGTCTTTTGAACCCCTGATGCCTGTCATATTTACTGGGCATTCCTTGAATGGCAGGCACCTCCATGACATGTGGTGAGAATGTCATTTAATACATTTGAGAATTCTGGCTGATCACTTCTAAAGGGCTGGAGCTCACACCAAAACCAGCGCTTACTGGGTAATGACCTTCTACCCATTCGTTCAACAAACGTCTGCCTGGGCACCTACTTTGTGCAGGTGCTGTTCTGGGAGGGCAAGGATGCAAACAGCAGTGCTTGGAGCCTCATGAGCAGGAAATAGTGTGGAGGTCACACTACCATGAGGCCTGTGTGACAGACAGTGGGAGACAGAAAGCCACTGCGACATCACACCTGTGAGACTATACCTGCCTTTAAGAAACTTACTCATTGGGAAGCCATGAAAAATCCATGGAAAGTCAGGTCTCGATAAAAGATTTAAATAACATTTCAAGACCCCTGAGCGGACGCCCCAGGGAAGAACAGCTTAGCAGAGCCATTTAGCCAAGAAGGCTGGTTCACCACATCTATTTTGTACTGCACACACTATGATTACCCAAGCTAGCAAATGTTTGTCATTAAGCTGAGAGCAGTTTCAACACCAGAGAATGTGCATCCTTCCCACAAAAGTGCGTTAAGAATAGGGATGTATGATCGTTCCGTTACGTGCGACTCAGAAACCAACATACACGTCCATTTGTGCACCATATGCCTTCAAGAAAGGGAGGAGAAGGAGCGGAGTGCATCTGCTGACAGTCTGATGATGCTCCTTGCTCCAGGGACCGTGGAGATCTGGCAGAGCAGGGTCATTCAAGCTTTACCCCCAGTCAGTCACATGCTCTCTCTTCCCTAAGTGCCAGCTCACTCCAGAACGGTCTCCTGTGCCTCAGATCCCAGGAAAGCTCAGTGAGAAGCCTCCAGCACCTCCACACACACACACACACACACACACACACACAGGAAGCATCAGTTTCTGTCTGTTGTAGCAGTTTCCAAATGTCTAGTAACAGGTACCATACATCCTGGTAAAGAATCGGTAGGTAAAAATGTTCCTGGTGCTTTCATTCTGCATGAAAAGGACAGAAATCAGGGGCTTCCCTGGTGGCGCAGTGGTTGAGAGTCCGCCTGCCGATGCAGGGGACATGGGTTTGTGCCCTGGTCCGGGAAGATCCCACATGCCGCGGAGCGGCTGGGCCCGTGAGCCATGGCTGCTAAGCCTGTGCATCCGGAGCCTATGCTCCGCAACGGGAGAGGCCACAATAGTGAGAGGCCCAAATAACGCAAAAAAAAAAAAAAAAAAAAAAAAGGACAGAAATCAAATGCAGTAAGGGAAAAACCACTACATCTTATCTAATCCCAAACCACTGAAATCCAAAGCAAAAAAAAAAAAAAAAAAGGGAGACTTGTCAAAACTGATAATAGAATTAGATACTTGGCATTTTGGACACTCACTGTTCCCAGAGTCTCTACTAGCCAAGAGCATCTGAGTCTATCTTCAAGATCTCAGACAAATCACATCCCCTCTCCGGCCTCCATTCCCTCATCTGTAAAATAAGGTCCACATCCCTGAGTTTATGAATAGAAAAGCCTACCAAGAAATTCCAATATCAGCTTTCATTAAGACTCAAGCGGTAAAACATTTTGGAAAACTTCAACAAAACCACAGCTCCTCCAGAGAAGGCAGAAAGTCACTTTAAAATAAGAACCATATGATAATACAATAAGCAAATTGCTTATTTTTTTTCTTTTTAACCCGTCAAAAGAAATGGTATCTATAAAATTATATATAACTAGCTGAAGCTTGAGCAGGGTTTAATCCTCACAGGGTTTAAACCTACAATCCCCCTTAGAAATCAGGGTCTGCCCTACCGCTGAGCAGCCCTAAAGGGAAGCATTAAAGCTTATGGGAGTCAGTTCTTAGATCTGAAAGGTGAAAAGGAAGATAAATTGCTAATTTCCACTTTTACCACCATAAAATTTTTACGCCCACAATTCAGAAGGAATTACTGTACAATAAAATTCATCCCTTTTGGAGCTTCCCTGGTGGAGCAGTGGTTAAGAATCCGCCTGCCAATGCAGGGGACACGGGTTCCAGCCCTGGTCTGGGAAGATCCCACATACCACGGAGCAACTAAGCCTATGCGCCACAACTACTGAGCCTGAGCTCTAGAGCCCACAAGCCACGACTACTGAGCCCACACACCACAACTACTGAAGCCCGCGCACCTAGAGCCCGTGCTCCGCGACAAGAGAAGCCACCACAATGAGAAGCCCGCGCACCGCAACAAAGAGTATCCCCCACTCACCGCAACTAGAGAAAGCCCCCACGCAACAACAAAGACACAATGCAGCCAAAAATAAAATAAATTTTTTAGAAATTAAAAAATTTAAATTAAAATTTAAAAAATCCTTCTTAAAACACACCCCTACTCTGAAACCTTACATTTTGACTGTTCCCTTCCTTTGAAAAGGCTTGCCTGTGTTTCCATTTCCATTGTTTTTATAAAGCAAACCCTTTGTCTCAGGCATGCTGTCTTATTCTGTGACTAATTCAACTTTACATACCAAAATATTCCATAGTCAGTAACCTACAGGAAAATCAATTTCTTTTTTTTTAAAGAAATATTCTGAACATACAAAAAGACAGATAGAATAATATAACAAACACCACCCAGTGCTAGAAATAAAACACTGCAAAGACACTAGAACCCCCCTGAGCACCCATTCCCACTCACGTTCCCCTCTCTTCCCAAGTGGGAACCACCATCCTGAATCCAGGGCTCATCACGCCCACACAGCTCTCCCACTCCCCATGCAGCATATGTGTTTGCATGATCTTCTTAGTCTTTACATGAATGGTACCTCTGTATGCAATCAATCTGTAACTTTGTTTTTCTTTCTCAATTTTATGTTTATGAGAGTCATCCATGTTGACACCTAGAGCTCTCATTCCTTTATGATCACGGCTGCATAATATTCCATTATATGAATGTACTACCTAATTGGCCAAAGACACCACTTGTTGTTTCATATGGCTGCCATGTAGTGCCTACTCTGTGCCAGCTATTTTCCAGAATTCTCAAAACTAACCAATGAGGAAGGTAAGATTCCCATTAGACTGAAGAGGAAACTGGGACAGAGAGGTGGTATAGTTTGCTCAACACCTGTGAGTGGCAGATTCAGGCCGCAAGTTCAAGTCAATCCAAGTCTAAAGCCACACTCCTGACACTGCATCTTGCAGCCCCACTTAGGTAGATACCTCCATCATTCAAAAAATTTTAATGAAAAAACCTGATGGAGGGCTCCAAAGTCATTTGAGAAAATCTGAAACAGGATGCTCTATTTTCTGTTTTAACAAACAATTCCACAGGAAATTCAGCTGTACACAGAGACACTCCATATATACAGTGAGGACAAGCCTTTCTTTGGCAAAAGTCCCTGTGTACTTGCTCAGATCACTCCCAAGTTTACACCAATGCCTTCTAAGTAAGCCCGAGTTGAACTGCAACTCTGCTTGGCTTCCTTTGGAGAAAAAGGCTGTCTGCACCCACTTAAAGAAGGGATGGAAGAGCCTAAAAGAACACAGTAATCAGACTCTGCCTGAAACAGCAGGAACTGAGCTGACAAAGCTCTAAAAACGACCTGGGGAGCAGCTCCAACTGTTGCTGGCTTCGGAGATCCTGGGAACAGCCCTGTGCTCACAAGGCCAAGGGCGTCAGGCTCAGCCCACTCTGCTCTCCACTTGGCGAGCTTTGCAGAGTTTTCATACATCCCAGCCCAGCCCTGCTGCTCTGGAGAAAGCCCAGCTTGTAATACGGAAGAGAAGCGAGAGAGAGGAGTGAGGGTGGAGGCTCACAGGAACCAGGCAGGGAAGGAGGCTGGGAGAGAGACCCAACTCCAGGCCAGGGCCCAGACGCCCAGGTGCTGGAAGCAGGAGGGCCCCTAGGAGATAATGGGATGCCCCAAGGACAGGGAAGGCTTCTCAGCACCAGAATCAGGACTTCTGACTCTAGTCTCATGCTTCTACACACTGTGTAGAAAAAAGATTACGGAAGCCTCAAATGGGCAAGGCAGAACTGGTTGAAGCAAACGTTTCCCTCCTCTCCCAGCCAAAATACGGAGCAAGCAAACAGTCTCTGCTACTTACTGTCTGTGTGACCTTAGCTGGAGTGTCTCTGCCCACTGTGGAGGAGACTGCAGTGGATTATCTTTTCAGGGCCCTGCCAACTCTGACTCTCTCGGTCTATAGCCCTGAATGCAGTAACACTTAGGAGAGGTCAGAGTATATTTCTTATAATTCCAACACCCCCACGAAGTAGATACTACTGCTATCCCCATTTTACAGAAGAGGCAGCTGAAGAGGGTAATAACTTACCCAAGGGCAGGAAGCCTACAGTAATGAATGCCTGGGAGGGTTACACAGGACATCCACAGGACAGGGGTGGGGAGGGGAAGGGAGGTGGACAGAGAAGGGCCCGAGGCAAGGCACAGAGGGAGATAACGGCTCAAGGGACTGAGTAGCCCCCAGCCACTCTGGCCTAAACCCAGGTAAAGGGCTTGAGATGGGGACGGGGACAGAGTCTGAGGAAGAAGTGGGGAAAGAAAGACAGAAGGGCTTTAGAGAAAGGAGGGTATGCAAAAAGTTAGATGGTCAGAGGAGCTAGGCTGAGCTGGGCATCGGGGGCAGCCCCAGAGGCTAGGCAGGGGGAGCAGGGGAAGGGCGTGTGGGCGGGTTCCCGGGAGGCGGGTGCGGGGCTGCGGGGCGCGCTGTCCCACCTTGAGCACCGTGACGGCTCCCGCGCTGTGCACCTGGAAGTGAGCGGGCGGCTCCGCGCCGGGCTCGGCCGCCTCGTCGGGGCCCGTGTAGCTGAAGCAGGCGTCCGCGATGTCCAGGTGGCCAAGGGGCTGCGCGTCCTGCGGGTTCTTGAAATAGTAGAGGTAGCAGCGACGCGCGTCGAACACGAACCAGCGGCTGCGGTAGCCGCGCAGCGGGCCCTTGCCCGACAGCTTCTGCAGGTAGCCGCACAGCCGCGCTGGCTCCCGCCCCGGCCCTGCCCCAGGCTCCGCCGCGGCCCCCGGGGCCGCGCCCTCGCCAGTGCTACCCTCCTCCGCCCGGGCCCCGGGGCCCAGCATCGCCAGCCCGCGCTCCAACCGCCAGCGCCGCGGCCCCCAGCGCCTCGGCGCCGCAGCTGAACCCCCTCCCTTCAACCCCGCCGCTCCGCACGGCTGGCGGGCGCGCAAAGCAGCCTGGGACTTGTAGTCCCGCCCCCGCCCGCCCCCGGGAGCGCCTGCCCGCACCCGGGGCGGTCCCGCAGGCGCCCCAGAGGCTGGTCCGGAAGAGTCACCCCTGCCCTCTGTTCCTTTGTGTAACCTGGGGCTCAAAACCTCGCGCTGCCGGGCTGAAACATTGTTCTATTTCTTTATGGGAGTGTGGGTACTTGGAACACGCATTTCTCAAAATTCATCAGGGGTCCCCTTAAAACTGTACATTTCACTCTATGTAAATTATACCTCACTAAAAAACTTTATTTTTAAATCTTTGCCCTGCCAGATTCACAGGCTAGTATTACAAAAATGAGAGAGCCTATTGCTTGGCGCTGAGTGGGTGCTCAGTAAATGTTTATAGAATGCGTGAATGAAAGCCAAAGCACTTCCCACCTCTCCAGACCTCAGTTCGTTCACCGATTTCAACAAATATTTACTGAACGCCTTGTATGTGCCAGGTACAGTTCCAGACACTGGAGGACACAGCAGTGAACAAGCCAATCATTTCCCTGCCCTCATGGAGATAATAGTCTAGTAAGGGAGAGAGATAATACAAACTACATAAAGAAGACAGATAAATATATACTGTGTTGTATACACGCTGTGATGAAATTTTAAAAAGGACTACCACTTAAATAGCATGTATTACTTACCAGTGCTTTGTGTATTAACTCATTTGAATTCTCACAATAACTTCAAGAGGCAAGTGCCATTGTTTCGCAATTAAGCAAAGTAAGAGGATGGGGGGATGTAGGGCAGGAGTGGCAGGCTACGTTCCAGAGGGTCAGGGAGGCCCCTCTGAGGAGGTGACATGGAGCAGAGACCTGGATGATGTGAGGGAATGAGCCGTGGAAAGATGTGGGGGAGAAGCAAATACAAAAGTTCACTTTACTTGAAGAAAAAAGGAAGGTCATAGCTACGTTTGTGAAAGGGCCAAATCAAAACAATATCTCATCTTCGTTTTGCATGTTTTTACACAGACACATTAACAGACGCAGGTGGAAAATCGAGCTTTCTGAAATGGACATGGATACCAAATTAGACTGCTTACTTGGAGACAGGTAGCAAGAGTGAGCTTACCCCGCCAGCCAACCAGCTACGGGCTCTATGTTAGCTGCCACATGACCACCCCTTTCCCCAGGGTCCGTCAAGAATCTGGCTGGCTGGCCACAGCAAGGATACCTCTACCTTAGTTAGTGCCCTTTGGTTCTCTTTGAATGCAGACTGATGGAATTTGTCTCCTAGCTCTGCCACTAACCAGAGGTGTGACTTTGGGCAACTTATTTTACCTCTCTGAGCCTCAGTCTCTTCATCTATAAAATGGGGACAATATAAGTAGCTACTTCATACCATTGTTCTTGTAAGGATTACGAGATCATGTAAAAGTGCTTACATAGTAAGCACTCAGTATATCAATTATTATTATTATACAGTTAGCATTGATGTTCTTTGAAATCAGCAGGTTCGGAGAGGGGGCTCTAGCAGCCCCAACACATGGGAGGCCAGAGAATGCACTGCAGAGATGGGATGGGCCACCCTCAGGAGTGAGGGAACCATGTTTAATTTGGACCTTGCCATGGGCAAGAGGGGCTGTGATTAGTTGGCTTATGGGGAAGGCAGCCAGGGTGGGAGGTGACCGGGAAATCCTATGGAAAGGGGAAGAGCTGGGAGAACTGAGACTGCAGTACACAGCTACACACAGGAGGTATACAGGAGGCCACAGGGCGGGAGTGGGGTACAGCCCACCTCCGCCCTCAGCTCTGTCAGTGAGTTGTGCAAAAGTAGGGGTGACCAGAGACTGTCGACTGAGAGGACAGAACTAAACCCTGTGGGGTATCTGGTAGAGGCAGATACCTGCTAGGCAGGAGGAAAGCATCCTTCACGGGTGGCAGGAGTGAGCGCCCCACCCTGGGCAAGAGTTTGGCCTGGCTGGCCGGGTCTGGGCAGATGGTACTAGACAAGAGAGCTTTGCCGTCCCTCCCAGAGCTGGTGTCTGTGCTTCTCAGTGGGCAAGCTGGCCTCAAGCCTGACCCTCCTGCACTTGAACTTCCACTCTCTCCCTGTCATTTTAACATGCTCGCAGGCCCTCCCCTCTTCCTTATGGAGGCCACACCCCATATCATATCAAACATATTAAAATGCTCCACATCCCATAATAAACATAATTTTTGCTCTAAAAATGTTTGAAGGAACTTCTAGAATTATGCGCTGGATAGTATCTGACTACGAGGAATTCATTTTAATTTACGTTTGGCTACCATATCTTGGCAGTCATCATGTCTATTGGGAATCCTGGCTGAGTGAGAAAAAACCCAACCTATAAATTGTTTTCAAAGGGAGTGACATTTTTATGATAACTATGAAGTTGACATAATGTTACACTTTGTAGACATTTAATGAAATATTTATCCATTTTGATTTTCCTCTTTTTCTTGGGTTTTGCAGCCAATATCCTTTTCTTAGGCTACAAACATTTCCTAGGCCCCTTGAAAGCTGGCAGACCCGGGTGCTGGACCTACACTATCTACTGATAAAAACTCTCTATCTAAACTCTCCTGGTCCTTTGCCAGGCTCTGGCCAGGCCCAGAATGTGGCATTCTGAGGAGGCTGCTCAGCCACAAGCCCAGAGACCCCAGTGAGAAAAGGCAAAATGTGGAGGCCTCAAAGCCGGTGGCAACATCTCAGCAGAGGCCTCTGGAGGGCCCCACGTCTCTGCAGAGCCAAGCAGAAGAGGCTCAAGGCTCCAGGACAGACCCCAACACCCTCTGGATCCTCCAGACTTCTCCCAGGCCCCCCTGCCCTGCCAGTTCTCTCCTGGTCACCCTGGGATGCCGGGTATTTCATAGCAAATCCTGCATTGTGTCACCCCCCATTCCTAAAGCTACAAGCTGAAGGGGGCTGGACAGTGAACCTTCATCTCGTCTCTCTTAACACCTCTTTCCAACTTTATTTTGGACAAATTTTTATATTTTATATAAAATGCTAAACAAATGCAGCTTCAGTTTCCACCCTTTTCTAACCAGATCACCCCCGTCCAGGCCCTCCTACATGGACCTTCTGGGCCTGCCCCTGGTGGTTCCTAATTCTTTGGCACCCTTCTTTGATGGCTTATTGACATTTTGCAGTTTCCAAAGTCTCTTAGATTAAAGGTCAATGTCCTGTGGTCAGACGCCAGCTTTACACAGCCTACATGCCTTCCCCCGTGTCCAGTACGGGTGAGCTTGGTGCCAGAGGGTCTGCCCTGCCTGCCCACGTGAGCCCCTGCCCCCTCGAGCCTCTCAGGAACCAGCGACCAGAAGGAAATGGCCAACCCAGGAGGAAGTGGCTGCTGTTTACTAAAAAGAGGAAATTTGAGCAGTGAACTTGGTCCCACATGGCCAGCCTCTGGGCGAACCCCAGGGAACACAGAGCCAGTGACTCATCCTACTCCAGTTTCCCCAGAGATGGACAGGGTGAGAGGCCTCTGAGGAAGCACCCAGCCACATTGCCTTTGCATCTCTCAGATCCCAGGGGAGAGAGCTGGCTAAGACACCAACCTGCCACAGGAGGAGCCCACAATCCCGTGGGGAGCCCAGAGAGGAACGTAGACCTTACCACCTGATATGCTGTGTGTCCTTCGGTGTGTCTGTCTGTGCCCTCTCTGGGCTGCAGTTTCCCACCTATTCCACGAGGGAATGGATGGCAAGGTGATCTCCAAGAGCCCTGCCCCACCTGCTCTGAAATGGATCAGTGGCGTGAGGCAGCTGTGAGGGCCTGTGGTCATTCTCCCTGTAGCTCCCCAGGCCAGCAGAGGCTCCATGCTCAAAGGTCTCTTGATTCTTCCAGTCATTACAACCGACCTAACCCTTCCCTTCAGAGCGCTATGTCATCCTGCAGGCCTGGCAGCCCACTCTGGTCAGTGCAAGCATTACCACTTTGCAACTTCCCCTGCCCTGCTGGAGAAGCTGCCTTAACCCTCCTGCCACACACAGATGGCACCAGTGGAGGCCTTCCGTGCCTGAGGCAGAGAGGACTGGCAGAGCTGGCTCCATTTTCAGGGGGTGGGGGGGACACAGTGCAACCTTGGTGGGGACTTGCTCAACCCGGAGCACATCTGGAGGAAGTTGGCCTGGATGGGGAGGGTACTAGAGTTCATGGGGCAAGGCTGGTGTACTGGAGCTGTGAATGGGCGGAGCTCAGGAGGGTGGCAGAGGGAAAAGGGAAAGCCAGACCATCTTCATAGCAGAAGCTGCACTGACCAGGGTGAACAGCTCCCACAGGGAAACCCCCACCACCACCAGGGAGAGGGCTGTCCACGTGCTTCCACACAGCCCTGCACCACGCTGCCTGCCCTCTGGCTGTTGGGGGGGACGGTTTCCCAAATAAAGGAGGGGCTGTGTGACATTAGGTGGATCACCCAGTCTTCCGTTGCCTCAGTTTCCTCATCTATAGAATGGGGCATAATAATAGCATTTACCTCCTAGAGCTGTTGTGAGGCTTAAACGAGATAACAAATGCCAAGCATTTGACACAGCCCCTGATGGGTGGTAAGGCCTCAGAATGGTAGCTGATTCATTTAGTAAACGTCCCCAGCCCCTCCTCTTTGCCTCCGCCTGGTGTTGAGTAATGCTGAAACTCCAAAAAGGAGTGGGCCTGGCCCCTGCTGCAGGAAGCTCTTGGTCTAGGCAGGTGGGGGAGCTTCAGACAGGGGAGCCCCCCAAGGGAACCCTCTCGGCCTAGATTTGCCGTCTCCAGCTTCCAGGAGGCCTCATTTCCCTACCAAATTGGCAGGCAAATCCACACACCTGTGGTTCTCTTTCCTGGAGGGAAGGCATCTGGGGTGCTGGGCAAGCTCCCAGCCCCGGGACCAGGTAGCCAGGGCTCAGATAGGTAGAGGCTTGGGTGCCCCTGGGAACTGATGGGGGGGTGGAAAGCTTGCAGGGGCTGCGTGTGAGGCCCGCCTAGGAGTTAGGGAAAGCCACATTGCCCAGGAAGCAGGTGAGAACTGGACCCCAGGGGAGGCAATGGGGCTGTAGCTGCAGAGGCCCCGTCCTTTCTGGTTACTGTCCTGTTTCTGGGCCTGGCACTGTGCCCAGGACACTGTAAGCCCTTCTGCCTTCCCCACTCACCTTTCCCAGGGGCCCTCTTGCGGTCCCCTTCCCAGGATCCCCATCCCTCAGCCAAACTTGAGCTCAGATTCTTCCTCCCTGCTCACGCAAGCGCTGGGACTGCAGCCTCCACTGTGAGGCCCAGCCTGGGAGGTGGGGGCATTTTCACTGAAGTCTTGAAGAGATGCTGTTCTGATGATAGAAGTTTAGACATCATCCTGGTTGGGTAAAGGGGTTTCCAAAGGAGTTTAAAAGGTGCTCGTGCAAGCAAAGCAATAAGGAGACAAGACCTTGGAGGGAAGGTCCCAGAAAGCAGTCAGGATGTGATAATGGGCAGTGAGGACACCCAGAAAGAGCTGATCTTGGAGTGAAGAGGAGAATGTTTTAAGATTTATTTTGTATTTTGAATATATTGACAAAATATTTATTAATTTTGATTCAAGGCATTTTTTAGGGACTTATAGAATTTGAGTAGCAAGGAAAGGAGCCCCAGGCAGGGGAGATGTCAAGAGCAAAGGCATGGAAGGCAGATGCAGCATATTTACTAGGAACCGCTGTGGGACACCCAGGTTCTGGTCCCAGCCCTGCCACTGACTTACTCTTTGTCTCAAGCAGGCCATTTCCAGTCCTGAGTCTCAGTTTCCCATCTTTACAATGGGGACAAATGGAGACAGTAATGCTACCTCGTCTACCTGTTATAAAGAGGAAAGGCAATCATATGTATGTATTTGAAGTGTTTGGCACATGATAGGGGCTCAACATCGTTATAGATCTACTGTGGGCCTCCACTTCCCAGCTGTGAAGTGAGGGGAGGGGAGACGGGGACAGGACTAAGGGAGGGGCAGCTGCAGCTGTCCAAGCTGTCAGGTGTGCCAGGACCCGTGGCGGCCATCTGGCCTCCAAGAAACTATAGAACAAGAGTTCCAACATATGGTCCTTGGCCCCTGATCTTCCCAACAGGCCCTAAACTGATCCCTACATACCCGTCCCTTCTTTAGTTCTCATGAGCAGACAGCATGTAATTTTGTAGATTTTCATTTTTGCATGGGACTCAGAACTACTCACTGGTGAGGCCAGATAATCTATAGAGAAATAAATTTACGTCTTGTTCTTGCTGCTAAAACTGAGAGGTACAACCAATGGGGGAACACCTCTGATCTGAGGGGTGAGTTCCCTTTCCTCCAGGGTTGTCAGGACCCCACAGTCCCAGAGCAGGGGTATTCTGTGGAGTAGGTGGGGCTGGCAGTGTTCTTAAGACCATGGTAGGTCTAAGGCACTCTTGCTTTTGGAGTCTGCATCTCACTATGTAGCAAATAAATAAATGAATAAATTTAATGACACATCCACATTTGAAATTTAAAATTATATACAATATAATATTAATATTATATATAGTATTAATTAACATTACATATATATTATATATGACATAATATTCTAGATATCTTATGTATAATACTATATATAATTTTTCTTTTCTTTGAACTTTTTAGAAATGATTACTTTTATGATTTTCCTTTGGAATGACTTGGCTTTGAGAATTCATTTAATTGACAATTGGTAACAATCTGTTGGCAGTTTTCCTGAACACTTGGGGATTCTTGTGAGGTAAGACAATCTGACCTCCAAACCATTTTCAGATATGATGAAACTTTTATGAATACTAAATGAAGCGGATGCAACAATATATTGTATAGACATTTATTATGCATTTGTTGTGATTTTGCAGTTTTCTCCTTTTGGACTTTGGAGCCAATAGTGGTAGAGTTGTTTTGTTGTTGGTGTTGTTTTTCAGGTCTCAGACTTTTTTTTTTGAGTTGTGAGTTAAGTTTTATTTGGGGCAAAATGAGAACTATAGCCCGGGAGACAGCATTTCAGATAGCTCTGAGAAACTGCTCCAAAGGGGTAGGGGGGGAGGTCAGTATATACATGATTTTGGTGAACGGTGGTATGTGCAGCCCATTTTTGCAGAGACTTGCTGCTGATCACGAGGAGCAGATGTCACCAATAATGATTTTAGTGCTTTTCTAGACACTAGGAGATGCAAGAATTGGGCTCATAAAATCTTCTGAAAATATCTGGCCATCTGAAGGATTGTTGTGCCAGTTTTTCCCAGTGCCCAGAGGGCCTCTTTCCAGCCCTTGTAAAGTTCTCAGTACCTGGCCATTGTCCTGTGAATGAAACAGAGCTGCCTGTTTGGTGGGAAGACATCTGTAGGGAGCATCTCTGGGTACTGCCCTCCTACCCCAACAGCCATGATCTATAGGTGAAAAGGTGAGTTTGCTCAGTGACATCAAGGGGCCGAAAGAGTCACGGTAAAATTGCTGACCTCTCTGAGTCAGCATCAGCCCCCTCCCAGTTTTTCTTGCAAGCTGGGGGCCCCCAAATGTCTGAGCTTGGATATATTATTTATTCGTCTATTCGTTCATTCAATATTTCCTGAGCATAAATGACTACAACCCCTAAAGAAGGCAATTTGGCAACATCTATCAAAATGACAAATGCAAATACCCTTTTGACTGAGCAATCTCTCTTCTGGGAATGTGTTCCATGGATGTACTCACTCTTATGTTTAATCAAATCTGTATAAGGTCATTCACTGCTGCATTGTTGGAAATATAAACACACTGGAAACAACCCAAATGCTCGTCAGTAGGGGACTGGTTACAAAGATTATGGTGCAGCCATGCAGCTGTAACAAAAAGAATGACATCCCTCTATGTACTCTTATGAAAGGAACTCTAAGATATATTACTAAATAGTTTTACAAAGCAAGGTGCAGAACACTGCATAGGATTCTACCCTTATACAACAAAGGGAGGAAAATAAGAATATACATATTTACTTGAATATGCATAAAGAAACCCAGGAAGAACATTCAAGAAATGAATAACAGCGGTTCCTTGTGGGAAAGAGATGGAACTGTGTAGATGGGGGTTAATGCCTAGAAGGAGAACATTTTTACTTATACCTTTTTTACACTTTTTATTTTTAAAAACCATGTGGATGGATCATGAATTTGAATGATAATTTAAAATATACCAGGACTTCCCTGGTGGTCCAGTGGTTAGAACTCCACCTTCCAGTGCAGGGGGTACCAGTTCGATCCCTGGTTGGGGAGCTAAGATCCCACATGCCTCACGACCAAAAAACCAAAACATAAAACAGAAGCAATATTGTAACAAATTCAATAAAGACTAACAAAAAATGGTCCACATCAAAAAAATAAAATAAAATAAAATGTACCTATTGAGCATCTAACTGTGCCAAGCACTATTCTAGGGACAGAATACAGTGGAGAATAAGGCAGACAATCTGATAGAAAAGAAATGGGATCATTCATTCTCCACTCACTACCATTGTGGAACAAATTCTAATGGAATAACTAACTAAGGGGCACGAAAATGCAGTGTTCCTAAACTAAAATGAACATATGACTAGAATTTACTGAAAAGCCCACTTTGGCATTCTACCCAGGAGGCTGGCTGCCAGCAGCACTTGGCCATGTACTATGTTCCCACTGCACAGGCTCAAGAAAGAAGGAATGGCAGCGTTAGTGCTGGGGTTCTGGCCATACTCAGTGGGTTTTGGAAAGACACTGACCCTGAGCATCTTTCTGGAGAAATCTGAGTGCTCTCCTCCTGAGAAGGTATGCCAGACTGAGCATCCTCGGGAGAGAGTAATTTAATGGATAATCCATTACCATCTATTGGTCCTACAGGAGAAGCATGACCTTGATGAAGAACCTAGGACAAGGAAATTTTGATGAGACAGACAGAGACTTAGAATTCTGGGGACTTCCCAGCAGGGGGATTGACTTGGAGCTGGGGCTGATGTTTATTGCATGTGCACCATGCCTCCCCACCACTCCCTTGCATCGGATCAGCTCACTGGATCCCCAAACCCTACCAGGTGCACACTTTTTCTCCCTTTCATTTTTACAGATGAGAAACTGAGACACAGCAAAGTGAAGTACCTCCTCCAAACTCACAAAGCTGGCAAAGGGGGAGCCAGGATTCTTAAGTCGCTTAGTCTGACTGCAGAGCCTGAAACCTCTTAGTTCCTCTCTGGACACCTCTGGGCACCCAGGGTTGGAGAAGGAGGACGGGGCTGCTCCAGGGTCCTCTCTCTGTCCCAAGACCCAGCCCTTAGTAGTTGAGCACAGGTGATGAACTGAACAGTGGGATGTGGAACACTGTCAGAGAAAACCCATCCCCAGTCTTTCACAGAGTTCTCTTGATGCCTGCAAAGCTGGCTTCAACCCCTCCTCACCCCCATTTCCTCTGAGTATAAATATAGACTCTCCTTTATTTGCCTGACCTTGGAATCTTCACATCTGTCCTGCAGCCATCCTGGGCTCCCCCTTCCAGTACACAAAACCTTTGTCTTCTTATGCAAATGGCCAGGTTCTGCTCATAAAAGTGCCCCACCTAAAAGGGAGGTGGAGAGAGAACACCTCATGGAAAATTGTAGAAACACGTTTCTTTGTATTTGAAGACCTCCAAGACCTCATGTTGGCAGCAAATCAACTCTGGGTCAGACCCCAGCTTCCTTGGCCTTTTTTGGGCCATGGACCTCTTTGGTATCTGGTAAAGCTCATGAACTTTTTCTCAGAATAATATTTTTAAATGCACGAAATAAAGTACATAGAATTACTGTGGAAATCAATCATATTGAAATAAGCTTATCTAAATATCTGTGATGTAGTAATACGATGTGCTTCTTTATTAGCATGTTAAATATCAAGATCCAGCTTTGGGTCTAATTATTATAATTTTGGGGTAATGAGCAAAATCAATATCTCAGGATGTCTGCAGCAGCTGTAATGTGATATGAAAATATCTGTGATTTCCTTTGGTGACAAAGTCACAGGTGTTACGAACACGAATAAGATTTGTTCTCTGCACTCGCCATGGAAGGAAATGCTGAATTTCAGTTAGAGATTGGGGAAGATAAAGGTGTAATCCACTCCTACACCTCCCCCACCCCATATTAGGAAATTCCAGTCCTTTCTAGTTTGGCCCTGGGATTTCCATTATGACCCCAGTATATCCCTGGCTTACATCTGTGACAGGAAGACCGTTTCGCAAGTATGTGAATCCTTCTCGGTGTCCCCTGGCTGGAGTTGATTCCTCTCTGTCAAGGCTGGAAATTTTTATAAAAGTGATGTTCCCGGTAGCTGACCCTCGGGAACACTTGCTATGTGCCCGTGGGCCTGTCCTGTAGTATTTCACTCCATCGACAGGTGAGGCAAGTGGATGCCCTGCAATCCTTTTTACAGAGGTGGAAAATGAGTCTCAAAGACAGGGAATGAGCTGTCCAGGTTGAGGTTGCAGGAATGCCTCATGCCCTGACCTTTCCTCTAAATCATATGTATCACACACTTGCCATTGGTATTTTGATTTTGATTTGAGAATGACCATGATGAAATTATAATAATAATAGTAATAACAAAAATAGTTACCAATAGGGGAGGACCCACTGTATTTCCGAGTCATTACATCATCATCATCATCATCATAAGTAATAGCTAATGCTGATAGCTTATGTTCCAAACTCTGTTCTGAAGACTTAATGCATTTTACCTTCCAAACAACAGGTCGTGTTCTTCCTCCCTGTTTCAAAGATGATGACACTGAAGACCAGAAAAATTAAGCCATTTGCTCAAGGTCCCATAGCTGGTGAGCTGGAACTGGAACCTAAGAAATATGTCTGTAGCGTCCTCATTTTTTACAAATGAGCTGTTTTGTTGAAGTAGAACATATACATAGAAAAATGCATAGATCATGAGCACAGAGCTCAGTGAATTTTCACAAAGTGAACACACTCATCTAACACACCACCCAGATCAGGAAATAGAACATGATCGGCACCTAGCAGCTCCTCACCCTTTCCTAGTCGTCATACACTCCCCAAGGTAAACACTGTCCAAACTGCTATTGGTATTGGTCAGTTCTGCCTGTTTTGGAATTTATATATATATGTTCCCTCATTCTTAACCATTATGCTGTCTCGTTTACTTGTCATAATGACCCTAGAGTCTAGAAAGTAGCTTTTTAAAAATTATTCCCATTCTACAGATGAAGAAATTGAGCTATCTGCAACCACTTAGAAACCGCCTTGAGGCCTGTGTCAGTGTGATGGAAGCAGAATTCTAACCCAGATCCTTGGGGTTGACTGTTTGCAACATCCCCTGCCTCACTGTCAACCGAGCCTGGATTTCTGCTGTGAAACTCGGGAACACGTTAGAGATTCAGGGATGTTTGCGTGAACAAATATCCTGGGCCCTCACTGGTGCAGTGCTTCCTCTCAAAAGCCTTATGGCAGCCCTTCTAGGGGACCCATCTACTCCAGAGGGCTCTTCCTCCAGCCACATGAGCTTCTGGGTTGCTTTTCAGGATCTCCAGCAGAGTCCCACCTCATAGTCTTTGTACTTGCTCTTCCCTCTGCTGGGAGCAGCATCTCTTCCCCCAGGTACCTGCCTGGCATTCTCTTTCACTGTTCCAGTGGCACCTCCTGAGCAAGGCTTCCCCCAACGCTGACTCCCTACCTGACCCCCTATCTAAATAACACAATCCGTGCTCTCTTTTTCCACTCCCTTTTCCTTGGAGTGCTTATTACCCTTGACCCCATATTCTATATATGTATTTGTTTATTATCTGTCTCCTTCCACTAGAACATATGTGCCATGAGGCAAAATGCCGTTTTGGTTGCTGCTTTTTTCCCAGGGCCCAGATGTACGTGGCACACAGTAGACAATAAATCTTGAGTGGAAAGAGGAATTAATCAGCACGGAACTTCACCAAGATACAAGTGGCCGCCATGAAGGAAGGATAAGTAGAATTTAAATTCACCACTTTGCTAACAGTGGCAGTGCCTGGACTTTAGCCAGAGTCTGGTCTTTAGCTGAGACAAAGACCGGAGGTTGGGCGAAGGGGCCAAACCCAGTGGGGCAGCTCATCTGTTAGCCAGGAAGTCAGGGATCCCTCTCCTGCCCCTCTCTGACTGCTAATGTGACCCTCCCCCAATGTCCCCAGACAGCCAAGGTGCCCCGCCTCAGAGCATTAGAGAGGAGAACCAGCCGCATATTGTCAGAGGTGACAATAGGGCTCCTGTGTGCCGCGGGTGGTTGGAGAGGGCATGGACTCAGGCAAATGAGCCGGGGTGCCCACAGATATAGAGGCATACGGGTGGTCGGGGCTCTGCTTCCACATCAGTGCTCGCTAGAATGGAGGGCCACCTGAGGCAGTTCAGCCTGGTCAGGGGGCCCGAGGGGGCCGGGGACAGCCAGGCCCTGGCTAAGCTGCAGGAGCTGGCCCTGATGTGGTTCACAGAGATGCAGGCCCCCCTCATTTTGCAGAATGGAGCCCTGCCCCCCTGGTTTCACGGATTCATCACCCGCAAGTAAGGCTGCCCCTGTCCATGTGCCCAGCGTGGCCCCTAGCCCCCCAGGGCCGAGGGGCTAGCCCCTTTCCCTGGGCTAGGCGGGGACCCCAGGAAGCAGTGGGTGGGGGAACAGACTGAGGAATGCCGAGTTCTCTGACAGCCGCTTCTGTGGGCAAGGTGGGCGAAGGCACTGGTCCCGGCTCTGAGTGTAGGGCTGGGATGGCTGGGGCTGTCAGGCAGCCAGAGAAACAGAGAGGAGCAGGCTGGAGAAGGATGCATTCAGAACAGCTCCAGATAACCTGATGAATTACTAGGGGGACTTTCATTCATCATCCAAACCAGAGCACTGTTAGTAAGAGGACTTAACTAGGAGAACTGTTCTAAGTGGGGACTCTCCCAGGCGAACCTGGATATACAGTTACTCTAGGAATACGGGCCAAGATGTGGAGGCTGGCTTTCTGATTGGGCTGGATCTCCAAGCTGCCAAAGCACGAGCTGAAGGAATGACAAATGCAGCCACTCATTAGGTCCTCCTGGCCCAGCACCTGGCATTGAAGCAGGCAGATTCACGGGCGTTGACGTGTACTGTAACACAGGGCCCTCTGCTCTGTTGAAATTCTTACTTTTTGAGTAAGGGGCTCCAGGTTTTCATTTAGTACTGACCCCTGCAAAATTTGTAGCTGGTCCCGCATAGAGCAGGCACTCAGCAAGTATTTGGTGAATAAGTGGGTGAGGAAATATCTGGTCTATGGACTGACAAATCAGAAGAAAGCTGGAATTTCCACCATGCCTCCAATATCCTTGGCATCATTTAGAACTATCCGTAGCTGCCTGAGGCTGAAGGGGACATGCAAGGGAAGGGGATGAGAACCTATGAGTTGCCATTGTGGTCAGGCTCCAGACATACCAACGCCTTCTCCCTGCAGAAACTACTGTGTAGTACACATCCTGCACGACTGTACACAGCAGTCCTGAGGCAAGGATCCCACAAACCTAAAAATCTCCAGCTCTATGGATTCCTTCTTGCTGCAGGGACATTCAGGTGGGGAGGGTCAGTGGCTGCTGTGCCTGATGGCGAGGCAGTAGTGGGGGGGGTGTGTGTATGTGACCTCGGGCTTCCAACCCAGCCAGCCCCAGACTGAGTCTTCCACAGAACCAGACGAAAGTCTGAGGGAGTCCTCTATAAAGGGTTGGAGATCGGTGCACTGGGTCTGGGGCATGGCTGGCAGGGACTCTGAGGCTGGTCTAAGTCAGGCTGCTCCTGCTGTTGTGGGGACCCAGCCCCAGCTAATGGCATGTCCTCTGCCCAGGCAGACAGAGCAGCTGCTCAGGGACAAAGCTCTTGGCTCCTTCCTCATCCGCCTCAGCGACCGGGCCACCGGCTACATCTTGTCCTACAGGTAAGAAAGGAAGCCCTCTGCAAAGGGCAGGCGGGCTCTGGCTCCACAAGCCAGACTTGCAGATAAGCTTGGAATCTCCACCAGCCCACACTGCTGGGCTTTCCCTGGGCCCTGACTCCCTCACTCCCTCAGTCATCCGTCCGTGTCCATCAGACATTTTCTAACCAGCAGCAGCCATACACTAGGATGAAGCACCCACCTTCAAGGGGGTGAGTTGGTGGGGGGCAGGGGAGAACCTCCTCCTGATGGGAGGCTGGGGAAGGCTTCACAGAGGTGGATTTTGAGTACAGGATAGAAGGAAGAACAGCAACTTGCTGGGCAGAAAAAGAGGTGTGATTGGGGTTTAGGAAGGCCTTTCCAGTAGATTGAACTGCATATGCAAAAGAACAGAGACAGGGCAGACTAAGGTGTTGGGAGCCACAAGTTGCCAGGTGCAGAAGGACACATGGTTCCAGTGGAGCAATGCCTGGAGAGGAAGGCCGGGGGCAGCTCAGGACGGCCTTGGATGTCTGGCTATGTCTGTAGACAATGAAGGGTCACCTGGTCAGACTTAGGTTTTGCAAGGATACTTCAGGCAGCCTATGGAAGGAGGACTCAAGACAGGTGCTGGAGGTGTGGGGGCAGTGGGGACCACTGAGGGGTGAGGTCTGGGCTAGATGAGGAAGCTTGGGCTAGGGTAAGGCAGTGGGCATGGAGAAGAGGAGACAAGATGGCCAGGATGAAGTCAGAGGTGGCGACGTCAGAGCCTGTAGGTTGGGTGGGGGGAGGCAGAAAAAGGAAGAAGTTCCCTCCCCCACCCCTAGTTAGGGAGGGAGGGAGGCTGGGGCTCCAGGGCAAATCTCAAGGGCCTCAGATTCAGATTCAAAATTATCATCTGTTCAGATTGCCCCAGTTCTAATTCTGATCTTGAGCATGTCACTTTGCCTCTCCGCACCTACATTTCCTCATCTGTAAAATGGGTATATTGCATAGGATTGTTGAATGGGTTTGATGAGTTTATACCTTTAAAAGTGCTTGGTACAGTGTCCGGAACATAGTAAATAAATAAATGTTAGTCATTATTAAAATAGTTATTGTTATTCTATGTGCCAGGTATGGTCCTCAGCACTTTGAAATACACAAACTCAGCAGTTTTCAAATGTCTTTTCAGCATCAGGGCTTTTTTTTTCCAAACATGATCTTAGGTGGAGTGCCAGCTTATTAAAGAGATCAAAGTGGGGCTGCACAAAGATATACAAATAGCCCAGTGGAATCCAGAAACAGTCCCCCACATTTGGTTACCTGATTTGCAACAGAGGCACCACTGCAATTCAGCGGGGGGGAGGGCGGGGGTCGCGGCGGGGGGAGGAGTATGGGGAGGCTGGTTTTTTCAATAAGTGGTACAGGAGCAATTGGATATCCAAATGGAAAAAAATGACCCCCACCTCACACCATACATAAAAATTAATTCTAGATGGTTCACAGACCCAAGTGAGAAAAGCACAAGAAAACATAGGAAAAGAAAACATAGGAAATATTCTTCATGACTTTGAGACAGGCAAAGATTTCTTAAACGAGACACAAGAGTACTGACCATAAAAGAGAAGGTTAACAAATTGGATTTCTTTAAAATTAAGAACTTTTGTGAATCAGAAGATACCATTCAGTGAATAAAAGGACAAGCCGCAGTGCTGGAGAGGTTTTGTATTGTAATACATACACCTAATAAAAGACTCATGTCCAGACTATATGAAGAACTCCTGCAAATCAGCAAGACAAAGATGACACAGGCAAAATAAAGGCACTTCCTAAAAGAGGGTCCAAAAGGACAGTGAGCTGGTGTTCAGCAGCGTTAGCAATCCGGGAAATAGAAACTAAAACCACAATGAATGGCTACAGTGGAAAGACAGAGGCCACCTAATAGTTGGTGAAGATGCAGAGCAGCTGTAACTCTCATACCTGGCAATGATTTTAGAAAACAATTCGGCATAATCTACTAAAGCTAAACATACATGTATCCCTCACCCAGTTCTCCTTCCTGGGATATTCTCAATAGCAATGAATACATATATTCAGCAAGAGCCATGTACGAGAATGTCCAGAGCAGCTTTATTTATCATTGCCCAGATGTGGCAATAATCTAAATGTCCATCAGCAGAATGGATAAATTGTGGATTTAATTAAATGGAATACTACCTATCAATGGGGGGAAAAAAGGAAGCTAATTCTACATAGACATGAATCAATCTCAAAGATAGAATGTTGCGTGAAAGAAGCCAGACGCAGAGAA
The DNA here is from genome assembly GCF_937001465.1 of Orcinus orca. Lineage (NCBI taxonomy): Eukaryota > Metazoa > Chordata > Mammalia > Artiodactyla > Delphinidae > Orcinus > Orcinus orca. The sequence goes on from NC_064560.1 coordinate 81,719,180, forward strand.
GAAATACTGTGTGACTCCATTCAGGTGAAATTCCATAACAAGCAAAACTGATCTATGGTGATGGGCGTCAGAGTGGTGGCTACGTCTGACTGGAAGGGGCCACGAAGGAGTCTTCTGGGGAGCCGGAAAATGTTTTGTTCTGCTCTAAGCGGTGGTTACCTGGGAATGTTCATATGTGGAAGTTCATCGAGCTGCACACTTACGACGTGTGCACTTCACTGTGTTTACGTTACCCTTCCATAAAAAAGGAAAATGAAGAGGGTGGGACTTTACAGGCTGGAGTGGAGATGGGAGCTGGAACTCCATCTTTTTGGCCTGGGTGGGATTTGGGTGAGATGAGGAAGGCTGAGTTGTGCAAGCGTGGGCTCGGACCTCATCTTTTAAGCCTTAGATATTTTGCTCATCATGGATATTTTGGTATTAATTTTGATTTTCTAAAATATTGCATTATTAGTTATCTTGATTACTGAGTTTTGTGGCATCCCTTTAAATTTGCATCCATGCTCCAAGCTGAGTGCCTCACTCCCCCTTAACCCCGGCCCTGGCCCTTTCCTCCCTGACTGACGTGCGGGGGTGGGGGTAGGGTGCGCGTTGAAAAACCGCTCCCCATCACCTGCAAGGCTGTGTTTGCTGGATGTCAACTTCCACCTTATAGAGGAGCACGTCAAGGCCCAAGTGGGCAGCATGGCCCTGGGTCAGCTCCGGCCCTGGGCCAAGGCAGGGCTGCCAGCTGTCAGCAGCCCCAGGCCACAAGTGCTTGTGTTGCAGGGGCAGTGACCGCTGCCGGCATTTTGTCATCAACCAGCTCCAAAACCGGCGCTACCTCATCTCAGGGGACACCCAGAGCCACGGCACGCTGGCTGAGCTCGTGCGCCATTACCAGGAGGTGCAGTTTGAGCCCTTCGGGGAGACCCTGGCTGCTGCCTGCCCCCGGGTAGGTACCTCTCTTCCCCGGGGGGCGTGGGGTGGGGCAGGGTGCCCGGGCCAGGGGTGTCCACCACTCGACCACATGTCTTTCCTTGCCTTCCCTATTTCCTGCCACCCAGGGGCACTCAGTGCAGGGTCATGATCCCTATTTGAGAAGGGGAGATGGAGGAAGCATTCTACCTGAGGTCAGGGACCTGGTGGGAATGTTTCAATCTCTGGCCAGCAGTCTCTGGCAGGAGGCTAGAGGCTGGCCAGGGGTGTATGACCACACACCTGCTGTGTCCCCACCGCCTCCAGCTAGAGAACAGTGATCTATATGACGCCATCACCCTGGGCCTCCATCAGACCAATCTGGGCCTGGAAAACCCGCCTGCTGCAGTGTCCCCCACGGTGGTCCCAGACAAGGCTGCCAGCTCCTGCCCCTCTCCAAAGCCCCAGGTCTCCTTCCTCTACAAAAAGAAGAGCCTGGCAAGTCCCTGGAACCTCCCCAAGGAAGAAAGCATGGAGGTGAGGAGGATTCTGGGCTACCCAGAGTCAGGGTTGCTAGACCAGGAATGTGGGTGCCACGTCCACCATCAGGCCCAGAGAGGCCACACTGGCCATCCCCTCAGGCTGTGGAGGGTGAGTGCCAGGCCCAGAGAGGAGCGGCCCAGCTTGGAATTACCCAGTGGTTCACCCATGCTGTGGCCTGCCTCTGGCCGGTGGATTTGGTTCAAACCTTGGCTTGGCCTTTCTAGCTGAGTGACTTTGGACAAGTCACATAACCTCTCTGAGCCTCAGTTTACCAATCTTGAGGTTCCTGTGAGGCTTGAATGAGGGAATGGATATGAAATGTCAGAAAAATCCCTTTGTAAACTGTAGAGTGGGATGCCTGTGAGTCAATACTTTATTTTCCTTCACAGCAACTCACAGGAAGGACTCACAGAGATTTTTCTTAATATATATCAGATCACAGCGAGGGCTTCTCCTCATGTTTAAAATAAAATCTGAAATCTTCACCAGGGTCCACAAGAGCCTCACCAAGTGCCCTGCTACCTGTCCCCCTTCTTCACTTTTCTCTAACCTCATTGGCCTTTGGATCTCCCTGGAACACATCAACCTCGTTCCCACCTCAGGGCCCTTGCTCTTGCTGTACCCACTGCCTGGAATGCTCTTCCCACCAGACATCTGCATGGCTTCTACTCTCACTGCATTCCATTCTCTGCTTAAATGTCATTTCCTCAGAGAGGACCACCTAAACTATAGAAAATATCCCCTCTCCTACCAGCCTTTCTCCCTATCTCATTACTCTGCTTTGTTCTTCTTCATAGTACTGATCGTGAGCTGACAGTATATTATCTTGTGATATATTATTGTATCATATATTACATCAACCACATTAAACTATACAACAGAGCAGTATGTTGCCCATCTCCAGGTTAGAATGTAAACTCCCAAGAGGTGGTCTTGCTCATCACTGAGCCCTTGGCACCTAGGACGGTGTCTACACAGTGCTTACTAAATATTTGTTGAATAAATACACAATTGATGGACTTGGGGGTGGACCATTCTGAAGGGGAAGGGAGCAGTGAGTGGGTGGGCTCAGGGGGCTCTGAGGGACCACCACTCTTGGGGGGAGAGGAGCAGGGCAGGATGATCTTGGGTGGGAGGTAGATTTCGTGACCCCTGGCCTTGAATGCCAACATAAGGACCATACTCAGAGTCCTAGAGCATGAAGCTGGCAGGGACCCCGAATGTCAACCAACCCCTGCACGTAACCGTCAGGTAAACTGAGCCCAAGACAAGGGGCCTCAGCTTCTCTGAGAAACCTGCAGTTTACCAGAAGGCAACTTAGTGACAGGCTAACCTCTAAGAGGTTCTGTCGTTCTCTCCCCAGGCCCCCGTCAAGGTGCCTCCCCTCCCGGAGAGGAGTGCTTCCCTTCTGGACGAGTCTTTTGGAGGTCCCCACAACATCATCTATGCAGACCTGAGAAGGATGGACCAGGCACGGCTAGGCCGGGGCACAGATGTGTCTGGCAGGCAGGGGCCAGTCCCAGCCAGCAGCCAGGTCTTCTCCCCAGGCAAGGAGGCCCTGAGGAGACTCTCAGATGGAAGCCGGAACAAGCCTGATGGCCCGGGACCTGCCCTCTCTGGGGTGAGCCCAGACCATGGCCCTAGAGTGTCTCCCACTTCTTGGGCCTTCTCCTGCCCCCCAGTTCTGAGGCTCTAGGATCCTCAGCTGCTACCTGGAGTCAGGGGTCTCCAAAACTGAGCCGTTCTGCAGACATCTATGAGCTCATCTGGGCAGAAGGCCTCCTAGAGGAGGCCAGGGATGTGCCAGACCAAGAAGGCAGCAGTACCTACGAGCAGATCATAGTCTGCTGGGGTGGCCCAGCCAGGCCCCCCTAGCCTGGAGCAAGTCCCACATATAGCAAGCTTTCAGGGTCCACAGACTGTGGCTATGAGAGGATATTGGGGGCCCCGGAGCTCCCAGAGCCCAGGAACACCTATGAACAATCCCGGCAGCCAGGAGCAAGGAGACTGGACGGACACATAAGGGGGGCTCCATGGGTGGGGTGATACGAGGGACCTGTGGCCCTCAGGCATGGCAGGCCAGGTCACTGCCACTGCCCAGAACTTTCCAGCCCTAACTTCTGCTTAGAGATGGTGGGAGAGGCAGATGTTAGGTTTGGATGTAAGATGGAGGCTTCCAGGCCCTTCTGATGTCTTTCTCTGTGGCAGACTAGGACTCCTGTCCCTCCCTCTTGGCCACTGCAAGCGTCTCAGAGCCTCAGAGAGGTGGACAAGGGCCCTGGCTCCAGGTCTGACTTGCCTTGGCCCTTTTCATGGCTCAGCCGCTCCCTAGCCACGTGGCTTTGGGCAAGATAGTTTCCCCCACAACTAAGATTGCCAGATTTAGCAAGATAAAATACAAGGTGCCCAGTTAATTTGAATTTCAGATAAACAATGAGTAATTTTTTTAAGCATAACTATGTCCCCAGTAGTGCAATTATTCCTCATTTATCTGAAGTTCAAATTTAAGCGGGCATCCTGTTTTCTTATTTAGCATCTACCCAGGATCTCCATTTCCTCATCTGTAAAATGGGCTGGTCCTATGGATGTGTCCAGGGGCGGCTGCCCAGGAGGTGAAGCTAGACATCCTTATGTGCTCAGGACACAGCCCAGAGATGGCTGTCAGTGAGCAGCTGTTATTCCTGGGGATTTCTGATAAGAAAGGAGAAAAGGGGAAGCAGGGATCAGGAGGGCAGAGGGAGGTGGTCAGGATTCCCAGAGAGGCAGAGGAACCCTCCTGGACCCTCAGCCCCAGCGTATTTGCCTACGCCTGGAGCCGATGAGCTGGGAGAGCCCACTCCCCGAGGGCACAGCCTCAGGCCTCGGGCACGTGCAGACCTCCTCTTCCGCTTGAACAGCAAAACCCCGAGCTCCCAGCTGAAAGGCCTTCACCAGAAGCTCTGCCAGCTCCTCCCGCAGGGAAGGGCTGTGCCCACGCACCCCAGGACAGGGAGCTCGCCTGGTGCAAGGCTGCCTCTGAGGTCCTGACGCCCGGGACCACAGATCCTGCCTGCAGACAGCCCTTCTAAGAACCACAGAAGCCACAACCCATGTCTGCTCTTCCTCTAGCTGCAAAGTCCTTCCGGTCCCCGGTGGCGCCATGTACATCCCCACCCCCATTCTACCTAGGGCATGGCTGGGGCAGACAGCGCTGGGGTTGGGGACCCCAGGGGACCCAGTGAGGGAAGGGGGGACTTGGCCTTTCTTCTCCACTTTCCCCTAGCCTCCTTAGCCAGAGAGGGCGAATCCTTCATCCAAACCAGAGGACTGGAGTGGAATTTCTGGCACTGAGAGGGGTGGTGGAACAACTATCAATATTCCAACCTGGCCTTTCTCCAGCCTTGAGTCCCAGCCCCCAGTTGCTGCCAAGGGATGCTCTGAGCCTGGCTCTCCCCTCCCTGTTCAGGGACCCAGGCTCTAGCATCTTCTCCCTCCTTGCAGCCTGACAAGCTCCGGAGGCTCTTCTTCACAGACAAGAAGCACAAATCCTGAGGAGGCCTGGCTTTCTGAAGCTCACCAGCGGGTTTCCCGGTATCTGGGCTATGCCAGGGCTTACTGGGAAGCTCTCAGCTTGCTTGAAGGTACCCCTTGCACCCTCAGATCGAACCAGCCTGCTGTGGAACAAGGCTCCGAGACAGCCTAGGGGACAGGATGGGAGGGGACCTTCCAGCTGCCTGCAGCTCAGGGCTGTGCTCTGCTTCCCCAGTGCCTCCCACCCATCCAGAGGAAATCAAGGCCCGAGAGGAGTGGGGGCTGGCCAAAGGTCACCCGCATTTCCAAGATGAGCAGGCTGGGCCTGGACGGATTGACCGTGCTGACCTCCCACCACTGAGCACTTACTGAGCGTGGGGCAGGTCCTGTGGCAGCGCTGGCATTTTCCTGAGTGATGTCATTCAGTTGCTCTTGAGACCAACCAGTCCCCCTCCTTGTGGCCCCATCAGCAGAAAGGAGGGAAGGCCCAGGGCCACATCCCTGCTCCTGCCCCAGGGGGGTTGGGGCAAGAAACCAGGGAAGTAGCAGCAAAGCCCCGTCCTCGGAGGTGATGGTTCTGACCCTGGGGCACCTGGGCTCCCAGGGACCATCCCCTCAGCCCCTCTGTGCCCCCACCTTCATCCCAGCCTCATAATGCCAGCTGGGCAGACCCGGTGTGACCCTTTTTGCTGCAGATCGGGGAGATGGAGACCCGGAGAGGAGCAGCCACCTGCCAGTCGGTCAGCCTGGGCATTGCTGGTCCGTTTCTGGAGCCAGCCAGTGGGTACTTGCTGGCGTCCCTATCTGACCAGGTCACCCTCATCTGCCCTCTGCCTCCAGCCAGCCTTGGCCTTTAGGGGTGGCTCTCAGACCCCTCCCATGAGACCCAGACCCCACCTGGTGGCCCTTAGGCCTTGCCCAGGCATCAGCTCTACACATGGGGCCCTCAGGCCTCTCACTACAGCCATTCCCTCAGGCCAGCCTGGCTCCTCTGTCCCCTTCCCTTGGGATCCCACTCCCCCTCATACCCATGTGTCCCCACCTCCATAAGGGTGAGCAATTGGGCTGCTGCCCCCTGCCCACTGCCCCCAGGCAACTAACCCTCCCCAGAGAGAACACCGCAGCCCACCTCGGGCCCCCTCCCTGGGCAGAGTTGGCTCAGTTCACATTTGTGGGGAAAACCTACCCACAGTGGCCTCTTGGCTATGCAGCGTCTCGCTCTGAGAAACGGGGCTCTAAGAGTCCCTACCTCCCAGGAGGGTTGTAGGGACTGAGAGTAAATGAGCAGCCTGCTCAAGGCTGTACAGCTGGTCACCCCTCCTAAGACAGGCCCACGCCTGGCTGGCCGCCTGGGTCAGCCTGGGCGCTGCTGGGCAGTGTTGGGAGCCAGCCAGTGGGCGCTTGCTGGCCAGCCCCATGTGATCTGGTCACCCTGTACCTGATACATGGTTCACACTCCATAAATCCTCACCGGAATGACTATCACTATGAGGGAAATGGAAACGGTTTTCACCCAACATCTCTTCACGGTGCTCACTCCAAGATTTGGGGCACAGAGGTGTCTTCCCCTCAAGGACCTAAGCACTGAAATAAAAGTTGGTGCCTAAAGTGGGAAGGCAATGCTTAGCGACGTGAATTGCTAATGGTGGAATTTCAAGGAGAAAAGGGACCAGTGAATATTTCCTAACCTTGGCAGACACAGAGAACACGGGGACATGAAAGTGTTTTACTGTACGAGGAGTTCACAAATCTGTGGACAGCACACACCAGTGAGGATTCCACATCACTGGGGAAGGCAGATGGGGTGGTGTTCAGGTCCTGGACAGAGACAGGGACAAGAGCCCTTGGACCCACTGTTCACACAGCTTCACATTGGCAAGGGTCAGGGGAGAAGGAACAGGCGGGGTCGGGTGTAGCCCAGCTGTGGGTTTTGGAGAAAGATTGCATAGCTCGTTAAACCTTGTCCTTTTTTTTTTCACTTTGCCCTGGGCAACCAGGGTGCCTGCCCAGCACTTGGACAAGTCAGCACCCCTGCCCTATTAGGGGTTCTGTCTTCCCCTCCCAGTAGGGCCATTTCTGATGGGGAGAGGACCAGGGTGTGGGGAAGGTTGGGGGGATAGAAGGAAGACCTGTGGAGGGACCACAGGGGGACTGGGAAAGGCCCTGCCCCTCACATCCCCCCTTCCCTGGTTAAGGATTTTTTGCTGAAAGGGCCAAGGAAATGTGCGTGGGTGTAAACCCCAGAGGCCGCAGCTCCTCTCCTGAGGAGCCTGGAGGTCACACTCGTGTAGGCAGCAGAGGTGGGTGGTCGGCTTCTGGCCCCTGTAACCTCGGCGCTGTCCTCAGATCCGGACGTGGAAAGTGCTGGAAAGAGAAAGAGCAAGAGGGGCTGAGAGGCTCTGGACTGGGTGGGTAAAGGTCCTCAGCAGAAAGCCAACCAGGCCCTGCACCCAACCCTGGACAGTTCCTCCAGGAGGGTGCAGAGGAGTGCAGGAAGGCCTGGAGGACCAGCTGTGCCCAGGGCATCCAATCCCCGACATAACCAAAGGGCCCCCAGTCTCTATCCTTCACCAGAGACTGGCCCTGCTGGGGACAGAGGACTTCCCAGTCACACACTGAGGGCAGCTCGGCCTGGAACGTGACCTGCCTCCCGGCCCACACAGAGCCTGCCAGGACCACTGCTCTCGGGAGCAGTGACAGTGCCTCAGCCCCAAGGGGTCTCCTGGCTGCGGCCCCCATTCAGGCCTGCCCTGCCCATGCCAGCCCCTTGGGAGGGCACCTGAGGAAGTCGGGGGCCTTGGCGATCATGTCCTCGAAGTCGGAGAAGCCCAGCTTGCCGTCGCCGTCCAGATCGGCCTCCTCAATGACCTTGTCGCACACGAGCACCACCTCGTCCTCATCCAGCTCCGACTTGGTGAGCCGGGCCAGCGTCAGCTCCAGGTCCTCCTTGCAGATGAAGTTGTCGGTGTTGAAGTCTGTGGGGTGGGGTCAGGGACGCTCAGGCCACTCTCCTCTGAGCTGGTCACACCAGATACCTCCCTGGCCCCTCTGTGCACACTCTGGGGACACTGGATCCTTGCCCTCAGCCGACAGGGACCAGGGGGTCTCACTCACGAGGCACCTCTTGACACCACATTCAACAAATCCACATTCACAATCTGCACAAACCCCCGCCATGACGGCGAGCCCAGCCTCGGCCTGAGACACTTCGAACGTCCAGATCTGAGGCCTCCTGGGAACTCTGGGCCCAGGCTAAACGGCTCTCCTGGCCTTGTCCCATGGTGGACCCTGTGTTCCCTCTAAAGCTAAGGGAACCAAGGCCTGGCAAGGCCGAGTGACTGAATCGAGGTCTGTTGATTCAGATGGCCGTTGGAGGGGAAGCTGGGATGCTGACCGGGGCCTGTTCGACGCTAAGACCCGTGTTTTCTAAACTGCACCACGTTGCCTCTGGTCCCGAGCCAGACATGGAGGTCAGAAGGCTCAGAAGCCCCCCCAGAGAGAGGCCCTGTGGTTGCCTTTTGTGCACAAAGAGCAGGGAACATGGTTTGATTCTGCTCGGCAAAAGGCACTACCACTGTCCACAGCTCAGCAAGATGTTCAGAGGGCCGAGCCACACACAGGCTCATCACAGGGAACTCGAACACCCTTCTGACTGCCTTTCAACCCAACTATCAGATCTTCGCAAGTGCTATTTCTTCTGTCTGGAGCGCCCTTCCCATTTATCTGTCCAGCAGACTCCATTCATTCTTCAGGGAAACTAAGGTCAAGGAAGTGGGTGATCCTTGCTAGAGGTCAGGCCCCAGTTCCCCCCAGCACCAAACTCCAGGTCCCAGTTGCCTTTCTCCATTCCACCTGCCAGTCCAGGGTGGTAGGGGAGCCCTGGTTCTCCCTTCACTTGTCCCCACACCTGCTTGGCTGTGTGCCCTGCACTTCCCCTCTCTGGCAGACTACAGCCTCCCCAGAAGCAACGCCATGGGGTCCAACATTAGGGGGATGATGGTTGGAATTCGAGAAGTTTTTTACTTGAACCTTGCGGGCGTAATTTGTTAAGGGTAGACAAGGCGGGTACCATGCCTCTGACGTGCAAACACAATGTGGGTGCAGAGATATATGTAGACCAAAGTCCCCTGAAATAAACGTGACAACTACAAAATGAAAAAACAGCCCAATGGGCCCCATTGCCTTGGGATCCCCTGGCTGATGAAAGATGCTGGGCACAGGAGGTTTGTCTGTGGCTCCTCTGGTCCAGGACGGACCTTCCCTGGGCCTCAAAGTTTCCATCCGAGCACTGTCTGAGGGTTTGACACCAGTCCCAGCTGCTGTCAGGCTCAGAGCTTACGAGCTCTGCAGCGTGAAGTTCTCTCCTATCGCCACAGGAGAAACCAAAAGCTTCGCAGGTACTCGGCGCCCTCTGGTGGCCAGTGGGACAGTGGGTCCTGGGCTGGGCTGGGGTGAAATGAGGCCACCCTACCCCTGGCAGCAATTACAGAGGTGGGAGGGGGTACCTAGGAGCCTACCTCTCAGCCCAGCCTCACCACCTAGCAGAGGCCTCCTCTCCAGAACCCTGGCGTCTGCCACTCTAGCTCCTCCAGGATGCCGAGTGATCTTTCTAGAACACAGGGCTTCCTGGCCTCACCTGAAACCCTGCAGTGGCCCCCAAACTCCTTGGCTGGCTCCTCACAGCCCAGCCCCAGTGACCTCTCCAGAATCACACCGCCCTCATCTCACCACATTCGTCTCCCCACCTTCTCACCACGCCCTGTGCTTTGTGGTGCTCCCTCTACCAGGTATGCCCACCCCCATTCTCCTGTTGGCAAATCTCCTCTTGTCCTCCGAGGCCATGCTGAAATCCACGTGTGAATTCTCCTCATGCTAACCGCCCGCCCCAGGTGGAGTGGGTCCCTCCCTCCTCTGCTCTCAGGACCCTGCAGATGTCCCTTATGCACTAGTTGTACCCACTGGCCACTGTGCTGGACATGCACTCTTCAGAGTGTTCTTGGTGTCCCCAGCGTCCCCACGGCGGGAACCAGCAGTAACTAGATGGCCTATGGAATGCCACCACCCTCACGCAGCATCACAGCCCCTCCTCCAGGCCCTCGTTACCGTAGATCTTGAAGGCGTAGTTTGCCTTGAGGTCGCGGGGAGCCGACTCACAGAGCACAGAAAACATGTCGACAAAGTCGTTGAAGGTGAGGTTCCCGTCGCCATCCTCAGAAAAAGACTCCACAATCCTTTCCTTGAAGGGATTCTCCTGAAGAAAACCACAGCAGTCACCATAGGTGACGGTTCACTGGGAGGAACCCAGAGCCCAACAGCTATGGCCTATGTGACCTTGAACGAGTGACCTAAATCCCCCTGGGCCTCAGTTTCCCCATCTGTAAAATGGGGATAATAATTGCACCTACTTAATTGGGTTGGGAGATGGTTGAATAAGTTAAAGTATGTAAGGTGTTGGTATGAAGCCTGGCACCAGTGAGAGCTCTGCAAGCATCATGTCTTGTTATATTGTTCAGATCAGCACGGAGGGCTCAGCAGAACCAAGGTGTGCCCACTGGAGGCATCACCTCTTCTGAGGCAGGAGCAGGGATTAGTCCCATTGCCCAGGGAGTTCATGGAGGCTCCTGCCTTGACATGCAAGGGAAGACAATGTTACTGAGTCCACGTTCATACTGCTCACCACACGAGAGGCCAAAACGTAGAGAAACGAGTTGTTTGGGCAAGGAATAGTGATGTTATTTGGAAAGCCAGCTAACCGAGAAGATGGTGGGCTCCTGCCCCCAAAGAACCACCTTGCCTGAGTTAGAATTCAGGCTTCTTTTATACTAAAAGGGGAGGGAGTAAAGTCAAACACTTCCTGTTTCCCATCAGCCTCTGGAGGGGAGGTGTTAATTTCTTCCTCCCTGTAGTCATTCACAGGTGGGCCTGGTCAGGATGTTTCCTGTGAGCTAAACAGAGGTATTTTAGCTTAACGCTCATTACCTGGGAGGTAGGGTTCCCAGAGATGGGCCATTATGTATAATTTAAGCTTAGAGGAAACATCCCTTTAGTGAGTAACTTGGAATAGAATACAAAAGGTTCTTCCCTATTACAAGAGCCCAGGGCCTGGGCAGCTCTCAGCTCAGACCAAGATCACAGGGGGCAGAAGTGGGGCCCCAGAGGTGGGAGAACTGGGCCGGGACCAGCCCACAGGTAGGTGGGGAATTATACCAATGACTCCTTCCTCTGATCCCAACTCCCTCAGGGCCCACCTCTCCTGGAGCCCTCCACCCCAGCTGGGCCAGCACTGGACCACTCCATTCTGTGCCTAGCCCAGGCCAGCACAGGGGGCTGAGAGACGATCCCATGGTTCCTGCCGAAGTGCTTCACACCCTCTAGTGATCCTCTGAACCTGGAATCAAGCCCCTCTCTAGGCCAGGCTGGACGCTTGTCAGGGCTGAGCCTCTGGCTCACTGTCCCCCAGGACTGAGGTCATGACCAGGATACAGGCCCCAAGTGGATGCCACGTGGACCCCAAGTGGACACCCTGACGCCAGAGTCACACACCTGAGGTCTGGCAAGGGGCTCTTTGCAAAGACCCACGGCAATGTGCCCTAAAAACCCAAATGCTTTCTTACCGTTGGAGTGTATTTTGTGTGTAAGGAACTCGGGAAATGAAACTCTTATGTCAAAGGATATATATGGTTTGAGGGCTAGCAGCATCAGCCTCACCTGGGAGCCTGCTAGAAAAACAGGATCTTGGACCCCAGACCTATTGAACCTGAATCGGCATTTTGACAAGATCCCTAGGTGACTCCTGGGCACGTTGAAGTCTGAGAGGAGATGCTGTGCATGACCGTGCTGTGAGAGACAACAGCCATGCGAGGACGAGGCTAAAAAAATTACCTTAAAAAGAAGATACAAACAAGATCTGCCAAGGACAGCAGACGGGCCACTGAACACAGGGGCAAGCAGGTGAGCACAGGTCCACAGCCCTGCAGACTACAGGGCAGCACCAATCACGGCACCCTTACCGAGTAAGCTCATTTACTGACACACGTAGCTCATTTATCCACAGGGTGCAGATGAGGAAACTGAGGCACAGCTGGGGTTCAACTCAGGTCTGGGTGCCCCTGCTGCCCTGCCCATCCAGAGGGGCATATTCCCCGCACTCCCAGCCCCCCTGCCCGGCCTTCTCTAGCTGATCCCCCCGGCTCTGCCGAGCAGCAGCCTCTCACGTACCCGGAGCTCCGGCATCTGGATGATGACGCTCATGGGCACGTGGACGATGGGGCTCTTCCTGTAGTCCATCGGGACGATGTTGGGAGCCAGCTCATAGAAGCGCGCGTGGAGCCTGCGAGGGAAGCAGAGAAAGAGTGCTGGAGGGGATGCAGTCCCCGGGCCCTCAGAGGCTCAGCGCCACCCTGCCTGCACCCTGGCCCCTCACGCTGGAGACCCACTTTGGCCAGGGGCCTGGGGAGACCATCTGCTCTGCCCACAGGATGGGGGATTTGTAAGGGAGGCAAGTTCTGCCCAGACCCCTATGCTGATGACTAGATTGCGTCCTGGCCATTCCCATGACCACCAACACCACGGCCACTGCTGCCACTGCCCATCCCCCCACCTGCAAGGGCTTGCCCATCTGATCTTATTTTTTTCCTCTTTGGACTCTCTTAAGAGTCTTCTATGCGCCAGGCATGTCACCTCTTACAGCTCAGCAAACTGAGGCCTGAAGAGGTTAAAAGAGTGACTTGTCTAACACCACACAACTAGGAAGTCTCAGGGACCACGGCTGGAACCCGAAACCGGAAATCCAGAGCAGAGGCTCTTAACCCCTCCTCCCCATGCCGCCCCTGCCGCTCCCCACCACTGACCTCGCTGAAGTCCTGGCCCAGTTTGCTACCCCTGCCCCCAGGCTAGGCCCTGAGGGTTGGGTCTCTGGAAGAGCTTCCGGAAGCCCTCACATCCTGTGAAGCCCCTGAGAACGGCCATCCACAACCTCTCTCCAGCTGGGGGTGGTCGGGATGGAGCCCACTGCCCTGGGCCTGGCCCTCCTCGCTGACGCGTCAGGTCCCCAGCTCCCTCTCACCCTCCCACCTTGCTCGGGGGGCCCTGGGACACAAGCCCACCTACATGCTGCGTGGACCCTCCAGGGTGTGAGACATCCTGACCCTGTCTCAGTTGGAAGCCCCTCCTCCATTATTCCTCTGCGGCCCTGTGTCCTGTTGTCCAGGTCCCTGATATCCCGAAGAACAGCCCTCCCCTCCTAACCCCAGGCAGGTACAAATTAGGTTCAGATGAAATTGTGTCCAGGAAGTGCTGCCAGACAGGGGGACAGGTGTCAGGGGTATTGACGGGGGGCTGTGGTGAGGCCCAGGGCTGTTGGGGCCTGGATGGACGGGTGATCCCATATCTCCGGGGCCCACCTTCCCTGCTACCCCCAAAGCTGGATCAACCCTGGTCTTCTTCTAAGTGGCCTGGCCCAGTGACATGCTCCTAGGCCCATCCTCAGTAGGCCCTTCAGCATAGCCACCTAATCCCCCATCAGGGTCCACCCAACTCTTGTCACCCTGCTGCCCAGCCCTCTCCAGTGGAGCAGGTCACTGCTTGCCCAGCTCACACACAAAATGTCAGCCACTGTTTAGCAAATGCTCACTCTGTGCTGGGCTTTGGGTTAACCCCGTGTGCACTGCTTTACTCAATTTAATCCCTAATCACCCCGAGAGGCAGCTATTAGCACCCCCACCCCTGTTTTTCCGGTGAGGAAGCTGAGGCTAAGGGGTTAAGCGTCTGCCCCAGCTTCCAGAGCCAACAGCGGCAGGTCCAGGCCCTCCCTGTAAGTCAGGCCACCCAGGCCAGCACATCAGCACCTGGTTCAGAGCACCTGTACAGTAAACGCAAAGCAAATGCCATGAGCACACTTGGCCACTCACATGCTCCTATAAAAGGGCCTGAAATCACAAGGAAGGTCCAAGGCTTGGAAACACAGACCTGGAGGGGAAAACCCAAACCCTGTCCTTTGGGTCAAAGGGGGGGCAACGGATAACAGAGTGACAGGATCAAGCTGGGACCCTCCATGAGGGGGCATCCGAGGGCTTTCTTTGCTCTTACTTTTGGCATTGAGGAAAAATTTGCCCTTTTTTTATATTGTCCCCAAACATGGAACCTGGACTATATATCACACTTTATGCATCTGGTTTCCTGCGCTTTTGCCAGGACCATAGTATTTGCAACGGTTACGTTTCCCCCTTGACCTTGACATTTGGGATGTGATGTTGGGGTGTTTGAGGGTTGGCTTACACCTTCAAAGTTTTGTGGGGTGGCTGCAGCAGGGACGTGAGTCAGACTGAGGTTGGAGCCCTGCCTACACCTCTCACTAGCTGCGTGGCCTTGGGCAAGTGGGTTAACCCACTGGAGAACAGATTTCCCTATCAGTTAAATGCGGATTGTCCTACCCTCCTCACACTTGTGAGGATTAAAAAGGATGGCGTTAGTATTTAAAACCACCTGGCCTCAACTGGTAGCTATTAGCGTTTTGCCTGCCATGTCAGGGCCTCCCTGCAAGGGACGAGGATTTGGGAGAAGGCCTGTGGGTATTAGTGGAATTGAAGAGGTGTCTTCTGGGGTACGAAGGCCAGCTTCTGCCCTGGGACAGAGATGTGTTCTGACTCTATGCCTATAGTGATATTGGAATTTGTTTTTTAAGGAAAACTCAAGGAGAATTTGGAAAGATGAATCACTTTGGGAAAAACTCCAAAAACTGTCACAGAACTGCATTCCTGTACCCCTCCTCCCTTAAAGGGCACTACTGAATTCACGAAGATGTACATATTAGTCCTATCATAAGTTCCAGGGGCAGAAACAATACCTATGCTACTTGAACTGTTCCAGAGCATGGGGCAAAAAAGTGAAAGCCTCCCAGTTTATTTTAGGAAGTTAATAAGAACCCTGCTACCAGAACCTAGTAGGTAGCATCCAAAATGGACCAATGGTACTTACACATACAGATGCAAAAATCTTATAAAATAACATATTAGTCATTTCAGGTCCAACAGCATTTTAAAGAGTAAATCATTGGGACCAAGTAGGATTTACTCCAGGAATGCATGGGTGGATCAATGTTTGGGAATCTGTGACTATAAATCACATTAATAGGCAGCAAAAAATATTTTGATCAACTTGATAGCTGCACTTATGACCATATGGTTGTATGTACACAGAAAAACATCTGAAAAGTGTACACCACGGGTTTACACTGATGGTCTCTGTGAGGCAGGAGTGGAGAGGAGTGATAAGAGAAGGCCAACTTTCACTTATTACTTTACCTACTTCTGAACTGAGTTTTTAGAGTATTTATTAATAAAAATAAAAAGTATTTTTAAGGTATATATTAATTTTTTCAACAAAAAACTTAAAATCCTTATTCAAACATAAACAAAAGGATGCTCTCTACCTGAAATCAACACCTAACATTATACTTAAATGATAAAAGTACTACAGACATTCCCATAAAAGTGAGACTCCTACCGTCACCATCATTATATAACATTTCCCCTGTGAGTGCCAGTCAATGTAATTAGTCAGAAAAATAAAAGAGTATATCTAAATATTGGAAAGGAGGATGCAAATTATTATTTGCTGGAAAACCAAAAATAATCAGTTTAAAAACTATTTGAATGAGGACTTCCCTGGCAGTCCAGTGGTTTGGACTCTGTGCTTCCACTGCAGGGGGCACAGGTTCGATCCCTGGTTGGGGAACTAGGATACCACATGCTGCGCAGCACAGCCAAAAAAAAAAAGTTAGTAAAAAAATATATATATATTTGAATGAGAAAGAGCTCAGTAGCTCTTCTACACAATAGTTTTTCTACCAGCATTCACCTATTCAAAAATATTATATAATAGAAGATCTAATTCACAATACAAAATCCGCCTCCAAAAACCCCCAAACAACTAAGTATAAAATAAATATGAAATGTGCACAAAGAAAACCATGAAGCTTTACCAAAGGATGTAAAATATTTAGGGAGTTAGATAACTTTCCTGATTGGAAAGGCTTACTACTGTAATGATGGCAACCTTCTCTTCATTTTCCTGTAAAATGAATACACTCTTAATTGAAATCTGCAAAAGATTTATTTGAGATCTTGCCAACCTGATTCAAAAGTTTGTTTGGAAGAATAAACATTGGAGAGTTGGGGAAAAACCCTGAAAAAAGAGTCACCGGGGAGATGTTTGTCCCGTCAGATGTTAAAACATAGTTTAAAGCTATTATAAGTAAAACCACATGGAATAGACATTGGTGTAGAAGAGGCAGACCCAAATATAAATGAGAATTAGTCCAAGACAAACAGTATTTGAAATCAGTGGGGAGAAGATGGATTCTTCTGGAAGTCACAGACTGGTTGGTGGTCCACATTCATGTCTAGCTTTCATGTAAAATAATGATTTAAAACTTAGCTGCCAACATTTACAAATTAAACAATTTTACATGAAAAACCTGGATTTCCCCAAGGCCACAACCAGTTGGGGCTCAGGAACAGCAATTTCTGCAGATCCTTGTCCTAAAACATTCCCGTCGGGTTACACGGCTTCATTTATTTGCAGTGCATGTTGGCCCCCACAAACAGCTGAGTTTGAGACCCTTGGGAAAGTCAATAAATGATTTGGGGACAGAAGACAAAAGAGATGTAACAGCCAGTGTGATTGAGGAAGCAGGGAAATGGAGACTCATGCATGGCTGCTGGAGGGCAATCTAGCAATAAAAATCAAAAGCCTTAAAAATGTCCATGGCTTTTGGTCCAGAAATCTCTGTTAGAAATGTATCCTAAGGAAATAATCCCAGACATGTGGGCTATAGGTCATGGTGTCCCAAGGATGTGCACTGCAGTGCTAATTATAATGGTGAAAAGCTGAAAATCTAAATGTCCAACCAAATGAAAAGGTGGTGAGATCTTTTTTTTATCTTATCTATTTTTACAAGTTGCCTAAGGAAAAGCAATTTAAAGCATATTACAGAACAACCTGATCCAAATTTCCGATAAACACACACAAAGGGAAAATAGTTAAACATTATTTACCCAGAGGTTAAAAATACCGAAAGATTAATAGCCATTATTTCTGGGTGGCAGGATTACAGACAATTTTTGTTCTCTTTTGACTGGCTTTATTTTCTAATTTTTCTACAGTCATCATGTATCACAGGTGAAATAAAAAATTAAAAGTAATTAAAATAGATTATACAGAGTTTTTAAATGGTTGAGAAAATAAAATAGATGATAAAGTAACAAATAGGCAAACACCCCGGGGTGCTAGCTGGGCCTCGTGCTTAGGAGCATAGGCTAACTGGGGGCAGGGGAGTTACCTATAGCAAAGAAGGTGGCTGAACGGGGGGGCTGCCCACTCAGGCTCAGCGTCGGGCTGGAAGAGCTGTGCCCTGGGGAGCAACTGGATCCACCCGGGTTTGTGTGTGTGTATGTGAGTACAGAGGAAGGAGGGGAGCGGGGGAGGGGAGGGGAGGGGAAAACTGCCCAGACGGGTATCTGTGACTCAGTATCATTGACCCAAGGCTACCAGAGAGCTGGGCCCCAAGCTGCAAAGAAGAACCTGCTGCTCACGTTTCCTCCTCACCATCTGGTCAGTTCTCAGGGTGCAGCCCACCCAGAAAACCATCCAGGTGGGGGTGGGGTAACAGCGCTGGAAGGCCCCTGGGAGGAGGGCCCTGGGCCTCGGGCCTGGCTCTGCCATTGACCTGCTCTGTGTTGCCGGCCGGGTCCTCGCTCCTGGCCCTCTCTGGGCTCAGGGCCTCGGTCGTCCCGCCTGGACCTGAGATGTGAACAGCGTGGAGAGGGCTCGCCTGGTAGGGGTGATCAGTCACACTGGCTCTTGCTGGGGCCCAGAGAGAAGGTTGGAGAAAATCGAGGGGGCTGAAACTGGAATCGAGCCACCGAGGCCACGCCTGGTCCCCCAGGGACATGTAATCCCACACGCTGCCTGGCCTCACAACCCTTCCTGAGGGTGGACGGGTGGGCAACAAAACTCCAAGCAGCCTGTGCTGAACAACACTGTCACCCCTGCCCTCCCAGCCATTGGAGTCTGTGGAAAAACAGCCCCAGGGGGCACTGTCATCCGTACTGCAGAGGTGGCAACTGAGACATGGCAGGTGCTACACAGTGGGGACCAGATCCCAGGGCCCCTGCTTCCAGTGGGGCTTTACCCCCTCCCCCTCCCCACATGACCACTCTGCAGAAAACGCCCCAGGTCTGGTCCCCAGTGAGTGTTAACACAGAGGTGGGGCCTGAAGGAACCAGAGCAGGCAGCGGGGGACTCAGAAAGCATGTCCAGCTGCCAGAAGGGGTCCTTTCCCCGCTTTGTGGACTCCGGGCCCGGGTTGAACTACAGAGGCCAGCATTGAAGGATGCAGAGCTGGGCAGGCCAGGGCTGTGGGGAGCCAGGAGACCCCCTACCCCTGCTCAGACCACCCACCTGCCCGGGGCGGATCATTTGCCAAGAGACCAGGGTCACCCTCAAAGGCCCCTCAGGTTGAATCCAATTCCTGGCCTGGCCTCTGAACCACTCTCCTCCCCCACGGGCAACTGGGGATGGGGCAGGGTGAAGCAGGTCTGTGCCCTTGACCCCGCTGCTCCTAGCCTGCAATGTTCTCCCCTTGGCCAACCCTACCCATCCTTCACCCACACACTCTTCAAGCGCTTACTGGTGCCGTGCCCAGTGCCAGGCATGGGGAGCCTGTGTCCTGCCTGACTACAAGTCCGGGGGGGAGCTGGGCATCTGAGCCATGAGCCCACAGAGCCCCCCAAAAAGGCTGCAAAAGAGGCTGTGTGAGAGCTGGGGGACAGGGAGTTGGGGGCTCACAGAGTAGATGACTCTGGAGTGGGTCTTGAAGGACATGCAGGAATGCAGCGGGAAGATGAGAAAGGCAGTGGGGCAGCCAGTGCCAAGGCCTGGGGACGAGCTTTTGCTGCCAGAACAGAAATGGTAGCGGGCCTCCCAGGACAAGCAGTCTGGGCCCGGCGTCTACAAAGGTGGGAAGTCAGGATGGCGGGAGCTCCCTGTTACAGAGGACAAATGTGGTGAGGCTTAAACGAGGATTTGGACCAAGAACTCTGAAAGGTAAGAGGTGCCACGGGAATGCCAGGGTGACCGCTGTGTTATTACAGTTCTGAGGACCATCTGTCCAAATGGGAAGTGCACCCCACACCTCACTCAAGCTACAGACCAAATGCAATTTATCAAACACCACACTCTGGCGTTCCTGCCTCTCGGCAACGGGGGAGGTATCATTATCCCCGTTTTATAAAAGAAACAGAGGCTCAGCGAGGCTCAAAGCTTGTCCAAGGTCAGAGCTGGGAAGTAGAGCCCAGGTCTGCTGATGCCAAGGCCTGGGGGCTTTGCCCCCCACCCTGCTTCTCCAAGGTGGTAGGAGTGGGCATCCCTGCCCACCCAGGGGACAGGCTGGAAAAGCAGCCTGGGCAGAAAGGAAGGACCGAGGGACACCATCTGAGCAGACTGGTCATGGCAGTGACAGACCACAGCTCCCTTGGGAAGTGTAACAGGCTCTAGCCCCAGCCTGCCTATCGACCTCCAGGGAAAGTGATCCTGAGACCTTGCTGGCTTTTAGTGCCACCTGATAGCCCAGAGAGGGGGGCCTGGCAAGGCCTGTGGGGCCAGGTTTCCTGGCATTCTGTGAGTCCTGCCCACCATCTGGTCCTGGGGCTCTGAGTCTGCCAACCCCCTTCATTTCTCCTGTCTAGGCCCACCCCACCCCCAAAGAAAGGGAAGAGACCCCTGGTGGACAGCTCAGGGGCGGTGGTGGCATTGCCTGGCATGCCCCTGCCTTTAGGACCT
Source organism: Orcinus orca (assembly GCF_937001465.1). Classification (NCBI taxonomy): domain Eukaryota; kingdom Metazoa; phylum Chordata; class Mammalia; order Artiodactyla; family Delphinidae; genus Orcinus; species Orcinus orca. The sequence goes on from NC_064560.1 coordinate 81,738,971, forward strand.
CCCAGGAGTGGCAGGACATCAGAGCCAGAAGGCTCTTAGGGATCCCTAGTCTAACAGACAGGGTCCCCCCCTTAGTCTGACAGGTCCCAGGGTGCAATGAAATAACGAGGACCCTGGAGTCAGAGGCCAGGTCTTCAGTCCCTGGCTGGGTGACTTTGGCCAAGTTGCTAAGCCCCACCTGTAAAGTGAGGATAAAAGGATTCTCCTGTTACAAGGGCACAGTGAGGATTAAATGAGAATGTTCCTGAAACCGCCCACCACGGAGCCTGGCATGCAGTAAGCAGACGTTCAATTCTTGGCAGAAGGATGTGAGCCGGGGGGTGGGACGTCTCGAGTTCCCACAGCAGCCTGCGCTCGGCTGCCGATTGGGGTGGAAAAGCTAGTCCTCAGCTGGTGCAGCACCCCCCCACCCCCCTGCCTCGGCCCCCAGGGTCCCCGGCCCCACCCCTGCCCCTGCCCCAGCTCCAGAGGGTCGAATAAGAGCCACACTTACTTGAGGATGTCCTTCTTATTGAAGAAGGTGCAGTCCTGTGGAAGGAAAACGCACATTTAGTTGGTTGTCCTTCCTCCCTCAGAGCCACACAGGAACAGCCAGCCCTGGACTGGGGGCAGCAGAGTCACTACCACCCCTCCCTGCCCCAGCCCATTGCGGGGAGCAGTCTAGTGGGTCCAGAAGCTGCCTTCTGAAGCTTTTGACCTGAGCCAGGGAAGTGAGTGTGTGGCGTGGGGGGCTGGGGGGCATGCGTAGGGGAGGGCATTTGGGAGGCAGATGGAGAGGTCAGAGGTGGATGCGATTGATTCGAGGGGCCAGGAGATACCCTGTGGGACACCCGGGGGAAGTGGGTGGGAGACAACTTGGGAGACAAGACAGGAGTGAGGACTGACAGGGTCACCGCATTGCCCAGAGGCAGGGGGCACAGTCCATGCTGCAGGCCCTAAGAATGGTGCCTCGTGGCGTCATGGGTGGTGTGTCCTGAGTGGTCGCAGGCAGAAGCCCCGTGGTCAGAGGCTGAGAGTTCCAGGCACACAGACTGGGGATGGGGCAGGGTGAAGCATCTAACTGGTATCTGAAGCCACAGGAATAGATGAGGTTAGAGAAGGCAGTGAAGAGGCTGGGGTGTGGGGAAAGAAGGGGCCGAGGAGGAGAGGGGGAGGAGGAAGGTGGGCAGGAAGGAACCGGCAGCATCTGCACAGAGGCCAGGGTGGAGGCTGCTGGGGACCCCCAGGTAGGCATGACTCAGGGCTGGGGCAGCACTCGGATCCTGAGTTCACCCAGATTATAAACTCATCTTGGGGATTCTGCCTTGGTCTGGATAACCCACCTCCTACAGTCACGCCTCTGTCCACAGCTCCGCCTGCCTGGTGATGATGCTACTATGCCAGGCCTTGTGGGAAGTATGGGGGTGAAAAGGACCCAGCACTTCATAAAATGCCCAACCGTAAAGGGCTTTTGTGCTTCTCCCCTGCCATTTGGCCCCTCCACCTTGGCCTGTTGTTGAAGCGTGAGGGAGCCCAGAGCTGGTGGGGCCTCCTGGGGCGGTATGCTGACCAGAGCTGGCTCCGACGAGGGACTAATGGCCACGGTACAGGCTTGCAGACAGCCCGGCTCACACTGGATGAGACCTGGAGCCCCTGGCCCCGGGGCAATTGCACTGCACATTGAGGAGGACCCAAGAAAGCAGGCCCACAGGATGCATATCTAGGGTTTCCAGTGGGCACCTGAAGGAGAGCCAAAGAGGGGAGAGTTGGTGGCAATTTCCAGGCCCCAGTTAGCCCCACAAGTCTGTCCTGAGCCACCTGCTGCTCGGCGGGAGTTAGACTAAGGACCCGCATAGTCTGGCCCTTCTTGGAAACATAGGGGCTTCTCCTGGGGGGCTAGACTTTGCTTTCGGTGATAGCTCCTCTGTAGGGGCCAGGAGAGGCTCAGGCTGGGGAAGCAGTGCCCCCTCCCCACCCAGAATGGGCAAAGAACTCCATGCCCCACAGGCCTAAGACTCAGACAGGCTGAAGACCGTGTGGGCTGATTTCTCAGCAGACCCCAGAAACCTGGAGCAGGCAGCAAAGGCCGCCCAGCTGGGCCTTCCAGGCACAGACCTCTCTCAGTCCCACAGCTGGTTCTACAGCCTAAAGCTGCCAGTGAGAAGGGCCAGAGCACGTCCAACCAGCATGGTGGGGGTGTCGGCATAACGGGATGGGGAGAGGTCCTGGCTTCTGCTCTCTTTCCCCCTGGCCTATCCTCTTCCCCCTCCCCTCTCTTCTCTCCTCTCTCCTATCCCCTGGGGTGGAAAGGAAGTATCTGGGTCCTGACCTGAGGGTTTTATTGGCATTAAATGTGAAAGCTTCTCACATGACTCCAGCCCCTTACCACAACTACTTACATCTGTCCACATCAATGGTCCTCAAGGTGTGGTTCCTGGACCAGCAGCATCACCATCACCTGGGGACTTAGTGGAACTTTAGATTCTCAGGCTTCTCTCCAGAAGTACAATCAGAAACTCTGGGGATGAGGCCCCGCAATCTGCATTTTAAAAAGTCCTTCTAGAGATGCTGATGCTTGCTGAAGTGTGAGGGCCTCTGCTCTAGAGCAGAATCACCTGGGGAGCTGTTTAAACTCCCTGTGTCCCCTCCCATCACCACCAATGGACCCCAGATCAATTACATCAGAATCCCTGAGGGTGGATCCAGGCATCAGCAGTTTTCAGAGCCATCAGGTGATTGCAATGTGCAGCCCAGCCTGAGAACCACACCACAACCAGTCCATAATTACCATGGCTAGTCCGTGGGGGCTCTGAATATCCAATTTTGTTTAATCCTCATCACTAGCCTATGGGCGGGGACGGGGGGCACGGGTGGGGCAGGCATTACCTCCCCATTTTATAGATGGGAAAACCGAGGTTCAACAAAGTTGAACAGCTTGCCCTAAATTGCACACGCAGATCTGGGCTGGGCTGGAACTCAGGCCTATGGGCTTCTTTTTTTTTTTAATTAATTAATTAATTTTATTTTTGGTTGCATTGGGTCTTCGTTGCTGCGCATGGGCTTTCTTTGGTTGCGGCAAGTGGGGGCTACTCTTTGTTGTGGTGCGCGGGCTTCTCACTGCAGTGGCTTCTCTTGTTGCAAAGCACGGGCTCTAGGTGCATGGGCTTCAGTAGTTGTGGCACGTGGACTCACTAGTTGTGGGACACGAGCTCTAGAGCACAGGCTCAGTAGTTGTGGCGCACGGGCTTCGTTGCTCCGTAGCATGTGGGATCTTCCTGGGTCAGGGCTTGAACCCGTGTCCCCTGCATTGGCAGGCAGATTCTTAACCACTGCGCCACCAGGGAAGCCCCCTATGTGCTTCTTGACCACTGCCCACTGAGTGGAAACAGAGCCACAGTCCACTCAGCACCGTCGTACAGCAACCACTCCACGTCCTGCTTCCACTGTGTATTCCCATATCTGGTACACGGTGCATGCTCAATAGAGACTGGTGGAATGAATGGCCAGACTTTTCCATATAAACCTTCCACAGCAGTTAACATTATTTCACTGGCTGGGGAATATCTCACTGCAGGCACTGGCCCTGCTTAACCTAAACTTTCTCATCTTTCTGAACATTTAGCCACAGCCATTTCTAGGTGTTCAACATTACCAATAAAGCTACCATGAACCTCGTCGACTGATGTTTTGCTTGTTCTTCTGCTGACTTACTTCCCTGGAACTCATCCCAGGGAGGCAGCTCATAGGGGAGGAACATGGCAGATGCCTTAAAAGCTTCTCAGGGGGGCCTCCCTGGTGGCGCAGTGGTTGAGAGTCCACCTGCCGATACAGGGGACACGGGTTCGTGCCCCGGTCTGGGAGGATCCCACATGCCGCGGAGTGGCTGGGCCCGTGAGCCATGGTTGCTGAGCCTGCGTGTCCGGAGCCTGTGCTCCGCAACGGGAGAGGCCACAAGGTGAGAGGCCCGCGTAATGCAAAAATAAAGACAGAAAACAAACAAACAAACAAAACAAAAAAAAGCTTCTCAGGGCTCTGAGTAGCCTGGCAGCGTGGCAGAGGAAAAGGTTTAGTAGTCAGACGCAAATTCTCGTCTTGCTTTGGACCCTTAGGCAAGTTCAGTCTCCTGTTGGAACCTCAGTTTCTGCATCCGTAAGATGGGGATACTGCCTCTTGGAAAGGGGCAGTGAGAGGAGCAAATGAGATAAGATGCAGGAAGCCTATAGGCCACAGCTTACCCCGTTTTGTGCAACAGCTCCACCCAGTACCCCATGTCCCAAAGGCATCCCTTCAGAGCCCGCAGCTCTGTGTCTGTTCCCACCCTGAAGACACCAAACAAAAACCCTGCCCCCCTCCGTCTACTCAGCTGCCCAGGGAGCTACAGCCATAGGTCTGCAGGAACTCTTCCCTTTACTCCACTGAGAACAAATGTCCGGTCACTGCTTGGCCCCTGAGAGTTCACAGGGATAGGTCTTCAGGGAAGAGTTCCAGCTCAAGTTAGGGTTATGAGGGGTGGGAGGGAGGGAGGGGGCCTAGCCCAGGAGAGATGAGCCCTCAGGACTCTGGCAGCAGAAGACAGGGCAGGCTGGGCTTTTATAATAGAAGCTCCGATGTTATGCCAGTTAAGGCTACAGTTCCTCCTCTAAGCTTATATTCATCCTGTTCTCCCACCTGGAGTGCCTTCCCCACCTTGTCCAGCTTGTCCAAATCCTTTCCATGCTCCAAAGCTCAACTAAAGGGTACTTTGTCCAGGTAGCCTCCCTGCCCCCCATCTCCCACATGCCTGGTCTGCCTGTGCCAGTGGTCCTGAGCCGAGCCATAGCCAGTCCCAGCTGGAGTGGACTCTCCATCCAGCTCTGCCAGCTCAAGCCTCAGCACCGCCCAGCGGACCATCACACAGCTCAGCTGATCCCTGCAAGAGCCCTGTGACATGAGCACAGCAGGGCTAGTGATCATTCCCATTTTAGAGGTGGGGACACTGAGACCCAGAAGGGGCCTACAGCATCTATGGCCCAGCCATGACTTGAACCCAGGACTTCAGAACCCCTGGAGTTCTTTCCCCTCCTTAGAGCCGTGCTTTAAAAAGTATTCATTCATTCAGACAACATTCTCCACTGCCTCTTCTGTGCCTGAGCAGGGGACACACAGGAAGTGGGATGGAGGGGAAACAGACAGTGATGACTGGGTATAAACCATTCTGTGGCCAAAAGAAGGATTGGGGGAGGGCATCAGGGAGCCTGTCCAAAAGAGGTGAGGCCTGCCATGGACAGAAAGATAGGCCAGACGGCGCTGATGAAGAAGTGAGGGGAGGGCGCCAGGAGAACAAGGCCAGAGGTGAGGCCATGCTTGGCTAGAAGCCCTTCAGTGTGCCTGGAACTTGGGGTGCCAGGGGAGGGACTAAAAATGAGGCTGGAGGCTGGCTGAGCTCAGACCAGGCCAGGGTGAGGTCTGCTCTGCACCCCGCTCAGGCTATTATCCCAAGACACTGTGGAATTCCAGGGAGAGGAGAGGGTCACACCCATGTTTTAGAAAGATCCTTCACATCTTTGACCCTGTACTTCTGCTCCAAGGTGTTCATGACCTATATATGGACAACTCCCTAGGGTCTCCCACCGCAGTGGGGGATTAGTTAATACACATACGATGCAACTCTTGGTCCAGAGATTCTTTTTAAAGAAAAAATTGTTTTACATTGGTGATGCACATTGTGTCTGTCGAAAGAAAATGGGAAGGAGTGAGAAGGGGATGGAGTGAGAAACTGAGAGACTGTGGTAGCAGCACGCGGGTGGCTGGAGGGTGCAGAAACGGGTGGGGTGGGGAGGCAGCAGTTACATTTTCAGTTACACGACACTGAGAGGCCTCACCCAGGGCCCTGGCTATGGAGATCGAGGATGGGATCCCCAGGTGAGCCCCCAAAGAGGATGAGAGTTACAGGACCTGTCCTTGACTGAAAACATAGGCCATAGTAGAGCAAAGAGCAGTGGAGGGTCCTGGGGAAGGCGATGAGCTCTTGGTTGTTTGAGGGGTCTAGGGGCTGGATCTGGAAGGCAGAGAATTGGTCTGGGAAGAAATCTGAACTTTGGGAATCACTGGCACCTGGGGACTGGGGAAGAGGGCAGGAAACCCTGGAGATCAGTTGGGGGAGGGGGTGGCTGTTACTCGAGGTCACCCCCAGCTTGGCCTTCGCTGGCCCTGGCCAGCTGGAGAGTCTCAGGGAGGGAGACGTGGGGCTCTCAGGTTTCACAGCTCTCGTTTCTCCCACCAGGCCCAGCCTCTGGCAAAGGATCAGAACCCAGTACTGGGCCTGACTCCGAATGGTAACTCAACGCCAGGCTGGACTGAGTGGGAACCCAGGCTCCCCATGCCCACGAGGCTACTCTTCTGAGCATGGTCTACCTGCCTGCCTGTACCCACCTCCAAGTCTTTACCCAAGCTGTCCCCTCTGCCTGGAATGCCTCCTTCGGGGCTCTGATGGGCAAAATCCTACTGACCTTTCAAGGGTCTGCAAGCGCTGCATTATTTCTGAACCTACCAGTCGAAGCAAAGACCCCCTTCCCTCCAGGTCTCCCACTGCCCCCTAGTGCCCTCCCCTAGAGCACACTCACCGCCTGCCTCGCACTGGAGGCGAGGGGCCGTCTCTGCAGACAGTGAGGGCCTTGAGGACATAGAGCACACACAGCCCCCAGCCGCAACGAAGGGAGTGAGTCTTGGATTCACAATTCAAATTCTTGTGTGAACCTTCACTGTGCAGGGTACCGAAGGCCTCCTCAGCCTTTGTTTACTCTACTGTAAAATGGGGCTAAATAACCCACCTCCCTGTGATGATCAAATGAGTTGATGCATAGAGAGCCTCCCATTATAGTGCTGGGTACACAGAAGGCGCCTCCACGTGAGGCCCTGAGAAAGCAGTGTTACTGACAACCAGCACTTCCAGGAGGAAAAGGGCCTTTATTTTACTTGTGCCCACATCAGAGGACCCACACTTCAAGCTCGATGCCAAAATAAATATTCACGAAGGCAACAGGCAGCTGTGGAGACCCTGCTGGTGTTCATCTCCCCCAACCACACTCCACACAGGCCACAACACAGTCCAGCCCCCTCTGCCTGGCAGAGTCAGGAATGAAGCATCAGAGTTGGGCCTGGCAGGGTAAGTGAAATCATTTGGAGACCCGGGAGCGGCATCCCCGAGCACGGGCAAAGAGAGGGAGGAAAGAGCCCGGTGTGTCAAGGGAACGCGGATAGTTCTGGGGCAGCTGCAGTGCTCAGGGCAGGGAAGGGGCCTGGGCAGGCTGGCCAGGGCTCTGGGCAAGCCAGGAAGCTGGGCTCCTCCATCCTGCAACCACAGAAAAGTTTGTACATGAGTGGGAGGGCGTTGGGATCTGATCTGGACAGCTCCCGGGCTCTGGAGGCAGAGGAACTCAGGAGGGTCTAAGGGGGTGGCTGCTGGGGGACTTAGGAAGCTTGGAGAGGTGACCATGTAAGACTGGTACCTCGCTTGCCTTCTTGCTCCAATTATTTCCATACTGGGGCCATACGGAGAGACCCCAACCTAGAATGGCATTGGGGTGCTGATGCACTTCACTCCCTACCCAGCTAACAGCTAATTTCTACTTTACAAAGACTCACTCTCCTGGGCTGCTTCCCAGGTTTTCGGGGGTAGTGGGGGTGGGAGGGTCCTCCCTCCAGCCTACTTTTAAGGACTCCATCTCTGCGCCAAGGTGGGCGATGGGAGGAGTAGTCGGGGAAGGGTTCGGGTCCAGCCTGGGGCCAAGAGCAAGAAGTCTGAATGAGAGAGAGAGGAGGGGGGAAGCTGGAAAGAGGGACGCCTGCGAGAATCTTTTAAGTGGAAAGCGCTCTCATTCCTCGGGTAGGTAAACTGAGGCTCGGAGAAGTCACCAGCCCAAGGTCAAGCGTCGAGCTGAAAGCAGAAGCAAGGTTTGAACCCGGGGAAACGGCTGTCGGGAGGCCTCGGCAAGCGACGGGAAAAAGAAGGGAGGAGCCGAGGGGCGCCGCTTCGGGGGCCGGGCGGCGCGCTCACCTGGTAGTTGTCCAGCTGCTCTTCGGTGAAGATGGTCTGCTTGTTCCCCATGGTGGCTGCGGCGCCGTCGCTTGCTCTCCCGGAGGCCGCCTCCCATCAGCGGCCGCCGGAGCCCCGCGCCCGCGGCCCTCGTCAGCCCCTCGGCGGGCAGCTTCCGACGGCCGCCGGACCCGCCGCCCGGCCTCAAGGCGCCGCGCCCCGCAACCCACCCGGCGGGGACGGGGCGGGAGCCTGGGAGGAGGGGAACGGACCCCAAGCGTGGCGACTCCGCCCCACGGCGGGGAGAGGGCGGGCACCCGGCTCCCAGCTGCGGAGCGCCCCGGGCCCGCCAGGGGGCGGCCTGGCCGCGGGAGGCGCTGCCTGGCCCGTCTGGCGCCCGCGCCCGCGTCGGCTGGATGGACCCAGGAACTTCCGGCCGCCGGGAGCCCAGGTGGCGCGGGGCTGAGGGTGCGGGGCCTGAGCAGATCCATTCGAGGGGTGCAGTGGGGGCGACTGGGTGATCTTGGCTCCCCTTGAGCTGGGGCGCGGGGCGTCAGTGAGGAGCAGGGGGAGAGCCCTGAACTGTGAGTGCGGGGATCCAGCCTGGGGCCCAGCTCTGCCAGCGTCTCACCGCGCGACCTTGGGCCCCGTTCCTCCGCGGAAAAGCAGGGGGTCGATCGAGATGACTTCTAAGGCCCCTCCCGGGCCAGGCCCGGGGAGGCTGATCTGGTCTTTGACCACGGCCTGGTCAGAGTATCTCAGACCCCCTGGGTCCCTCAGGGAGGAGGACGGGACTTGCTTGCCTTTCTTTGAGCCCTTGGATACGTGAGACTTGAGAGGATTTAAAAGACTTACTGTGTCCAGAGACTTACTGTGACAAATGCCAGGAAGTTTTGCGGGGCTTTTAAACAGATGCCATCCATTGCAGCAAATGGAGCCACCGCTAACTACCTTTGAAGGGTCCAGCTCACACATTTGTTATTTATCACCCCAGGACCGCTGATGCTATAGGTATTACCTCCATTTTACAGGTGAAGAAACTGAGGCTGAGAGCGGTTTACTAACTTGCCCAGAGTTCCACAGAGGGGAGGTAGCAGAACCTGAGCTGGACTCCAGCACTGGCTCAGCTCACACCTGGACTCTGATGAGAAGACCAAGACTTTATGCTTTAAAATAGGTGATTTGTTTCTTTAACCACTGAGAGCAGTGCATCAGAATCACTTGGTAGGCTCCACCCCCAGAGCTTCCGGTTTAAGTCTGGGTGGCCAAGCATGTGGGGGGCCAACAGGTTCCCAGGTGATGCTGATGCTGCTGGAACCAGGACCATGCTTTGAGAATCGTTGCTTCGGCTGAAGGTTGGGGGTTCCAAGAGGAGCAGGGGTCCAAGTTTGGCAGATGATCCCTGGTGTTTTTACATTTTCCTTTTATACCTGAGGTTCCTGGTTGGGGTTTTCCGACATTATTTTGCCACCCTCTGGTGAGAATAGCAGCCATCAGCTAAACAGACAAGGCTCCCTGATGATATTGCAAGAGTCATCAGAGGCATAATCAATTGCTATCAGACGGGCAGGAAACAATTCAGAAGCCCAGGGGATTGCTGACCAGCCTTCAGAGACTGCCTCACCATCCTTCATTTATATTGGACATTTATAGCGGACAGCTGTGGGAAGCAAGGCAGATTCAGAGAATGTGGAATTTTAGAGCAGAGACAGGCCTTTATAAGATTCCATCTGCAATTCGTCTTTCTCCCATTATTAGAGTTGGGGAAACTGAAACCTTCTCCAAACCACACAATCACTATTAACAAACATCTTAGATTCCCCATTGCCTGTGAATTGGCCAGAATTCTGTGTACTCATATCCTGCTCTGTTACATTCCTTTACAGTTGCTAACATGCTACTCATTTGTATGCCAGGTGTTCCTGGCAGAAAAGCCAGAACTTCTACAAAGAGGGCTGTATTTTCAGTTCTGGGAGTCCCTCCTCTCACAGATGATAAACAGAAGCAACAACCTGGCTAGAGTATTCCCTTAGCAAATCCTTTGTGATAGCTATTGCCATTGCCCTAAGTGAGGCCCTGTCTCTCTTGAGCTATTACAACAATGCTGTGAAGAGGGCATGGCATACAAGTTACAGATGAGAAACCCCCAGCTCAGAGAGGCAAAGTGACCTGCCCAATGCCATCCAGCTGGGAAGGGGCAAAGCGTGACTCTCACCTCCTTCTCTGATTCCAAATCGTGCTTCTGCTGCTTCCAGCTGTTGAGTGTGAAAAAGACAGTGTATGTGTTTGTTGAGGGGAGAGTGGACAGAGGGAGAAGAAAGAAGCATTGATTACCTACTCTGCGCCCAGGATTGTGTTGGATGCTTTACATTTACTGAATATAATTATTCCATGAACACCTCTTAAGTCTGTAGAGTTTAGCATTATTATCCCATTTCACAGATGAAGAAATAATCTCAGAAAAGGTGACTTGCCCAAGGGCATGCAGCTGGTGATTTAAATCTGGGTCCTGGCTGTCTTGTTTTTGTTTTTGTGGTACGCGGGCCTCTCACTGCTGTGGCCTCTCCCGTTGCGGAGCACAGGCTCTGGACGCGCAGGCTCAGCGTCCACGGCTCACGGGCCCAGCTGCTCCGCGGCATGTGGGATCTTCCCGGACCGGGGCACGAACACGTGTCCCCTGCATCAGCAGGCGGACTCTCAACCACTGCGCCACCAGGGAAGGCCGGTCCTGGCTGTCTTGATCACACTGTCTAGGGGCAGGGGAACATATGGTTACCGCTGTTTAAAGGGGGCCAACTCCTAGGCAGTTGCAGTCTTTGTAAATGATGTAACATCAGAAGGTAGCAACAAGGGGTAGTTTGGGGATTCCTGGCACTTTGCAAAATTTGGAAGAAAAACAGGAGGGATAAATACTACAAAATGCCCAAGGAGTAAACTTGATAGGAGTTAAAGGGTCGGTAAATATAATAAAACATTGATTTCTTTCCTTCTTTTCAAGGTCCTTCCTCATTGACTAGCTATTCTTTGTGTTGAAATGTCATTGATCTGCAAGTTGTTAGTCTAGGACTTAGAATCTAAGTGGATCTTGATGGCAGAGATAAGGTGTTCTGGGCCCAAGGCCTGGGCGGGAATATCTACAGTAAATCTTCCCTCTAGCAGCCCCATGTGCCCAGTGAGTCACTCTCTTGTCCTACACTCATATCTTTTGCTAACCTACCTCTAACTTTATATCAGCTTCACACCACCTCCTAGTAGGACCTGCTAGCTATCTTGGCTCATCTGAGTCTTCTCTATCTTAGGGGCAATTTAAACCTCATTCCTCCTTAAGTCTTATCTTTGCTTAGAGAGCACTTATCTTGGCCGCTCCCCTGATACAGCTGCTGTTTATATTCTGTGAGCTGTTCCTTGGTCAACCTCATCGCATACACACAAGACACCTCACAACCCCTTTTTTAAATCTGGCCTATATTCTAGCACTGAACAGCTTGTCTTGTAACTTTCCTGTATCTCCAGCACTTTACATGTAGTAGATTCTTCATGAATATTTGGTGGATGAATGAATACATAGCCTGGGGCTATCTTTTTTGAAGGAGGGAAATTATTTCCTCTTGAATACTAAGATTCAGGAGGGCTGGCACCACGTTTTAATTGGTTCTATCCCCAGGCTCTAGGACAAGGTCTTAGTAAATATTGAATCAACATTCTTTAAAAGAATACATTTTCTGGACCTGTTTACACATTGATTCAAGTAGCTCCCCAAATGTTCTGACTTGGAATAGATTTTCCTCCTGGAGGACTGAGTGACCAAGCCTTTTTTTTTTTTTTTTTTTTTTTGTGGCCGCATTGCATGGCATGCGGGATCTTAGTTCCTGGACCAGGGATTGAACCTGTTACCCCCTGCAGTGGAAGCACAGAGTCCTAACCACCGGACCACCAGGGGATTTCTGACCAAGCCCTTTCATACAGAGCAAACAGAATGAACCCACCTTCTCCCTTCATGAACCACCTCTTTTGACCTGTTCTAGACCCTTCCCCAGAAGCTACTCTGGATGTGGGAAGTTCCCGGATGGCCTAGAATGAGACCCCAACCTGATGGTGACTGTCCGGTTGAGGGGGGGAGGGGTCAGTCTCCCCCACAAACCTGTTTCTCCTGCAGGCTGCCCCATCCATCCTTTCAAGTGCCTTTAAAATCCTTGGAGGCATCCTCGGTTCCTCTCTTCTCCTCACACTCCACACTTGGTTCATTAGCACAGCCTGTTATGTCTAGAATCCAACCACTCTGTAGCACTCTATCACTATCTTGTGGTCCAAGTCCCCCTCACCTCTCTCCTGGATTACTGTGGTAGATTACATCATGACACGACTAAGCCAGTTCATCGCAACTGGGTTCAGTGTTGCTGTAGATCTCAGTAATCTCCAGTAATGAGTGGTAGATGAGCGTACCTTGCTACTAGCAGGGGGCGCTGAGGCAATGCAAGCCAGTTTTAGCCTGAATTCTGTGCCACGGACCATCACTGATTAGCAAGCAGGTCCTCGAGTTATATGACCTCCTCTGTGAGCTCAATGAAGGCCCAGATATATGTCCTGGGTGTTCCAAAAAGCTTCCTTCTTGAAAAGATTAAGTCCAAGGCAGAAGCAACAATATTTGAGGAACAAGCTTCAATTCAGGGTCAGGCGATGGCATCCTCACTCAGCAGCTTGAACCCCAGACCAGACGGATTCCTAAGACCTAGAGCCCATTGGAGCTCACTAGATTCTTATGCCTTGCGGTGCAAGAGCAGAGGCACATGGACAGCACATCGCACATCTGGAACACTGCCTGTTTGACTGATGGACAATTATTTTGGCCATCAGGTTGCTAATGAACAGACCCTCTGCTGAAATGGCATTAAGACAATTTAAGCACTTGCAGAAGTGCCTCTGGAGTGTGGCTTCCGGGTAAAGTCCCTGCTGCCTCCACGGGAGCAGCTCTCAAAGTGTGGTCCCTGGGACCTTTTCAGAGGGTCTGTGAGATCAGCACTATTATTATTTTCATAATAATACTAGGACATTATTTTTGTTTTTCACTCTCATTTTCTCCCAAGCACAGAGGGGAGTTTTCCGGGAGTTTTCCAGAATTTACATGTGTAGTATTGCCACAGGTTGAAGGAAGAATCAGATATGAGAATGCAGCTGTCTTCTGTTAAGCCAGACTTTTTTTTAAAATACTTATAAGTAACTTTTCTTTTTCTAAAATTAATTAATTTATTTTTTGGCTGCATTGGGTCTTTGTTGCTGCGCACGGGCTCTCTCCAGTTGCAGGGAGCGGGGGCTACTCTTCGTTGCGGTGCGCAGGCTTCTCATTGAGGCAGCTTCTCTTGTTGCGGAGCACAGGCTCTAGGCGCGCGGGCTTCAGTAGTTGTGGCACATGGGCTCAGTAGTTGTGACTCACGGGCTCTAGAGCACAGGCTCAGTAGTTGTGGCGCATAGGCTTAGTTGCTCTGTGGCATGTGGGATCTTCCCGGAGCAGGGCTCAAACCCATGTCCCCTGCATTGGCAGGCGGATTCTTAACCACTGCACCACCAGGGAAGTCCAAGCCAGACTTTAAAGATATTTACAAACATGTACAGTGGTTTCTCAGGATCTGTGGAAGATTGCTTCCAGGACCTGCCCTCATACCAAAATCTGAGTCCCATAGTCGGCCCTCCATATCCACGGGTTCCACAGAGGAGGGCTGACTGTAAAACAATGCCACTTTTCTCACTAAATATTTTTTGTTTTCAAATATATCATTTTTTCAGGACTTGTCCCTGTTGCATCTACTCACCTCTGCTGTGAAAGCATCTATACACACAAATGGGCCTGGAAGTGTTCCAGTAAAACTTTACTTATGGACACTGAAATTTGAATTTCATATGATTTTCATGTCTCACAAAGTATTATTCTTCTGATTTTAAAAAAATGTAAAAGCAATTCTTAGTTCACAGGCTGTCCAAAAATAGATGGTGGGCCAGATTTGACCCCCGGGTTGCAATTTGCCAACCCCTCCCTGTTCTAGGGGGTTCAAACCAATAACACACACATATACATCATGTTAGTTCAACTGAAATGTTCAGACAATATAACAGCTTTCTCATTGTTTCTGCAAATGACCCCTGAAGGCTATTCTCAACACAGCAGCCACACTGATCCCTCTTTGCTCTAAAGCCACCAGTGACTTATCTTATTCAGCAGAGAAGCCAAAGTCCTTCCCATGGCTTGGAAGACCCTACATGATCTGCTGCCCCATCCCTCTGACTCAACTCCTTCTTCTCTCCCTCTCATTCTGCTCTAGCCTGTTCCTTGAAAAAGCCTGCTCTTTCCTCAGGGCCTTTGCACTTGCTGTTCCCTCTGCCTGGAATGTCCTTCCCGCAGATAGCCAATTAATTCACTCAAATGTCTGCTCAAATATCACTTCTCAGTGAAGTCTTTGTTTTCTTTTTTTTAATAACAGTTTTATTAATTAATTCATATGCCATGCAATTCACCCATTACAATTCAGTATACAATTCAGTGGGTTTTAGCGTATTTACAGAGTTGTGCAACCTTCACCATGATCAGTTACAGAACATTTTTCATCACTCCAAGCAGAAACCCCAGACCTATTAGCAGGCACTCCCCATTTCTCCCCAGTTTGCTCAACCCTCCCACCAATCTACTTTCTGTCTCCATGTATTTGCTTATTATGGACATTTCAAGGAATTAGAATTCCATTAAATGGAATCAGACATATGCTCTATTGTGATTGAGTTCCTTCACCAAGCTTAATGTTTTCAAGATTCATCCATGTTGTAGCATGTTTCTGTACCTCATTCCTTTTTAGGGTTGAATAATATTCCATTGTATGGAGATAGTACAATTTATATATCCACTCATCAATTAGTGAACATTTGGGCTGTTTCACTTTTTGGCTATTAGGAATAATGCTCCTATGAACATGCATGTACAAGTTTTTGTGTGGACATATGTTTTCATTTCTCTTGGGTAGATACCTAGGAGGGAATTGCTGGGTCATATGGTAACTCTGTTTAACCTTCTGAGAAAATGCCAGACTGTTTTCCAAAGTGGCTGCACCATTTTACATTCCCACCAGCAGTGTTATCGGGATTCCAATTTCCCACATCTTCTCCAACACTTGTTATTACCTGTCTTTGTGATTACAGACATCCTAGAGGGGGGTGATGAAGTGGTACCTCATGGTTTTGATTTGCATTTTCCTGAAGGCTAATGTAAAGGAAGCCTTTTCTTGATCATCCTATTTTAAATGTCAACCCCTCCTCCCTTCTCGACCCCCTCCCCCACTTCCCTGCTTTATTTTTCTATAGCACTTATTTCACTTATTTATTTGTTGTCTCTCTCCTCCCTCAGGGGATAAACTCCAGGAGGGCATGATTTTTGTCTGTTCTGTGCTCTGCTGTATCCTCAATGCCTGTAGAAGCTCTGTCCAATGGAAATAGAGTGCGATCCATGTACGTAATGTTAAACTTTCTAGTAGCCAAAAAAAAGTGAAAAAAGAAGGAGGAAACAGATGAAGTTCATTTTAATAATATTTTTATTTAACCAGATATATCTAAAACATTGTTATTTCAACAAGTAATCAATATAACAAATTACTAAGGAGATATTTTACATTCTTTTGTTCAGTCTAAGCCTTTGGAACCAGGTGTGCCTTTCACACCCTTCTCAGTTTGAACTTGCCACCTTTCAAGTGCTTAATAGCCACACATGGTCAGTGGCTTCAGCACTGAACGTGGGCCTAGAACATTCATTTTGTGAGTGTATGAACAACTCCCTCTTAGAGACGGTTTGATTAGTCACTGCCCTGGGGAGGAGGACTTTCATAAACATATTTACGTGAGGTCTTGCATGTAAGTGGTAAGCCTGGGCTTGGGTTTCCAATCCCTGCTTGCTCACTGTGACCTTGGGCAAGTCATTGTCCCTCTCCGAGCATCAATTTCTTCAGCTGTGAAATAAACATTATGGTCCCTTCCAAGCTTTCAGCATCAGAGAGGGAGGCGAGAGTGTTGCCTGTGGGGTAAAAATGATGCTCAAATGCCTTAGATTCCATACTTTTTGAAGTCAGGTGGCTTTCACCGTCACTGGGAGGAGGGCTAAATCACACAGAAAGATGGTTCTGGAAGACCTCTTGGAGAGCCCTGGTGACCTGGGGGTTTTTGTGACTGTAAAGAGGCCCTGGGATCATGATTTACACAAAAAGAACAAAGGAATCTGTCTGGGAACACCTCACCCCCCGCCAAGCCCCATCACCCTAACACAAACTGTCTCCTAGAACTATCTGTACAGCTCCCCAGCTGCGTGTGCATTCCTCAAAGGCAGGCCCTGAATCATTGAATATTCATTTCTGTGTTTGGAGGATTATTTGGAAGTCTGTGTAGGGAGGACTCTGATTTAGTTCATTTCCCTGCATCTTTTTGATTAATCCAGAAAAATGGGGGATTCAACAGGTGTTTTGCCAATATGTTAGCTTCTGCTTGCTCAAGCATTTTTTAAGATGTTATAAGGTGTCATATTAATCATAAAATCTTCAGAACCCTCTGTGGGGTGAGACTGGGGACCAGGTTTGCCTGGGGATCGTTCCTTTCAGCTCCTCTGTCCACTGTGGGGACTGTGGGAATTGGCTTTCAAAAGCCCATGCCATTAACTGCACAGCCCACAGGCTGGATTTCTCTAGGGGAAGGGCTGTGCTGGGAGTCACGATCTGCTTTCAGGGAAGGCTTGTCACTGTTTATGTAGCTTCTCTGAACTTAACCTATAGACTCGGGCAGATCGAGCAAAGCCAGGCCCCACAGTGTAAGCAAATAGGAATAGATCAGGTCAATTTGATTCGATCAGCATCCCTGGTTTGCATTTCCAGGCTTTACTTCTGGAGAAGTAAGATACTACTCCCAAAACAGTCCTCAGGGGGACAAATCTTTTGAGCAGAGTCCCTTAAAAAAATAATGCACTTATGAGTAAATGCATTGTATGTGAGATGGTTCCCCATTACCTCCCAGGACAGAGTCCATGCTGTTTCCTGTGATAGGCGTGGGAGGGTCTGGACCCTGCCTCTTCCTCTAGCCTCTCACCACCTGGCCCTTTGGGCTCTAACCCTTGCATTTCCCACATACCTCATGGATTGTCATTCATCTCCAGGCTTTGGCGTATGGTGTCCCTTCTGCCTGGCACCCCCTTGCCTTCCCTTCTTTCTGTCTGCAAAACTGGCCTCCCTTAGGTCTTGTCTGCTTATAGTGATCTGTCCACTTTGAACCCCCAGTTCCTGAGATACCCCAGGTTTGGAGCACCCACAGACCCTGGAATCTGTATTGCCGCGCATGTTACACTGGGTTGGGATCAACTGTTTGAATATTGACCCTCTACACCAATGTTCTTCATGGAAGGGATAATGCTTCCCAAGGAATGCTTTGAACTGTATGGGATATTTCAGTGGATGCAGTGACAGGAGGGTGCTATTTCCATGTGGTGGACAGGGGCCTGGGGATGCTGGCACTCCTGCAATGTAGCGACAGTCCTGCCCAGCGGAGAATATTTCTTGTCCCACAGGACTTTAAGAAGTCCAACCAAATGCTCCTGTAGGTAACACACCCTGTAATTAACCGAGCTTGGAAACTAGTAATTTTACAAATAAACTCAATTTTTTTTTTGGCGTGGTTTTAACATATGCTGACTTTTCCAGGAATGCAACTACTGTGTAAATCAAGGGAAGACCAAGTTTTGCTTTGCTCAAGAGCTTTAGCAAGGACTTATCACCATTTTGGAAAATCACACCTGTAATGGCAACATGACTCATGATAGAGAAAGAAGAAATTCACCCAGATACCTGCTGGCAAATCTAATTGTTTGAGGATTTTGCTTGACCATGGGATGAGTCCCCATACGACACACCTGGATCCGTCTGCATTTGTTGATGTCGCGGTCGCCGTGTTTCATGGTATATAAAAGTCTACTTTTTTTTTTTTTTTTTTTTTTTTGCGGTACGCGGGCCTCTCACTGCTGTGGCCTCTCCCGTTGCGGAGCACAGGCTCCGGACGCGCAAGCTCAGCGGCCATGGCTCACGGGCCCAGCTGCTCCGCGGCATGTGGGATCTTCCCGGACCGGGGCATGAACCCGTGTCCCCTGCATCGGCAGGTGGACTCTCAACCACTGCTCCACCAGGGAGGCCCAAAACTCTACTTTTGAAGCTCTTACTTTCAAATGCCAAAAATAAAGTATTGCCTGAATATCGTCTTACATCCCTTAAATCCAGATTTCTTTGTCCTAAGTAGGTGCAAGCACGTGACTACTTTATTACGTCTCTGGTGTATTAGGCCTAAGCATTTAGAGATTGAAACACATTTTATTCTAATGCTCCTTTTATTTCCCTTTTATATTCATTATATTATATTGATTTTGTCTTTTCATTACATGTATAAGTAGGTTATAATATCCATGAATTTAAAGCGGAGGATATTCAAAATATTTATTAAAGGGCGTGGGGGGATCCTAGCTGACAGTGTTGAGAACCATGCTGAAGTCTTAGAGGGCAGGGACTTCACCTCCCCTGTGTCACTGCTTCCTCCCTTGTGCCTAGCACAGGCCTGGAATACAGTAGCTGCACAGAGAATCTTTTCTGAATGATAAAGGGGTTGAGGGTGACCCCTTGGCTGAGATGGGGAACAGAGGAGGGAGGGAAGTTTAGTGGGGAGAGTGATGAGTTCAGTTTTCAATGTAGAAGCTTGGCGAGCCCTGGAACTTCGAGGGGCAGTGGCTGTGCAGAATTGCTCTCCAAATGCCACTGAAGAGGGAGAAGTACAGTCAGAGTGTCAGTCAGTTCATCTGTTTGGTCAGTAAACATTGTGAGTGGCTCTGTGTGGGATGGACAGATCAGCAGGGGCTGAGAGGCTCACTGTACAGGTGTGTGTCTCCTCTTGTGGAGGAGACACACACCTGTACTTTCTATTTCCTAGATGGGATTTCCTAGATGGGATGCTGCCTGATTCACGAATCATTGAATAGAGTCAATTAGATTTTCAAATTTCCCCAGTTGAATTTTGTATTTTGGCACCATGATTAGAGCTTGGAATTTTCAGCCCTGCTCCCCATTCTCTCGGGAAGAGAGAAGGGCTGGAAATGGAATCAATGATCCATCATGCCTATGTGAGGACGCCTCCATACAAAACTCCATACAAGAGTTTCCAGGTTGGTGAACACATCTGTGTACTGGGAGGATGTACTGGGAGGATGATTTGCACCCCAAATCCACAGGGTCAGAAGCTCCTGTGCTCGGGACCCCCCCAGACCTTACCCTATGTGTCTCTTCATCTGGCTGTTCATCTGTATCCTTTATCATATCCTTTAATAAACTAGTAGATGCATGTAAATATATTCCAGATTTCTGTGAAGCCACTCCAGAAAATTAATCAAAACTGAGAAGGTCATAGTAGCTTCACATTTAAAGCCCATGGGTCAGAAGCACAGGTGACAACCTGGACTTGCGACTCTCATCTGAAGTGGGGTGGGAGCAATCTTGTAGGACTGAGCCCTTAACTTGTGGGATCTGACACTGTCTCGAGGTATATAGTGTCAGAATTGAGTTAAATTGTAGGACACCCAGCTGGTTTCACAGAGAATTGCTTGGTGGGGAACGCCCTCCCACACACATTCGGTGACTGGAAGTGTCAGAAGTGTTGTGAGTGTGGCAGTAGTGTAAGAGTTAGGAAAGACACAGGAGGAAAAGAACCAAGGTTTTTCCAATACACATGGATAAATCTTGAAAACATTATTTAATTTCTAAGTGAAAGAAGCCAATCACAAGAGAGCACAAATTGTATGATTCCATTTATATGAAATGCCCAGTGTAGGCAAAGACATAGAGACATAAAGTAGATTGGTGGTTGCCAGGGTCTGGGGTGGTAGGGGGATGAAGAGTAGCCAAGGGAGCAAGCCATGAGGAAGAGCATTCCAGGCACTGGGAACAGCAAGTGCAAAGGCCCTGAGCTGGGACAAAGTGTGGTCTGATCAAAGAACAGCAAGAAGGCACGTATCTAAAAGAGAGTGATGAAGGGGAAAGTGGTGGGAGATGAGAAAAGAGAGGGGGCAGTGAAACTGAGCAGGACCCTGTGGGGCTCCTGGGCACGGAAGACTTTCTGCGTCCCCCATTGCTTGTTTGTACAGAACAGACTCCAGCCTCCATGACCTTCCCTGAGTTCCAAAGGGCAGATTCAGACAGTTGCTAATCAGGGAAGGAAGGGGATGCAGTGACAAGGGAGGAGGAGCCAAGAAACAATAGTGCAGCCTTGGGGCAGGTCCCGGTTCTGCCTCAAGGGATACACATAACAACGTGTTTGAGCTCTTCATAGAACTAAAACACAACAAATGGAAGACGTCAGCATTCTTCATACCAGAGAAGACCACCTGGGTCCAGAGTAAAGGAACCAGAGAAACTCATCAAAAGATTACCTGAGGGACTTCTCTGGTGGTCCAGTGGTTAAGACTCCAGGCTTCTACTGCAGGGGGCGTGGGCTTGATCTCTGGTTTGGGAACTAAGATCCCGCATGCTGCATGGCCAAAAAAAAAAAATTGCCTGAGACCAGATTAAAGGAATGCAGGCCCTGCACACACCCTAATCTTATCAGCAACCCCACCCTTGAACCATTGCTTATAAAACTCCTCACCAAATCTTCCCAGGTTGGGACACAGTTTTCAAGGACAGGAACATGCTGTGTTGCCCTTTGCCTGGCAAACCAATAAAGATATTCTTTTCTACTTCACCCAAAACTCTGTCTCTGAGATTCGATTTGGCACCAGTGAACAGAGGCTGAGTTGTTGGCATCAGTAGTAAGACCAGACTGTGTAGGGCCTTGTGGGCCACTGTCAGAGTGTTGGCTTTTACTTGGATGGAGACGAGATAACACTGGCTATTTTGAGCCAGTGGAGGATGTATTTGTCTTATGTTTTAACAGAATCCCTAAGGCAGGAGATGGACTGTAAGAAGGCAAGGGTGGAAGCAGGGAGATGGGTTTGGAGGCTACTGTGTTGATTCAGGCAAGAGATGATTTTGGCTTGGACCAGGATGGGAGCAGTGGAGGTGGGAAGAAGTGTCCAATTCTGGATCTATCTGGAAAATAGAGCTCACCTTCAAGTCTTGTGGTCTGAGCAACTGGGAGATCGCAGCTGGATTTTATCAAGTGAGGGAAGACTGTGGGAGGAAGTAGTTTCCCTGCTAGTCTCTGCTCACGTATAGCAAGAAGTTATAGCAGAGCAAACATTTTAAATTTGATATTTTTTTTCCTGAACACTAAACCATAGACACCGAGACCCTAAAGAGTGTTCATAATGATCACTTTTGAGGGCTGTGTGGTGTTCCATTCAATTCATTTACCCTAAATTACATAACCATTTCCTTGTAATTATCTAGACTGTTTCTGTTTTAATTTAAAAAATTATAGATAACCCTATAATGAATATCTTTGTGCTGATAGCTTTGTCTTTGTGGATCTTTCTTAGGAGATTTCTCAAGGGATTGATTCTCAGGAATGGATTTACTAAGTGAAAGAGTAAAAACACTTAATAGCTCTTGAGACACATTGCTAAACTGTTTTCCACAAAGACTGTGGCAGTTTATAAGGCCAGCCAAAACTTAGAGTGCGGCAGTTTCACCATAAATTAGATAGTAGAGGACATTAGCATTTTATTTACACTTTCTAGTAAAAGGGGTAAAAGCTTCAAATTTAAAATATCTTTGCATGTACTTGATTATGGTTAAGGTTGGACATTTAAAAAGTTTATTTGTGTTTCTTTGACTGTGAACTGATTATTCAGGTCCTTTGCCCATTTATTTACTAAAGTCTTAATAGTTAGGAAAATAAACTAGGGAAATTCTGTGTAAATAAATTTGTGTTCCTTTTGTAAAAATTTTTTAAAAGCCTTTGGTATGTGAATAATTATATTCCTATTTTGCTGACTGATTGATTTAAAAATTGCCATGTTGATTACAAAAACATTTCTTAGAGTGAAGCACACCTGGATTGTGTAGTGCTGTAGTCACAAATAAGGGCACACCTTCTAGATCCTTCTCCTGAGTGGCAAAGTTTTCCCACCGTCTAGTTCAAACATACCTCGCTGATGGGACCTCTGGCACTACAAAGTGCAAGGGACAGGACAAAGGGGCTTGTCCAGAGGAGAGTGACCTGCATGTTGGAGGAACTCTGGAACATGTATGAGGAGTAGCGGCTGGCAGTTCTGGACTCAGGGAATGGGTCCCAGCTGAGGGGGAGGTACCTTCTGTCTTCCTGGCGTCCCTCCAGCTGCTCCAGAGTCAGGAAGCACCTTGTTATGGGAGTTAGACTGGGAAATCTCTAAGGTCCTTTCAGTACTGAGAACCCGAGCTTCTGAGAATGACACTTTTCTGCCTCAAAGTCTTTGCTGGCCTTGGTCCCTCCTTATTGCCCCATCTTAGGCTGCTGACCACTTTGGCTTCTTCAAGGGCTGATTCAAATGCCATCTCCATAGTGGAATCTTCCCTAATCAACACCCCTCTCCTGCCCAGCCCCACCCCCCAAACTGTTAGAGCATCTGTCACTGGCTGAACTTCTTCTGTGTTTCTCCCTCACTAGACTCCGAGGCAGGGCTGGGGCTTATTCATTTCCTTGTCCTCACAGTGCACCTGAGAGGCACTCCGCTTAGGAAGCCTTTGTTGAGTTGAATGACCCCCCTCCCCAGGGGAAGCTTAGCAGTTAGGAGAACTGCCATAGTAATTAGGAGGCATCCTAGTACAATGTCGGCATCATCACTTACTAGCTGTACCTCAGTTTCCCCATGGAGCTGTTGTGAATTAAATGGACCTCTTGGAGAAAGTCATTTCGCATTTGTTTTGTAATCACTGAGCAGCCAGTACTCTCAGAGTCTATATTCCAGACACAAGGACATAACAGATGGTCTCTGGGCTTGAGGAGGATCTCAGTGGTACACAGCAGGGTAGAATGTGATAAGGTTCCTGGGAGAGGTGGGAACCAAGTGCTAGGGGGCTCTGAGTAGGGAGGAGGAACACATGGATGAGTCTGGGGAGTTTCCCAAAGGAACCAACATCTGAGCTGAGTCTTGACAAGTGGCTGGAATTTCAACAGGTGGAAATGGTGCAAAAGGGCATTCTGGCAGAGGGAATGGCATGAGCATAGGGTGGGTAAAATACGGGAAGCATTTGGGGGCTGGCCAGGAGCCCTACTTGGCTGGCACTCCAGGACTTTGGGGCTCGAAGGAGTGACAGGAAATATGGCTGAAAAAAACAGTGGTGAGAGATGAATGCAAGAGAGAGCCAGGAGGTTTTAGGGCCCGGATGGGCCCTGGTCAGAGCTGTGAGTGAAGGAGAGGTTTGTGTGGAGAAAGGACTGGGTTGTCTGGGCATCAGATCGTCAGTCCTGCAGGAGGGCAGGGGTGGCAGTGGGGATGGAGTGGAGGGGGACTGGGGAGAACACCCCTGGGTGGGACTGCCAGGGCCTGATGAGAGGAAAGGTCAAGGAGAAGAGATTGATGAGATCCCTGTATCCTGATGAGGCCACAGACTTAGCTGTACTTTATTATCTCATGAAAGTCACTGGCATCACTTCTGCACCTAATTCACCACCTTTCTCGGTAGATGGGTAGCTCTTCTCTGGAAACAACCTCTTCCAGGGTGGGGTGGGGGGAGACTTAGTCTAAATCACCGCGGCACCCAACTAGGGGACCCGTGATCAGTAGAGCTTCAGGACTCTGGTTGCTGAGAAGAGGATGAGGAGGAAGGGGAGTATGGGTGTTATTTCCTCAGAAAGGCCTTCTCTGTCCTCTCTGTTAGATTTGAATCAGGTCACCTGATTTTACCTTCTCATTGCTCCTTGCACTTTCCCTTCCTGACACTTATCACAGTTTAAATTTACATATTTGTGTGTAATTGATTGGTGCCTGTCTTTTCTACTGGATTGTAAAACCCAGCACTTAGAACAGTGTCTGGTATCTAGTTGGCACTCAGAAATATTTGTAGAGCTTTTAAGACAGAAAGCAGATCAGTAGTTGCTGGGACCTGGGATTGGAGCTGGGATTGACTGCAAATGGGCACAA
This sequence comes from Orcinus orca, assembly GCF_937001465.1. NCBI lineage: Eukaryota > Metazoa > Chordata > Mammalia > Artiodactyla > Delphinidae > Orcinus > Orcinus orca. The sequence goes on from NC_064560.1 coordinate 81,763,072, forward strand.
GGAGTATTTCCATAGATTCGAAAACTGGATTGTGGTGATGGCTGTGCAAACTGTTTATATTTAATGAAAATCATCGCGGAATTACAGTGAGTGAATTTTTTTTTTTTTTTTTTTTTTTTTTTTTGCGCTACGCGGGCCTCTCACTGTTGTGGCCTCTCCCGTTGCGGAGCACAGGCTCCGGACGCGCAGGCTCAGCGGCCGTGGCTCACGGGCCTAGCCGCTCCGCGGTATGTGGGATCTTCCCGGACTGGGGCACGAACCCGTATCCCCTGCATCGGCAGGCGGACTCTCAACCACTGCGCCACCAGGGAAGCGCCACAGTGAGTGAATTTTAAGGTATATAAGTTACACCTCAATAGAGCTGTTAAAAAATAAAAATAAATATTTGTGGAACGAGTAAATGATCTTTTTCCCTCTCTGAGGCTGTAAACTCCGTAAGAGAAACTAAATCCCCCAAATCTAGAAGGGTGACTGGCATCTAGCAGGCGCGGAACAAACATCCCATCTGAACAGTGAATCTATGAATGAATGAGGAGAGGAAGGACTCTTACCGGAGATCACTGACTGCAGCTTCCGGGTCGCTGCTCCGCACGTCGCCGCGAGACTAGCCCGGCGATTGGCCAGCGGAGCCAGGTTGTCCAGGACCGGGACCAGGAGCGTGCTCGGAGAATCCCCTAGGCGGGTCCGTGGGGGCGGGGCTTCCAGGGGGCGGGGCTTCCAGGGGCGGGCTCCCGGCGCGGGCTGCCGGGCTGCGCGGCTGCGCAGTACTGCCGCCGCTGTCGCCGTGGTGAGAGTGGAAACGATGGCCGGGCCCGCGTGGATATCCAAGGTGAGCGCCTGGCAGGCCGGCTTGTGACTGGCGGGCGGGTCGCGTGCTGGGCGGGGGCAGGCGCGCGGCCCCCGATGGGGAGGCGGCGGCGCGCGGTCCCCGATGGGGAGGCGGTGGCGCGCGGCCCCCGATGGGGAGGCGGTGGCGCGCGGCCGGCTGGGGACAGTTAGAAAGCCTGTCCTGGCCGCCTGTGCGCCTCGCTCCGTGGCCCGCGTGCGGTGTGTAGGCAGCCTCGCTCTCGGAAGGTAGCGCCTGGGGCGGGGACGGCATCAAGGTCAAGGCAGGGGGCGCAGTTCCTGCCCCGGGCAGCATCCCGGTTCCACCTCCGGCATCTGCCCCGTCCGGAGCCCAGGCCGCGCGCGGAGCCCGGGAAGGTCACCGGAGCCGCCGCCCTGGCTCCGCCATTCCGGCGGTTTCCGAGGCTGCGGCCCTGCAGCCTGCTGATCGCGCGGAGAGTCCCCTCCAGCACGGCCCAGGCCTCCCCCAGGTGTCTGCTCTGGCCCGGGCCGGGTAACCTCCCAGGTGAGGGAATCCCGAAGTCATTTTCCTGCCAGACTTTTTCTCCCTTAGAGCTCTTACCAATCTGATCGTATAGCTATTTCCGCTTCAAAGGACACAGGGTACCTTGCACCTTGGAATTGCTATCTGAACACTGGGAGACTGAGAGAGGGAGACCAGCAACACCGTTCTTTCACCTTTTATTTGTGAGCATCCTGCGTTCTCACCTTGACAGCTCAGATGCCTGCCGCAGCTGGATAGGGTTTCCGACCATCTCTGCAATTCTTTGGTTCCTCAGTGGAACTAACTGTGCCTGAAAACGTAATTGCTCAAGATCACACAGAAAGTCCGTGTCAGAACTGGAAGAGGAACCCAGATGTCTCGGGATTCCCAGTTCTAAGTCCCATTCTGCCTACTCTGTGGCCAAGGTCACACAACGAATTATAGGCAGAGGGAAAAATGGGCTCTCAGGTCTCCTGTTGCTCTTAAGAATGATCCCCTAGAAACCTACCATAAGCAATTTAATTTTTTTCTATAAAATTTGATACTGCATTTCTCCTTTGTTTTAAGTTTAAAGCGAGGTCCGCATGCACTGTTATTTAGTGAAAAGCAGTCTACACTGGAGTTTAGGAGTCTTAGGTTTAAGTATTGTTAGTACCATTGATTGGCTGTGTGACCCTGAGCAAATTACTTAACATCTCTGAGCCTTAATAAGCCATCTGTAAAATATTTGTACTTGCTTCACAGAGTTGTTTGAGGATTGAAAAAAATCATGTGAGAGCACCTAATACATGCAGAAGGAACACAAAAACCTGAAGCTTTCCTAGCTGTCAATATACTTATCTTACAGTCTTCAAGCAGACAATTGGGCATCAGTAGCTAGGTTTTATTTAGTAACTGGGTTCTGCTTTGTTACGCTCTTCAGACCTGGATTTGTGTATGATGGTAATTTATTTCACATTGGCTCCTGAAGGTAAAGCAACTTCTGTGTCATTGTCTAACAGAAGTCAATCCTTTAATCACTGAACTTACACTTAACATCTAGTCATCTTTGGTAGGTACATTAAGCTTCAGAATGAGGGACTAAATAAAACAGCTAGTAAATTTCTTTTGCCTTTAGCGTGGTCTACAAGAAAAAACCACATAGTAGGAATTCAGAAAGTGTCAGAGGATGAGGTTCTCCTCTGACATGGAATGGACTCCCCGTGTGACCTTTGGCAGTCGTTTGACCTCTGTGGGCCAGTTTCTCCCTTTAGGGACTGGGATAGACAGTGTCTCGGAAGCTGATGTCCCAGAATTATGAGAAAGCTGAGCTGGATGTGAGTTTCAATCAGAATAATCCTCTATTAGCGTTCCATTTAAGGTTTTATTTGAAAAAAAGAGATCTGCAGCTTAAATTTATTTTTTTCTAAAAAAGCTTTATTTAGAAAAAATAGTGAGTTTCTAAAGGCCTTTCTGGCTCTAAAATACTATAATTATAACAAGGCAGTTCCCCCATCAGGAAGCTTTTATTGAGTGAGTACCTGCCATACATTTTACACTGTATTTATATGTTTTTAAGTCGGAGGATGAAGGTAAAAGCGGAAATGAGGTGCTATGGATGAAGATGGCCCAGGAAGTCAGAAGTTCAGTCCATATTCTGTGAGCCTGGCCTTAGTCTCCTTATCTGAAAAGGGCTACTAATACAATCTCTCCAGGTTTTATTAAAATAAAATGATGTAGTATATGTACAAGTATACTATAAAGTAGAAGTCAGCCTGTGCTTTAAAAAATCTTGTCTTAAAAGTTCCGGGTCATTCTAATGATTTAGATGCAATACTACCTTATTCTAAGATCACGAAGGAGAGATGACAAAGATGAAGAAGACTGGTTGTTAGAGAAAATCATTGCAAGTATTAAAGCCATTTGCTGGAGTGGGAACTCATCAAATAGAGAGCTGCTTGAGGCTGGCCTCAGTTTTTCCAAAAGTATTCTGAGCACCTACTGTGAGCTAGGCACTGTTCTAGGTACTAGAGATAGAACAGTGAACAAAACATGAAAATCTTTGCCTCATGGATTTACATTTTAAATCAGTTATTTTGGTTGGGTCTTTTATCACAAAGACATGGGCCGTTTTTGTTTTTTTTTAATTGGAATGTAGTTGATTTACAGTGTTGTGTTAGTTTCAGGTGTACAGCAAAGTGAATCAGTTATACATATACATATAGCCCCCCCTTTTTGTTTTAGATTCTTTTCCCATGTAGGCCATTACAGAGTATTGAGTAGGGTTCCCTGTGCTATACAGCAGGTTCTTATTTATCTATTTTATATATAGTAGTGTATATATGTCAGTCCCAATCTCGACATGGGCCTGTTTTTTTTTTTTAATTAATTTATTTATTTTGGCTGCACCAGGTCTTAGTTGCAGCACACGGGATCTTCGTTCAGGCACGTGGACTTCTTAGTTGTGGCATGCAGACTCTTAGTTGTGGCATGCATGCGTTATCTAGTTCCTGACCATGGATCAAACCCAGGCCCCTTGCATTGGGAGCGTGGAGTGTTACTCACTGGACCACCAGGGACGTCCTGACATGGGCCTGTGTTTTTTTTTTGTTTGTTTTTTTTTTTGCGGTACGTGGGCCTCTCACTGTTGTGGCCTCTCCCGTTGCAGAGCACAGGCTCCGGACGCGCAGGCCCAGCGGCCATGGCTCACGGGCCCAGCCTCTCTGCGGCATGTGGGATCTTCCCGGACCGGGTCACGAACCCGTGTCCCCTGCATCGGCAGGCGCCACCTGGGAAGCCCATGGGCCTGTTTTGAGTGAATGGTTTTTCTTTCTTTCTGGGGAGTGGGGAGAAGGACTTATGCAAATTTTATAACATAGCCTTTAAATGGTCTCCCTTCCAATAGCCCATTTGCTGGTGGATGAATCATGTCCTAGGATTAAGTGTTTGGCCAGTGGTTTTGGCATAGCATATTCTTTTGGATCTCACCCTGTCTTTTATTGTCAGTCCAGAGAGATGACTGTAGATGCCAGGTTAGAGGATACAATTCGTTCACAGCTCCTTGGCTCTTGGTTGGTGTCTCTTTAGCGGGTGCTGATATTACAGCAAAGGTTCAGGACTTACAAGAACTGTCCCCCAAAAGGGAGACTAAGGATATAACAAATGTATCTTTGCTCATGTATCTAGCATGAAAAAAAGTTAACATTTAGAATTTTTAATGAATTATTATTTATTTATTAAATAATTTTATTTATTTTTGGTTGTGTTGGGTTTTCATTGCTGCGTGCGGGCTTTCTCTAGTTGCGGCAAGTGGGGCTTAGTTGCAGTGCGCGGGCTTCTCATTACGGTGGGCTTCTCTCTAGGTGTGCGGGCTTCAGTAGTTGTGGCACGCAGGCTCTAGAGCGCAGGCTCAGTAGTTGTGGTGCATGGGCTTAGTTGCTCCGCAGCATGTGGGATCTTTCCGGACCAGGGATCGGACCTGTGTCCCCTGCATTGGCAGGTGGATTCTTATCCACTGCACCACCAGGAAAGTCACTAAAACTTTTAATGAATTTTAATACCTTTGGTTTTTGTACCCAATTTCTTTGATTATATTCTGTTTATTATAATGTAATATGACTTTGTACCAGTTTTCAAGGACTGAATTATTAAAGTTCAAAATAACCTTTCAAAATTTATATTTCTGGTGTGTCATAGTGTTAAGTGGAAAAAAAATGTACCGGTGGTAACGTCTTGGGGTAGTGGGATTAGTAGGTCACATTCCTTTTATTTTTTTGTATCTTTCCCCTCTCCCAGCAATTAACAATAATGACCATGTCACTTATATTATCAGAAGAAGTAGATAATTTATTTAAAATCTTCACTCTGTATGACACAGATGTCAAAATAGTATTAAATAAATTTTGTTAGATTTTTATGATACAGTGTAATTTCTTCATATTCATGGGAGAAGAATAGGCATAATGTATAATTGGAGGAGCCCTGAACTAAGAGTCAGGAGACCCAGATTGCGGTCTCTTTGTGGTCACTCTGTGACCTTAGTCAAATCCCTACTCTTTGGACCCACTGTCTCCACTGTATAATGAGTGAGTTGGGCTCTGGGATTTATAAGGACCCTGCTGGCTCTTAAAATTAGTGATAGTTTTCTTAGAGTGTGTGTGTTACCCCCAAATTGACCCAGTGGTCAAGAATGTTGACATTAAACCATCCAGATCATCTGAGAAAAATCCAGTGTTTGAGCTAAGAAAGTAGAGTTTCATTCTAGCTTCAATGTCTTTTGACAACTTTTCATAAAATTGACTTTAAAAGTACATATATCGTACTTACATTCTCAAAGTAAAGGTAAACTGAATATTTCAGTTTTCAAATCCAAAAGAGCTTGCTACATTGAGCTAATACATGAGAAAAATAATCCTCGGAAATTCCTGAATATATCTGTGCAAAGTTGCAGCATTATCAGCTGCAGAGATGGTTCCATCTCTACCTTTTAACTATATGTGGTTTAATTCTGTATGTAACATTTCTTTGTTGATATTAAATGTAGGTCTCTCGGCTGCTGGGGGCATTCCACAACCAAAAACAGGTGACCAGAGGTTTTGCTGGTGGTGTGAGTATAATTACGTCTTTTATTTTTTCCTTTTAGAAGTTTCTCAAGAAAGATGCTTAGACACGTTATGTAGCATTTAATCTTCACTTATTTAAAATTAGGGAAAATTGGCTATACTTATATTGTATATTTAAATTATTGGTGAACATGCATAAATCTATTAGGTCACTTGCACATTAAAAAAAATTGTATTATAGCTGGTGCTGTAAGCCTATCACATTAATATCTTGAAGGAGGCTTGTTAAAAATAGTTATAAAATAGATTATAAAAAAACAGATATTATCTAAAGATAGCAACTCCCCTTGAGCCTGTTACTTTCTTTCACAACCTCATTTGGATAAGACAGTTTTTTTCCAAACTAGTACAGGTTGAGACAAAATTGTTGAGAAGCTTCAAAACCTGCTTTGCATTTTTATTTTGTGAGCTTCCCTGAAAACAGTAGATTGATCGCCAATCAGGAATGCCTCAAACATCTATAAGCCCTGTAGGCTTATATGTATTGATACCTTGCTTACGTAGTCTTCATAGGCTCTTGTGTTAGCGGATCATCTATTTCTCATTAAATCTGCTGCTTTTAGAATTCCCAGCGTTAGAGTTCTGTGCTTTAAAAGCTGATACCACATTTTTAGAGCATTCTAAGACTGTGGGTCAGTGACTTCCTGTATGTTTTTATTTTGCCTCCTTCTTACAGAATCTGATTTGGATTTCATAATTCCTATACTCCCGTATAACATCTTACCCTGTGAGGGATTTATAAGACCGTAGTATATCTTTTTTCATTTACTTTCTGAACTGTGGAAGTAAAGTAGTTTTTTCTGGTGGCCTGATGACGTTTGTTATTACATGTTGGGAGAACAGGAAGAAGAAGCCAAAGGGGTTCTTTCGGCTCTGCTTTTGCTGCAAAAGATGCAGAATGAGGCTTGCGCTTTAGCTAAGCTAGCATTTAGCTAGCTAGCATTTCAAATGCATTCTGAAAGCTGATGAGATGATCATTGCTCTCTGCTGTTATTTAATTTCCAGGCTGTCCATTAAAAAATATATATTGGCCTGGTGGGGAGGGGGTTATATTTGAAAGAAATAAAAGAAACTAATTTTTAAAAAAGATGTCTTCAGTTGTACAGAAAAATTCAGAAATAATTAGTCCACCTGCTTTGGGAGCATCACTGGAAGGTAAAAGACCAGGGAAATGTAAATCAGTGATTTTTTTAAAATGTAGCACAGGCAGCTGGCACTGAAAAAGGCCAGGGACCGTTGTCTGAACCAAACTTCTAGGTAGGGGAAATACCCAAATAATGACATATATAGTTTCCAAATGGTAATCCTCATTTAAATCCTCTCATCATTTCCCTTTACACATTTTTTTTCTGTGTTTGAAATGCTGGCTGTATTTTGTTTGAAGCCTTTGAACTAAATCGTTGCTGTTTCATTACAAATACACTTGTCATTCTAAGTGTAATTCAGACATTGCAGGTATGATCACATACCCTATTCTTGTTGGTTCCAAGTAAACTTTGCTGAGCTCATTTGGATTACTTTTGTCATTAGGAGCCAACTTTATAAAGGAAATCAGGAAAATGGAGACCCTCTCTTGATGTGAAGTCTGATTTTCCGAGTGCCAAAACAGGCCTCAGTGGTACTCTGGAAGTGTCTGGGAGTGTTTCGTAAGACTGCACGAGTTGCATGAGAAACCGAACTTTCTAGGCTTCCGGTGGAGAGGAAAGCCCTTGCCTTCCTGGGAAGCCCTCTAAATTTTACTGAGAGAACATTGTTGAAATGTTTTGCTCTCCTTGGTTTTACAGACTTGAATTAATTGGTCTCTTTGTAGTTTGTCTGAAACGAAACATCAATTGGGAAGTTTACCAGGTAGTTTATTTTTGTTTTATCTGGAGAGCATCACTTAAGTTCTTTTTAAAACCTCTGGGCTCAGCTGTAGGGAGTAGAGTTGTGGAGTCTCTTGATTCTTGACTCCACTTTGATAAGCCGTTGGAAGGTAGGTCTGTTTTCTTAAAGGCATTTCTTATGAGTTAAGAAAACCCATAAACTGGATTTCTTTGTCAATGATGTTCCTTTTTAAACCTTCAAAAATCAATTCTGACTGTCTTCTTTGATGATTTCTTATATTCAGGTTAAGACGGTAACTTTAATTCCAGGAGATGGAATTGGCCCAGAAATTTCAGCCGCAGTTATGAAGATTTTTGATGCTGCCAAAGTAAGTGGGCTTAAAAAATACTTTTGATAATAATTTGTAGAAAAGTTTTCTTAGCCAGTTGGAGACAGTGAACTCTTAGGATGAATTGTTCACGTTTGTATGAACTTGGTGAGGTCTGTTAAATTTCACAGATTCTGACTTTAAGAGTGTTGTTTGCTGCCGTCATTGTCAATAGTTTAAGCTACTGCACTGGCATCAGTTATATATAAAGTAATCCAAGTAGTACTGTAATTTTTGTGGACTTTTGAACACTGCCTGGGTTTAAAGTCTTTAAGCCCCTCCAAGTCACCTGTCTATCTCATTTTTCCTTCCTGCCATAAAAAAGAGAATAGAATTGATATTTCAAAAAACTATATAGGGCATTTTGAAAGATTCTTTTTTTTTTTTTCCCTGGTGTGGAAATATCAAGTATGAGGTATTATTATCCAACAGCCTAGCCTTCAATGCAGGTAGATATTTAAAAATCTAGAGAATTTAGGAAACTTGGACTTTGTTTGACCTGATGCTTTATTCTTGCTATTTATAGCTGCTAGGCGAAATAATGTGTAAGATTAAATCAGGGTTGTTATGATACCAACAGCTATAAGTCAAGGAATTCAATTTATTTATACTAAACATACATTGTTTTTCTATATGAGTTTTTAATTAAAACTCCTACAGAGGAAATGATGCTTATACAATAGCATTCCCCAAGGGAACTGAAATAGGATGGCTCTCAGCTGTAAGCTCCGTGTGAACAAGGAGCACAAGTCTTGCTCTGTGTTCCTATTCCTAGTGCGTGCCCAGTTGGCTGTCAGATGTGTGTGTACACACTGAAGGGTGTGGGTGAAGAGAAAGGATAACGCTGGTTTATTCCTTAAAACTTCTTTCATAGGTTATATAATATGTCTTTTTTTTTCTTAACAGCTTTATTGAGATTTAATTCATGTATCGTTCAATTCATCATGTAAAGTATACAGTTCATTCATGGAGTTGTGCAACCATCACCATAGTCTAATTTTAGAACATTTTCGTCACCCAGAAAGAAACCCCATATTCATCAGCAGTCACTCCCCATCACCCTTATCTTTCCCACCCTGCCCCCTCCCATCACCAGCCCCAGGCGACCACTAATCTACTTCCTCTCTCTGTAGATTTGCCAATTCTGGACATTTCATATAAATAGAGTCTTAAAATTACATGGTTTTTGTGTGATGAATTGGGAGATTGGGATTGACATATATATACTAATATGTATAAAATAGATAACTAATAAGAACCTGCTGTATAAAAAAGTAAATAAAATTCAAAACTTCAAAAAAAATTACATGGTTTTTGTGATTGGCTCTTAGCATAATACTTTCAAGATTCATCCATGTATCAGTACTATGTGATATTTCTGTGAATCATGTTTCTCTGCTCCTTATGATATTATAATTATAGCCACGTTAACAGTGATTGTGAAAAAAAGAAGTAGGCAAGTGGCAGCTAGGAGTGATGACTGGACAAGGGTAATGTGGAGAATCCATCTGGACATGCTAGAGAATGACATCTCTTCTTGCATGCCAGGAACTTTCCGGGCCTTTACTGTATGTGTTTTCATCAGCTGCATCCAAAGTGAGGAAGTTTGTTTATAAATGTAGTGTGAATGTCAGTCACATGTAGGTCTTTCCAGTTCACTGTGCTCTGTGGTGTGGCATCTAGGCACCTATTCAGTGGGAGGAGCGGAATGTCACCGCCATTCAAGGACCAGGAGGAAAGTGGATGATCCCTCCAGAAGCCAAAGAGTCCATGGATAAAAACAAGATGGGCTTGAAAGGTAGCACTGAAGTGAATATGATGCTTATTATTGATTTCTGCTCCAGGTGTTATATTTATCTTTACCTAGATTTATCTTTTGTATAATTTTTACATTTTTATTTTAATTCATACATGCTTAAGGTCATGATTCAAAATATTAGCATGTGACAGATTGGAATTCAGCATAGGCTTTAAATCCAGACAGATCCACTGTGAATCTCATCCCTGCTGCTTACTGGCTGGGAGGCTTGGGCAAATTTCTTACTCTTTTTTTCCCCTTTACCTTTAAATGACAGCAATAGGGAATTCCCTGGCAGTCCAGTGGTTAGGACTCAGTGCTTTCACTGCCTAGGGCCCAGACTCGATCCCTGATCAGGGAACTAAGATCCCGAAGACTGGCACAGTGCAGCCAAAAAAAAAAAAAAAATGACAGCAATAGAGTTGATACCTCATAGGGAGGTGGTGTCATAGGATTAGCTAATGTCAAGGACCTGATACCGTGCTTGGTCCTCAGTCAGTAGATGCTCAATGCAGTTGATATTCCAGAAAGCTTCATTGAGGAAATTTCTTCCTTCATCTGAATCTGAGGGAGAGGGTAAAGTTAGAGGCAGAACATATTTTACAAGGTAGCCCAGGTGGGTCTGTAGATGACACAGGGAGTAGGCACTGAATGTTGCCTGAGAGTGACCAGCCGTAGATGGACTCATTTACGATGAAGAGAACATCTGACTCAGAAACAGAGCACCTGTCTGCCCTTTTAAATGACGCTTGTAGAGGCTTCCCTGGTGGCGCAGTGGTTGAGGGTGCACCTGCCAATGCGGGGGGATGCGGGTTCGTGACCCAGTCCGGGAGGATCCCGCGTGCCGTGGCCGCTGGGCCTATGCGTCCGGAGTCTGTGCTCTGCAACGGGAGAGGCCACGCAGTGAGAGGCCCGCGTACCGCAAAAAAAAAAAAAAAAATGACGCTTAACTTTGTTGTAAAAGTGTCCCTTGATTCATGAAGCATGCACGTTAGATGTGTCACAAAGCTACTTCATGTCCAAACAAAGGATCCTAAATACAGCTCTGATGGAATACTGGAAAAAATAAAAATTGGAATTTCAAATACAGTTGGCCCTCCATACCCACGTGTGCATCCGTGGATTTGCAATCATGTATGGAAAATATTAAAAAAAAAAATTCTGGGCTGGGACATCCCAGTCCCGGTTGGTCCTCCTTGCCTGCCACCGGTGCCACCAGTCCGTGCAGCCAGCCCAGTTAGCCCGGTCTGCACTGCCCACCGGCCAGCTGGTCTCCCACCACAACCATGGATGCCATCAAGAAGTTGCAGATGCTAAAGCTGGACAAGGAGAATGCCATCGACTGCGCTGAGCAGGCCGAGGCTGACAAGAAGCAAGCCGAGGACCGCAGCAAGCAGCTGGAGGAGGTGCAGCAGGCCCTCCAGAAAAAGCTGAAAGGGACGGAGGATGAGGTGGAAAAGTATTCTGAATCAGTGAAGGATGCCCAGGAGAAACTGGAGCAGGCTGAGAAGAGAGCCACCAATGCCAGGGCAGATGTGGCCTCCCTGAACCGCTGCATTCAGCTGGTAGAGGAGGAGGTGGACCAGGCGCAGGAGCGCCTGGCTACAGCCCTGCAAGAGCCGGAGGAGGCTGACGAGGCAGCTGATGAGAGAGAGAGAAATGAAGGTCATGGAAAGCCGAGCTATGAAGGATGAGGAAAAGACGGAGATGCAGCTGAAGGAGGCCAAGCACATCGCTGAGGATTCAGACCGCAAATATGAGGCGGAGGCCAGGAAGCTGGTGATCCTGGAAGGAGAGCTGGAGCACTCAGAAGAGACCGCTGAGGTGGCGGAGAGCTGGGAGGAGGATCTTCGGACCGGGGACCAGGCCCTCAGGTCCCTGATGGCCTCAGAGGAGGAGTATTCCACCAAAGAAGATAAATATATATGAAGAGGAGATCACCCTGCTGGAGGAGAAGCTAAAGGAGGCTGAGACCCGAGCAGAGTTTGCCAAAAGGTCAGTGGCAAAGTTGGAGAAAACCATCGATGACCTGGAAGAGACCTTGGCCAGCGCCAAGGAGGAGAACGTGGAGATTCACCAGGCCCTCGACCAGACCCTGCTGGAGCTCAGCCACCTGTGAGGGCTGGCCCTGCCCCCAGCCAGGCTATAGTTGACACCCCAACGAATAAAACTGGTGTTACCAGCAAAAAAAAAAAAAAAATCCACAAAGTTCCAAAAAGCAAAACTTGAATTTTTTCACTAGCAACTATTTACATAGTGTTTATATTATATTAGGTATCATAAGTAGTCTAGAGATGATTTAGTTTACAGGAGGATGTGTGTAGGTTATATGCAAATACTGTGTCATTTTATAATAAGGGGCTTGAACATCCATGGATTTTGGTATCTGCTGGGTTGCTGGGTCCAGGATCAATCCCTCCCCCCAAACCCCCATGCCGAGGGACAAGTGTCAACACTATGTACTTGTGTTTATAAAGGAAAAGAAAAGACCAGACTGTATCCTCTTGTCATCTGGGTATTCTTCTTTATTACAGGCCCTTTAAAAACGCCCATAGCCGCGGGTCACCCATCCATGAATTTATTGCTGCGTAAAACATTTGACCTTTATGCAAATGTCCGACCATGTGTCTCAATCGAAGGCTATAAAACCCCTTACAGTGACGTAAATATTGTCACCATTCGAGAGAACACGGAAGGAGAATACAGTGGAATTGAGCATGTGGTATGTTCATTTGGATACTTTTTCATTCTTAGTTGGGTTGCTTTCTGTGCATTTGGGACCTTTGTTCAAATTCCCAGTTGAAAATATTTCCCAAAGACAGTTCTCTTGCATTCTGTGAGGAGTTGTGGGTGTTTGTCTTGTCCTGGGTCTCTGGCTGACAGTACTCAAATGGATGCCTGGGCGAGGGGTTGTGGTGCTTCAGGGTATGGGCTTGGGAACTTGTCCTGTTTGAATTTTGAATCCTCAACTTCATACGTAACCATCTCTGCACCTTGGTTTTCCTCATCTGTGCCGTGAGGCTTATAATACCTGGCTCCTAGGACTGGAGTGAACATGATTAACCTCACTGACATACCATATGCATGATGCTTGCCTTGGCAGCTGGTGCCACGCAAGCCTGCCACAGATGGTGTTGTCTGCACACTGCCAGCAGTCCAGGACCGGGTTGTTGCCATGCCCTTTCAGCGAGGCAGGACTTCCTCTGTTTCAGATTGTGGATGGAGTTGTGCAGAGTATCAAGCTCATTACTGAGGGGGCGAGCAAGCGCATCGCGGAGTTCGCCTTTGAGTATGCGCGGAACAATCTCCGGAGCAACGTCACGGCCGTGCACAAAGCCAACATCATGTGAGTCCCTGTGGGTGGCGCTCCGTCTGGCTTTGTGGGCGAGGAGCAGTGACAGGGCTTTCCTTTCCTCTCTCCAGCTTGCTCATTGACCTGATAGCTCTGGAAAATGGCCTTGTAGCCAGTCAGAGGGTTTCTCTTGTGTCAGAATATCCTATTTAATGTGCTTCATTAGGTGGATGATTGGAGCAGGTTTGGAGGGAGCAAGAATTCAGGTCCCGGAAGTTTAAGGAGGGCCTGAGAACCATCGGGGAAGGAAGCCGGAGAGTCTGGATCCCCAGGTGCGGCGGGCAGTTAGCTAAGGCCACGTCTGCAAAAGGGCAATCATTTCTGTGTTAGGAGGGAATAGCAGGAATGTTTCTGAGATGGCCCCCCGCTCAGGGGCTTAAAATATTTCTCATAGTGCTAATACTATCTGATGTATTACTCTAGCAGTTTGAATTCTTCTCAGCCCTAGTGTATTAAAGCCCAACTCAGTGTGTTAGGAAGCAGGTTTCCTAACCTAAGGAAAGTGTTGAGCATGTAAAATAGTAAAACCATTTAAATAATTGAATAAGTTAACCTTTTAAGGCAATTTTAATGTTTTCTTATTAATAGATATTGCTGGATAACACTATAAAAATATAGTCTTCTTTATTATGATCAAACTATATTACATTTTTTACCCTTTTGTGCTTCCAGAAGTATCCTAAAACATTGAAATTTGCATTTTACTGATTGCCAAAAAGATAATTTTACTGTAATTGAGATCAGATATCTGCAACTTAAATTTCTTGAACTTACTTTACTTCTCTGATTTGATCTTTTTCTCTCTGCAAGTCTTTGCTTTCAACAATTTTTATTTGATTAAATACAGGCGAATGTCAGATGGGCTTTTTCTGAAAAAATGCAGGGAAGTTGCAGAAAACTGTAAAGATATTAAATTTAATGAGATGTACCTTGATACAGTATGTTTGAATGTAAGTATATATTCACACTTACCTGCCACTTTTTGTGGTGTATAGTGTGTCCGTGTGGTGCACAGTTTTTGATTGCTAAACGCACAAATGCATTTTTTGTAGATGGTCCAGGATCCATCCCAGTTTGATGTCCTTGTTATGCCAAATTTGTATGGAGACATCCTTAGGTGAGTCTGGCTATACCTTTTAGCCTACAGTTTATTTATAAATGTCATAAAATAAATTGTGGCTTACAAATTTTAATCAAATATTATAAAATACAGCATTTGTTACAAGCTGCAAGTTGAATTCTGACAATTCAGGTGGTGATATCAATGGTGATATGCTGGATGGGTTATTCATTCATTTGCCAAATCAGCTCTGGGCTCTTGCTCCCTGACCATTAGTTCCCGCTTCCCATTTTACAGATATTTTATTGGTTGGTTGATTGATTGATTTCAGTGTTTTATCATGTATAGGTAGGTGGGTGTTCATTTTTATAAATTTTTTGTAACTTTTGGCATAATTTCAGACTTACAGAAAAGTTGCAAGAATGGTACAAAGAATTCCTGTGTACTCAGCACCCACATTCACCAAATGTTAACATTTTACCAGACTTACTTTATTACTCCCTCTCTCTCTCTCTCTCTCTCTTCTTCTCTCCTTTCCCTCCCTTCATCCTCCTCCTGCTTCTTCTTTTTTCTCTCTTTGTCTCTACACACATACACGTGATGGTGGTCAAATGGTGCTTTTGTAAGTCCATCATTCCTTCTACATGTATCAGTTGGCATTCTACTGTAAGGATAAGCTTTTCCTTCTCTCTTATTTATTTGTTTACTTATTTGCCTATATCAGTTTGGACTCCTGGTTTCTATTTTATTTAGTGGTTATGTCCATCCCTATCATCTTTTATATTGATGCATATGTTGTGCAGACTTGGCCAGTGGGAGTCCCTTTGAACTGTCTCTGTGTCCTTTTGACACAGCCCATCATTTGCTTTCTGGCACAATAAGGTGCTTCAGGCTCATCCTATATTGTCCTAACTGTAGTCCTGGAATCAGTCATTTCTCTAAGTAGCCCAGGTTCCTTTTAGTGGAGAATGGTATTTAAAGATGAAAGTCTGGGTGCTAGGTGAGACATTTTATTTTTCAAAATATCCTTTGAAATGCTTTTCTGCCCCCAGTGACCTGTGTGCAGGACTGATTGGAGGTCTTGGTGTGACACCAAGTGGCAACATTGGAGCCAATGGAGTTGCAATCTTCGAGTCGGTAAGGACCCTGGTGACACCTGAAGCAGAATTCAAGTCAGAATGACATGAGAACCCAGGAGGGCTTATCTGCATAAATATATTTTAACTCTTGAGTTTTTCCAATTGCCAGAAGAAAATGAAGCTTGGTTTATTCATTTGTTTTCCTCTTATTTCTTTTTCATCCTTATTATTTATTATGTATCCTTCCTCAGTTAAAATATTTTACTGAAAGTTGGACTGGATAAGATTGTTAGTCCATATTTTTGCACTTAAAAAAGAATTTCTTTAGCTCTTTATTTTTCTGAGGTTTTATTTCTAAGACATATGTCTGAGCAGCTATTTTTCATCGGTGAGGAAAGCTGATTAAGAGCCCAGCTTCCCTGGAAGAGGGCTGTTTGCTCCTGTCTCCCTCCTGACTGCACTCTTTTCCCCCCCTACCCGGGCAGGTTCACGGGACCGCCCCAGACATCGCAGGCAAGGACATGGCCAACCCCACGGCCCTCCTGCTCAGTGCCGTGATGATGCTGCGCCACATGGGGCTTTTTGACCACGCTGCAAAGATTGAGACAGCATGTTTTGCTACAATTAAGGATGGGAAGGTATTGGTAATCTTGCCATACTTCTGCTGGGTAAAATGCATTTCCTCTTTGGGTTTTTTTTTTTTTTTTTTTTTTTTGGTAGTATGCAGGCCTCTCACTGTTGTGGCCTCTCCCGTTGCGAAGCACAGGTGCCGGACGCGCAGTCTCAGCGGCCATGGCTCACGGGCCCAGCCGCTCCACAGCATGTGGGATCTTCCCGGACCGGGGCACGAACCCGTGTCCCCTGCATTGGCAGGCGGACTCCCAACCACTGCGCCACCAGGGAAACCCCCTCCTTGGGTTTTATGTGCGTGAAGGACCAATGATGGTTCTTCTCAAGAGGGCCAAAGGATTGGATGTCGAACAGGCATTCTTAATGTGGGCTCCCTGAGTGAACTCGGACAGTCTACATACTTGTGTGCATTTTCTGAAGAGAGGATTAACGTATTTCATCAGGGAAGGGCTGAGAAGCACTGTGGTGGGGCACCGGGGTGCAGTGGAAAGAGCAGTGGTGTGGGCGTCAGAGCAGTGCAGGCCCAGTTACCCTGTTGTTACCTGTGGGATCTTGGCCGAGTCCATTAATTTTTCTTGGCAGCTTTCTCCTCTTCCCAGCAAACATCTATTGCGTACGTGATAAGGTACGGAGAATATAATAAAATGAGGAATAAGGGGTGGTCTCAGGCCTCAGGGAGCTTGGAATCTAGCAGTGGTACAGATGCAGATGTGTCTGTAACACAGTGGAGCTATACGTTATACTATGTGCATCTGTGATATAAAAGTAATGTAGAAGTTTTATAGAAGTAATAATGGCTGATATTAATTGAATACTTTCGTGATTATATTCATTATATATATCTCAGCAAATCTCTACTCCTATGTGACATAGATACTGTAATTAAGCCCATTTTTTAGATGAGGAAACCGAGGCACAGAGAGATTAAGTAAGTTTGTCCAAGGTCTCACAGCTCCTAACTGGCCAAGTTGGGGTTCACACCCAGTCTGGCTCTTACCCAACAAGCTTCACTGTTTCCATAAGCAGTTGTGACTCATAGGAGGGTTGTGATCAATTATTCTGAAAGTGGGAGGAGAACAGAGGAGGTCATGGCTTTACAAGGCTGGGCCTGAAAGGCTGATCCCTAGTCCGAGGTCTCTTCCTTTTTTTAAAAAACTAACATTTTAAAAAAGGATAAAATATACATAGTATAAAATAGACCATCTTAATAATTTTTGAGGCACACAGTCTATTGGTATTAAATATTAATACTTTTCATATTGTGCGACCTTCACCACCATCCATCTCCAGACTTCTTCATTTTCCTAAACTGAAACTGTCCCAATTAAACAGTAATTTACCTAGTTTCTGCCATTCCCCCAGCCCCTGGCAACCACCATCTGCTTTCCGTCTCTGTGAATTTGACTACTCTAGGTGCCTCATGTAAGTGGAATCATACACTGTTTGTAACATTGTGACCGGCTTATTTCACTTAGCATAATATCTTCAAGGTTTGCTTCTTCTTTTTAAAAAATTCTATAATTTGAAATTCTTACGGCCAAAATATAAGAAACCCAAGCTTGTTTTTAACAGCCTGATATAGTCATATTGAAGGGCATGTGATTATATATGTTTTTTATTCTGACGCTGTATTTGAGAAGCTACTCATAGAGCCCAGCAGAGAGATGCCTAAATTACACAGTAGGCCCTTTAAATTGTTTAGGATGCGATGGGACAAGAGAATTAAATATATTGAGTTGGGAGTAAAGAGAGTATAAGCTGGTAGAAAACAGAGAATATGGGAGGATTTCTTTCTTAAAGAGGGGAATTTAAGAGTTAAGTGATTTAAATATTTCCTTAGTATTTGTTTCTTAGCCTCCAAAAATAGGTCAAAATGTGTCTTTAAAAAAAAAAATTAAAAAATCCTCAAGGAATTTATGCAACCTCTTGTTTCAGATTTGCTGTCATTTAAGTGTCCGTAATCAAATGCTTCCTTAGGGTCTATTGTATGGACAAAGGGAAAATTTTTGGAAAGCCTCCCTGCTTCCCTTTGTAGTGAGAGCATCTTGTTCTTCCAGAGTGTTTCTGTGTACACTATCGAATTAGCTTTTCTAAGTCCTTGGGTAGGTGGATGGCGGTGGAGTGGGTCTCACTTTGAAATGAGGAACTAAATGAAAGAGTAGTCAGGTAACTCACTCATCTGGTATCTCACTGAGAGCTTTAAATAAAAACATCCTTGCTTTGGTTTAATGTGTGGATACATTTTTTATCTTTGCTTTTTCCTTTTCTCAGAGCTTAACAAAAGATTTGGGAGGCAATGCAAAATGCTCAGACTTCACAGAAGAAATCTGTCGCCGAGTAAAAGATTTAGATTAAGGCTTCTACAAATGCTTTTGCCTCAGTCACTCCTAACGGACTCCATGTCAGCCTGTATTAGAATACCTCCCATTATGTATACATTTATGCATTTGTTGCTTGTTTCTTGACAGAGTACATTTTTAGACCTGGCCTTTTCTTAACAAAGTCTGTGCAGAGGATGCAGGTGATGTCCCTGGGCCTGCTTTCAAAGGACTTTATCCAAGTGCTTGTTTTATTTATTAAATGTCTATCTGGTACACATTTTTTGAAAACTCTAAGTGGACTGTACTGTATCATTTGCCATTGTTAACCATTTTACGCTTCAGTTACAACAGTTTTTCTTTAACTGTAAATATCCTGATACAGAATTAATACGAGAAAACATATAACTTTTTCAAGAAAAACAATGATTTCCTTGGTTTATGAAAAATATAATGAAAATAAAATAGAATGTTGACATATTAGCACAAGATGATATTCTTATAAAACTAAATGGGCACAAGAGAAATTTCCTGGGAAAGTTTACATCAAAAACAGTGAATATGGTATATTTCTTAGTGATATGGAAAGTAAAGACTGATTTGTGCTTTAAATGAATTACTGAGTATGAATAAAGACTTCAGATCCGAGAAATATATAATGAGAGATGTAGTTTTTGTTAATAAGATATGGGCAATATATCAGGTACAAAGACACAAATGCATTGTGTGTTCAGTTATTTTTATCTTAAGATGATTGACTATTCCTGGCGAGAGCTTTTAATGAAGGAGTGATCCTTCCTTTTCATTGGACATACATCAAGCATCGTGTGTAACGCAGCCCTTGATCCCCTGTGCAGACCCTGAGTCAGACATGGGAGCCGACCATTGTGTGCGGTCACTCTTCCCCAGCATGTCTGTCTCTGTCTGGAAGTGGACCACACTCCCACTGATACTGCTAGAAGGCCTGACCATCTAAAATTTGACTGCAGTTGAGGACCCTGGGGTGCTGGCTACTAACTTTATATTTCAGTGGCTACCCCTTCCCCAAAACACCAAATTACCACCCTGTGCCTCAGCACCACCAGTTGCAGGCTCAGCCTGAGATGAGTCACCAAATCGTGCCATCCTGGGGCTTGCCTTAGCTTTTGACCTTCAGGCACTTCCCCATCCCTCCTCCATTCCCCATCCTTAGCATGATTTTTCTTTAATCTTCAGACACTATTTTCATGAACCCTTTGGTCCCACACCAACGGCAGCTCATGTCCTCCTTGGCCCGTGTGTAACATTGCAAACCTGTGGCTTTGCATTCTGTACCCTGGTCACAAGGGGATTTCTTTTTTGTTTTTTTTGTTTTGCGGTACGCGGGCCTCTCACTGTTGTGGCCTCTCCTGTTGCGGAGCACAGGCTCCGGACGTGCAGGCTCAGCGGCCATGGCTCACAGGCCCAGCCGCTCCACGGCATGTGGGATCTTCCCGGACCGGGGCACAAACCCATGTCCCCTGCATCGGCAGGCGGACTTTCAACCACTGCGCCACCAGGGGAACCCACAAGGGGATTTCTTAACAACAAATACCCCTGTCTGGGTCCTTTTTTAGGCTGGTAACCAGACTCACAACCTTGTATGTATTTCACTTTGTTTAAACTGCTGCTTCTGTTTTATTGAATTGTGCTAATTATCAGTGATCCTTGGGTTTACACTAATAAAGAATTCCCAAACGAATTGAGGTGTATGCTTTCTCTACCGATTCCCCATTTAGATGCCTTAGGTCATTTTGGCTCAGTTTGCTACTAAGAATGGCTGCTTCAAGTATTCAGAGTAGGCAGGGTGAGGGGACACGGGTTCGATCTCTGATTGGGGAACTAAGATTCCACAAGCTGTATGGCTCAGCCCAAACAAACAAAACAGCAGAGTGGGCAGGGTGGCAGGGTGGCGACAGACTAGCCCCTAATTGACTGCTTTCCCTAGAATGCTCCACTTGACCTCCTCCCACACCTTTGCTTATTCCAGGGCACTGGAGGTCATTGGTAATACCTATTGCTCAGTGTCCTGTGGGTTAAATAACCACTACTCTGGACTGATCTGCTGCTCTATTGACAAAAAAATCAGGTACTTGTTGACAGTTCTGTTAAAAAGTTTAATTTCAAATTACACATTAAATACAACCAAATAGGCAGCAGCAGTTTTATTAAGCATCAAAGTCAGTGGGTGTGTGTATGGTGGAGTGCCTGGTAATGGGATGATGGGGTCGGCAATGTCCAACAAGATTCCAGAGTAAGTCGGGTGTTAGGTGCGTTACAACTGAGCGCTTTCCCTGCGGCACACTGGTTAGCCGAGCCATCTTCCCCCTCCTCCCTCCCCCAACACCCAGCCTTCTGTTAAGTGAGCTAGCAGCCTGTTAAATCTACCTGGAAGTAAGGCCAAAAAGTCAGCCCTTTAGTTCTGGAAAGAGAGTTGATCTCACTTGTCACCCAAACAAAAAGCAATACTTTTAAAACTATCCACACATGAAGCCTCTCGGCATAAGACCTGGCAAATGTAGATGCCAGGACCGTACCTGACCCAGAGAACCTAACAGACTTGCCAGAAGTGCATGTGCCCAGACTGAAGAGGACCTGGGCGGGGGTCAGGAAAATACTCAGCCTGCCACCTTCAGGAGAAACCCGGGAAGGACGACCCCTGATTACTTTTTTTGCTCTTGGTAAAAGGAGTCGATGATATCTTTGTACTTCTCTAGGACTGTGAGCCGTTTCAGCTTCATAGTGGGACCTAAAAGAGAAATTGGAAGAAATGAGTGAGGGCTGGGCTCTGAGATGTCTGAGAAGGTGTGTGGTAAACATCTAGACTCAGTGAGTCCCAGAACTCTGGAACTAAGCCAGACCAACAAGTAGCCATCCTCCAAGATGGCCCATGGTGATCCCTGCTCCGTGGTCACACCGTTGTGTGGCTCCTTCCCACACTGTACCAGGGTTGGTCTAAGTGGCCGGTAGAATACAGAGGAAGTGGGGTAATTTACATGACAACAACTGATAGGCAAATCATCTCTGCATTTCAGTGAAAGTTCATACGATGTTGGATGTAATGCTTTGATTGCTTGTGATGGGGTAGGGGAAAGCCCTGGCCAGGGAGGGCCTCTGGCATCACTTTTCTTGGCCTTGGCTCTCTCCTCTAATGCAAGGTCAAAAGGGCTCTGATTTGGGTAGCTTCAACTCCATTTCGTGCTAACTCATACTTGGCTGTGTAACTGGAGACTTCAAAATCAAAGCCATTTATATAAACTGCTTAGACAGGACACCTATCTGGTTGACCTTGCATTCAATTTGCTGGCACAAGACACCCAGATAAGCTCAGGGTCTCTGATAGCAGCTCAGCATTACTGTGGATAGTTGCATCTGGGTTCAGCCTTGATGGGTCAGAGGGAATCTCATTGAAGGAGCCATTTGCATGCCCACCCCGCCATGCCATGAACACCCCAAGATGCTGTAACCAAGAGCGACTTCATCATCCAACTGAGGCCACACCAGAGGCCTTTTCTGGTTCTGTGGACCATGGCCCAGAAGGGCTTCCTCCCTTTACCTGTTGCATGAGCTGACTTTACAAAAGATTATGGTGGTCTCACTCCCTAGAGCCAGATGACTCCAGCCCAAACACTAACAGGAACTTGGTGTCTGCCTGGTGGTCCCATTGTGATTTCAGGGGAAAATGGTTCCTTAGTCAAAACAAAGTTAAATGTTATAGGTTCAAATTAATGAATTCCAGCACATATCTTATATACTGAACAGGCCCTACCTAACCACAAGCCCAGGCACTGAGCAATCAATGTCCTCCCACAGGAAGGAGGTGGGTGTCATCCAAAGTGCTGTCAGGGACCTTCTGTTTGCCATGGCTGCTTCCTAGTGGGCACCTCCCAGGCTCTGCCATGGCCTCTGCCCTCCTGCACAGCCCCTGCAATAGTGTAAGGAAAACACCTACCCAACTCTCCACCCGAAATGGAGAAGTCCCTCTCAAGAACGGCCCACTTCTGGATGTGGTAGGGTCGGGCAGCTGCATTCATGTTGACTCTCTGGATCCCCTCTTCAATGGCCTGATACACGGCCTCATCCTTCTTCCCCACGACCTCCGATACCGTGGCAGCTTTGCTGCCCACCCTCTGGCAGAACTCCACAGCTTGCTCGGTCAGATTATCAGTTGGGTCAGAGGTATCAGGATCCAGAGTGCACTGAAAAGCCAGAGATAGATCAAAACCAAGCCTCACTCCACAAGATGTGTGCCCTGGTCTTGGAGGAGGTCACACTGCTGATCGTCAAGGACGTGGATCACCGTGAGCTCTGTTTCAAAGAGACGGTTCTAGAATGAGTAGGATGCTACTCGGACTGCGTTGAGCCCCGTGGTGGGGTGGAAGGAAGGGAGGCCTGAGATTGAGATGACCTCAGCCAGTGAGATCATCTTTTAAAACAGGGACCATAATTCTGGCCCCATCCAGTACCCTGGTATCAGATACCAGATTGGTTATCTGCTGAGGGGACTGAGGGCAGCAGCGCTGTGTAAACTGGACTGTACTGGAACACAGAAGATCATCGGGGCAGCATACTATTAACTGTATTACCAGGGGCAGAAGGGATTTCCATGCGCTACGGCTGCCCCTTAGGGCAGGCAGCACTGACTAGTTATTCCAGAATACAGTCATGAGATCCAGACATGTCCTGGTTGAACATGGCTACTGCTGGGGTCAGACCCACAGACCACCCACTGGCTGCTCCTCCAGAGCCAAATCCCACCCCACCCCCACCCCCGACACACCTTCAAGGTGAGCAGCATGGACAGGAACTTCCTCTGGTCCCCGATCAGCACGGCATTGCTGATGATGGGTAGCTCTGTCTTCACGGCCTCCTCAATGGGCACAGGGGGCACATTCTCCCCACCAGCCGTGATGATCAATTCTGGGGAGGCAAGCCCAGGCCCCCGGCACAGGCTTCAGTCCAGGTGCTCAGACCAAGCACACCCAGACTCTGCCTGGAGAGCCGACCCTCTAAGCAGGACCCAGGCTCGATCACACGTCTGCCTGCGTGATTTCCAGAAAGGTGTTTACTCATTCACCGAGCTTCAGTTTCCCCTGGGAAATTGGGGCATGGGATTCCCACAGGGATGCTGAGGGCACTGTATCCACTTGGGCAAAGTAAGCAAAGCACCTCTTCCATGGAGGTGTCCTCAACTTACTTCCCTGGGAGAGCCAAGCTGTTCATGGGAAATTTTTTGAAATCTCATGCTCTATTTTAAATTTTATGTCCAGTTTGTGTTCTACTCTGCCTCATATCCATGTTTGCATATAAAAATACATATTTATGTCCTCAAATTTTCTGGAAAGACTTGCCTTGTTTATCTAGGGACTTTGAATCTCAGCTCTGTCATTTACTAGCTGGGTGACCTTGGGCAAGTTACTTAACCTCTCTGGTTGTCCTCATTAATAAGTTGAGGTAATGATAGCATCTTTCCCATGGGAGACAATAGTAAGTAAAATGACGTCATTCAAGGTGTGTGGCACTTAATAAGGGCTCAACACTTGTAGTGGGTATAAATTGTGGTGGCAGTATAATTCCTCCGATGTCCCAGCACAGCCTCGAACCCAGCCAGAGGCGCTCACCTTTGAGACGCCCAGTGATGTAGAGGAAGCCGTCGGCGTCCAGGTGGCCTGAGTCGCCCGTGTGCAGCCAGCCGTCGGCATCAATGGCCTCACACGTCTTGTCCTCCATGTTCAGGTAGCCCATGAAGATCGTGCGGCCCCACAGGCAGATCTCTCCAATGCCCTCTGCATCCTCATTCACCAGCTTCACCCGGCAGCCCGGCACCACCTTGCCGGAGCTGGGGGGATGGAGGGGCCGGGAGGCATGGTCAGAGGGAGCAGTTTCCTCCAAGCCCTGGATCAGCCCCTAATCTGATCCATCTAGTCTTCACCGATGGCTAGAATGTCCTTTCCCAGGATTTTTGTAATTTAAGAGGGTCCTCAGAGCTGAGACGTAGGGCCAGTTAAAGGCTTTTAGATGAATGAATGAATCAGTGGGGGAAATCCTAATGGGACAACTTTAAGCACTGTGATGGGCAAGCAGGGAGGGGAGGTGTTTAAGCACAACAGAGAATCCTTCGACTCACTCCCTAGAGCTGATTGCCCCCTACCCCACACCAGAGGACCGGCCCAGTCCCCCCAGCTCCCATCCCAGATGAAACCAGGGCTACCAGCAATGCTGGGACACCCTTTAACACACCCCACCCTACTGGAGGCAGAGGCCAAAGGGAAATTCCTCCATCAGAGCCCTGCTCAGGAAGCCCCTGGGCTGCAAGGCTGTTTGCAACCACAGACCCAAGCGACACTGTCACAGAGACCATCCCCACGAGACTCGGGCCTGGCCAAGGGACTTGGCCCAAGATAGAGCTGTTGGCACTCAGGGACCCATAGCCCAGTGGCCTGGGCTCAGGGACCTAATCAGCAGGGGGCGGCACTGAAGGGTGTCAGCCAGGACGTGCAGGCTGGCATATGTGCTGAAACCTGGGCCACACCTGTAGAGCCGGTAGTTGTAGGGGCTGGACATGAAGTGAGGGCCCGAGGTCTCGCTGAGGCCATAGCCCGCATACAAGCGGATGTTGAGGCCCAGGAAGAAGTGCTGTGTCTCCGCGGTCATGGGGGCTCCTCCGTAGAAGTTTTTCTGACACTTGGCAAAGCCCAGTGCCTGGCGGACTTTGGCTAGCACCAGGTAATCTGCCAGTCGGGTTGTGAAGGGCTTCAGATCGCTGGTGGGAGAGGGAGAATGGCTCACAGAAGACCACACACACACACACACACACACACACACTTGCATTAAAAGGGTGGGTGTTCAGTGGGTGCCCGGAATGGCCGTTTCAATGATCTATTCTGATTGGTTAGTGGCGATGCTGAATCCACTGCTAAATATTTTTAATATTGGCCCTGCCTGTGAACATGCATGCACACCTAGTTGTGTACATGTAGTTATGTGCAAATACGTCTTGAGCTGGGAAGTTAGAAAACCAGATTCAGCTGTGTATGCTTGCACAGACAACACAGATGCACGCAAGTTCGCACACACAGTAATACACACTTGCAGAGACTTGAAGCATATATGCACAGACACAAACGTGTCTGATCCCATTTGAAGCTCTTGAATGGGTCATTCATGCATATTCACTTTTCATGTCTGTGCAAATGAAGCCCTAAGTGCATAGACACGTGTACATGTCTCATGAGACATGATACCGTTTCACAGACACACTAGTAATGGAAAATATTTCTAAACTGGAACAGGCCAGATTTATGCCATTGATCCTCCCACAGCACTGGTTGGGAATTTTAAAGCAATCGAAAGGCTGTGGGCGAGAGATGAGTGGTCACTTTGGATTATGGGAAGGCTGGAAAACCCCCATCACTGTGGCCCCTTCTCTATAGCCACCTACTGAAGTCAGGAGGAGACCCCTCAGGAGGCTGCCAGGAGCTGCTCCCAGGGAGGTAAATGCCACCCCAGAGGGAGCAAGTCAGTCCTTGCAGTCAGACCCAAAGATGGGGTGATGGTCTCCTGTGGGATCTGGCAAGAGAACAGGGGCTCAAGCCCAGCCACTGATGGGGCCTCTGTGCAGGGGTCTGGACAAGCCTGGCCAATGGGGCCTGGACAAACCTGGCCTATCAGATCCTAGGTTGTGTCCTGGGGTTATGACCCAGCCCTGCTGCCTCCCCAGGCCTCCTGCCCCCTGGCCCTCTCTACCTGCTCGGGCAGGTGAGGTTCTGCTCCAAGGTCACCGACATGGCCCACAGCAGCATCTTGCGCCGGATGAAGCCAGACTGAGCCGCCACCTCCTGGATCCGCTCCATGATCTTCTCCCACACCCGCGGCACCCCCATGTGGGACGTGGGCTCCACTTCCCTCAGCGTGTTCACCAGGCTCCCCTGTTCACAGCCAGCAAGAGACAGGGCTGTGGTTCAGAGCCGGCCGGGAGCCAGGAGGCCCCTGTCACCAGAGGCAGCGTGCACACACGCAGGCATCCTGTATACAGTAGCTCACACAGGTGTACGCACACACCGCATGCAACTCATGTCACATACTGTCGGCTACGACTCAACAGCCATCTACTCACTGCTCTTCTTTGCTAAAAGAACCTTGATGTAGCTCAGGTACCAGGGTGGCCAGATGCTTCAGAAGTACCTTAGTCCCCTCCCAGTCCTGGGGGCAGTGACTTTTTATTAGTCTAACTCAAACATGGTAATCCCATTCCCTTAAGCAGTGACTGGTTGATGAATGGACACGGGACAACATTTGAGCCAATGTAGGGGAGGGGGAAGTCTGCTAGGGGGCTCTGGTGACGTTCTCCTCATGGTTAAAAGAAGGATCCCAAGCACAGGTGTAGTTTATGAGGCTGGGATGCAGGGCAGGGCCGTGGCCATCTGTGACCATCCTGTGATCTTACTCTGAGGGTGGCCCGTCCTAGATGGCACTGTGGACCCACACACCACTCTGACTCAACTTTCCTTTATGTAATATCATCAGTTTCCCTTCTTGTTTGATCATCTGAGTCAGGCTGTGCTAATTGCAGTTGAAAGAATTCTGACTGCTAAACACATGGGGAACCGGCGTGCTTATGATGCACACACAGGGCCCACAGACACAAGCACACACTCGGGCAGGCCCTTGCACACACACTTGGACACCCACTTAGGCAGAGAGGCAGACTGACCTTCAGGGCATCAGTCTCAGCAAAGCAGACCTGGGCCCCCCACTGGATGCCTGTCCACAGGTCATAGATCTGGGCAGCAATGTGGCTGAGGGGCAGGTAGCTGACCACCACCTCCTGTTGGACTTCTGCGGGTTGGATGTCACCAGCCTGGCTGCCGTAATGTGCTGTCCATGTGATCTGGTGGACAGGCAGATGGGTCCTGGCAGTGTCTACAAAGCCAGCCCTGGAAGTGTTCACATCTGTGGCCACCCTGTGGGCTTGGGCTATTTCTTTGGAGTGTTCTTTGAACACCCTAGAGGTTGTTCACCCTCCTGGGCATCTCTGCAGGAAACACCCTGGGACAGGCCTCCCCCTCCCAATCCCCACCATTTTGCTGGGCTCAGTCTGTACCACAGACTTAAGGGTTGTCCTACTTATCCCAGCTCCCTGAGCTGAGAGACTGAAGGAAACTCCCTGGGAGTTGTTAGGGCAGGGCCACTGCCCAGATCCACCCATAGCCCACCCCCACCCATCTGGGCATCTGTCCTACATTGTCTTGACTCAGCATCACGCCCTTGGGATTCCCAGTGGTGCCTGACGTGTAGACCAACACGCAGCACTGGTTAGGCTGCTGGGCATTGATGATGGTGTCCAGGGCCTCCTCAGTCACCTCATTCCCCAGATCCATGAACTCCTCCATCTGCGGCCGGGTGGGAAAGTGCAGACAGGCCAGGTGAGCTGGGCAGGCTCACACAGACCCCATCTGCCCCACACGAGCCCTCTACCCATACCGTGTACACATTGGCCATCTTTGTTGGAGGAGGTTCTTGAAATATCACTACTGCCTTCAGGTGTGGCAGGTTTTTCCAGATCTGTATTGACAGGAAAAATAAATGGGGTTTCATTTTAAAAAGTCACCTCTTGAGAAGACCCCCATCTCCAGGTGTTAGTCAGCCTGGCAGGCACCTTGTGGCAAGGGTTGTTGGTCCCCAGCTCTGACCTTTCACTCAGCAGGACACTTGCCACCCTTCATGCATGGTTCCCCATCATGAGAACTTTGAAGCAGCCAAGGTGGGATAAGCAGGGGGCAAGGAATGACTTCTATTAAAGGAAAACCAGACAACCTGGGGTCTGGCTGAGTGCAACAGGGGACTGTGTGACTGCAGAAGAGAGAAGAGAGGAAAGGGTAGAGGGAAACCAGAACTCAGTTATCTCACTGAGTTGAGGTGTCAGAGGTCAGAGTTCAGGAAAGCCGGGGTGCCTAGAATTTGTGGGACAGAATACCAGACAGGAGAGAACTATGCAGAGAAAGAGTTCTAGAAATTTCTTTAGGGGTCATCTTGATTCTTTGGCGGATTATCAACCTGCACAGGCATAGGTGAAACTCCGTGAAACTAGATGAAGAATAAATGCTGGAGGAAGATCAAGGACCGGGGCTAGAAGACAAACAAGAGCATGTACGGGGCCAGAACTATTTGTGTCTCCATCAGCCAGAGTGGAGGGACCTCTGGAAATAGAGACCCCAGAAGGGTCAGGTCTTAGGTCTGGGGCTAAATTAGCCTTAGAGGAAAGGCTATCTAAACCTGCTCTGAAAGGCTTAATTAAACACAAGTCTCAAAATGAAATTGAAAGAGAGAAAAAAAATGGAAAAAATTAACCTGCAGGAGAAAACTAAGAAGCCTAACATATGTGTAATTGGAGTTCCAAGAAATATTTTTGTTAATTGAAAAAAGTCTGAGAAATTTCCAAATTTGATTAAAACTATAAATCCATCAATTCAAGACTCCCAGTGAACCCCAAGCAGGATAATCACAAAGAAAAACCACACCAAGACACAACATAATCCAACTGTTGAAAACCAGTGACAAAGGAAAAAATCTTAAAAGCGGCCAGAAAAGCAAGATACAACATGTGGAAAGGAACAAAGATAAGAAATTATAGACTTCTTATCAGAAGCTATGCAAAGTAGAAAACACTGGGATGAAGTCTTTAAAGAGCTGAAAGAAAAAAAAGGAAACCCTGTCAACCTAGGACTATAAACTAAATGAAAATATCTTTCAGAAAATGAAAGCAAAAATGAACAAGTTTTCAGACAAAGAGAAGCTGACAGAATGCATTGCCTTCAGACTTGTATTGCAAGAAATGTTGAAGATTAACATATATATGCTAATGTGTATAAAATAGATAACTAATAAGAACATGCTGTATAGCACAGGGAACTCCACTTCGCTGTACGGTAGAAACTAACATAACATTGTAAAACAACTATACCCCAATAAAAAAAGTAAAATTAAAAAAAAAGAAAGAAAATTCTTAAGGAGGAAGGAAGATGAACCAGATGAAAACTTGGGTTCGACATAAAGGGATGAAGAGTGCCAGAAATGGCAAATACGTGGGTAAATAAAAAGACATTTTTTCCTTCCTTTAAAATTTCTTTGAATGATACTTGACGGTTTAAAATACTGCATTGCAGGAGTTATAACTCACATAGAATTTAAGTATAAATGACAATAGCACAAAGTATGGGAGAGAGAAGGAAGTACACTGCTGTAAGATTCCTACATTATATGTAAAGTAGTACAATATTATATTATAATATTATTTGAAAGTAGACTGTGATGAGTTAAAGTTGCATAGTGTAAGCCCTAGAGCAAACACTAGAGGGAGAGCTAGTAAACCAATGGATAGAATGGAATACTCAAAAACAAACCAAAATAAAAACAGAAAACTCCATCCAAAAGAAGTCATGAAAGGGGAGAAAAGGACCAAAGAATGGATCGGACAAATGCAAAACAGCCAACTGGTAGTTTTATAGACAATTTTGTCAGACTGGATTAAAAGGCATGACCCAGCTATATGCTATCTATAAGAGTCTTGCTTTAAATATAAAGACACAGGTAGGTTAAAAGTGAAACAATGCAAACATATATACCATGCAAACGTCGATCATAAGAAATCTGGAGTGGCTATATTAATTTAAGACAAAGTAACTTTGGAAGAACAGTTGCCAGAGATAAAGAGGGACATTTCTTAATGATAAGGGGATTAATTCATCCAGAGGGCATAACAACCTAAATATGTATATACATAACAGAGCTTCAAAATACACGAAGCGACGACAGAACCAAAAGGATAAATAGATAATCCTCAAAAATAACTGGAGATTTCAACGTTCCCTTTCTCAGTATTTGTTAGCACAAGTAGACAGAAGATCAACAGGGATATAGATGACTTAAACAACATTAGAACACTATCAATCAAGTTGACATTATTAACATTTATAGAACATTCTACCCAACAACTGCAGAATGCACATTTTTTCAAATATGCGTGGAACAGTCACCAACATAGATCGTTATTCTGTCTACCACACCTGCTGTGTACAAATGGGGTGCTTCAGGTAGCAAAGAGTCCCAGGTGATGAGAGAAAGTTCTTCCTTTGGAGAAGAAGCCCAGCTGATCAATTAGATAACAAACATTTTCCCATGGCTCATGAAATAATTAATTCAGGCAAAGATCATCAGTGGAGAAAGGCCGATGGGGAATGTCACAGTGGATGAGCAGGTAGCCACCACAGGAATCCAGGGATGAAACTCAGAGTTCACTACGAGGTACCACCTGACATCACGTGCCTCTTGAGGCTGTGCCATGGGAAGTACACAGCGCCACCTATGGGTTGCTCCTGCCAATCACTGTCTAATCTGAAATGCATCAACACTTGCCATCTAACAGGAAGTGCAGAGGTTAGAGGGACAAGCTGAACAACAGCTCAGGACGGCTAACCTAGTTTCTGCAGCATGTCAATGACAGACGTTCTCACACTTGAGCCTGTGTCAGAATCACCAGGAGGCGTGGGCCCCATACCCCGAGTTTTGGAATCAGTAGGTCTGGGGGGGTTCTGAAACTAAGCTCCCGGGGGATGCTGTTGGTCCTGGACCACACTGCTGTATGGTACGGGAAACAAAAGGTGGGGCCTTTGTTTTGAATTAAAAGACTCTTAAGAGACACCACCAAATGCAACACATGGGCCTGGTTCAGATCTTGATTCAAATGAACCAACTGTAAAAAGACATTGCTGGTATTAGATGATATGAAAGAATTCTTTGACTTGTGTAAATAAAGGTGATAAAGTTACTTGTGATTAAGAAAAATGTCATATATGTTAGAGGTATTGAAATATTCGGGGGGTGAAATGCTGTGATGTCAGAGATTTGCCTTCATATACTTCAGCAAAATAGGTAAACTGATGAAATGAGTGTGACAAAAAACAGTGATGATGATTAAATCTGGGTGGGCACTCTATGAGGGTCCACTACACTCTTCTCTCTATTTTTGTTTATCTGGAAAGTTTCATAATACGAATTTTAAATAATTACCTAGGGTGGACATTTCTGATTTAGTAGGTCTGGGCCTCGGTTTCTTCAGTGGTAAAATGGGGCAGGGAGAGGGCATTGGGATCAGATCAACCATCTATGCAGATCAACCATCTATGCAACCATCCTGAGGGATGGGGCAAAACTATTGGGGGGCTTTTTAAAGCTCCGCTGCCCTCCCCACTCTGGGGTTCTGACATGAGCGCCCACGCTGAGGAGTGTGTGACTCCCTCGGGTAAGGCTGAGGACGAGAGCTAACACCATTGCTACTTGGTAGCTGAGGCTCTCAAGGAATCTTCAACCGGTGGGGCTTCAAGCAAACCTGGCCTGGGGGCACCTGGGTCAGAGGGCTCTGGCATCTATGAAGGCTCCAAACCTGAGGAAATCAGGGCCCCGATGAGTCCTAGGGGGCCTGGGACACCCCTGCTGTGCACTCTTCTCTAAATATTTGTCCCCTTTCTATGAAGTGAAGGGCCCAAGTGCTTGCGGAGGGGGAGGGCGAAAGGGGGTGCTGAGGACAGCTCGGGTTCACCTCAGTCTCTCAGAGCCGTGCACTTTGGGCCACTTTATCTGCACCCACATCTCCTCCCCCAATCTCAAGCATTTATCCAAATCAGACAGAATGGAGGCCCTCAGAATGAGGGAACCCTGACAACAGGGTTCAAAAGGAGTGGAGACAGAAAAGGACTGCACGCAAGCTGAGGGAAGGCCCGTCCTGCGATCCAGATCCCACAGTCCTAGGAGGTTGGAGACCACTTCTCCTGCCCTCAGTACAGGTGGGGAGCTGAGGTCCAGGTGATACCTCCAGAACTAGGGCCCAGCCAACAAGTCAACCCGGGAGCCTCCTTTGAGATGCAGGGAGCCTTGGAGGATCTCGCAGGCTACTGGGTGTAGCTGGGGCACAGAGGTGCCCTCAGGCCGCTGCATGCCAGTGTGGTGCCCATGAGGACAGAGCCAATCAGGGAGGGACCTTAAATGAATCAGGAGGCATCAATGCTCCAGAAAAGACCCAGCTGCCCCAAGAGGCACTGTTGAGCCCCTCCAGTGCCCTGCTGTCTTCAGAAGACCCTGCGGCACTTGCTGTGCGTTAGCCCAAGCCCCCCCCTGTGGCAGCCCACACCCCCACTCCCCATCGAGACACAGACTTGGGTGCTCACGTGTCAGAGCCCTGAGCCACCCTCAGGGCACACAACCCTTCCCTGAAGGGAAAGCCATGGGGGAGAGCAGGCTGGCTGGGGGATGTGGGGTATGTCCCTTGGACACTCTGGGCCTCGATTTTCAGACCTGGCAAATGGGTCGGCGGCCATTGCCCTGCCTGTGTGCGTGTGGTGGGGCGGGTTGCTGTTGAGAATGATGGAGGATTCTGGCAGGGAGGGTGGAAAAGCCCTTTGTAAGCTGGAGGTCTGTGAGGACGCCCAGCCTGACCCCCATGGGCCTGGTCCCTTTCCCCCAAACCTTCAGGATCTTTTCCAGCTGCTTCTGCGTGTCGACCACGATGATGTTGGCACGGCAGTCATGGGCGATGTACCGGCAGGCTTCGGGGGAGCTGGTTGTATAGATGCCAGTGACGATGCCACTGCAGGAGACCCAGGACGATGCGTGTCTGGGCAGGTGCAGTGGGCCACCCCCTTGGCCCAGCCCCCTGCCCGACACGCCCACAGCCCCCAGGCCCAGAGAGCTCCCGTGGCCCAGACAGGCAGCTCAGCACAGTCGCCCTAGGCAGAGCAGGGACAAAGGTGGTGCTGGGGAGGGCCCCGGGGAAGAGATGGGATGTTGGGGACGGGGTTGGGGGCCCCTAAAAAGAGATAACGACCCTCTCTCCGCTCTCTGCCCACCTCCAACCCACTGGAGACCCGGCCCCTCCCTCAGCCACTCACCCTGCGAATACTGTGCCCACTGCCGAGAAGAACCACTCCGGGGAGTTGAAGCCGAGGATGGCCACGCTGTGGGCCCGCTCCAGGCCGAGCTCCAGGCCAAAGGCAGACAGGCCGGGTCAGCCTCTCATTCTCACCAAGCCCCCCTTCCAAACTGCAGGGACCCTGCCGCCCACCTGAGGGACCACCCTCCCAGGCTCCCTCATTAGAGAGTGCCCTGGGGGACGAGGCACTCAACAGCCCTTGCTGCCCCTCCCAGGGCCTTCCCGGGGAGCCCAGACCTCAACCCAGTGCACCAGGCTTCTCAGGCCCCTTGAATGGGACAAAAAACGAGAAGCTCGTGTCACGTCCTGGCACATGGCAAGGGCCCAGTGAACGTAAACCCTCAGCACCAGGCCAGAGCGGACAATTAGCTCAATAAATGGGCTGGTTTTTACTGTTATCCTTTCTAAGGGCTTGCCCAGTGGGGCGTCGGAAAGAGGCCTGTGAGGGCCAGAGCTGGAAGGCAGGGCTGGGGAGGGGAGAGGCTGTGCCTTGAGGGGCTCCCTCACCTTTAGGAAGCCCTTGGCGGCTTTGCGGGCCAGCAGGTAGTATTGGTTGTAGGAGATGTGCTCCCACATGCCCTGTCGCTTGAAGCCCAGAGCGCTGAGGTCCCCGTACTTGTCCAGAGCCTCGCAGAACATCCGATGCACAGTGTAGGGAGTCTGTGGGCAGCTGGGGTCTATGCGCAGGTGGACGCGCCCATCGGCCCGAGTTGTCCACAGCGCCTCCTCTGCAGGGTCCGGGAGACCACAGCTTGGATCGTGCCAGCCCAGGGTTGTCCCCAGGGGACCCTTGGTCCTACCTTAAGCAGAGCTCCCAGGCCTCTGTTCCCAACAATGCCTTGGGCACTGGGCCAAGGGGGCTGGCAGACACACCAGGAGGCTCCCTGGAGGGGGAGGTCTGACAGCCTTGAAGGATGGGCAAGGCTCTAGGGGTGCAGCAAGGAAGAGGAGAGAGAATAGCTGGAGGGGAGGAGGCGGCCTTGGGGACCCTAGAGACATTTTCCTGGCAGCTGGGATTTGCCCCCCGAGGGTGGGCAGTCTGCAGTGGATTTGTGGCTGCCCCAGAAGGGTGGGACTGTCAGATCCTTGGGGTTTCTACCCTTCCTCTGCCTCCTGAGAATGGGTTGGGGACAGACCCGACTGACAGAAGGTCAAAGCATCAAAAATAGCCCCTTCCAAGGGGTTAGAGGAGACTGAAAACCAGCAGGCTCTGATCACTAGCCTGGAAAATTTCCCAGTCCCAGGAAATAACCTAACCATCTCTGCTCATTCTTGCCTAGTGCCAGGCCCCATGCGAATCCCTCACATGGGGATCTCATCTAGTCTGCACAACATGGGTCTGGTAGCCCCATTTTACAGATGGGGCAGCTGCAGCTCAGAGAGGTTCAGTCATTTCCCCAAGGTCACACAATGGGAAAGGTATGCCTGAGGCCAATGCTCACACTTGCGACAGTGTCCCAGGCACAACCTAGCCTTTTTTACTGTGTGCGGTAGGTGGGAACAGAGCTTCAACACTTAGTATGTGAGATGTGAGGTGAGCCGTTGAACCTCTGAGTCTGTTTTCTCAGGGGAAAGGTAAGGGTTTAGTTCTCATGGATGATATGAGGGTCAAAAAAATGAAAAAGCCTTGGCATATAGTTGGGGCTCAATAAATGCACACTTTTGTTCTTCCTCCTTTTTCTAAGTTCTCCAGATCATTTGCAAAGGAGGCTTGGATGGGTGGTCTAGATCCTTTTGTCCATGAGGCCACTTTTTGGGGCCATGGCGGTCATTCTAAAAAGGTGACCCAAGGGTGGGGGAGTGAGGGCTGACTAGGACCACAGGGGCTACCCTGCCACCTGCTAGCCAGACCCATGCTGAGATGGAGAGGTCCCACCTCCTTGGATGTCCATCTCGAGGTGGGACCAACAGGGGTCCTGTGACCAGCCCTTCCCCGAGGCAGCAGATGGACTGATGACCTTGTCTCTCCTGTTCAACACTCTAAGGTTTCATGTGGACCCTGAAGTTGGGTAAAGAGGTAAAGAGGTAAAGATCCTGGGGCTGGGACAGGAGAGCCCATCCTTCCTCCCATGGAGGCCAAGGATGGGGGACAAGGGGACATATTCCGGCCCAAGCAGAAGAAGGGAATGTCTGAGGCAGGGGAATGTCAGCCTGGGAATGTGGGCTGGGGCAGAGAGAAGGTCACCCAGCGCCAGACCTTGTGTACTGACAGAAGTCAGAACCATGCTGGCTGGCGTCCACCACCTCCCCAGGCTGAGACCCACATCCCCAGGTGGAGGCGTGAGCCAGGGCCGCTGAGGACCCCTCTCCAATCACTTCTCAGACATCTCTAAGCCCCTTTCCCATATCCTGGGACCCCAGCCTGGCAGATCCCAGTGATCAACCTCTTTAGGGTCTCCAGTCCCTGCACAAGGTGAAAGTCCATTCACATGAGCAGACCAGGGCAAAGACACAGGCTGTGGAGTCAGGTCGACCTGGGTTCCGATTCCATTCTGCCACTCCCTGCTGTGTGACCTAGGAAAGTCTTTCTCCTCCTAGCTCCATTTTAATCATCGTCAAGCGCAAAGGGTTGGAGAGGTTATGGAGAGACTGTAACCCTCATACAGGTGGCGGGAATGTAAAATGGTGTGGCCATGTTGGAAGCCAGTTTAGCAGTTTCTTAAAAAAATTGAACATAAATCTACTATACACCCCAGCAATTCCACTCTTAGGTATCTACCCAAGAGAAACGAAAACACACATCCCCACAAAGACTTGTACATGAATGTTCAGAGCAGCATTATTTATAGTAGTCAAAAAGCGGGAACAACCAAATGTCCATCAACTGGTGAGTGAAAACTAAATGTGGCCTCTCCACACAGTGGAATACTATTTAGCACTAAAAAGGAACAAAGTACTGATACAGGCAACACCGGGATGAAACTCAAAAACATGTTTGGTGAAAGAAGCCAAAAGCAAAGGACCATGTATCGTCTGATTCCATTTACATGGAATGTCCAGAAAAGGCAGAAATGATAGAAAGCAGATGAGTGGTTGCCTGAGGCTTGGGGTGGGAATGGGGAGTGACTACAAGTGGACACCAGGGATCTTTTTGGGGTGATGGAAAAGTTCTAAAATTGGATTGCTGTGATGTTTGTACAACTGAAAATTTGCTAAAAATCATAGAAAAAGTGACTTTTTTCAATGAAAAAGTGACAAATCGTTACACTTAAAATGGGCAAATTCAATGGCATATAAAGTACACTTCAATAAAACTGCTTTTAGAAATGGGAGGAAGGGGAATTCCCTGGTGGTGCAGTGGTTAGGACTCCGCACTTTCACTGCTGAGGGCCTGGGTTCGGTCCCTGTTCGGGGAATTAAGATCCCACAAGGTGCGTGGCACAGCCAAAAAAAAAAAAAAGGGAGGAAGAATGGAACGCTGACACACAACCTCCTCACCCAAATTGGGACAAGAATTCCGTGAGGTAGCCCGGCCTGCGTGCCCAGAGCCTGGCAGAGTCATCTCCCAGTAGCTGGTAGCTCTCTTCCTTTCCCTGGTACAGATTCCTCTTCGTGCTTAGACCAGAAAAGGCACATTTCTCCTGTGGGCACTGCTAGATGCTCATGCCGCGCTCCATTTACCTGTTCCCCCAGGCTTGCCAAGATCATCACAGGTAAGGCTTACGATCTGCTGTGAAAGCTTCCCTCAGCCCAAAGTTTTAACTCTAACTTATCATCTTTTAAGTTATAACCTTTTTTAAAAAATCACAAAGCAATATATATGTGTTCTAAGGAATAGAAAACAATTTAGAAGTACATGTTATAAAATGGGATAGGGCTTTCTTAATGCTGCCTGTCTGAGTAACCACTGTTCACATTTGGTGTATGTCATGCTTATACAGATATACATACAAGGAATTCATTTTAATTCTGTTGCTGTTGTTTTTTTATCCAAAGGGGAAAAAAAAGAATCGTGTCACTATTGTATTACTCAAGGGTAGCAAACCCAAAATGCCCATAGGGGATAGGTAGGTAATGTACCAGCTTCATAATAAATAATATATAAGAGTAAACAATAAATGAATGAAGTGCCCCAGAATCTGCATGTGAAACACAGAGGCACAGTCTTCATTTTCACAAAGAAATAGGCTCCCTCTCATTTTCCTTGAGACACGTGGCCCTTGTAGTCCACCTTTTGTTTCTCTGTTTTTTGATAAAGACAGAGAAGAGTACAACGTTTTACTAAGGAAAGCTGCAGTACAAGGGTAGTGATCACTGCCCCGACCCCAGCCTCGGTGTCAGGGAGGCAACATGGAGTGGTGGGGACTGTGGGGTGGGGGGAGCACACGCTTCATCTAAAGGGGTGGCTGCTCCTTGGCTCTAGGATTTGGTGCCCAGGAGGAAAGGAACCTGAGGGCTACCTGAAATCTGGTGTTTATGTGTGTCATCTGATTTTTAAATGTTGGCTCCTACATTCAGACAGCCATTAGCCAAGTCATCCGTTTTTAACTTCCGTGACATTAATGTATCTCTCTCATTGTGTGTGTGTGTGTGTGTGTGTGTGTGTGTGTGTGTGTGGCTGTGTTGATACGGCTCCGTTGGCCACATCGTAATTTCGTATCATCATGTACATATCACAACCACTTCCCCATTGAAAGACACTCAGATGATTTCCAGGTTTTAGCCCTTAGGCTTTCCAAAGGACAGATTTCTAGACGTGGGTTTACTGCATCTGAAGAAAAAAGCACGTAAAATTTTGTTGGACGTTTTGGACAGAGTTCCTTCACCTGATTTCTTCTCTCCCAGTAACTACACGGTTCTGCCTTTCCCCTGTGTTAGTTTTTTATCTCATGGTGCCTTTGCTTTGGGGTTAAGTCACCTCACATCCTTCTCAGAAGGAGGAAAGAAGGAATGGACAAGGGAAGGAAAGGCAGTTGGTCCGTGAGATCAGTCTCCTCTTAGCCCAGCTGCGTTGTGACGGGGATGAGAGGCCTGGCCCCTGGTGGACCCACGCCCTTCGGGAAGGGTGACCAGGCAGTGCAGCTCCGGCCCAGCCCTTTCTCTCTACATTTACTGCACAGGCTCAGCTGTCTGAACCCCAGACTAGCCAGAAGGGAAGACTTTGGTGGGAAGGGGCCTGCCCCTGCCCTTGGCCTTCCAGAGGCCCAGTCATTCTCCTTCCCTTGAAGGAATTAGAATGGGCACAGCTCCCATTTACTGAGCACCCTACTTGTGCCAGGAGGGCTGCGTGCCACCTTGTTCTATGACCTCGTGTTTAACAACCTTCCATCCTGTGAGACTCACAGAGGCTAAGTCACCGCTGGCAGAGCTGGGATCCCAACCCACAGTCTGACTCCCAAATCCACACAGTTCCAGTTGGCCATGCTGGGGTCACGGTGGGGCTCTAGGCCGACCCCAGAACCCACATCTCCCCTGGGAAAGGACTGTCATGCCTCCTGCCCAAGTCCTGCACTGGGGCTCTGGCTCGGTGACCTTGGGCAGCCAGGACCTCCGGCCACTGCCTCTTCCTACATTCCAGAGGCTCCCAGAGTGACCTTTCTGAACCCATATCTGACCTGTTCAAAAGCCTCCCACATCTCCCCTTGACCACAGGGTGATGCCCTCACTGTGGCTTCTCAGGAAGGCCCTCCCCAAAGGGGCTCGCCAGTCTCTGCCCACCTCAGCACAGCCAACCTGAGCTGCTCCCGGTTCCCTTAATTCCCACCCACCCCCGGGTCTTTGCCCATGCTGTGACTCTGCCTAAAACACCCTTCCTCCGTCACATCCACCTCTCCCACCTTTCACGTCCCAAGTGCCACCCCCTCACTGGGGACTTTAGTGCCTGAGCCTCACTGCGGGCCAAGTCCTGTTTGGGTCTGCCTCTCCCACCAGGCTGGAGGCTCTCAAAGGCAGGTCTGATTCCTCCCTGGGTCCTGAGCACAGAAGCCTGGACCCGAGAAGAGGGCAGGGGGCCTTAGCGGAAGCACAAGTCAGTCTCTGTCCCATCCCAGTCCCAGAGGCTGGATTGAATGACGGTGTGTCCAGGGGACCTGGGCCTTTCCCTCTCTCCCCTCCTCCCTTCCCCCCAGGATGGATGAGGGTGGTGCAGGACACATTGCTGCCCAAGTACAGAGCGAGGTGGGCCCCCAGAGCAGACGCCTGCCCAAGTGGGCCACGGCGGGCTGAACCTCCGTCCTGCATGCTTGAGAGCCCCCAGGTAGGGCCTGGCAAGACCCAGCCCCGCTCAGTGCCCTCCTGACCTGAGTCCACCACAGCTCAGTGGCCTCAGGCTTAGGAACTGATGGAAGTGAAGATAGATGAGCCTCCCTGGCTGCAGTGCCTCATCCTCTCCCGCTTCTCATGTCCATGTATCCCCACCTCTGGGCCTTTGCTCACTCCATTCTCTCTCCCAATCTCATCTCTCTCGGAAGAGAAATCTCTGGACAGTGAGGTAGAAGACCTACCTATCAGCAAGGTGGACAGAGCAGTCAGAAGGGGTCCTTTGCCCACAAAGCACTGGATATTGGCCCTGCTCCCCTGGCCACAGCAATGAGTCCAGAACCCCATGCCCTGCACAGGTGCCATGAGGTCACCGTGCTGGGCCTTGCCCCGAAGGAGCGCTCCTTGTGGGCAGTGACCGATCCACTCAGAGCCTCTCTCTTGCAGAGTTGGACAGTGACTTGCAGAGATCATGACAGATCCACCGAGATCAAGGGGTGGTAGGAGTCCTAGCACAGTGTGGGGAGCAGAGAGAAGCAGGCAGTGGCAGTGCAGCAGAGAGGGGCTGGGTTTGAGCAACAGTGGTTGTCACCAGAGTGGGGAACCACGGAGGTCTCTTTCTTCCCATCCCCACTGGACACTTTCTAAACTTCCTTTCTTCTCTGCCTGTCCTCATGATAACCTCCATCAACTAAAGCCATCTGAACTCACCTATCTACCTATGTACCTACCTACTTACCTACCTTCCTACCTACATACCTACCTGGGTTTCTCCTAAAATCAAAGAACATGAAGTAGCAAAGATGAAATTAGACAAACAGACAACACCCACTGTTGGCAAGGGTGCTGTGCCGTTTGGAAGTGTGAATTGGTATGACTTTCCCGGGAGCGATTTAGCAATAAATATCAAAGGGATTAAAAAAGAAGTAACTTCTGACACAGCAATCACACTTCTAGAAAGTACCCATGGGAAACAATCAGAGACACACAGAGCGAGAACAGGGAGATGGATATCTTAGCAGCTCTGTTTCTATTAACAAAATCATTGGAAAAAACCCAGTGTCCAATAGGGGGACATGATAAATTCTTTAGGGTACAGCCCTATCATGGATTCATAGGCAGTCATCAAAATAGTATTTAAAAAATATTTAATGACACAAGGAGATGTCCAGAGTATACCCTCAATAGAAAAAAAGGGAACAAACAAAAGTGCATATAAAAATGCAGAGAGAAAACTAAAAAGATCTGCATCAAAGTAATATTGTTAAAAAGCTTAGCACATGGTGGGTGCTCAAGAAATCTCTCTCCGTCCTTTCTGACTAGACTCTGAACTTGTGATGCAAGCACTGGACTTGCAACAGATGTTTGCCAAAAGAATAAATAAAACTGAACATGTGATGCCCATCGGGGATATAGACTGAGACCTCAGTGGTGGGGGAGCGGTGGGGTGTAGGGCATCCTTGAGCAGTGGAGGCAGGGCATTCCTACACATAGTACCATCAGAGGGAGAAGAAACTGAGTCTCAGAGGGGGAAGGAACGGCCAAGGTCACAGCAAGTTAGGGGCAGAGCTGGGACTGACTAGGACAAGACCTCTGACTGGCAGCCTTGCATCCAGTGGCTAGGGGGCTGGTCAGTGAATGAGGTTTAGGCTCAGGGGTCCGTGGTCTATTCCTTTGGGGATGGTGTTGGCAGAAGAGGAGAGTGGTACTGAGTCCCCTGACCCTCTGCCACAAAGTAGGCTGCTTAGAACTGAGCAGGAGGGAGGCATCACGAGTGGGTCCAGGGCTGCTCTGGTACGTCTCAGCCTGCCTACCTGCAGGTGATCCTTGGAGCATGGCAGAAATGTAAGAAATCGGCATGGGTTGCCAGACCCTTAAATTTGTCCCCATCCCCTCACCTCGAAACTCAACAGGGGCATAGGTCTATCCCATGCCCAGCCATCTCACTGCTGCGATAACAGCCCAAACATGCCCAGGACCCAATCAAGGTCCCTATCACCCAGCAAGGCACCCCACATCCAAACCAGCCCTGATTCCAAACGGCATCCGAGGGTTAGATCTATGGGGAGATCTACAGAGAACCCAGCTAGCAGGCAGCCTGCAGCCAACAGCCCCAAGCACACACCCGGAGAATGTCCGCTGAGCGCTGGGGGTGGGCTGTCCCAAGGCCCCGCTTGCACTTTGTCCTGCCTCTGTCTCGTCTCCCGCTCTCTCTCTCATGTTGCCCCACCTCGTCTTGGCCTGACCCCGGCCTGTGTCTTACAATCACCCATTGTGCTGGGAGTGGTGAGGCAGGCAGGGAGCTGTGTTCTCTGGGGCTCTGGAATAAAGGCTCCTGAACAGCAGAGGAAGTCACTCTCAATTAGCTGAGAAAGGGAGAAACACGGAGAGCAGAGAGGAGAAGCCCGGGGTGTTTCCTGCAGCCTGTGGGAATGGCCTCGGAGTGAAGCTGATTAAGAAGAAGGAGGGAGACACTGATCCTGGGTAAATGTGGTTCTAGGGCCGGGACAGATGTCTATCTTCAGGGCACGGCATCCTGCAGCCCCTGCTGCAAAGGTTCGTCTGGGACGAGCACCAGGGTGTCCCT
The DNA here is from genome assembly GCF_937001465.1 of Orcinus orca. NCBI lineage: Eukaryota > Metazoa > Chordata > Mammalia > Artiodactyla > Delphinidae > Orcinus > Orcinus orca. Next base: position 81,805,220 of record NC_064560.1, read on the forward strand.
CTTCATACAGGGACCCTTTGCTAAGGGTCTTTGGAACCTGCTTAGCCCCATGCCAGGCACTCTGGGGATATATGAGGGGAAGAGCCCACGGTGGCTTCAGGACATGATGAGAGATTAGGGTCAAGGCCTGCCTGGGCCAGAACAGTTTGTCCAGCCCTTGGCACACCTGTGGCTAGACAGAACTGGACATTTTGATGAGGGAAGAGTTTTTACAAGGATCCCCAGAGGCTCCGCTTTTTTCAGCTGGCGTGGCTGAGATTACCACCTGTTCCCATTTCCTCTGACCTCTGGGAAGTCGTTCTACCTTCCCCTACCCCCACTCCCACCAGAAGCTGAAATGACAGCGATCCTCTGCCTCACACTGTGCCCAGGGCCCCTCCCTGCCCCCCAGCTGCAGGCTCTGAGCTCCTTGAGGACAAGGGTAGTACCTGTCTCCTTCCAGACGAAACACCACGCATGCCCTTGAAACATTTGGGAAAGGGTAGGAGCGTGGGACAGAGGGAGGCCTGGTGAACAAGCTGGACTGAGCTCCCAGCCTCCTGACCTCCAGCTCAAAACTCCCCAGTGCGTGTGAGAGTTTCCTAGGGAGAGGACAGGGAACAGGTCTGGCCAGCACCTCCACCAGCCCCATCACCGGCAGCTGCTTGCCTTAGATCCCCTCCTCTTCCCTGTGGTCTTGATATTGCCTTGATACAGCTGGGGTTCACGCTGAACCCAGAAAGGGCTAGAAAAAAATGTATGTCTAGGCCCAGCACAAGGCTGCCTTTTTGTGGAGGTCAGATCCCAGCTGCTCAACTCAGTGGAGCTGTCCCCGGGAGAACAGCCATCTGGGCAGCTCAGAGCCCAGCCTGGGGACCAGAGCTTGAGGACCCTCCAGCTTCTTGGGAACTCAAGGAGACCCAGGTGAACTCTGATTCCTGCAGGCAAGCCTCTAAGAGCTCTCCAGAGGGACTGCAGCTTGGCAGTTAGGAGGCAGGGGCTGGCCAGGGCATGCAGGAGGGGAGGGGACCACACCTAAACAGTCCCAAAGAGGCAGTGTGCCAGTTAAGGCTTCCACATCTTACTAGCTGTGTCATTCTGAGAACTCACTGAACTTGTCTGAGCTCAGTTTGCCCTACCACATGAGAATGATAACAGTGCCTACCCCACTGCTGCCATGAAGAGAAGATGAAAGATGAAAGTTTATCCCTGAGCACAGAGCCTAGCAGACGGTAAATGTTCAGTAAAAGTTGCTCTTATTAAGGTTCAGATGTGTGGGGAAGAACGATTTAACCCACTGTAATCCGCTGAAGACCCTCTCCCCAAACAGTCTTTGGGACAGATAGTTGCCCTTCCTCAATTTTATGGAAATGGCAGCTTCGAGGCCCCTTCCCACATGTGGCTGCTCCAATATCCTCTCCCATACAGGGTCTGGAGCCGGGACTCTTGGAGCTGCTGGGGAATCGTGCAAATAAGCCCCAGGGCCAGGCCAGCACACAGGGGGCACTCCAGCCATGGTGAATCTGGATCTTACTGCAGCTGCATTCCAGAGCTCCCCCCACTCCGCCCTTCAAAACCCTGGAGGCTACACGAGTTGGGGTTCGGAGGAGTGTGACCCACAGGGAAGGCTTGTGGGAGCCAATGAGGTCTGGCACTGCCCTGGGAAGTGCCTGGGGTCCCTTGGGCAATGGTGCTGAGAAACCTCCTCAGCCCCTCCCAGATTGTCCCCTTCTTCTTATCACCAGCCCTAGATGCTAAACTCCCAAGGGCAGACCACTCAGCTCAGGCCCAGGCCCAGAGGGAGCTTAAACGTCTGAGGCCAGCTAGAGGTCCTCCTAATCCAGGAAGCACCCTGATCACCCAGTTCCCAGGTAGCAGGCCTTCCTTCCTCAGCCTCTGTGTGCCCTTCACCCAGAGCCTGTCTGCCCTCAGACTAGGAGCGCTCTGAGGGCAGGATACTGTCCATCTCAGTATCCCCAGCAGCCTAGCCCTGCGCAGAGGATGGAGAGTCCAGGTTCGCCCCCAGCCTGGCTGTCCCTACCAGGTTCCCGAAGTCCTGATAAACCAGAATGGCTCTGCTGCCTCCCCTACAGTTGACTCCTCCTTCCCCACCCCTCCTTTAAAGTTGGTGGCCCCCTTCCCACCCTCGGCCCTTGCCTGGCCCCTGGCTGCCAGCCCTCTCTGATGGGTCCCTCTCTGGGATTCCCTGCCCGCTTGTTTGAAACCTGTCTGTTCTCTGTGCCCCGCTGCTGCAGTGCTGCCGGATGCTAACTAAGATTAAGCAACTGAGGCCCAAGGGGCTCGGATTACTTGTTCCTCCTTGGAAACACTCCCGACACGGAATGCTCCATGGGACGCTGAACTTGCACCACATTGGCTCCCTTCCTGCCCCTTGAGTTGCAAAACACCAATGCCATCACTCACAGTCAGGACTTCTGAGCTCCAGGGCTTTGCTGTGCACAGTCCCCGGGTGCTGACAGCTGCTCTATAAGCGCTGCAGAGAAGGAATTATCCAGTCCAAGGAAAGAAAGCCTGAGCAAGCTGATGGGACCTGCCAGAGGTGACGCAGCAAGCTGCCCTGGCTCTCGGGAAGAGAGTGTGGCAGCTGCCTGGGCCCAGCTGGCCCCTCTCCTGGGCTCTCTCGGTGCCTTTCAAACCCTTCCCCTCAGAAATCGGTCAATGCTCTCCTTGGTCCAGGTCCCTCTTCATCTCTAAGGAAGAGCAGAGAGGCAGAGTCCACTCCAGGAAAGTGCACACCTCAGGCCAGATCCCTGCCGAGGCCACCCCAAGACACCCAGCCTGGGAGAGGGGCAGCTTGTCTGATGGCAGCAGCGAGCCCGCCGCGGTGAGGGGATTGGCGTTTGATCTCCAAGGGACCAGGCAGCCTGGGGAGCAGGGTATCTGAAGCCCTGGTCTGGTGTCTCCCCTTGTTACACCTTTTACGTCTCAGCTTCCTCACAGACCATGGGCATGGTGACCTTGGCCCAGCTGTCTGCCCTCCAGCCCACGACAGTGCTAGTGACAGAGCAGAGAGGTCCCAACTCTGTTCCTGCCCTCTGACAGGGAAAGCCAAGTCAGAAGAAACTCTGAGGGAAGTCTTCAGAACAAAGGCTCCAGTCCTCTCCGCCTTCACTGGCCTCTTTATTGCCCCATTTGGGGACCCTTGGAACTGGCCTCCCCAGCTAGTCCCACTTTGAATGCTACCATCCACTCCCCTAAACCCACAATCCCTGTCTAGCCATGAGGAAGACCCTGGATGTACCCACATCGAAGAACATTCTATGAAATACACAACCAGGGCTTCCCTGGTGGCGCAGTGGTTGAGAGTCCGCCTGCCGATGCAGGGGACACGGGTTAGTGACCCGGTCCGGGAAGATCCCCCATGCCGCAGAGCGGCTGGGCCCGTGAGCCATGGCCGCTGAGCCTGCGCATCCGAAGCCTGTGCTCCGCAACGGGAGAGGCCACAACAGTGAGAGGCCCGCATACCGCAAAAGAAAAAAAAAAATACACAAGCAGTTCAACAGTCAGCTTGTCATCTCCCCCGACCAGCTCCCACCCAAACGAACGCCCAAGGGAGCTGGAGTGGCCTCGGGATCACCACCTGCCTTCTCTGAGGAGCCTGAAGCTGGGCAAATCACAACTGAACTAACCAGCACCTCAGAGGAAGCTCTTCACCCCTGAGACGTGACACAGACCAGCGACAAGACAGCAACAATGTACCATCCCAAGAACAGCACTGAACCCGGGAGGCAGTGACCCTCTGTGCCACGCACCGATTCCTTGCATTTTTTTTTAAAACGTCTGTTGTTGCTACAATATTGTTGTACAGCCAATAAAAATGAACAAAAGCTGTGTTATTATCATTTTGATGACTCGTCAGGGTAAATGATAACTCTGCCTCTCACAAGGTGCAATTATCTGGCAGTGAACGTCCTTGAAAGAGCATGTGGCCTCCCAAGCTTCCAGAAACATCTCTGCCAGCTCGGGCCGGCCGGCCTGCCCCTGGGCCCAGTCAACCCGCTTGGACTCTCCAAGGCCTTGCTTATCTGGGCCTCCTCCCATCCTTCAGCAACGGCTTGCCCCGGATGAGGCCCCAGCTGTCTTTCTACCTCTGACCTCTCTCCTTCCCAAGCTTCTTGAAGAAAAAAACTTCCTCCCTCTTCCTTCCATCAAGTTTGGCCCTGATGGCGGCAAAGAGGGTAGGGGCGTGGTGGGGTCCCTGTGGGCATGGAGATCAGGATTTCCGCCTTCCCAGTCCCCCAAAGTTCTGTCCTGCGTGGGTCCCCTGGCTTGCTTCGTTAGTGTCCCGTCAACCCCCTCCAGCACACCCAGCACAGCTCCATCCCTGCCCTGGACCACCCGGCTCTGCCCAGCAGCCTCCCACCTGGCTCACCTGGAGAATTCAACTGGGCATCTTTCACCTTCACTGGGGACGAGAGCTTGAGAGCATGGCTTAGGGGCTCTTTGGAGAGTGTGTGCCCGTCAGTCAGGGAGCTGGCAGGGGAGAGGGAAAACAATTGTTAGAAGACGGCAGACTGGCCTGGGCTCCCGATGCTGGCCCAGAACACGTCTCAGCAGCCCCGGGGGTGATGATGGCATCTCTGCCTCCCGGCTGAGTCAGGGGACAAGACCTTAGTAGTTGCAGGAGTTAACCTCACCCCCATGCCAGCCTCCCCCTTCAGGTCCTAAGGACTCAGTAGAAAGAAAAATCAAGTCCTGCTCTGCTTTAATTTGCTGTGAGACTCTGGGCAAATGCATGCCTCTCTCTGGGCTCAAGTGTCCCCATCTGGACAAAGAAAGGCTTGGGGTCGGGCACTGGAGGAAAACTTTGAGGGTTGGGAGGTGCCCCCACCCCCTTTCTCTCCACACCCACCAGCCCTCAGGCTTTGGGAATAGCCATGCTTAGGAACTCAGAGTGGAGCTGAGGACACTCCTACAGCTCTCACGAGTCCTAAGCAGGCCCCCAAGTGAGGCCCTCTCCCCTGCAACGGTGTCTGTGAGTGTGCCCTATGTCCATGACCTGATGGACAGAACAGGCATGGGACCAGGGAAATCTGGGGCTCTTGCCATCTGTCTTCACTCCTGGCCCAGATCCCCCTTGCCTCCCAGGCTTGGCGGCTCTGGACAATGAATCTCCTCTTCTGGTCAACACAGCCCACGGGGTTACTGGGCCTCCATTATCAACTCAGCCTCACTGCTCCTTGACATGATTCCTCCTCAGGGTTCAACTGGCCAGACCTCAATCTCCTGGGTGGATGAGCAGATGGGGTTCAGTATACACTTCAGGGCCAAGCAGGATTACTCAACTCCGGGGACACCTTTCACAGTCATCGGGTATATAAACAGAGCCTACTGGAGTTGTGCAGTGTGCCACCTGTGCAGCTGGTCTTGGCAGCCCTGAGGGCAGGACCCTGGCTTCAGGGAATCCCACCTGTCTGTCAGGGTGGGGCTGGTCCCATCCCTACCTAGTCCCCAGGCAGCTTGCTCAGTTACCTGCTTCTCACATTCGTTCTTACTCCTTGCTGGTACCGCAGGTTCAAATTAAGTTTGCAAACCCATGCAGGCCCACCTGGTGCCAGTCTGTTTAAGAACCTGAGATAGGTTTTAAAGCAAAAGACATCATGAGGTTATGAAGGGAAGGCAGTGAAGAGGAGGGGGATGAGTGGGGTGCCAAGCTGGTCCCCTTCTTGGGAACTTTGTGAACAAGGCTGGGCCACGGGGCTGAAGCAGCCCTTCTGTTGCTATGGTGACCTGCTCCAGGGAGGCTGCCGGAAGGACTGAAAAGATGACAAAGCATGCTTCTGGGGTGAGGCCTGCTGTGCCAGGCAGAGGGAAACAGAGGGTTCTGAACACCGTGGGACTTGTCCTGCTGACTTTGGATCATCGGTTACTGCCATTACTCTCTTGGGTTGTTGAGTAAAAGCTGCCTCCACCTTGGGACAAAGAAGACTATAATGTTATCAAATGACTCCTGCACTCTGGGCTCAGACAATTACAGGGCAAATGGGGGGACACGCACATAACTAGGCGGAGAGTCCGGGGGAGGACTGTGAACTTGGTGTAACATCCATGCTCTATCTCGGCCCCTGTCCTCCAAAGATAGGGCTGCCCACAGGGTAAACCAAGTGCTTAAAGCCAATCAGCTTTTGAAATCACCAGCTGTGGGCAGCCACCCCCAAATTAGCCAAGGCATCACTGGCTGTAATCTCCCACCATCTTAACTGCTTCCTCACAAACAAGCCTGTTTTTAAATCCTCACCATCAAAAGGTACAGGCAGCATTTCTGCCACCTAATAAAATTTGCATAAACTGGTTCTGGTTTTAAAATAGCTAAATGGGTTTCCCGGGTGGCACAGTGGTTAAGAATCTGCCTGCCAATGCAGGGGACACGGGTTCGAGCCCTGATCCGGGAAGATCCCACATGCTGCGGAGCAACTAAGCCCATGCGCCACAACTACTGAGCCTGTGTTCTAGAGCCGCGAGCCACAACTACTGTGCCCACGTGCCACAACTACTGAAGCCTGCATGCCTAGAGCCCGTGCTCCGCAGCAAGAGAAGCCACCGCAATGGGAAGCCCGCGCAACGCAAGAAAGAGTAGCCCCTGATCGCCGCAACTAGAGAAAGCCCGCACAGCAATGAAGATCCAACGCAGCCAAAACTAAAATAAATTAATTAAAAAAAAAAACACCTAATTATCCAAATGAGTAAAGTATGCTCTTCCTCTTGGTTTGAACCTTCAAGATTTAGTCCCCTTAGGGGGAGGGTATCCTTGTCCATCATCTGAAACAGAATTTGCTGGACCCCCCTATAACTTTTTCCTGCTCACTTCACTCAAGGTCATACTAGTAACAAACTCTACAGGTCTGGCTTGTAACACAAAAATGAGCGAAACTGCATCGCGTCGAGGGCCATCTGCCCCTTCCCAAGGTGGCTGCTGCCTCACACGTCTTTGTTGGCCATGGTCGTCTTTAGTTTTTAATTCTCACCTGCATTACTAGTGGTCACTTCTTGCCACTGTCACTGTGCTGGCCTCTAGCAACTCACCTCCCTCCTACTTTACAGGGTTTTTTTGGTAGCAGACTAGCAAATAAAATATCCAAGCTTGTTAGAATTGTCAGTTAACTCAGAGGACATGGCTTCCAAAGTGAAATTTATAATGTTTTCCTCAAAGAAAAGAGATTTGGGGAGCAATCCCTTCAGTTTTGACTCCTTAAAAGCATTTTGGGCGCCTTCTAATTCTTGCTGCCATGCCAGAAGGTACACGTGGCTGGTAAATGACCCCAGCAAGTGAGGTACGACTATTATAGTCAACACGATGAGCCTGGCAAAGGTGATTGACACGGTATTCTGGTCATTCTGGAATCTTAGACTCCTCCTGGAATACAGCGCTCCAGAACTTGGCTCAGTCCCAGAGGCGGAAGTTCCTAAGCAGCAGAATGACAGTTATGGTGGGAGAATGGCCCAAGGAGGCTGACTTGCCCTGCTTTACTCATTCCTAGGAGGAAGAAGATCCAAATAGTATCCCTGGTGAGGACGAGAATTGCTCTCAACCCCAGCTCACACTACACACACACACACACACACACACACACACACACACACACACACACACACACACTATGAGCATCTTGCCTTTACTCACTTTCACAGAAGCAAAAACTTCTTCAGCACCTGCCCAGTAGCACAGGGAGCAAGAAAACACTTGAAGGGCATGTATGAGCAGACATATTGTGATGTGTGTGGGGCAGGCAGAGGAGTCTGGGAGAGCCCGCACTCTCCTCTCTCTGAACTGGCTCTCCTTTCTCCTCCAATCTTGGCAGAAGAGCTGATGGGAACCATTTAAAGACACAGCCTGCCAAAAGCTTCCTTCAGCTCCTCCAGGAAGTCCTCCCGGATTATCCCCAACACCTCTCACCCTTGTAGCCCTCAAACACTCAGGTTTGGGCTTTGAAGGCCACACGTGGCTTGGGAAGCTCCTTGAGAGTACGGGTCATGTCTGATTCAACCCTGACCTCTGTCCCTAAGTACTCTGTGGCATGCAGTTGGAGCTCAGTAAATGTTCGTTGGATCTAATTGTTCCCAAGTTGTCACTCTGTGTGTGACACGTAAGTCGAGGGGAGCCTTCGTTTTCCATGTGAACCCCTCATGGATGGGGATCCATCTCCTCTTTATTTCTGTGGCTCTTTCTTCCCAATCCACCCTCTGCTCTGTGTGCAGTAGGTGTTCAATAAATGCTTTCTTGAAATAATAGAGCGTTGAGATTTACCAGAGTCGGCCTGTTCAAGTCACTTTACTTGCCGTACAACCTTGGGCAAGTCACTGTACGTCTCTGAGCCTAGGTTTTCTGCCTAAATCCTATGGCTGTTGTGAGGATAAGAGGATACATGTAAAGTGCTTAGTAGATCAACAGCTCTCATCCTTACTGGTGAACTCTCATGGATCTTTTGGGGAATAAGTAGGAAGAAATTCTTTGGTGAGATTAGGATGGTGACTAAGAAGGGTGAAAAGACCCAATCCAAGTCTGGGGGTCAAGACACCCTGCCGAGCCTGGGTACTCGCTCTGGGAGGCAGCGTGGGGGCCAGGAGGTGGGAAGAGGGTGGGATCCTTGTTCCTTACATGGTCCTCAGGGTGGAGCTGGCAGACCTGAGCAGGAGTGCCTCTGGCATGGTCCCTGAGGGGTGGCCACACCCTGCGAGCTCACTGGGGAGAGAGTGAGAACCTCAGAGAGCTTGTCCCAGCATTCCCCGGGAGAGCCGCATCAGCCCCAGAGAGGTCCAGCACCACAAAACCATCCTGCAATAGAGACACAGCGTGAGTCACCTCGTGGCCTGGCTGGGCTAAGGGGGCACCTGCCCTCCTTCCTGGACACGACTCACTGGCTCCCAGCCTCGGTACCGGACTGCAATTTACCGCCTCCTAAGCCCACATGCTCTAATCGCATCAGGAACAACGCAGCATTGCAGGAGGTGGCTGCCTTCGGCCTCCGGGCTCTCTAGTCCCCAGGATCCATCGGTCACCAGGATGAGCAAATACATCAAATTCTTGGGCCTCCTGCTTTGCAAAGACTCTTGCCCACTATTGGCAACCATCCGGCCCCACACCGCCGTTTCTTATTCTGGTTCTCACCTCTCTCTGCTCTGGGGGCAAAGGGAGAACCCTACTCCTATACGCCACAGGATGTTTTCAGTGGAGGACGTTGCCCAAATACTTTCCCAAATCCTAAAAACCCCAAGTAGGGAGAGGAGCAGTGCCTCCTCCAAATCCCACGGTCCTGGCCACACAGGCTGGTCCCTCTGCACAGGCTGGAGCTCTCAACAGTGACCTAGTCTGCAGCGCTGCTTCCCACGGGTTTCCCCATTCCCCTGCACGGTGGACCCCACGCCCCCCACTGCCCTTTAGTCTGCATGACCTGCCTGTCTCACCTCAAAGATCAGTGCCCCTGAAATCTCTCTTGTGATTCCTGACTCCCAACTGGAAGACCCCCACCGAGGACTTGGAGAGGACTGCATGCCGCGAGGGTCTGGCTGCCGCAGGGCACTCACCTTCCTCCTTGGGGCTGGCAGGCACAGAGCTCAACATCCCCTGTGCTCCTTCAGCTAAAGCATCATGGGTGTCGGAGCCAGTGCTGCCGGGTCCCCTGGTTCCAGGTGATGATGCAGTGGGGCTGGGCGTCAGTGGGGACCCGCCCCATCCTGCCTTGGGCCTGCGGGTGAGGTGTGGCCCCAGATACCTTTGACCCATCTGGCTCAGGTCCTAGCTGCTCACCTGTGAGGCTTACATAAAGAGGGCAGGAGGCAGGGGAGGGGTCTAGATGCCAGTGCAGGTGGGTGTGTTGGCTGTCATCCTGGGTAGAGCCACACAAGGACACTGTTCCTGCCACTGGGCCCTCCACCTGGAGCCAGCCCTGGGCCCCAGGGGCTGGGCAGGATGTTTGACATTTTTTTTTTTTTTTAACTTTTCTTTACTAAATGCACGCATTGTGCCAAGTGCTTTATGTGCGTTAGCTCTCTGCATTCTCCCAACAACCTAATATGGAATGTAGTAATAGTCTCATTTTGCAGGTGAGGTGAGAGGCCCAGAGAGTTTTAGACTTGTTCAGTGTCACACACCCAGCAAGAGGCAGAGATGGCATTTGAAATCCAGGTCTCCATAACTGGCCCTGAAACCAGGACACCACATAAGCTAGATCTAACCATTATTTGCATCATAAAATTCAGCCAGGGCTTCCCTGGTGGCGCAGTGGTTGAGGGTCCGCCTGCCGATGCAGGGGACACGGGTTCGTGCCCCGGTCTGGGAAGATCCCACATGCCGCGGAGCGGCTGGGCCCGTGAGCCATGGCCACTGAGCCTGCGCGTCTGGAGCCTGTGCTCCACAGCGGGAGGCCACAATAGTGAGAGGCCCGCGTACCGGAAAAAAAAAAAAAAAAAAAAAAAAATTCAGCCAACAGCTCCATCTCACATTGCCTCTGGCAAGCCCCTCTTCCACGGTAACAATATCTCTGCACGTTGCCCTCTTGTCCTCAAACGCCCCCTCCACTTGCACCTCATTCCAGAGACTCTCAGGTTTGTGGCAGTAAACCTGCATCTTCTAAAACCTGGGCCATGCTCTCTAGAAACCCCCCTCCCAACCACTGTGCTGTTTCGCCTCCCACTCCCATCACCCCAGAGTTACCTCCCCACCTTAGTTTTCACCTGCCAACTGCCTTGGGGTGAGTGGGGATTGGACGAAGTGAAAAAATGGAGGCAGTCCCACTGGGTGTTAGGGGGAACTTAAGTCCTAATTCAAAGGCTAAGAGTCAGGGCATAGCAGCAGGATGGGGCAGGAGTTGTTCCAAGGCCCTCCACCCAGTCAGATGGCAGATGACTTCCAGATTGCTACACTAAGCTGGCCTGTCACTACCAGCACACCAACTTCAAGAGAATTCTGCCCTTTCAAATTCCGGTTTGGTTTTTGGCTGCACTGCATGGCACGTGAGGTCTTAGTTCCGCAACCAGGGATTGAACCTGTGACCCCTGCATTGGAAACGCAGAGTCTTAACCACTGGACCACAATGAAAGTCCCAAATTCCAGTTTCTTAATGGCCTTTTCCCCCAGTGATCCTTGCCCACTGCCACCTCAGGGCATCCTGACAGTTTGGGTTCGGGGTGTTAGTCCTGAGCCTCCCATGAGTTATGAGCCCTTTGAGAAACTGCTGGAAGCCCTCCCCTGGCCCCACCATCAATGTTTGCAGATGGTCTCTTGCAGTTTCAGGGCACCCAGGGGGCTTGGGAAGCCCATGCTATATTAACAACCAACCCAGTGAACCCCAGAAGGGAATGCGGACTCTTCCTCTGTCCTGAAGAGAATACGGGCTGCCCCTCTTCTCCTCCTCCCGCTTTCCTAGTGAGGACAGAACATTGTTGTTGATGATAGGAGTTGGCACTGGGGGTCGATGTGGGTGGGCATGGCGGGAGAAGTGTCCTCACTTCGGGGGGCTAGCAGGAACACGTGCCCAGATCCCTCAGCCCCTCCCGGGCAGCTCGACAGCCACTCTGGATGTAGAGTTCCCAAACTGATGAGGAGGCTGGGCAAACGGGCTTATTCTAGGCAGGAGGGCTTGGGAAATGTGTCATCTTCCCTTTCTATCCCCTAGTGCAGGGAGATCAGCTCGGTGCTTTGTGACCACCTAGAGGGGTGGGATAGGGAGGGTGGGAGGGAGGGAGATGCAAGAGGGAAGAGATGTGGGGCATATGTATATGTATAACTGATTCACTTTGTTATAAGGCAGAAACTAACACACCATTGTAAAGCAATTACACTCCAATAAAGATGTTAAAAAAAACAAAACAAAACAGAAAAGCCACAAGGTTGCCTCCCCCTGGCAGAAGCTTCCAGCTGTTCTTCAGACCCTTCCTCCTCCCGGAAGCCCTCTGGGAGGGGCCCCCAGCTCTCATGTTTCTTCCTGGAGCTGTCCTGGCTGAGCCCATCCCAGAGCACTTAACATTGAGAGTCTGGGTGTTACTTTTTAAAACATAATTGTCTACCCTGAGATAAAAACTTTAAGCCCATATTCTCAGAGCTGGAAATGATCTCTCCCTGCCCCATGACGGACGGCTCCACGACTCTCCTCATTCCTACTATGATTATTGACTGAGTGCCTCCTCTGCAGACATTGCAGGGGGCCTGGGGGCAGAGGTGAGCCCAGTGACCCTGGTCCCTGCCTGGAAGGCTTGGAGATGATGGGACTGACAGTCAAAAAACAAAGATGCATTCAAGGTCACTGTGGGGTCACCAGACCCAGGCTGGGGTAGGGGGTACAGCAAAATTAAAGGGAGAAAGTTGGATAGGGGTGAAGGTTTATTTTATGAGAGGCAGAGGGTAAGCGTCCCAGGCAATGGTGCCGCAGGGGATGCTGGTGCAGACAGAAGAGGATACAGGGCCCTGGTCATAGACTCAGGCTGTGAACCGTCCCCGGCCTCGGTCCCCCAGCTCACAGGGGGACCTTGGCCAATGCAGAGATCTTTTGGGGATCCATGGTCTCTTGGAAAGGGTGAGGACGGGGCAAGGGTGGTCTAAGACATATCCTTGGCTCCCACCATCCATGGTGGTGGGGCCGTCCCGCCAGCCAGCTGACTTCTAACCCAGTTGGCAGTGGCTCAGTGTTTAACCCTGTCTAGCTAATCACACAGTCTGCACGGTCACACTGAACTCCCCTGCAAAACCTGGAAGGAGTCTGGTCATGCCCAAGACAGGTCCCTGGGCACTGGGACATCTGGATTCTAGCCCAGGTTCTGCCTTAGTTGGGTAAACTTGGGCAAGTTCCTGGTCCTCTCTGGGACTCAGTTTCCTCAGGTAAGTCACAGACAGAGGGCCTTCCAGTTTTCTGTCTATGACTGGTGATTTGGGGGCCTGAGCTGGAATTCTGCTGCACCAGGCAGAGACAAGGCTACGGGGTTGGATGTTACTAGGCTCCCAGGCCTGAGGAGCTGGGGGAAAACAAGGCAAGAATAACGATAGTAATGGCTAATAGCTAACAGGTATGCAGCACTAACTGTGCGCCAGGCAATGTTCTGTGCACCTTACACATATATTAACTCATTTAATCCTCACAACAGCCCCGTAAGGTAATTCCTATCACTATCCCCACTTTACAGATGAGGAAACTGAAGTACAAGGAGATTATGTAACTTGCTCAAGGTCTTTCAGTTAGCAGAGTAGGATGCAAATTTGCGCAAGTGGGCTTCAGTGTTTATGTTCTTAACCAACAGGCTATACCTCAATAGTCTCAGGTCTGCTGGGTGATTCGAGTGGGTGGGGCAGGGGCAAAAGGGCAGGAAGTGCAGAAAGGTGGGCATCCCATGGTCCTCTAAACTCCTGCTTCCAATCATTCATCATTAGACCCTTCTTTACACCCTTCCTCCAAAATTTTGAAAAATTTTGTATATAGCCAAGGTTTAAACCGTCAAACCATTTTCTTATGTTGCATTGATGACAGACACAGATAACTGTCAACTGGTGTCTTGAATCATCGTTGGGAGAGCAGTATGAAGCTTGGAGTTGACATAATTCCAACACAAAGCAAAGACTCCTAGAAAATTGCCATTTGTACGTGAAGTACCACGAGTTTGACTTTGGGCACATTCCTCCTGTTAGGACTTCAGTTACTCCATCTATAAAATGAAGGTGTGGAAGGGATAGTCTCTAAGTGCCAGCTCTGATGATAGGTGGTTTTCCATGTTTCTACTAAGGAGATGAGAGGAAGGAAGAATACTGCCCACTCCTCGGCCAGAGGAACTTCATGGTGTCAGGTTGGGGGCAGAGCTGGGAGTTAGACTTCTACCAACAGGGGTGTCGTGTCCCTGCAGCACATGAATGTTGGCTCCCAGACTTGGTCCCTGCCCTAGAGGAGCCCACAGTCTAAAGAGGAGGGTGAAGGAGAGAGGCACGTACATGGCCTGTATACAGGAGAGGTATCTGTGAGCATGGCAGGCAAGGGGGTCGCGAGGTGGAGGCACAGCGCTGTGGGAGCCTGGTCTTTTAGGGGAACATGGTTTCACTTTTTTAAAAGTGAGAACTAACATTTACTGAGCAATTAGTATGTGCCAGGTGCTGTTCCAATTGCGTTACATGTGTTATTTACTTATCTCAACGATCTTATAAAGTAGGTACTAAATTAGAATCCCCCATCTAATTGGAAATGGAAGGACAAAGAGATGAAGTAACTTGCTGGAGGTTATACAGCTTGTAATTGGAATAGTTGGGATTCAGATCCAGGCAATCTGATTCCAGATTTTATGTTCTGAACCACCATATGCTCTGCCTAAATTGGGTGAGGCTCTCTGAAGCTCCTTATGCCTCTCCACACACTTCAGCAACATGGGTTTTCTTGGGAGCAACTGGCTCAGAAAGGCAGAGCATTGTGGCTGAGACGCTAGTTTAATGCACATGTATTTTTAAATTCTTCAAATCAGCATACTCCTGACATATCACAGTATCCAACATATAACAAAAAAATGATCAGACATCTGAAAAAGCAGGGAATGTGAGCCAAAATCAAGGGGAAGAAAACAGCCGATAGAAACAACTCAGGTATGACGCAGATGTTAGAATAAATATACAAAGGCTTTAAAACAGCTGCTAACACATGTTTGATAATTTAAAGAAAAAATGATAACTGATGAACAGATGGAGAATTGCAACATAAAAATAGAAAGTATAAGAAAAGTACAATCTCTGAAATGAAAAATTCACCAGATGAGCTTAACAGCAGATTGGAAACTACCCCCCCCCAAAAAAAGTTCATACACATGAAGACAGAATAATAGAAATTATTTAATCCAAATACTAGAGAGAAAAAAGATTTTTTAATTGAACAGAATGAAACATTGTTGAAAGAAATTAACAAAGAGCTAAGCAAATGCTAAGCTAAGCAAAGAGACTTAATATTGTTAAAATGGCAATAATAATATTGTTAAGATAGCCAAATTGGGTATTCCCTGATGGTACAGTCATTGGGAATCTGCCTGCCAATGCAGGGGACACGAGTTTGAGCTCTGGTCTGGGAGGATCCCACATGCCGCAAAGCAGCTAAGCCCATGCACCACAACTACTAAGCCTGTGCTCTAGAGCCCGCAAACCACAGCTACTGAGCCCACGCGCCACAACTACTGAAGCCCACGCGCCTAGAGACAGTGCTCTGCAACAAGAGCAGACACCGCAATGAGAGGCTCACGCACTGCAATGAAGAGTAGCTCCTGCTCACCGCAACTGGAGAAGGCCCACGCGCAGCAACGAAGACCCAGTGCAGCCAGGGATAAATAAATAAAATTAATTAATTAAAAAATTTTTTTTAAAAAAAGATAGCCAAATTGATCTATCGGTCAACATAATCTCTATCAACATCCTAGCTGGCATTTTGGCAGAAATTAACAAACTGGTCTAAAATTACTATGAAACTTCCAAAGACCCAGGATAGACGAAACAATCTTGAAAAAGACCAAAGTTGGAGGACCACACTTCTTGATTTCAAAACATACTATAAACCTACACTACAGTAATCAGGACAAAGTGATACTGGCATAGGATAGACATATAGATGAATGGAATAGAATAGAGGATTCAGAAATCCACCTTCACATTTATAGTCAACTGATTTTCAACAAGGGTGCCATGCCAATTCAATGCGGAAAGTATTCTTTTCAACAAATGGTACAAATCAACAAATGGTGCTGGGACAACTCAACATCCACATGCAAAAGAATAAAGTTGGACCCTTTCCTCATACCATACACAAAAAATTAACTCAAAATGTATCAAAGGCCAAAATGTAAGAGCTTAAACTGTAAAAATATTAGAAGAAAATCTATGTGGACTTAAGTTGTTATTTTTTTGTTTTTTGGGGGGGTTTTTGGCCATGCCACGTGGCTTGTGGGATCTTAGTTGCCTGACCAGGGGTGGAACCCACACCCTAGGCAGTGAAAGCACGGAGGTGGACTTCAGTTAGGTAAAGCCTTCTTAGCTATGACACCAAAAATACAAGCAACAAAACAAAAACAGGTAAATTGGACTACATCAAGATTAAACCTCTTTGTGCTTCAAAGGACACCATCAAGAAGGTGAAAAGATAACCCACAGAATGGAAGGAAATATCTGCAAATCATTTATCTGATAAGAGAATTGTATAGAATATATAAAGAACTCTAACAATTCAACAACAACAAGAAAGGAAAGAAAAAAAACCCAATTAAAACGGGGCAAGGATTTGAACAGACATTTCCCCAAAGAAGACATACAAATGGACAACAAGCACATTAAAGGATGTTCAACACCATCAGCTATCAGGAAATGCAAATCAAAACCAGAATGAGATAACACTTCATACCCACTGGAATGGCTGTTTATAAAATACAGATACTAACAGTGTTGGTGAGGATGTGGAGAAATTGGAGCTCTTGTACACTGCTGGTGGGAATGCAGCTGCTTTGGAAAACAGTGTGCTAGTTCCTCAAAAGGTTATACATAGAGTTATTTATGACCAAACAATTCCACTTCTAGCTTTATACCCAAAAGAAATTAAAACGTATGTCCATACAAAAACTTGTACATAAATGTTCATTGGAGCATTATTCATAATAGCCAGAAAATGAAAACTCAAATGTCCATCAAATGATGACTGGGTAAACAAAATGTGGCATGTCCATACACTGGAACATTATTTGGCCATAAAAGGAATGAGGTACTGATACACGATATGACACGGATGAATCATGAAAATATCATTCTAAGTGAAAGAAGCCATTCACAATAGATGATATATTATATCAGTTCCTTTAAGCGAGAGGTCTAGAATAAGCAGATCTATAGAGACAAAAAGCAGATTTGTGGTTGCCTAGGGCTGGAGGCTTGAGGGGAAATGGAGAGTGACTGCTAATGGGTCTAGGGTTTCTTCTGGGGTAATGAAAATATTTTTAAATGGACTGTGGGGAATTCCCTGGATGTCCAGTGATTAAGACTCCATGCTTCCACTGCAAGGGACAAGGGTTCATTCCTGGTCAGGGAACTAAGATCCCACATGCCTCACAGCACAGCCACATAAAAAAAAATAATAAAATAAAATGGACTGTGGTGATGTTTGCACAACTCTGAGAATATACTAAAACCCACTGGATTTTATACTTTAAATGGGTAAATTTTATGGCATGTAGTTTATATCTCAATAAATCTGTTATATTAAAAAAAAATGAACAGAGCCTCAGTTACCTGTGAGACAACATCAAATATCTTTCAAAAAACATCTTTCAAAATGAAAGCAAATATAAAATGGATAACCAACAAGGACCTACTGTATAGCACAGGGAACTATACTCAATATCTTACAATAACCTCTAATGGAAAAGAATCTAAAACTATATATATATATATATATATATATATATATATATGACTGAATCATTTTGCTGGACACCTGAAACTAACACAACATTGTAAATCAACTATATTTCAATTAAAAACAAAGTGAAATAATGACATTTCATTTAAATGCAGGATGGGAGGATCTTTCACCAGCGCACTTCTGTGATGGTTTGAAATCATGTCTGCAAATTCTTTACACTATTCCCATCAATAGGCTGAGTTTTATTCTCTTCTCCTTGAGTATGGGATGTCCTTAATGACCAGCTTCTAACAAATACAATGTAGTAGAAGTGACACTATGTAATTTCCAAGGCTAGATCATAAAAGGTGATACCATTTTCACCTGACTCTCTCAGGATACACGCTTTTTGGATCCCTGATCTACCATGTCAGAAATCTGGCTACCTTGAAGCCACCATGAAGGAGACCATGTGAAGAAGCTACATAGAAATAGAGATACTGAGGCTCCCCAGCTGTTCCCAATCCCAGCTTATTGAGTCTTACCACTTCAGGCATCAGACATATGAGTAAAGAAAACTTTGAGATGGCCCTGGGCCCAGCCACCAGCTGTCATGTCAAGAAGACACTTAAGCAGCCTATAGAGAGGTCCACTGGCAAAACTAAAGTCTCTGGACAACACCAATGTAGTAAGTTGAAAAATGCCCCACCCCCTGCAAATATTCATCTCCTAATCTCTGGAAACTGAATATTATCTTACATGACTTTACACGCCTCCCCTCCCCACCCCCTAAAAAAGGATTTTGCAGATGTGATTAAATTAAGGATCTTGAGGCAGGGACATTATCCTGGATTATCCAGGTGGGCATTAAATGCACTCACTTGTATCCTTACATGAGGGAGGCAGAAGGAGATTTGACACACACACAGAAGAGAAGGCAATGTGACCACAGAGGCAGAGATTGGAGTGGTGCGACCACAAGCCAAGGGTGGATGCGGGGAGCCTCCAGGAGACGGAAGAGGCCAAGAACAGATTCTCTCCTAGAGCCTCTGGAGGGAGCACAGCCCTGCTGACCCTTGATTTAAGCCCTGTGAAACTGATTTCAGACTTCTGGCTTCCAGAACTATGAAAGAATAAAGTTCTGTCTTAAACCACCAAGCTTGTGGTAATTTGTTAAAGTGGCAACAAGAAACTAACACAGCCAGTGAGGAACAGAGGTCTACCAACGACCTTATAAGTGAGCTTGAAAGAGGGTCTTCCAATTCCAGATGAGTATTACCCTGGCTGACATCTTGGCCGTAACCTCATGAGAGACCCTGAGCCAGAACCACTTAACTAAGTTGCTCCTGAATTACTGACCCATATAAACCATGAGAGATAATAAATGATTGTTGTTGGTTTGAGACACCACAGTTTTGAGTGATTTGTTAAGCAGCAAGAGATTAACTAGGACACCTTCACTACAAGAAATGCTATAGGGATTTATTCGGGCTGATAGGAATTATACCAGATGAAAACAGGGATTTACAAGAAGGAATGAAGATCAGTGGAAATGCTAAATATATTAGAAACAAGACAAGGATGCCCACTCTTACTACCTCTATTCAGCATCATATTGGAGGTCCTAGCCTGTGCCATAAGGCAAAAAAAAAAAAAAATTAAAAGGCAAAATGATTGGAAGTAAAACTATCTTTTAAAATAGATAACAAAATTGTATATATAAAAAAATCCTAGGGGATCTATAAAAAGAAACACTAGGGCTTCCCTGGTGGTGCAGTTGTTGAGAGTTTGCCTGCTGATGCAGGGGACAAGCGTTCGTGCCCCAGTTTGGGAAGATCCCACATACCACGGAGCGGCTAGGTCCGTGAGCCATGGCCGCTGAGCCTGCGTGTCTGGAGCCTGTGCTCTGCAATGGGAGAGGCCACAACAGTGAGAGGTCTGCATACTGCAAAAAAAAAAAAAAAAAAAGAAAAGAAACACTAGAACTAATAAATTAACTTAGTAATATCACAGGATACAAGGTCAATTTTTTTAAATCGATTGTATTTTTATATAAATAACAAATTATTAGAAAATTAACTTTAAAATACAATTTACATAGTATCAAAACCCATACAATTCTTAGGAACAAATATAGGAAAAAAGGTGTAAGACATCTACAACTGAAAACTACAAATCATAGTTGAGAGAAATCAAATACCTAAGTAAATGGAAATACATACCATGTTCATTGATCAGGATATTCTCCCCAACTTGAAATATAGATTCAGTTCATTCTCAGTCAAAATTCCAGCAGTCTTTTTTGTTGCGACTGACAAGATAATTCTAAAATTTGCATGGAAATACAAAGGAGCTATTGTGTTAGTAACCTATTATTCCATAACAAGTATCCCAAAACGTGGTGACTTAAAAAACAAGCATTTATTATCTTACAGTTTCTGTGGGTTAGACATCTAGGTGTGGCTTAACTGAGTGCCTCTGGCTCAAAATCTCTTGTGATGTTGTCATCAAACTGTCAACCAGGGCTGTGTTCTCATCTGAAGGTTCAACTGGGAGAGGATCTGCTTCCAAGCTCACTCATGGGGTTGTTGGCAGAATTAAGTTCCTTGCAGGTTGTTGGGCTGAGGGTCTCAAATCCTTAATGGTTGTTGACCAGAGGGTTCCCTCAGGCCCTTGCCACCTGGGCCTCTCCCTCAGAGCAAGCAAGTAAGAAAATGAGGGAGAACAGTAAAAATGAAATCATGGTCTTTTTGTAACCAAATCTCTGAAATGAAATTCCATCACTTTTGCCATATTCTACTTCTTAGAAATGAGTTACTAGGTTGGCCCACATTCAAGGGTAGGGGATTACACAAGAATACAGAAGGTAAGACTCATTGAGGAGCATCTTAGAGGCATCTACTGCTCCCAGGATAACCAAAACAATCTTGAAAAAAAAAAAAGAACAAAGTTGGAGGACCAACACTATCTGATTCAAGACTTAACATAAAGCTATAGTAATGAAGACAGTGTGTGTTGACATAAATATAGAAAAATAGTTCAATGGAAGGAAATCCAGAAATAGGTCCCTACATACGGACAGTTGACTTTCTTTTTTTTTTTAAAAAAACAAAGGAGCCACAGCAATTTAATACTGAAAAAAAAATCATTTCCAACAAATGGCACTTGAATAACTGGATAAAAATGTGGGAAAAAAGAAAATATTAATTTGAGATGGATCATAGGCCTAAATGTAAAGGCTAAAGCTTTTAGTAGAACACATAGAAAAAAGTATCTTTGTGACCTTAGTACAGGCCAAGGTTTCTTAGAGAGGATGCAAAAGCAATAACCATAAAAGAAATACTTAGATAAATTAGATGTATCAAATAAAAAGATGTTTGCTCATCAAAAGACAGCATTAAGGAAATGAAGATAAGCCACAAACTGGGAGATAATATTTTCCATACAAGTATCTAGTTAGGGACTGATATCCAGAATATACAGAGAAATCTCTGCAAATCAGTAATAAAAGGATTAAGAACACAATTATAAAATGGTCTAAAGATCTGGATAGACACTTCACAAAAGAAGATATAGAAATGGCCAATAAGCACATGAAAATAAGCTCGACATCATTATCAGGGAAATTAAAACCACAATGAGATACCACCATTCGACCACCAGAATAGGTAAAATTAAAAAGACTAACAATATTTAGTGTTGACAAAGATTTGGAGCAACAGAAACTGCTCTTGGTGATGGCATGACCACTTTGGAAAACTTCTGGTGGCTTCTTTAAACATATACCTATCTTCTGATGCAACAGGTGTATTTCTAGGGTCTTCTCCAAGGAAATGAATATATATGTCCACAGAAAACCTTATACAAGAAAGTTCACAGCAGCTTTACTAATAAAATCCCCAAACTGGAAACAACTCAAACGCCCTCAACAGGAAAATGGACAAACAAATCGTGGTCTAGCCACTCGGCGGCATTCTACTCAACGGTACAAAGGAATGAACTACTGAAACACTTCACACGTGGAGAAATCGTGCAAACGTCATGATGAGTGAAAGGAGCCAGACATAGAAAAGTACATACTGTGTGATTCCATTTATATGATGTTCAAGAACCGCCAGAAAACAGTGGCTGTTCAAAACTGGTTTGCTTAAGGACAAATGGGGGTGAGAGCTGACTAGGACGGAGCAGAGAGGACATTCTGGGCTGATGAAAATGTCCTATATTTCTACTGAGTTGTTGATTACAGGGGTATATACTTTTTGTCAAAAGTCATCAAATTATACTCATATCTGTACATTTCACTATATGAAAATTTTGCTTACACACAACTTATTATATTTTGCAGATGTAAATTCTTATTTTACAGCTGCTTGGGGCTAGAGTCCAAGCTAGGTCCTAGATGTCCTTCACATGGTGCAACCTTTGCAGTTTCCAAAGCACCTTCCCAGCCCTGACTTTAAATGTTCCTCACAGGCTCCTTTGCAAGGAGCCAGGGATGCCTGGGGAGGAGGGCTAGAGCCAGGACCCAGGGGGCACTCATAGAACCCAGGGTGATATAAGACTTTCTCTCACTATCACTGCCCATGTCTTTTGCAGGACAAAGAGATAAGTAGTGAGTTCCTCATCCCTGGAGGTATTCAAGTCAGGGTAGGTTGACAGTATGTGAATGTTGTGACAGAGTGGGTTAGACTCAGTGACCTAAAAAACCCCCACTGGCCTGAGAGCCTACCATTCAGGGACTTGCCTAGGGACAGAGTGAGTCAGCTTCTGGCCCAGCGTTCTGACTCCAGGCCAGCTTGGGCTCTACTGACCCCAGCCAGTGACTCTACAGCCCCTGCAGGAACTCAGTGCTGGCCTAGGCTCATCTGCATCCTGAAAGCGTCCAGACTTGTATTCAGATGTCTAGGACCGGGACTTCCCTGGTGGTCCAGTGGTTAAGAATCCACCTGCCAATGCAGGGGATGCGGGTTCTATTCCTGGTTGGGGAACTAAGTTCCCACATGCCACGGGGCAACTAAACCCAGGTGCCGCAACTACTGAGCCCATGTGCTCTGGAGCCCATGTGCCACAACTAGAGAGAAGCCTGCCCACGCACTCCGGAGCCAGCCCTCCACAGCTAGAGAGCACGTGCACCACAACTACTGAGCTCGTGCACTCAGCACCACAACTAGAGAGAAGCCCGCGCACCGCAATGAGGAGTCGCTACAAAAGATCCCGCGTGCCACAGAGAAGATCCCACATGCCGCCGCTAAGACCCAATGTAGCCAAATAAGTAAAATAAATAAATAATCATTAAAAAAAAAAAAAAAAAAGAGGTCTGTGCCCAGGGTTACTTTGCCCCAGGGATTCTGACTTCTGGGATGTGCCCTGCCCTTTATCCTGGGACTCTTGACCTTGCCTTCCTGTGGTACTTATAATATACTCCCACATCCTCTGTCCTGTGCCGACTGGTCTTTTAGTTTCTCAAACACTGCAAGCTCCTCAGGGCCTTTGCACGTGCTATGCCCTTTTCTTAGAAACATCTTTCCCTACCAACTCCTACTCCTCTTTCGGGTCTCAGCTTAAATGTTACTTTTCCCAAGGAAGACTTCACCAACCTCTGAGTCAGATATTAAGAAATTAAACATTTTCCATTTTAATAATTTTTAAGTATGCAATTCAGTGGCAATGACCACATTCCCTCCTTTTTCCCCTTAATTCTTTCATGGCACCTTTTGCACTTATAGTTTAATAAGTAATTGTATAATTATTGGGACTTCCCTGGTGGTGCAGTAGTTAAGAATCTGCCTGCCAATGCAGAGGACACGGGTACAAGCCCTGGTCTGGGAAGATCCCACATGCCGCGGAGCAACTAAGCCCATGAGCCACAACTACTGAGCCTGCGCTCTAGAACCTGCAAGCCACAACTACTGAGCCTGCGTGTCACAACTACTGAAGCCTGCACGCCTAGAGCCCATGCTCCACAACAAGAGAAGCCACCGCAATGAGAAGCCCGCGTACCACAATGAAGAGTAGCTCTCGCTCGATGCAACTAGAGAAAGCCCGTACTCAGCAATGAAGAATCAAAGCAGCCAAAAATAAATAAATTTACAAAAAAAAAAAGATAATTATATAATTATTTGTTCATGTCTGTCTTTGCTGCAAGTATGTTAATTCCTTAAGTTGGGGCTTGTTTTGTTTTCTATGATATTCTCTTAGCATAGTACCTGACATATTCAATAATAAATAATTTTGAATAGATGAATGTATACTTATGAAAACAGATAGATAATAAAGATACCAAAATAAGAGGGAAAAGGCAACTCTACAATAACCATTTCTCATATTATGGGGAAGTGAGGGGGAGGAAGTTGGGAAAACTAGAAGGCCCTGGATATTCCATATTCTTAAGGATGCCTGTATCATTTCCATAGCATTTGCGTTAGGTTTGTTCCTCCCAGGCTTGCACACCCCAGAGATGGGGAGCTCACTCCCTATCATCCTTGGAAAGCTTTATCAGTGAGAACAGCCTTCTTCACTGGGCTTGCAGCAGCCTCCTGTGCCTGTCCCACACTCCTGGCTCTGAGGGAACTCCTCTCGGCACCCAGTCTTTGAGCAGGCAGGGCTGGGAGAGGCAGCTGGGAGCCCAGGGGGAATATGGTCAGTTCAGAGTTCACCATCCTTCCCTGGGCCAGACTCGACTCTGCAGGTTCCCTTCTCCTGGCGTCTGCCTCCCAACTCCAGCCTGCATTCACTGCTGCCAGAGTCACCTCCCCAAACTAGGCTCTCCTTCTGCTTTTACTGCTTCCACGCCTGCCAGGGCTCCTCTCTGCCTCTTCCTCTGGCTCTGGCAGCCCTCATGCCTGGCTGCCCCTAGTCTGGCCACACCAGCCTATCCAGACCTGGGAGTTAGCTTAGGAGTTAACCTGACTGGTCTGACGGCCACCTGTAACTCCTCCACAACCACGGCTTCTGTCCACAGGATGCCCCTGCCTACCACCAGGGCATCCACCACCCTTCAAACCCAGGATGAACTGTCTCCTTCTCTGGTTCCTCTGAAGCCCTTCCTCCAACCTGGGCTTCTTCAGGCTCAGGGAGGCTGGTGTCCCTCCCGCACCGAGAGTTTAACAGGGCTACTCCGATGGGTACTCCTGATGGATGGCATGGTCTACAGCCGCAGCCTCGAAGGACACAGAGTGCAAGCTGCCAGATCAGCGCCTGACCCGTCTTGGCTCCAACCCAGCAGACCCAGCCTCTCTTGGCCCTGGCCCGGCTCCCTCCCTCCAACCCTGCAAGCGGTGTGGCACAAAAGGGAATTCATGTGGGTCAGCCTGGTGTGCAAACCCTCCTCTTCCCAGTCTCCACCTCCCTGATCTCCGGCCTCCCCTCTGCAACCCTGGGAAGGGGAAGGGCGTAAGATAAGGCCCCTCTCAGGCTCTTGGAGGAATGTAGGCCCACCCTCCCCTAGGAGCAGCAGCCAGCCCATGGCCACAAGGCCAGGACAGATAGGCAAGCCTGAGATAGAGCCCTTTGCTGCTGGGGCTGGCCTGGAGGGGCATCACAGCAGCTGTAACGGCCTCTGACTTGAGAACAATGTTAAACAAGGGTTCAAAGTTCTTTCCTCATGACTACTCTGCAAGGCCGACAGAGCAGGCGTTATCATCCCCATTTGACAGTTGGAGAAACTGAGGCTCAGAGAGGGTGACTTGCCCAGAATCAGATTAGGTCCAGAGCAGAGCTGGATGGGAACCCAAGGCATGAGCACCCGCAGCCTGCTAAGAGAATTCCCAGGCATTGCTAGGAGGTTAACTATGCATTTGAGCGGTGGCCCTTGTGCCTTTGAAAGCATTTCATACACACCAGCTGATAGAATCTGTCCAAATTTTCTGCAGGGTTAACAGTGGTCAGGCGTTTTGTCTTCATTTGTACAGACGGTGATACTCAGGCTCAGAGAAGCTCAACAACTTACCCGAAGTCGCTAAGCAAGAAAGCAGGGGGCCTGACCTTCTGAGTTTTCAGCCCTCTCTTCCCCCACAGGGCTCCTCACCTACCTACCCTTAGCAGCCCTGCCCCAGCCTGGGGCTCTCTGCTGCTTCTCTTTTATGGAGTCTGCAAAGCAGGTCCAGGCCTCTGTGAGCCCATTCCCCAGGGTGAGGGAATTCCAGCCAGCCCACATTGAGGGCCCCACTGACCCTCCCAGGGAGGGGGCTGGACCTCATGCTCTTGGAGGTCTTGAAGGTAAGGAGCCCCTGCTTCTGGCAGGACAGGAGTCCATTCTCCGTTCTCGGCAGACCCAGGGCAGGGCCCAGGCCTCCAGCCCTGGGAGGGGCCTCTGCCCGTGAGGCACTTTCACATTTATTCCATTTGCTCCATCTTTCCTTCCTTGTAACCCCTCATTGAGAACAATGGCCATTCACTCTGTAGCTCAAACCTGGCAACTTCTCCCCATAGGGCTCAGCCCCCGGCATTTCTCCCTTGTCCTTCTCCCCTGCCGCACTCCAGCCACCCAGGTCTCTCCCTTCCCTGAGTTCCCCGTCTTGCTTCTCATATTCTCACCCTGGCAGTGCTGGTCCCTTCTCCCGCATGGCCCTTCCTTTCTGACTGTTAGTGTCCTCCTGACCATCGAAGACCTGTCTCAAGAGTCTCCCGTGGGAAGCTTCCCTCCTCCTCCTGGCCTGTGTTCCTCCTGGGCACAGACCACAGGCATCTGGACCCTGGGGTTCCATGTGTCTGCCTTCTCCCTGCCTCCTGGTTGAGGGCTTCTTGGGCCAGGACTGGGTCTCAACTTCTCAGGATCTTACCACTCCTTGGATGGACAGGGCCTGGGCCAGAGTGGGCACTAGTGAATGGCTGACCAATTGAATCCGCTTCCTCTGAATCACAGATTAGCAGAACACATACAGCAGGAGGGCTTTGGGGAAAATTCAACCACCGCATTCATGTACAGACAGGGAAGCTGCAGTCCAGAGAGGCGCAGGGACCCACCAAGGTCACACAGCAAGCTGGAGCCGGATCCTCTGGCTCTCCCCTGTCCTTGTCTGTCATTGACCCCCACATGCCAAAGGCCCCCTTGAGGAGACGGGGAAATATTCCTATTGACTGAAAACTTCTTCCTCCATCCACCTGCAGCCCCCTACTCATGCCCTCATTCCTCGGTTGAGCCCCTCTTGGCCACACAGGGGAGTAGACAGTTTCAAGTGACACATGTCCCAGTCCAGGGCTTATTCCATTTAGAGATCATCCAGACCCTTCCCTTCATTTCCCAGATGAAGAAACTGAGGCTCAGAGAGTGAAGCAGCTTGCCCAGGTTCACAGAGCAGAGTCAAGTCCACAGCTCGGCCAGAGGCTCCATGGACAGAGACCGACCTCCAACTTACCTGGTTCCCAAGTGTCCTTGGGTGGTCCCCAGGCTCGCATCCAGCCGGCTCTCCTGCGGGGTCACTCTGCTGTCCGGCATGCTGGGGTCCTGGGGGGGACAGCTGCGTCCGGCTCCAGAAGTGCACGGCACCCGCCGCGGGCATCTGCTGGAGAGAGAGCTGTCTCCCACTGCATGAGAGGTTGGCCTTGACTGGGTGGTGGGGGTTGGCTGGGGAGGCAGTGACTAGAGTGGCCCAAAGAGACCCATTTCCTCTCTATTTTTAGAAGCTCAAAACACCCCTCAGCGGTGAAGTTGCTCAGGATTAAAACTTTCCTTTTCTTTGTGATTTTGTTTCACTCAAGACGAGGAGAATTTCAATGAAGCCAGTGTTCTTTTTCATGCAAATCCACTCTGGTTCTCCCAGGAAGTCTGGCCAATGGGCTCAGGGCTTCTGGGCCCCCAGAAAACCTCCTCACTGGCTTTAAAAGGCCACGTCGTAGCCCAAGGGGTTCTCAGCACCAATCTGGATTCAGATCCTGCAGTGGTTGCTAACCTCGACTGCCCACATCCTGCAACCTTGCCTCACCGTCGGCTGGACGCAGCCCCAGGAAGGGGTTTCACCCGCACAGCCCACCTCCCCCAGGCCCTGCACTGGAGGCTGGGGATCCGAGGAGGACCTGTGGCTCCTGCCCTCAAGGAACCCCAGTCCAGGGGAAGGAAAGAGACATTTCCAACACTGAGGACTATGATATAGTTGACAGAAGCATTTGCACTGAAGCAGACGTGATAGAGGACCTAGGAACGTGACCACCCAGGGGCACCAAAATAGAAGTGTGGATCTGTTCCATCAGCTAAAGGAAAGAAGAGTACTGATGGTGGGTCTGCAGCATCTGTAAACAGATGTGGAAAATTCACGTAGGGCACGGCGGGTGGCGGGGGGCTTTCTCTGAGTACCAGAAATCTCCCCCTTAGACTGTACTATTTCCCTGCAGGAACGAAGTACCACGAACTGGGTGGCTTAAAACAGAAATGTATTCTCTCACAGTTCTAGACGCCAGAAGTCTGAAATCAAGGGGTCATTAGGGCCATGCTCTCTCTAAAAGCTCTAGGGAAGAATCTTTCTTTGCCTCTTCTAGCTTCTGGTGGTTCCCAGAAATCCTTCTGTTCCTTGGCTGGTAGATGTGGCCCTCCAATCTCTGCCTCTGTTTCCACATGACTGTCTGCCCTCTGTGTCTAGGTCCCTATTTTCTCTTAAGGACAACAGTCATTGGACTAGGGCCTACCCTAATCCAGTATGATATCATCTTAACTAATTATATCTGTAAAGAGCCTATTTTCAAATAAGGTCACACTCCAAGGCTCTGGGTGTGCATGACTTTTGGGGGCACATGATCCAACTGAGTACAGCCTGAATACAGGAGGCATTGGTGGAGATTCTACGAGATGTCCCCAGAAGGGGTCAGCAGGTTCAGCTGGGTCACAGGTCTTAACTGGTAGAGGCAGATGGCTGAGAAAGAGCTTGCCTGAATCCATGAAAATTCAGAGCGTGGACCCTAGGACTGCCTCCCAATACATTGAAGGCACATTAGACAGGAGGCCTGGAGGCTGGCTTTGATGCCCGAATCTTCCACTGACCCCTTCTCCCCATGACCTTGGGCAGGTCTCTGCCCCTCTCTGGGCCTTAATTTAACTGTTTGGATCATGAGGATGGTGGCTGCCAGCTCCAACTGGACATGAGAAGGTGATGGGGAGAGCCGTGCTCATGGGCTGATTGAATGTGCCCAGTGGGACATCATTGTGAGTGATAAGTGGTGAGGCCCCACCCAAGGGGAAACTGAATCAGAGAAAAAAATGACATCAAGTTCTTAACTTTTAAGTTCAAAAGCTTTGGTTAAGATGAGAACCTGGAAAGGTTTGGAAAAATGTATAATGAGGCAGAGCAAGTTTCCCCTCCCCCAACCCCATCCCTCAGATTCTTAGGGACCCTGAGAGCTGGAAAAGGAAGAGAGTTCAAAAAGGAAGCCAGGACCTGGCAGGGGGGTGGGGGGTGGCTTGGAGAGGGGCTCCTGAGCCCTAAGGAGGGAAGGGGGTAGTGGGGTCTGAGGCTTCCCAAGAAAGTGACAAGGCCCTACAGCATGCAGTGCAGGCCACAGAGGAGGAGATGATTCCAAGGCACCAGGGCCGAGAGGGCCTGGGCAGTCCCGCCCCTCAATGCAGGCAGTGGGCCAAGGGTCCACATGAGGAGAGGGTAGTGTTGGCAGGCTGGCAACAGAGGCTGATGGGAGCATGGGTACTCAGTGGTCTTGGCGTGGAGGACACACCTGAGGACCAGGACCACAGGTACATCTCACACATAGGGTTGATGCTGGGACGTGGTGCTCAGGGGAAGGACAGGGAACCGCTGAGTCTGATTTAGCTGAGCTTTAAAAATAGTTAATGGGGCTTCCCTGGTGGCGCAGTGGCTGAGAGTCCGCCTGCCGATGCAGGGGACGCGGGTTCGTGCCCCGGTCTGGGAAGATCCCACATGCCGCGGAGCGGCTGTTCCCGTGAGCCATGGCCGCTGAGCCTGCGCGTCCGGAGCCTGTGCTCCGCAACGGGAGAGGCCACAACGGTGAGAGGCCTGTGTACCGCAAAGAAAAAAAAAAAAAAAAAGTTAACAAACTTGATTTGGAAAAGTGTCTATAACCATGTGCTGGTTATTCTGCCTTTGCCCCCCAGATTCCCTCTCCACTGGCTTGGTCCCCCAAAGCTCACCTGTGTGGGTATCACCAGGGCCCCTGGCCTCTGGCTGAGTTAGGCCAATACAGATGGCAGCTGGAGAACAGAGGACAGACAGAAAGAGGTTGTGAGTTTGATTCCTCTCACTCCCTCCCTGATGGCTGCCCTTTGGGCAGCAGCTTTATCCTTGTCCTGACAGTTGAAGGTCCTATCCGACATCCCGCCCAGATGGCTTGGGGCCAGAGGAGTGTCCAGCTCCCTGCTGTTGCTTCGCCATCCTTCGTGGCTCCCTTACCCCTGCCCTCCCCTCTCTAACTGCCCCTCTGAGTGGGCCATTTCTTTCTTGTCGGGACCCTTGCTGATATAGCAGGAACATGTAAAATGTATGAAGGGGTATGATTGTTTAAGAGGTACAGGGTTTCCTTTTTGGGGTGATGAAATGTTTTAGAAGTAGATAGTGTTGGTGGATGCACAACATTGTGGATGTCCTAAATGCCACTGAATTGTGCACTTTAAAATTGTAATGTTGTGTGAATTTCACCTCAATAAAATTTTTTTCTTAAAAACTGCACAGAGAACTTCAGTGAAAAGTAAATTTTTCACCCCTCTTCTCTCTCCTTCCCTCACCCATTTCTTCTCCCAGAGCCAGCACTGTTAAAAGCTGCTTTTGCATCATTCTAGAAATATTCTGGTTATAGACAAATGGTAACACGGTATACACGATTTTATACCTGTTTCTCATACTTGACAGTGTTGGCTGGAGAGCTTTTCCTATTGTTGTGTTGAGAGCTTCCTAGCCCTCTTTTCAGGATGTACGGCATTCCACGGAAGGGCTGGCCAGGATGCACTTAACCCGTCCTGTACAACGAACATCAAGGTTGTTTTCAGTTTTTTGCTGAAACAAACAGCCTTATTCCTGCACCATAGGCACTCGAGTTGGTCTAGCTCTAGGATAAGTTCCTAGAAGTGGAACTGCTGGGACTTAATTTAAACTTGAAAATGATAATTAATGTGCCCATTTCACAAAAACTACTTTGCCATAGGAGGAAGGGAGGAGAGATTTTAAAAATTCATGGAGTTACAGAAAAATAAAGTCGCAGTTTTGCCCACGTGAGTTTGTTGACTGGGAAGATCTGTTCTGCAGAGTGTGTGAGGCCACGTGTTTTCTGCACCAGCAGGAGGGCTCTCCTGTTGCTCCAGCTGCAGTGGGTAGAGTGGGGAGGGGTTACTGGCTGGGAAAAGGCCTCTCTAGGAGGCTCGGGGGCATAGTACGTTGCGGCAAGGACGGCCCTGCCGCGCAGGGCCCTCCAGAGAGACAGCCACAGATGGTATAGGTCTGCGGTCCCCAACATTTTTGGTACCAGGGACCAGTTTCGTGGAAGACGATATTTCCATAGATGGGGGCGGGGGTGGGGGTGCGTTTCAGGCGGTAATGCAAGCGCTGGGGGAGCGGCAGATGCAGCTTCATTTGCTTGCCCCCCGCTCACTTCCTGCTGCGTGGCCCGGTTCCTAACAGGCCGCGGACTGGCTAGTATAGGTGTTCTTACCTGGACTCGGGGAACCCCCTGAAGTCACAGGCAATGTTGTGTGTGTGTGTCCGTTTGTTTGCATTTTTCTAGGAGAGGGCTCCTAGCTCTTTGTAGATCTTTGAGCTCTGTGTCTAACAGTGAGGATCCACAGGAAGTGGGAAACCCCAAGCTTTGGATCGACACAGACCTGGGTTCAAATCCTGCTTGTGAGCTGAGTGACCTTGGGCAAGGGGCCCCATCCCTCTGAGTCTGAGCTTTGTCATAGTGAGGGGGGCTAGTAATCACTGCTTCTTGGAGTTGTAGGCTATGGAATGAACTAGAAGATTGGGGAGAGGGGGCCAGTCGGGGCTTCCTTGTGGCACTGCTGTATCTCTGGTAGTAACCTGGTTTTCTGTGTACCTCTCTGCCTCCTTCTCTCTGCCCTGTGAGGACCACGTTCTCTCCACTGGTCCATACTAAGGCAGAAACAAAGGTTCCCAGAAACATCTGACCTAGAACGTGATGATGCAAACACGCGCCCAGAGCCAATTTTTCCTCCCCCTGAGATTAGATAAAACGGGGCTTGGAAAGGAGAGAGAGGTGAAGTGAGAGTTGAAAGGGACAGTGAAGGGCACGTGGGGAGGGGGAGAGTGAGGACTTGGGAAGGGAGGAGGCTGGAGGGACTCAGGACAGCATGTGCTGAGGCGGGAGCCCCCGTCCCCATCGGATGTGGATGACTGGCCTTCCCGGTCCTGGGCCCCAGTGAGCCACATCGGCCTCTGTGCTCTCCCTCCTGCCCCACAGCCTCTGTATGGCTGTTCCCTCTGCCTGGGACACTCTGTCCCCATATATCCACCGACCCTCTCTTCACTCCTTCCGTCTTTACTCAGACATCACCTTCTCAGTAAGGCCTTCCCCAACCACTGCAGCTAAAACCACACACCCACCCAACACTCCCCACCCTCTTTCTGTTTATTGTCTCCATGCTCTCACCATCATCTAATTCCAGGATACTCTGTGTTATCATCTATCTGTCCTTTAAGATGCAGGCTCCTGGAAGGCAGGGATTCTGTTTCTTTAGTTCCTTCCTCAAAAACAGTGCCTGGCATTACTGTATATAAGATAGATAACTAATAAGAACCTATTGTATAGTACAGGGAACTCTACTCAATACTCTGGTATTGATTTATATGGGAATAGAAGCTAAAAAAGAGTGGATATATGTATAAATGATTCACTTTGCTGTACAGCAGAAACACAACATTGTAAATCAACTATACTCCAATAAAAAATAATACAACTGCTTAAAAGTGAGTTTCTAAAAAGAAGCCCTATGGGGTCATTTTGGAAAACAAAATGTAACCCTTTGCATTAAAAAAAAAAACAAAAAAACAGTGCCTGGAAGAGAGTAGGTTCTCAATAAATACTGATCAAATGAACGAATTCCAACCTGTGAGTGTAGATGTGGCAGCATAATCAACAGTTCCTGGGTGTCTCCAGGCAAAAAGGGACCCTCCATGCAACAGGTGGGATGACTGAGACGATGATTCAACCTGAAGATATGCTGTTTGGTTAATGAGGGAAAAAAAAAAAGATGACTAGGAATACCAAGATAAACAACTTGCAAAAACAAATCATAGTACAAGGATGAACGTGGAACGACTGTAAACAATTAATTGGAAGAAGACAGAGTCTACATGTGGGTTGGGCTGCACCCCACAGGCCTGCAGGCCTGGTAGTTGTCCAGCCTTGAGACCGAAGAAAGAGCCCGAAGACAGCAACAGAGACAACGGTGATCTATTGGACAAGGGATCTTACGTGTCTGAAACAAAGGGTCCTGGGGCGACACCCCTCCATGCACGGCAGCTGGCAAGACATGGCAGCTGGCAAGCAGGACGTGGCAACCATCTTCACTACTCAGGGGAGAAACAGGCTACCATTTATAGGGGAGATTTGACTCAGGTGGGCTCATCAGTTACCAGGGACTAATTAACCCCTATAATTAAGAGGATTGGATAGTCATGTGAATGAAGCAGGGACTGGTCTAGAAGGGGATGTACGAGCAACAGAACAGCCATCTTGAATGGCCTGACCGTACAATGTCCTCCATGCCGGCACGTTGTTTCCTGTGTAGCTCAGGCTCTGGGGCACCGGCCTACGGAAGGAAACATCTCAGCTTGCCGCCAGGCTCAGCAGTGGAGGATAAGTACTCTCACAGCAAAGCAATTGCTGTGCTTGCTGGTTTTCGACTTTGAGAATCAAAACCAGTTTTCCAATCAATCTCTTAGCTCCCGTCATGATTTTTTCCATATCGGCATGCCTCGGGTATTGGACAGCATTTAATATTTTTCTTCACCTTGACTCGGTTTTAACTTTTAGGAATTCACTCTAGCTTCATCCTAAGCAATTAGATTTGTGAAATCACACATTGAAGGACTCATCATATACATGCATACCTATATTTCCCGATGCATATTAAAATAATTATAAAACTATTTTGTAAAATGCTTGTCCATGTACCACCTATAATATTTGATCATAGGACATTTTTGGAATCTGCTATAGAAAAAGCTGGGAAGTTTCAAGTTTGTTTCATTAAAAGAATGTAAATGTTGTTCATCTGAACAACACCAGAGTTAAGTGCCGGCTGACAGAAGACGCAGGGTAAACAGGAGTAGGGATCCCTCAGACCCTCATCTTACACTGAGGGCTTTGAGACACCGTGAAAAGTGGATGGAACAAGAGGTAGAGGGATAAGATGCTGTTTAAAGGTACAGAAACAAATAGTAGAACCAAAAGTTGGAGTAAATGTTCAAGCATTGGAAGAAGGCGGGGAGGGGAGCTAAGTGGTGTCGTTTGTGGTCATAAATCAAGATCTAGAGATATAAGCACATGCTTTAAACCTGTGGAACCCTCTCAAGAGACAGGTTATAGATAAACACAGAAATGGTTACAGATAAACAACGAGGATTTACTGTATAGCACAGGGAACTGTATTTAATATCTTGTATTAAAAAGAATCTGAAAAAGAATACATATATGTATAACTGAATCATTATGCTGTATGCCTGAAACTAACACAACATTGTAAATCAACTGTAATTCAATTTTTAAAAAGCAAAATAAAGAATAGAAACAGTTAAAAAAAACCCAGGTGGTTTGTACCTGTTAATCCCATGCCCCTAATTTGTCCCTCTCCACCCGCCCCTCTCCCCTTTGGTAATCATAACTTTGTTTTCTATGTTTGTGAGTCTGTTTCTATTTTGTGTATACATTCATTTGTATTGTTTTTTCGATTCCACATATGAGTGATATCATATAGTACTAACACGATATGGTAAATCAACTTCAATATAAATAAATAAATACAATACAAAACAAACACCCCTGCCCTGCCCCTACCCTGTGCCTCTGGCTTGGGCAGGGGGAGCATTGCTGTATATTTTCAGTATCAGCTCCTCTGGGCTACTTTTTTGTTACCATGTGTATGTATTACTAGGATGTAATTTTTTTTTTTTCCGAAATGCTGCATCCTGGGGCTCTGGCTTGAGGCTTCATGGGCCCAGGCCTCAGAAGAGCAGGAGAACTTTGGGCCTCCACTGGCCCCTGCTGGCCACACCGCCTCCCACCTTCTCCTTTCCCAAGAACCATGGATCTTGCCATCACCACCGCTACCCACAGAAAACGCCTTTCTCCATCCCCCACAGGATGCCTGCGTCAGCCACCACAGCGTGCCCTGGACATTGGGTCCCAAGGCTCAGCTGCAAGACCCCCGTGCACCTGAGGGTGCCGTGGCCCTGGGCTGCAGCCGTGTCCTCTCGGGTCCCTTTCTATGATGAATGGGGGGAGTTCAGGTCCCAGCATCAGAGCTGAGTTTCCTCCAGCTGTAGACAGAAGCCAGGGATTTCTGAGGCTCAACCTCTTCTCCAGGGACTCAGATTCTGAGAGGCCACCAGGGTAGAACTTTCCTGAGAGCAGGGGTAGAGGAATGTGGGTGCATAGAGGATTCTAACAAGTGGGGGAGGTCTGGAAGGGGGCAAAGTTGCCATCTAGGACCATGTCGTTTGGTGGTGCAAGTTAGGGCAGCGGAGAAGGAAGGGAACAAACCCAGATGCCTGCCCCATGTCTGCAGAGGAGACCCCTTCTTCCTTCACCGGGATCTTCCCCCACCTGGAGAGGCCTGGATAGAGGGCCGTGTGACCTGCGTGCCCAGGATCTGCATGGGACAGGCCGAGGTTGAGCACACCGGTTTTTGGATTAGCTGTGTGACCCCGGCCAAGTCATCTTACCTCTCTAAGACTCAGTTTCCTCATCTGTAAAACGGGGACTCTTGGTTGCAAGGGGCAGAAACCCTAACTGAGACCAGCTTAGGCAAAAAGGACAACAAAAATGACTCGTACCATCCAAGATGAGGTTTGTGGGAAGCAGTCAGCCGTGAGAGCAGGCTGCGGACGTGGCAGGCACGCCGCCACTGCTCGAAGGGACTGTGCCTACTTGTTCCCCTCCTTGTTCCAGTCCATGGGAGATAAATCAGCAGGGCCCAGAGATCAGACAGAATGTAAAATGAGACAAGCAAAGCTGTGTCCCCCCTGCATGTGCAGGTTATTTTTGATGATTCTGGGTTTATGGGTTTTCTCCCAGGGAAGTTAACCTTGAGCCGAGATAGTCGTTACATAATGTAAACCACCGTCTGGCAACCTTCCATTTTTCTAGTCTATATCATCTGCAACTGTAGCACAATAAAATTTGCCTTGCAACCATCAGTTGTCTTGGTCCTTCTGACCCCATTCGTCGGTGCTGTTTCAGTTCCTTACCCCTTCCCTTCTGGCTCTGGTCGGTTTGGTCTTCTTCGTCCGGCTGGTCCACGGCAGAGGTTAACAACTAAATATGGGAGGGTGAGGGTGGCGGGCTGGGACCTGGATCTGGTCTGCCGCCAGGGCGGTTCTCACCTCTCTGGTCCTCTCTTCTTCCTGCTCACCACACTCCTCACTCTGCACGGCTCCCTCTTGTGGACACAACAGGAGAGGGGATGCAGTAGGTTCCTTCCCTTCCTCCCCTCAATGAAATGGTCCAAAGTGCAGGGCACAGGGCTTGTCCAGATGTCCTCCATGATGTAGCAAAGAGCTATGTTTTCCTGTGGGATGCTGGCCAGCTCAGAAATGCTTGCACTACTTTGTGCTTGCTTTCCTCCCTTTTCTGCCTTCCTTCCTCCCCACCCCCTCACTTTTGTGCCCTAGGATGCACTCCCAGCAAAGTCTTCGAGCATAAGCTCTTGGTAACCTGGGATGAGATAGTTGCTTACAAGCTGTGTGACCTTGGGCACATTGCTTAACCTCTCTGTGCTTCAAAGTTCTCATCTGTAAAATGGAGTCATAATAATTTACTAACTCATAGGGTTATAGTGAGTTAATACACAGAAAGCACTTAGAGCAGAGTGGAAGCTTTCAATAAGAGGCAGTGTTTATTATTTTTGTTACCCTGAAGCCGGCAAAGCTCTCTAAATTGGGACAGAGGCAGGTCATCTTGAGAAGAACAGAGGTTTGGACCTCCAGGACTCTTGTCAGCGACAGAACCTCAGGGCTGAGGGTGCTCATTGCTGCCTGGGCCGCACCCTCCTGGGCTGGCTGCCCCTGAAGTTGGGGGAGTGGGCTGGGGTGGGGAAGGGGCACTGGACTGAGAGCTAGCATGACCTGGTTTCAGCCTTCATGACTCTGGACGCCGCCTTCACGTCTCAGAGCCTCCATTTCCTCACCCAAAAGTGACATTGACATACACACCTGTCTCTGAGGGCCCTCACCTGGGCAGGGGCCAAGGGTGCTCCAAAAATTTAATTATTCAAAAACCCAGGGAGCACTCCCTCAGGTGAGGTCTGTGAATCTCAGACCTGAAAGGCCTGGAGCCCACGTCCTTCAGTCCTCTGCCTCCATTGTACAGATGAGGAAACTGAGGCCCAGAGAGAGGAAATAAGCTGGTTGATGTGAGAGAGAGGGCCTATGGCATTGAACAGGGACAGATGGGTGCCCTGGGGGGAGGGGCACACAAGTCCCCCTCTCTGAGCCTAGGGGCTGGCCTGGGAATACCTTCCTCTGGTACAGACCCCAACATCAGGGAGTGGGGGGTGGGGTCTCTTCTGAGTCTGGGGACCTCTCCAGCATCTGCCTGGGCTGCTTGACCTCCCCAGGGGATGGCCAGGAATGGGGAGCAGAGACAATCAACCAAGGCCTCAGTGTCCTGGCGAGTGGCCCAGGCAGCTGGAGCCGGAGCCAGGCCCAGGCAGGCTGGGGCAGGTCGGCGCTGCTCCCCAGGGGGGCTGAACACCCAAGCGTGGAGAATCTGCTCTCCGCTCAGACCCAGTGTCCAGCTTAATGACAAACCTCCAAGGCCAGGTAGTGGGGGGTAAAGAGGGAGCATCTTTAGCTGAGTCAGGCTGGGGCCCTCTCAGGTTCAAGCTGACCCTTTTCTCTCCCAGACCCTGCTCCTCGACGTCCAGAGGGCATGAGCTGTGCCCAGAGATGTTCATACTCAGTTGTGAGTGGTGGCTTCCTAATGGTGCTGGGAGCCTGGCCTTCCAAAACAAGGGCGGGAGGGAGGTTACACTGGTGCCACGGTGCCCAGAGCGATGCCAGGCAGCCACATGCAAGGTTCGTGTGTGCTTCACGACAGCCCTGCCCGGAGGCACTATTATAACCCCCGTCCTACACTCTGAGGGGTGGGACAGGCCGAGGTCCCAAAGCTAGCCATCATGGACGTGGGGCTGGTACCCAGATAGTCTGACCTCTGACCCAGGGCTCGGTCTCCAGCACCAAGGGCCAGCCCGGCTGTGGGTGGGAGCTCAGATGAGGCCTTTGCAGCCACAGGATAAGGAGGGGGTGCAGTGACCCGGGGAACGGGGTCTTCCCTGCTTGTTCTCCAGACGCCCAGTGGAACTCACAGTGCAGGGCACAGTTACAGCTGAATAAGCTGGAACTCTTTCCTGTAATCTTGCCAAAGTGTCTAAAAAATGATTTTTTCTTTTCCCAAATAGGGATCTGATCGCCCCAATAGACCCCTCTTGACTGGTAGGACTTTAGGAGTTCTGTTCTTTTTCTTTTTTTTGGCCGTGCAGTGCAGCTTACAGGATCCTAGTTCCCCGACCAGGGATTGAACCCACGCCCTCGGCAGTAAGAGCACAGAGTCCTAACCACTGGGCAGCCAGGGAATTCCTGGAGCTCCATTCATTATGGAGGTGTTCCTAAGGCAGGACCGAGACAGACCTTGACCCACCCACCCCCAAGAAGCCCTGCGGGAAAGAGCCCCTCACCCTGGCTGAGTGGGGACAGGTGAGTCAGCCTTGATCAGCCCTTTTGTGGAGCCCTGGTCACAGAAGAGCCATCTCAACCCCAGGAACCTTCTCAGCACCTACAACTGACTTCTCCTGGGTTTTGCCACCGTTTGAAAGAACATTCACGCTGCAGGGCCTGGGAGGCTGAAGAAGGGGAGGTAAAGAGGCAGAGGAGTGGGGGTGGGCCCAGGTAGAGGGGCCGGCCGTCCCCATGCCTCTCCTCACTCCAGGCTTCCCACACTCGCCTTCCCTGGGAAGCCTCCCAGATACCCCTACCTTCTCCAACTTTCTTTGGTATGTTCCATGGAGACGTTCCCCCACCACTGACAGCTAACTGCCACTTCTGCTCGGCCTGGAGCCATGGGAGCCTGCTTTTCCTGCTGGCTCCAAGGGTCTGATAACTCGCTCAGCTAGATGACTGCAAATAAATGTGGCCACGCGTCCGTCCCGCCATCCCTTCGATGCAGATCAACAAGCATCTGTGATTGTGCCATGTGGACCCCTTGGGGGCACGGGGTTGAGCAACACGGATTTACTTATGAGTTATAGCCCAGCTAGGAAGGGAGCCTTGCACATCAGTAACAATGGAAACAGGACCATTTTTTAAATCAAGCTTTTATTGCATACCAGGCTCTGTGCTGAAAACATTTTATGTACGTTGTCTCATTTAATCCTCTATCTTATAAAACCACCATTATTATTCTAAAAACTTTTTAAAATTATTATTTTATAGATGTGGACACTAAGACACACAGACGTTAACTTGCCTAAGGTCACACTGGCAGCAAATGACAGAGCCAGGCTTTGAGGCCGTGCAGCGCCACCTGTCAGGTGTGTCTTCGTGTGTGTGAGTCAGGAGAGGAGGCCATGCTCATCTGGGGGTCCGGAATGGCTTCCTGTGAAGCTGACTTTTCAGTGGGGCCTTGAAGGAGAGACTGGATTAGAGGTACTGGGTTTTGGGCTGTGAACATTCTAGGAACAAAGGTGACAGACGTGTAGGGTGACCAAGGAGGAGCACGTGGGCCAGGAGAGGGGGGTGTGGGTGTGGACGGACCGGAAGGAAATGCAAGTTCATAGGTTTGAGGCCCTGACTGCCAGGTTAAGGGTTTGGGGCTTGTGGCTGGCAGCAAGATGGCCCCTGAAGACGTGCATGTCCTAACACCAAAAACTTACAAATATATTACATGTCAAAAGGCACTTTGCAGATGTGATTAAGTGAAGGGTTTTGAGATAGGAAGATTATTCTGGATTATGTAGGTAAGCCCACTGTAATCACAAGCGTCCTCAAAGAGGGAGGCAGGAGGGTCAGAGTGAGAGGAGGAGATGTGACGATGGATAAAAAATCAGAGAGAGAGATTTGAAGATGCTGTGCTGCTGGCTTTGAAGATGGAGGGAGGGGCCAGGAGCCAAGGAATGTAGGCAGCTTCTAGAAACTGGAAAAGACGAAGAAATGGATCCTTTCCCTAGAGCCTCTAGGAGGATGCAGCCCTGCCCATACTGTAATTTATCCCAGTGAAACCCAGTTTGGATTTCTGACCTCCAAAACTGGAAAAGAAGAAACATGTATTGTTTTAAGCCACTCAGTTTGTGACAATTTGTTACAGCCGCAGTAGGAAATGAATACAGGGCTGTAGGCTGAGCACTGCGTGGGGTACCAGGACTTTCATCAACATTGTCTCACTGCCATTTTAGAAAGCTGGATTCAACCCCACAAATATTAACGGAGCACCTCCCACGTAGAGGCACTGCGCTTAGCCATGGGGAGATAATGGCAAAAGGATCTAGGCAGCCCCTGCCCTGGGTGGAGCTACAGTTTCATCTGAATTTGCTCTAGCCCCCGCATCAGGGTAGAGGCTGGTGCAAGATGAGCAGATTATCACTAACTTGCAGGCTGAACCAGTTCCCAACCGGCAGTTGCAGGGCCTATGTTTGAAGGGAGTCATCTGAAGAGCTCTAAGGAGAAGCACTTCCCAGC
Source organism: Orcinus orca (assembly GCF_937001465.1). NCBI lineage: Eukaryota > Metazoa > Chordata > Mammalia > Artiodactyla > Delphinidae > Orcinus > Orcinus orca. The sequence goes on from NC_064560.1 coordinate 81,845,409, forward strand.
AGATGTGCCAGAGCCAGCCAGGGTGACCACCTGGTACAGCAAGCTTGTGCCCACTGCTGCCCACCACCCTGTCTCCACAGTGCAGCCAGAGAGTCTCATGGGCAATGCGGGGTGTGTGTGTGGGAGGTTCCCATGGGGGATTTCTCAAAGCACCAAGTAGGAGTCTCTATGGTAGGGGAAGTGTGCTGGGGGAAGGCAAGAGGGGCCAGCCACCCCCAGCTCATCAGCAATTTCACTCCTAGAGGTGTACCCAACACAAATGTGAACATACATGCACCAAAACACATACACCAGAATGCTCATGGCAGCGTTGCAATGGCTCCTGGCAACAACCTAAATGTCCATCAGTAGTAGAATGGATGGCTAAAGTGGGCTTTAGTCACACACTGGAACACTACACAGCAATGAGAATGAATGAACTATTGTTAAACCCAGCAACACTGATAATTCCCACCAACTTAATATTGAGCAAAAGAAGCCGGACACAAAAGAATACCTATTACGTGACTCCATTAATAAAATGTTCACAGAGAGGCAAAAGTGTATCTCTTCTAGAAGTCAGATCAGGGGTTCCCCTGGGGTTGGGGGGAGGGTGGGAGCTCACAGTGATTGGGAGGCAGCACAGGGGGCTTCTGGAGTGCTGGCAATGTTCTAATTCTGGACAGGGGTAAAACAGGAGTGTTCACTTTGTGATAATGCATTGGACTGTACACTTGTGGTTTTTGTATTGTCCTTGGGAGTATTAGATTGCAATGAGAAGTTTATTTTTAAAATTATCAATGAGCATAGTACAGTGATTGGTGTATTTTGGTGGCTGTGTGATGAGGAGGACATTGGTTGGGAGTTACAAGGCACAGGTTCTAGACTTTACCTGCCTGGACGAAGATGCCATGTGACCCTGTGGCCCCTTTTTGGGTCTCAGTTTCCTCATGCAAAAATTAGAAGCGTGTGTGTGTGAATTATATGATTTTTTCAGAAACTCGGCATAATGCTTAAACTGTGGCTAACCTGACTCCTTATTTAAAAAAAAAGAAAAAAGAACCTAAGACTTGGTCAGAGCTGGAGCTATTTTCCTGTTTCCTTGTTAAAGTGGTCAGGTGAAGATTTGGCTCCATTACTAATGGCCCAGCTATCTGACCTTGGCCACAGAAGCAGGTGTGAAGTGGACTGGAAAGAACATGGTAGGCTTTGGGATCATTCAGTCTGGGTTACAATTCTGGCAGGGTCCCTGTCTTAGTTGTGTGTGAACTTGGGCAAGCTACTTAACCTCTGAGTCTCAGTTTCCTCACTGGTAAAATGAGGGTGAGTGTGCCCTCTCTGCTGGGCAGGTGTGAAGGTTAAGTAAAAAGTACCCAGGGACTTCCCTGGTGGTCAGTGGTTAGGACCCCACACTTGCACTGCAGGGGGCACAGGTTTGATCTCTGGTGGGGGAACTAAGATCCTGCATTGCCTTGCGGTGCAGCCAAAAAAAAAAGTGCCCAGCCCTTGGTAGGTGTAGCTGCTTTCCCTATATTCCATGAGGTCCCAAAGTTAGGTAGGTGTCCTGCTGGGACCAAGCCAAAGAAGACATCTATCTGACCGTTCTGACACTTTGCTGATCCAAGCTAAACAAAGCGAGTAGAGATGGCTGGGGAGCCCTTGGGGAGCAGGGCCCTCCTTTACACGTGGTACAGAGACTGTGTCATGGAGGCCCCCCTACACAGGCACCTGCCCGTGAGGCCTTGGGAAGCTGGGGCTTGGAGAGTGATCAGAGAAGAGGGAGGGGTACAGGCTAGTGTTCTGGGGCCTGTCTTCACTCCTTGTGTGGCCTTTCCAGTGCCTTGTGGATGTGCTAACAGCAGGTGCTCGGAGGTCCAACCTTTCATAATGTGCTCAACTCTGGGCCCCTCTATGAGGGGCTGTTGACAAACAGGACTCCAACGAAGAGTCCCGGGGAATGGGGAAGGATCTTGACACACGAGGGACAGCTGGAGAAACTGCTGGGGTGGGGGCAGTGTAGCTCAGGGAAGACTCTAGAGGGCCTAGGGTCATCGCTTTTGCAAATCTAATGGGCTCTCTGAATTTCCTGGCCTCCTGTGTGGAGGCTAGTATTTTCCCAGCCCCAACTCTCTCAGAGAATCCAAATCTCTGAGAGAGTTTTATTTTTTAATGACTTATTTTTTAATTATACACACACACATAAACACACACACAATATATGTTCAGGCAAAAAAAGGAAAATGGAAACACATAGGAAAGCAAGATAAGAAAATAAAAATCACCCATAATTTCATCATCAGAGATAGCTGATTTCTGTGTATATCCTTCAGATTTAGATAATAATAACCAGATATATTTTATCAGTCAGAGTTTTTGGTGGCAGGCAACAGAAACTGGCTCTGGTGATTGCTATTAGATAAGGTATAATTAGCTGCTGTATTAGGAAAACTCCTCAAATTACAATAGCTTTACACAGCATAGATTTACTTCTTGCTCACATAAAGCCCCAAATAGTTATTCCTGAGGGGTGTGGGCATGTGGGGGGGAAGCTCTGCTTCACACAGATGTACAGATACCCAGGCTGAAGCTGGCTCCATCACTCAATACATGGCTTCCAAGGCCAGCAGCCAATATGCAGCCAGCGGACAGAGGAAGACAGAGTGGAGGATTATGCAGGAGGATTTTGTGGGTCTGAGGTGGTGTCCACACTTTCCCTTTACATTCCATTAGCCAGGATTCAGTCATGTGGCCCCACCTAAATGGGAAGGCTGTAGGAGGGCTTGTGGAATTGACAGGATGCTGGGCGCCCCGCCTTGAGACTGAGAGGTGTTTCAAGATGCTCCAGGGAGCAAAGAAGCAGGAAGCAATAAACATGGCGACCACCTCATAGCCAGGCAGGCTGGCCACTGCTGCCTCTACCAGGGCTGCCAAGAATTGCCTCCAATTCTTCTCAACTCCTGGGGTGAGCCCATACAAGCAAAAGGGATAGGAAAGGAAAAGCCTACAAATGTAAATTTTACCCCCCACTCCCCAATTTGGAGGTGTTTTGTCCTCAGGGGATCTCACTCCGTGACTTCCTGGGTCCTTGACCTACCCCAATAAGTTTAGAAACAGTAAGTATGTAAAAAGATGCTCAGCATTGTTGGTTCTCGGTGAAATGCAAATTAAAACCATGAGGTATGACTACTCATTCACCAGAAAGGATTAAAATAAAAAACACTGACAAAACCTAGAGCTGACAAAGATATAGGGCAACTGGAACTCATACACATTGCTGGTGTATACAATGGGAGTAACTGGAGAAAATTGTTTAGCAGTTAAACATACACCTATTCTATGACTGAGTAAGCCCACACCTGGGTATTTACTGATGAGAAATGAAGCCATATGTTTACACAAAGATTCATACAGCAGCTTTATTCATGATAGACTAAAATAGGAAACAATGTAAAAGTCCATCATTGGGGGGGTGGAGTCAAGATGGCAGAGTAGGAGGATGTAGAGGCCTGCTGGTGTCCCAGGCCTGTCCCTCCTCACAACCAGGGCACCTACCAGGCACTGGTGGGCAACCTGGGACACCTAAGGGGATGGGAGGAATCCCTGTGCAGCCAGGTAGGAAATGGTGGGGAAGGGGGGGGGAGGAAAAGTGGAGGTGGGATGGGACCGGTGCCCCTGAGGGGTGGCTGGAGGAGAAGAGGGGTTCCCACATTCAGAGGGGCCCATTCACAGTGAGGGGATTAGCAGGGACAGGGAGAGACCTTCAGGGGATCAGGGGATTGGAGGGGAATGTGGCCAGCATCTCCCCTGCTCGCTTGGGTCCCAGCAAGCCTGCTGGTGTCCCAGGCCTGAACTTTCACCCTCCAGGGCCCCCTCCAGCCATACAGGTCCTGAGCCTAAGCCCTCCACTCTGCCTCCCCCCACCTGGGCCTTTATTTTTGTTGTTGTGGTTCTGTTTTGCTTTGCTGTTTCATTTTTATTTTTTATTTTTCTAATTTTATTTTATTTTTTATTCTTTGTTATTGTTCTGCTCCTTTTTGTCTGTTGCCTTTTTTTTTTTTGCCATGCCATGAGACTTGCGGGGTCTTGGCTCCCAGGCCAGGGGTTGGGCCTGAGCTCCTGTGGTAGAAGTGCTGAGTCCAAACCACTGGACTAACAGAAAACCTCAGACCCCAGGGAATATTAATCAGTGTGAGCTCTCCTGGAGGTCCTCATCTCAGCACCAAGAGCCGGCTCCACCCAAGTGCCTGCAAACTCCAGTGCTGGATGCCTCAGGCCAAACAACCAGCAAGGCAGGAACACAGCCCCCCCATCAAAAAAATGAGATGACAAAAAAATGTGTTACAGATGAAGGAGCAAGGTAAAAACCTACAAGATCAAATAAATGAAGAGGAAATAGGCAACCTACCTGAAAAAGAATTCAGAGTAATGATAGTAAAGATGATCCAAAATCTTGGAAATAGAATGGAGACAACAGATTGAGAAAATACAAGAAATGTTTAACAAGGACCTAGAAGAACTAAAGAACAAACAAACAGTGATGAACAACACAATAACTAAAATGAAAAAATAAACTAGAAGGAATCAATAGCAGAATAACTGACGTGAAGAACAAATAAGTAAGCTGGAAGATAGAATGGTGGAAATAACTGCTGAGGAGCAGAATAAAGAAAAAAGAATGAAAAGAAATGAGGACAGTCTCAGTGACCTCTGGGACAACATTAAACACACAACATTTGAATTATATGGGTCCCAGAAGAAGAAGAGAAAGAGAAAGGGTCTGAAAAAATATTTGAAGAGATTATAGTTGAAAACTTCCCTAACATGGGAAAGGAAATAGCCACCTAAGTCCAGAAAGCACAGAGAGTCCCATACAGGACAAACCCAAGGAGAAGCATGCCAAGGCACATATTAATCAAACGAACAAAAATTAAATTCAAAGAAAAATATTAAAAGCATCAAGGGAAAAGCAACAAATAACATACAAGGGAATCCCCATAAGGTTATCCGCTGATTTTTCAGCAGAAACTCTGCAGGCCCGAAGGGAGTGGCAGGATATATTTAAAGTGATGAAAGGGAAAAACCTACAACCAAGATTACTCTACCCAGCAAGGATCTCATTTATATTCGATGGAGAAATCAAAAGCTTTATAGACGAGCAAAAGCTAAGAGAATTCAGCACCACCAAGCCAGCTATACAACAAATGCTGAAGGAACTTCTCTAGGCAGGAAAAACAAGAGAAGAAAAACACCTACAAAAACAATTAAGAAAATGGTAATAGGAACATACATATTGATAGTTACATTGAATGTAGATGGATTAAATACTCCAACGAAAAGACACAGACTGGCTGAATGGATACAAAAACAAGACCCATATATATGCTGCCTGCAAGAGGCCCACTTCAGACCTAGGGACACATACAGACTGAAAGTGAGGGGATGGAAGAAGGTATTCCATGCAAATGGAAATCAAAATAAAGTTGGAGTAGCAATACTCATATCAGACAGAGTAGACTTTAAAATAAATACAATTACAAGAGACAAGGAAGGACACTGCATAATGATTAAGGGATCAATCCAAGAAGAAGATATAACAATTATAAATATTTATGCACCCAACATAGGAGAACCTCAATACATAAGGCAAATACTAACAACCATAAAAGGGAAAATCAACACAATAATAGTGGGGGACTTTAACACCCCACTTACACCAATGGACAGATCATCCAGACAATATAAATAAGGAAACAAAAACTTTAAATGACACAGTAGACTAGATAGACTTAATTCATATTTATAAGACATTCCACCTGAAAGCGGCAGAATACACTTTCTTCTCAAGTGCACATAGAACATTCTGCAGGATAGATCACATCTTGGGTCACAAATAAAATTAAATTTAAGAAAATTGAAATCGTATCAAGCATCTTTTCTGACCACAACACTGTGAGCTTGGAACTCAATTACAGGAAAATAAAACTGTAAAAAACACAAACACATGGAGGTTAAACAATTCACTACTAAATAACCGAGAGATCACTGAGGAAATCAAAGGGGAAATCAAAAAATACATAGAAACATATGACACTGAAAACACGATGACACAAAACCTATGGGATGCAGTAAAAGCAGTTCTAAGAGGGAAGTTTATAGCAATTCAATCTCACCTCAAGAAATGAGTAAAATCTCAAATAAACAATCTAACCTTGCACCTAAAGGAACTAGAGGAAGAAGAACAAACAAAACCCAAAGTTAGTAGAAGGAAAGAAATCATAAAGATCAGAGCAGACATAAATGAAATAGAAACAAAGAAAACAATAGAAAAGATCAATAAAACTAAAAGTTGGTTCTTTGAGAAGATTAAAAAAAATTGATAAAGCTTTAGCCAGTCTCATCAAGAAAAAAAGGGAAAGGATTTAAATCAATAAAATTAGAAGTGGAAAAGGAGAAATTACAACTGACACCACAGAAATACAAAGGATCATAAGAGACCACTACAAGCAACTATATGCCAATAAAATGGACAACCTAGAAGAAATGGACAAATTCTTAGAAAGGTATAAGTTTCCAAGACTGAACCAGGAAGAAATAGAAAATATAAACAGACCAATCACAGTAATGATGTTAAATGTAATTAAAAATCTTCCAACAAGCAAAAGTCCAGGACCAGATGGCTTCGCAGGCAAATTCTATCAAATATTTAGAGAAATGCTAACACCCATCCTTCTCAAACTCTTCCAAAATATAGCAGAGACAGGAAATCTCCCAAACTCGTTCAACGAGGCCACCATCACTCTGACAACAAAACCAGACAAAGATACCACAAAAAAAGAAAATTACAGAACAGTATCACTGATGAACATAGACACAAAATCCTCAACAAAATACTAGCAAACAGAACCCAACAACACATTAAAAGGATCATAAACCATGATCAAGTGGAATTTATCCCAGGGATATAGGGATTCTTCAGTATATGCAAATCAATCAATGTGATACACCATATTAACAAGTTAAAGAATAAAAACCATATGATCATCTTAATAGATGCAGAAAAAGCTTTTGACAAAATTCAACACCCATTTATCATAAAAACTCTCCAGAGAGTGGGCATAGAGGGAAACTACCTCAACATAATAAAGGCCATATATGACAAACCCACAGCCAACATCATTCACAATGGTGAAAAACTGAAAGCATTTCCTCTAAAATCAGGAACAGGATAAGGATGTCCACTCTCACTACTATTATTCAACATAGTTTTGGATGTCCTAGCCACAGCAATCAGAGAAGAAAAAGAAATAAAAGGAATACAAATTGGAAAAGAAGAAGTAACACTGTTACCATTTGCAGATGACATGATACTATACATAGAAAATCCTAAAGATGCCACCAGAAAACTACTAGAGCTAATCAATGAATTTGGTAAAGTTTCAGGTTACAAAATTAATACACAGAAATCTCTTGCATTCCTATACACTAATGATGAAAAATCGGAAAGAGAAATTAAGGAAACACTCCCATTTTTCATTGCAACAAAAAGAATAAAATACCTAGGAATAAACCTACCTAGGGAGACAAAAGACCTGTATGCAGAAAACTATAAGACACTGATGAAAGAAATTAAAGATGATACCAACAGATGGAGAGATATACCATGTTCTTGGATTGGAAGGATCAATATTTTGAAAATGGGCTTCCATGATGGCACAGTGCTTGAGATTCCGCCTGCCGATGCAGGGGACACGGGTTCGTGCCCTGGTCCAGGAAGATCCCACATGCCATGGAGCGGCTAGGCCCGTGAGACATGGCCGCTGAGCCTGCGCATCCGGAGCCTGTGCTCTGCAATGGGAGAGGCCACAACAGTGAGAGACCCACGTACCGAAAAAAAAAAAAATTTGAAAATGACTATACTACCCAAAGCAATCTACAGATTCAATGCAATCCCTATCAAATTACCAATGGCATTTTTCACAGAATTAGAAGTAAAAATTTTACAATTTGTATGGAAACACAAAAGACCCCAAATAGCCAAAGAAATCTTGAGAAAGAAAGATGGAGCTGGAGGAATCAGGCTCCCCAACTTCAGACTATACCACAAAGCTACACTAATCAAGACAGTATGGTACTGGCACAAAAATAGAAATACAGATCAATGGTATAGGATAGAAAGCCCAGAGATAAACCCATACACTTATGGTCACCTAATCTATGACAAAGGAGGCAAGAATATACGATGGAGAAAAGACAGTCTCTTCAATGAGTGGTGCTGGGAAAACTGGACAGCTACATGTAAAAGAATGAAATTAGAACACTCCCTAACACGATACACAAAAATAAACTCAGAACTGATTAAAGACCTAAATGTAAGACCAAACACTATAAAACTCTTAGAGGAAAACATAGGAAAAACGCCCTTTGACATAAATCACAGCAAGATCTTTTTTGACCCACCTCCTAGAGCAATGAAAATAAAAACAAAAATAAACAAATGGGACCTAATTAAACTTACAAGCTTTTGCACAGCAAAGGAAACCATAAACAAGATGAAAAGACAACCCTCAGAATGGGAGAAAATATTTGTAAATGAAGCAACTGACAAAGAACTAATCTCCAAAATCCACAAACAGCTCAGGCAGCTCAATATCAAAAAAAAACCCAATCAAAAAATGGGCAGAAGACCTAAATAGACATTTCTCCAGAGAAAACATACAGATGGCCAAGAGGCACATGAAAAGATGCTCAACATCACTAATTAGAGAAATGCAAATCAAAACTACAATGAGGTATCACTTCACACCTGTCAGAATGGCCATCATCAAAAATCTACAAACAGTAAATGCTGGAGAGGGTGTAGAGAAAGGGGAACCCTCTTGCACTGCTGGTGGGAATGTAAATTGATACAGCCACTACGGAGAACAGTATGGAGGTTCCTTAAAAAACTAAAAATAGAACTACCATATGACCCAGCAATCCCACTGCTGGGCATATACTCTGAGAAAACCATAATTCAAAAAGACACATGTACCCCAATGTCCATAGAAGCACTATTTACAACAGCCAGGACATGGAAACAACCTAAATGTCCATCGACAGATAAACGGATAAAGAAGATGTGGTACATATATACACTGGAATATTACTCAGCCATAAAAAGGAACAAAACTGGGTCATTTGTAGAGTTGTGGATGGACCTAGAGTCTGTCATACAGAGTGAAGTCAGTCAGAAAGAGAAAAACAAATATTGTATATTAACGCATACATGTGGAATCTATAAAAATAGTACAATGAACCTATTTGCAGGGCAGGAATACAGACACAGACGTAGAGAACGGAAGGGTGGATACTGGGGTGGGGGAAGGGGAGGGTGGGATGGATTGAGAGATTAGGACTGACATATATACACTGCCATGTGTAAAATAGATAGCTAGCGGGAACCTGCTGTATAGCACAGGGAGTTCAGCTTGGGAGGGGATATATGTATATATATAGCTGATTCACTTCGTTGTACAGCAGAAACTAACAGAACATTGTAAAGCAATTATACTCCAATAAAATAAAAAAAATAAGGAAAAGATGTCCATCATCAGGATAATGGATAAACAAATTTTGGTCTATCCATACAACAGAATTCTTCTCATCAATGCAAATGAACTACTGATACACATACAGCCATGGATAAATCTCAAAAAAATATATAATGAGCAGAAACAAGCAGACCAAAAAATATACATACCATATGGTCCCATGGATGTGGAGTTCAACAGCAGGCAGACTCAATCTCTGGTGACAGCTCAGGATCCCGTGGTCACCTCTTATCCACAGGGGATACGTTCCAAGACCCCCAGTGAATGCTTGAAACCACAGATAGTACTGAGCCCTATATAGACTATGTTTTTTCTTATGCATACATACCTATGATAATGTTTAATTTATAAACTAGGCACAGTAAGAGATTAATAACAATAACTAATAATAAAATAGAACAATTATACCAATATACTGTAATAAAAGTTATGTGCGTGTGGCCTCTGTCTCTCAAAATTTCTTATTGTACAAACTTCATGCCTTTTCCACCTTCACTAAGCACTTACCAGGCACTGTGGCCATAACTCTTTTAGTTTGAGGTGTGACAGCAAAACTTGCTCGAATTTCTTTTTCCTTCTTCACCATTTCACAGATAGAAGATTCGTTCTTACCAAAGATCTTAGCAACCTCAGCATACAATTTTTCTTTCCTTATTAAGTCAAGAACTTCCACCTTTTCACTTAAAGGAGGCACTTTACGGCTTCTCTTTGGCGTATATGAACTGTCAGCATCACTACTCTTGCACTTTGGGGCCATTATTGAATAAAATAAGGGTTACCTGAACACAAGCACTGAGATAATGTGACAGTCGGTCTGATTACGGAGACGGCCACTAAGTGACTAGCAGGTGGGATACGCAGGATGGCGCGCGATTTCATCATGCTACTCGGAATGGCACGCAATTAAAAATTTATGAGTTATTTCTGGAATTTTCTATTTAATATTCTTGGACTTCGGTTGACCACAGGTAACTGAAACCATGGAAATCGAAACCATGGATAAGGGGGACTACTGTAATGAGGAAACTTTCTGGGGTGATGGAAATACTCTCCATCTCTTGATCTGGGTGGTGGTCACATGGGTATACACATGTGTAAAGTCACTGATCGGTCCACTGGAGTTCTGTGTATTTTACTATGTGTAATTTATACTTTAATAAAGTACTATGAAAACCTAAACATGATCAAGGTTGGCCTCTTTGGGGGTTACAATGGTCCCTCCCAGGTTCACGCTGGGATTTTCTGAATTCTGCCCCCCGCCTCTGGGTGTGTAGAGGGACATGCTCTCTGTGGCTGCTGGGAGTGGGACTTGGACCCAAGTTTGGGACACTTGTCGTCTGGTCTCTGGGAGGCCTGAAGCAGGGGGACATGGTGCTCTCTCTCCCCACTGTACAGCGACCAGAGGTTTCTGTAAAGACCTAGACTCTCTTGGTCCTCACTGGCAAACAGTATATATACCTCGCTGCTGTTTTAATTTGCAGTCCTTTGATGAGCAGTGAGCTTGAACGTTTACAATATGGTTACTGGCCATTTTCAGTTTTTTTGTTCAGAGCCTGATGTTTTCCAGGGCCCTCTTCCGCAAACCACTCATCCACTAACCAGAAAGGAAAGATATATTTCTGACAAGCAAGCATTTCTAGTTCCAGTTCCTTTTTTTTTTTTTTTTTTTTGCGATACCTGGGCCTCTCACTGCTGTGGCCTCTCCCGTTGTGGAGCACAGGCTCCGGACGCACAGGCTCAGCGGCCATGGCTCACGGGCCCAGCCGCTCCGCGGCATGTGGGATCTTCCCAGACCGGGGCGTGAACCCGTGTCCCCTGCATCGGCAGGCGGACTCTCAACCATTGCGCCACCAGGGAAGCCCTAGCAAGCATTTCTAAAGGATCTCTGTTTTGCAGCAAAATTCTGTTCTTTCTTCTGTGTTTCTCCCAGGAGGGAGTATCTTTTTAGGGGGTTTTTTTTGGTAATGACAATAGTAATAATTATAAATGGAACCAGATGATCGTTAAAGTAGGTAAAATCGGCTCAAATCCCCCAAACTCGACAGCCAGTAGCATTCCAGAACTCTCCCCACAACTTCGATGCCTTCCCAGAGGCTGAAGGTCCTGCGGTCTTCTCTGTATAATATGCTCAACCCCTCCTTCTAGATCTACTCCACCCTACAAACACACACGCACACACCCCGTCACACACATGCACGTGTGCATGTACACTCACTCACACCCACCCCCACCAAATGTTTGGGAGTTTAGCAGACTAAAGATGCGCTGGGATGGAGGTGAGGAGACAGAGGAGGAGCTGACAGCCCCCTTCATCCAAGATGCTCTTCATCTTGCCAGCTCTCCTCCCTCCTCTCTTCTCATTTGCCTCCACCTTCCTTCCCCAGGACATAAATTCCTCCTCTGTGTCATGCCAGGAAATTTGCCATCATCTTTTAAGGCCCTGCCCAGAGAATCTCAAACTCCTCTCTAATGTGTTTACTAACATTTTTTCCAAAGATGGTTTCTATTCTGAGAACTCAAAGTCATCTACTTAGATGTCCGTGTTTCTTTAAATGTTACTTCCTGTCATCACAATAGAATTGCGGTGTCTCTGCTTCTGAACAGATTCCAGGCTTGTTCTCCTAAGTCCTGAGCTAGTGAACAGCACTGCGCTATTCTGACAGTGCAAATAAGGGTTCTGAGTGGGACCTGGAGCCAAGAAGGGTGAGCTGGGTTCAGACCATGGAGAAACTTCAATGCCAAGGGAAAGAATTTGGATTTGATTATTCCGTTCAGGGATCCATCAAAGGCTTTAGAGCTGGACTGTGACTGGAACAGAGCTGGGCTTCTGGAAATTTCACCATCTGGCTGCTGCACAAGTAGCTGGCATTGAAGGAGAGTGATTAGAGGGGGCTAGGCAAGGAGGATGAGGGCTCGTCTTAAGGCAGAGGGCAGATCTGGGAGGCTTTTCTGAGGAGTAGCCAGAGCCTCCGGTGACGAGGAAGGAGGGAGAGAGGAATTGATGACAGCCTGAGTGTCTAAGGGGGACACCAACTCCTCCCTCCTGGGCTGGGATAGTCTGTAATTTGCTAAGAACCATACTTAATATGAGACAGGACCGGTCAAGGACATGGACAGATCTGAAGAAACTATTAAATAAGTATGGCATTAACTAGACACACAGGGCATCCTGTAACAGTGGTGTCATTAAGGTGAGTGTCTCAGCTCAGTTCTCCTGGAGAAGGGAGAGAGATTTCAGCCTTCCATCCCACTGGGCTTTTTGTATTTCCCAATGTGATACTTCTAGGCAAATGCATTTACAGAGCTCTTTGCATCAAATAACAGCAGCCAACGTTTATTGCATGTTGTGCCGAGTACTGTCCTAAGACCTTTTTACTGGGTAATTTATATATACGTGTGTGTGTATAATCATATATATAATCTTATATATGCCCCACAGCCCTATGAGGTAGGTACTCTTTCATAGATGACAAACTGAGGCAGCCAAGTTAAGTAACCCTTGGCCAAAGTCACACAGCTAGGGAGTGGTAGAGCCAGCATCACACCCAAGGGCACTGATAGGTTTATTTCCTGGAAAGAACCAAATTAGGAGACAGCAGAATAGGCTTCTGGGCCCAGCTCAGCAGCTGACCAGGGCAAGGTGGGGCAGGTCGTCTTTTAAGTGCACACTCTCTCATGAGGGTGAGGAGTGATGAATGTTTGCGACCTTAAGGTGATAGTTTCATAGCTATATACATATACCAAACTGTATCAAATGGTACATTTCATTATGTGCAAGTCACTGTAGGTCAATTATACCTCAAGAAAGCTGTTTTAAAGAATTGATAACAATTATATGATGAAATTAAAATATCTGTAATATTTCTACAGGAACTCTTATCTTATGTGACCCCATTGCAATGTTCGAGCATGATGCATAAAATTCATGATTCACTTCTGAATCTAAGTGTTGCTTTGAGAATTTTGCTGTGCCTCAGAAGAGCAAAGTGTCTCCAGATTAAAACTAAGAGCCACAATGACTCAAGAAATGTTTTGTCATCTGGCATTACTGAAAACAGAACACAAAGTATGCAATGAGGCTGTTTATAATAATATAGCGATTTTGCTGAAATAAAGGAAAACAATAAATATTATTGAATAAATATACAACAATTTCTTAAAGTGCACCACTTCAAGCCCTTTGGGGGCTTCAACTCTTAGAATCCAACTCTGCCCAGTGGTCCACACCCCACTCCATCTCTGTTCCAGAAACACTGGTTCTTTGAAGAGGTCAAGGTCTTACACGTATCAGGGCCTTCACCTGTGCTGCTGCCTGGGCCTGGAACTCTACCGCAGGCCCTGCAGAGAAGCCTCCTTCTCAACCTCTAGGTCTCAACGTGAACATCACAACACACACACACACACGACCTCCCTGACCACCCAGAACTCAAGAGAATGAATACTCTTCCTCCGTGGCAAAATGCGGAGTTAGAGGTTTATTTCCCCGCTGGCCCGTGTAGGCTCTGTCGGTTCCCAGATGTGCTCCCAAGCCTCCCACAGTGCTGGGATGCAGAAGGTGCTTTCCTGACATGCTGAAAGGACGGATCCATGTCCCATCTCTGGACTCTGTGACCTCATGAGAGGGGTGCCCTGATGGGAACTTTGTCTGTAAAGTACAGATATGCAGCAGGATGACCACTCCCTCACTTTCTTAGTTCTTTCTCCCCCAATGAGAGGCACCCCCGACCTCTGGGGGCAGCCGCTCTGGATGAAGGCTGAGCTCCAGGGGGGAAGCGGGCTCTCAGAGACCATGCCCTCACCTACAGAAACATCACAGAACCTTGGGTTTTGTCAAAGCAAGCTGGCTGTGGATAACTATTTCAGTATAAGTTCTTGGAAAAACTCCAGGGGCTGGAGTGCTGGCAAAATGGGCCCACGCTGGGGGTTCCCCAGAGTGCCGAGATTCAGGTGCTCAAGCCTGGCCAGACTGTGAGCTCCTCCAGGGCAGACTCGGCCTGCACGCAGCGCTGTACTGCCAGTGCCCAGCACAGAGCCAGCACTCAGCACGTGCACACCGACCCTCTGCGGTGGTGCAACGAAGCAATTCCATCTGAGAGCACTGGCTCTCTGCCAGGCACAGGTTAATACTGTCCCCGTTAATCTGTACAACAAGCCCACGAAGTCAGTGTTCTTATCCCCGTTTTACAGAGGTGGGAATTGAGGTTCAGGAAGAGGTAATTTGCCCAAAGTTGCACAGCCAGTGAGAGGCAGGGCCTCTCCCAGCAGAAGTCCTTAGGGATAGTCAAACAGTGGCCTGGAGTGACAACTGCTAGTTTAGGGGCCAACAAATTAACATCCTCCTATTGGAGAAACCCTGTGACAACCCCCTGCACCCCGCAAGCACCAGCTCCACCGTTCCCGGCCTGGGTGCCGCCTGGGCACTGGCCCTCTGCTCCTTTCACCACACTAGCCTCTCATGGTTTGGGCTCCTCTCTACATTCCTGCTTCTCTTGCCTCTCTGATGGCTGTTCTTCCTCCTCCCACTTCCTAAAGGCAGGTGTTCCCCGTAGCTTCTCCTTGCTACCTTCTTCCTCTCTCTACACTCTCCCTCTAGGCCAGCCTGTCAACCCCTTGGCCCCTCTTTGGAGGGGGCTCTCACATCTGCACGCCCAGCTCAGACCTCTCCCAGCCCCTGGTTATTCCTCCCAGAAGGCTGCTCCTGCTCTGAGACCTTCAGTGGCTCCCAGGGGCCATCAGAGGAGGAACAAACTCCTCCCTGAGGCATTCCGGGCTCTGCTGTACCTATCTCCACTTCTCTCCCAATTCAGAGCCTTCATCCATGCCAGCACTGTGCTCTCTGCCTTTATTCTGCTGTCCCTTCAAGCAGGACCCCCCTCCCTCCCACCTCTGCCCCAGGTAGCTCTCACTGCCTGGTTTAGGGCACATACCCTCCCCCTGGAAGTCCTTCCAGACCCCTTCCCCAATCACAGGCGGCTCTCCCTCTTCAGTAGACTCCATGGAGAACCTGTCCCAGGCTGCCTTTGCAAGAGCTATTTCTGTGCTTGCTTTGACTCTCCTTCCACCCAGGGTCACACGGGGAGTCTGGTACTGGGATTCAGGGAAAATGCCCAACCTATGACTTTTAGTTTTGCCTCTTTGTGTAGAAGTCTCCTCAGCTGTAAAGTGAGGGGTGTGGAATTGGATCAGCATTTCCCTAATTCCCAAGTACCGTCATTTTTGCTTTATCCTTGTGTCACCTGTACTATCATATACTTATATTGCTTACCTTACATATTTAGCTACTTATTTTTTAAACTTTTTATTTTATTTTTGGCTGCACTGGGTCTTCGTTGCTGCGTGCAGTCTTTCCCTAGCTGCGGCGAGCGGGGGCTACTCTTCGTTGCGGTGCGTGGGCTTCTCATCGCGGTGGCTTCTCTTGTTCTGGAGCACGGGCTCTAGGCGCACGGGCTTCAGTAGTTGTGGCACGTGGGCTCAGTAGTTGTGGTTCGTGGGCTCTACAGCTCAGGCTCAGTAGTTGCGGCACACGGGCTTAGCTGCTCCGCGGCATGTGGAATCTTCCCAGACCAGGGCTCGAACCTGCGTCCCCGGCATTGGCAGGCAGATTTTTTTTTCCATCTTTAAAATATAACATTTATTGCTTAGATGGTTTGATACAGAACAGCTTTTTCTTCTCATTCTGAACTTGGAAGTACTATACAACTGAACGCAAAGCGGAACGCAAAGTACCCAAACCGAACTTGGGATTCTGTGTTCATGTGGCATAAACCAGTTTTGTACATAACGCAGCATAAGTTTTTAAGTTCCCTTTAGAAAAATATGAATTCTACACGTTTATTATTGTTTCCTGCTTAACGCATGGGCTGAAATCACTAGGATCAACTTCCTTCTGGAGGAGAGAGAGGAACAGAGGGTGGAAAGAATGGTGAAACTTTCTGAAACCGGCATCCGACCGTCACATAGCTTCCCCAGGGCTGGTGGAAAAAACAGTCCTTTGGGTTTTTTGTTTTGTTTTCACAGCTGGGAGTTTCATGTAGTGATTGAATCTCAGCATCGTGTCCATAAATCAAGAGAAAAACAAAAGAGAGAAATGTGCACCTCAAAAACCTTCTCAGAAGATCCATATATATATATTTGTAAAAGCCCTGAGAGAAGGAGAAAGAGAATCAAACAAACGTATAGAAACAAATTAGCTGGACATGCAAACTAAGCTATGATTCACCCAGAGTTTAAACAATCACAAATTTCAGTTTAATACTGGGGGAGGGGACAGAACAACAAACAAATGATACATCTCTCAACCTCACTAGTAAAATGTGGCAAAACCTTATCCACTAGGAGGGTGCAGATGAAGGCTAAATAAAGCTTTCAATCAAATAGTGATTATTAAAAAAAAAAAATAGTGATTACTGCGAGCTGCAGCCCCGGCTGTGCTGCGGCCTGGTTGGCAGGAGGATTCTTAACCACTGCGCCACCAGGGAAGTGCCTATACACATACCTTTTGTTCATTTGTTTTTATTTTTTATACAGCAGGTTCTTATTAGTTATCTATTTTAAACATATTAGTGTATATATGTCAACCCCAATCTCCCAGTTCATCCCACCCCCACCCCCCAACTTTCGCCCCTTGGTGTCCATACGTTTGTTCTCTACATCTGTGTCGCTATTTCTGCCCTGCAAACCGGTTCATCTGTACCATTTTTCTAGCTTCCACACATATACATTAATAAACGATATTTGTTTTTCTCTGACTTATTTCACTCTGTATGACAGTCTCTAGGTCCGTCCACGTCTCTACAAATGACCCACTTTCGTTCCTTTTTATGGCTGAGTAATATTCCATTGTATATATGTACCACATCTTCTTTATCTATTCATCTGTCGATGGGCATTTAGGTTGCTTCCATGACCTGGCTATCGTAAATAGTGCTGCAATGAACACTGGGGTGCATGTGTCTGGTTTTTTTTGGCTGCGTTGGGTCTTCGTTGCTGCACATGGGCTTTCTCTAGTTGTGGTGAGCGGGGGCTACTCTTCGTTGCGGTGCGCAGGCTTCTCATTGCTGTGGCTTGTCTTGTTCCAGAGCACGGGCTCTAGGTGCACAGGCTTCAGTAGTTGTGGCACGTGGGCTCAGTAGTTGTGGCTTGCGGGCTCTAGAGCGCAGGCTCAGTAGTTGCAGTGCACAGGCTTAGTTGCTCCGCGGCATGTGGGATCTTCCCAGACCAGGGCTCGAACCCGTGTCCGCCTGCATTCGCAGGCAGATTCTTAACCACTGCACAACCAGGGAAGCCCGCATGTGTCTTTTTGAATTACGGTTTTCTCTGGGTATGTGCCCAGTAGTAGGATTGCTGGGTCATATGGTAGTTCTATTTTTAGTTTTTTGCTTCTTTTTTAGTTTTGGTTTTTTGGCTGTGAGGCACGTGGATCTTAGCTCCCCGATCAGGGATTGAACCCACACCCCCTGCCTTCCAATGAAGGTGAAGTCTTAACCACTGGATCCAGGGAAGTCCCCATCTACTTTTTTTAACCTAAATAAAAATGAGACTTTACCTTGCCTTCTGTGACTCGAAAACCAATGTCACTTGCAATAAAGGTTGCAATACAGAAAAAGTGAACCATGAAAACAAACACATAACTGATAAAGTAAGAAACGTCTGTGCACAGCCTCAAATCTTCCCATGCATACTTCGAGGAAACAATGTCCTAGAACATCAGAGGCTTTGTCAAACGTAAACAAATCTGGATGCTGGCTGAAGTGGTAAAGAGAGATTTTCATCAGTAGTAACTATTGCAATAGGGAAAAGAGACCAGCATGAACTGAACTCAACTTTAATTTGGACAGAAATAGCTGGGTATTTTAAAGTGAAAATGAAGAAGGGAGGGAGGCACCTGGGGGCTCAGTAGAGTCAGAGAAATGAAAACTTACCAAAGGTCAAGTGTAAATGCAACTAGGCCAGTGGTGTCTGCTAGCTGGTATTATTGAAGTTAGAATTCTACTTTCTCACAGAGACTGGGAGACAGAGGCTCTGTCCTCAGGTGTCCTCAGGTGTTGGCTGGAACAAACAGTAAAAATTTTTGGCAGCCTTTTCTCAGGCAGGCACTTTAAGGGGGGGCGGTGTTAGAGCCACCTTAGGGAGGCAGCCTTGAGCTATTAGAAACTATGCTAGTGGTTGTTCAAGTCTTTACTGGCCAAGGCTGAGGCCTAGTTGAGAAGAGGGTTCAGAGGAGCCTGGCTAGAATTTCATAAAGGAGAGAATCTTTGTCAGCTTCTTCAGCTTAGATAAAAGTGAAAAGAACATAATGCATCATAGTGTGATGAGACTATGAGCCAGGTGCTCCAGGAGCTTATGAGGTAGATACTCTTAATATTATCCCCATAAAAAGGTTGAGGAATCTAAGGCTCAGAAAGGTTAAATCACCTGCCCAAGGTCAGGCAGCCAGAGGTAGCAACTGGAACCTAGGTCTCACTGGTTCCAGAGTTCATAGGCCCATTCTATGCCTATAGGCTCTGACCACCCACAAATGCCCTTCCTGCCAGTGTCACTGGTCCAGACTATTGAGTCTGGATAAATGTGTGGTGCAGGGCAGTGGTTCTCAGCTCTGGCTGCTCAGTGGAATCACCTGGGGACCTTTAAAAGTACTGATGCTTGGGTTCCACCCCCAGAAGTGCTGGTGCAATTGGACTGGGGTGCAGCCTGGACACTGGGATTTTTAGAAGCTCCCAGGTGATCCCTATGAACAGCCAGGTTTGAGATTTGGATGATCACTGTGTGCTAGAAGCCTTCACAGTGATCATCCCATGTGATCCTTGCAAGAGCCCTGTGAGGAAGGCAGGCAGGCAGGCGGCAATGACCGTGCCCTGCTGATGAGGAAACAAGCTCAGAGAGGCTAAGGCTCATATAGTTAATAACATCTGGGGATGGAACCAAGTTTGTTGACCTCTGCCAAAGGTTACTGCTCTTCAGAGGTCTAACTGAGAGGGAAAAAGCAATGTCTCCAAGAACAGAAATGAGCAGCTTACTTTCTCTCGCAAGTTAAAAGTCATTTCTCACCCCCACTGAACACGTGGAGGAGGGGATAGTACTTGCCTCAGCCACAGGACCCAAAACGAGGCCAAGGGATCCCAGACAGGTGAGCAGTGGCCAACCCTCCCTGGCAGTGTACCATCGGCAGAAGTCAAGGCTGGGCTGGAGCAAGAAGGCCTGCAGTTCTCTGATAGTGCTGCTTCCCACGCCCACGTTCCTGCAGTGGGTGGTGATCCTTGCTACCAGGCACCTGCTGGGAGCTGGGCACAGCAAAAGGAAGTCAGGGACCCATTACTGTACCAGGCAGTGAGGGTCCTGCTGCAGTCTCCAGAACCGCTCTCCCACCCCAGCCCCAAGCCCACTGCGCCCACGAGCCTGCTCTGGAGGGGAGGGGGCACTGCCCACCTTTGGGAGACCTGGGGGACGTCACTGCTCACATCTAACGGGCGTCACTCCCCACATCTGGGGGACGTCAAGGGTTCCCAGTTGTGGGCAGTTGAGAGAGCACCGTCCACAGCTGGAGCCAGCAAAGCACCACTGTACGTATCTGGAAGGCTTAGGCTCACCTCAGCCTTGAAGATGCCCCGGGGGGCGCCAGCAGCTTCAGGAAATGGCCTCAGGAAATGCGACTCCAGCACAGTAGAGGGCCCCTACCCACTCCAAACCCCTCAAAAACGCAACAATCAGAGGCATGCCTCAGGGCGCATCCGGGACATAACCAAACAGAGGGCGGCCACACCCCCAGGGAGAGGCCGGGTGGGGACAGCAGGGCGCAGCCCTCCCAGTCCAACCCCTCGGGGCAGGGTTCCCGCCGACGCTGCCCTTCAGGCCACCTGATCTTCGAGCCAGCCGGACCCACGGACCCACGCAAGGGAAAAGGGACGGCCCCGGGGTGGCGGGGCGGCCGTCGGAAGGCGCCCTCCACTCCGAAGCCGTCTTCCAAGACCCCCAACATGGCCCGGGGCGGCAGTCAGAACTGGAGCTCCGGGTACTCAGACTGCAGGCCGGAGGCACAGGCGACCGGGTGAGCCGGGAGGTCGCGCCAGGCCGGGGCGTCGGGGGTCCGGGCCGCTAACCCACCGCAGCGCCCCAGCCAGTCAGCTCCAGGCGCCGCCGGAACCTCCGCGAAGGTTCTGGGCCTTTGTGGCGTCACTGTCTCCTTGCGGAACCTTCCGCCGGCGCCGAATAAAACCCGCCGCGGAGGAGCCGGCGGCTCGAGTGCGGCGGAGCTGAGAGAGGAGGGTATCCCGGCGCAGGCGGGAGGGAGCCCCGGGCGGCGGCGGCGGCGGCAGCAGCAGCCGTGACCGTGACCGTGACCCGCGGGCGGGCGGCGGGGGCGCGGGCCAGGGGCCCGGCTGGGGCGTCCGGGGCGCGCTGACCGTCCTGCCCGCCCCGCCCCGCAGAGAAAAGATGGTGAAGGAGACCCAGTACTATGACATCCTGGGGGTGAAGCCCAGCGCCTCCCCGGAGGAGATCAAGAAGGCCTATCGGAAGCTGGCGCTCAAGTACCACCCGGACAAGAACCCGGATGAGGGCGAGAAGGTGCGGGCCGGGCTCGCGCGGGGCCCGCCGTCAATTATTCAGCCCGGAGCTCGGGGGCTGTGAATTATTGAAGGCTGCGGGGAATCCGAGCCGCGTTTGTTGGAGAGGCGGTCGCCAGGTGCCGCGCACCACGCCGCGGGGCCGGGGCTGGGGGTGGTCCGAGGCGGAGGGGGCGCGGCGCGGTCAGTTGGAGGGCGCTTCGTCGAGCCCCAGCCTCGCCGGGCTGGGCATCTGGGCTGGTGCCAGGGCCCGAGGCGCCGGGACCCCTCGTGAGCCCCCGCGCAGCCCATTCATTCCTCCCTTCGCTCCACAAGGGCCCCTCCGAACGCCGGGGAGGGCCGGGACTGAAACGTGGGGGCCCAGTTCTCCTAGGGTTTGCGGGCATTCCTGTCGGAAAGGCAGCCAGCAAGCCGGGAAACTGAGGCACACGCGACCAGAAGAAGTTGTGTACTTGCTGGGGACGACCGGGGTTGAATTATTTTTGTGCTCATATTCCCTGTTGATGCATAAGCCCTAGAGGTGAGTTTCTTTAATCTGAGTTAGTACCTTGGACAAACCCGGTGTCCTTCTTGAGAATGGCCGACTGGATTTGTTCTGTGTGCCTGTCTCCTGCCTGATCAAGGTTGTCAGACATTGAACAATCACCTTTTCTTTATTAAACAGGGACATGGAGATCTTTAACCTGACACATCATTTTATATGAACATTACAGGTTTCCCGTGACAAATGACCCGCAGTGGATCCTAAGTACCAATAATAATAGGCTGAAAAATGCTCTGCATCATAGAGGCCTAAATTAAACTTTTTCATCCAGTTCACAGAGAAAGAGTCAACCTGTTTTTTATGCCCAAGGAAGCTCATTACCCACCAGAATAGGTGATTAGAAAGATCAGGCATTGATCCTTGGGAAAGCTTGTTGGCCTTCCCACTCCTCCTTTGACTTCTTGCCATTTTCTTATAAAACTTGGGATATCCTAGATGGCTTTTGGGAGGTGGGGCTTTTGTGGTAGCTGATAGCAGTGACACCTGGGCCACTTTTGAAGCCGTAGATTACCTGTCTAGCATTAGACTCGTGGAAACGGCTGTAGTATCAAAATACCTGTCTGTGTTAGCTTTTCCAAGCTGGAGAAACCTGCCTAAAGAAGGTTGGCTGGGTGGCAACAGTGATAGGATATTTATATTTAGCCACAGGTGCCGAGTGTCGCTGTCACAAGTTTAAAATGCTTTCCTGGAAGACCATTTGTCTGTTACTCGTGTTCTTTCTCATCTATATTTAGGTGGCTTACTGTAGCTTTTAAAGTCACTGGCTTTCTACGTGGTGTTGGTGATTCATAGATGTGCTCCCTAAATTCACTGTAGGCTGTTTCTGTGAGTAGCCTTAAAGGAGAGCGCACCCAGGCTTCTAATTTCACGTTTCAGAGGCGGCACATGGGAAAGCCTTCTGACCCTGGTTCAGGTCAGATCTCTCCAAGAGTGAGTTCAGGCACTCTCCAAGAGTAAGTCATGGCTGTGTGCCATTGGAGTGAGTCTGCTCTTGGTGTTCTGAAGCTTTTTTTTAAATTGGACTTAACCTGTACTACATTTCTGTAGGTGTTGCCCTGCATATACCTGCCTGGGCAGAGGTGGTTGATTTGTTTTAAACTAATATTTATTTATAGCCAGATACTGAATTAGTGTCACTTAAGTGAGGCTCCTGAAGTGTCTGGCGGGTCCCTTTCAGCTTAGAGGTGGGGGGTTCTGTGATGTTCCAGGAATACTTTTCCCTTCCCACCTTCCAT
The DNA here is from genome assembly GCF_937001465.1 of Orcinus orca. Classification (NCBI taxonomy): domain Eukaryota; kingdom Metazoa; phylum Chordata; class Mammalia; order Artiodactyla; family Delphinidae; genus Orcinus; species Orcinus orca. The sequence continues at coordinate 81,868,318 of NC_064560.1, forward strand.
GAAGGGGATAAAACCCTTTAATTTAGTTCTCAGCTAAAACTTCTTCCGACCTCTGACCATAGGCTGACCCACTGGTCTAGTCCTCATCCTCATTTAATTATGATTCCTTGTTTGCTACCTGTATTCCCTAGAAACGAAAGGGTTTGAGGAGACTGGGGACACAATTTATAGAAACTGCTGTAAAGTTCCCTAGAGAGGACTCATTCATTCATTCACTCACCAGATACCTCCTTTTTGGTCCTGCTGTGGGCTGGGCACACTGTGTAGGCCTTTTCTTTTTTGTGCAAGTTTGTGTGTAGTTCTTGTCCACTTTATCTGTTCATAGGTGGAACCTTTTAATTTTTTTCCCCCAAGTTTGTCACTTTATTAATGTCTCTTCAAAAACAGACTGAGCCAGTCCATTCCCCCTTGCTCCAGGGCAACTGAGAAGGCTATTAGGGTGTTGGTCTTTGTTTTGTGGCCTGTTGTCCTGTGTTGCTAAGCATTGGGCAGCCGGTGTTTGTTGTCAGGTGTTCTGTATGGAGTCTCTACTTTTCTGCAGCTGGTTTTCTGAAAGACACACGGGCAGTGGGTCAGTAAGCGAGTCCCTTTCAGGGGTCGTGATAGGGGGCATGTTCTTGGTTATTAACCCCAGCCAGCTTTTGAGATGAGTTTGGTCTTTTGGCCAATTTTACTGTAACTTTTTTTTTTTTTTTTTTTTTTTTTTTTTGCGGTACGCGGGCCTCTCACTGCTGTGGCCTCTCCAGTTGCGGAGCACAGGCTGCGGACGCGCAGGCTCAGCGGCCATGGCTCACGGGCCCAGCGCTGCGCAGCATGTGGTATCTTCCCGGATCAGGGCACGAACCCGTGTTCCCTGCATCGGCAGGCGGACTCTCAACCACTGCGCCACCAGGGAAGCCCTACTGTAACTTTTAGTTTGAATAATAGATTTTTAAGTTAAAAAATCATAAAAGAGAGCATAACAGTGCAGAAAATTTCAGAATATTGAGGAAAACCCACCAAGTACACATCACTCTAACTGCTGTCCCTGTGTTTCTTTCCAGGCTTTCTCCAGGGTGATTGTACATGGTCATCCTGGCACACAGGGTTTTTTTTTTTTTCCCTCACCACTGAATATTTTATAGTAAATACTTTCCCCAGTAGCTACATAGTCTCCAAAGCCATTTTCCAGCTGCATAACGATCTTATTAAAGGAACTGTGGCACATTATTAGTCTGAAAGGTGAGAGGTCAGAGTACTAGTCTCCAGCTGTGAGATGGGTGAGGGTCAGGCAGGGACTGAATTAGACTCTGGAGTGCTGAGACCCCACCCCCACCCCCAGGGTAGTGGGAGTCCTGCCCCTTTGTGAGGTCTGGCCTCTGGTTGAATGCCCCAAGAGACGGGGCATTACTTTTCCTTTTTAGAGTAATCATCCGTTCTGTTAAGTGCAAAAGTCTTTCAATTATCCAGAGTGTTTCTAATGGACATTCTCTTGAAGCATGTTTACCTAGTACAGACAGGCCCAGAGACTCCCTGGGGGCAGCCTGGCCTGGTTGTTTTCTGATCTTCCTTACTGGCCACCTAATCCCTACACCTTATTTTCCTTCTGTGGAAAGGAGTGGTGGTGAACGATACCTACTTCTTTACAGAAATGGTGGGAGAATCAACGCACCAAAAGACCTACTCAGTATGATTCTGATGTCTCTAAGACAGTTTTTTAAATTACCCAGTTGTTAGCTATTATTTATTAGCTATCATTTATTATTTATTAGTTACTTATTAGATCTCTATCGGGGATCTGTAGTACAAGAGAAAACCTAGTGTCTGTCAGTTTCCATATTTGTATATTCAAAGTACTTTATTTTTCCTGTATGTTCTGTATTTTTTTTTTTCTTCCTAAACCATTCCCCTGGAGGGCGAAGACCCTATCTCACTTATTCATTTCTCAATTCCCAGAATTGAGCCATTCATATAACAAGTATTTACCAGGTACCTTCTACAGGCCAGACAGTGTTCTAGGTTTGGGGATATGGCAGTGGACAAAGCTGACCTAACCACCTGTCCTCATGGAGCTGACACTGCAGTGGGGACACCATCACAGCAGTAAGTGCTCTGGTATTGGGGAACAGCAAGGAGGCCAATGGCGCACGAGCAGAATTGCGGGGAGCTGGAGTCAAAGGTGTCAGTTTGGGCTTGTAGACCAGAATAAGAACTGGCTTTTACTCCAAGTGAGCCGGGCCCCTTGGAGGGCTTGGGGCAGAGGGCTGACGTGATTGGCTGGCAAGTTCTGGCTGCTGTGCAGAGAACAGACTGAAAGCTGAGGTGAAGGCGGAAGATGGGAGTCCAGTGAGGAGGTCACTGTGGCTATCCAGGCCAAGGAGGGTGTCCTCCGCCAGGGCGGGCGTGGTGGTGGTAGTGGTGAGAAGGGATGGATTTTGGATATTTTATGTGGTGTTTTGATTTTATGTTAAAAACTTCCATATATCTGCAGAAAAGGTGAGAGTGGTACAATGAACACCTGCCTTTCTTTCACGTACCTTCACTGATTATAAATAGGTTGTCACATTTGCTTTCCCTATATTATTATTATTTGCTAAAGCTTTTGAGGGTAAGTTGCATACATCATAACCTTTCAGCCCTAAATGTTTATCCTTGGGAAAACAACATCCTTGTACATAACCACAGTACATTTATCAAATTTAAGAAGTTGAACATTGAGAAAAAAATTCCCATTTTTCCAGTTGTTCCAGTGTCCTTTGTAGCAATTTTTTCCCCAGTGCAAGATCCAGTCCAGGATCCAATCCAGGGTCACACACTGCATTTAGTTTTCCTGTCTTTTAGTTTTGCAGAATGTACCTCAGTTTGGGTTTTCTGATTCTTTTCGTACAGTTGGATTCCAGGATACATTTTTGGCAGGCATGTGACACATGGGGTGTTGTGTCTTAGGGTACTGGAGATGGACATTTGAAGGTAGCACCAGAAGGATTTGTTGACAGATAAGATGTGAGGGAGAGGAAATGAGGTTTTGGAATTGCCAATAAGTGAGCTATGGGGGAGACTATGGGAGGGGCAGGACTTTGGGGGGGAGATCAGGACAGATTTGCTCACAGTGTCTGCAGCCTGCATGCGGATGGATGCTCACAGGATGTCTGTAGTTGCATTTTATGCTAGTAACCTAGGAAAGCAGCCCTCCTGAGCTGGAAAGCAGCCCCCATGGGCTTTATCCAGTTGTAGGTTAAGCCCTGGCCTGGTCTCACTGTATCTTAGCTCCATTCTACTTCTTCCTGTCTGGTGCAGCCTGAGGAGGGAGAAACTCCTCCTTACTGCTCTGTATCCTTATTCTCTGCAGTGGCCCTGCCTCTCATCCCTTAGTAATGTTTGCCCTATGTATCCCACTCTACAAAGGGATTAAATGGAAAAGTCAGGTTTCAGATAACATATAGACCTGCTAGTTTGGGGGTTGGGTGTAGAATCCCTCTGTCATTGCATTTATATGGTGGGTTTGCTTCATGAACAACTCAAACCTTCTCTTTTTAATCTCTCTTTTTTTCTTTTGAAGTTTAAGCTCATATCCCAGGCATATGAAGTGCTTTCAGATCCAAAGAAAAGGGACATTTATGACCAGGGCGGCGAGCAGGCAATTAAGGAAGGAGGCTCAGGCAGCCCCAGCTTCTCTTCCCCCATGGACATCTTTGACATGTTCTTTGGTGGCGGAGGACGGATGGCTAGAGAGAGAAGAGGTAACTGCTTTGAAAGACGTTAAGCAAGTTTTATAGTTTCCAAATTGTACGTGTTGCTGGAATCAGGACAGATCATGCCTTAAAAGGGTGTAGTTGTCATGTTTGGGGATCATTAGCTTTAGTTCATCGCTTGTTTAGTCTACCTGGAATCTCTTAGTGCATTTAGCAATTAATTGCCTGACACCTTCCCAACACCACATATAAAGGAGCAAATGGGGAATTCCCTGGTGATCCAGGGGTTAGGACTCGGTGCTTTCACTGCTGGGGCCTGTGTTCAGTCCCTGGTCAGGGAACTAAGATCCTGCAAATGGTGTGCCCCGCCCCACCCCCACCCCCACCACCACACAAAAAAGGAGCAAATGGCGGTGAGGAGAAAGGAGGAAGTTCAAGTTCATCTTGCCCTCTTTTTCTCTTTTGTTGGGGTCAGGTTCCATTTATGTTCCTAAGGGACATAAATGGCACCTCCTGTGGTTATTAGTGATACCTCTGCCGAGAGTGCTCTTCTCCCCTCCTGCACGCTTCCTCCCAGGCCTCCTGACTTGGGCCAGGGCCCGCGGGCTCTATTTCCGGCTGGTGCTCTGCCATGTGCAGTGTGGCCTCATTTTCTCAGCCTGCTCAGGAGATTTTCTAGGTAACAAAAATTTACCCCTTGATGTTTGAACATCTTTGTAAAAGAAACTACTTTGCCTGTCTCTTCAGAATGCATTAGGACTAGCAGCTTCATCCCCAGAGGTGAATTGAGAGACTTAGCTATTGGTGAAATGGCCCCAGGCCCCCGTTTTTGAGTTCTGGGTTTGTTCTTCCTAATTTTTCTATACCTCTTACCTCCTGCCAGGCTCTGGACTGTCACCTCTGTTACCAGTGGTCTCTAATAGCCCCCTTCCCCTGTCCTGCTTACGGTTGATACTCTGCTTTGGACCTCAAAACCAGATAGATAACCAAGCTTATTAAAATCCTGGGTGAAATCAAGATAAGCTCTGCATTGAGGTTTAAGAAGGGTGGTTTGAGGTAAACAAGAGGCCCTTGGAAAAATAAGGCTGTACTTGTTCTCACATTATAATTGACTTTGAGCTTTGAAAAGCTTGGCTGTCAATTCTGTGAATACAGTGTGCTGAAAATCACAAAGGGTTTATTAGGGAAAAATCCTTACCCTGTTTTCTGGGTATGTTGCCTGCTCATATAATTGACAGTGTGGATGTGATTAAAACCTTGGGTATCCTCTTGCCTAGCTCTCTCACTGTCTTGAGATGAACAACTTCACGCCCTTAATTAAGTCATCTCTCAAAGTTGACAGCCAATAAACAAGGACATCATCTCGGTGACTTCGAGAGCCCTATGGGCAGCAGAGAGGGACCTGATGCTGTGGGTCCTGGCAGGCTGGTATGGTGCCAGAGCAGACAGACTCCCACCCTGAAGATGAAAGTCCCACTGTCCTGGATGCACAGACAAGATTTCCACAGATGAAAGCGTTCCCACTTGGCCACGAGACACAGAAGGGCTCAAAAATTAAAGGACGTTATGTTCAAGGAAGAGTTTCAGTTAAAGGTCCAGAGACTGACTTCGTGCAGCATCTATAAGGAGAGGGCTCCTTTCATGGGGAGAACCTAGTTAACCAATCTCATTGGTTAACATTGCCTTGGGTTTCCTCATTGATCTCTCATTCTCAGATTTGTTTTAGCAAATAAAGATGAAAGTCTTTGACATCTATAAATGACTGAATAATTAGCTCATAGCTAGAAAGGGTATTAGTTCTCATACTGGCAAAGGGCCAGAGGATGGGCCAGGTGTGACAGAAGCAAGCATTGCTTCCCACAGGGAAGGGAATGAATGACACAGGCACAGTTTGAGACTTCATACCACTAAAGGTCATATGGGTAGTATTTAATACAGTGGTATATTTAATACAGTATTACTAATTGGTCTTTTTTTTCCCTCGGTAAGGCAAGAATGTTGTACATCAGTTGTCTGTAACTCTTGAAGATTTATATAATGGAGTCACAAAGAAATTGGCTCTCCAGAAAAATGTAATTTGTGAGAAATGTGAAGGTAAGAATTTCTGAATGAGTCTCATAGTTCTGGTCCCTTAGATCTGGAAACAATTCTTACTGTTTTACAATTCAGAGAAAAATAATTTATCTTTTTAAATGTGAAGGTCAGAGATTGCAAACAGGTAGCCTGAGGGGCAAATCCATTTCATTTGGCCCTGTACATTTTTTATTTGGACTGCACATTTATTTAATATGTTGACAATTATTTTAAAAATATAAAAATCAAGAATGGTTGACCCAACCTAGGGGTCGGCAGACTTTTGCTGTAAAGGGCCAGATGATAGGTATTTCTGGGCTTCGTGAGCCATGCAGTCCCTGTCATAACTATTCAACTCTTATCGCAAAAGGAGCGATTGGGCTTCCCTGGTGGTGCAGTGGTTGAGAGTCCGCCTGCCGATGCAGGGGACATGGGTTCGTGCCCCGGTCTGGGAAGATCCCACATGCCACGGAGCGGCTGGGCCCGTGAGCCATGGCCGCTGAGCCTGCGCTCCGCAACGGGAGAGGCCACAACAGTAAGAGGCCCGCGTACCGCAAAAAAAAAAAAAAAAAGGAGCCATAGACTGTAAACAAGCAGATGACATACCTGTCCTTCCAATAAAGCTTTATTTACAAAACCAGTCAGCTGGCCATAGTTTGCTGTCCTTGATTTAAATGTAAATGTAATTAACGTAATTTTTAAAAATCTGATTTTTCAAGAAAAGTCAGATCTGGTGACTTGGTCACACATTGTCCCGCAGAGAAGTGGCTGGGCTGGGTAGCCGCCCTCGTGGACAGGGCTGTTTTCTCCAGTCTCCACTGGTCACACGTAGGCATTCACATTTGGTGAAGTTAAAGCAATGAATTTATCTTGGTATAGCCAAACGCACAAATGTTTGCGCTTACATGTTAACATCTGGATATTGTCTGCTTGGCTAGAATCATCCAGGCTCTTCCACGTGGCTTTTCATGATTGTAAATAGTCAGAATTCAAACCCCAGTGTCCAATTTCATGGCTCATGATCCTTCTCTGGTGGCACCCAGCAGAGACGCTTCTAAGGGAAGAGCACAGCCTTGTTCCTGTCTCCCCACAGGCGTTGGTGGGAAGAAGGGATCTGTGGAGAAGTGCCCAGTGTGCAAGGGGCGAGGGATGCAGATTCACATCCAGCAGATCGGGCCGGGCATGGTGCAGCAGATCCAGACCGTGTGCATCGAGTGCAAGGGCCAGGGCGAGCGCATCAACCCCAAGGACCGCTGTGAAAGCTGCAGTGGTGCCAAGGTCATCCGAGAGAAGAAGATTATCGAGGTGCATGTGGAGAAAGGTGAGTCTGTGCAGCAGTAGCGCCCCACGCTGGTGGACGTGCATCTGAGGTGCTGATTGTGGGGCACAAGGGTTAGGTATCGTGGAAACGAGACACAGCACAAGTGGTATTTAAATGCCGTTAGAGTGTGCCGTCAGTTCTTCCAATTCCCAGGGCATCTTCCATTGACCCTCCCTGGCTTTATTTCCATCCATGTCACCTGCCAAAGTTTTCTTGCTTACAAAACTTCTTTGTAAGGTTTTCCAATGCCCTGGAAGTCACTTAACCTTGATTTTGGTTAATTGCCCTCTCTTGCCCTTCTCAAACTATTACTTTAGAGTCACTGGGAGTGTTATTCCTAATGGCTTTTGTCGCTCATTGGCCGTAAAAGCTTATCTAAGTCTTCATAGCTGTATGTCCCTTTTCTCCACACATTTCCCCTCAGTTGCAGCAGATTCTCCCAAATCTAGCACCTTCCTCCTGCTGTTCATTTTGCCTGGGGCCATCATTTTAGGGTCTTTTTCCCTCTTAGTTGTTCCCCCTGATCATTCTGTGGCTTCCTAATCCAGCAAATGTATTTAGGTGAGAGACCAAAGTACACAAATCAACACCCAAACCAGCACACACGTGGAGGGACTGAACACTGTGCCTGTGTGCACAGAGACTTAGTAGAAGGCCCCCAGAGCCCAGTGCTGCTTGTGCGTCAAGAAGCAGGCGGTGACCTTCTGCTCACAGGGCACTGTCAGCTGAGGCATCGCATGGCCAGGAGGGCGGGGAGTGCGCGGGGAACTTGCGACGTGGCGGCCTCGTTTCCCACCCTCCCTGCTGCACACTTGGCTGAGGCACCTCGTTATGCCGAGGAGAGTGAGGCCTCTTGGTCAGTGGTAATCCCAGCCCCAGGCCTGCACGAGGTTGGGAGGTTTGATGAATAAAGAACCCCCAGAGGGCTCTCTGTGAGCCTTCTTCAAAAGCTTTGTCGGAAGTATGGTTTTAAAGAGAAGTGGCTAATCAGAAAGGGATGATGTTTCATAGGTATGAAAGATGGGCAAAAGATACTGTTTCATGGAGAAGGCGATCAGGAGCCTGAGCTGGAGCCTGGTGATGTCATAATTGTGCTTGATCAGAAGGATCATAGTGTCTTTCAGAGACGAGGCCATGACTTGATCATGAAAATGAAAATTCAGCTTTCTGAAGCCCTTTGTGGCTTCAAGAAGATGATAGAAACACTGGATGATCGAGTCCTTATTATTACATCCAAATCAGGTAATGTTTCAAATGTGTTTCGTTGTAGTTCTTCTGTACGTTTGGCATAATGATGCTGGCAGCTTAGCCTTGTTTCACATTCAAGGTTGACTTCTGTTGCACAAGTTAGTGTGACTTGATTTTCTCTAAATTTAAAGTCATCACTAGGGACTTTTGAGAATTTTATGAATTTCTTTTATAGTCTCCACGAAAAAAATTCAGTTTTGGGGAAAGAGCCTCAAAACAGGAATCTTGGGGATCTAAACTTCTACCTGGAACCTTCCAATTTAACTTAAATTTTTTTAAAAATTAACTTCTTTTTTTTTTTTTGCGGTACGCGGGCCTCTCACTGTCGTGGCCTCTCCCGCTGCAGAGCACAGGCTCCGGACGCGCAGGCTCAATGGCCATGGCTCATGGGCCCAGCCGCTCCACGGCATGTGGGATCCTCCCAGACCGGGGCACGAACCCGTGTCCCCTGCATCGGCAGGCGGACTCTCAACCACTGCACCACCACGGAAGCCCTAAAAATTAACTTTTGTATAATAATACACACCTGATAATAGGTGGTGTTTTTCTATCAAATGGTGATCTGTGCTGATTCATCCATGTTTCTCTAGCCTCTGTGTTGTCGATTACATGTGAGAGACATTTTAAAATAGAATTTTCCTGAAAAAAAAAGACATCGCCTGCCAGCTTATCCTTGGCGGCTTCTAGAGAACCGCCCATCTGCACACAGGCACAGGAGCTTGAGGGAGCTGCCTCTGGACCCAAAGGGTTCTCAAAGGCCTGAGAGCTCAGCCTGCCAGCATGTGTGTAGATGCCAGGCTCCCAGCTCCCAGGAGGGCTAGTGTTCACTGCAGTTGAGTCCATGCCTGGAAGGGGCTGTGAGGAGGCCAGGCAAATTGGAGAAGGGAGAGAGGCCAGGCTGGGGCCCTCAACTTGAAGCTGCCTCCGAATAGCACTTCAGGTCAGTTGTCCATGTCAAAGAATGCCTGGACAGGTGCGGTGGCGGCTGAGCCACCCAGACATCCGTGACCCCATCACTGGCCGTGAGCAGTGCCGCTCTGGTCCCCTCGCTGGCCACAGGGTTAGGGAGTGACTTCTCCTGTGGGTATCTGAGGCTTAGGCTAGAGGGATAGGCTCAGAGCTGGGATGGGAGGTAACCAGCCAATAAGCCTGTCTGAGGGCAGTGTAATTAAGACCCTAAGTCCAGTAGAGTGAGCCACCTTGCCTCCCCAGCCTCCATCCAGGGCTTTCCTGCCTCTGTGTCCGTTTCTCTCTTCCCCTTTCTGGCCTGTTCTCTTTCTCTGCCACTTTCCTCTTTGGCTTTTTCTGTTTCCTCTTTTCTGGGTATAAGTGAAATGGAATTATATATCCAAGTCTTGATCAGAGGTTTGTTTTGGGTTTTTTTGCTTTTGTTTTTTACTTTTTATTTGGAAACAATTTCAGACTAACAAAAAGTTGTAAAAATAAAAACAGTATGAAGACCACGCATGTATGATTTGCCTATTGTTAAAATTCTACCCTGTTTGATTTTTCATTTCTGTGCTTGTGTATAGATACACTTAAGGATTGTGGAAAAGCACTGCAGTATAATGAAAGTATGCATGAAAATTTAAAACACAGCACCTTCCTTTAGATTCCATTCTGTAAGCCTCCCAAGGTACCCAATTCCTCCCCTCACTTCTGTAGGAAAGTTTGGGGATCATAGTTCACACAAAGCCCTAGGCCACAGGCTGTGAGAGGGTATGTGCCCAAGACCCCTGGTATCATGTCCAAGACCCCCAACATTGTCTCAGACCTGATTCCAGTCCTTCGGGGAGCATGAGCTGGGCAGCATCTTTGGGGTGCTGTGTAACTTCTTTGCGAAAGCTAGTCCTTGGCCAAGCTCCCTGGAGCAGGGGCCTCTGCCATGGGATTGGAACCCAGTGTTCCTTGCTGCCTCCCAGCTGATCCCAGCCGCAGGGAAACTGGGAGCCAAGGACGAAAGAGGAAGTGAGCCCCAGAGGGAAGGAAGTCGTAAACCCCGAGAAACCCATTTCCTTGCTTAGTTATAAGGAAGGGCAGGGTGTCCAGAAAACCTTCTGCTGGAGATTTCTCTTGTGCTTTTTCTTTTTGCTCATTTATCTTGTTTTGAGTCCTTTTCTTTCACCTCTTTTCTTGTTTTGGCTTATTTCTCTTTCCTTCATTTCCTCTTCTCTCTTCTGCTACTGAAGTGCCTTCCTCGCCAGAGGCCTTTAGGCTGTCTTGAGCATGGCTGAGAATCAGGAGATTAAAGAAAAAAGTGCCTTAAGAGCTTCACCAGGGTGTGATCCCCCTGAAGGCAGATTTGTACCTCACGGAAGAGCTGGCTCATCATCTCTTTCCTTCTCTTACACGTAGTTGCCCATGCTTGGTCCCACAGTTTCCCTGCCCCGCGGTGAGTTAGAAGCAGAAGCCTGAGGAGTTGTGCTGAGAGCAACAAGAAGTGTGACACCTGACAGGAGCAAAGAGACAGAAAAGCTATTAAAAACAAAGCAAAGACCATAACAAGCCCAGCAGCCTGGGGCCATTTAGCTAATGGGCTCCTCCTGCAATCAGCAGCTCTGAGGGCCACAAGTGAGTCACAGCCCTGCACTGAATGACCTCCAAGGAGAGAGTCCTCCACACCCTTTATTTTAAAAACTCCCGTGAGATACTTTAAAAGATTTCCTCTTGGGGCTTCCCTGGTGGTACAGTGGTTGAGAGTACGCCTGCTGATGCAGGGGACACGGGTTCGTGCCCCGGTCTGGGAAGATCCCACATGCCGCGGAGCCTGCGCGTCCGGAGCCCGTGCTTCGCAACTGGAGAGACCACAACAGTGAGAGCCCCGCCTACCGCAAAAAAACAAAAGATTTCCTCTTGAGAGAGTTCATCCAGGGGAGTGGGATGCTGAATAAATGAGTGTTTGGGCTCCCCCCAACCATTTTTTCTGAACATTTGTTTCTTTGTCCATTTTCATTACTGAGCTGAAGAACATACTTTTTAAAGAGACCCTTTTATCCCTTTTCTTTTCATGTTTGGAAGGAAATGATATTTTTAGATTTGGGGGCGAACCAAGAGCTCTGGGGGGACTAAACTCCCACGATGCCTTTTGAAAAAGTGTAGAATTAAGATCCAGCCCACCAGCTCCTGGAGACTGCCTGTGGCCGGAGCCACCTTGTGAGCCCCCCACCCAGAAGGCTGGCTCTCCTGCCAGGTGGGGTCTGGCTGGACTCTGAGGCCCATTCCTGCTCCAAGCTCTGCTTGAGTCTGTGAGGAGCACACTCTCCTCCCACTCATGGGAAGGTTGTAGTGACAGCCTGACGCAAGAGGCAGGCTGACAGGTATCGCCCCTGTTTACCCGGACTGAGTGTTGACTCCCAGTTCACTGTTTTAAACCAACCTTATGATGGAGGCTTCAGCCCGCTCCTCCTTGGGTACACTGCAGGAGCCCCGTGCGTGGGTCAGAGAGGGTTCCACTCCCGCCCCCCTCCCTCTCATCCCCCTCACCCAGCCGGTTCCTCTGACAGGCATCCTTCTGGTCGGGACCAGCTTTTTAGTCAGATGCCCTGTGACCCCTGCCTTTGCCTGCTGCTGTGGGGGTGATGGTGTCTGCGCCAGGCTCTCCCAACACGGGGACTGACCTCTCCAGGCTGCCCTCCATCTTCCTGTTTCATAAGTAAACCTTCTCTGCGGCAGGTGAGGTGGTAAAGCACGGGGACCTGAAATGTGTGCGTAATGAAGGAATGCCAATCTACAAAGCACCCCTGGAGAAAGGGGCTCTGATCATACAGTTTTTAGTAAGTGCATGTGTTTTATTCTCATGGGACATATAATTAAATGCCTTAATTGGGAAGGGAAGAAACAACTGCTCTTTCCCACCTCACCCTTTACAGGTTATTTTTCCTGAAAAACACTGGCTGTCTCAAGAGAACCTTCTCCAGCTGGAAGCTCTGCTCCCTCCTCGACAGGAAGTCAGGATTACAGATGACATGGATCAGGTGGAGCTGAAGGAGTTTAATCCCAATGAGCAGAACTGGCGCCAGCACAGGGAGGCCTACGAGGAGGATGATGACGGGCCCCGGGCCGGAGTGCAGTGCCAGACGGCATGATGTGGCCTGGTGCAGCGTGGCCCGGCCGGACTAGCACGTGATGAATGTATAAAGTTGGCACAATGAAAATGGCATCGCTTTAATGGCCTCGTGTTTGGGGTGTCCTGTGTATGTGCTCAGCATTCTCAACTGCTGAGTGTCTTTTTGGTTTTTCTTTTTTTTTCTTTTGGTTGTAACTTAAGTTATAGCTTAATTTATATTTAAATGTTTTAAGTGTAAATCACTCTAGTCTGCATATGGAATCTGTTTATTTACATTTTCAGGATATTTTTGAGATGCCAGTGACTGCACTGACACTTTGTGCTTCTAGTGGCTCTGCCATAGTTCAGTTCCACCAATAAAGCACAGCCCAGACGACAGCACTCAGCCCCCTACAAACCTCCAGGCATGAAGTGGGCGACCTGGCCCAAGTCTAGCTCTGCGGTTTCTTCCCCTCCCCACCTCCCGCATAATGGCAAAGTTACTGAGGGCATGATCTCAGGGCTGCTCATGTGACATTTCTGAATCTAGATTCTAGATGCTTCTCCTCAAGAATAAAAGCACATCTGTGGGTTGGGCTTGGCTGCAGTGCCTGGTTCACGCTGAGTGGGCTTCAGGGCCAACTTGGTTCCCACTGTCCTGTGCCCTTGAATGCTTGGAACGGGGTGTGTGTCTGATCATCTCTCTTGGAAGCTTCCTGAACCTTCCAGGCCTTGCGGTGAGGACAAACCAGTGTTTTAAATGAAACGCTGATAAAACTGTTTGCCTGCGCCCCCCGCACCTTGTTTTTTGTTGTTTTATTTTCTGTTGACAGCATTTGCAGTGCTCTCCCACCAAAGTGCTTACTTGTAAAGATAACGAAACCATCCATGTCTGCAGCAGCCTCAGTGCAACGGAATCCACGGGAGATGCTGGTGGTTCAGCCCTGTGGCACAGCCAGCTTCCCTGTCTGACCAGTGATCCTGGATGACTTGAGGGTCTGGAAAGGCACCACCTCATTCTCCCAGGTTGAACTCCCTTCCAAAGGATGGTTCCTCTCCTTGCACAGCCATATCACAAAGGGCTTCCTGCTCAAGGGATAATGTTTTAGTGAGAACTGAAGTTCTACTCTGGACCGCAGTCTGTATGGACTACCACTGTAAATGATAACTTGTTGGGAGGGATATTATTCATTAACTCCTGGCAGGCAGACTACAATTTAAATTTAGGGTTACCTCAACCTTTAGCCATTACTGCTCCTTTCCTTCCCACAACAGTCATGAAGAAAAACTCCTGCCTTCTAAGCTGCTGGGTTAAAGCAGAGGCCACTTTTCAGATCCACCCTTATTGGTTATACAGTATCTGAGAGTTTGACTCAGACCAGGGACCTCCCCAGGAGGGCCAAAGGGTAGATGAGACCCATGGCAGGTAGGTCCAGCGGATGGACCAGGCTCCAGCTGGCTAGTGGGTGGGCATAATTTGCTCAAAATAGGTATAGAAAGAGCCCACCTGTCCCACTTTGACCATCAGTCAGGAAAGACATAAAACCTATTCTTCCAACTAAGCCTATATGAAAATCAATTGACGAATGGACCACAACTCCAGGGTGTTGTTTCTGTGCTGCGACTTCCTAATAAATTATTGCTAGAAAACTGTCTAGTTGATGATGAGGCAAAATTACATTCAGCTCCTTGTCATGTAGAGAATTTGGAGGGTGTTGCTTAAAATTTGTTCCACCTGTATATTTGTCACTTTAAAATTAAAATTGAGCTGGTATGAGAGACAGATGGTTTTGTTTGCTTGTTTTTTAATTTTCTCGAGCTCCAATGACCAGTGCTAAGTGCCAGTTTGCCTCATATTGGTTGACATAACGGAATGAAGTTTCCACTCTCACGGAGCTTATATTTTGGGGGTGGGGATAAATACAAACATCACGCAGTGATGACTGCAGTGAAGAAAGAGTAATGGGAAAGGGGCCAGGGGAAGGCCTCTACTGGGAGCTGACCCCTGAGCGGCTACCTGAAAGCAGTGAGACCTCTGAAGGTCTAGGCAGAGGAAGTGGCCAGGGCTATGTGGGTACAGGAAGGTGAACAAGGCAGAGGCAGGAGAGAGAAGCGAGGGGCTACCTGAAGAGCATGGGCTTGATGCTATAAGGGTCATGGGGAGTTTGGAAGAAAAGCACAGGACCTGACATGAATCACATGAAGTTATGATCAGTAAAAAGCAACAAACTTTGGAGGGTTAGCTACTTACACCTTTCCTATTACACGCAGACCATGTCTCAAGTGGGCCGCTGAGGAGAAAACTGAGGTACACGTACCTCCAGGCAAGAGGTCAACCAGAGTAAGAACAGGTTTGAGCCTGTAGACACTGTTAAGGCAGTAATACCCACCCAGCAAGTTACAGCTTCTCTAAAATTAATAGGGTGAAAAAGAGTGTGACAGGGGACATTTTTTAATCTATCAAATAGAAGAATGCCCAGATAGGACTACAGAATGTTCCCACCCAGTCACATATCCTGTTTCCTTCAGGATCCCATTCTGAAATAGATTAGCTTTCTCTTACAGCTTCTGCATGACTCATTCCTTGGAAGAGTGAGCCTGAATTTCTGTACTGGAAAGTTCAGTAAGTGCCTGGATGTATTCATTTCTGAGGCAGATACTCGGTTTCACATAAGGATGCTGATTCCTCTCACTGTTCTACCAGTAACAGGGCAAATGAAAACAAAGCATGTTCAAGAACATGGGTGTTTGCATTAAGAACACTTTATGTTACAGTATGAATGGCGTTTCCAATAAAACATGAAAAGATTTATACTGTATCTACAAAATTTAAGTGTTTGCTACAATAAATGCTATATTTCTTTTAAACAAGCTAGAAAGGTAAGGAATGTCATGATCAATCTATACATTCTTTCTGCAGCATTAGCCTGGAAGATTGATGTTTAAATTGGACAATCGTAGATGTGAATTTCCTGATCATCTCCGACAGACACAATCTTTGAGCCATTTCCATTGTATTTTACTCCCCAGACCTGTAAATAAAAAGAAAAAAAAATTCCACTAACACCTTTATTCTTTATGAATGAACATCCTTACTCTATTCTCATTATACTGAATCTAGAAAAACACTGAGATGAGGATGTTCTCGTGCTTTCTGCCTTTCCTCTAACCAGGGATCTTCTATTACTACTGTTTGATTATCATTCCACTCACCTCCCAACTCAAGAAAATTTCATTTCTAAACACAAATCAAGATATCTACAAACCTTTCAAAGATTCACAATCTAGGAAGTGACCTAATGCTGTGAAGATGGAACCCACAAGGGACCAGCATGTGGTCTCATTTATGTTTCCAGGAAGGAAAAGGCCCAACTACCCTGAGGTCGCTGCCTACGGGGATCATTGCAAACTGTGCTCCTCACCTACCTCCTCGGGCTCGCCCCCACCACGGTCAGTACTTCTCACTCTCTTATTAGAGGCCTATGAAACCTGCCTGTCCCTAGAGATAACTTGGCGTCACACGTCATTGCTTTCATTTGCTATGTACTGAATTAACAGATTCACACCTCCTTCCCAGACAGAACTGATGTGGCAGGAGTTTTATCAGGTCAGCCTGTCACCCTACCCCTTAGTTGGGTGTTCTAGCCCTGATTTCAGTGCTGTGATTGGGCCAGGTGATGGCCTCATTTCCACTCCAAACGTCTTCCTCTGAGGAAAGCACCACACACTGACCTTCACCTGCCAAGCAACACAGCCAGCCAGGTCTTACTCCCTGAGTTAAATGTTTAAATCCAGTAGTGGAATGTCAAAATTAAACCCCCTCAACTTTGTTGGCAACAATTTAAGATTAAATGTAAAAAAGCATGAACAACTGTTAACTTTAAGCTGCATTCCGAAGAGATTCTATGAGATTGCCATAAGAGCATTTAAAATATCTTAAAAGACAACTTTATACTGCCATGGGTATTTTATTTTATTTTATTTTTTTTGCGGTACGCGGGCCTCTCACTGTTGTGGCCTCTCCCGTTCCGGAGCACAGGCTCTGGACGCACAGGCTCAGCGGCCATGGCTCACAGGCCTAGCCGCTCCGCGGCATGTGGGATCTTCCCAGACTGGGGCACGAACCTGTGTCCCCTGCATCGGCAGGCGGATGCTCAACCACTGCGCCACCAGGGAAGCCCCGGGTATTTTATTTTTTATACTACTTCCCCAAGACCCTTGCTATTCAAAGTGGTTGGAACCAGCAATGCTAGCCTCACCTGGAGCTTGTGACAAACACAAAAACTCAGGCCCAGGCCAGACCCACTGAATCAGCATCTGCATTGTTACCAGATCCCCAGGAGATTCCTGTGCACATTAAAGACGGAGAAGCCCTGCACTAGAATGCCTTTATCATTTCACATTCATCTTGGAAAGATAAGACTCCTATGAAAACAAAGCCTCTTCTCCCTAATTTAAAGACTGAAACAAAAGTTAGTAATATTACTAACTTCAAACAACCTGTAAGAATTTCTGGCTTCAAGTATATTCAAAGAAAAAAAAAATCACTTCACTTCTTTGGGCCGCTCCAAAAGAGAAAAGTGATGGCTGTGGAATGGAATGGAAGCTTCTGAGGAAGCAGGTTCTTCTTGAGCCAGCCATGGCCCAGCTGTACCCAGAAAAGGGCCCAGGCACGCCCCAGGCACCAGCTGCAGCATGTTTCAAAGAAGGCATTTTAAAGCTGTTGGCTAGTACCCGTTTTCTGGCCTACATAGGGACATATCATGCCTCGTGGGTTGCTAGGCTGACAGCACGTCCTGAGCCTCCGCACCCCAGAGTGCGCACAGGAACACGGGCTGGATGGACATCCAAGCAATCAGAGTAGCTCAGCCCCAAGGGTCGACTGGTCTTGACAACCCAAGCAGCAAGGTTAGGAAAAGGAATGAGTTTGGGCACAGTGGTCAGACAATGCTAGCAATCCAAAGGAATTTGAATGTTAATTATGCCATACCTGATCCTGGTGATCAAAGAAGGTGTGAACACAAGTCCTCGTTCCAACATCCCAAACTTTTACACTTTTGTCAGATGAGCTATTTTAAAAAAGGGAACATTAGTATCAGAAAAGTTCTCAGACTGGTTTGAAGTTGGAAAGAACCTGATCAAAAATCCCCCACTCCTTCACTCAGCCTACCTAGAGGCCCCCTTGGTGCCTGGGTACACAAGTGGCCATCCAGGGCCCCAAAAGGTGGCCAGGGATGTTGGCATCACTGGTTGGCTTTCCCCTCTCACAGAGCAGCTATTTCCCTGAACTTCTGATCTGCCTGGCCTTCATATTAAATGTCCTCATCAGGAGTCTCGGATGAGAGTCCTATATCCGGATGGGAGGGAGGCCTGTGAAAGCTTCAAAATAAAGGTTCTCAGAGGCTTCTGTAAACCTCTGTGCAATGCTATTAAGCCATCCATCTCCTGTTTTTCAACTGTCTTGGCCATCCTGGGCCTAAACAACATTGGGGTCTCAAAGCACAACATTTTAAGAACAGATTTTCATATCTGAAGTTACTACTGTAACTGTGTTATCCTGTGTTACAGTAGTAACTGTAGTAGTAGTAACAGTTACAGTAGTAACTGTTACAGTAGTAACTGTAGTAGTAACAGTTACAGTAGTAACTGTTACTGTTACAGTAGTAACTGTACTGTTACTACAGTCCCTTAAGTAACTGTAGGTAGAAGCCTAGATTTATAAGGCAGAAACTAAGAGCTGAACTGTTCAAAAGAATCCACTTTTGTTCCAGCTAAGGACAATTAACTTCACAATTTAAAAAACACTGCAGAAAACAAAGGCTATCTGAATTTAAAAAGGGTCTTCAAATTTTAAGGCAATTCATACAAGATGACCATCTTCATCTTCCTAACATTTTAGAAACTGATAAGAATCATAAGTACCTGGAAACAAAGTGTGTGTCATCAGGACAAAATGCAACGTTCAGCACCCAGGATGCATGGCCACTCAATGTGCCAGCCAAGTTAGCGTGCTGTCTGAAATGGGAGTTTCAAATAAAATGGAGAGGTTAACTTTTGGAATACAATCACTGAAATGGAAGGTATACTCTTAATTGCCCGTTTAATTGGACCAAATCTGCTATCCTCATAATCACCACAGTATTAGTTTAAAAATTCCCTTTTCAATGAAGTAGCATCACACACTGCAGAAACAAAATTTTCAACAGCATTAACCCCAAATATGTCAGTGTCACCAAGAGCCAAAAATAAAATCCTGAACAAGCAGAGCTTAAAAAGCTCAAAATAAAGAAGGCTCAGCAAGCCAACTCCCAAGATGAGGAAACACAACCAGCAGGGGCAAGTAGGCCATCTCAGGGCAGTTGCAGGTTCTGACCCCTGCCCACCCAGTACCCTTTCCATATAGGGCCAGTGCCTTGTGTCTAAGGAATGTATCAAGATGTACTCTTTACAACAGATGTGGCTTGGATAGACCATTTTTAAGCTAACCAAGAACAAGACAGATCTAATTACTACAGTCATTTTCACTCTTTAAAAAAGTGAAATGAAATCACTTATGGCTGGAAAACAATCCTAAGACCCGACTGAGGCCAGCCAGCAGTTTCACCTCTGAACCCAGAAGAGTAGAGCAAACCTCAGTTAGGTACGAGGAGGAGAGGTGGCCTCAGTGGAAAGCAGTGGGATCACAAGAAGGTAAAAGTCCTAGGTGTTCATTCAGTAACAGCACCTTAGCCAAACCACCACCTCAGCTTGGGCTTCTCGCCTGCATTATGGGGACGCTAATCCGCGCTACCTTACCGGTTGTTGGGAGGATGATGAAATTGTAGCACTGAAAGCCTTATTAAAGAAAACTGGATACTTAAGGAATTGCTGCTATTTATATTGGCTCTGCTACTGACAGGCAAGCACAGTTTGAGAGAGGCATCTTCCCCCCAGACCCTAACACCCTCATTCAGCTCTAATTCCAGAAGCTGCAGTTCTCATTCCATGTCTCTTTGACAACTTTTCGTCCTCCAAAAGCCCCCAAGTTTAAACTCCCGAAAAACTCTCACAGGCCCATAAAAGGACATGCACGTGGATAATCGTGGTTGTGGCACCCGTCGTTGGGAAGAAGTGTAACATACGCACCCAGTGGATTAGAATGCTACCTTTGGAAGCCAGGAACCAGAGGCACACGGATTGCAGTACTGAGTCAAAGCATCGCACACACGTCAAACACCGTATAGGGGAGACCTCAGGGGTGAAAAGGAGTGGGGACTGAGAAAGACAGGGGGAAACAACAAGAGAAAGGGCCCTTGCACAGGCTTCCAATGAAACAGAGCCGTGAACTGAAGATTAACTCACTTCTATACCTGTGGTCAAAAACCAACAGCAAAAAAGCTCCCTCATCTAGACCTGCTGCAAGCTGGCTTATGAACTGACAGTTCCCTAACTAGGGCAGAGAAGTACCTTCTAGAACACCCCTAGAAAATGGATGTTCTAATTGTTTACCATCACTCCAAGCCAGCTACAGCCCATGGCTCCATCTCCTCAACTGTACACTACTTACCTACCTAAAAGAATTTAAAATCACAACAGACAGGATGCCTGAAAAAAAGTAGCAAGTATGTGATCCTAGTAGGTAACCCATGCACGTCTTCCTCCATAACATTCTAAGCTCAAAGCAGGGACGCTGACAGGGGAGGAATGACTGGGGAGACTGAGCATCTGACAGGACCTGAACACAAGTCTTTCCTAGACCCAGAGAGGGAGCAGCACACTTGCTAGGGCTCCTCCTAATGATAAGAGGCAAAACAGGCATTGGTATTAAGTGAGAAGCCTTGAATCCCAACAGGTAACTTACACATCATAGATCTTGATGTAGCCATCATCTGAAGCAGTGACAAGGAGCTGCGAATCCGGGGAAAAAGTCAAGGAGCGAATGGGCATAGCGTGGCCTGAAATTCACAAAGACGCTTGTTAACTAATACAGTGTCCACTAACTATGTCACTTTTAATGACTGTAAGTCACTGGGTTGCACTGCCCAGCTGCTTCAGTCAGAGAGGGTACTGACTGGACCCTTCCTTCTAATGCTCTAGAAACATGCACATAACCCAGGCCCCTCCTGCTGGAGCCATTTCACCTCAGATCCCTTCCTTGACCAACTGGACCTCAGCACACATTGCTTAGAAGAAACTCCTCTGCCACAGATATGGCCAAACATGGAAATATGCATCGTTTCTGATTTGCAAGGTTGAACAAATAGGATGCTATTTCCCTACCAAATCCTTTGTTGTAGGGTAAAGGATACACTGAAGAGGTAATATATCCTCTTGGTAGGATTCAGAATAGTACAAAAGAATACAGAGTAGAAGTCGCCCTCCAGCCCTTCCCCTGTTCTAGTACCCAGTTCTCCTGCCCAGAGGTCATCAGTGCAAAGGGTAGGCATAGCACTTTCATCTACCTTCAAATTACTGACAAAAAGCAGTTATTTTCTAATCACAAAGTTCTTTAGAACCAAACATGACAGAAATAAGACACTCATATAGCTAGGATATATTAACACATAAATAAAAGGGCTGTTCACCAAAAAAAGCATTTAACACTGGTACAAGAGCTAATATGTCTAGGTTATAACTAGTGACAAAACTGAACCTTAGAGGCTTTTGAGATCTCCAACTGAGATTGATGTTTTGCAAATCTAATGCTCATTTGCCATTTAGCAGCATTTTAATGAAAGAATACGTCTTCCTTTGTGATCTGATAACCCAGTTTGCACAAAATAAACGATGAACCACACCTTCCAGCGTGTGCAGAAGTTTCCCGGTTGCAATATCAAAAATATTGATGATTCCGTCTATGGCTCCACTGGCCAGATACTTCCCATCAGGACTCTGCGCAGAGAACATATTGAGATCATTTGAAGCTCCATATTGTTAAGCCATCCCCACCAAACACAAGCAATCTGCTGGCTGCAGGTCTAACTGGCTGACTGGCAAACCATGCCAGTAGCTGCCTGACAAGACCAATGCAGAACGCTTACCAAGGAATACAATGGGCTAGAAGAGTAAACTGAAAGAATCAGAGAGAGAAAAAGTGAGCAACGTTTCCTTACATATGCAATACTAAGAATGAATTTTCCTCTTGTGTCCAAAGAATATTCCTTTTTCCCACTTTCCACACCAAAAATGTTCACTTTCCCCACATGAGTTCCTGTGGCCAGATACTGGGAATCAGGAGAAAAGGCCAAAGTCCAGGCATCCACTGAACAGAAAAAGAAGGGAAAAAACTATAGTGAGAAAAGACGTGACTTTAATTTTAAAAAAGTTGTGAAGATATTAATTCTATACCAATTTAGTTTAAGGGCGTCTTAAATTTTTACTAAAAATGTAGATAGACAGGACAATACCAAGTGTTAGCAAGGATGTGGAGAAACCAAAATCCTCATACACTGGTGGGAAAATAAAATGGTACAGCTACTTTGAAAAACAGTTTGACACTTTAAGTAAAAACACTTACCATAATACCCAGCAGTTCCACTCAGAAATGAAAACACATGTCCATGCACAGACTTGTACCTGAATGCTCATAGCAGCATTACTCAGAATATTAAAAAATTGGAGAGAATCGAAATGTCCATGAACTGGTAAATGGATGAACAAAACGTGGAATATCCCATAATGGAATACTCACTGCTCAGCAATAAAAAGGAACCAACTACTGATACATGCTACAACACGGATGAACCTCAAAAACATTATGCTAAAGAAAGAATGAAGATGTATAAGACAATACGATTTCACTTATGTGAAATTTTTCAAAAAGGCAAAACTATAGGCACAGAAAGCCGATCAGTGGTTGCCTGAGGCTGAGGGTGGGAGCACAGATTAACTATAAATGGGCATGAGGGAACTTTTGTGGGGCATGGCAGTGTTCTAAAACCGAATTAGAGTGGTGGCTGCACAACTGTGGAAATTTACTAAAACCTGTTAAACTGTATACTTACAATGGGTTAATTACAGAGTGCAATTATAGAGGTGAAAGTCTACCTCAATAAAACTGTAAATAAATGAAAAGGTACCAGAAATACTCTTATATAAAACTGTAATATGACAAAGTATTTACCACAAATTAACAGAGAGTAAGGACTGGAAAGAGGCACTGCTTGTTTAAAAAAAAATCAGCTAGTTTTTAAGTTATACCACACAGCCTAATTTCAAGCGTTCTATTCAAATGTTATTTGTGTATCACAGTGCTTCTGTGTAAAAGTCTCCAGACTCATGGGCAGCCTGGGTAAACACATGTGCTTTGTATTTCCATCTGGACCACTGATAATATTTTAGCATTTCTTTTCTCAGCTACATGGGAACCTCTTCATAGGCAACCCCAAAGAGCTTTGGGAGCTTTCGGGGGCAGAGCCTAGAGGCCAAGGAATAATCTAGTTGTCCAGTGCTAGTCTAGGTCCCTTTGCCCATACCCACTCTTATATGGGAATGTACCCTAAGTTCTGCCCCTCCTGCACCTGCCCAGAAACAGTACTTGTTAGATCAAAGGGAGAGGAGAGAAAGGCTCCTTCCCATGTCACTCTCCTTATTCCTGGGGCAGGGCTCAAAGAGGGCCCTTCTCAGCCCAGGGGAGAGTGAAGGCCTCTCTGAGCTTAACTCATGGTAGACAGGGGCTCCTAGCACAGATGGGTCAGCACCATGTTCCACGGTGAGTTTTAAAATAAAAAATCTCTCACAATTTTTTTTTTTTTTTTGCAGTATGCAGGCCTCTCACTGTTGTGGCCTCTCCCGTTGCAGACCACAGGCTCCGGACGCGCAGGCTCAGTGGCCACGGCTCACGGGCCCAGCCGCTCCGCGGCATGTGGGATCCTCCCGGACCGGGGCACGAACCTGTGTCCCCTGCATCGGCAGGCGGACTCTCAACCACTGTGCCACCAGGGAAGCCCTCTCACAAATTTTAACACACATATTCAAAGTAATAATAAATAATTTAGCTCTATCACTTTTCTTATGAAATATTTGTTTTAAAAGGAAATTAACTTCAACAGGGCTCAATTAACCAAGAAGATCTGAAAAAGCTTTTATAATCAATCTCTCAAATAACTGCTCTTTAATATCTATCTTTACTCCTAAATGAGTAAAGCATTATTCTAACAGGATTGTTTTCTTATTCCTATCATAATTAACTGTTTACAGGTATAATAGTTACTAGAAAATCTGATTTTTATTCCTTGAAGTTTAATAAAATCACACTTTTGAATTATTTTTACATTTGCCTATTAACTGTTTGATAATATAGAACTTTTAGTGGCAAATATCCTTATACTCGAAATTGAAGGAATTTTTTTTTTTTGGAATTTTTATTCCTCCATTAAAATGTGCAGTCTAAAATTTATTTTAACATTTGCATAATAAATCACTAAGTTCCACCTCATCAGCAAAAGAGTAGCTTTTCTTTACATTGGGACATCTTGAACCATCTGATGTTGAGAGGCCCCTATGCCTCGCCTTTGTTCTTCTTCAATGTCAGTTTGCTGGAGCTACAGGATGGGTGAGGTGCCCAATGGAGGATCTTCCCCTTCATCTTCCCTTTCTTCTACTTCCTCACTTTCTTCTTCAGGATCTGAGATTTTCTTTCTTGTCTTTTTCTCCTTCTTCTGTTCCTTCTTTCACATTCTCCAGGCATATTTTCAAGATAGGTATAATGTAAATGCCCATTTCCCTACATTCATTAGACCTAGACTTATTAGTTTTACCTTCAGATGAATTCAATTCAGCCACTCCTTAGTTGTCAATAGCAATGCTTGCTTTTATTACTCACCCAAATAACTGTTGTTTAATGGTCTGGTATAGTTTAGGAATATTCCTATCCAAAAAGAAAATAAACCCAACCCTCTACTCATCTCAGTATCTTTTTTCTTTCCTAACAGTAATATTTCAATGATCATTTGCCACACGTGGAACCAGTATGTAGTTTAAGGTACTATTTGTCAGGGAAGGCAAGGTGGATACAGACACCATCCTTTTCCTTGGAACCAATCCAGTAATCATTTCTTCAGCTGTGGTGTGCCCGGGGTGGGGGTGGGGCACAAAACCACGCAGTGACCTTGGCGTCATGGGAGGGCTTAGGTGTCCAATATGAAAAGGCAGCAACAGATCTGCCTCTTCCTCCTCTCAGCTATAAAGCAGAGTCTTAACAGACTTTGTGGGCTAGTTTGGGGACCCAAGTCCTCTGTAAGAGATTTCAACAGGGCAAGGACACATGCAAAAACAATCATCTGGGGAGTCAGAGTGTCTGGGTAGCTTTTTTCAAATACATATCCCAGCCCACACACCCCAATAACTGTGATTCAGTGGATCCAAAATAGGGATTGGACATATGCATTATTTAAAAAGCTGTAATAGTTAAGAATCAGAGACATGGAACATTGCCACTGAGGGGAAATGAACTCAGTTTCCAGACAACCCAGAGTCCTTAAAACCCTCGGACCATCATTCTTTCCAGAATAAGTACAGCCTATAGGGTCTACTGAACATAACCAGTGGGAGACAAATCCACCTGGGTCTCCAATCAAGTGAATTAAGTTAAGGAAATCCCTGAGCAGCTCTTCCGTAGTCAACCCACAGAGGGGTGTGCCAGAGAGGGACCAGACTCTCTGTACTCTCTACCGGTCATCACCTATTCTGGTAGAACAGGCTCTGCTCATGAATGCTATGCAGTCATTTACAAGTAAATATAAGGCTACAAGGAATCCTGAAATGTCATGTTGCTTGTTCCACATTAATCCAACCTACTGAAATCATTAGCTTCCATTACCTCAGATATTTATCAAGGCTAATGGACAAGATTATGCTGTCCTACAGAACTTAAAAAAACAAACAAACAATGGATTTGTTTCTTTAGAAGTTTCATATATCTATCATATACTAGAAACAGGCACTTTAATCATAATTAGTAGAGATTACCATGATACAGATCTATGAGGACACAGTGCTTTATGTTCTAGACCTCTATAAGGCAGTGAATGTATCAATTCAGAATATAGCAAACAGAGGACCTCTGGACCATTCAAACACAAGTCCACAATCCCAAATCAGCAATTCTGAAACCCAAAGGCAATGAAAACTGTAAGTTTAAAAAAATAATTTTAGTACTTAAATTCATTTGGTAATAAAACCTGACCTGAACTGATGTAAGGCTATTTATAGCGTGTATATACCTCTCTTAGTGTAAATACTCATGTTTAGTCGCTGAGGTATCAGTATTTGATTAGAGTGCTGCCCCCAGCCCCACTGAAGGTATTACATGACATACAGTTCATGCACCCATATTACCAGTCTCAAATCCAAAAAATTCTGAACTGTAAAATACATCTATCCCTAAAGGTTTCAAAAACGGATTGTAAACCTCTAGTATCTTCTCTAAGAGTAAAACTCTTACCAGGTCCTGCATCTATAGACTTTATCTGTTTGCCGTTTTCCAAGTCCCAGAGACGAATATGAGCATCAAGAGAACTGGACGCAGCAATGGGCAGGGTGTGGCTGATGTCCACAGACACCACACCCAGCTGATGGCCCTCCAGACTCCACTGTAGGTCCAGCTTCTCATCACGCCTTCAATGGGGGACAGAGAAATGGATTTCTTCACACACAACACATTGTACCTGGCATCTGAAATTCTGGGCCCCTGTAAGTATGCATTACCAATGGTCTGTGAAAAGCAGAATCAGAGAGGAAATCAAGAGCCACAGAACACCAAATGCAGCCAACTTTTAGCCATGAGACTTTTTTTTTTTTCCTTAAACTATAGGGCCTGAACAGCGAATAACAGGAAAACGAGTGAGAGAAAAATAATCTGCCTTTGTATACCACCATACTACTATTGCTTTCTTGCTCAGAAAACAGTTAATACTTCTCTGATTGCAATTTGGGAGCCCAGAAGTAAAAACCCCAATTTCCAAGGCTGCATGTCAGAGGAGAGGGCACTCACCATTTCCAGACCTTCACCAGGTCATCCAGGGATCCTGTGACCACCGTCTCAGAGTTTTCTTTCTTGTTTGTCCCCCAGGCAACTGACCAAATGGCATCATCATGGGCTAGAACGGAAAGCGCTTCATTTTAAAAGTCTTCATGCAACTTCTAAACTGAATGTGCTAAGATGAAGCTGAAATACTGTTACAACAACTCTGAGGTAATATCTACCTGTATCACTTTATTGTTTTGCAAACTGCTTTCTCATACAGCTTTTATTATAACTGTGGAGGCAGATATGAAAACTGGAGGTTCTGAAGAAGCTACTTGCCCCAAATCACAGGTTACCAGGTAGGGCAGCAGTACCATAGTAATCCAATGTCCTTTCTACTTTAGCATGCTGTCCAACATGCATTAGTTTGGAATGGCTCTCACTTAGCTAAAGTGAAACCCACCCCAAAAAGAGATCTAAAGTTGATAAGAGTTATTTCTTAGAGATCCTTGGAAACCAGTAGGCAGGTCTGAAAATAAATAACTAAAGCAGCTTCCACGCATGAGTTGCCTTTTGCCACAATGTCTATTATGTTTAATGGGCCAGTTATTACTTTAATCCTTTTATAAGTATTACCTCAGCCACAACAACCCTATGAAATAGGTACTGTGAATAGTATTTTCATTTTACAGATAAGGAATCAGAGGCTTAGAGAAGCCTAGTAGCTCACCCGAAGTCAAAAGCTAAGAAGAGGCAGAACTGGGATTCAAACCCAACCTCTCTATTAACTAACGTCCACTTTAAATTCTAAGTCTTTAAGTTGCATATCTGGCAGGCCATGCCGGTGGGTCTGCAGACCTGGTGCAGGAATATAAATGTGACAAGTGCACAAGGTGGCTTTCTTCATACCTGGCAGCATTTCTCCAGGAACACCTTTTCAAGATACGAATACAAGGGCATTCAACTTAAACAGCTGTGAGTTACATACATGGCTTCCGTTACAATCCCCACGCGACCCAAGCCTGCTAGCTTGCCAGCCGGATGGCATTCGCTGCATACAAGGTAGCTGACTGGCATGCCTGACTAGCTACTAGTTACCTATGCTAGCTAACCTGAAAGAATGCTTTTGGCTTAAACTTTAGACTACCTAAATGTCACCTACTTAAAGTGGAAGAGCTTTTATTAGGCATTCCACAAATTCCTCCAGGCTTTACCTAACTCATCCAGGCTGTGGTGGAGAAATGGGATACATGTGAATAGTCCAGGCACATACTCCTTTTCAGGTATGAAGTCCGGTATCACTGGCCAGTTACCTTTCTAGACTGAACTCTGACCTGCCT